>NC_064649.1:63950477-65200477 GCF_023864345.2 Schistocerca serialis cubense | reverse complement strand
GTGCCATTTCATTGGCACAACAGTTCACAGCTCTTCTCACATGTTACTGTTCCTCATTTAGTAACTTTTGTCTGCAGGTGTCGCCTCTCCTCTCTAGTACTGTAAGTTTTTCATACAAGGTCGCTAAGCGTGACCTACATGACATGCCGGAAGAAATGGCTCTGAGCACTATGGGACTTAACTGCTGAGGTCATCAGTCCCCTAGAACTTAGAACTACTTAAACCTAACTAACCTAAGGACATCACACACATCCATGCCCGAGGCAGGATTCGAACCTGTGACCACAGTGGTCACGCGGTTCCAGACTGAAGCGCCTAGAACCGCTCGGCCACAACGGCCGGCCATGCCGGAAGAGTTCAAGAAATCAGTAATCTCATTTATGCTACCAGTGGTTACTTCAGTATATTCACGATCTGACACATCCTGCTGTATTTGTTTTGTATAGTTTCCCGATGCGTAACAGCCATTTTAGAAATGACAGGTCTCAAACACTACTCCTAATCTGTCACTTCCAGCTTTTCATCTTTTCACATGTCTGAAGTTGTTTGCTGGTGGAAATAGGTTTTCTACGGACAATGAGGGACAGAGCTCTGTCAAACAACGGTGTAAAGAGGTGGTGTGAGAGTTTTTTCATGAAGATGTCAGAAAGCTTATTCCTCGGCTGATAAAATGCGTTGAGAACGAAGGAGACTACGTCGAAAAACAGGGCTTGATGTTATCTGTGAATTTTTCCTAAATACTTTGACTTTGCGATTTTTAAACGACTGAGTAGTCTCAATTTCTGGAAATGCCTCGTAAAAAACGCAGATTCGCAGTAACACGGATAGCACAGCTGTAAATTGTATAAGGTGTGTGGAGAAGATAGACTAGCATGCAGAGACCCACCAAACTAGTCTTCGGACTGAATATAACAACAATAGCAACAACAACAATGAAGCAACAATACACGCCGTATTTTATCTGTAACACGTGCCGAAAAAATGTGGCGAATAAAATAACGTAAAAAGCAATGAATTTCAACCAGTACTGTAATGATGTCGCATTAAATTGAGAGTCAAAATTAGAGTATTCGTAATCCAATTCCTTCAGTCACGTTGGTACAGAAGACGAGCTACATCCGAGCAAGCTGCAATGACAGGACTGGTACCGCTCAACAGATATCGCTGTGACGGAGCGGTATACGAGGAACAACGCTACACTGCGAACGAACAGAAGTTTCATCGAAAAACTTAAAAAAAATTATGGTTAGTATCTTAGAACATAGCGATGTCAATATCTCAAGGCCGTAGGTGGACCGCAGGAAAGGTAAGTAGGCTGAAACATCAGTTAGTATGGACACTCAAAGATTCCAAATTTGTTTCAGTAGAGCGTGTGAGACATCTTCGAAATAGAAAGTCGACCCCGCCGATGAAAATACTAGTACAATGTATAGTGTCATGGGTACAGATAATGTAGACGGCTCCAGTGGTAACTGCCGGAGGAATACAAGCATAAGCTATTCAGCAAACATGCATCATCTCTTATTTTCCTTACTATAACACGCTTCCTTCAAATTTTCAACTGCTCTCACGTTCTACGACGGTACTTAATATTTTCACAAGCATCGAAGTGCAGCAAGAGGTGCAATATCTTCGAAGTTGCATTACTGACAGTACGACAGGCCTACTATTTATCTGCTACGCAACAAATGTCGTTATGTCTGTGCAATATTCTCGGCAGACAAGAGGCGCCTACATGATCGCAGGTGAGATCGCCGTTCTTCTGCTCGGCGCCTTCGTGGTGCATCTCGACTTCCACTTCATCGAACTTTCTCGCTCTCCCGGAGAGCCTTCATTTGCCGTTTTTCAAGTTCACATGCGCTGAATCAGCCATAAATCGCACCGAAAATTACCAATAATTTGGCGTCGTGTCTGTTGAATTATTAATGGAGCGACGTGCTTGGGGCCGCCTGGGAATCGGATGGAAGGCAATCTTCTCAGTCTCGGAAGACTGTTCTGTGCTCTCAACAGAGCAGACGAACAGCTTAACAACGAGCTGCTGCCTTCACTGTGGGTCCTGGAAATAATTTCTATTCTATCCCAAGTCGGGACGAGAGTCTTACACTCGAAAACACTGTGCATTGTCGATTTTTTTTTTCGTCAAGCGCTTCGTATAGCTTTGAAGCGTGGGCTCGCAAATGAGACAACAATCACCAAGTAAATAGACAGTTTTGCCATCTAAAGTAGCACAATTTAGTGTTAAACATTTTAACTGGTTGCAAATTATCAGTGAACACACACTGTCCAAGACCGGGCAAAACAAGGAAAGAAACATTCACAGCACAAAATTGGACGAATTTTCGTTTGCGACTTACAAGAGCGTCTTTCAAGATGTGGCCACATGAGAGTATACACGAAAACCGTGTAGAGAGTAAAAGAAAAACTTTAAGTACAATTTTATTTATATGAAGCAGGGGTCTCCAAAATTTTTAGTCCGCGGGCCACATTGACTCCTCCACGAAGTCATAAGGGCCAAGATGTACCTAGTAGGATTAAAGCACCCTAGCACTCCATCATCACCGTAATGTAAGGCTAAAGGAAAGGTGAAATCGTAAAAATCTAAAGTTGTGGAAATAGGTAGCACTGAAACGAACTACGATTTTTATTTAATTAGATAATTTTGATTGGTGGACGTACCTGACCGAAATTCTGGCATATTTTATTTTGGCGAATTTCACCGACAAAAAAGTATGTCACTGCACATTCTTCACGAAAGCGTCCTGCGAAGTTAACAAAATCTCAAAATCATTGTTGGGAGCACTATTACTGCAAGAAGTAACAGAGGTAGAGTATGTCAACGCATAGTTATTTCAAGCGGCGCAGCAATAAGTTATGTAGTCTTGTAGCGAGTAATTGCCTTCAAATAAACATACTATATACGATTTACTTGCTAAGTGTATTTTACAACGTAATCAAAAGAAAGTGAAACCTCGCTTAAGAAGCATCTTCCATAATGATTGATTACTAAGGCTAGTCGCCGGTGTGGCGTCCATTTGAAAGACTTGCACCGGAGTCGTGAGTAGAACAAAATGCAAAAAAATTTTTTACTTAAAATGTTTTCGCCAAATTAGTCTTTTAACCGTTCTTTTTTTTCCACTACCGCACGGAGAATGGTCTGTCTGTCTGTCTATTGTGGATAGCCACAATTTTAACCATGACCTTCCGCTTTGTAAAGTTAGAGCTTCGACAATGTCGCGGTGCACTGGTCGCGATAGGCCTCGGAACTCAGTTGTTGGCAGTATAGGTACCACCTCAAATATCTGGCGGGCCGGATACCGGGGATGTCCAGCCAGCTAACGAGGGCCGGTTTGCCGGTCTCCGCGGTCCGTAGTTTGGAGACCCCTGATATAAAGGATTTGGAAAAATTTCGCGTCTGTAGCACGTCATGTTCGTGGTGTCGCAATTTTAATGGCCAGTAGTGTAGATGCTGAGGAAAACGAGCACTCTGACAGACTTGTTCTTCTAACTATTGCACATGCATAGCTGGTGTTTTTCACCTTAAAGATACCGTCTTCGGTATCCACCCAGGAACGCAAGCTCGGGCTCGCACCTCTCTTACGACCTGCGACACAGCTCGAGGCCGCACAGTGCTCAGGGCTTTTTAACTCGGTCCCTTGTTCGCAGCCTCCGCCGCCTTCGGACACCCTGCGGACGAATAGAGAGAGTTCGGCCACACTCGCCGGGTGGTCGCCCGTGGCTTTTTACCGCCTCTCTAAAGGGCTGATTGTGTCTGTTTTTTGGCCGTGACGGGCGGTCTCGCCACAATGCAAAGGCGACAGCGCCGGCGAAAGTTGCGGACGCTGGCTGGGGATGGGCGGCCAGGTAACGTCCGCGGAGGGTGCTTTTGTCTCCGTCGGTGCAGTCGCGCAGCCCAAAGACCACGCTCTCGCACACGCACCGCGCCTAACGGGACCCGGCGGGCTGTTTCTTTTTACCTCCTGGACCGGCGCGTAAACAAAACGCGGTCGGCAATTCGTCGCTGTTCTCCCGTGCGCAGACGCGCCCTCCGACAGAGTTTCTCTCCGGACCGATTCTCTCCCCTTGCCGTCGGAGTCCAAATTCTTAGTTCACAGGTCAATGCCGAGACGCCCACATCTGGTAACTATGCGGAGGAGTCACGATTCACCGGCAGGAGCTCCTGATAAAAATTTCTTTACAATACAACGAGTATCGGTCCACAGGCCATCACCAGGTGTCATAAAAAACTTACATCACCTAACAAGGCGATATAATGGTGCTGGTGGTGGCGTTGTAGAGAGAAAGAGAGGGGGGGGGGGAAGAGTTACACAGGCGGTAGGAGCGAGGAGAAATGAGGAGGGGGGGGGGGGAAGGAGCGTCGTGGTGCTTATTCCAAGTAATGGGCGATGAACTGATCGAGGATGTTCGTAGCATCTCCTCATGTTGCCCAATACTTCAAATGTATAGGCAATAGCCCGGAAATTAAATGGATATTATTTGACAAAAGCAAGCGTAAACGGGCAAACCTGGTCGTCAAACGGCCGTCAGTATTTGTATCAACCACGTCAAACATACATTATGCTTGACAAACATATTAATTAAAAAAGCACACAGCCAAAAACTCTGACAAACTAATGAAGTTTGACTAGTTGTTAGATCGTTTCAAGGGCCTTAAACAGTACGTGTCAAAATCGATATTGTTGATGTCAGGGTGATAAAAGATATACGCCACTAGCCATTAAAATTCCTACACCACGAAGATGACGTGCTACAGACGCGAAATTTAACCGACAGGAAGAAGATGCTGTTATATGCATATGATTAGCTGTTCAGGGCATTCACACAAGGTTGGCACCGGTGGCGACACCTACAACGTGCTGACATGAGGAAAGTTTCCAACCGATTTCTCATACACAAACAGCAGCTGACGGGCGTTGCCTGGTGAAACGTTGTTGTGATGCCTCGTGTAAGGAGGAGAAATGCGTACCATCACGTTTCCGACATTGATAAAGGTCGGATTGTATTCTATTCACACAATTGCGGTTTATCGCATCGTGACACTGCTGCTCGCGTTGGTCGAGATCCAATGACTGTTAGCAGAATATGGAATCGGTGGGTTCAGAAGGGTAATACGGAACGCCGTGCTGGATCCCAACGGCCTCGTATCAGTAGCAGTCGAGATGACAGGCAGGCATCTTATCCGCATGGCTGTAACGGATCGTGCAGCCACGTCTCGATCCCTGAGTCAGCCGATGGAGACGTTTGAAAGACAAAACCATCTGCACGAACAGTTCGACGACGTTTGCAGCAGCATGGACTATCAGCTCGGAGACCATGGCTGCGGTTACCCTTGACTCTGCATCACAGAGAGGGGCGCTTGCGATGGTGTACTCAACGGCGAACCTGGGGGCACGAATGGCAAAACGTCTTTTTTTCGGATGAATCCAGGTTCTGTCTACAGCATCATGATGGTCGAATCCGTGTTTGGAAGCGTGTATTCGTCATCGCCATCCTGGCGTATCACCCAGTGGGATGGTACGGGGTACCATTGGTTACACGTCTCGGTCACCGCTTGTTCGCATTGACGGCACTTTGAGCCGTGGACGTTACATTTCAGATGTGTTACGACCCGTGGCTCTACCCTTCATTCGATCCTTGCGAAACCCTACATTGCAGCAGGATAATGCACGACCGCATGTTGCAGGTCCTGTACGGGCCTTTCTAGATACAGAAAATGTTCGACTGCTGCCCTGGCCAGCACATTCTCCAGATCCCTCACCAACTGGAAACGTCTGGTCAATGGTGGCCTAGCAACTGGCTCGTCACAATACGCCAGTCACTACTCTTGATAAACTGTGGTATCTTGTTCAAGCCGCATGGGCAGCTGTACCTGTACACGCCATCCAAGCTCTGTTTGACTCAATGCCCAGGCGTATCAAGGCCGTTATTACGGCCATAGGTGGTTGTTCTGGGTACTGATTTCTCAGGATCTATGCACCCAAATTGCGTGAAAATGTAATCACATGTCAGTTCTAGTATAATACATTTGTCTAATGAATACCCGTTTATCATCTGCATTTGCTCTTGGTGTAGCAATTTTAATGACCAGTAGTGTATGCAGTCCTATGTCGTACCCCGTCTTATCACACTGCACGTAGCATGAGCTGGGAGAGAAGCAGATAAGTTTTCCCGTTTGTATCTACGGCCACAGCACTGTCTTTTTATCCATCGACGTGTTTTAATTGACGATCCTCCCCCGCTTTGTCCTCACTGCTCTCAACCGTGGACAGTGAGACATCTTTTAGTTCAGTGTCCCTATTTTAATCCGCTACGCACCCGTATATAGTTGTCGCCTGATATACCTTCACTTTCAGCAGATGACACGCGCTGTGCCGATCGCGTCGTTGAGTTTATCAGTGTCAGTAAGATGACATGGGTCATTTGAAGCTCGTTTTTGGAGAATACAACCCCCGCTCCCCTTCTTTAGTAGTTTTTTAAGATTTCCTTCCGTTTTTAGTTTCCCACCTTCTTGAGTTTTGCTCCCACTGCTGCTGATTTCACATTCGGTTTTTTACCCTCCAAATGGCTCTGAGCACTACGGGACTTCTTCTGAGGTCATCAGTCCCCTAGAACTTAGAACTACTTAAACCTAACTAACCTAAGGACATCACACACATCCATGCCCGGGGCAGGATTCGAATTTGCGACCGTAGCGGTCGCGCGGTTCCAGACTGTAGCGCCTAGAACCGCTCGGCCATCCCGGCCGGCTTTTGCCCTTCCCCAAGCCACAGAATTGCGATTGCGACCATAGCAATTTTGCGCCCTAAAACCATAAAAAAATGTTGGCTGCCAGTTAGTGCTGAGGTGGGTGATAGTGGTAGTAGCGTTGGTGTTGGTGGTGACGCTGTAAAAGGGAGGGGGAGGGGCTATAGAGCGGTAGGGGGTGAGGAGAAGTGAAATAGGGGGAAAGGAACGTCGGGGCGCTTATTCCCCGTAATCAGCAATTCGCATCGTCCATCTCCGGGACCGCATCACATGGCATCGCATCACATCGATCACCCCTCTCCGGACTCCTCGCAATGCCCTCGAATAGAGAGCAGCGGCAGTCGATATCTCAGATTGTGATCTCGATCGGTCGTAACTCAATCATCGCCCGTGGAAGGCACGTCGGCCCGGGATTCTGGGCGCTGTCTGTGTGTGCGTGTATGTGTGCGCACCGGCGCTCCTTTCCATCTTCGCCCGTCGTAAACTCCGGACGGGAAAATTTACAGCCCGTCGGGCCGCTCTTACGAGAGGCGAGCGGACACGGTGATAGGCGCGGTCCGGTCCGAGCGATTCTAAATTACCTGCTGATTACGGCCCGCTCCGCTGCCGGCTTCTTCCCACACGAAATCGATGCGACCGGCCCGCATCCACTCCTCTCTATCCTACTTGTATTACTATTTTTTGTAATTTTCCTCTCTCGGCTGCTAGACCTCTTTCGTTATCATTAACAAAATTATTTCGTGTCGGGCCGGACGGATGAGAATCCTTCGGGTGATAGCCGGGCTGGTGGGAGTGGGCGAGGGGGAGGTGTGGTGTGAGAAGGGGGTTAGAGGCTGGATGGGGGAAAAGACGAGCAAGGCAGATTGATGTAGAGGAAAATAAAATAAAATAAATAAATAAATAAATAAAAGGAAGAAGAGCAGAAAGTGAGGCGGCCGGAGTGGATAGGAGCTCTTTTTATTTCTGACGCTCGTAAAAATAAAAATTAAACACGGAGAAAAATTCCTGTACCGGGCTTGTGTGATACGGTGAGAAGAGAAGTTGAGTTTTGTGGCGAGACGGGAATTCATTTGGTATTCAAGGTGAGGTAACCTAATTTTAATATTTCGTGACGTTAATATTAAGAGGCGAAGCGAAGGTACTCCGGATGGGCGAGAACAGGAAGGTGTGTGTGTGTGTGTGTGTGTGTGTGTGTGTGTGTGTGAGAGAGAGAGAGAGAGAGAGAGAGAGAGAGAGAGAGAGAGGCGAATGAAGCGGAAGACGGATTAGATAGCATCTCCACTCCGTCGGGCGTTGGCCACGCCACGGTTTTGAAAGTACCTCCACGCCTCTTTCGGCCTTCGACTCGCGCCGCCGCCTGCTAACAGCTGAGTCGATGCCGACGTTGTCCTGTTCTCGACTGTCTAGCAAGGCCATCAGTGTCAGAAACAGGCGTCGAAATGTAAAAACAACAAAAAAACAATGTTGGAGATTGACGTTTCCGATCTCTGAGATGTTTACGTACCGCAATTCAGCACAGTAGAGCCACGCGCCGAGCATACGTCTCGGCGAGGGCCAAATACGGAAGTTGGTAACGACGTTTCAGTTCTAGGAAAGTTTAACTGCGCTGATGTGACGAGAAGGTAGGTTGAAAAAGCTGGAGAGCAGTACTTGCAGCTCGCGAGACAAGGACTGGAATGTGACAAGTAGCTAATTCTCTCCCCCTCCCCCCCGCGCCGGATTTATGGTAAGTAATAAACAAACCGTATAGTCTGTCTGAGACAGGAGAACACCTGAGAATTTCTGGCCCGTGTAGGCTGCCGTTGCTGTCGTATGGCAAAAATGCGACTCGGCATAGTGCGCCCTCGTATCGTGACGTCATAAATTTCTCGCCAGTGTGTCGTGCTCGTATTTCACGCGTCAACTTGACAATTACACTCGCATGGTATTCAAACGCCCAAGTAGTAAGCGAACGGGCAAATGAGAAGGGTTTAAGAAACCGTCAGTTTCAGTCCTATGTTTTCTTGCTGGTTCTTTGTGTGTCTATTTCTGGTGGTCCATCGCTTCTTTCTCAATTCTCCCGTCCAGTATACCGTCAAAAATCTGAAAGCTATTCCTCCTTCACCTCCTCTTCTCTCCAACATACCCTCGTAATTCTGTTTTTATGGGCGCTTCCTCCTATCTAAATAAACCTCTTACACAATTATGTTTCCTTCTCTTCAATACACTCAGTAATTGTCTTTCCCATCTGACTCTCTTCAGTACCTCCTAATTTTTCACTCTATCTATCCGACTTATTCTCTGTATCATCCAACATGTCCGTATCCTATAAGCCACCATCTTTGCTCCATCTTCCTTCCGCGCTGTCCACACTAAAGCATCATACAGGTGGGCACTCAGTACATAACACTGTGTCAATCTTTTCCTCAAATCTTTCACCATACTGCTTGCAGAAAACTCTCCTTTTCTTACGAAACGTACCTCTGCCATTGCTCTTCTGCTTTTAACTACTGTACTGCATTTCAGTCGCTTCCTATTCAGCGTCCTAAGCGTTTAAAGCTATGCACTTGTAAAGTTTCTCTGTTCACTATTATCTGTAGCCTTTTAATGCCTTCTACTGCCGTCGCCTTTCTTTTCAGTAATCTTCTTTCCGCATCTCTTTCATTTATTTTCAGTTTCACAATTTCCTGCAACTATTTTTCGTCCGTTTAGGGCAAAGATAATCGCCACATTAAGAAATTCGAAATGATCCAGAGTTTATTGACTCTATTCTGATGACAGAGAAATATTTTTTTGAATTTATTTATACGTTAGTCATATTCCTCTTCATAGGAGGTGAGCTAGCAGCGGCTAAGTTACTCCTCTTCAGCTTCTGCTGAACAATTATAATAATACAAATTTTAAGGGATGGAAGTGCCGTGAATTTATGACTTAGAGTTTATAAAGTGAATTTTTTCTGTTCTGTACTGTTGCTAATTGTGGTTTGTATAAAACGGGCGCGGGATTAGCCGAGCGGTCTAGGGCGCTGCACTCATGGACTGCGTGGCTGGTCCCGGCGGAGGTTCGAGTCCTCCCTCGGGCATGGGTGTGTGTGTTTGTCCTTAGGTTAATTTAGGTTAAGAAGTGTGTAAGCTTAGAGACTGATGACCTAAGAAGTTAAGTCCCATAAGATTTCACACACATTTGAACATTTGTATAAAACGGGAAAGAGCTGCTTGAATGCACTGAAGCTACATGTACAGTACAAATGTAATTTTGTGAGGTTCTGTGGACATTGTATGTGCATACTGTATTGACCTACAATAGTTAATGCGGGGCGGCACACTGAAATGCTGCAAGAGTTTTTTCCAGCAGATCTCCATGTACAGTGACTCACAACAACGGCAATATTGAAAGACCTCTAGCGTGCCATGACTGCGCTGCAGATTTCGTCGCTTCTACAGTACGATGTTACAGAGCACATGGGTCGGCAGAGTACGCATACAGAGAAAAAAAATTTTTAAACCTTTCGGGCCGTATAATATCTCGTTATCGGCATTTCCTTCCCCCAAATTGTTCATCAGATTTCCTCAACCCCTAACATTTCTTAAGAAGCAGTGGGAAGGAAACAGTTTCGTCTAGCACACTTGTCAACGCGGAAGGGTTAAAATCACATTTTGATCGTAAGCTGATAATGTTGAATGATGGACACCTTACTGTCTAGGCGGTAGACGTATAATGATCTGGCTAGAAAACACTTACAAACGTGGTTTTTTTCAGCTAGCTGGCACAGCAAGTTTCCAATCTTGTGAAATGCCGGTTTTATTGAAATACGTTAGCTGTTCTATAAATGCTCCACATTTTACATCAGAAGAAGAGTCTATTGAAGTTCAGCTTGGCGCACGAACAGTGATTTCTTGCTCCTCATCCCAATATCAAAATTTAATACGTCGTTTTTAAAGTTCTTACCTTTTAACGATTCACATTATCGGGAAAGATTAACGCATGCGATTTGGAACCTTATCTGTATCTACGTGCCGAGGCTGAATTTTCGTGCACTGAGCGGGTACCTAAGCAGCCGTCGCTACACCTCGCTGCGACTGGATTCGTCCCCGGCCGCGTTGGGCTGCTACCCGGACGAGGGGGGGGAGGAAATCACGTCTCGTCGTAAACGGATGCCACGTGCCGCCTTTACAGAATAATTCACGCGCCCCACGTGTAACTCAGCGTATTCGAGCCCCCCTTACCTTACCACTACTGCGTTCCAGCAAGTAGGAGCGAGTGATTTCTGAGCTCGCGTGCTTCTGTTTCGAAGCCTGAAATAATCTCGTAAACCTGAAGTACTTAACGATCGCGAGAAGCACATTATCGCACTCCGAAGTACGTGGCAAGTCTTAATGAATCGCCCCACCCCCTCGTCACCCCACTACCTTCCACTCGCGATTCCTTGCTTTCTAAGTATTACCTCCAGTGTTTCCTACAGATCTGGGGTTGCAGTGTGTAAGACGTCTACATACTTATTAAAGCTAAATCTGTAACTTATGACAGTTATTACCAGCAGAACTACGAGTTAAACGATTTTTCTCTCCCAGCTTCGATTTTGTGTAACATATTCTGCCTTCAAACTATTGGGCGATTATCTCGTTATCATGCATGGAACGGCGTTCACTATGAATCGCCATGACTCAGGCAACGTACTTTATTTTTATTTGGTATGCATAGAGACAAATCAGTCTTGTATCCATCTTTAGTAACTAGAAGTTACATAAATAATTAGCCCTTTTTATCAGTTTTTCTGATTCCACATATCTGTGGTTCCCATAAATAATAAGGCGAATTTCTTCCCCTCTCTTATGACGGTGAACAAGTTGTTCTGCTCTAATGATTGCGGTGTCAATGGTCTGTTAACTTCTTATTTTTAATTTACTTAACAGATTTTTTGTCAGCCGTAACTTTGATCTCTGTGTCCATGTGGCCCATCACTTCCCAGCTACGCATGGCATACGTTTTCTTTCTTTTCTTTGTCTTGGGTTGCCTAAAATTTTAGCAACAGACGACAGCATCGAGGTATTCATTTCAGTAACACAACGAGGACTCCATCAGCATACTAAACAACAATGTCCTAAGGTGCACCTGATGGAATAATTAATAAGCATTGCTTCCAATTTAGTGTTCTATCGTTCAAGACACTTTACTCAGAAAGTATCTTTGTGTGACGGCGCTGAATTGGCTATGCAACCAAGCACATTGTTAGCACCAACCACAGTCGATCATAATCCCGTAAGAGCGGCAGTTTGATTTCCGTTTACATTTTACCACTGAACTATTATTTAGAAGGCGTACGCAAATGAGAATTATGGAACAGACGTATTGATAAATGGCTGATTGTAGACTAGTTTCTGTTGTAACAATGTTATGAGAGCTGTTGATCAGGTAGTGAGCAACTGAAAAATTGGTTTTACGGTGAAGTTCAGAAGAATACTAGGAAATGAATACAAAATGGAAATTAATACACGAAGAAAAAAAATAGTGTGCTACAAGGAATCACAAAAAATAAACATTGAAATCAGAGGGAAATAGTTACAAATAAATCGGAACATACAAATACTTAGGTAGCAAGATAAGTGAAGATGAAAGAAGCGGATTCGATATGAAACAAAGTTAGTCTTTATTAATAAGGGAAAAATAGTTTATTCAAAGAACGTAAATATTTAAGTGAGGCAAAAATGGGTAAATGTTTGCATCTGGAGCGTAGCACTTTTATGGGTGCTCCATTTGTGTGTGTGTGTGTGTGTGTGTGTGTGTGTGTGTGTGTCGTGGAGCGTAAACAAAAGAGAAATGAAATCTCTCGAAGTGCACGAGGTACAGCGTCGGAGGCGCTGTTAAAGATAAAGTGGTTGGGTAAAACCACCAGCCACGTAGTTTTCCCAAGAAGTTGTGAGGAAAGAACGTTAAGGAAAATGATTGAACGAAGACCAATTCTTTGATTATTGAATCCCAAACACTAGAAACTGGGGCTAAAATTTTAACAGCGGACATGTGACTAAATAAGGCACAACCAGTTCCTTGCATACGTGTTAGAAGCAACAAGAATGGGAGAGACTGCTCGAGAAAGACCCACGTCTGCAGTTTTTAAAACAAGCCGTAAACAATGCGCGAATCAATAAGTACGTCGAAATGAAGAAGCGTTAGCCTGTAACAGGTCCAGATGGAGAGCAGCCAACCAATATAAAGTTTCTTCTAATAACTGTCGGGTGTGCAGTCAGATTCCGTCGACATTCTGCCACTATATTTCGACCCAGAGACGTCCAGCTATCTTCAGCTGCGTAGACAATTACTGAAGAGCCGAGGTTCATTCACGACATTTATGCCGAATCTCGCGCGTGCGAAATGTGATGGAGTCTCTCTGCGCACGTGTCAGGTGATGACATGCGCCACACAGTCGAGTTCATCTACATCTATATTTATACTCCGCATCCCACCTACCGGTTTGTGGCGGAGGGCACTTTACGTGCAACTGTCATTACTTCCCTTTCCTGTTCCAGTCGTATATGGTTCGCGGGAAGAACGACTGCCGGAAAGCCTCCGTGCGCGCTCGAATCTCTCTAATTTTACATTCGTGATCTCCTCGGGAGGGATAAGTAGGGGGAAGCAATATATTCGATACCTCATCCAGAAACGCACCCTCTCGAAACCTGGACAGCAAGCTACACCGCGATGCAGAGCGCCTCTCTTGCAGAGTCTGCCATTTGTGTTTGCTAAACATCTCCGTAACGCTATCACGCTTACCAAATAACCCTGTGACGAAACGCGCCGCTCTTCTTTGGATCTTCTCTATCTCTTCTGTCAAGCCGACCTGGTACGGATCCCACACTGATGAGCAATACTCAAGTATAGGTCGAGCGAGTGTTTTGTAAGCCACCTCCTTTGTTGATGGACTACATTTTCTAAGGACTCTCCCAATGAATCTCAACCTGGCACCCGTCTTACCAACAATTAATTTTATATGATCATTCCACTTCATATCGTTCCGTACGCATGCTCCCAGTTGTGTCTGTAACCTTCGGTGGTGAAAGTGAGAGATGATCTAATTATTCTGTATCTACATGTATCGAATGACCCCATCGATTCCGCTGTAACTGGATGATTTTAATCACACGATTCCACTTCTTATCCAGTTGAAAGCCGTTGTCACGATTTATAAGACTGCCTGCGACACGCATTTTCACCGGTTCTTTGATTACCGAATCCCAAAAACTGGAACTAAAATTTCAACGGCACCGAGGGCCGCACAAAGAACTCGGCTGTCCCGCGCATATCATCACCTGAGGCATGCGCCGAAAGACGCCAGAACATCTCGCAAGCCGTGAAGGCACCTGGGCTCTTCAGTAGTTGTCTACTCACCTGAAGATGGAGGACCGTCTCTGGAGCGAAACACTGTGACCGAAATTCGACGGGATCCGACTGCTCACCCGAAAATTATTAGAACAAGAAATACACCGGGAAATTTTCAGAAGTTACTTCACTATAAAGCTTGATGAGGAAGAAGAAGATGATGATCCGGATGAGCAATCCGTGGGAGATATTTTTCCGCAGGTTGGGGGGAAGTTTTGCAACTACATGCAGTAAGTGAATAGTTTCACGATTTAATTCACCTGTGGGTTCCATGATAGCTTTCCAAGAATAAGACAGAGTAGAAGAGTACGATCAGGATCTGAAGGGCTCAAGTAGAGTAGTTGTGTGGCTAGATATTAAGTATCAGAGGCAAACACTACGACCCGCAGGATCCCGGGCTCGAAATCAAACAGCCCGGCCCTGGACAGCATCCGCGCCGCCGCTATCTGCTTGAAACACACCAGGTGGCGCGGTTCTCACACGCTACGGCGTCTTTCATCTCTGATGCTGCTGGGAAAGAAAAAGAGGAAGGACTCCTGGGTTCTGTGGAGGTGGACGCTGGGAAGCAGATAAGGCCTCGCCCCACCGAGTGCGTGCTGTGTAGTCTCCCCTCAGAATGTGGGCGCCACGGGATGGAAACATTAGGGGACGGTTCCTGCACGAGGACAAGCTTCTCGTACAGAATCGGCGCGGATGCACGAAAAACCTGTTGTGTGAAACACAGCTTACTTCTTTCACTTACAAAGACATGGATGCTGGTGAACAGGTATATTTCGGCTTGACAGATTTCCAAAGAGTCTCTGTATGTCAATCTTTTAGCAATGGTTGCGGGACTCGGCTGTTCAGTAGAGGATGTCATACATCTTTCAGCCGGCAATTTTCAAGCTTATTTTGACAACCAGTTTCAGCATTTTAGTACGCCCCATTGTCAGGCCCAAGATATACGCGACGTGTAGAAATAATCTATCTCGTTTGTGATCAAAACAGGGTCCAGCAGTGCTGGTTGTTGTTGTGGTCTTCAGTCCAGAGACTGGCTTGATGAAGCTCTCCATGCTACTCTATCCTGTGCAAGCTTCTTCACATCCCAGTACCTACTGCAACCTACATCCTTCTGAATCTGCTTACTGTATTCATCTCTTGGTCTCCCTCTACCATTATTATCCTCCATGTTGCCCTCCAGTATTAAATTGGTGATCCCTTCTTCTAGTCAAGGCGTGCCACAAATTTCTCTTCTCCCTAACTCTATTCAATACCTCCTCATTAGTTATGTGATCTACCCATCTAATCTTCAGCATTCTTCTGTAGCACCACATTTCGAAAGCTTCTATTCTCTTGTTGTCGAAACTATTTCTCGTCCACGTTTCAATTTCATGCATGGCCACACTCAGAAACGACTTCCTGACACATCTATACCAGATGTTAACAAGTTTCTCTTCTTCAGAAACGCTTTTCTTGTCATTGCCGGTCTACATTTTATATCCTGTCGACTTCGACCATCATCAGTTATCTTTCTCCCCAAATAGCAAAACTCCTTTACTACTTTAAGCGTCTCATTTCCTAATCTAATTCCCTCAGCATCACCCGACTTAATTCAAATACATTCCATTATCCTTGTTTTGCTTTTGTTGATGTTCATCTTATATCATCCTTTCAAGACACTGTCCGCTCCGTTCAACTGCTTTTCCAGGTCGTTTTCTGTCTCAGACAGAATTACAGGGTCATCGGCGAAACTCAAAGTTTTTATTTCTTCTCTATGGATTTTAATTCCTACTCCGAATTTTTCTTTTGTTTCCTTTACTGCTAGCTCAGTATGCAGGAATTAGTAGATATTTGCGACAGTGACCAACCATCACGTGATAGTTTGAAACAATTTTAGGGGTCAGTTTTGTTTCCCTGCCCACGCACTACTTGTGTGAATAGTGGCAGTTAATCTCTTTAGCGGTGTTCCGAGGCAGGAGAGTGGAAGCGGCGCTTGAGAGACTCCCGTAGCCCTGGGGTAGCGTTGCCGCGCTGTGCGTTTATAATTAATAACGCTAACAAGGGCGTCTCATTTGTCTGCTCCCCGGAGGGCAGCTCGGCTCAGCCAGCGGCCGTGTGTGGAGCGTTGTGGAGTGGTGCGTGGCGGTGGGTGCCTTGCGGTGTTGTGTGCGCCGGCGCGCCCTTGGCCAGCGCGGCCGGCCTTGTTTCCGACGCGAGACAAGCGCATAGCCCCTTTGAGTCTTAGCGTGGGAGTTGCTCGCCTTCAGTTAGAAATATAGCGAGAGTCTACGCTACCGTTTGGAAAAAAAGAAGGGTGTGATCACAATGAAATTCAATCCACCTCTTCAGGGAGACGACGATGCACAAATGATCATAATTATAGGCCTGGACATTCATTGTAACTGTGAAAATTCAGTGAGAAGTAGCGCCACCGCGTGCTGTAATCAGAGCCGCTAGACGACTCGACATGGAATCAAACAGCGCCTAAGTATGCTGGTGAGGAATACTGCGCCACACAGTTTTCAGGCACGTCCACGAAGTCTCAACTGTGGCTGCAGGAGGGCCTGAACGAATAAGTTGCCGACCGACCATATCCCAGCCATGTTCAACGGCAACATGTTAGGCGGCCGGCCGGCTACACGTCGAAGTAGGCTTCCACATTCCCGAGCACAGGTAGCCGGGTGTTGTCCTGCTGAAATATGTGATGTGGAACAGCCCGCAGGAAGGGCTGTGTCTCGGGTTTTGAGAACCTGTCTGATGTAGCGGTTGCTCTTCAGATTGCCCTCAAGACGTAGGAGGCGAGATTGCACGATACAGGCAATGGCGCCCCAAACCATCACACTTGGCGTTTGTCTGCTATGCCCTATTGCGTTCGCCATGGCGGTGTCGAACGCGTGTAGGACAGGCTCAAGCGAGACTCGTCGGAAAACACTACATTTTGCCACTCAGCACGCCAGGCTTATTGCAGTCTGAGGCTTCTATGGGCTCTGGTCGACGTAAGCCGACGCCATGGCGTGCGTGCCATTAGTCCAGGTCGCACAAGACGATGTCGAACCGTCGACGCAGATGTGCACACCCGTTGCGACGCTCCAACGTCGCTTCAACGCTGTGGACGAGTGTGTGTGTGTGTGTGTTGGGGTTTATGGGCGCTCAACATCGAGGTCATCAGCGCCCTGACACACATTAAAAGGAACGAATGTGGAGAGACCTAATAAAACTGAAAAACACATGCAAAGAAAACAGGAAAAGAGGGAAATTACTACATAAGAAAGTATAACCGAAGGGAAGGGAAAACAGAGCAACAAGAATGACACAGGAATGTGTCAGTGGCTGGCCACTTACAGAAAAGATGGGCGAGCTTGTCACACAGTGAGAAAATTAAAATCCGCTCCCTAAAATCTTTGTAAAAACATTTGACAAGGCACAGAACTTTAAAACTTTAACCACATTCGTCCGAGTGTTGCCTAAAAGAGTTGGCAGGTCCGCTGGCAAATCAGCCGAGGCCCGCTGGTCAGAAAATAAAACACAATCCAGTAAAATGTGGCTCACAGTGACCTGGACGCCGCAAGCACCACACAATGGAGGGTCTTCTCGCCGGAGCAGGAAGCCATGTGTCATAGGGCTGTGGCCTATTCGAAGCCGAGTGAGGAGAACCTCGTCCCGTCGATGGTGCTGAAAGGAAGTACACCACACACGCGTTGTGGGCTTGACTAGACGGAGCTTATTGTCAGTCACTTCCAGCCACTCATCCTCCCACCGACACATGACTCTGGAGCTCAACAGCGAGGTGAGTGCGTGCAACGGGATAGCACACTGAGATACGTGTGGATCAAGACACGCCTCCTTGGCTGCGAGATCTGCCCATTCATTCCCAGCAATGCCGACATGCCCCGGAACCCAGCAGATAGCTACAACCTTCCCTAGTCGCTGTAGTCGGAGGAGGGCATCCTGGATGGTCTGGACTACTTTATCCGCCGGATACAAACGGTGCAAGGATTGAATGGCACTGAGTGAATCGGAACAGACAAGAAATTTAAGAGAGGAAGAAAGTCTCATCGGCTCCAGTGCCCGCAAGATCGCAGACAATTCTGCATCAAAGACAGTAAAAGTCGGAGGCAGGCGGACCTTGAGGACACGATCTGGAAAAACAACTGAGCAACCCACGGAATCCCCTTGTTTCGACCCATCTGTAAAAACAGCTACATAGTCGTAGTGCTCAGATAAAATAGCAGAAAATGCTGCATTAAAAACGGTGGCAGGAGTGCAATCTGTCTTGTACTGCAATAAATCTAAAATCACACGTGGCCTCTTCAGTAACCAGGGTGGCAGGCGGTTAAAACCCAGGATTTGGGGTTGTACAGACTCCACACCGAGGGACTCAAGCACACGGTGCACTCTGATCCCAAACGGCAACGTAGCCCGGGGACGGCGGGAAAAAAGGCGATCCAGAGGTGGATGGGCAACAAGATGGTGAGCAGGCGAGCTGGGAGCTGCAAGAAACTTACAAGCTTGGCGCACCAGCAGGAGCTGCCGCCGGATGGTAAGTGGCGGTTCGCCAGCCTCAGCACAGAGGCTGGGTACGGGACTGGTCCGATAAGCACCCGTAGCCAGTCGAATCCCAGCATGGTGAACAGCGTCAAGGATCCGCAAATAAGACTGCCTCGCTGACCCATATACTGTGCAGCCATAGTCCAGCCGTGAGCGCACGAAAGCTCGATAAAACTGAAGGAGACGCGCCCTGTCCGCTCCCCAAGACCTGTGGCTGAGGCACTTGAGGATGTTCAGTGCCTTCAGCGTTCTGGCTTTCAAGTCACGTAGGTGTGGCAACCATGACAACCTGGAGTCAAAAATTAGGCCTAGAAACCGCACTGTGCCTCCAAACTGTAGGACAGTATCCCCCATATGCAAGGCAGGCAACGTAAAAAGACGACGAGAATGATTAAAATGAACACAAACACACTTATCGGCAGAAAACCTAAAACCCGTCTTTGCAGCCCACTCCTCTAACCGCCGCACCGTTAGTTGCAATTGACGGCTCGCGGATGCAACACTAGAGGAGGAACAGAAAACAGCAAAGTCGTCCACAAACAAGGAGCACTGTACTGGACTCCGCACTGTAGACGTTATACTGTTGATTGCTATGGCAAAGAGGGTAACGCTTAAAACACTGCCCTGGGGGACACCGTTCTCTTGCTCAAAGCGATCAGACAGTGTGTTACCAACGCGGGTCCGAAAAAACCGCTGAGACAGGAAAGACCGAATGAAAATAGGGAGGCGGCCACGAAAGCCCCATTGATGCAGTTGTGCAAGAATACAGTGTCTCCAAGTAGTATCATATGCCTTACTGATATCAAAGAAGATACCGATACAGTGATGCTGACGGAGGAAAGCCTGCTGAATAGCCGCCTCGAGGAGGGTCAGGTTGTCGACTGTGGATCGAAATTTTCGGAATCCACACTGAAAGCGGCTAAGGAGCTGTCTGGTCTCTAGCAGCCAGACCAGACGACGGTTAACCATCCGTTCCAGGGTCTTTCCGACACAGCTTGTCAAGGCGATACTACGATAACTACTGGGACATGTGCGGTCCTTTCCTGGTTTGAGGAGAGGGATGAGGATTGCCTCCCTCCACGAGGTTGGGAACACTCCCGTGTGCCATATGAGATTAAAACATTCAAGGAGGATTTCCTTTGACGCCGCTGGAAGATGTCTACGCATGGAGTACCGGATGCGGTCGTAACCTGGTGCAGTGTCAGAAGTCTCAGTAAGAGCCGACTCAAGTTCCCACATGGAGAAAGGGGAGTTGTAGGCCTCAGAACCGTTCGACCGAAAGTTCAAATTCGCTCTTTCGACAGTCGCACGGTAGCGACGAAACGCTGGATCCTGGGTTGCAGTGGCAGTACTTTGTGCAAAATGCTCTGCCAGCGACTGAGCTATGGCACTGGGTGTCGTTTGGAGGCATCCCTGGTTCAGGACTGCAGCTATTGGTAAACGGCTGCGTTTACCGGAAATCCTCCGGATGGCTTCCCATACCTTTGTGGAACAAGTGGAACGGGTGATGGAGTCCAGAAACTCCTGCCATGACTTTTTCTTGCTCTCTTTAATGACACGGCGTGCCCTGGCTCTCGCGATACGAAAGGCGGTAAGATTGACCGTTGTTGGGCGGCATTTAAATCGGCGAAGAGCCGCACGCCTGTCGCGGATGGCTGAACGGCACTCTTCTGTCCACCAAGGCACAAGGCGCCGCTTAAGAGTGCTAGAAGAGTGTGGTATGGACAGGTCAGCAGCATGGTGGATCACAAGCGTGATGTGATCCACCCATTCCTGTACGCTGTTGTGGCGGTCAAAGACAGCCAACCGAGTGAACAGTGGCCAGTTAGCCCTGCCAATCATCCACGATGGTGGCCGCTGGTCCAGCTATACACCATCCAGGAGATGAATGCGGATAGGGAAGTGATCGCTGGAATGTAGGTCGTCAATGACCTCCCAGTGAACGGAATCAGTGAGGGTTGGAGAGCAGAAAGATAGGTCAATGGCTGAGAATGACCCCGTAGCACTAGAGAAATGAGTCGGAGTACCTGTGTTGAGGATGCACAACACTTGAGATGTTAGGAGGCCCTCCAAAATTCGACCTCGAGCGCAAAGAGAAGTGGAGCCCCACAGGACATGATGGGCATTGAAGTCTCCCAGGAGGAGAAATGGGCGGGGGAGTTGGTCGATAAGGTTTGTGAGAGCCTCTAAGTTCACTGCATCCAGAGGGGGTAAATAAAGGGAGCAAACGGTAAGCCTCCGACCGGAATAAATTGCAACTGCAACTGCTTGCAGGTCAGTATCCAGGGGGAGAGCAGAGGAGTGGTGGTCATTATCGACAAACACGGCGACTCCGCCTTTGGCCCTGTCTCCAGTCAGGTCATCTTTGCGATACAACCTATAGCCCCTGAGTACAGGAGCATCAGATTGTTTGAGATGTGTTTCCTGTAAACACAAGCACAGGGGGCGTTGCCGTGCTAGGAGGTTCAGTTCCTCCACATGTGCCCGGAATCCATTCATGTTCCACTGAATAATGGGAGCCATCTATCAGGGCGGGAGTACCTTCAGTCGCACTTTCTGTCGGGGAGGAGAGCCCACAACAGGTGGAGGCTCAGTTTTGGGGCGAGACGATTGCCCCAGTCTGACATCTACCTCCATCGCCTCAGAAGAGGAGTCGAGAGAGACGTCAGAGAGAATGACATCCACATCAGCAGACTGTAGAACTTCAGTCTCCTTTAGTGGGCGAGTCTTCACCTTTGTCTTTGGCTTCGATTTTCTGGCCTGAGGTGGCATTGGAGCCAAAACCTCAGAAGCAGTAGGGGGTGTACCAGCACTAGGCAGTACACAAGACTGGACCCGGGAAGGGGCAGGAAGTTCCATGATGTCAGCTACCACAGCCTGGTCAGAAGGCCGGGAGGGAGCAGCAGGCTTCACAGGAACGGCAGCAGCACATGTACACTGACAAACGCAGGTGCTAGTGCTGACAGTAGCAACCTCCGTTTGGGTAGCGGCATCGGTTTTCAAGACAGGCTGTTTCAGAACGGAAGAAAAGGAGGCAGCGAACGTGGGCGGCTGCATGGACTTGTAGATTTTCTTTGCCTCACCATACGGGATGCGTTTACTGGTTTTAAGTTCCTGGATCTTCCGTTCCTCAAGGAAAACTCTGCATTCCCTACTCCACACAGGGTGATCCCCAGAGCAGTTCACACACTTGGGAGGAGAGGAGCAATCAACTCCCTCATGAGCGGCTTTACCACATTTCCCACAAGTGGCTTCCCCTTTACAGCCGAGAGTAGTGTGGCCAAAGTGTTGGCATTTAAAACACCGCATGGGGTTGGGGTAATAAGGCCGTACACTGAGACGTAGGAAACCTGCCTTCACATGCTCTGGCAATTTGGTGCTGTTAAATGTATGAATAAATGAGTCAGTTTTTATGAGAGCACCATCCACCCGTTTCATAACGTGTTGCACGTCCACAATTCCTTCCCGGGACCATTCAGACTTCAGTTCGTCTTGGGGAATGTCGACGAGATCTCTGCAAGTCACAACACCCTTGCTGTAGTTCAAGCTGTTGTGAAAGTCAGTCTCTATCGCAAACTCCCCAAGAAAGTGTGCCTTCTGAAGGTTCTGGACTTGCTGGAAGCTAGATGTTTCAACCAGCAAGGTGCCATTGCGCAGGCGCTTTACAGACTTTAACGTGCCAGCAATACCCTCTAAGCCCTTCTGTATATAAAATGGCGAAACTTTTTCAAAACTCCCATCTTTTCTTTTAATTATGAGAAACACATTCTGAGAAGCAGAATGCGTTCTGTTACTAGTACCTGAATCAGGAGGACTGGCTACACGAGCCCTCTTGTTAGATTGGGTGTTAGAACCTACCAGCGGCCCACCCTTTCCGCTGGGAGGAAAAGAAAAGTTCGAGGGTTCCATCTCGATCCCACGAGCAGCTAGGGAACTAAAGGTCCGCTCAGACAGAGCCCCGCATGCCTGAGTAAGCCTTATACAACTGGGGTGTGGCAGGTGCCCCAGAGGTTGCCCGCTTGCGACTGTTCCACCTCAACAGCCATGCATCTCATAGGCGCGGAGCACACCGGAAGATTGAGGGGTTTTTTATAGAGGTTTGTTCCATCCTCGCGATCCGGGCGGCCAAGCCAAGATCCCCATTCCCTGAGACACACAACATTCCACCGCCGCGCCGCACGGTGGTCGCTGAAGTGTACTCAGAGCTTACGGTGACGGGGGACAGGTGGCGCGTACCAGTCCCCAGCTCAGGAACCCCGGGGTCGCCAAGCCCGTACCCAGCAAATGAATGCTGAGCCCCTGGGGGCGCTGTGGACGAAGCTGTTCTGTCCAGTATGTCCAAGCGGACAAGATGGCGGTCATCTTGCACTGTGGTCACAGTGGCTAGACCAGTATCCTGTCAGCGCTGTGTACGGCCTTTTCTTCCCACTCACCATTAAAGCAGCCTGCCCTATACGAGTCATAGTGTCACGGAACGACGGACCCACCTACTGGGCCTCAATCAAAAAAATGTTCAAATGTGTGTGAAATCTTATGGAACTTAACTGCTAAGGTCATCAGTCCCTAAGCTTACACACTAGTTCATCTAAATTATCCTAAGGACAAACACACACACCCATGCCCGAGGGAGGACTCGAACCTCCGCTGGGACCAGCCGCACAGTGCATGACTGTAGCGCCTAAGACCGCTCGGCTAATCCCACGCGGCATGTCTCAATCATTCTGACCCGTTGGAACGTACTCACATGTCAATATTCCACCTGTAATGTCAGCGAGGCACAGTTACACTCGTTTACACGTTTCTACTTCGTATGACGGCTCCGCACAGATCGAGCGTTGCATAGCTGTGGCCTGTCTCGTCGGCCAAAAGCAGTGCTGTTGGGAATAAGTGTGCGCCACATATCTGCCATTTAAATCGCTTATTGTGCTTCCGCTGTTCCACACGGTGGCGCGTTGCAGACCTTTGCTTCTGAGTGCTTCGCTTTTTACGGACAGCAGTGCAGAATCACACAAGGACGATGTGTTGTGAAGCTGGGCGGCAACTTACTCCACCGTGCCGGACTGCGATCACTGCATGACGCTACGGCCGTTCTTCGTACTCTGGCGCGTGGCGTAACAAGTTAGGAACGGTCTTGCACAGAACTTCCACTGAATAGTTGCGTCATTCAGAGCGAATCAGCAGCATCTGCTGACAGAGCTGTATACAAAACTCGAACTGGAAATCGCTTTAACACTATCATGAACATATTTTGTGCAGGTGAGGCTCAACAGCTTTCAGGAAGACAATCGATTTTAGTCCAACGTCAGATCACCTTCGGGTCTCAAAAGCAGTTCAGCTATGCATTCTCATAGTTGCACTACCATACTTGTAGATTATACCATTACTATCAATAGCTGTCTGTGCATGAACTTTATGTCCTTTATGTACAGTCACGCTACGCACACACAGTTGTTAACAGTAAAGATACAGTTCGTAATCTATAACTGTGAGAATGCATTGCTGAAAAGATTGTCTTCAATAAAAAATAATGGTACAGCTGTGTATTTATAATGAGATCATAAACAGTTCTTATGTTTATAATTACTTTTATTACAGCTCTTTGCTCCTACACTGTTCGCATTCGTAGTTCTACACGTAAGGTTCGAATTTTAGCGCCCCTACACCACACTAACATACAGTGTTACTCGTTTCCATGTTTTTACAAAATCCCCCTCTAAAGGGCACACAGAAACATACTATCGATCGTGACGTAATTTGAGCGTTGCACTTGGTGCAGTGTGAGAAAAACGAAATAACTATTTCCGACGGCACTGTCCCGCACCCTAAACTCCCCGCGAAGGAAAAGACGTCCCCACGACACTTTCTTCGGTGCGAAGTGAAAGGCTACGTGACGTGTGATACAGTTCTCCCACCCCAAACACACACACACACACACACACACACAGACACACACACACGTGGTTTTTGGTGGCGTGTCCGAAGTCTACCGCACCCGGCGACCCGTTCTCACAGCCTGTGTAAAGGGCGGTGGATTGGGGAAGGGGGGGGGGGGGGAGGGGAGTTGGCCCGTCCCCGGCGCCAGGGGCTGTGGCGGCGCGCAGTGTACACATTATGCGCCAGAGATGGGCAGCGCGTATTTAGCATGGCTAATGCGGCCGCTATCCGTCCTCCGCTGTCTATATGTATGTATGAGGCGCTGGCGAGCCGGGCCGCGCTGCCCAGGGGGTGATAATTACGGGGGTGGC
Organism: Schistocerca serialis cubense; assembly: GCF_023864345.2. NCBI lineage: Eukaryota > Metazoa > Arthropoda > Insecta > Orthoptera > Acrididae > Schistocerca > Schistocerca serialis. The sequence continues at coordinate 65,175,590 of NC_064649.1, read as the reverse complement.
GGACGGCGGGGGTGGAGCCTGCCCCCACCACGGCGCCGGCCGGCGCCCAACCCCTTACTGGCGCCAGCACGCCGCCTCCTGCCGCCCCCACCACCTCGGCTACCAGTCCCGTCGCGCCGCGTCTGGGGGTCGCCGGTTCGATTCCGAGGGCGATATTGTCATCGGTGAATTGCAATCGCCCTGCGCCGTCCGTCAAGCGCGCCCGCTTGCAGATCAGACGAGCGCAGCTGAGACCGCGAGTTTCAAAAGGAATGTCCTGTCGACGACGTGGTCATTCTAGGCTGAACACCAGGCCTGTCTAAAACGACGCTTCGCATTCTGCTACACCCAGACCAAAAGTTCAGAACGTATAAAACAATGTTCAGCGTCAGTCTCAGTAAAATCTGTGCCAGCCCTCATTTTCAGCACGCGGCCTCGTGGTCTGGAATAGTGACAAAAGTCCGTCCCACTTAGCTAAAAGAGTGAAGTGACGATGGCATTACGTATTGTTTTTGTCTGTAGGTTTGATAGGTTTTTTATTTTAATCTTTATTCAATTCATTACATTATACATACACTCCTGGAAATGGAAAAAAGAACACATTGACACCGGTGTGTCAGACCCACCATACTTGCTCCGGACACTGCGAGAGGGCTGTACAAGCAATGATCACACGCACGGCACAGCGGACACACCAGGAACCGCGGTGTTGGCCGTCGAATGGCGCTAGCTGCGCAGCATTTGTGCACCGCCGCCGTCAGTGTCAGCCAGTTTTCCGTGGCATACGGAGCTCCAACGCAGTCTTTAACACTGGTAGCATGCCGCGACAGCGTGGACGCGAACCGTATGTGCAGTTGACGGACTTTGAGCGAGGGCGTATAGTGGGCATGCGGGAGGCCGGGTGGACGTACCGCCGAATTGCTCAACACGTGGGGCGTGAGGTCTCCACAGTACATCGATGTTGTCGCCAGTGGTCGGCGGAAGGTGCACGTGCCCGTCGACCTGGGACCGGACCGCAGCGACGCACGGATGCACGCCAAGACCGTAGGATCCTACGCAGTGCCGTAGGGGACCGCACCGCCACTTCCCAGCAAATTAGGGACACTGTTGCTCCTGGGGTATCGGCGAGGACCATTCGCAACCGTCTCCATGAAGCTGGGCTACGGTCCCGCACACCGTTAGGCCGTCTTCCGCTCACGCCCCAACATCGTGCAGCCCGCCTCCAGTGGTGTCGCGACAGGCGTGAATGGAGGGACGAATGGAGACGTGTCGTCTTCAGCGATGAGAGTCGCTTCTGCCTTGGTGCCAATGATGGTCGTATGCGTGTTTGGCGCCGTGCAGGTGAGCGCCACAATCAGGACTGCATACGACCGAGGCACACAGGGCCAACACCCGGCATCATGGTGTGGGGAGCGATCTCCTACACTGGCTGTACACCACTGGTGATCGTCGAGGGGACACTGAATAGTGCACGGTACATCCAAACCGTCATCGAACCCATCGTTCTACCATTCCTAGACCGGCAAGGGAACTAGCTGTTCCAACAGGACAATGCACGTCCGCATGTATCCCGTGCCACCCAACGTGCTCTAGAAGGTGTAAGTCAACTACCCTGGCCAGCAAGATCTCCGGGTCTGTCCCCCATTGAGCATGTTTGGGACTGGAAGAAGCGTCGTCTCACGCGGTCTGCACGTCCAGCACGAACGCTGGTCCAACTGAGGCGCCAGGTGGAAATGGCATGGCAAGCCGTTCCACAGGACTACATCCAGCATCTCTACGATCGTCTCCATGGGAGAATAGCAGCCTGCATTGCTGCGAAAGGTGGATATACACTGTACTAGTGCCGACATTGTGCATGCTCTGTTGCCTGTGTCTATGTGCCTGTGGTTCTGTCAGTGTGATCATGTGATGTATCTGACCCCAGGAATGTGTCAATAAAGTTTCCCCTTCCTGGGATAATGAATTCACGGTGTTCTTATTTCAATTTCCAGGAGTGTATTAACCCACTACCTAACTACATTAGTGGGTCCTATTATCACACAGGAAAATGCAGCTCTCTATTCTACACTACAGGTAATCTTAATTATGTTCTTATCGCTATGTGGTTCCTTATTCTACATAATCTACGAAGAAACTTATGCTACCTGCAGCGTTACAGGTGTGCCAGTGCTGGCCAGTAACTTGGTTTCGCTGCAGTCTATCCTAAAAACCTTACCCTATCTCCTACGTCTAACCTAATTTTACATCTGGTGTCGTAATTGGTGCGTGGTCCTGTCCGGTTTTTGTACCCCCCCCCCCCGCCCCCCCTAGTCCAGAGCAAGGCGGATTCCAGCCGTGAAGCGGCTGGCCAAGTCCCGGCCGGCGGAACAGGAAAGGTGCACGGAGTCTGAGTTGGTTTTGAACTGGAAGATGTGTAGGGGCTAACGTAAATAAAAAAAAAAAAAGAAGTGGTTTGCGTCGCTGTCTCTAGTTTGCGGGGTCCCGAGTTCGATTCGCAGACGCGTCGACGAACTGAGTCTTTGTGTTATTCCAATCATTTCATACGAGCTCTCTCGGCCAATAATGCGACACAACCAATTCATTTTCGGGTTCTCATAGATCAAGTCTGTTGAGCCCAAATGTAAGCCGGCCGCTATGGCAGAGCGCTTCTAGGCGCCTCAGTCCGGAACCGCTCTACTGCTACGGTCGCAGGTTCGAATCTTGTCTCGGGCATGGGTGTGTGTGATGTCCTTAGGTTAGTTAGGTTTAAGTAGTCCTAGGGGACTGATGACCTCAGATGTTGAGTCCCATAGTGCTTAGGGCCATTTGTACCATTTGAACCCAAATGTACCGGTATGGCTTGAAATCGGCGTGTGAGGGAGTTCTAGTACTTAACGGTAAGTTAATGTAACTTCAAAATTAATAAGAAGCAATATTAAAAATGTAGTGATGAAACTAAAGAAAAGATAGGGTGCTGACTGCTAACTGCTCCTGCTAGGTGACCAATATCCTTCCCATGTTTCGTTATAAAACAAAAAAGAAGTCATCGTTTCCAGTCGCCTTTCTTTCCAACAGCCCATGCCCTCTACCCTACAATGTGAAACATACATACATTTCTTCTTGCACTTACGAACCGCTCCCTGACCTTACCGCCATGGTTTACCATCGGAACAGCTTAATGCCTGAAGAAAAAACGTGATGAGTGATGCATATGTCTCTCCTGTTGTTTTCATCGCCCTCCGTTTCCAGTATGAAAATACATTAAAAAACTGAGACGTGGCCTCGGATGAATGTCCCAGAATTTCGACAGGGCAACTATTCCTCAGTTTGGAGACGGCTCCGATTGCTGCGAAGCCGATAGGTAATACACGAAGGAAGTTCACACGTACAGTTGTTTGAAAGGCTGTTTTCGTGACAGTCTGCTTAAAACATATATAAAAATACAATTAAACCATTCACCATAGCCGGCCGGAGTGGCCGTGCGGTTCTAGGCGCTACAGTCTGGAGCTGCGTGACCGCTACGGTCGCAGGTTGGAATCCTGCCTCGGGCATGGATGTGTATGGTATCCTTAGGTTAGTTAGATTTAAGTAGTTCTAAGTTCTAGGGGACTGATGACCACAGCAGTCAAGTCCCATAGTGCTCAGAGCCATTTGAATCATTCACCATACACACAGCTATTTTTTTATTCACGACGTGTTTCGGAGGCTTTGCTCCACCATCAGGTGGCAATTCGGCTATTTAGCTCAGGTGCATTCCTCCCGCGAAATCAAAAGGTGCTAAAATTGTGGTGTCACCGCCAGACACCACACTTGCTAGGTGGTAGCTTTAAATCGGCCGCGGTCCATTAGTATACGACGGACCCGCGTGTCGCCACTGTCAGTAATTGTAGACCGAGCGCCACCACACGGCAGGTCGAGAGAGACTTACTAGCACTGGCCCCAGTTGTACGGACGACTTAGCTAGCGATGCAACACTGACGAAGCCTCGTTTATTTGCAGAGAAGATAGTTAGAATAGCCTTCAGCTAAGTCAATGGCTACGACCTAGCAAGGCGCCATTACCAGTATATTGCATGTATCTAAAGAGTCTAACTTGTATCGCCGAGAGCGATGTACACCAATGATGGATTAAAGTTAAGTATTCCAGCAGCTACGTACTTTTCTTTATAGCATTCATTACGTATCCTGTTTCAGACTTCACACCAGCCTGCGTGTGTTTAAGTGCGTGCCTTTCGGTTACCCGTCACTGTGAACTGGCTGTCTTGTCAGTTCACAACAGCAATATCTAAAATGTTCCTGTGCTCTGCATTCGAGGTTTACACAGTTGCTGCTTTCAAACATTACGAGAGATATTACAGATATTTAGAAACTTCAGGCTTGCAGAAATGTTATATGTTTTATTGGTATGTATTTTTTTTTTCACCTTACGGTGTGCAGACCTGTAACAGTTACGTAAGCCAGGAAACATTGCATATGTAGAAAAATCGATGTGTCAAGCTCAAACGCAAAGCTCTCGAAGAAAGTACTCAATGTAAAGTAAAGGAGTGGCTATATGCCACGTCAGTTCCATAAAACATTCATTTTTGTTTGTCCATCAAAACCATTATCCTACTAAATTAATAAACTGAAAACACTACATATTTCGACGTCGTGGGGTTGACTGGAAGTTGAGCAGTAACTGCCACCTGCTGATGGAGCAATGCTTCCGAAACGCTTCTGATATACGAAATATCAGGTTTAGTGATTGGTTGTGTTACATTTTGCACTTATTTTTTGTACTTTTTTATCCTTGCTGTCAGAAAATATTTAGACAAAAGGTCTGGACTCGCACTCGGGAGGACGACGGCTCAAACCCGCGTCCGTCCAGATTTAGGTTTTCTGTGATTTCCCTGAATCACTTCAGGCAGATGGCGGGATGGCTCCTTTGAAAGGGCGCGGGCGACTTCCTTCCCCATCCTTTCCTAATCCGGTGGGATCGATGACCTCGCCGTTTAATCCCCTCCCCCAGATCAACCAACCAAGCACTCAGGTTGATTTCTGGGAGACAAGATAGCGATCGTGACTCAACTGCCGGGAGACGGCTAACGGGTCCGCCACAATAATCAGGAACACAGTAGAGGCCGGCCGATGTGGCCGAGCGGTTCTAGGCGCTACAGTCTGGAACCGCACCACCGATACGGTCGCAGGTTCGAATCCCGCCTCGGGCATGGATGTGTGTTATGTCCTTAGGTTAGTTAGGTTTAAGTAGTTCTAAGTTCTAGAGGACTGATGACCTCAGCGCGAGATTAGCCGAGCGGTCTCAGGCGCTGCAGTCATGGACTGTGCGGCTGATCCCGGAGGAGATTCGAGTCCTCCCTCGGGCATGGGTGTGTGTGTTTGTCCTTAGGATAATTTAGGTTAAGTAGTGTGTAAGCTTAGGGACTGATGACCTTAGCAGTGAAGTCGCGTAAGATTTCACACACATTTGAACATTGTTCTTGATGACCTCAGATATTAAGTCCTATAATATTCACAGCCTTTTGAACGATTTCGAACACAGTAGAAATGCTTGTTTGACACGCGGGAAGCGTAGAAATGATGTTCTGAAACGTCCCTTTTCGAGTGGAAAGTGCTCAAGAAATGTACTCGTATACTGGTAAACATGGTCTGGGTTCCGCAGAAGGGAGACGTTTACTGCTACTTGCAGCAAGTAGCCTGCGCAATATTGTAAAGAATGTGGCTGAGAGAACTGTGCCGCTACGACCGTGGGGGAAACTAATAAACATAAAGAGACGGCGAGCAGCAGGTGTCGGAAAATAAACGCCAAGAGTTTTGCAAGAAAATGAGTCGTCTCCGGCTTGGGTACGCTTAGCAGCCTCGAGCAGCTGTGCAAACAAAGAAATCCGATCTCCAAGCTCGCCCGGTCGTTACCGTAAATTTGATCGCCTCTAAATGTCCACGGCGTCTCTCTCTCTCTCTCTCTCTCTCTCTCTCTCTCTCTCTCACACACACACACACACACACACACACACACACACACACACACACACTTGTACGTGTGTTTGCCTTGTGCTCTGCCCCCCTTCCCGCCAACGTCCGTTTCATTCACGGCGGTGCCTTGCTCGTACTACGGGCCATCCTCTTGTAGTATACCGTGGCACAGTTACGAGCGCGGACCGACCGTAAAAAGCGCTCGTAAAAGTTTAACAGCCGTCCGGGGCCCGGTTAAAGGCGCTGCTGCCTAGTCGCCTATCACGGCGTCCGACTCGACACCTTTTGCCGCTTTTATCGCCGATTGAGTGGGACGATCGCCGAGGTGGCTGTGCGCCCAGAAAAGAAAATAAAACATAAAAATAAAAAAAGTAGCAACTGGCGAGATATATCGGATAGTTAAGGACAGTAATGGTGTTACGATGGGGACGATCAGTGGATGAGATTTTATGCTCCATAAAGACGACAACTTTACACGCTGTTTGTGCTCCCTGTATTACGCCCGTCGATTCCGCACCGCTGAATACAGATTGCCAGTCTCTTCCTGCTTACATTCTAAGCGATCATCAGTACAGTTAGCATTCGAATCTGTGTAACATAGCAGAGCAAAAACAGGAATAAACCTTGACCTAGATTACCTTATTCATACTTACAATACGCGGAGCGGCAGGGATTACAACCATTAACGGCAAAGTTAATTGAACACACACCTTTCTTGTCCCTGATAAATTTCTTTCTTCTGAATGGTATTTTTTTCAATTTTCAAATAAATAAATAAATAAATAAATAAAAACTGTTTAAATGGCTCTGAGCACTATGGGACTTAGCATCTGATGTCCTCTAGACTTAGAACTACTTAAACCTAACTAACCTAAGAACATCACACACATCCATGCCGAAGGCAGGATTCGAACCTGTAACAGTCACGGTCGCGCGGTTCCAGACTGTAGCGCCTAGAACCGACCGGCTCTGTGGTACAATATCCACAGTCAACGTCTGTCTCCAAGAGATCGGAGGACCGGTGTGATAGAAAACTTTTTTGAAGTGTGTATTTGCAACAGTACGTACGGGTAGGTAGAACTGACGACCATACTGCACCTATAGCAATTTTTTCTGCCAATTTGTGATAAATTTACTACAGATGCAGTATAGTCGACACTTCCAACTAGACTTAAGTACCACTGTAAATGTAAACGTGAAACAGCAACCGTTTGCGTATAGATAACTTTACCAATGTTATTTTCTCAAGGTCAGTTGGTGAATACTATTAGGCTGAAACAAACCTGTGGTGTAAAATATTGAATATACTACGTCAAAACAGATAATTTTGGAGCTTTCATTTTCATTATCTCTTCTAATGACGTATACTTTACTATGGGTCCAGCTGAACGTAAAACAAATCATTAAAGCTGGATCGTCGCATGTTGAAGCAGAGGAGGCTCAGTGTATTTACGCGGAGCGAAACTTACGGAAAACGCTTAAGTGGTAGTAACCGTAATATTCTCCGCCCCTAGTGGCTGAGTGGTCAGTGCGACGGAATGTCAATCCTAAGGGTCCGGGTTCGATTCCTGACTAGGTCGGAGATTTTCTCCGCTCAGGGACTGGGTGTTGTGTTGTCCTGATCATCATCATTTCACCCCATCGACGCGCAAGTCGCCGAACTGGCGTCAAATCGAAAGACTTGCTCCGGGCGAACTGTCTAACAAACGTAACACCATTTACATTTTACCGTAACATTGCGCACCACGCTTTTGGCAGAACTAACAGCTCTGGTGTCTTTTTACACGCGTAACGCGCTACCGGAGGGCACCGTCACAGTTGGTGGTCATTTAAGAAACTAGCCTAAAATTAATTGGCTAATGGCTGCGGAAATAGGCTGCGTGGGAACAGGAGTCGCCGGTAGCAGATGACGATGGTATCTCGTTCAGGGTCTTGTTGTAGCAACGAGCGCATCGAGAACTACTTTCCCCCGCCCCCCCTCGGACACTGGCCAATACTAGCCCTCCTGCGGCAGCTGATGTATGCCTCTGTCGATTGTTAAACCAACTCTTCACGCGTACAACACCGCCAGAATGAGCAATTACAATTAGCGCTCTGGACGCTAATTGTGTCTGATGGCCGGAAGCGGGTATCTCAATCTCTCACGGAGCGGTGTCTGGTAAATTGTTACCACAACACAATAGAGCCTCTGCTTGTGCAGCGGAAGTGTCTGTTTTTGGCTATATCGACCTACTTCTGGAGAACATGCGGTATTTGAAGAAATATGAATCGTACCACATAGTGTTCCTGAAGTCGAATGGCTGTTTCAGTGCGAGACATGCATTTGCAAGGTGCTTGAGCATACGTACCAACATGAAAAAAAAAAAGAATTTTATTGGCATAGACAGGCCAAGCACTTTCCACATTGCTCTCTAAATGTAACTGACTCACCTAGAGTTTATCGAAATATACGATAGTCTGTTGAAATAAATTACATAACCACTGCGTACCCCATGAGCAAGAGCACGTCTTTTCGGGAATTTGGTGTGTTAATGCTGTGCACTGTTGCGTAGTGGAATAATAATTTTGGATTCAAAAAAATGGCTCTGAGTACTATGGGACTTAACATCTGAGGTCATAAGTCCCCTAGAACTTAGAACTACTTAAACCTCACTATCCTAAGGACATCACGCACATCAATGCCCGAGGCAGGATTCGAACCTGCGACTGTAGCGGTCGCGCGGTTCCAGACTGAAGTACCTCGAACAGCTCGGCCACACCTGCCGGCTTTGGATTCAAGTAAGAGAATTGTACTTCATACCGAAATTATTTTTTAAAACATTCTTTGATAAAAATAAGCAGGTATAGAGTACGTTATTGCTTAGGTAACAACAATTTCCTGTTTCAATATAAAATACAGGCTACTGGATGAAAACTGAAACTGTACAAGAGTAATTGTAACACAAAGCCAACAAAAGTGTTAGGGAGAGCGTTGAAGCGCTTTAAAAGAGGAAGCTTTACGTCAAATACAGAGACAGCCGAAAAATAGAGAAACATGTTCTTATGCAAGAAAAAAAAATCTCAAAAGATTACCATATTGTGAGTTTCAAGTAGAAATATTGAATAAGCTGTCACATGAAAACGTTTGTAAAATGGTTGTAATTGACGTTTCAACAAAGGAGTGAAATGTACTAATCGAAGAATATCTGTAACATATATCGCGGCAGGGACCTTACAGAACACCGTCTTTACGATTTGTGTGTTGTATCAAGGTCTTTATTGGAGCTGAATGTCGTCAAATAAAGAACGCATATGAAGAACAGACTGTTTAATTTGTCTGTTATAAACGTGGCTACTTATACGTAAAATTTAAAGGAGGTAAATTGTATTATTGTTTCTACTACGATGAGAAGTACTCTTATTTATGAATGTGGGGCAGTTCATATTCCGCAACTGCTGCGAAATAAAAGGCATCCGACAAGATTTAATATTTTACAGCGAATTACTGTGTCAGCTGATGATGCTTGGCAAGTGAGATGTAAATTTTATTCTCGTAGGGGAGACCAAGGATGGAATAGCGCCTTCGCTGTGGACAAATGCAGTTGGTGGCTTATGCAACGTGTTCCAACACACAAAACTGAATTAATTTATGTAGCCAGGCCAACAGCTTCCTACCACGCTCTCCTAAGGGTGACAGAAGGCGGATAATTCTTTCGCCGCGGACAAGTGCACTTAGCGGCTTGCGCAACGAGTAACTGTTTAACAGAACGAAAATTTAATTTATGTGCGTATGTCAAGAACTTTTTCACCTTCTTTTCCTGATGGTGGACATATGCACTTAGTGTCTTGCGCAAAGTGTGCGAAGTTAACAAAAACATAGCTGAATTGCTGTAACCAGACCAAGATGTTTCTACCTTCCTCTCTTAATATTGAAAGAAAGGGTGTGGCAGTTTCTCAGTGGAGGAATGAACTTAGTGGCTTGCGCAACATGTACCAACATGAGAAAACTGAAATTTCATTGATGTAGCCTAAGGAAGATCGACGGAGAACGGACATACACACTTAGCGGGCTGCATGGTAAGTACCAACTTACAGTAGTGGAAATTATTATGAAGGCAGGGTTCCTACGAAAGCAATGTCCAATGACTGAAGCATGAATGTATCGATTTTATTATGAAAGTAGTAGATATATGTAAGACATAATCTCGTGATGGAATCACATAGTTTCTTTCATAACACAAGTAACAAAATGAGACGTTTCCATTTCCCGTATGGAAACTGGTATAAAGGCACTCACTGTCTTGTTGTGTTAGTGCATTGTTAGTACTTTGTCCAACCTTAGTTCTTCCTAATTACCTCAAGAATTCTCTTCAGCATTGATTTTGTTAGGGTTTGCATTTCTTGCAGTGAAATTATCGCTCTGTTCAGCTCACATACGGCCTCAAATTGCCTTCCATTGCAATAAACACGCCTTACAAGTATTCTGCAAGGGTTTTTCACGGGGTTCAAATCCGGGCTACGTGCAGACGACAGCAATACATCGATACCGTTATCTTCAAACCACTTTTTGGTTGTAATAGAACCATACACAGATGCTTTATTGTGTTGAAACAATAGAATTTCGTCCCCTAGGTCCTCACAAATTGTAATCTGTTCTGCGTGGGTGTACATGCTAAGAGTTCTTTCTAGCAACACGTGACTTACCATTAGTGCGGGAGGCACTTCCGCCACCAAAGTTTCTGATCATACTTACCTGCTGCTCTGTTCTCGGATCATACCTGTCAAACTGGAATCCATCCGGACCGTCTAAATTAAACTTCTTTTCATTATTGGAGATCACTTTAACCCATCCTCAAGTCCATGACACATATTTTTCACCAAACTCTCATCTAGCCTTTTCACGTTTGGGTGCTACAGCAGGTTTCCCCAGTTGTTTCTTGAATGCAAAATTTTTGTCATTTGGCAAAATCTATCGTACACTCCTGGAAGTTACTGGAAATTTTAAATCAGAAACAAGTTGAGAAGAATAGCAATTTGTGGCCCTTGCTTTGCGCGAAAGTAACCGTTTATGTGCCTATTTTGCCCATATTTTCCGTTCTTCCCTATCGTATGCCAGACGTAATTAAACTATAAAACACTATACGAGAACGGTTCAGTTTCTTGGCGATTTGATAATTAGAGTGTCCGATTTCCTTGTATGCACCTACTTTCAGTTTTTCATCAAATATCGAGCAGTTCTAGGCGCTACAGTCTGGAACCGTAACCTGTAAGATTTCACACACATTTGAACATTTTTTTTCAGGCAAATGGTGGGATGGTTCCTTCGAAAGGGGAACGGCCGACTTCTTTCCGCATCCTACCCTAAGCCGGTGGAACCGATGACTTCACTCTTTGGTCCCCTCCGCCAATTCAAGCAACAAGCTATCTAGTCCAACCACGGATCCTAGTTTTCCTATAAATATTCATGCCTCTAAACTGATTTCCAGTACGGCAACAAGAATGTAATATCGTTTATCTAGATAGGCCACGAAAGTTTTCCACCTCGCTCCCCTAAAAGGTGAGTAAAGCGGAACAGCCAATTCGGCGCGGACAAATGCACTTAGCGGCTTTTCGAGGGCCGTAATATAGGGGCTCTTGACTTCTGAGTGACGAGAGGTCCATCGTGTCGAAACACGACAGGTGTAGTGCCGGAAGGACCCGCTCTGAAAAATACCCGTAATTAGTCACGGCCCTCTACTCTAGCCTATATAGCGCGGCGGCTGCTAGGCGCTGCACACGGGACCGTGTGTGCCGCGGCTGCGGCGCTGTGTGTGAAAAGCCCTCGACTAGCGGCGGGTGATGGAAGCGGCCAATGAATAAAAGCCGAGAGCCGGCGGCCAGCTCCCCAGGGCCCTAGCGTGTGTGTGTGTGTGTGTGTGTGTGTGTGTGTGTGTGTGTGTGTGTGTGAGGCGGCATCGGAAATCGATGGTCGACAAGCGACAGCGGCGGCCGCCGTGTTTTGCTGCGACCAGCTCTCTCACACAGCCCGGCGCGGTCCGCTCTTCCTCGGTCCCACCCTCGCCTCGCCACTACCACCTCCGCACACCCCCGTGCGGCTGCTGCTGCTGCGACCGGACCGGGGGGTGGCGCTGCGGATATCGCAGCGTTTTGCGACGCCGTCAGTGGCGGCGGAATTTCTCGCCTACGCAGGCGCGAAGCGTACGTACTGGGGTGTCAGCAGCTATGAACCACATTATGTCTCTGAAGACACAGCAGCGTTGCCCCCAGCGGTAAGAAACAGAGGTGCACAATAATGGCTCAAAAAGCGCAAATATCTACATCCACATGGACACTCTGCAAATCACTCTAAATTCCCTGGCAGAGGATTCATCGAACCACCTTTACAATAATTCTCCACTATTCCAATCTCGAACAGAGCGGGGAAGAAACGAACACCTCTGTCTTTCCGTGCGAGCTTCAATTTCTCGTTTTTTATTATGACGATTGTTTTTTCACATTCGGAGGAGAAAGACGGTGAATGAAATTTCGTGAGAAGAATCCGCCGCAACGAAAAACGCTTTTCTTTTCATGATTTCCACCCCAAATCATGTGTCATGTCCTCCATCATCTCTCCTACTTTGCGATAGTACAAAACGTGCTACTCTTCTTTGAACTTTCTTGATGTATTACGTTAATCCCACCTGTTAAGGATTCCAGACCGGTCAGCAGTACTCCAAAAGACGACGGACAAGCGTGGTGTAGGCAGTCTCTTTAGTAGATCTGTTACATTTTCTAAGTCTTCTGCCAATAAAAGGCAGTCCTTCGCTTGCCTTCCCCACATAATTTTCTGTGTGTTCTTTCCAATTTGGGTTGTTCGTAATTGTTACTCCTAGGTATTTAGTTGTATTTACCTCTTTTAGATTTCACAGATTTATCGTGTAAGTGAAGTTTAACGAATTCCTTTTAGCACTCACGTGGATGACGTTACACTATTCATTATTTAAGGACTTTTCCAATTTCGCACCATACAGATGTCTTTCCTAAGCCGCGCTGGTAGCTGTGCGGTCCGAGGCACCATGCCACGGTTCGCGCGGCTTCCCCCGTCGGAGGTACGAGTCCTCCCTCGTGTGTGTGTGTGTGTGTGTGTGTGTGTGTGTGTGTGTGTGTTGTCCTTAGCGTAACTTTAACTTGGGTTAAGTAGTCTGTACCCGTAGGGACTGACGACCTCATCACGCTGGTCCCGTAGGAAGTTACCACAAATTTCCAACCGTTTTGCAATTTATGTTGATCTTGTGATGACGTTACTAGACCTGAAATGGCAGCACCATCTGCGAACAAACTAAGACTGCTGCTCAGATTGTCTGCAGAATTGTTTAAATAGATAAGGACCAGCAGAGCACATGTAATATTATCTTGGCGAACGCCAGAAATCACTTCTGCGTTACTCGATGACTTTCCGCCAATTACTAGGAACTGTGACCCCTTTGATGGGAACTAACGAATCCAATGACGTAAGCGAGTCGATATTCCACAAGCACGCAATTTCACTACAAGCCTCTTGTGTGGTACAGTGTCAAGAGCCTTCTGTCAATCTAGAACTACGGAATCAATTTGCCGGCCGTGGTGGCCGAGCGGTTCTAGTAGCTTCAGTCTGGAACCGCGAGACCGCTACGGTCGCATGTTCGAATCCTGCCTCGGGCATGGATGTGTGTGATGTCCTTAGGTTAGTTAGGTTTAAGTAGTTCTAAGTCTAGGGGACTAATGACCTCAGATGTTAAGTCCCACAGTGCTCAGAGCCACTTGAACCACTTTTGAGTGGAATCAATTTAAAATCCCTTGTCAGTAGCACTCAGCAGTTCGTGTGTGTGAAGACACGAGGACAGTGTTTTCTAAATCCTCTTGCTCGAAGAGCGACGTACACACACCAAAAAAAGTTTTCACCTCACTTCCCATAATTCCGCAACCTGTATAGAAAATTGGAATAGAGTCAACATAAACATCATTTCCGCCCTTTTTATTCTCATGAAAACCATGCATTGCATGTTGTACAACCATACACCGAGACCTTCAGAGGTGGTGGTCCAGATTGCTGTACACACCGGTACCTCCAATACCCAGTAGCACGTCCTCTTGCATTGAAGCATGCCTCTATTCATCGTGGCATACTATCCACAAGTTTATCAAGACACTGTAGGTCCAGATTGTCCCACTACTCAACGGCGATTCGGCGTAGATCCCTCAGAGTCGTTGGTGGGTCACGTTGTCCATAAAAAGTCCTTTTCAATCCATCCCAGGCATGTCCGACAGAGTTCACCACGTCTGAAGAACATCTACATCTACATCTACATTTATACTCCGCAAGCAACCCAACGGTGTGTGGCGGAGGGCACTTTACGTGCCACTGTCATTACCTCCCTTTCCTGTTCCAGTCGCGTATGGTTCGCGGGAAGAACGACTGTCTGAAAGCCTCCGTGCGCGCTCGAATCTCTCTAATTTTACATTCGTGATCTCCTCGGGAGGGATAAGTAGGGGGAAGCAATATATTCGATACCTCATCCAGAAACGCACCCTCTCGAAACCTGGCAAGCAATCTACACCGCGATGCAGAGCGCCTCTCTTGCAGAATCTGCCACTTGAGTTTATTAAACATCTCCGTAACGCTATCACGGTTACCAAATAACCCTGTGACGAAACGCGCCGCTCTTCTTTGGATCTTCTCTATCTCCTCCGTCAAACCGATCTAGTACGGATCCCACACTGATGAACAACACTCAAGTATAGGTCGAACGAGTGTTTTGTAAGCCACCTCTTTGTTGATGGACCACATTTTCCAAGCACTCTCCCAATGAACCTCAACCTGGTACCCGCCTTACCAACAATTAATTTTATATGATCATTCCACTTTAAATCGCTCCGTACGCATACTCCCAGATATTTTACAGAAGTAACTGCTACCAGTGTTTGTTCCGCTATCATATAATCATACAATAAAGGATCCTTCTTTCTATGTATTCGCAATACATTACATTTGTCTATGTTAAGGGACAGTTGCCACTCCCTGCACCAAGCGCCTATCCGCTGCAGATCTTCCTGCGTTTCGCTACAATTTTCTAATGCTGCAACTTCTCTGTATACTACAGCATCATCCGCGAAAAGCCGCATGGAACTTCTGCTGACCACTCTAGTGGAGAGATGTCGTTATCCTGAAGAAGGAAGTCATTCATAAGATGTGCACGATGGGCAGGGGGGGGGGGGGGGGGCAATTGTCGTCCATGAAGCCGCATGCCTCGCCAATATGCTGTCGATATGGTTGCACTATCGGTCGGAGGACGGCATTCCAAGTATCGTACAGCAGTTACGGCACCTTCCGTGACAACCAGCGGCGTACGTCGGCCCCGCGTAATGCCACCACAAAACAGCAAGGAACCTCCACCTTCCTGCACTCGCTGGACAGTCGGTTTAAGGCGTTCAGCCTGACCACGTAGTCTCCGACGATTGTCTGGTTGAAGGCATATGCGACGCTCATCGCTGAAGAGAACATGATGCCAATCCTGACCGGTCCATTCGGCATGTTGTTGGGCCAATCTGTACAGCGCTGCATGGTGTCGTGGTTGCGAAGATGGACCTCGCCATGGACGTCTGGAGTGAAGTTGCGCATCATGCCGCCTATTGTGCACAGTTTGAGTTGTGGATGCATGAAAAGCATTGTTCAGCATGGTGGCGTTGCTGTCAGGGTTCCTCCGAGTCATAATCCTTAGGTAGCGGTCATCCACTGCAGTAGCAGCTCTTGGGCGGCCTGAGCGAGGCATGTCACCCCCAGTTCCTGTCTGTATCTCCTCCGTGTTCGAACAACGTCGCTTTGTTCACTCCGGGACGATTGGACACTTCCTATGTGGAAAGCCCTTCCTGGCAACAAAATAACAATGCGGACGCGATCTAACCGCAGTATTGGCCGTCTAGGCATGGTTGAACTACAGACAACACGAGCCATGTACGTTGTTCCTGGTGGAATGACTGGAACTGATCGGCTGTCGGACCCCATCCGTCTAATAGGCACTGGTCATGCATGGTTATTCACATCTTTGGGCGGGTTTAGTGACATCAGTGAACAGTCAAAGGGACTGTTATACAATATACACAGTCAACATCTATCTTCAGAACTTCTGGGAACGATTTCGGAAGATGTGGAATTCATTAATGAGCATCGCCGGCCGGGGGATCGGACCCCTGTGCCACTCCGCGCGCTCGCCCGTCGTCTGCTGTGCCTACATGGTCGCCTCGGGATTCCACTGGCGAGCGTGTCACGTGGTGTCGCCGCGCGTCCGCCATCATCTCCTTAACCGCCGCTCAGATTATTGTTATTAAATCGAAATTCCACGGCTATCGCGTTCCTTTTTAATCCTTTTCTCCGCCCGTCTGACATGACTTGCGACTCTCCCATCAATTTTTTCTCCCCCTGTAACCTGTAATTTGCAGCGCGCAACCAAAAACCAATCTTCCTCCATTTCAGACAAGTTTGACGCTCTTTTACCTTCACCGACTCCTCCTCTACTTTTTTTTCTTTTTATTTTCGTATTTCGTTGCGCTTCGAGTTCCCAAAGAACCTGCTCCCGCGTTGGCCTACCCGTCGCGCGGGCGTACGATCTGAATATTAAACACGCCTTGCGCCACGCCACGCGGAGCTGATCTCCACTTCTTGTTTTCCCTTTGCTGCCGCCGCCTTTTTTTATTACTGTTATTTTTCGTCCGCTTCTTTAATTTTTCCCTTAATTCTCCGGCACATTGTAGTTAAGCGTAATGGCCCGTGTTACTCGCAGTTGACACGGTATTAAAACAGAGACGCCGAGCCCGCCGACAAGGCCTGAAGCATTATCTACGTCGTTCCTGGCGCAGCCGCTGCGGCTGCTGCTCGGTGGTTGTGGTGGTGGTCGCTTCGAATTATGCGCGGCGCGACGCCTATCTGTTGTCTTAAAAAAATGTGTCGACACAAGATCACGTCGTATCCGCGGATACTCAACGTACTGTAGTGCTGCATTAAAACAACAGCGCCTGATATACGACACTTTTTTTACAGTAACTCGGTCTAGTGAGTGGGAGAGCTGGAAGTCTACAGTGACTTCCAAAACTTTGGTCGATCAACCTTGTAATTTCTGCTCCTGAGCCAAAAGCCGATTAGAAGAATCCATCTGATTGGTTTGCTGGCCATGTTAGGCGAAATGAAAAGTTACAGCTCAATATTATTTCGATTATGTAGCATACGCAAGTTACTCCAGGCAACCACTTTAATTCGCACAATCTTGTCGAAATTCATATTTCGAGAACCGTGGCTGTACTACTGTAATACTTATAATGTAGACTACAACTATAGATTCCATATTCAAACTTAGCTTTATCACTATAACAAAAAGCGTAACTTATAGTGATTATGTATTGTCCACAGTGTTTGGTGTATACATAATCTTAACCGTTCAGTAGACTGCCATGTTAGAAATTACTGTAAATAATGATACTTCTCGTTTCGATTTTTAAATTAATTCCATTGCACTAGCAAAGGCATATTTTACTGCGCCCTTACTCTCTCAGCGCATCAGTAATGTAACATCGAGCCCACCCGGTTAGCCGCGCGGTCTAAAGCGCTGCTTCCCGAGTGGGAATGCGTGCCGGTCCCCGGCACGAACCCGCCCGGAGGATTAGTGTCGAGGTCCGGTGTGCCGGCCAAGCTGCGGATGGTATTCCAGGCTGTTTTCCATCTGCGTCAGAGAATGCGGGCTGGTTCCCCCTTTTCCGCGCAAACACTGTCTCCCGGTATGTGTATACCATAATTACTCTACTATGCAAATATTTGTGGCTACACTCGTCTGGTAGGAAACTCAGTCTTCGGACTGAGGATCACAACAACAACGCATGTAAATGGCATCTACCGATTTTCTATCCCATTCGGGTAATTCTTTCATGGTTCACAGTTTTTTTGTCTTCGAGTGTAGTTAATAGATAAGAGAAGCACATACACAAGTAATCAAGCATTATTTTACGCTAATGAACATAAAAGGTACCTAACCTAGATGATGATGATGATGATGTTTGATCTGTGCGACGCTTAACTGCACATTCATCATCGCCCGTACAAAGTCCTAATCTTTACACAGTCCAATTTTTTCCCAATCCAATCTAGTCACTGTCACAAATGATGATGATGAAATGATGAGGACAACACAAACATCCAGTCCCCTGGCAAAGAAAATCCCCAAACCGGTCGGGAATCGAACCCAGGACCCCCTGATTCACAGGCAGCAAAGCTAGCCACTCGACGACGAGCTGCGGACCCTAACCTAGATCTAGGACCACGCCATCTGAGGGTGACGGTCTCAAAGTAATCCTGAGGACACCTCCCTCGCCGGCTGCTGTGGCCGAGCGGTTCTACGCGCTTCAGTCCGTAACCGCGCGACTGCTACGGTCGCAGGTTCGAATCCTGCCTCGGGCATGGATGTGTGAGATGTCCTTAGGTTAGTTAGGTTTAAGTAGTTCCAAGTCTAGGGGACTGATGACCTTAAATGTGAAGTTCCACAGTGCTTAGAGCCATTTGAACCATTCACCTCCCTCGGTTGGTGAGCAGTAGTTGATGGACCAGTGGCTACTCAGGAGCGAAAAGCTCAATCTCTTTTTGAGGTTCTCGCTCTTGGACAGCATCGGTGGTGGCATTCTACAAATCTAACCTCTTCTCTATACTCCTATTTTCCTGTCTTCTTAGGGCATAAATTGTTAATTTTAAGAACTTTTGTTCCCCAACTAGTCTAAAATTTAGAAACCTGTAATGCTGTAACATCGTTTAAAATTCGTGAAAATGGTAATACATATTGTGCAAGCCATATGCACAATTTCATAGTGTAAATACACCACCTGTCGTAAGTCACTAGGTGGTAGTTCATTTGTATGTGGTTGCACTAAAAAAAATTGTCACGTCATCGAGAGTTGGGATAAATGGGTCGGACTGCAGAGTGAATATGTAGAGAAAGAATAAGACAATCACCAGGTTTCGTGCGTGATAGTTAAAAGTTTATGGCTAATTCTTTTTAAGGCTCGTCCTTGTCACGAGAAGCTGCACCAGAAACGCTTTCCAGACAGTCGCCTCCACATCGGTCGCAGCCACCGTCAGCGCAGGCGACGCGAGAGACGCCAGGCGTCGAGTGGGCGTCGCTGAGGCGTCGGTGGCGGTGGCGGCGTTTCCAGGAGACGCCTTAACGAGCTGCAGGTGCGGTCGCGTCGCAGCGCGGCTTAATTAGCAGGCCGCTTTAATTAGGGCTCGCTACTCGCCTCACATGACATGACCGGCTCAGCGCACCGACTATGGAACAGGGGAAAAGCCGGGAGCTAGTTCAGCTCTCCCGTGTTCCTGGCAGCGGCTCGCCTATACAGCTAGCTACACGCGTGTGCGCCCCAACGATCGGTTAGGCAGTCGCGCTCTTCCAAGTTTTACTGTGGTCGAAATAATCGATGTATGAGTTTGGTGTTACCGATCTACGTGTCTACAGCTACATGACTACTGTGCTTCGCAGATGGCTCAGCACTGTCCAGCCACATTTATGTGAGCACCTGTCAAAATCCCGAATATCCATCTTCCGCAGTGTTGACCGCTGTGACAAGTGCAGCAAGAGAGTCACAGTGGTTCTGGAAGGGATGTGGAACCATGTAGACTCCAATGCCAGGGCCACCTACGCTAGGCTGACGATCCATGGGCACGAATAGCCCGATCAAAGTGGTCGCACAGATTATCGACTGGGTTTTCATCAGGGCAGTTTTGTGGTCAGGGACTACGGTTTGCTCATCCTGATGCTCTTCGAACCGCACACGTACACCTCGATCTGCGTGACACGTTACAATGGCTGATGGTAGATGCCATTGAGGCGAGGAAAAAGGAACTGCATGTGGGGATGGAGATGGTCCCCAAATATAGATGCATACTTGTGTTGATCCACTGTGCCCTCCAAAATGAGGAGCTTACCCAGAGAAAGCCGCGAAGGGATTCTCCACCTACTGCCTGGGCCCTCCCGATCTTTGCTGAAGGGTAGTGCACGCCAATCTGTCTGGTGGAGCACAGAACTTGATTCATCTTAAAAGGCTATCTGTCGCCAGTCAGTGGGCGTCAAGTTGCGATATTGGCATGCCCGGAGCCTTCGTCGCCGATGGACAGCAGTCGACACGGGTGCACGAACCAGGTTCAAAATGGTTCAAATGGCTCTGAGCACTATGTGACTTGACTGCTGAGGTCATTAGTCCCCTAGAACTACTTAAACCTAACTAACCTAAGGACATCACGCACATCCACGCCCGAGGCAGGATTCGAACCTGCGACCGTAGTGGTAGCGCGGTTCCAGACTGTAGCGCTTAGAACTGCTTGGCCACCACGGCCGGCGCACGAACCAGATGTCCTCGGCGTAGCGCAGCGACCATCATGCTCTCTTAGACGTCAGATAAATCGCTCTGTTTCCTAATTACGCACTCTCGTCCGCGTCCCCCAGACACGGTTTGTATACCCTCCACTGCTAGTGCTGCCACCTGCAGTCTGTCATTCACTGTTAACGTCGGACATAGGCAGAGGCCACATTAATGTGATTGGACCGTGCAGAACCACTTTCAGACTATTTATCGACCCTTCAGCCCCAGTATAGCACGACTGAAAAATGAACACCTAAATACGAGGGTTGGAACCTTAATAGTGGCAACTATTTATTTACAGCCCGTACAAAATAGATACGTGTTTCAAAGGCTTACTGACCTTCAAAGTAGTCACCAGCATTGTGTATAACCCGTTGCCAGCGATGTGGAAGTCGTAGGATACTCTTAGCAGTGACAGTTGTGTTGACAATTCGAGCGGAACTGTCTACTGACCGACTAATTTGAAGCACTTCTGAAGCGAATGCCGTGAAGTGTTTCCTTCCGTTTAGAAATCGTGTTCAATTTACGAGGGTTCAAGTCAGGGGAGTGCAGTAGGTGGTATAGCACTTAGCAACTCCATCAGTCAAACAATTAAGTAACTGCTTGAGCAATGTACTGCAAAATTACGATCAGGTCCTGCAAAAAGTGTCATCACTTCTGTGTGTAAGCTGGTCGTAGGCTGTGTTCCAAAAATGAATAGCATAGAGACAGAACTGATGATACATTCTGCAGGACCTGACCATCATTTCGCAGGACAAAGTTCAAGTACGTACAGTGCTAGTTGTTACTCATTTGTTTGACTGATGTTGCTGCTAAGTGCTATACCACCTACTGCGCTCCCCTCACTTAAGCCTTCGTGAGTTCAAGTCGATTTCTAAAATCAAGGAAACAATTCACGGCATTCGCTTCAGAACTGCTACAAATTCATAGGCCGACAGACCGCGTCGCTGGAACTGTTAACACAACTGGCACTGCTAAGAGTATCCTACGACTTCCACATCGCTGGCAACGGGTTATACACAATGCTGGTGGCTAGTTTGAAGGCCAGTACGACTTTGAAACACGTATCTATTTTTTACGAGCTGTAAATAAACGTTTGCCAATATTTAAAAAAATGGCTCTGAGCACTATGGGACTCGATTTCTGAGGTCATTAGTCCCATAGAACTTAGAGCTAGTTAGACCTAACTAACCTAAGGACATCACCCACATCCATGCCCGAGGCAGGATTCGAACCTGCGACCGTAGCGGTCTCGCGGTTCCAGACTGCAGCGCCTAGAACCGCACGGCCACTTCGACCGGCCCACTATTGAAGTTGCAACCCTCGGTGCGGCCTCTAATTTCTCTTTTTTCATTATGATGACCAGTTCCCCCTGTGTAGATCGGAGCCAACAAAATGTTTTCGCACACTGAGGAGAAATTTGGCGACAAATTTCGTGAACAGATCTCGAAGCAATGCATAACGCCTTTTATTTAAACGACTACCACCCCAACAGGCGTATAATATCCGTGACATTATCTCTCCTACTTCGCGGTAATGCTAATTAAGCTGCTCTTCTTGAAAGTTTTTCTGTGTGCTCCGTCAATACTATCAGGTATGGATTCGCTACCGAGTAGCTGAAACAGAGGCCGGATAAGCGTAGTGTAGGCAATTCCATAAGGGGACCTGTTGCATCTTGTAAGTGTTCTGCCACTAAAACTCAGTTTATGTTTCGCCTTTACCGCAACATTTTCTTTGTTATTGCTCCAACGTACGTTATTCGTAACTGTGATTCCCAGGTATTTATCTGAATCGACAACCTTCAAGTTTGTGCGATACAAATCTACCTATTGTTTTTAGTACTCACGTTGAGCACTTGACAGTTTTGTTGTTCCGGCTCTACTGCCACTTTTCGCACCATGCAGGTATCTTGTCCAAATGATTTTATGATTCGTTTTCATCTCCTGACTCCTTTACTAGGTACTGAACGATAGCATCATCTGCAAAAATATGAGAGGGCTGCTTAGATCGTCTCCTCAATCGTTTATAAAGATTAGGAGCAGCAGATGGCCTTTAATACTTCCTTGGCGAACACCCGCCTACCGTTTCTGTTCAACTCTTTCCGTCTGTTACTACGAGCCCTGAAGTTAGTGTCAGGCTGTCACTAATACTGTCCCACAGCTGAAAAGGCAGTCGACACGCACGTTATCAAAAGCCTTCGGCAATCTAGAAATTGGAATCAACCTGAGATCCGCTGTCGATAACCCTTACTGCTTAATGTGAGTAAGGAGCCAGTGCCGTTTCACAATAACGATGTTTTCCGAATCCGTACCCGTTCGGTCACAATAGATTATTTTCTTCGAGATATTTCATCACGTTCTACCATTCTGCTGCACATGGACGTCAAGGACATTGATGTATAATTAAGCGGATCATCTCCATTTCCTTTCACGTGTATTGGTGAGAGCCATCCTTGAATGCCTGCAGATACTGATCTCTCGGTGACTAAGCAGTAATATATTACTGCTAAAAATGGTGCTATTCCATTAGCATACTTAGGAAGAAATCTGATTAGTGTACAGTGTTATCGGACATTTCACGGTCAACTACGACAACCATTAATAATACTTTACCTGTTCCGTTTACCTCTTGCCAGCTTGAAAACTGACAACTATTTATAAGTGACAAATGCACAGCCAAAAAGTTTCAGCGTAGCCCTTGAGAACGAATTTGTTGCTACGAAACGAGTTGAGTAAAAAAAAAGAGGAAAATAACACTGCCGTACCGCAGGCGGAGCATCATTAAGAAAAATATTCAAAAGCTATAAGTTACAGACATAGATTGCCCTTGACGAAATGTTTGTTAATAGTGCAAGGTTATTCTCTGCCCTGCCGCTGTAGTTGACATTAACATACCTGAATATGGAGCGTTCACCCTTCAAAACTGACCCATTTAAGTAAAGCAGACTGTAGCCGAGATGAGGCTTTATTTACTGCATTGAATACATCCCAGCAACAGATTACGAGACCGATAAGCTTTATCTCAGTGGGTCCCGCTGAAACCGTGTCATATGATCGTCACTGTTTACAATAATCTATGTATAAACGATACAGTGGATGATGTTGGAGCCCCATGAAACTGTTCGCAGACTATGTGGGTGTCTGTAAGAAATGCAGAGTGACCTGCAGAGAGTTGTTGACTGGTGCAGGGTTGACCCTGAACGTAAATAAATCTAATACAGAGGGCATAAGTAGGCCAAGAAATGCTTAACAGTACGATTAGGCTTATGCTGTTGGTGGCAACGGGAAAAAGTGGCTACCATAAAATGCCTAAGAGATACCAGTTCGAGGGACTAAAATGGAAAGACCACACAAAACAAACAGTATGAGAAGCAGATGCCAGGTTGACATTCATAGAGAGAATCTTAAGGAAATGCTAAGAAAAGAAAAAAGAGGCTTACAAAACACTTGTTCGACCGAGTCTCGAGTACCGTTCATCAGTCTGGGACACTTACCAAGTAGGATTAATGGAACAGGTAGAGAAGATCAAACGAAGAGTGGTGCGTTTCGTCACGGGATCTTTAATCGAAGCGAGAGCGGTACGAAGGAACTCAACAACTGGAAAGTTGCACAGGTCACACCAATACTCGAGAACAGAAATAGGGGTAATCCGATAAATTACGGATCCATATCGCTAGCCCCGATTTGCAGTCAGATTTTGGAGCACAATGTTTACGAACATAATCAATTACCTCGAAGAAAACGATTCACTGACAAACAGCCTACACGGATTCAGAAAATATCGTTCTTGTGAAACACGACTGACTCTTTATTCTCACGAAGTAATCAGTTCTACCGACATGGGATGTCGAACATATTCCATATTTGTAGATTTCCAAAAGGCTTTTGGCCTCGTCCCTCAAAAGTGACTTACAATCAAATCCCGTGCCTTTGGAGTACAGTCTCAATTGTGCTGCTGGATTTGTGATTTCCTGTCTGAAGGTTAGTTCGTAGTAGTCGATGAAAAGTCGTCAACTAAAACAGAAGTAATATCTGGCGTTCCCCAAGGAAGGATTACGGGCCCTCTGCTGTTACTGGTCTACATATAGAACATAGGAGACAATCTGAGCAGCCCTCTTAGATTGTTTGTAAATGATGCTGTCATTCACCGTCTGGTAAAGTCGTAAGATGATCTAAACCAATTGCAAAGCGATTTAGACAAGATTTCTCTATGGTGTGGATAGTGGCAATAGACTGTAAATAATGAAAAGTGTGAAGTCATCCACTTGAGTACTAAAATGAATCAGCTAAATTTCGGTTACACGATAAATTACACAAATCTAAAGCCTGTAAATTCAACTTAATACCCATCACAATTACGAATAACTTACAGTGGAACGTTCACATAGATAATGCCGTGGGGAAAGCAACCCAAAGACTGCGATTTATTGGCAGATCAGTTAGGAGATTCAACAGGTCTACTAAAAAAACTGATTACGCTACGCTTGTCCATCCCCTTCCGGAGTACTGCTGGGCGGTGTGGGATCCGCGTCAGATACGATTGACGGAGGACATCGAAAAAGTTCGAAGTAGGGCAGTTCGTTTTGCATTATCGCAAACTAGGGGAGAGGGCTGCACGGATGAGATACGCGAACCGCAGTGGCAATCTTTAAAACAAAGGCGTGTTTCGTTGCTGCAGGATCTTCTCATCAAATTTTAGTCACCAAACGTTATCCTTAGAGTGTGAAAGTATTTCTTTTACGCCCACCCACATAAGGAGAAATAGTCACCGTAATAAAATAAGCGAAATCAGAGTTCACATGGAAAGATTTAGGTGCTCGTTTATCCCGCTCCCTGTTCGATAATGGAACGGTAGAGAAATAGCTTGTAGATGGTTCAATGGACCCTCTGCCAGGCACTTAATTGTGAATTGCAGAGTAATCACGTAGATGTAGAACAAACTCCAGACGCATACGCTACAGTTGAGACGTTGTGCGAATGGCTCTGAGCACTATGCGACTTTACATCTGAGGTCATCAGTACCCCACAACTTAGAACTACTTAAACCTAACTTACCTAAGGACATCACACACGTCCATGCCCGAGGCAGGTTTCGAACGTTTTGGAGTCGCGCGGTTCCGGACTGAAGCGTCTAGAACCGCTCGGCCACCGCGGCCGGCCGACGTTGTGCATTACTATGAAATTCCGGAAGAGCACATTTCTGGCAGAGTCGCACAACATGGCACTTTCATGTGTATATCGAAAAGGTCGCGAAGAGCAAACCCTAGAAGTTAGGGCTAATACAGATGACCGACAACCATTCTTCCCACGTGTCATTCGCACATTGAACACACGTTAGTACAAACCGTAAGGTGTCTTGCGGAGAATACAGAGTGTACAAGCGTCTCTGTAGCTATTGTAAGGAGATGTAGGTGCGGTACAGAAGATCCTCCACGACGGTGGGAATGCAGTGCTAGCAGCCGGATTGTTCGCTGGCACGCCCTCCCAACAGCGAGCAAAGAGGCGGCAGCCGGCGTTCCGCGTAACAAAAGCCACCAACAGCACAGTAGCGGCAAAATGCCGGCGCGGTACAAATGCCACCGACAAATGCCAGCAGCGGGCGACGGAATTAAAGGTTGCTGCCGTGGCCAAACCGGGACGCCGGGCGCTCTTTGCCTATGTTCCCAGCACTCTCACGCCAAAAGTAAACGCAGCCTCAAGGTCTTGTACAAAACTGACAATCCGAACGTTGCCATAGCAACAACAATCACGTAATTCAGACAATTATAGCGACCTACTACAGCTGCCAAGATTTTGGTCATTTAGTTGGGCTTAGTTTTCTACCTTCCGGTTCACACACTGCTGTACAAGCCATAGTCAGAGGCTACAATGAAAGATGCGTTAGAGCAGCCACCGTACCATCAAACAAACTTCTCCGAAATTGTACTTCCGTTACAGGTCCTACGAACACAATGGAAATTCATAATCGCGAGCCTTAATTTAGTAGCAAGAGAGAAGGACTCGACTTCTACAAGTGGTGGATCAGTGTGTTAAATAAATAAAATAGCTCACTGAAGGTGTATTTTTGTAAGAGTCGGGAAAATTGATAAGCGAGTATGACATGCAAAATGAGATTTTCACTCTGCAGCGGAGTGTGCGCTTTTATGAAACTTCCTGGCAGATTAAAACTGTGTGCCGGACCGAGACTCGAACTCGGGACCTTTGCCTTTCGCGGGCAAGTGCTCTACCACCTGAGCTACCCAAGCACGACTCACGACCCGTCCTCACAGCTTTAATTCCGCCAGTACCTCGTCTCCTACCTTCCAAACTTCACAGAAGCTCTCCTGCGAACCACTTGCCGGCGAAAGGCAAAGGTCCCGAGTTCGAGTCTCGGTCCGGCACAGAGAGTATGACATGGTTCTTGCTTATCCACCTCGTTATTCAGCCTATACAGAAAAGGCAACAGAAAATCAAAACATTCAGAAGTTTGGGAACAAAATTAAATCCAAGGGAGAAAAACGGAATTATTATCTGATGTCATTGTTATTCTGAGAAGAAGGCTAAGGACTTCCCAGAATAGTTGAATGGAACGTATATTGCCTTGAAAAGTCGTTATGATACGAATATCAACAAAATTGAAATATGATTATGGTATGTAGCCGAATTAAATCAAGAGAAGCTACGGGTAGAGACATCAGGAAATGGGAGACTAAAAGTAGAATACGAGGTTCTTTATTTGGGCAGCAGTGAGGAAGGGAGAAGTAAACAGAATGTAAAATGTATGCTCCCAGTAATTAGTAAAACATTCCCTGATAAATAAAAACATGTTCATATAGAATATAAGTGGAAGTTAAACAAGGGAAGGAAGATTGTGTTTAAGGTCCCGTCGACATCGAGGTCATTAGAAACGGACCACATGCTCGGACTGTGGCAAAGATGGGGCAAGGAAATCGGCCATGCCCTTTCAAAGTATCCATCCCGGCATTTGCCTGGAGCGTTTTAGGGAAATCAAGGAAAACGTAAATCTGGACGGCGGGAAGCGGGTTTGAAACGTCGTCTCCTGAATGCAAGTCCAGTGTGATAACCACTGTACCATTTCGCTCGGTATAAATGGAAGTCTTCTCTGAAAGTATTTGTTTAGAGTGTGATCCTTTACTCACTGGGCAAATTATAGTGATTAAAACTGGCTCCGTTAACAAGCTTTGATCTGGGTACCTCTAGGTTACGGACAAGCGCTAATCTGCTTCAACCAACTCGTCTACGGGGTTTAGTGCAGTACGAACAATCGAATCAACTCTTACAATAAAAATAAACTGTTGTTAACCCGTATTTTTTAATACCTCTCTCTCTTTTTTAGTGAGTTATCAGTCTTCTGACTGGTTTGATGCGGCACGACACGAATTCCTCTCCTGTGCTAACCTCTTCATCTCAGAGTAGCACTTGCAACCTACGTCCTCACTCCTTTGCTGGATGTATTCCTATCTCTGGCTTCCTCTACACTTTTTACCCTCTACTGCCTCTCTCTAGTACTATGGCAGTTATTCCGTTATGTCCTAACAGATGTCCAACCATGCTGTCCCTTCTTCTCCTCAGTATTTTCCATATATTCCTTTCCTAGTCGATTCGTCGGAGAAACTCCTCATTCCTTACCTCTCTCCTAGCCATGGTCATATTGGAAGTGATATATTTATGCCTTCCTCTGATCCTTAAACTGACTTACCAATACGAGTCATAGGGGAGCTATATTCTAACATGGAACTGCCAAACACGGCACTACTTGGAATTTTTCACATTAAAAAATGATTGCCAGAGGTGAATGAAGGGAACGGTGGCAGAAAAAAATCGTTGGACCAATCAAGGATTGAACTTCGAGCTTTTAAATTTTTCGTATGACACTTTCACGTCGACCCCACACACTGGTATAGAGGGGTGTCATTAACTATAAACATTTTAGGTGTTAAAATATCGAATCAAACCGCCTTCAGCAGTCTAAATCTCCAGACGTTATTTTATTTGAGCAGCTAGTTTCAGCGCTACATTATGCCATCTTCATGCCCCCTGACCGACAAATCGGAAGAATTCCGTCTCTGACCCAGTCAAAATAGCGGCCAGCATTAAGCGATCCCTATTTTGACTGAATCAGAGGCGGGATTCTTCCTACACGTCAGTCAGGGAGGTTGAAGATAGCGTAATGTAGCGCTAAAACTGGTTGCGCAAATAAGATAATGACTGAAAGTCTAGACGGCTGAAGGTGTTTTCATTCGACATTTCATATCGAACAGCCGAGATCTCGCAACTATCTGTATAAAGATGGACTTAGAGATTTTGTGTGTTGTTCTGGGTCACAGGGCCACACTTTACGACACACAGCATCTGACCCGAGCGTTACAGTAGTTGTTAAGCTACTGAGCGATGAAAGTAGAGTAAGAGTGGTTGGGGTGTAAGGGAGTTGTAATACCGGGTGATCAAAAAGTCAGTATAAATTTGACAACTTAATAAACCACGGAATAATGTAGATAGAGAGGTAAAAATTGACACACATGCTTGGAACGACATGGGGTTTTATTAGAACAAAAAAAAAAAGTTCACAAAATGTCCGACAGATTGCGCTGGACAGCAAAACTGCTACCGTGAAGGATGAGATGTACGCCGATATGTTACAGAATCGCATCATCCCCAGCCTGGCTGATAAACACGTGCTGGAACGTACGATGTTTATGCAGGATGGCGCTCCACCTCATATTGCTGGACGCGTGAAAGATCTCTTGCGCGCGTCGTTTGGTGATGATCGTGTGCTCAGCCGCCACTTCCGTCATGCTTGGCCTCCAAGGTCCCCAGACCTCAGTCCGTGAGATTATTGGCTGTGGGGTTACCTGAATTCGCAAGTGTATCGTGATCGACCGACATCTCTAGAGATGCTGAAAGACAACATCCGACGCCAATGCCTCACCATAACTCCGGACATGCTTTACAGTGCTGTTCACAACATTATTCCTCGACTACAGCTATTGTTGAGGAATGATGGTGGACATATTGAGCATTTCCTGTAAAGAACATGATCTTTGTTTTGTCTTACTTTGTTATGCTAATTATTGCTAGTCTGATCAGATGAAGCGCCATCTGCCGGACATTTTTTGAACTTTTGTATTTTTTTTTGGTTCTAATAAAACCCCATGTCATTCCAAGCGTGTGTGTCAATTTGTGCCTCTCTGTCTACATTATTCCGTAATTTATTCAGTTTTCTAATTTATACTGACTTTTTGATCACCCTGTAGATAATGGAGGCATGCATGGGGGTAAGAGAGAGGGTGACGTTGAGGGCGCTGGGAGTAAAGGACGCAGGAGCGAGAAGGTTCGAAGGACGCGGACAGAAAAGCGAAGTGAAAATAAGATAATAAGAACCGGCAGGGTTCAAGAACCTAGGAACACGCATCAGGGGGGCGGCGCCATCAAACAGGCTGCATCCCGTGGGAGGCAAAGGGGGAAGGGGGGAGAGGGGGGTGGGGGGAATGCAAAGGAAGCAAAACGTCCCGGGGTGGAAGATATAATATTGTAAAGAGCCTGAACGGTGGGGCAGGAACAATCATGTCCAATTATTGGCTGATTATTATACAAATAACATATCTGATGCTCGCCCGGGACGGCCCACTCTTCAAGTCCGCCCCGCCCCCTCTCTCTCCCCCTCTTCCCCCTCCCCTACTCGTCCGCTCTGCCCTCGCCGGCCGCCGCTCCACCGGTTTCTCCTGACGGGCCGGCTGGAGCTGGAACGGACGCGACCCCCGGGCGTCCGACGCGGCCGCCTCTAATTTAAGAGGAGCGAAAGCCGCCGTTGCGGGGCTGATAAGAGCTGCCGATGGCGCGCCTGCCAATCAGCGGCGAGCATCGGTAGGGGGGGAATCCCCCCGCGTCACAACAGCGCCCGCCCGCGGCCACGGGTGTCCTCCGCGGTCCGGCAGCGATGCACCGGCAGATAGGGCGCGCTGGTGACAGGTGGCCAGCCTCCACACTGTCACACGTCAGCGACAGGTGCGCCAGCACCCGCTACGGGAAGTAGTTATACGTCCAACCTGGATGTTCCAGGAGGCGATCGAAAATTCAGTTGCCGCTATCGGAGTCTGAGGTCCCATCACGTCCCCATCAGAGGCGGGCTGTAGTTCTTTCAGTGCCACGAGAATGTAGATTCAGACACGATGCGTATAATGAGCTGATTATCTTAAGGTAGTCACCTGCTGACATCTGGCAGGTGAATGTGACCGGTTTATAGAATGGAACAGTTAAGGGTTCTCTGACATGGCAGGATGATTGGGGATAGTCAGCATAGCTGTGACAATAGCATCAACAAGTGAAATGGCCTAGTGGTTAAGATACGGGACACTCATTTGGGAGGAAGGGATTCGAAATCGCAACCGGACATGCAGATTAATATTTTCCATGGTTTCCCAAAGTGGATGATGGGAATGCTAGTGTGGTCCTCAAAACTTGGGCACCGTCGTTTTACTACCTCTTTCATCATGCAAAACATGAGTTTCAGTTTCCAAAAACCTCAACTTTGCTGGGACTTTCCTTTTTTTATAGAGAAATGATCTCCCACAAGCTCAAGCTCTCTCTCTCTCTCTCTCTCTCTCTCTCCCTCCTCACATTTCATTCTTCTGTCCCAGCGTAGCCACAGGTATATACCCATTGCACATCCGTACTACACAGCCATCTCAAAGAAAAAGAGCTCCCATAAACAGAAGCAAATTCGCTGTATGGTATGTATTATGTAGTTAAACAGTGGAGATCTCTTATTAGACAGTCATGTGATTTGCAGATGTGGGTTAGGAAGTGACTAATTTTCAACAAAATACATATGTTTATTCCACCATACGTAAAGCTTTCTTACCTTTCTGTAGCTAGATTTGGGTGAAGAGTTTCATCACGTTTTACCTGTGTTAGAAAATCCAGCTTCCTACAAAGGATCAATGTTACCTGAATTCAACTGTCACGATCAGTACTACACTGCAGATCTATCTTAGAGTATCGGGGACGTGCCTAACGAGTGTCTTCTGTCGAAAAAGCCAGACTAAACTATTTTTAATAAACTTCGATCCTGGCGAATGGAGGCTGAATCTTCTCTTATGGCAGTGAAACCATTACTCTCGTAGCATAGTGAGATGTCCTAAATACTCAAAATGCCTCATCACTTGTGGCCTTTGTTAAGAAAGTCATTTTTGCCCCTTTTTAAGGTAGACAGGGGTGCACTCAGCGTCGTGATGCCAACTGAGGAGCTACTCGACCGAATAGTAGCGGCTCCGGTCAAAGAAAACCGTCATAACGACCGGGAAAGCGGTGTACTGATCCCACGCCCCTCCTATCTGCATCCTCCATCGAGGATGACACGGCGGTCGGATGGTCCCGGTAAGCCGCTCGTGGCCTGAAGACGGAGTGCTGTAGAGTGAGTGCTAAAGGTAGACAAATGACTTACATAAAATTTCTTAAAGTTGTCAAGGCTCTCACTGTTTCCAACTTATCTACAAATAGGCAAACGACTGCTGAAGTCTCCAGTCTCTTACGTTATCCAAGTGTCTGAACACAAATGCTCTTTCTTAAGGTGGACAAATGATTCATAACCTGTGCAGTCTCTTAAGGTATCGAAGTGCATTAACATTTGTGGTCTGTGTTCAGGTAGCCAAACGACTAATGCGATCAACCTATAATGGTACCCAAGTCCCTTATCACTTGTATCTTCTCTTACGGTAGCCAAACAAAGCGCCACTTCTCCAGTCTTTTGAAGTAGCGAAATGCCTCGTTACTTCTGTACTCTTTCAATGTGGATGAGCGAGTCCTCAGTTTCCCACTATCAGGGTTTCCAAATGCCCCAATGAATGTCCCCCTCTCTTAAGGTAGAGAAATGAGTCGTAATGTGTCCAGCCTCCTAAGTTTGCCAAGCGCCTCGCTACAAAGGTCGCCAAACGACTGTTCAGGTCTCCAGTCTCTTACACTGTGGAAGTGTCTTAACATGTAAGGCAGACAGAGGATTCATAATTTGTGCAGAGTCTTACTGTATCTAAGTGCATCAGCACTTGTGCTCTCTGTTCAGCTAGCCAAACGACACATGTGATCAAACTGTAATGGTAGCCAAGTTCCTCAAATCTTATGTCTTCTCTTGTGGTAGTCAAACGAAGCGCCACTTGTCCAATCACTTAAGATGGCCAAGTACCTCAAAATTTGTGCTCTCTTTTGATGTAGTTGAACGAGTCCTCACTTGTCCAATTTATCACGGTTCCCAAGTGCACCAGTGCTTGTGCCCTCTCTTAAGGTAGCCAAACCGCTCGTCATTTCTTTAGACAGACAGATGATTCATAATTTGTGCAGACTCTTACTGTATCTAAGTGCGTCAGCACTTGTGTTCTCTGTCCAGCTGGCGGCGATCAATCTATAATGGTAGCCAAGTTCCTCACCACTTGTGTCTTCTCTTGTGGGAGCCAAACGAGGCGCCACTTGTCCAATGGCCAAGTTCCTCATCATTTGTGCTCTCTTTTGATGTAGCTGAACGAGTCCTCACTTGTCCAATTTATCAAGGTGCCCAAGTGCACCAGTGCTTGCACCCTCTCTTAAGGTAGCCAAACCGATCGTCATTTCTTCTCATCACTTACTGTGCCCGCGAATCGGTGACGTGAGGTGTAACTAGCTCTTACCGCTGGACCTCACGTGGGCAGTAATGAGTGAGCCGGTCGCAGCACGGAATGCCCGCCGGGCCGTCGCCTGCTTTGCATGCCGGCCGGCTCTGGTGGCCTTGAGACCGTGAATCTGCCGTCTCGTGTCTCTCTCTCTGCCCGCTGCACTGGTCGCAGCGACAACAGCTGGCCCGCCCTCGCAGCCGACTCGCTTTCCCTTGGACTTCCAGCCCAACTCTACGCGTTACTGACCATTCCTATTTCTTCGTCATCTTCTGCTACCTGCTACATTTGAATAATTTTATTCTTCTTGCACAATTTCCCAGGCTCCCTTAATTCTAAAGGGTGCATGGTGTACAACAAAGAGTAATTACGTGCAGATCTCAAGCTCTTTCA
Organism: Schistocerca serialis cubense; assembly: GCF_023864345.2. NCBI lineage: Eukaryota > Metazoa > Arthropoda > Insecta > Orthoptera > Acrididae > Schistocerca > Schistocerca serialis. The sequence goes on along the minus strand of NC_064649.1, from coordinate 65,142,242 downwards.
AAATGCTCCATTTTGGGTTTCCCTTCCGCTTGTATAAATTTGACCTCTTATGTCTGTGAACCACAGCGATGTCTTCAGACCCCAGACTGTTCGCAGCTCGTTATAGTTTGAGGTACTGCGCAATTACTACGCGTCGAAGTAAGGCGGCGACGGCATTCTTCGCTGCCGAGACTCAGAAATGTGAAACTGTGTGCAACCGCAGTCGTTATAGCGTAAGCAAGGTACTGGTATGTCGTACACTAAATCACAGATACGGCCGTCAATTACTCTCACCTCACAGCTTCAGACACACACACACACACACACACACACACACACACACACACACACACACACACACAGCCGTCAGTATAGTATAGTTCCATACCTAGCATTCGCCGGAAGGCATTCTCATTTCGCTCTGCTTGTAACACAATTTCGCTCGTTCCTTCCTCCGCAATTACATGAGAGCGCAACTCACATCGTGGACAATTAATAAATAGAAGTGGCGTAGCTTCAAGAAAAATGTCACATCAGCAGGTAGCTCTTTCAAAACTGCTGTCGCGAGACGCAAGCTATATTAAACGTTGTCGTTAGGACCTGGATTCACATCCAAATCCGGCAAACCCAAGTAAAATCTTGTGCGTTTCCCAGATCACTCACGCCGAATATGTAAGCAGTTTATTTCAATAAAATCTGTTTCTTCTAATACACACATTCTGCACCTGGCTACTCTGCACAAAGTTTCTTTGGTCGACGTACGTCATTCAGGTCGTGGTTCACTCCTCTCCTGGGTAGTCTTCGTTCTATTCACATGCTGTTTCCAACCGTATCTGTGCCCATTCGTATGTAAATTCAACTCAGTTCTAAGTTTCCATTTTTAACTAAATCTCTTGTTTTGCAGTCCTTTCCGCTCCTCAAGAATCTACTGACTGTGTGAAACAAAAGAATGGGAGTCGTCGAAATTACGGTCATATCGACAACGAAATGAATGTAGACGGAATGCAGTCTGGGCTCAAAATAGAAAAAAGGAATAGAACTCAAGTAAGTGCTGTTGTTTCCATTTGGTAGCATGCAAAAAGCATTCTAAATCTAACAATTTCACTCTATTTCTAATAAATACTCTAGCACTACCTATGAAAAATCAACTACGGTGCCCTCGCTATCGAAGAAACACAAAAAAGGGAAAACATCATACCCTGTAACGTGTCAGTAATTCAATGCTCCTGAAGACACGTCAATATTTCGAAACGCATATTAATGTAACTTGTTGCAAGTACCGTTTTCTATTTTTAGTTTACGTAATCTACTTCAGGAGAGTATACTACAGACACTTCTGTTCATTGCAACGTTGAAATACAATGCCGTTCATCCACATAACGTATCCAGCAAGATGGAGCACTTATCTCACAGTGCTCTTTCGACAGCCTGGTGATACAAATTTGCCGATTTAAGACAGAATAGGCAGTCTCGGCTGGAAAATGGTTTGTTTTTTATTTGTTTAATATGTAATGAGTTCCGTTGCCCGCGGTGGCCGAGCGGTTCTAGGCGCCCAGTCCGGAACCGCGCGACTGCTACGGCCGCAGGTTCGAATCCTGCCTCGGGCATGGATGTGTGTGATGTGCTTAGGTTAGTTAGGTTTAAGTAGTTCTAAGTTGTAGGGGACTGATGACCACAGATGTTTAGTCCCATAGTGTTCAGAGCCATTTTTTTTGTAATGCGTTCCACTCTCATAGGAGCATCATTAGACATTTGGGGGGAAAAACAAGTTTCCTCAATACGAGCCACGAATCGACTATAAAGCTATACTGGCATTTAAATAAAGCAACTGGAAAACCACGACCTGAGTTGTGGAAAGAGGGTAAACAGAGGCAAACTCACCGGGTAAAAACACTCCAGGAGCACAGGCAAGTGTACAGGAAGTCTCGCAAACACCAAAACTGGTACGTCATCCACTAAAATTTACACGACACATCCACCAGGTAAGAAAACTCGAGGATTACTGCCAACAGTACTTCTTTCATCTCTGGCAACGTGTGTTAATGCGAAAAGCGCTGAACTGCATGGAGGTTCGGAGTCAATGTAAGACAGCCGGTTCCCCCTAATACTGCCTGGTTCGTCAGTTTATAGGTAGGAGTAAGGCAGTGGCATATACTACCAGCAACGGTACCATGCCCAGTAAAGCGCTGTAGTGTTCGTATCAGCCTTTCATCGGGATTACGTACCTCCAGCCGAAACCCTGTGTCCTCATGCATGCAATGTGTATATCGGGTGGGAAAATGGGTGATAAAAACGAATGTAACTTACGGTCATGAGCCAACCCTGGAGATGAACTAGAAGATGGAAAAGGGGAGGAGAAGAAGAGGAGAAATTCATATTTATTTCACAGTGAATGACTAAATATTTTTCAAATTTCATTACAAACTGTACTCTTCATACCTGTTACTAGACACTGTCCATAAAATATTCCATCTTTTATCAACCTGATACGGCTGTCTCTGTCGTGGGCAGGATTGGAATTCGGTTTGTGGAGGTCATTTCTTGCTGTTGGCGGAGGGTGGAGGGGGGGGGGGGGAGGAGAGGCAGTTGCTCCGTTGCTCACTGTGGTCCCACCCCCCCCTCTTTCACGCCCCACACACTTGTTCACAGGGTACGCTAGTGAGGGGTTGGGTTTGTTTTGGGAAGGAGACCAGACAGCGAGGTCATCGGTCTCATCGGATTAGGGAAGGACGCGGAAGGAAGTCGGCCGTGCCCTTTCAAAGGAACCATTGCGGCATTTGCTTGAAGCTATTTAGGGAAATCACGGAAAACCTAAATCAGGATGGCCGTACTCGGGATTGAACCGTCGTCCTCCCGAATGTGAGTCCAGTGTGCCAGCCACTGCGCCACCTCGCTCTGTACGCTAGCGCTCACAGTCTTTCGACAAGATGCTACTCTGACTACATTGATGACAGTCTCGCTGACTGCTTGTCTAAATACGTCCTCCTTTGGCCTTAAAGGGGCTAGAGAGGCTGCGTTTGAGTACAGAAGTAGCACACTCGACTTTTGCTGCCCCAGCAAGACTGGGCCGCCATTCGCAGCACCTGTAGGGCAGCCGAAAAGAGCGAACCGCGAGAGCAGTGCTGTTGCCCGGGCGGCGGGATATTTTCTCTTTAATTACAGCTTTTGGTCGGCACCGGCTGGCCGGCCGGCGCTGGAATGCCGGTCCAAACAAGTCTCCCGATTCACCTTTCGCCGCCTCTGCCTGCTTCTTTTTCTGGGAGCGGGCGTACCATCAGGAACGCAACGAGGCCTCGTGCCCGTCACAGCGGCTCCTGGAGAGAGTGGAAACAGGTCGCCGACCTCACCGTGAATCTGCCACGAAGCAGCGCTATCTTCAGTGTAACTTCACCGAAAACGTTATTTTCAAATTTGCCTTGTGGTCGCAACAGAGAATCAAAAATAAGTGTATTTAACGGAATGAGCAGTGTCTTCAAAAAGAGGTTATAAGATGCATATCGACTGAAGTACAAGAGTAATGGAGGAGGAGGATTAAATCACGCAATGGTGTGGGAATAAGATTACGAGTACAACAAAGGCAATGGAAAGTTGTTGAATAAAAACAGGCGGCGATGAAGGAATTATATTCGAAGTACAACACGGGTAAAGGAAAGTAGTCGAATTCAGTGTAGCGACGGTGAAGGATTTAGATTACGAAATGAGACACTAAAAGCATTATATATGTTCTGATGTTTTAGCAACAAAATAGCTGATGACGTCCGAAGTGCCGGATGTAAAATGTGAATTGATAATAACAAGGAAGATAAGAGAAATTTATTAACACCGAATATAATTTTAAGCGCTAGAATGCGTTAGAGAATACTGGAAAATAGTAGAATTAAATCAGGCGATGGTGAGGGAATTCGATTATGGTACAACAAGGGTAAAGGAAAGTAGTCGAATTAAATCAAACGATGGTGAGGGAATTAGAATAGGAGAAGAGACACTTAAGTTTTGATATTTGGACAGCGAAATAACTGTCGACGTCGGAAGTAGAGGATGTAAAATGCTGGCAGACAATAGTAAAAAGGATAAGAGAAAATTGTCAACAGTGAATACAATTTTAAGTTGGAAGTATTTTGCGCATGTATTTGTGTGGAATGTAGCCTTGTGCTGTAGTGAAGCGTGAGCGATAAACTGTTCAGAAACGATAGAATAAAAACTTCTGAAATGTGGTGGTGAGAAAGAATACTGAAGGTTTGATGCTTAGATCGAATAGTAAAGGAATCGAATTTGGGAGAAAATACATTTAGGTCACAACGCCAGAAAACGAAGGGATTGGTTGATAGGTCGCATCGTGAATCATCAATGAGTCGTCAGTTTGGAAAGTGAGCGAGAGTGTGTGTGTGTGTGTGTGTGTGTGTGTGTGTGTGTGTGTGTGTGTGTGTGTGTGTGTGTGTCTGTGTGAAGGGAGGAGGGAGAGGGAGAGAGACCCAGGTATGACTGTCGCATTCAAGTTCACGTGTAGGGACGCTGTAGTAGCTGTACAGAGATGAAGCGCAGCATGAAACCAGTCTTACGACGGAAGATGGAAACCAAACAAGAAGTAATATGTTGCCTCATTCTACTTAGAACGTTATTACTCGGAATTTCGGGAGAAAATCTCACTGTGATGCATATCGCCTCTCTTGTAGAGCTCATCACCGGAATTTGATGAGCATCTCGGAATACGCTTCTCGCCTTTGTTTCGCATTTTTTTGTAATTTTTGTTCTATACATCGTAGATTTCTAACACTAGTGTTGATCTTTGAAATATTAACACTAGGTAATGGGACTGGAACCAAAAATAGTCATAAAAATCGATAAGTTGTGAACCATATGCAAAAAAGTGTATTTTCGTGTGCAGTGTATGACGTCACGCGTAGTATTTAATTGCCGCGTAAACTAGGCATGACTACTCTGTAAGCTGTAGGGCTCCTGCTTTGATGTAGGAAGTGCCTGGAGCCCCCAACTCAACAAGAAAATATACGAGGTGTTTAAGAGAATCGGACAGGTAGGACTCGCACTCTGAGAATTCCGTACACACTTATATAATACAGTTCATCCGCAGGTGTCGATGAGTGAGTTTGCACGTATGAAAATATTTGATATAAATGAAAGAATCTCTTGATTCCATTAAATTGAAAACTTAAATTTCGCATATCGCCAAGGGACTGTAGAGCTTGGTACCCGAGATAAAATCCGTAAAAGGGGCCTTAACAGACGTGCAGAGACAGACAAACAACAAAGTGATTCTCTAAGGGTCCGCTTCTACCAGTTTAGGCACGAAAGCCTAAAAACCCGTCATGTATTCGTACAGGAGGTGGTACTGGTCAAAACTAGAAAGAGAGTCATTTCGATTATGTGTCCGGAAACCAATACCTGTTGTGACGAGTAATTTACGATATTCGGTGGTTTAGCCCCTCTTACGGTTGCCGTTCATTAAGCATGCCTGAATAACTGTAATGAATTACCAACTCGATCTGAGAATGTTAACCGCGCAGGAAGATAACGACTGTGGTATAAACACGACGGGCACCATCCCATTTTTCACGGATCGTTCAGCAAAAGGTTTCATATGCGGTGGATTGAACCAGGGGGTTCAGTGCCATGGCCACCTCCGTTGGATTACTAGCATCAAGAACATTTTAGAGGCATTGGAGCATACCCAATCCATCGACATTGTGTAGACTTTATAAGAGCGACTGACCAACAGATGTGGCGCAATTCCAATGGAGCCAGGTATGTTTCAAGAGAGGGACTGAATAATGTGTGCGGATGCGTAGTAACCACATACAGCACTACCTATACTGTCTTCTTATGCGTGCCAGACAGATGGCAATGAGAGGACAAACTAGTCCTTATACCAAAAGGGTTTCGGTTTCCAGACATATCATTGTAGGGGTTTTCCTTCTTGTTTTCTACCGATACTACCATCTGTAGGTGTATTAGACACTTCATTTAAACATCCAGGAAGCATTTTCTGACGACAGTCAGTGAGATCCCAGTAATTCAATTCTCCAGCACTGGCTGGTTGGGCATAAACTGCATTGGAGGCTAACAGTGGCCTAGCCTGTGTCGGGCACGCCATCGTAGTCTCCGGGCTCCAGGCTCCAGACTCCAGCGTCCGGCCTGGAGACTGGAGAACGCTGCCAGGACCTGTTCCTGACGGCGGGAGGCCGTCCGGCTGGGAAAAAAAAAAGAAGGACAAGGCGGCGGCGTGCGTGCGAGCGCGCGCTGGGGCACGAAAATAAAAACAGAGAGCCGGAGAGGAGAAAAGAGAAGAGGAAAGCAAAGGAGGAGGAGGAGGAGAAGAGGAAGAGGTGAGAGAAGAAGGATGTGGGAAGAGGCCGCGAGCGCAAGATGGAGGGCGCGCTGTTGCGTCACCGCACCGCGCCGAGCCGCGACGGCTCAATCCAGCAGCCTCAGCCTCCAGCGGCCGGAGCTTCCAGTCCAGGCGCGCCGATCCCACTCCCGCACACGCCAAATGCTTTCCGGTCTTCACTACCACCTTCATCTTCGGTAGTGTCGTCACACTGTACTGTAAGCTCTTCCACAACATTCTATCCTCGGTCCAGTGGCTGAGATTCCAGCCCAGATGTGTTGATCATAATTCCTCATCCTCTTATCGGAAGACACTCTATGGCGGCAACTGTCGCAGACTCCAGTATTAAGGTAGTTTTCTTCAGCGTTATAGTATTGTGCTACAAGTTAGTATTCTATGTTCTACCACAAGCTTCCATCCTGGATCCTTTCTTCCTTTTCCTCTAGTGGGCGAGATTCCAGCCCAGATGAGTCGATGATTCCGGCGTTCTCTTATCGAAGAGCATTCCATGGCGCTAGCTGTTCCAGATTTCAGCACCAGGAATGTTGTCGCCGCCACTAACAACATTCTGTATAACATGTTAGTATTCTACATTGCCGCACAAGTTTCCATACTGGGTCCTTTCTTTCTTTCCGACCAGTGGACGAGATTCCAACCCAGATGCGGCGATGCAACCACCACAACGTCTTGCAGAAATGTATTCGATGGCGACTGCTGGGTTAACTTCCAGTAGCACCATCATCAACACACTGTCGTACCAGACATTACTCTTACCATCATTGATTCTATACATGAGATATATTCGTTTTTGCGAATATTGACAACCATCAGCCGTATAATGGAATGACGAAAATGAAAATTTGTGCCGGAGCGGGACTCAAACCCAGATTTCCCGCTTATCGCAAGCGGTCGCCTTACCATTACGCTATCCAGAGACAACTCACGGCCATACCCAAACTTCCATACGTTGTCAATCGTGTGTCTGCAACCTGCCCAGTATTGGCGGAAAAATACTATATTGCACTGTCTGCGTTGTTCAGAAGTATGATGCAATGCTCACTCCGACAAGAAATGATCCTTTCTGTTCCTGCTGAGGGAGTGCTGTCATTCCCTCTGAGAGGAGCAACCCAGATCACCCTCTTGCAAAACCAGAATCCATTGTCGATACCGGTCCGTCTTTGATTACAAGCCTTATTTCTTGTAGCATTACACGATCCTTCATCTTTTGCTCTACCAAGTGTATCCTTCCTTGGTCCTGATTAAAATTCTTCTCTCTTATCAGTATCTTACTTTCGCATGTCCTCAATTGATGCTAATTTTTTGGCGGAAAGTACGTCTCCGTCCATACTGTTTCCGTAACTCACGTCAGTTCATTTTTAGAGTGAAGTTCCAGTAGATTCACCTTGTCCCTTCAGTGCTTCCATCACCTCTAAGACATGCATTTCAAAATAAAAAGTTGCCCGTGTCAACCATTCCTGTATCTTCTACTCAACTTTATTTGTATTTATTGCAATGCAGGAGAACAACTTTTATTGATTTGAATATTATTTTTGTGGAACTGCGTCTGTTGGATCAAAAAATCTTCCCAGACACACTTTGAACTTTTTGGCTTTCAAGGACTGACACCCACTTTTTAATTGATTATGAAATCACTTCTCTTGCAGCCAGAAACAGCACTGTGTAATAATCATAACATTACAATAATAAGTATAGCGCTATATGCTGTTTCCGTGAAAGGTCACGAATCACCAGTATCATAGCGTCAAGCTCAAAAAATATCGTGTTTAATAGTTTTCTTTTGTAAACTGCAGTATACTGGGTGTAGAGAGCAGTAGAAACTGTACACTCTCAAATGATGCCCGATGTGTCCAGTGATGACTACATTTTGCACTGGGCAATCGACAAAGGAACATTGTCTAACACGATATTTTGTGTAGAGGTGCCCATAATAACTATGGACAACCACTTGGAAGAATGGCTTGATGCAGTTCCGCTCGCTAGTCCAGTTTGTGTAATTGTCTCCGTCTCCGAATAACTACTGCAACCTACATCCATTGGGACGTCCTTACTGTATTCATATTTTCATTCCTTCTACACTTCTTACCCCGCATATTTTCCCTCCATTACGAAATTGACTAACCCTTGATATATCAGGACGTGTCCTATCAATCGTTCCCTTCTTTGCCGGTCTGGGTGGTCGAGCCGTTCTAGGCGCTACAGTCTGGAACCGCGCCTCCGCTACGGTCGCAGGTTCGAATCCTGCCTCGGGCATGGATGTGTGTGATGTCCTTAGGTTAATTAGGTTTAAGTAGTTGTAAGTTCTAGGGGACTGATGACCTCAGATGTTAAGTCGAATAGTGCTCAGAGCCATTTGAACCATCATCAGACATTAGTAAAGTCCATGCCACATGTCGTTGCGGCATTTCTGCGTGCTCACGGGGGACTCTACACGGTATTAGGCAGGTGTACCAGTTTCTTTGGCTCTTCGGTGTATATGCAGAAGCAGAATAACTTTTTACAGTGCTGTGGTCAGTCTCTGTTTGCGCGCGAGTGGCGTGACTCGTGGGAAGAGTCGCGGGCTAAATCGGACGACCGGAATCGGCAGGTTCAGTGCAGCCCAGGAGTGTGAAGTGTCGGGTTGCTGCGTTCTCGCGCAGCGATGCAGTTCGCCGTCCGGCATGCGTGGCTACCGGCGGAGGTAGGTGTGTGCGCGCACGGACACCGGAGCAAGAGGACGGCAGATGAAGGAGGGAGGGAGGGAGGAGGAGGAGGAGGCACCGAAGGAGGAGTGTTTTGCGGCGACGTCGCGGAACGAGGTGCAGAAAGGACTGTAGATCATTAAAGTGGGCCGGACGGCGGGCCGGATAGCAGCGCAGGAATGCAGGCAGGCAGGCAGCCGGCAGCTAGCGGAGCCGGCGTGTTCTTGCCGCGACGGTCGGCTTCCCAGTAATCGCCGGCGGCGAGAGATGTATTATTTATGGGGCGTCGCGGCGAGCTGCGCGGCCCGTCTCAACAACGAGCTGCAAACGGCAGCGGCGGTGCAGCAAGAAACCCGACCACCGCCGAGGGAAGAAAAGTCCCGCGGCGGAGGGGAAGTTTGGCGCGGGCAAGGTGGCCGCACTGCGAAAGGAAGCGCCGAGGCTGACCACTCGCCGGGCACCTGTCGCGTTGCGTCGCGCCACGCCGTACCACAGGGGTCTCCAAACTTTTTAGTCCGCGGGCCACAGTGACTCCTCCACGAAGTCATAAGGGCCAAGATCTACCTAGTGGGATTAAAGCACTCCACGATCACCGTAATGTAAGGCTAAAGGAAAGATGAAATCGCAAAAATCTAAGGTTGTGGGAATAGCTAGCACTGAAATGAACTACGATTTTTATTTAATTAGATAATTTGGTTGGTGAACGTACCTGAACGAAATTCTGGCGTATTTTATTCTGGCGAATTTCACCGACAAAAAAGTGTGTCACTGCACATTCTTCACGAAAACGTCCTGCAAAGTTAACGAAATCTCAAAATCATTGTTAGCAACCTATTACTGCAAGACGTAACAGAGGTAGAGTATGTCAACGCATTGTTATTTCAAGCGGCGCAACAATAAGTTTAGCCAATGTCGCGGTGTATTGGTCGCGACAGGCCTCGAAACTCAATTGTTGGCAGTATAGGTACCACCTCAACTATTTGGCGGGCCTGTGGTGATGGTTAGTGTTTAACATCCCGTCGATAACGAGGTCATTAGAGACGGAGCGCAAGCTCGGGTTAGGGAAGGATTGGGAAGGAAATCGGCCATGCCCTTTCAAAGGAACCATCCCACCATTTGCCTGAAACGATTTAGGGAAATCACGGAAAACCTAAATCAGGATGCCTGGAGACGGGATTGAACAGTCGTCCTCCCGAATGCGAGTCCAGTGTGCTAACCACTGCGCCACCTCGCTCGGTCTTTGGCGGGCCTGATGCGGGGGATGTCAGGTCAGCTAACGCGGGCCGGATTGCCGGCTCTCGCGGGCCGGTTTCGGCCCGCGGGCCGTAGTTTGGAGACCCCTGCCGTACCACTCCGCACAGCACCGCTCGCGTGGCGGGGCGTCACACCGGCGCTACTCTTGAGGAACCCCTCACCCGTGCTCAGGCTGTGGAAAACGCGTATGATCTACATTGCAGAGCCAAAGAAACTGGTACACTCGCCTAATATCGCAAAAGGGCCCCCGCGTGCACGCAGAAGTGCCGCATCACGACGTCGCATAGACTCGGCCAATGTAGTGCTGGAGGGAACTGACACCATGAATCCTGCAGGGCTCTACTTAAATCTGTAAGGGTACGAGTGGGTGGAGATTTCTGAACAGCACGTTGCAAGCCATCCCAGATATGCTCAATAGTGTTCATGTCTGTGGAGTTTGGTGGCCAGCGAAAGCATTTTAACTCAGAAGAGTGTTCCTGGAGCCACTCTGGAGCAATTCTGGACTTGAAACTTCCTGGCAGATTAAAACTGTGTGCAGGACCGAGACTCGAACTCGGGACCTTTGCCTCATTCTGGAAACATCCCCCAGGCTGTGGCTAAGCCATGTCTCCGCAATATCCTTTCTTTCAGGACTACTAGTCTTGCAAGGTTCGCAGGAGAGCTTCTGTAAAGTTTGGGAGGTAGGAGACGAGGTACTGGCGGAAGTAAGGCTGTGAGGACGGGGCGTAAGTCGTGCTTGGGTAGCTCAGATGGTAGAGCACTTGCCCGGGGAAGGCAAAGGTCCCGAGTTCGAGTCTCGGTCCGGCACACAGCTTTAATCTGCCAGGCAGTTTCGTATCAGCGCACACTCCGCTGCAAAGTGAAAATCTCATTCTGGAATTGTAGCGTGTCGCAGTGTCCTGCTGGGATCGACCAAGTCCGTCGGAATGCACAATGAACGTGAATGGAGTCTGGTTAATCAGACAGGTTGCTTACGTATGTGTCACCCGTGAGAGTCGTATCTAGACGTATCAGGGGTCCCACATCACTCCAACTGCACATGTTCAACACCATTACAGAGCCCCCACCATCTTGAACAGCCCCTGCTGATATGCAGGGTCCATGGATTCATGAGGTTGTCTCCACACCGGTACACGTCCATCGTGTCGATACAGTCTGAAACGTGACTGGTCCAATCAGGCGACAGGTTTCCAGTCATCAACAGTCCAATGTCAGTGTTGCCGGGCACAGGCGAGGTGTAAAGCTTTGCGTCGTGCATTCATCACCGGTACACGAGTGAGCCTTTGGTTCCGAAAGCTCATGTCGATGATGTTTCGTTGAATGTTTCGCACCAGCATTGAAATCTGCAGCAATTTGAGGAAGAGTTCCACTTCTGTCACGTTGGACGATTCTCTTCAGTCGTCGTTGGTCTCGTTCTTGCAGCGTCTTTTTCCGGCCGCAGGGACGTTGGAGGTCTGATGTTTTACCGGATTCCTGATATTTACCTTACACTCCTGAAATGGTCGTATGGGAATATCCCCACTTCATCGCTACGTTGGAGATGCTGTGTCCCATCGCTCGTGCGGCGACTGTAACACCACGTTCAGATTCCCTTTAATCTTTATAAACTGAAATTGTAGCCGCAGTAACCTACCTAGCAAGTGCGCCAGACGCTTGTTGTCTTATATAGGCACTGCCAACAGCACCGCCGTATTCTGCTGTTTCGACCTTTCTGTATTAGAATACGCATGACTTTACCAGTTTCTTTGGCACTTCAGTGTATATTTTATACACTGGGCGACCTCCTCTACGAAGGTGGTATGAAGCAACACTACACCCAATGCACTAATAACGTATATAAATTACAAATTTATTAATAAAAGTCGCATTTAACTTTTGTCCATGAGATGTTTCCGTGGTTTAAGCCTCCATCATCAGACCGATTCAGATCAACCAATAAGAGGTTTAGGTGTTGCGTGTAAAACGTTTGGTCAACCAGTGGCACTTTCTCCATTCGTGACACTCTCCTTTACCTGCCGTGTTCACGTTATATACAACGCCACATGCACTATGTATACACTCCATACATTCCGTATATACACTGAGGTAACGAAAGTCATGTCACCTCCTAATATAGTGTCGGACCTGATTGCACCCTGCGTGGCGAAGCAACTCAACGTGGAATGGAGTCAACATATCTATTGTCGAAATACATGACCCTTTCTGCCTCTATAGCAGTCTATAAGTCTTGTCGGTGCAAGATTTTGTGTACAAACTGACCTCTCGATATGCCCCATAAATGCCCGACGCGATTCAGACTGGCGATCTCAGTGGGCAAATCGTTCGCTCGAAATGTCCAGAATGTTCTTAAAACCAATCGCTAACAACTGTGGCCCGGCGTGATGCCGCATAGTTGTTTGAGAACATTAATTCCATGATTTGCTGCAAATGGTATACAAGTAGCCGAACATAACCATTTCCTGTCAACGATCGGCCCAGTTGTATCAGAGGACGCAGTCTATTACATGTAAAAACAGCCCACACCATTATGGAGCCACCATCAGGCTGCATTGTCTCTTCTTGACAATTCGGGTCCACGGCTGAGTAGGGTGTGCGCCACACTCGGACCCTACGATGAGTTTTTAACAATTAAAATCGGTACACATCTGACCATGTCACTGTTTTCAAGTTGCCTACGGTCCAAGTAATATGTTCACGCTCCAGGCGATGTCGTTCTGTTAGCAAAGGCACTTATTTATGTCAAGGAGATGGAGGAGATTAGTGTTTAACGTCCCGTCGACAACGAGGTCATTAGAGACGGAGCGCAAGCTCGGGTGAGGGAAGGATGGGGAAGGAAATCGGCCGTGCCCTTTCAAAGGAACCATCCCGGCATTTGCCTGAAGCGATTTAGGGAAATCACGGAAAACCTAAATCAGGATGGCCGGAGACGGGATTGAACCGTCGTATTTATGTCAAATTCCGTCGTACGTCCCAGATTGATTTCTGTGGTTATTTCACTCAGTGTTGCTTGTCTGTTAGCACCGACAACTCTACACAAACGCCGCTGTTCTCAGTCGCTAAGTAAAGGTCGTCGGTCGCTGTGTTGTCCATGGTGATAGGAAATGCCTGAAATTCAGTGTTCTTGGCCCATTCTTGACACTGTGGATGTCGGAATATTAAATCCGCTAACGATTTCCGAAATGGAATGTCTCATGCGCCTGGCGCCAGCTACCACTCCGTATTCGAAGACCATTTGTTTCCGTTGTGAGGCTGAAATCGCATCGGTAACCTTCTCGCGTGGATCACCTGAATACAAGTAAGAGGTCCACAATGCACTGCCCTTTTACACCCCGTATACATGTACATATCGCTATTACCTCAGTGTAAAGGCTTCTAGCCGTTTTATTTCCGCCTTCTCGTTTGCCCGCTTTCGACGCGTAGAGTTCTCCTTCTGCTCTCAAGGTAGATTTTTTGGACCTTAATAGAATAGTGAAGATATGAGCAAGGGGAAAAAGTAATACACTCCCTAAAATCTGTCGGTGAAGCTAATGGAATTATGTGGCAGGAAAATACACTGGAGGAGTTGGCAAGAAACCAACGGAGAAACTCTGGGAAGTTAACTACTGACCACTTGCCTTAGCGATCGACAGTTAGCAGGAAGTATTTTTCAACTTACAGTGAAACTGCGGCAGTTTCTCTTTGCGCAATAGTACCTTTCGACGTTGAAACACTGTACTGAAATAGTACAGGCGAAACTATGACTAAAATGGAGAAAGAGACAGGAAATGTCCTACCTGCGATCCACTGGTAAGGCACGGGTGCACCTGCGCTATCCTTTAACCAAGAGAAGTTGCCGTGATGGTGACCACACTCACCTGGAACAGAAGAGGAAAAAGGAAGACACGTCAAAATGTGGACTCAGACACAATACAGTACATTGTAGTCTTATTATATCCTTGCTCAAAAGATGCAGGCTTCCCAAAGGACAAATTTTTAGATTGAAGCTACACCAAGTCGCCCACTACTTCTTGCAGGCGGCACATTTGGGCCAGCTGACAGAATTGCTTTACACAGTAGTTGTTGTCGTTGTGGTCTTCAGTCCTGAGACTGGTTTGATGCGGCTCTCCATGCTACTCTATCCTGTGCAAGCTTCTTCATCTCCCAGTACCTACTGCAACCTACATCCTTCTGAATCTGTTTAGTGTATTGACCTCTTGGTCTCCCTGTTGCACAAACGTGTCCACACACGAATACAGGGTGTACCAAAAAGAATCATCCGATTTGGCATGTGTATATTTCTGAAACTAGTAAACATATATAATGAATTTAGTTTTTTGATGAACGGGAAACTCAAAAAGTTATTCCTCATGTCTTTTCCTGGGTGTTCAATATGCCCCCCTTGAGGTGCACGGCATATGCCAATGCGGTATTCAATTTGTTCCCACACTGCAGCGAGCATGTCTCGGGCTACAGCTTCCACAGCTGCTGTTTGCCATGTCTCAGTTCATTCACTGTTGTTGGTAACGGGGGGCACATAAACAGTGACTCTTATAAATCCCCACAAGAACTAATCGCACAGGGCGACCTTGGAGGCCAGTAATATAAGACTGAAAAATTTGGTTCAGTGCAACCAATCCATTGCTCAGTAATCCTCTGATTTGAAAATACTCGCACTTTCAGACCCCACTGCGACGGTGCCCCATCCTGTTGGCAAATGAAGTGGTTCTAATCAGTCTCCAACTGTGTGAAAAGAAAGTTCTCATACGTGCTTCCTGTAACAGTGATCTCGGCAAAGAAAAATGGACCAAACACCTTTTCCTCGAAGGGAACGATTTATTGATAAGTAATCAGCATGGTTTCAGAAAACATCATTCTTGTGCAACGCTGCTAGCTCTTTATTCGCACGAAGTAATAGCCGCTATCGACAGGGGATCTCAAGTTGATTCCGTATTTCTAGATTTCCGGAAAGCTTTTGACACGGTTCCTCACAAGCGACTTCTAATCAAGCTGCGGGCCCATGGGGTATCGTCTCAGTTGTGCGACTGGATTCGTGATTCCCTGTCAGGAAGGTCGCAGTTCGTAGTAATAGACAGCAAATCATCGAGTAAAACTGAAGTTATATCAGGTGTTCCCCAGGGAAGCGTCCTGGGACCTCTGCTGTTCCTGATCTATATAAATGACCTGGGTGACAATCTGAGCAGTTCTCTTAGGTTGTTCGCAGATAATGCTGTAATTTACCGTCTAGTAAGATCATCCGAAGACCAGTATCAGTTGCAAAGCGATTTAAAAAAGATTGCTGTATGGTCTGGCAGGTGGCAGTTGACGATAAATAACGAAAAGTGTGAGGTGATCCTCATGAGTTCCAAAAGAAATCCGTTGGAATTCGATTACTCGATAAATAGTACAATTCTCAAGGCTGTCAATTCAACTAAGTACCTGGGTGTTAAAATTACGAACAACTTCAGTTGGAAAGACCACATAAATAATATTGTGGGGAAGGCGAGCCAAAGGTTGCGTTTCATTGGCAGGACACTTAGAAGATGCAACAAGTCCACTAAAGAGACAGCTTACACTACACTCGTTCGTCATCTGTTAGAATATAGCTGCGCGGTGTGGGATCCTTACCAGGTGGAATTGACGGAGGACATCGAAAGGGTGCAAAAAAGGGCAGCTCGTTTTGGATTATCATGTAATAGGGGAGAGAGTGTGGCAGATATGATACGCGAGTTGGGATGGAAGTCATTAAGCAAAGACGTTTTTCGTCGCGGCGAGATATATTTACGAAATTTCAGTCACCAACTTTCTCTTCCGAATGCGAAAACATTTTGTTGAGCCCTACCTACATAGGTAGGAATGATCATCAAAATAAAATAAGAGAAATCACAGCTGTTCGGGAGTGGAATGGTAGAGAGATAGTATGATTGTGGTTCGATGAACCCTCTGCCAAGCACTTAAATGTGAATTGCAGAGTAATCATGTAGATGTAGATGTAGAACTGCACAAAACACATTAAATTTTGGAGAGTCTGTCTCATATAGTACAACTTCATGTGATTGTTCCGTACCCCATATTCTCCCATTATGACGGTTCACCTTTCCGTTTAAATGGAGTATTGCCTCGTCACTGAACACTGAGCGTATAAGAAACCTGTGATCCTCCATCTTGCCAAGAACGAATTTACAGAACTCCACACGTTGTTGTTGTTGTTGTTTGTCACCTTCACGAAGAGCTTGCAGTAGCTGAATTTTGTGTTGTTTCGTGTGTAAACGTCGAAGCAACAGACGCCAGACGGGAATGGGGGTCATGTTGAGCTGTCGAGCTGCACGGCGAACGGATTTCCGCGGAGTTCTTGTGAAACTATGGAGGAGGCGTTCTATGTTTGTGTCAGACACTCGGGGACGGATCGGTGATTTGCCTTTACACAAATGACCTGTTTCTCGGAATTGTTCATCCCACTATGTGCTGTAGGAGGATCCATACCATAACTAGTACGAAAGTCACCTTGAACAGGTATTACTGACCCGCACTGCGTAAACGCAGAACACAAAACGCCTTCTGTTGTCCCGACACCATTTTTACTAGAACTGAAGTGGTCGCACACTGCTGCTACCTAGCGGGAACAATGTAAATCTCGAGAGTTCACTCTTTCCAACAGTACGTTGTTCACGCACGTATCTCATATAACACAATAGTTACGATTTTCGTAAGTCGGATGATTCTATTTGATACACCGTGTATTTCGCAGCAGATGGCAAGTAAATGAACAGATTCTCTTAATGCTTGAATAGAGCACGTTACTGTGCACGTCTTTCTTTCACTTCCGGTCGAGGCCGATACCATTAAAAGTAGGACGCTGCTGTGACTTTTATGAAGTGAAATCTCCGTGAAGAAAACATCAGAGAAATTATCATCTCGGTTACTTGTATGGAAACGTGAAAGACAAAATGGGTCTGAGCACTATGCGACTTAACTTCTGAAGTCATCAGTCCCCTAGAACTTAGAACTACTTAAACCTAAGGACACCACACACATCCATGCCCGAGGCAGGATTTGAACCTGCGACCGGAGCGGTCGCTTGGCTCCAGACTGTAGCTCCTAGAACCGCACGGCCACTCCGGCCGGCTCGTCAAAGACAGAAAAGCTGGTATGTATTTGAAGATGCCGTCTTTGAAACATAAGACTATTACTCTACCCACTGTTAGGTACCACGGAGGTGAAGTTGTGACACTGGCCAGTAGTAGAGAACTATTCCAACCGTGAGTATATAGCGAAAGCAACAAGGAATCGTAATGTTCCTGAATACGTCGCCTCAGTATTTCGTCTCTAGCCTCCGTTCACTCCCTCAGGGCACATTCTTGTCTTGCTTCTGGAACGCTGGGAACGGGCTTCCGGCAGCATATCATCACCTGCGTCTGCCCTGAAGATGCCGTTTAGATAACCGGAACACACACGCTAAGAGCCATCATCCAACGGGTGCTCCGTTAGGCCGACCCGTCATTCACTTGTCACACAACTGATCGCTAGCATGGCACACAAGCGCGGACAAGGCTTTTACATATTCATACTATGCAAACGTGCGCTGCTCCGTGATCGTACACTGTTATTACGTAAAATATTCTAACCTGTACAAGCTCCCAACGGTCTTATTTATCGCCGATTTGAGGGGGAATGATTTCGTTAGAAAACGAGCAACGAGAAACTAAACTGTACAACAGACTGCTTGCAGGTCACTAAATCACGTTGTCCGAGATTATGGTTAGGTTGTTTTTTCCCGTAGAACGCGATGTAGAGAATAGCTAGAAATTGCGATACAGTTTTACACATTAGTTGGCGCGTAGCTCGTTCTTGTGGCACAAGCAAATACCATCATTTGCCAATAACACGTTGGATCTGCTATGCAAATACGGTCTGAATTTTTCTCACGAATCTCCACATACAAATACATTCAGAGAGTCGTTAGTTCAGTGGGGCGCAACATTATTTAAACATTACTTCTCTTTCCTCCGTTGACATCAGGTTGATAGTCTAAGAAATAACACCTCTGGAATAAACTTGAGATGTTATTTGATGTGGCCCAACAGTGAGGTTAAGTTTTGAATATCAGACGTTGCAATATAGTTCCAGCAAAATTCGCACTGGCCCAGAAAATGCTTTTTTTTTTTTTTTTTTTTTTTTAGAAAATTTATGCCAGTAGTTTACTCCACGTAATTAATTCTGATGTGCGATGACCAATTTCAAGATCTGAGTAGTTACATACGAAAATATTGTATGGTTGGGAAGAAATAAGTGAAAATTGCATCATCATTTTGTGTAAAAACGTAAGTCTCACGCACAAACTATTGGAATAGGCATGTCAGCTCTATACAACTGGAGAGGTGAATAAAAGAAGGACTTGATTTTCAAAACAAGTCCTCGAGAACGTGACAGATAGTGGGGGAGTGTATTGTACATTGAACTACTTTTTCCGTATTTTATTTATAAATAAAGTAATTCATTGTTCGCGTGCTTCAGTCTTTTTCTGAAATTACGAAAATTGCTGTGGTAAAGCAAGGTTTTTCGAAATATTAAGAAATATCTCAAGGAACAACAGCGTCGTATACCCCTGAACGAATATTCAACTGAAATTTGGAACTGTTGCAGTTGAGGAAAACTTATGAGTACTATATTTAATAGTTTGTTCCACTATTACTCAACTATGCACCAATAATCAGTAACTGAACTAAAATCAAGTATTATAAAAAATAATTTGCAGGCTAAATAAATTTTGAAATAGTAGTTATTGAAAACTAAAACATGTGCCCGTTTTCCAGACATTAAAGAAACGCTGTTAATTTCCTAATATCACATGTAGCGTTATAGAAAACCATCTTCCGAGTCAAAGTACAAGATGGTACACAGACGCAGAATTATAACTTAACTGCCACAAGTTATGCAAGTGTTTTTAAAAATGTGTAGAATTTTATTGGCCATGAAACTCCGTAACTGGCGAACTAACAGTATCTTCCAGCTAGCTTTAAAAGATTATTCAGCAGATAAATGTGTATCTCTGAAAACATTTTTATAGAGGCTGTACAAAATACAGCCTCTTTTCCTGTCTGAAACGACACATTTCGTAGTATTTGACGACAAATCACCGAGTAAAGCAGAACTAATATCTGGCGTCCCCGAGGAAGTTTCATAGGCCGCCTCCTGTTCCTGATCTGTGTAACCGATTTAGAAGGCAATCTTAGCTACCCTCTTAGATTGATTGCAAATGGTGCTGTCATTTACCGTATTGTTTAGTCATCAGACGATCTAAACCAATTTAAAAATGATGTAGACAAGGTACCTGTGTGATGTGAAAAAGGTGGCAGTTGCCTATAAACAGTGAGAAGTGTGAAGTCATCTGCGTGAGTACTAAAAGAAAAGAGCCTGCTAAATTTCAATCACATGATAAATCACGTATATGTAAACATTGTACATTCAACTAAATACTGATGGGTTACAATTGCGAGTAACTTAATTTGGAATGTTGTGGGGAAAGTGAACCAAAGACTGCGATTAGGTGGCAGAACACTTATAAATGCAACAAGTCTAGTGAAGAAACTGCATACACTAAGCTTGTCCATCTTTTGTTGAAGTACTGCTGCGCGGTGTGGGGTCTGCATCAGAGAAGACTATGACAGAGGACATCGGAGAAGTACAAAGAAGGGCAGTACCTTTTGTACTATCGCGAAATACAGGAGTGAGTAGCACGGACATCATATGCTAATTGGGATGGCAGTCATTCTAACAAAGGGGTGTTTCGTTGCTGCAGGACCTTCTTATGACATTTCGATCATTAACATTCGCTCTGAATACAAAAAAATTAATTGGTGCCAACCTAAATAGGGATAAATGATTAGCATAATAATATAAAAGAAATCAAAGCTCGCACGGAAAGGTTTAAGCGTTCACGTATCTCGCGCGCTTTTCGGGAGAGGAACGGTACAGAAATAGCTTCAAGGCGCATCGATTAAGCCTCTGCCACGCACGTATTTCTTAATTCCAGAGTAATCATGTAGATGTAGATGTCTCACAACAAGGAAAACAGTAGAGAATGCTTGCAAGAGCTTACGGGCAGTTTTCAGGAGTGTACCGTGAATATCAGGAACCCGGTGAAACATCAGGTCTCTGACGTCACTGCTGCTGAAAAAAGGTCCTACAAGAACGGGACCAATGACGACTGAAGAGAATCGTTCAACGTGACAGAAGTGCAACCCTTCCGCAAATTGCTGCAGATTTCAGTTCTGGGCTTCCAGCAAGTGTCAGCGTGCGAACCATTCGACGAAACATCATCGATACGGCCTTTCGGAGCTGAAGGCCCACTCGTGTACCCTTGATGACTGCACGACAAAAAGCTTTAGGCCTCGACTGGGTCCGTCAGCACCAACACTGGACTGTTGATGATTGGAAACATATTACCTGGTTGTACGATTCTCGTTTCGAATTGAACCGAGCGGACGGACGTGTACGGGTATGGAGACAACCTCATGAATCCATGGGCCCTGCATGTCAGCAGGGGACTTTTCAAGCTGGTGGAGGCTCTGTAACGGTGTGAGGCGTGTGTAGATGGAGTGATATGGGACCCCTGATAAGTCTAGACACAACTTTGACAGATGACTCGTACGTAAGTATTCTGTCTGATCACCTGCGCCCATTTCTGTCCATTGCGTATTCCGACTTAGGCAATGCCCCCCCCCCCTCCCCCAAGTACTCTTACGGATTTATGGACAGCCCTGCAGGATTCACGGTGTCAGTTCCCTCCAGCGCTACGTCAGACATTAGTCGAGTCCATGCCACGTCGCGTTGATGCACTTCTGCGTGCGCGCGAGGACCCTACACGATATTAGACAGTTGTACCAGTCTCTTTGACTCTTCAGCGTTAAATATTCTATATTCAAGCGATGTCTCCAGTAAATAATTGAGAGCCAATGTGTCCCTCGTGTACAGTTCGTTTGACAATGTCAGAGGTGTAAGATACTGTGGTTAGGTTCGTAACAAGATACTGGGTCTGATGGCGAATCATTTGAAATGAAACCGGTTAAGTATAGTATATCTACCTAATGTGGTCACGACAGTTGTGAAAAAGAGAGTGGCTTTACTAATTGTTCATTCCGAGTACCGCAGATAGGTGAAAACACCCCGTCTTCAGGCCACGAGTGGCCTACCAGGACCATCCGACCGCCGTGTCATCCTCAGGGGAGGATGCGGATAGGAGGGGCGTGGGGTCAGCACACTGCTCTCCCGGTCGTTGTGATGGTATTCTTGACCGAAGGCGCTACTATTCGGTCGAGTAGCTCATTAATTGGCATCAAGAGGCTGAGTGCACCCCGAAAAAGGGCAAAAGCGCATGGAGGCCTGGATGGTCACCCATCCAAATGCCGACCACGCCCGACAGCGCTTAACTTTGGTGATCTCACGGGAACCGGTGTAACTAGCCACTGCGGCAAGGCCATTGCCGCAGATAGGTGAGGCTCTCGTTAATTGGATAAGGACTACTTTGATTGCCAGTCTTTCCCCCGAGGGCTGTCTTCTGAGGACGGGACATTGCGGGAAGTTGGTCTCGAAGTTCCGCCTCCTCGTGTAGGAGAGGGAGGAACGGTTCCTGAAGGGCGGACGGGGTAAACTCAGGGTCCCCGAGGGAACATCTGTGACGCCCCGAAGGACAGAAGGGGAGTTCGGCATCTGGGACGCTGATGGCCGCAGGTGGCGCCGCGGGATATTGGACGACCAGTGGACTGGCCAAGGGTAAGAAATCCGGCGCAGACGCGGAATAGCAGGCTGCTCCGGGCTGCAGCGTGAACCAGGCAGCACGCGCTATGGGTCTGGCAGGCAACTAAGATTATGACAGCCATCAACACAGCGCGGGCTTAACACTGGAAATTTTCCATCGAAGTTGCGGCCAGAAAAGAAAGACTTGCTATGTAACTCACCCTCTTGACACATCCTAACAGTTTCACCTTGTAATGGAACTTGCCAGTGCGCCTCTGTGCACTGGAGAATACGACACAAATTACTTCACAACACGATCCAATGAGATCGAAATCGTGATTCTACGTTTGCTTTAATTTTGATGTCATAACCGAAGCGATATTACGTTTTACAAACAGACTAGCTGCAGTGACGAGCATTGCGCGGTATGTTTAAAATCTGCCACATACAGTGAATGGCCCTGTGTCTTGCTGATACTTCCAGGGAAGGCAAGCCGCATGGAAAACTGCAATCGCTTCTAATCTAAGTTAATATTTGAAGTGTGCTTCTTTTATCAGCGTTCGATAAACAGAACTACGATATATCTGTTAAAATTCGATAGGAACTAAATGGTTTTGTATTTTTAATTCATTTCCTCAAGTAAATTTTCGCAAACTTTGTATTTTCCCTGTACGAAAAGATGATTAGTTGATCCATCTGTTGTTACATTTTACTGTAAGTAACTCATTGTGTTTTCGGAGAATTCGTCTCCTATTGTTTTAGCTCTGTTGTCAGTGTTTCAAGTGCGGTTGTTTTCGGAGAATTCGTCTCCTATTGTTTCAGCTCAGATTCCGACGTTTCATGTGGTGTTGTGTTCGAGCACAATTCGAACAGTTTACGTCACAATTCGGGAAATCTCGGGTTCTGTTTGATCTCCTGACCGACCCGGGATCTAGTGACTTTTGTTGGTACCATATTCACGACCTACCTTAGCGTTTGTATAGCACTGTGGATTTTAATAACATAAGTAACTGAGAAACATGGACTAAAATATCTTCTAGGGTACACGCGATAGGTAACGACGGCAACCAATCAATTAATCAGAGATTGCTATCATGTTTCTGTCGAAATCTTGAACTCCCGCTCGTCCCGCGATCTAGTTGCATCTCCATATATGTATAATGCACACTTTCTCAGCGATATATACTTACAAAATTTTCTCGGGCTTCCAGTGGCTTAAAATCCACGAGCTTGCGGCCGAATTTTCTTCAGCTATTGTCACGTGGCCACTTGACAATTGCTGAGGAGAACTCGACCGAAAACTCGTGACTTTTAGACCGCTAGACGCGGCTGGAAGCCAGAGAAAATTTTATCATCTGATACAGTCTACGTCCCTCCGAATGTAGCCCACGTCCATCCAAGTGTTTTTTTATGGGATAGTGTAGAGGTCTGAATTAAACTGGCAAGAACTTTTCCATGTTTCTGGTAACAACCCTCACCTTTATATATTACATACGTGTACGTGTCATGTCAGTTTATTAAGTCTTACGTAGACAGTGATTTTATTCTTGTCATGAAGGTGAAGTGTGCAAAATTTTATCAAGATTGGAATGAAACTGTAGATTTATATGAATTACAGAGAAACAAACAAACAGATACATACAAAGGTTGACACTAAATTAAGGTTTATTATTTTATGAAGAACATAATTATTGTTGTATTATCCGTGTATTTCACAGTTATATTTATATCTGAAATCATGGACGTTTAAAATTGCGAAGGTGTACTGAAGAGTTACGCCTCGAAATTTTTTGTGCGTAGTCTCTTCAAGCTCCTAAAATAAAAAAAAAAAAACTTTATTAACAGTCTACATCTTTATTCTTCATGGCTACATATTTGTTTCTCAACATAAGCACCCTGGCAACGAATACATTTCTCGAACAGACACCTGTTTCTTGATACCACCACTGTAGAATGTTTGCTCAGATTCCATCGGAACTGTCGGGAGCATCTTTGGATCATATCGTTGTACGGCCGTGCATCTCGCCGACTGCTCCGGTTCTCATATTCAACAAACTGTGTAACCTGCAGTTGTTAATAAAATCAACATTACACCTTACTCACTCGTATGACATTTGCTGCCCACGTCCCCGTTTGTAATCCATTAGATATACCAATATTTCTATACGTCTTTCCTGCGTCCACGCCTCCAGATTTGCACCTGCTGGCCAAAACTGGAACTATTTTTTTCCAGTGTACGTCTGTTCCGCATTGACGCATTAGCATATCTACCAAATTTGGCTCCCATACGATGATTGTAGCCCACAATGGACTTCTGTGAGTCGCTGCACTTCAATTATTAAAGAAAAAGTGTGTGAAATCTTATGGGACTTAACTGCTAAGGTCATCAGTCCCTAAGCTTACACACTACTTATCCTAAATTATCCTAAGGACTAACACACACACCCATGCCAGAGGGAGGACTCGAACCTCCGCCGGGATCAGCCCTACAGTCCATGACTGCAGGGCCTAAAACCGCTCGGCTAATCCCGCGTCGCCCAATTATAACCTACTGCTAGTGTTTGTTGGGCTCCTGATTGGAGCGACGTACTGTTATTGGCTGCAGAAGTTCGTGGTAGACTGCAATTTGAAAACTAGGAAGACTGTCCACTCCACTCCGCACTGTGCATCCCATGTAGGGGTGGGGCTTCACAGAACTCGCCTCCCCCGCCACCCGCGAGCATCCCTCGCTGTCCACGTTATTACTTCCACCGGAGCGAGGCATCCGTCGCGCTGGGTCCCTTTGCCAATATCTGCCCGTGGGGGTCCAGGACCCCCGCTTCATTGCCAGCCCGTCACGCTGGGAACATAAATAACGCGAAAATAAAATACCTCTGGGCGCTGGAGACACAGGGCCACGCCGTTCTGCTCTGCTGCTATCCCCGCACGCGCTCGTCTCCTCCGGCGCATCTCTTCTTTATTCCGCCGCACTGCATAAAGCGAGCGGAGGTATCCCGGATATTGGAAGCGGGACACCCTGTCCCCCGTAGGAAAGGACTCCAGTACGTGATGAGACGTCTCGTCGGAACACGTCCGCTGGGGGTGCGAGCTGCTGATATGCCCTGCGGGTTGGATACGCCTTTCTCTGCAGGGGCGAAGCTGACATGGATCTCTGGCGTCGCTGATGTGTGAGATGAGTGTAGTTCTTCTAAACCCGGCAGTCTTCTGCTTAGTACTACAATATTTCCCTCTTGTCTAAAAACACGCAATTTGGTGTCAGTTTTTCAAACACTCTGCCCGAGATGTTGTTATGTCGTTGTAAACCAATCCTTCGTATCCCTAATTTTAGAGGTTCGAACCGAGCGACGCTACACGCAACTCTTCACGCACCAGACCCGCACTCGGCAGGAGCGGGGATCGAATCACCGTCTGACCATCCAGTGTTTCTGGTTCGCGCAATTAGCCTAAATAACTGACGGCAAAAGCAGGGATGATGCCCCTGAAAAAGATACCGCCAATTTCGTACCCTCTCTCGGTCCACTCCACGCGACAGCTCAGCCTTTAACGATGGCGATATCGGTGAATGGTGTCGAAGGCTCGAAAATATTATCTCAGTTGACGTGGCACGAAAACCAAGGATATTTCATCTCTGGTATTTTTCTGATGACAGGACACCAATATTTAGTCACCTGGACCAAGATCCGCATCTCCTCAAACGATACCTGTGACCATTCTCCAGGCAGTATGCTGCCACGGCCGACTTGTCCAGTTCTCTTTCTCACATCCCAAGTGGACAGAAAACATTTTATCTAATGCCTTAATAGCATTTTAGGCCTGCAAAGCTGACAACGTCTGTCAGAGCGGTATTCTGAACACACGCCATGCAGGATGACAGGGTGGTCGGTCGGTCGGTCCCGACTGCCCGTCTGTGGCCAGAGCAGCGGAACTTTGCTTTCTTTTTTTAGATCATGTACTTCGGTGTGTTACAGTGAGATCGGTCAAATCCGTACTGAGATGATCCTGGACCACTGGTAGAATTCCCGAAGCTAAGCTGCTTCCACCTCACTCCCCCTCCCCCCTATCCCTTTCCCACAAAACAACTTTTCTGCAGTATTTCCCTTGGCAGATTACAGAATTAATAATTTTGTATCTATGTTTAAGCAGTATTCCAAAAAAAATTACTTAAATTAACTTTGTTGGTGAAAAATAGTGCACACATAAAATTTAATGTGCTGTTGTAGTAAGTCATTACAAACTGTATTACCTTCCCAAAAAAGATGAAAGTATAGTAAAAACTATATCTTAGCGTATATGGAAGCTACTGTACTTTGTACTTTCGATGCTTCAGCGTATGCAAGAGTTTGATTGGCGCTGTAATAACTACAAAATATAGCCGAGCGGTCTTAGGCGCTGCAGTCATGGATTGTGCGGCTGATCCCGGGGGAGGTTCGAGTCCACCCTCGGGCATGGGTGTGGGTGTTCGTCCTTAGGATAATTTCGGTTAAGTAGTGTGTAAGCTTAGGGACTGATGACCTTAGCAGTTAAGTCCCATAGGACTTCACACACATTTGAACATTTTGAACTGCAAAATACGAAAGTAAGACCGAAGACCAATTGCCAGAACATACGTATTTTCACACCAGGACTCAACATAGATGAACAGTTAAATGAAACGTATTCGCAGCTGCGAATATGGACAACCATCAACTGTATGATTAAATGGCGACAAAGAAAATTTGTGCCGGACCGGGAATCGAACCTGGATTTCCCGCTTACTGCGGGCGGTGGTCTTCCCATGAAGCTATCCACACACTTCACGGCTACACTTGACGTTCCACATATTTTAAATTTGTTTGTGAAGCTCGCACTTCTACCTCCATTACGTATATTACCATACAGGGGAGACACGCATGCATGTCCTAAGCAATGTTGCGACGTACTTCTGAACGACAGAGGCACTGCAATATCGTATCGTATTGATGAACAGAATATACAAGCACAACGATTAGAAACTCCTGTAATGTAAATCTATTTATCAGGCACAGAACACTGCCTGGGCCGGCCGGGGTGGCCGAGCGGTTCTAGGCGCTACAGTCTGGAACCGCGAGACCGCTACGGTAACGGGTTCGAATCCTGCCTCGGGCATGGATGTGTGTGATGTCCTTAGGTTAGTTAGGTTTAAGTAGTTCTAAGTTCTAGGGGACTGATGACCTTAGAAGTTAAGTCCCATAGTGCTCAGAGCCATTTTTGAACACTGCCTGGTCTTTACTTAGCTTCGGTTGTTCCTTCGCGTTTCCACTTCGCTGTCATATCGCCAACACTTGACATGGCATGGTTTGGAAGGGTTGAAGGGAATCTGTTACTCATGATTGTACCACGTTCGGAGCGACTGAGGTCTCCTGATCGAACCATTGCGCTGTTACTGCCCGATTCTCTATCTGCCCGCCTCCTTTTATACTATCGAATCTGTTTCTTGTGTAACCTAGTTTTAAATTCAGCATCGCATAGTGAGTTTCAGATACTTCCGATCAAATAGTGCATAGGCGCCCTGTATTTAGGGAGACGAGTAAACTTACAGAGACGTTGTGGAATCTACTTGCTGGTGAAGCTGCGCCTCATATCCAGCGGTGACTCAGAACGGCAGTCGCAGCGCAGAATCCGCTCGTCTCCCCCCCCCCCCCCCCCCCCCCCCGCACACGGCCCGACATCAGTCTCAATAAGACGACGACGCCGGATTTATCTCCCGTCCGTGAAGGAGAGGTCGCTTCCACCGGCGCCACCTGCCGAACACCCTCCGCCACGCACCCCATATCTCGGCCGCGGGCGCACGTGTCCGGCGGCAGTAATGTCCCGCGTTATGCTGACAGTGCCGCGGGGGCTGGCAAGAAGACGAAGAAGAGGTGGAGGAGGAAGAGAAGAAGAAAGACGCGCGTCTGCCCGGCTGGACTTCGGGGACTCCCCGGGCGCCACCGCCCACCTTGAGACGTACGGCTCCCGCGGGGCGGTGCGCCATCGGCAGAAATGAAGGAAAGCGTCTTGACGCGAGAGAGAGGACGAGGAAAGAGAATCATGCCGTGGGGCGGGGGGGAGTGAGGAGGGTGACGTAAGAGGCAAGGAATGCGAGAAAAGGGGGAGTAGAAGACGAGGGGAGCAGTTCGCAAAACTCCTCCCCAGCGGAGGCGTGTACCACGCGAGTTGTTTCGAGTTTCTTTCGGGCAGCGCGGAGGTCCGCAGATTCCAGCGGCCTTACCAGAGACGTTATTAAGGAAGAGCAGCAGTCGTAGTGGTAGCACACAGGGGCCGTTAGTAAACTGTGGCATGTGGCATGCAATGGGGGGTGGATTAGGAGTCAAACTGTGCGGTGGCAAGGGTTCGTCGGCACCCCTGTAATTTGAGGTGCGGATGGTGAGGGTGGGGATGATGTACTGTCGATGACGATGTCGGTGGTTGGAGTTTACCTCTCATGTCCTGGCGAAGTGGCAGGCGGAATGTGATAGTACCCTTCAAGGAGTTGTCAATTAGGGTAGTTCAGTATGAACATGAAGAGTATTTGAAACTTCCTGGCAGATTAAAACTGTGTGCCCTACCGAGACTCCAACTCGGGACCTTTGCCTTTCGAGGGCAAGTGCTCTACCATCTGAGCTACCGAAGCACGACTCACGCCCGGTCCTCACAGCTTCACTTCTGCCAGTATCTCGTCTCCTACCTTCCAACTTGACCGGGCGTGAGTCGTGCTTCGGTAGCTCAGATGGTAGAGCACTTGCCCACGAAAGGCAAAGGTCCCGAGTTCGAGTCTCGGTCGGGCACACAGTTTTAATCTGCCAGGAAGTTTCATATCAGCGCACACTCCGCTGCGGAGTGAAAATCTCATTCATGAACAGCATTTGGTGCTAACAAAAAGAAATATGAAGCATAAGAAAAGTGTCCTGAACGACATCGAATGGGAAATGGAAAGTCAGTCTACGAATGGAGTAAAATAAACAGATGGAAAGTCGGAAGAAATTTCGAGAATATCCCAAGAGTGTTATAGGGCGATTTCCGTTTGCAATATCTATAAATGATCTAGCGGATGTCCGAAGCTCCGTGAAATTGCTCTAAGAAGATGATGTCGTCGATCGGAACCTCTAAACACCAGAATACAGTGGCGAGATGTCAGATGAGCTGCTGGCGATGGAAAATTGGTACAAAGACTGGCAGTTGACCACGAACGTAAATAAATGTAACTTAATGGCGCATAAATAGGTGAAGAAATACACCACTCTTCGATTACACTGTTGGCGATGCAGTAAAACAGAGCCCAGCATTCCGCGCGGGATTAGCCGAGCGGTCTGGGGCGCTGAAGTCATGGACTGTGCGGCTGGTACCGGCGGAGGTTCGAGTCCTCCCTCGGGCATGGGATATGATAATTTAGGTTAAGTAGTGTGTGAGCTTGGGGACTGATGACCTTAGCAGTTAAGTCCCATAAGATTTAAAAAAAAATAAAAAAATAAAAAAGAGCCCAGCATGCTGTCCTCCACGGCGAGTATTCATCAGAGGCAAGGGTACCGTCAGGAGTGCCCCAGACAAGTGTGATAGGACCGTTATTATTTTGTACTGACCTGGAGCACAAGGTGGGCAGCAGTCTGCAATTGTTTGCTGATGATGCTGTGGTGTACGGGAAGCTGTCGTCGTTGAGTGACTGTAGGTTGATACAAGGTGACTTAGAACAACATTTCTAGTTGGTGTGACGAATGACAGCTGACTCTAAATGTATAAAAATGAGTAGGCAAACAAATCTGTAATCTTTGGATACAGTATGAATAGTGACCTGCTTGACACAGTCACGGCTTTTAAATATGCTGGAGCAACGCTGCAAATCGACATGAGGTCTACGAGCATGTGAAGATTATGGCAGGGAAGGTGATTGGTTGACTTCGGTTTATTGATAGTACTTCATGGCAGTGAGGTTTATCTGTAAAGGAGACCGCATATAGAGCGCTAGTGTGACCTACTTTTGAGTACTGCTCGAGTGTTTGGGTTCCACACCAGGTAGGATTAGAAGAAGGCATCGCAGCATTTCAGAGGCGGTTGAGAGACTTGTCAGTGGTAGATCAGATCAACACGCACGTGTTACGGAGGTGCTTCGGGAACTCAAATGGGAATGGAAGTGTTTGCAGAATACTGAAATTGTTGGCGTTAAAAAAGGTTTGTGCCAGGTGGGTTCCCAGGATGTTGACAGTGGCTCACAAAGAAACAAGAAAAACGGTATGCAGCGAACTTTTTGCAACAGTACGAGAATAATGGAGATGAATTTTTTGGAAGAATTGTGACAGGTGATGAAACATGGCTCCATCATTTTTCACCAGAGACGAAGAGGCAATCTATGGAGTGGCATCACGCAAATTCACCCAAGAAAAAAAAAAAATTCAAAACCACACCTTCTGCTGGAAAAGTTGTTGCTATGGTGTTTTTCGATTCCGAAGGAGTCTTGCTTGTGGACATCATGCCAAGTGGAACCACCATAAATTCTGATACATCTGTGACGACACTGAAGAAACTTCAAGCTCGACTGAGTCATGTTCGACCACATCGGCAAAATCTGGATGTTTTGCTGTTGCACGACAATGCACGGCCACATGTCAGTCAAAAAACCATGGAAGCGATCACAAAACTCGGATGGACAACACTGAAACTCCCGCCTTACAGTACTGACATGGCTCCATGTGACTATCATCTCTTTGGGAAACTGCAAGACTCTCTTCGCGGGACAAGGTTTGAAGATTAAGACCCCCTTGTGCACGCTGCCAAACAGTGGCTCCAGAATTCTACCGTGCGGGTATACAGGCGCTGGTTCCAAGATGGCATAAGGCAGTTGAGAGGAATGGAAATTATGTGGAGAAATGAAGATATTGTTCCTAAAGGATGTATCTACACTCCGTAAAACTTTCTAACATGTAGAATTAAAGATGGATTTTTAAAAAAATAGTGTGCATTTCTTTTGGAGTGACCCTCGTACATAATAACGTAGCGAGATTGGGGGTCAAATATCACGGCCAGTACTCCGCCCTGCCTGGCAGCCAGAACTGCGTCGCGCTGGCAAGTTGTCAGCCCTGCAGATGACGCTCGCGGCGCGTGGCGGAGGCAGTTTTATGGGACCGTCCGTTTGTTTGGCAGCGGTCCCTGGTAATGAGGCAGGCGATGGATGGTTCTGATTTGTGTCTCGGCCGGACAGCCCGATATGCCATCAACAGCCCTCGCTGACGAATCGCATCAGCGGGTGGGAACCTCGCACCAGCCGAAAATCACCTTCGGTCGCGACGACACCGATAGCACCGTTTACATACATCACTGTTGACACTTGGTCAGATTCTTGAAATAGAATCGGACTTTCGATGTCTGCTTCGCCTCATGATCGAAAATGGAAAAAAAGTCGATGGGATTTTTTTTTCATGGTGTCTCCTCAGTGAAAGAACAGTCTTAAGTGGATCCAGAGAGACGGAAAAATTTACAATTTCAGACATTTTACCCTTGCTCCATATGCGATTTAATTGGGCATATTGGTACTTACCATTCTTTGCGATGCACTGTATGATTATTACGTAGCATCTCGGTCTACGTAAAATGAAATTTTTCGGTCTGAGGAAAGGATGACAAATGTGTCTATTATAGAGGAACTCACTATTTCCGGGCTAGTTACTTCTCGCATCAGCCAAAAATATTTCATTCCCTTGGCCACACTGTGAGAAGAGATGGAAAAAAAATCTAGAGAAACCAATCATGGAAGGGAACATCGAAGGCAAGAGCCTGAGGGGAAGAACAGAAAACAAGTGGAAAGACTTGAGGAGACTTACGCCATTGCTGAGAAAGACGCTGGAATAAATCATCACTTGCTGTCCAAAAAAGTTATTGTAGCGACCTGTTCAGCACTGGAATAAGTCTTCTCAAGTTCACGTCATAGTCGGGGGCCTTATATGTGACTTCATGTCACACCTTGAGTCAGGTGGGCAGACAAAATCAAGACGTTCTCAGAGTTATCTCTTGAGCACGTTCGACAAGATGGTAACCATCCGGGATGGAGACGCGACGTTCATACGGTCACGATGCTCAGAAATGAGCACAACGACTTGTGCACATGGATGAAATTGAAATCTAAACTTTTCTCACAAGTCCCCGTATAACTGGGCTCGTATTTCGGCCGTGTCCCAAGGTTTGGCAGATGTGGTAGATGCATGGCGGGGCACCAACGCATTTTTTACTGTTTTATGACGATATTTGACGCGTCAATATGATCCATGATAGTCGAGTCGAGCAGAGCACGGCCTCCAAAATCGCACCACCTCACTCCTCTAGATTTTTCTGCCCGCTTTCTGTTTGCGTTTCTGTCCCCTACTATGTTCGTCTACCGAATATAGTACTTTGCAACAAAGCGTATATCACAGTCCCCGACGATGCTACCGTCTATCGTAAAATCTATAAAAATTATACGTCAAGTCGTAATAAATTGCCGGCCGGGGTGGCCGAGCGGTTCTAGGCGCTTCAGTCTGGAACCGCGCTACCGTTACGGTCCCAGGTTCGAATCCTGCCGGCGCCGTGATGGATCCCAACGGCCTCGTATCACTAGCAGTCGAGATGACAGGCATCTTATCCGCATGGCTGTAACGGATCGTGCAGCCACGTCTCGATCCCTGAGTCAACAGATGGGGACGTTTGCGAGACGACAACCATTTACACGAACAGTTCGACCACGTTTGCAGCAGCATGGACTATCAGCTCGGAGACCATGGCTGCGGTTACCCTTGACACTGAATCACAGAAAGGAGCGCATGCGATGGTGTACTCAACGACGAACCTGGGTGCACGAGTGGCAAAACGTCATTTTTTCGGATGAATCCAGCTTCTGTTTACAGCATCATGATGGTCGCGTCCTTGTTTGCCGACATCGCGGTGAACGCACATTGGAAGCGTGTATTGGTCATCGCCATACTGGCGTATCACCCGGCGTGATGGTTTGGGGTGCCATTGGTTACACGTCTCGGTCACCTATTGTTCGCATTGACGGCACTCTGAGCAGTGGACGTTACATTTCAGATGTGTTACGACCCGTGGCTCTACCCTTCATTCGATCCCTGCGAAACCCAACATTTCAGCAGGATAGTGCACGACCGCATGTTGCAGGTCCTGTACGGGCCTTTCTGGATACAGAAAATGTTGGACTGCTGCCCTGGCCAGCACATTCTCCAGATGTCTCACCAATTGAAAACGTCTGGTCAATAGTGTCCGAGCAACTGGCTCGTCACAATACGCCAGTCACTACTCTTGATGAACTGTGGTATCGTGTTGAAGCTGCATGGGCAGCTGTACCTGTAGCCATCCTAGCTCTGTTTGACTCAATGCCCAGGCGTATCAAGGACGTTATTGCGGCCAGAGGTGGTTATTATTGGTACTGATTTCTCAGGATCTACGCACCCAATTGGCGTGAAAACGTAATCACATGTCAGTTCTAGTATAATATATTTGTCGGATGAATACCCGTTTATCATCTGCATTTCTTCTTGATGTAGCAATTTTAATGGCCAGTAGTGTACATTTTCCTGTGTCAGTTTGTGCTATTAACAGTGATGCACTCTGTATTGAGGGGTGAACTAGCAGGGACCTGAGCTAATCGCGGTCTGCTGTGTGACGTAGCCGGCTCGCCTCCGGCAGATGCGGATTGCTATTGAAGGCGCATGCGAATCATGTACGGACGCGTGAGCGGCCGACTCGGCACCTCTTGGCAGCCTCTTCCCACCTGCCGATACCATCTGTCCTGGTGGCACCGTGTGTGCGTCTGTGTATCGTTGTCGCGTGCGTAAGAGCGTGCGGAGGGCAGAGGGAACTCGCGTGCTGGCCGCCGGCGCTCCTGAATGCGCGGCCGCGCGCGTGCGGAATCCGTGACGCGGCTCGGCACGGCTCGGCGTCGCGACGCCTTGGTTGCTGATGAGGCGCCGTTAATCTGCGCGCTTCGGCCGACAGTGACGCATGGGCCATCACGGCCGGCGACGCGCCTACTCGGCGATGCGTCCTCGACGGCCCTCGACTCCAGCAGCTGGACGTGCATGCAGTCGCTGGTCGCCGCTTCGCCTGCCTGCCCGCCCTCTCAGTACACCACCACGGAGCCATTTTCCTCAAATGATGCTCCACCGGCTGCACGGAACACTCTCTCCCCCCGTTAGGACCACAGTCCGTACTGGTGAAGCGGAACAGGATGGCTAACCAGATGGCCATTTCGTCTCTCCACCGTTGACGTTATACTCTGAGGTGGTGGGGGGGATTCCTCCCAATATCTGGTCGGACCTCCTTCGTCCGTCGAAGAAATGCAGAAATGGGTATTCGTTGGATAAATATGTTATACTAGAACTGACATATGATTACATTTTCACGCAATTTGGGTGCATAGATCCTGAGAAATCAGTACCCAGAACAACCACCTCTGGCCGTAACAACGGCCTTGATACGCCTGGGCATTGAGTCAAACACAGCTTGGATGCCGTGTATAGGTACAGCTGCCCATGCAACTTCAACACAATACCACAGTTCATCAAGAGTAGTGACTGGCGTATTGTGACGAGCCAGTTGCTCGGACACCATTGACCAGACGTTTTCAATTGGTGAGAGATCAGGAGAATGTGCTGGCCAGGGCAGCAGTCCAACATTTTCTGTATCCAGAAAGGCCCGTAGAGGACATGCAACTTGCGGTCGTGCATTATCCTGCTGAAATGTAGGGTTTCTCAGGGATCGAATGAAGGGTAGAGCCACGGGTCGTAACACTTCTGAAATGTAATGTCCACTGTTCAATGTGCCGTCAGTGCGAACAAGATGTGACCGAGACGTGTAACGAATGGCACCCCATACCATCACGCCGGGTGATACGCCAGTATGACGATGACGAATACACGCTTCCAATGTGCGTTCACCGCGATGTCGCCAAACACGGATGCGACCATCATGATGCTGTAAACAGAACATGGATTCGTCCGAGAAAATGACGTTTTGCCATTCGTGCACCAAGGTTCGTCGTTGAGTACACCACCGCAGGCGCTCCTGTCTGTGATGCAGCGTCAAGGGTAACCGCAGCCACGGTCTCCGAGCTGATAGTCCATGCTGCTGCAAACGTCATCGAACTGCTCGTGCAGATGGTTGTTGTCTTGCAAAAGTCCCCATCTGTTGACTCAGGGATCGAGACGTCGGTACACGATCCGGTGTACAGCCATGCGAATAAGATGCCTGTCATCTCGACTGCTAGTGATACGAGGCAGCTGGAATCCAGCACGGCGTTCCGTATTACCCTCCTGAACCCACCGATTCCATATTCTGCTAACAGTCATTGGATCTCGATCAACGCGAGCCATCCTTGATCAAAGTCGGAAACGTGATGGTACGCATTTCTCCTGCTTACACGAGGCATCGCTACAACGTCTCACCAGACAACTCCGGTCAACAGCTGTTTGTGTATGAGAAATCGGCTGGAAACGTTCCTCATGTCAGCACGTTGTGTGACTGCTCTGAAAAGCTAATCATTTGCATATCACAGCATCTTCTTCCTGTCGGTGAAATTTCGCGTCTGTAGCACGTTATCTTCGTGGTGTAGCAATTTTGATATGCAGTAGTGTATCTCCTGTCGAAGAAGAAGGTGATTATTTCCGAATGCTATATTTTTAACTCAGATTTGGTGCGGTCTGGTCGCAGAGATGGTTTTATACTAGGTTGGCGTCGCGAAAAATTTCGGTATCACGCGAGGATCGATTTCTCGTGTACGCAGAACTAGAGGCGGTCTTACACTATAGGCGATACCAGCAAACACATGCCATGTTACTGTAAGAACTATCCCGGGTAGTACTAAGTAGGTTAAGAATTAGGAAACGTCGACGTGCGCCCCCTTTTGCGCGCACTGGAGGAGTAGTAGAAACTCGCGCGGCCTGCGTAAATTAGCGGGATGCAACCAGAGGAGGAGGAAAGGCAGGTGATCGGTACGTCACAACGACGCAACCACCCACTACATAATTCATCCCCCGCGCTTGTCGCGGTCTCGGAGTCTGCTTTCATATTCGGCAGGCCACGAGTTCTCTCCAACTTCTTGCCGTCGCGCGCGCGCGCGCGCACCGTTACCCACTACAGCGCTATATACGGCGCGCGACTTCGCTGCTTCTGATTGGCGTCGCTCCAGACTTGTCCGCTGGACTTCTGCGTCCTTCGGCTACTTGCCGCATTGTTTCGGTCTGCGCCGCCGACCTTTCATCACTCCACTGTGCGGACGCCACAGTACCGTCGCTCGGGAAGAAAACTT
Organism: Schistocerca serialis cubense; assembly: GCF_023864345.2. Lineage (NCBI taxonomy): Eukaryota > Metazoa > Arthropoda > Insecta > Orthoptera > Acrididae > Schistocerca > Schistocerca serialis. The sequence goes on along the minus strand of NC_064649.1, from coordinate 65,105,974 downwards.
TGGCTTCAGAAATAGGATGTCGCTCGCTTCGAGTCGTTCGCGTCCTTTTCGAGACAACTGTACCGCCATTTCCCTCCGAGCGATTCACGAGGACAGTGGAAAACTTATAAATCTGGATGAGGTGCCGGCCGTTGTGGCCGAGCGGTTCTAGGCGCTTCAGTCCGGAACTGCGCGACTGCTACGGTCGCAGGTTCTCTACATCTACATCTACATCCATACTCCGCAAGCCACCTGACGGTGTGTGGCGGAGGGTACCCTATCGGTTCTCCCTTCTATTCCAGTCTCGTATTGTTCGTGGAAAGAAGGATTGTCGGTATGCTTCTGTGTGGGCTCTAATCTCTCTGATTTTATCCTCTTGGTCTCTTCGCGAGATATACGTAGGAGGGAGCAATATACTGCTTGACTCTTCGATGAAAGTATGTTCTCGAAACTTTAACAAAAGCCCGTACCGAGCTACTGAGCGTCTCTCCTGCAGAGTCTTCCACTGGAGTTTATCTGTCATCTCCGTAACGCTTTCGCGATTACTAAATGATCTTGTAACGAAGCGCGCTGCTCTCCGTTAGATCTTCCCTATCTCTTCTATCAACCCTATCTGGTACGGATCCCACACTGCTGAGCAGTATTCAAGCAGTGGGCGAACAAGCGTACTATAACCAACTTCCTTTTTTTCGGATTGCATTTCCTTAGGATTCTTCCAATGAAACTCAGTTTTGCATCTGCTTTACCGACGATCAACTTTATATGATCATTCCATTTTAAATCACTCCTAATGCGTACTCCCAGATAATTTATGGAATTAACTGCTTCCAGTTCCTGACCTGCTATTTTGTAGCTAAATGATAAGGGATCTATCTTTCAATGTATTCGCAGCAATTACACTTGTCTACATTGAGATTCAATTGCCATTCCCTGCACCATGCGTCAATTCGCTGCAGATCCTCCTGCATTTCAGTACAATTTTCCATTGTTACAACCTCTCGATATACCACAGCATCATCCGCAAAAAGCCTCAGTGAACTTCCGATGTCATCCACAAGATCGTTTATGTATATCGTGAATAGCAACGGTCCTACGACACTCCACTGCGGCACACCTGAAGTCACTCTTACTTCGGAAGACTTCTCTCCATTGAGAATGACATGCTGCGTTCTGTTATCTAGGAACTCCTCAATCCAATAACACAATTGGTCCTGCCTCGGGCATGGATCTGTGTGATGTCCTTAGGTTAGTTAGGTTTAAGTAGTTCTAAGTTCTAGGGAGCTGATGACCTCGGATGTTAAGTCCCATTGTGCTCAGAGCCATTTGAACTATATTTTGGATGAGGCGTCGACGATTCGAACCAACATCCTCCAAATACGAGGCCCGCAGCTAGGTCGCGAGCTTTCGTATCTCACCCCCCCCCCCCCCCCGCCCCCTCTTCCCGAGCGGCGTCTCTCATTTGTGTTTAGTCACACAAGACGGTCGGTCCTGCGATTTAGCGAGCGGAGCGTTTATTTTCCAGCTACCGTCACGGGTTCCGGGCGACTGGAGACTCCAGGCGGAAAATAAGCACTTGCTTAGCGCCGCCCCTTTCCACTCAGCGTTTACACGGCGCGTTACGGCTTCAGGCAGTGTAGCGCTTCCAGCCCAGAACGGCAGCTCTTTTCTGCTTCCTGAACGCAAGAGGATTCAGTACGTGTCCAGGGCTTGTTAATTCCAAGGAGGATGCGGATTACGACGTCCACAGGAATTGCATAGACGTTTCACTGAGTTCTCACCGAGTCCCATTTGTCAGTCTTGTGTTTTTTGGCCATATCCTCCGTCGTCATCTTCAAGAGATTAGCTGTTAGGCGCCGGCCGGAGTGGCCGAGCGGTTCTAGGCGCTACAGTCTGTAACCGCGCGACCGCTACCGTCGCAGGTTCGAATCCAGCCCCGGGCATGGATGTGTGTGCTGTCCTTAGTTAGGTTTTAATTGTTCTAAGTTCTAGGGGACTGATCACCTTAGAAGTTAAGTCCCATAGTGCTCCGAGCCATTTTTTGCTGGTAGCTATTTCAGTTGGTCAGCTACAGCACCTAAGAGCTTACTGGAAGCTAATCTCACCGATAGCTTTAGTTGGTCGGCTGCAGTTCCTAATGGCCTTCTGAAAGCTAACCTCCTGACTATGACAGAGGAAGTCAGTAAAGTGCCCCTTATTTAGAGATAAGAGCACATTTTAATTTATTTCCACTTTTGTTATTTCATATACGTGATGAGACTGTATCAGCACTGCAATAGGAGCGGAGTAAGGAGCGATCGGTAGGTTCCCACGCTGGCTAGCAGAGGCGGTGGTCGTCTGGAGCTCTCAGATCCAGTGGGATGAGGTGCCGATGCAGAAATCGCAAAGGGATACGGAGGGACAGTACATTTATTCTGACGCGAATCAAGTAACTGTTATTAATGAATATTTGCTAACGAAAGTTGCCTTTTGCCACTGAGACATTAGGAGGAATCTATGGGCCATATATACTACTTTTCCCTAATCTTACAATTCCAGGAAACATTGACATTAATAAGTAAATGAATAACTTTGGCATAACCGAATATGTACGAGCTTATACGAAATTTGTTGATTGTACGCTCAAGTTACAGACTGTTGATTGGTTGGTTTGGGGGAGCGGAGCAAACTCTTAAATAAACGCAACATAATGGTATCCCGTGCAAAAGTTATTACGCAAGAAAAGTTCTTCCCGCTTCATTAAATAAAAATAGACAGTAGTGTTGCTCTCTGTGGATGCGACAGCACTCCTACGGCTCTGCATTGGGCCATAAAACCACGAGAGTATCTCCACATAACAGGAAAGGAGAATTCCTACAAGGCGGCGCTCTAAGGCAGTTCAAGGATGGTCTAATTATCGCAAAACTCGGGTGGGAAAGAGTGATCAGTTAAACTGTACACCCCTTATACCATCATGTACGAACTTACTGGCTGAACTGAGACATTTCCGGATGTTTAGTACGAGTGGGGGGGAGAGCTCGAGACTGACAAATCTGACGTGAGAGTAAGTCCGTAAAGCATTCATTCAAGAAAATCGCCGCTCCTCATAACCCAGAAGTTTCTGTAGTCAGGGCTAAAACACGCTCGATATGGTGAAAAGGGTGACGCCACCGAACAGTGGTTGAATGCAAAAGATGTTGTCTGGAATGAAGAAGCAAAGCTATACACTGTGCCAACCCGACGGAAGGTTTTGGTTCTGGAGATTTCCTGGAGGACGCTTATGCCATAGTATTTAATCCCCGAATTGAAGTTCAGAGGTTTTAGTGTTATGTAACATTTTCCGTGGGTATGGTGTGATCCCCTTAGTGCAATTAAGAAAACACGAAGTTCTGAATGATATGAACACATCTCAAAAGAATGTGCACTGTGTACAAGACACAAACAGTTCGGAGATGATCATTGTATCAGCATGAAAATGCACCGTGGCATAAAGAAACATCTTTGAGACAATGGTTTGTGAATAACAACTTTCACGAAACTAACTGGCCTACCCAGAGTTGGACATGAAGCCAATGGAACGCCTTGGGGTGAATTAGAAGGTGGGTGGCTCTGAGCACTATGGGACTTAACATCTGTGGTCATCAGTCTCCTAGAACTTAGAAATACTTAAACCTAACTAACCTAAGGAAATGACACACATCCATGCCCGAGGCAGGATTCGAACCTGCTTCCGTAGGTGTCAAGCGGTTCCAGACTGAAGCGCCTAGAACCGCGCGGCCACATCAGCCGGCTAATTAGAAGGTGGAACTCGACCCAACCGGCCGCTGTGGCCGAGTGGTTCTAGGCGCTTCAGTCTGGAACCGCGCTGCTGCTAAGGTCGCAGGTTCGAATCCTCCCTCGGGCATGGATGTGGGTGATGTCCTTAGGTTAATTAGGTTTAAGTAGTTCTAAGTCTAGGGGACTGATGACCTCAGATGTTAAGTCCCATAGTGCTCAGAGCCATTTGAACCATTTTTTTGACCTCGACCCAATCTCCAGCGTTCATCATTAACTTCCTTGGTTTCTGCTCTTAAGAAAGAATTGGCCTCCATTTCCTTCGCAGACATTCATACACCTCACTGTGTAAGGGTTACCAGCAGAGTTCAGGCCACCATAAAAGGCGAAGGAGAACGCACCCCACGTCACTCTCCACTAGTATGTGTCCAGACACTTTTGATATGATGGTGTAGAAGTTCCAAGTTCAGAAGCTGATCTAACTCGTTTTAGGGTGTTATGTATGCTGGCACAGCGACAAAATCCGGACAATATTTGCTCTTTCTCCGTTGTGCGCACGGACTTCACATCTTTTATAGTGACCGATCGAGGTGGCTCAGTGGTTAGCACACTGGACTCGCATTCGGTAGGACGACGGTTCAAACCCGCGTCCGGCCATCCCGATTTTGGTTTTCCGTGATTTCCCGAAATCGCTTCAAACAAATGCCGGGATGTTTCCTTTGAAAGAGCACGGTCGATTTCCTTTCCCATCGTTTCCTAATCCGATGCGACCGATGACCTCGCTGTTTGGTCACCTCCCCTTGAACGAACCAAACCAATCTGTTATAGTTAAGCCTGTGCATACTATGGCTGTGCGAAACTCTCTACTAGCTACGCCGTCACATACTTCCGGTTCTCCACACCGATGTGTAGAACGTAGTATCCTGTATTCATCATCTGAGTTTCGTAGACTTCTGTGGCTGATGAACAATATGGCCTACAGACTCAGCTCTTATGCCGGTGACCGACTGACATCACTCACTGCAGCAATAAAGCCAACTCGTCAGTTTTCGACTTCACTGCCGGTCCGAATACTTTTGTAGGGGGCGCTACGAAGCGGAACTGCCGTGTAATTTCGGCCGCAAGGTAGATGCGGGCGTTGCGATTTTAAACACCAACATACGCGACACGGCGTCTTTGTTGTCAGAGGTTATCACCGGTGCGGCGCGGCAGTGTTACATGCTTCCAGATGGCCGAACGCTCGCTTTCGCTCACGGCTAATCGCGGACCACGACTTCTAGCCAAGCCACACGCAACGTCTCCATTACGGCTTATCCGGCGTCTGTCCTTTCATTAGCGAGCTCTGGCCTTCATAATTTGTTGCTCCGATCTCTCATACTCCCCCCCTCTCCCGCTCACACGCTCCGTCTCGCTACTACGTCTTCTTCACCACTTCCTTGTCCTCACCAATCTTCCCTCTGCTCCACCTCCTATTTACAGTCTTCTCCCTCTCACTCTCTTTCTGTTACTTGCCACTCGCCCGTGACGACCAGCTCGCTTCTTGTCCACCCGAAATAATAACTAGGGGATGAATAATAACAAGCACAACAATGACGGAAAAAGGTAGAAAAAAGGTACCTGCAGGCTGGAGTCCGGCGCGCTACCTTATCTCGTGTGCATCGCATTCCTCGCACGATAGACGGCTGCGCTCGCCGTAAATCAAAAGTATCTGACGGTCGGCCATTTATAATTTTCGTGCAGGAAGGGAGAGGAGGAGGAAGGGGGGGGGAGGATTTTTTTTTTTTTTTTCAAGCAGTGGGACGAGAGAGAATCATGGAAGGAGGGACTAGGCCACCGTTATAAAAGGAAGATTGTAGAAGGCGGGAGGGAGAGGGGAGGGTGGACGAATAAAAATCTGGACTGGCAGTAGGAGAGAAGAGAGGAAGGAATGAGCAGGTGAGGGTTATTTATGGCCCAGTCTGCCCGGGAAGTTTTATAAGCATCTCGAATATGTTCCTGATGTCTGTGGGTCACGAAGAGATTGGTACATACTTCGGAGCTTTTCGTCACATTCCTTATGAGTGAAACGTTTCGTCTAGAGCAAAGGACGTCTTCAACGCACTTGACAGGCGTTCCAACATCTCTCTCCGCAGTATCTGGCTCGAATAGGGTCTCCACGCTGCAGAAATAAGGCGAAGTGATCTTGTTCTAGAAATGAGTTCCTCACCACCATATACACGTCTTGTTCAGACATGATGAGAGCACTAAATATGAACTTACTTATCGAAAGGTGATAGCAACATTAGAGCAGCCACAACAACAGATTAAGCGTCTGCCGTTCTGAAGGCAGCAAGTAGCCATGACACGTAAGTGCGCATAGTACGTAAATCTCTCCAAAGACACGATTTTGACTAACAGGTCAACAGTTTTCTAAATACACTATAAATGAACTTTGGCGAGCACCGGGCAGTCATCGTTCTGCTCTAGATTATGCTGTGACAGAACCTTGGCTTAATTTTTCTGTTTTACAACTCGTTCCCTAAGTAATTACGAGTCAGAATAAGAGTCCAATGATAGAGATTCAATCCTCGGACGGACCTGAATCTATATTTATTCCTCTTACTGTTACTATTGCCTATAGTAACGATTTGTTAATGTGAAGTATTAAAAGTTGCACCGTTTTCTGGACTCCACGTTAAAGCGTAGGTCTGGCTGCCCCTGTTCTTTACTGAGTCGGTCAAGCTCAATGGTTGGAAGAAGGCAGCGGTATTGCACAACTAACAGGATTGTGTGTAGTGCAGTACCATGATGTCCAAACCAACGTTCAGTTTAAATACAGTACTGCTTTTGATTACTGTCTTATTGTCCCAATTCTTCGAATCTTTATCCGTATGCCGTTACCCGAGAGTCCAACTTACAAGGGTATCTACAAACCGAAAGATATAAAGAGAGAGAAAAATGTGCAACGAAGATGGTGATGCAATGTCGAAAAGTCTATTCCATAATTTCTAAAATATTCGACCTAATTTTATTTTACCCTTACGATACATGTATCGAAGTTTCATCTTAGAAGGGTCCCAACGAACTGAAGCACGTAAAGTGACAGAAATTTCCACTGAAGTGATGAGAGTGACAAAGAAATATAATCTTGTGTAATCAAGAAATGAATACTTTTAGCTATGACTTGCTTTTTTATTTGTAATTTTACACACATAGGTGGTGTGTCTTTATCTTTAGGCGAAAGCTCTGAAGCGAAGATATGTTAGTTTCCTGTACCTAGAATAGTATTCTTGATTCATAATCAACGGAAAAATTAGCGTTTGCTACTGTTTCCTTATTTGGGTCTACGTATTTCAAGCACGAGCCTTGATATGATGATATTTGGTTTGTGGGGCGCTGAATTGCGTGTTACTGGCGCCCGTACAAATTCCCAGTGTTTTCAGTCTCGCCACTTTTCTGAAGGTTGATGAAATTATGTGGACGAGACAAACGCCCATTCTCCAGGCGGAGAAAATGCTCGACCCGGCCGGGAATAGAATCGAGGACCCCGTGATACAGAGGCAACGAACCTCTAGCCACTCGACGACGAGCTGCGGACCAAGCACGAACGTTATCAAGAGTGAATTGAGAAGCCGCCTTATTGATGAGAACCTGGAATCGCGCCGAAAATTATAAACAACATACAAACCTGACTTGCCCAAATCATCCATGGCGATGCAATGCCATTGTTCACATTACATTTCGTCATTCATTGTCACGGTTTAATTTTATGAATACCATGCAGTATACCTGTATCATAAACAATATCATTGTTACCTATAATGTTGTAGCGTAACAAGACAGCTACGCCACACTGAAGTAGCCGAAAGGCACGCGTAATCTTACGTAGGCTAGAGAGAGGTCTGAAACAGGATACGTAATGAATGGTAGCAAGAAAAGTACGTAGCTGCTATAATATTTAACTTTTAATCCATCATTTGTATACAGCATGATACAAGTGAGACTCTATCTTAAAATGGTTAATGGCGCCTTGCTAGGTCGTAGCCATTGACTTAGCTGAAGGCTATTCTGTCTCTCGGCAAATGAGAGAAAGGCTTCGTCAGTGTAGTCGCTAGCAAAGTCGTCGTACAACTAGGGCGAGTGCTATTCCGTATCTCGAGACCTGCCTTGTGGTGGCGCTCGGTCTGCGGTCACACCGTGGCGACACGCGGGTCCGACATCTACTAAATGGACCGCGGCCGATTTAAAGCTACCACCTAGCAAGTGTGGTGTCTGGCGGTGACACCACATATAATATCAAGTTTTATTCAACGAACCGAAAGTTTAGCTCTGACTTAGAACTTTAAAATTTATGAAGTTAATTTTATAGAGCGTTGTGATGTCTAAGAATATGTACTGTCCAGTGTTGAGAAATGTATCTTGAGGTGGTGTGGACATACAGAGAGGATGAACGAAAGGAAATAGACGGAACAAGTATACAAGATGAGTGCCGATCGGAGGATGGAAGGGGCCGACCTCAGCGAAAGTACCTCATTCAGTTTGAGGGCTTTTTTGACAAAGGCCGAATTAGGAGTTCTCTAATTAATTAAACGATGATTCAAGTAAGTATACAAGTTATCTTTAAAAAATTTGGCTCTCAACAGAAATTTCAGTCTGTGAACTGTTGATACTTGGCTCTTCTGATAATTTGTTTGCCGACCTGCCGCGCGGGATTAGCCGAGCGGCCTATGGCGCTGCAGTCATGTACCGTGCGGCTGGTCCCGGCGGAGGTTCGAGTTCTCCCTCGAACATGGGTGTGTGTGTTTGTCCTTAGGATAATTTAAGTTAAGTAGTGTGTAAGCTTAGAGACTGATGACCTTAGCTGTTAAGTCCCATAATATTTCACACACATTTGACCATTTTTTGAGTTTGCCGACCACTACCTTGGGGTGTATTACAACCCACACGTCGCAGTAGAGATAGTTGGTCTGTTACGTTTCTTTTCCATTTGTTACAACCTTTGACCTTTTTTTCCCACGGGATGCCTTTATCGTGTTGTCCAACTTGTAAGAGTCGTTACAAACTGAAATAGGTAAGATGGGAAAAATTTCACTTAAGATGGCGAATATTATGAAACCGGCAAATGTGTTATATATGTACAGACAAACTAATGACTACAGTTCCAAAAAAATTGGATCATTTATTCAAGAGAAAAAGCAATACATACTGAGCAAGTCAGTACCGCGTTGGTCCACCCCTGGTCTAATTATTCGGCTTGGCATTGCTGACAGAATTGTTGCATGTCCTCTTGAGGAATATCGTGCCAAATTCTATCCAATTGGCGCGTTAGACTGTCAAAATCCCGAGGTGGTCGGAGGGCCCAGTCCATTATGCTCCGAAAGTTCTCAGTTGTGGAGAGATCTGGCGATCTTGCTTGTCAAGGTAGGGTTTGGCGACCATTAAGACAAGCTGTAGAAATTGTCGCTGCATTGGGCGGGCATTATCAAAAATGGTTCAAATGGTTCTGAGCACTATGGGACTTAACATCTGTGGTCATTAGTCCCCTAGAACTTAGAACTACTTAAACCTAACCAACCTAAAGACATCACACACATCCATGCTCGAGGCAGGATTCGAACCTGCGACCGTAGCAGTCGCGCGGTTCCGGACTGCGCGCCTAGAACCGCTAGACCACCGCGGCCGGCCGGGCATTATCTTTCCGATGTTAAGCTCGGGATGGCTTGCCATGAAGAGCAACAAAACGGGGCGTAGAACATCGTCGACGTGCCGATGCGCTCCAAGTGAGCAGCGGATGACAACCAAAGGGGTCCTCCCATGCAAATAAATGGCACCGTAGACCATCAGTACTGGTTTTTGGGCCGGAAGGCGGGCGACAGTCAGGTTGGTACCCCTGTCTCCAGACAGGTCTTCACTGGTCATCGGCGCTCAGTCCTAAGCGGGCCTCATTACTGAAGACGATTCTAGTCCATGCAATGAGATACCATGTGGAAGACGTCTCTGGAGATTTCCCGGACAGCGGAGAAATACCAATCTGATCATCGCTGACAATACGGCCCGACAAGCAGGTGCGGAAGTCCTAACAGGGCCTCTTTGATTGTCATCCGCGGCATCTTTACAGCACAGCGGAATCTCGCTGATATTCTACGCCCTGTTTTTTTGCCCTTCATCGCAAGCCATCCTAGGCCTAATTTCAGCTATAATGACCGCCCTCACGCGACGAGAGTTTATACTGCTTCTCTTTGTCTTTGCCAAACCCTACCCTGGCCAGAAAGGTCGCCAGATCTTTGCCCAACTGAGGACACCATCGGCAGGGCCATCCAACAAGCTTGGGATTTTCGCTATATCACGAGTCAGTTGGACAGAATTTGGCACGATGCCCTTGAAGAGGACATCCAATGACTCCATCAATCAACGTCAACCGGAATAACTGCTTACATAAGGGCCAGAGGTGGACCAACGCGTTATTTACTTGCTCAATTTGTATTGCTCTGTCTCTTAAATAAATCATCCAATTTTTCTGAAACTGTGGTCATTATTCGTCGGTAAATGTACAGCGCATTTACCGATTTCCGTCCTAGTCAGATCATTCCTTTGTGGTGCGTCTTTCTTCTTCTTTGCCTCAGAATGTTTAAGAAGTGTTACAAACTGGAAAAGGAAAAGTCAGGAAAAATTCCACTGAAGATGGGCAAACTATGTCGAAACGCCTCGGGGCAAGTAGAGGATCGCCGAGGGTGTGCTGGCAGCGGGGCGTGCGCTCTCGTGGGCATGGTAATGGCACGGACCGCTGTGAACACGGCGTGTTCCAGAGGCGCGCCTTACACACGCCGACATGACTGTTGCCGACCGGCCGCGGGCCTGCCATTACCATACAATGACGCGAGGTGTCCCCCAGATAACACGGCTCTTTCTGTTAGCGCACCTAGCCGGCCGCGCCGGGGAAAATTACACGGCCGCCTCTTTGTTCCTGAAATACGACCTTATTGAAAAATAACAACGGGCTCCGTCCGCAATGGACCGGTGGTCGGCAGGCCTACCTCCCGCTGACTCCCTCTCCGGTTCCAGAACCCCTTCCTCCAGCTGCCAGCGGAGACGTATTCTGTGTGAGTCGGTGTCAGGCGATTTCAACGTAGTTGTAGTTGTATTGCTAGCGATGGACTAAATTCTCCATTGCCGGAAAAGAGTTCGCTAGTTCCTCAACTAAATAGTTAGAGATTACACTTACAAGTAACTTAAACCGGACGCTGTGGGTAAAGTTTACCAAAGAATGTGATTCATTGGCAGAACACTTGGAAGAAGCAACAGGTCTACTAAAGAGACCGCCTACACGACGCTCGTCCGTCCTCTTCTGGAATACTGCTGCGTGGTATGAGTTCCGCATCAGATAGGATTGACGGTGGACACAGGAAAGTTTAAAGAAGGGCAGCTCATTTTGTACTGTGGCGAAACAGAGCAGAGAATGCAACTGATATGATAGGCGAATTGGGGTGGTAGTCATTAAAACAAAGGCATTTTTCATGGCGACAAGATCTTTTCATGAAATTTCATTCACCGATTTACTGCTTCGAAAGACAAAATATTTTGTTGGCTGTCGCCTACATAGTGAGAAATAACCACTGTCATACGATAAGAGAAATCAGAGCTCGCACCAAAAGATCTGAGTGTTCGTTTTTTACGCAAGATTTCGACAGACGCAAAGGTTCAGAAATAGCTTCAAGGTGGTCCGATGAAACCTCTGCCAGACACTTAATTGCGAATTTCGGAACATCCATGTATATATAAGTAGATGAAGGGAACTAAGAAAAAGTTAGAAAGCCAATAGAAATTCATGCAGAATAAACGGAAATTTTGAAATTGGGCTATGAATTTATGATTTTGTCACAGAAGGCAGAGGATTTGGTGGAGCAGTATAAGGAATGGACAGTATCTTGAGAGGAGGTTGGAAGATAAGGAAAACAGGGGTACCAGCGTGGGACAGAATTAAATCAGGCGCTGCTAAGGGAATTAGATTGGCAAACGAACGACTTATGGTGTTATACGAGTTTGGTATTTGGACAGTATTATAACTGGTTCAAATGGCTCTAAGCACTAAGGGACTTAACATCTGACGTCATCAGTCCCATAGACGTAGAACTACTTAAACCGAACTAACCTAAGGACATCACACATATCCATGCCCGAGGCAGGATTCGAAGCTGCGACCGTAGCAGCAGCGCGGTTCCGGACTGAAGCACCGAGAACCGCTCGGCCACAGCGACCGGCTTATAACTGGTCATAGAGGCAGTACGGAGGATATAAAATGCAGAGTGGCAATAGTAAAATACAAATTTCTAAAAAAGAGGAGCTTCTTAACGTTTAATATCAGTTCAAGAGTTTGGAAGTCTTTTCTTAACGTATTTGTCTAGCCTGTAGCCTTGTACGGAAGTGAAACATAAACAAAAAGCATTTAAGACAATACGACAACAGACGCATTCGAAAACGGTGCCGTACAAGAATGTTGAAGATTAGGCGAGTAGATCGCGTAACTAATCAGAAGGTACTGAACAGAACCGGGGAGAAAAGAAATTTGTAGCACAGCTTTATTGAAAGAAGGGATAGGTTGATGCCACACATCGTGAGACATCTGTCAATTTGGTATTGAAAGGAAACGTAGGGGGTACAAAAGATGTAGAGAAAGACCGGAGCTTGAATACGATAACTAGGATGAAATGGATGTAGGTTGCGGAAGTTAGAGGGAGATAAAGAGGGAAGGACAGATGCATCAAACCAATTTTCGGGCTAAAGACAAAAAAAAAAAAAGAACCCGTCTACAGAAAAACAAGTGCATTCAAATCGCCATCGAGACATCCGGATGTTGCTTTTCTGTACATTTTTATAAAGTACATACGATAGATTGGGTACTTCTAGAAGTTTACGAAAGATTTCCAATCTCGTCCTCAATTAAATGAGGCAGTGCTCCGTATTTAATGACATAGATGTCAGTTATTAATCTTGTTTTGACTTCAGGTACCCCCATTAACCATGGACCTTGCGGTTGGTGGGGAGGCTAGCGTGCCTCAGAGATACAGATGGCCGTGCCGTAGGTGCAACCACAACGGAGGAGTATCTGTTGAGAGGCCAGACAAACGTATGGTTCCTGAAGAGGGGCAGCAGTCTTTTCAGTAGTTGCAGGGGCAACAGTCCATATGATTGACTGATCTGGCCTTGTAACACTAACCAAAAGGGCCTTGCTGTGCTGGTACTGCGAACGGCTGAAAGCAAGGGGGAAACTACAGCCGTAATTTTTCCCGAGGGCATGCAGCTTTACTGTATGTGCATGGAGAGCTGCATCAAACCAGTCTCAGGACTGAAGACAACAACAACAACAACAATTGACTTTAAGACATATAGGAAAATTAAGGCAAACGTAAAGCTTGTTGTCATGACACGGATTTGAACCTTGGAACTCCAAAATACAACTAGCGCCTCCTCAGCGACGCACCACCTCACTCTGTAACACTGGCTACATACAAGAAACGTCAGAGTGGAGAGCGGTCGAAACATAAGAATGAAGAAATGGGAGGGTCGCTGAGAGGTTTACCCTCCGGTTGAGAGGTGCGGCCGGCTGTACCACTGGTAGCCCGCTGCGGAGGATGTATGGGACGCGCTGCCGCGGGCGTAATAAGCACGTGTTGAGCTGGCCGGCGGTTGCTTGTGCGTTTTTAATGGCGATTGAGTCGTCGCTGTTCGGGCCACACCTGCGGGCTTTGCCTCGTAAACTGGGCGCCCTCCCACCCTCCACGAACACTGTGTGCCTGAAGTGGAGCTGCCGGTGCTCCGGACACGTGAATAATGCAACAGAGCGGCTACGTCCCTCGACTGGCTACTCTCTATCAGGGAATGCAGATGTCGCGTCGCTCAGTGGTGGAAATGAGGTTAGGATTGACCACTCGTCTTATATGATGTCAGGATATAAGTTATCAGCATTGAGAAAGTGGAACGTGAAGGAACTAGGAGCACCAGCGACGATAGCAAAATTCGTTACGGATTCATGATGAATGTCGTGTGGTTAATTCTAAACACTGCCGTTTTCTGGATGTATACTGCCGTGTTCTGATACGTATGGATTCCAGTGCGTCGCGTCATGTCAGAAATCTGGTCTACGCTATCGAGAGCAACTCTCTTGAGGAATTACGCTTGTGAATTGTAGCAGCCTTCTAGCATTTACAGAATTCCCCAGGACTGTGAGAGTATTCGCAACCCATTTAAGAGAGGAGCTCAACGTTGCATTCAGACGAATGGACAACATTTCGAACACCTGCTATAACGTTTAGTTCAAGAGTTTGGAAGTCTTTTCTTATCGTGGTCCTCCCAGACACTGACGAACTGCAACAGAAAATGTGTTGCATCTCGACGACGTTAGATTTGTGGACCCATGTTTATTGCAGCTTTTTAACTACTTTTGGCCTGTACTTACCATGTGTGAATTATTGACCATTATTTCTGAAGCACCCCATATACTAGGTGATCAAAAAGTCAGCATAAATTGGAAAACTGAATAAATCACGGAATAATGTAGATAGAGAGGTACAAATTGACACACATGCTTGGAATGACATGGGGTTTCATTGGAACCAAAAAAAATACAAAAGTTCAAAAGTGTCCGACAGATGGTGCTTCCTCTGATCAGAATAGCAATAATTAGCATAACAAAGTAAGACAAAGCGAAGATGATGTTCTTTACAGAAAATGCTCAACATGTCCATTATTCCTCAACAATAGCTGTAGTCGAGGAATAATGTTGTGAACAGCGCTGTAAAGCATGTCCGGAGTTATGGTGAGGCATTGGCGTCGGATGTTGTCTTTCAGCATCCCTAGAGATGTCGGTCGATCACGATACACTTGCGACTTCAGGTAACACCAAAGCCAATAATCGCACGGACTGAGGTCTGGAGACCTGGGAGGCCAAGAATGACGAAAGTGGCGGGTGAGCACACGATCATCAACAAAACATGCGCGCAAGAGATCTTTCACGTGTATAGCAATATGGGGTGCAGCGCCATCCTGCATAAACATCTTACGTTCCAGCAGGTGTTTATCAGCCAGGATGGGGATGATGCGATTCTGTAACATATCGGTGTAACTCTCACCCGTCACGGTAGCAGTTACTGTCGTTTTGCTGTCCAGCGCCATCCATCGGACATTATGTGAACTTTTTTTTTGTCCTAATAAAACCCCATGTCATTCCAAGGATGTGTGTCAATTATTACCTCTTTATCTACATTATTCCGTGATTTATTAAGTTTTCAAATTTATACTGACTTTTTGATCACCCTGTATATATATATATAGAGGGTATAAGCCGCCATAACGACACCCAAAGTTAATGCCCGCTAATGGCACTCCGGTACTTCTGATGAGATTCTGTATCACAGAGGGTGTAAGAAACCGATGTCTGGTATCCTCAGAGTTACCTGACGTCGCAGAGAGACCTGAAGAATGTGTAATAGAAAGCGAAACTTATTGCAAGTGAAACAGTACCTCCAAATAGAGCAGAAGTTGTTGTTTATAATTGACAACGACTGCCGTGGAGGGTACCAACGTTGAAACAGTTCAGACTGGCTGTAATTAGAAGGCAAAGGAGCTATCTCTACAATGAGGTGACAGAAGACATAGGTTAGCGATATGCACATATACAGATGGCGGTAGTACCAGGTGCACAAGGCATAAAATGGCACAACTTTTCAAAAATGAGCACTATGGGACTTAACATCTGAGGTCATCAGCCCCCTAGAACTTAGAACTACTTAAATCGAACTAACCTAAGGACATCACACACATCCATGCCCGAGGCAGGATTCGAACATGTGACCGTAGCGGTCGCGCGGTTCCAGACTGAAGCGCCTAGAACCGCTCGGCCACAACGGCCGGCTGGCACAACTGTCATTTCTACTCAACTGATTAATGTGAAAAGCATTTCCGATGTGATTATGGCTGTACAACAGGAATTAACATACTTTGAACGCAGATTGGTAACTGGAGCTAGACGCATGGGACATTCCATTGTGGAAAACGGTAAGGAAATCAATATTCTGAGATCTATAGTGTCACGAGTGTGCCGAGAATACCAAATTTCAGGCATTACCTCTCACGACAGACAATGCAGTGGCCCACAGCCTTCACCTAACGACCAAGAGCAGCGTCGTTTGCGTAGAGTTGACAGTGCTAACAGGCAAGCAACACTGCATGTAATAATTGTAGAAATCAATGTGGGACGTGCGACGAACGTATCCGTAAGGACAGTGGAGCGGAATTTGGCGTTAGTGGGCTTTGGCAGCAGACGATCGACACGGGTGCCTTTGCCAACCTCACGACGCCGCCTGCAGCGCCTCTCCTGGCTCGTGAGCGTACAGACCACGCCCTGGTCAGCTGAGCCCCAATTTCAGTTGGTAAGAGCTGACGGCAGGGTTGAAGAGTGGTGGAGACCCCACGAAGCCGTGGGTCCACATTGTCAACAAAGCAGTGTGTAGGCTGTTGGTGGCTCCATAATGTTTTGAACTGTGTTTGCATGGAATGGACTGGGTCCTCTGGTCCATTTGAACCGATCGTTGTCTAGAAAGGCTAATTCACGGACTTCATGTTCCCAAACAACGATGGTATTTTATGGACCTCGAGAGTGGGCCACGATTGTTCGCAACTGGTTTGAAGAACATTTTGAATAGTTCGAGCGAATACTTGGGCCACCCAGATCGCCCGACATGTATCCCATCGATCATCTATGGGACATAATCTAGAGGTGGTCAGTTAGTGCATAAAATTCTCCACCGGCATCACTTTCGCGATTACTGAGGGCTATAGAGGCAGGGGTAAAATACAGGGAGCGAACGGCTATTTACAATTTGTACAGACGCAAGATGGCAGTTATAAGAGTCGAGGGACATGAAAGAGAAGCTGCGGTTGGGAAGGGAGTGAGACAGGGTTGTAGTGTCTCCCCGATGTTATTCAATCTGTATACTGAGCAAGCAGTAAAGGAAACAAAAGAAAAGTTCGGAGTAGGTATTAAAATCCATGCAGAAGAAATAAAAATTTTAAGGTTCGCTGATGACATTGTAATTCTGTCAGAGACAGCAAAGGACTTGGAAGAGCAGTTGAACGGAATGAACAGTGTCTTGAAAGGAGGATATAAGATGAACATCAACAAAAGCAAACAGAGAATAATGGAATGTAGTCGAATTAACTCAGGTGATGCTGAGGGAATTACATTAGAAAATGAGACACTTAAAGTAGTGAAGGAGTTTTGCTGTTTGGGGAGCAAAATAACTGATGATGGTCGAAGTAGAGAGGATATAAAATGGAGACTGGCAATGGCAAAGAAAGCGTTTCTGAAGAAGAGAAATTTGTTAACATCGAGTATAGATTTAAGTGTCAGGAAGTCATTTATGAAAGTATTTGTATGGAGTGTAGTCATGTATGAATGTGAAACATGGACGATAAACAGTTTGGACAAGAAGAGAATAGAAGCTTTCGAAATGTGGTGCTACAGGAGAATGCTGAAGATTAGATGGGTAGATCACATAACTAATGAGGAGGTACTGAATAGAATTGGGGAGAAGAGAAACTTGTAGCACAACTTGACTAGAAGAAGGGATCGGTTGGTAGGATATGTGCTGAGGCATCAAGGGATCACCAATTTAGTATTGGAGGGCAGCGTGGAGGGTAAAAATTGCAGAGGGAGACAAAGAGATGAATACGCTAAGCAGATTCAGAAGGATGTAGGTTGCTGTAGGTAGTGGGAGATGAAGAAGCTTACACAGGATACAGTAGCATGGAGAGCTGCATCAAACCAGTCTCAGGACTGAAGACCACAACAACATTGAGGCAGTGTGGCTTAGTATTCTGCAGAGGACTTGTTGAGTCCATGCCACGTCGAGTTGCTGCACTGCGCCGGAGAAACGAAGGTCCGACACAATATTATAAGGTGTCCCATGACTCTTGTGACAGTGGATATTCGGCAGAAGCGCGGAACTGAACGCTCGATGCAGGTATCGGAGCTCGCTGGGACTCGCGAGCAGTGCGGTAAAGCCATACCACCACCAGTGATGGTGGCTGGTGGCCGGGGTCGTCCTCCGCTCTGGTCTGGGGAACAGAGGGGCGCGCCGCCGCCACCACGGGGACAGCGGCAGCAGAGGCCAGCGGGAATTTGCGGCTCGCACTAAATCAGCCCCAGAACAAAAGGCCGCGCGCCACGTGCTGTGCTCGCGATGTACAGCGGCGGCGCGTTGCGGCTGCAGGGGTTGGGGGTGGGGGTGGGGGGTTGGGGGCGGGAAAGGTTCTACCACCCCCACCCCACCCTCCACACTGTCACTGGGCAGGCAGGCGGGCCTGCGGTTAATCAGCCCGCTTAATGAGAGCGCCGACTCCGCATGCAAAGTACACGCCGCGCGAGCTACGCAGCGCCCGATCCCGACTCCTTAAATCAGAATTATCCCGCTCCCGGATTGAAAGCTCACCGAAATCGCCATAACATTCACTTGCTGCATGTTCGCGCTGTGCGTTCGTACGCTGGTCTCTTACATTACACTCTCCCAGAGTTCGATCGCTTTACAACTCGAGAGAACTACCTCGTTTACGATTTCACTCATTTTATTTGTATATTTCACATTGTGACAACACCAGACTATCATTTCCGAAACGGGCTGGGCCGCGCAGAGTCCCAAACCGAACCCAGCGGAACAGCTTCGGGATGACTAAGAGCGTCGACTTCCCTCTAGAGTCCAGAGTTGTAACACAGCTGAGTGCTGGAGAGGAAGAGAGGCGAAAGAATGAATAGGAAGGCAAATCTAGACGTTTCTCTGCGTAGAGGACAGAATCTTAGCCGCTAGGTGGTAAGTCGTATATAAATGGTAGCAATTGAAAATTTAAAAAAAAATAATGTTTTTATAGGAAGACTACTTAAATGGCCAAACAAGCAGATAGTATATCGTAAAGAGTCATTTACCTATTTCAAAATAGTTTCATGTGCAAGTATCTGCACTTTATCATCAGCAACTTGTTATGCGAAATGTTATTGCTATGTTGATCGACATTTGTTGCCCTTCTTTTATTTCAGGTCACCGCTTTTAGTTTTTTACTCTCGAATAAAAAGCCGCAATAATAAATATTACTGATTGCAACAAAGAAACACCGACTGATAATGAGAAAGAACTGTCGAAACATTTTAGAGCGTAAATGGTTAACGAAAATTTTAAGTTTTGGAAGAAACGAAGCATAGATCTATGTCTGTTTTCTATATGAAAAAATGTGAAAGGAGAATTACCCGAGACGCTGGACGACTTAAGTGACATTTTTGTATGAGTAGGTCGTTCAGTATGATTTTCTGGTGAAATCTACGTAGCCTTTAGAAGCCGTTCTTATGTTTCTACCATACGCCCTGTAAGTGACCAGTAGCACCATGCAAACATACCTTACCGCTATTTAACACTGCAGTTTAGTGCTGGAGGGAGAGAGAGAGAGAGAGAGAGAGAGAGAGAGGAGAGGGGTAAGAATGAGCAGTTACACTGGTAGTAGGATCTGGAATAGGCGCGAATGAGAAGGAGATGCTATTGGAAATATCGATGCTAAAGCATAATAAATACAGTAACTGTGGTATGTATGATCTCGCTATTTTTGACTACTAGGCTTGGAACGAGGCCTTAGAAGCCATAGAGTTTAGTTTACGGCGGCAATCATGTCTAAAATTTACACCGCCTGTGGCGTAATCCCGTCGTAAAACCACTCGTACAACACAGCCGATGATGAAAGAGTGTCTCTATGCAAGACCAACAAATAATCGCTGAACTGCTCGGTCCACAAAAACGGAAATCGGTTCTTTTTTGTCCTTTTCGGTTTGGCCCTTATAAGTACCAAGTTCAATCGTATCAACTGCTTTTCCTCTGGTCTCTATCCTTACTGAATATCCTTTCATCCTCATACTTCACGAACTTCTTCGCTCTTAATAATCTGTAAGTCTTCGTCTCGGTTTTAATTCCGCCCTGGAAACCTGCGGCATCCTGACATTTGTTTCTGAGTCAGCCTGCTGCAGATCTCCGTTTCCTGTATTTCCATTTGTTTCAGATCCCTCTCGGATCCGACATACTTTGGTTCTCCTGTTCACAACAAATTGCTTTATCTGATGCCTCATCCTCCCTTGCTCCATTCCGAGGATAAATCCAAAGAGAAGGCTCGTTTTTCCCTAATGATGTCCTAGATTGTCCCTATCTGGATATTCACTTCTTGATTCGCCCGTCTTCTATGATGACCGTCTTCCGTTCTTCGACGTCCCAATAAAGTCCTTGCTCTATAAGTTCTAGCATCCTGTTTAATTCTGCTCTCACAAGGTTCAAACTTTATGATTCTTGTTACTTCAGATACTAATAACGTGTCTGTACGCCAAATTCATCTATGCTCCAATATATTCTTGTTCTGTAGGACTACATTCTATCTTTTGTCCTACTCAAGGCGATGCGAACTGAACTTGGAATACCACGCCGGTGCTGGAGACTCCTGGAGTCCCATCACGGCTTCCAGCCACGTCCAGCGCACAACACGCCGTAAATTTCCGAAAACTACGTACGGCGACGGCATACGCTCAGGTTTACCGTGTACGCTGGTGAGACGTTCGCCTGCGAGGCTAGCCACACTACTGGGGATTACTGGCAATGACACACACGCGCTCTTGTAGACTTCCAAACATGAAAGCAATTCATGCCTGGAAGACGCCTCGATTCTCGTGCATCAGATGGTCAACTAGTCACTGACGGAAGTCACAAATTTGTCAGGTGGACTGAGAGTTCCAATTATGTCACTTACAAACTTCTTGTTCCAACATTACGCACTGCTTTTTTCAGTATACCCGCGTTAACAGTCTTGATTTGACTGATGACCACAGATGTTAAGTCCCATAGTGCTCAGAGCCTTTTGAACAGTCTTAATTAGTCACTGGAAAGCCGTCTCGTGTAGTCCATGGAACAGCCAATCTCAGTTCAAATATGGCGTGATCATACATGGCTTTTTTCTTTTCGTTGCTTGCTATAATGGTCAAGATGGCTGTTCGAAATGTCTCCACATTTCAGAGCTTCGATCTTTCCAGCCAGACCCCAGTGAACTGAGACTGGAACGGGGAGTTCCTAGCCGGGCATAGCTACTTAGGAGAGGATCACAAGTTCCAAACCTCTGAAAATATCCCATTAAGCCCTGTATGAGTATGTTGTCAGACTCGTAGCCCCATGTTATCAAAAAGGTCACTGAGAAAGTGAATGACAACTGCAAACTGCCTCACCTTCGAATCTTAAACAGCAGTCGATATACGTACATTTTCCAAAGTGCATCCATCCAAATACGCTTTTTCACGCAGTATTGGTGACTTGACAGTCACTGTACATAGTGATGCTACCATAAAATATTATGTTTACAACGCAGAAATTTTGTATTTCGTAGTATGTGCGGTGTCTTCCATCATACGAGCATTGGAGACTGATACATCCTTTAAGAACATAGTACATGAATGCTCAGAAAATTTCACTATTAATCGACTATTAATGGAGTGTCCTCAAAAAATTACATGGGTCTATGCAGCGTGGTCGTTTTGCACATATAAATCACCTTATTAATTTCACGTGGAGCTAATGGTTTTGCCAAAATAATGTCAATGACAAGAACCTGATGAGATGTACGTCAGTGTTTCCTAAGTGAGATTATATTCTAGGCTAAAAATTTCAATACAGACTTTGCCTTAACATCCGTGTGTTACAGATGACAAACTGTATTGATGGGGACCTATAGCTGATTTACTTTGGTACCCACAGGGACACATATATTGTAAAAAAAAATATTAATTCTGACAGACATTCATTTCATAACCTAAATAACAGCCGGCCGTGGTGGCCGAGCGAATGTAGGCGCTTCAGTCCGAAACCGCGCGACTGCTACGGTCGCAGGTTCGAATCCTGCCTCGGGCATGGATGTGTGTGATGTCCTTAGGTTAGTTAGGTTTAAGTAGTTCTAAGTTCTAGGGGACTGAAGACCTCAGATGTTAAGTTGCATAGTTCTCAGAGTCATTTTAATCATTTTTGAACCGAAACAACAACAACAACAACAATAACAACAACAAAAGCAACAAAACAACAACAACAAATCTGGTGTCAATATATTCCTAATGTACTTTAATTTTTTACGTATACTAGCTGAGAAACCCGGCATTTCCCGCGTATTATTTGTGAGACTTTTCTATTAGAAACGGAAACAAAAAATAAACTGTTTGTACTGTAATATCGAAAAAATTTCATTTTTATACATTCGTGAAAAAAAAACCTTTGAAATTATGGATCACGGGCAGTTTCTGCACACTGGGCGCACAGCTGCTTCCCGAGTCTGCAATGTGATGTTTCAATGGCAACGCCTCTACATCGCTCTAAAGACGACCATCATTTTCGACTACAGCCGTTTGCGCTTCGCAGTTGAAAGCCGTCAAAAGCGCTGCCAGATATCAATGATTCCCTGAAGCTCACTCGATTGTATGACTGTCTTAGTAGTAAGGAATAAATGTATTAAAAACTGATGCATGTCACATTTCTTGAACTATTCGTTGTACACTGATGTATGGGTGTGTACATTCAGCTTTCTCGATATTGTCTGCAAAAAGTGTTGCAAACAGATTTAGTAACAAAGAAGTAATTAATCTGAACGTCACACTCAATGCGGTAGTTGTCACGCATCTCAGTGTGTATGACGTAATATCTCCTGAACAATGTGTGATATCATGATATAGTTTTGTACGTGCTTTTAGCGGCATATCGGGATACCGTCTGCGAAATATTTATTTTGAATACAGTTAGATGCACAAAAGCAATAAATTTAAACGTCATGCACGTTGTGACAATTTTTCACGAACCGCATTATTTATAAAATCATATCTGCTGAACTATGACAAGCACGTCGTTCTTACCCCCACCGCGATTGTTCTTCAATAGTGTGGGATAAGTGTACACAGTTTGTTTGAAACAGGTCCAGTGGTTTAGGAGGAGATGTGAAAAATACACACACACACACACACACACACACACACACACACACACGCACACACGCACACACGCACACACGTATATATTTGGCATTACACCCGAGACATGTATCACACAATTATGACATCTTCATGGCTTTCTTTTAATTTTAAAGGGTCCATACACGATATAAAAATGGATGGATGTAAGTGCATGTGACGCATCACAACTCTCTTTTATGTTTCAGTGAGTTGTGGTGGCAGCCAAGTTAGGCAACTTATTTTGCGAATTTAACGAACAAAGCACAGTGAAAATATTTACTGCACTTCGTTCTGCTGGATCAGAATCACATCTTCAGGTAGTAGGGGGCTAAGTGTCTCGTCCTCTTGCAAGAACACGATTTTGTATTGCTCCTCAGTCATGTTTCACCACAGTTGTGACATCTTCAGTGGCTTTGTTTACTATTTTAAAAGATCCATTGATATTATAAAATGGATGCGTATATATATATATATATATATATATATATATATCCATTTTTATAATATCTTTTAAAATACGAGGCCTGTTCAGAAAGTAAGCTCCGATTGATTGCCAAATTGAAACCACAGTGAACATCAGAAATGTTTTACTTGTAACAATTAGCTACACCTTTCAGCTACTTCTCTACGTAGTCGCCGTTCTGACTTAGACTTTTGTCATAGCGTTGTACCAACTTTTCAATAGCCTCATCATAGAAGGCAGCCGCCAGTGCTTTCCGCCAATTCTCCACGCTGGCCTACACCTCATTGTCTGTGTCAAAATGTTGTCTTCAAAGACAGCGGTTCATGTGACCAGAGATGAAACTCAGGGGGAGACAATTGCGGACTGTATTGTGGGTAATCTAACATTTCCATTTGAAAACGATGCAGGAGCATCTTCATTGCCCCTGCAGAATGCGGCTGAGAATTGTCGTGAAGACGAAACAGCACGACAGTTATGTAATGTCAGCTGCATAGCTTCAGGCGAAATTTCTCACCAGGCCCTCGTACTTGGCGGCAGACACTATTTTCTAGACATCTTTACGCACTCACTGCGAGCTCAGAAATGAGAAGAGCGACGTGATGCTAACTGGGGTTATACTAGAGACACTACCCAACACATCTGTGCAAAGCTTTATCGGATTTTCATAGTCGTTTCCATTTCGCGACCGATCGGAGCTTACTTTCTGAACGCCCCTCGTAATAAACAAAGCCACTGAAGATGTCACAACTGTGGTGAAACATGACTGTGGAGTAATACAAAATCGTGTTCTTGCCAGAGGGGGAGACACTTTTAGCTCACTACTACCGTACCGTAGTACGGTTGCAAACTGCTGGGGCCTGTCGCCTCACTCTGTTTCTGTTTTCGGTGAAATTCGGCTCGCCTTTTCAGGGACCGCAACAGTGTCGCTGCGATCCCCCCAACGAGCTGCGGGTCACCGCGGTGGTATTTGGCGGTGCGGCGGTGTTGGCAGCCCTGCGGCAGGTGCCATTTTAAAGTGGAAGCGGCCGCTGACATTTAGGGGGCAGGCTCTGCCTGGTGGCAACAGGCGACTCATTTCTGCCATTTATCCTCGCCACTCTGCAGCTCGGCGCCGGTGCCACTGCCGGCGCTACCGAAACGAAAATCTTGTGCTAAAGGAGCGAGGAAGAGGTCCCGTCGACGACGAAATTATTAGCGACGTGGCTCAGGCTCTGACTGGGGAAGTGACTCCGGCGTGTCGTTATCGAAGGAGGAACGCACCCATAATTCGTGACCCAACTTCTCACCAATGCGAATTTGCTGTACTCACAGCATCGCCGCGTCAGGCACCACATTTTGTTCCTTTATGATCCACTACTTCCCAGCTTAAGTTACACCGCTCTTACATCAGGACAGAGAGATTCAAATCCAGGAATCCAGCACGAAAGCTTGGTCAAAAACTTATCCAACCGAATTCGGATGCTTATCAGATCTGACATGGAGAACGGACCTCTTCAACTCTCGACCAACTGGGCTTAATCAACAATCCATACAGAACTCTGCCTGGTTTCATTTCACCAAGAAAGGAGTAGGTATCTTTTAATAGAGTTACGACAAATAATGGAAGATCTAAATCGTGGCTTTGCAGGTGGGGACAAGCTGAAAAACCATTCTGTGAGTGCGAGAATGTGGCCCAGACCATCCAGCACGTGGGTATGGAGTGTCCAAGAAGGAGATTTGCAGGAACTACCCAAGACACACACAGTGCTAACGACGATGTTGTAAATGGCTGAAAAAAACTTTAATTTGCATTTTAATTTACGAGAATGTTATCTGCGATGACGCGCACACACACACACACACTATATATATATATATATATATATATATATATATATATATATATATATATATATATATATATAGAGAGAGAGAGAGAGAGAGAGAGAGAGAGAGAGTGATATTTTTATTGGTGACTGAAGACAGTTTACTGAACAACATTACATTAGTATTAATTTCATTTGCCAACTAATAGTTATAGCTAGTAGGAGGAATAAGTTTTTAGATACGTTAGTACCTCCCTGTACATATGGCAAGAGCAAGCCATTAATGCTTATTTTTCCCTGGGCATCATGTTAGGTCCTGAAGTGTGGACACCTGGACGTAAAAGAGTTAGTCTATGGTGCAGGTGCAGACCACTTAGTGGTGCAGTTACGACCGTGCATAAAACATCAGGCAGTAAAGCTTGCGCAAAGCCTGTTTGACGTGGAGAAAATAACCAAACACTGATGTGTGTACACATTAAGATACCACATACAAGCCGGCCGCGGTGGTCTCGCGGTTCTAGGCGCGCTGTCCGGAACCGTGCGACTGCTACGGTCGCAGGTTCGAATCCTGCCTCGGTCATGGATGTGTGTAATGTCCTTAGGTTAGTTAGTTTTAAGTAGTTCTAAGTTCTAGGGGACTGATGACCACAGCTGTTAAGTCCCATGGTGCTCAGAGCCATTTGAACCATTTTTGGAACCACATACAAAATATTTGCGCTTACACCTGTCACTCCCTATATATCTTAACGTTTACGTATCTACATCCATAGTCAGCACGCCACTGGACATTGTGCGGCAGAGGGTGCATCGTATCAGTATTACCGAAATTATTTCCCATTTCACTTGCGTTTTAAGTCTATATACGTCTGTAGACGTCCCAATCTCTCTTAGGTTACTCTCAATCGTCCCAACGAGAGGTAAACGAAGTTAGCAGCTTAACAGGATAGCCATTTGTGTTTCCCATGATTTCTGTTACGCTTCCGATGGGCTATACCGGCCTATTTCGTTTCTAGTTGCGGGCTTCTGAATAAGTTCGATGTCTATCACCAAGCATCATAAATGTGGGCAGCTGTTCCAGAGTAGTAACAGGGATCTGGTTGTCATGCCTGCGTCATAAGGACTGCAAGCAATGGAACAAGACTAGCGTTTTGTATGCGATTTCCCATACTGATGCAATGAAGATCTTCGAAACACCTCTGACAAATATAAGACTACCACTCACCTTAACTAACAACGATTTTACGTGTACGTCGGGATTCGTCTCGTTTCTTAATATTATACGCTCATTTCCTAATATTATACAGAAATACTTATTAGATCTGAGATGCTCAAGGTGTTCAGTATTTATCTTGTAATTGGATTCTGTCGGGTTTTTTATCTTATAGGCATTATCTTGCATTTATCCACTGCAACACGTGGATTTTTTTTACAAGGATTTCAGCATTTCCTTCCGATCTCCCGATGACAATACGTTTCTGCTGCCAACTACATCGTCAGCATCCTGCTCATTCTATCAGATAAATCGTTGATATTGAGAACATTGTAGGACATACTATCCTTCCTGGGGCACACCCGACGTTACTTTTGTTTCTGTGGAACATTTTCCGTTCAGGATATCGTGCTGGGGTCTGTTATTCAAATATTTCTCGAGCCAGCCTTATACATGAATTCCTTAGCTCTGCAAACGCCTTTCAATTTAAATATACGAAAGTGTGACGTACGAAGAAGAAAATTCTAAAAAAATGCAGTGACAACTCTTTTTTATGTTTCAGCGACTTGTGGTGGCAGAAATTAGGCAACTTATTTCGCGAATTTAACGAACAAACCGCAGTGAAAATATTTACTACACTTCGTTCTGCTGGATCAGAATCACATCTTCAGGTAGTTAATATCTACATCTACATGCACACTGTGTGGTTCACGCCAAACAGGATGGAGGCAGTAGAATGTTTGCACCCTCTCTGGAATACCCCAACTGGGTGTTCTGTGTTCGAAGTCGCATTCCTTATAAAGACGCGCATACAGTAATAATACTCACTGAATATATTGGAGCAGTGTGATAGATATCGCGATGGTTGCCGAGGCGCCAACAAATCCTTAAGAACTTAGGTGACTAGATCAACGACAATATTATAGAACGCATATGTGACCAAATTTTGGAGCTTCTCGCGGAGACGAAAACTTTGTCTACATGGCAAAAAATTGGCGGTTCTATATAGAATCTAATTACATATTTGTATACTTCGTCCCTTTGTCTCCCAGTATCGCTATCCTAATTTCGTGTAGTAAGCGAGACTTGCGTTCGAGTGGAATCGGCAAATCTCCAAGTCAGCTTTATGTAGTGACCTTGTAAGTAGGCTGTTTAGGTTTTTTATTGGTAACGCCACCTCTGTATGAAAATCGCTGGCTGTGCTGTGTGCAGTCTGTGTCTGCTTTGCATTGTTGTAATACTCGCCATTGTAGTGTTAGGCAGCTGGCTGTGAACAGCGCGTAGCGTTGCGCAGTTGGAGGTGAGCCGCCAGCAGTGGTGGATGTGGGGAGAGAGATGGCGGAGTTTTGAAATTTGTCATAAGCTGCTATATTTATATATGATGATATCAAGGTAAATACATTGTTTGTTCTCTATTAATATCTTCCATTTGCTAACTATCCCTATCAGTAGTTAGTGCCTTCCATAGTTTGAATCTTTTATTTAGCTGGCAGTAGTGGCGCTCGCTGTATTGCAGTAGCTTGAGCAGCGAAGATTTTTGTGGGGTAAGTGATTTGTGAAAGGTATAGTTTAATATTAGTCAGGGCCATTCTTTTGTAGGGAATTTTGAAAGTCAGATTGCGTTGCGCTAACAAAATATTGTGTGTCAGTTTAAGCACAGTCTTGTATAATTGTTCAAAGGGGACGTTTCAACCTCTCACGATGAATGCTGAAAAACTTTTGCGCGTGGGAAAATCCTGTTAAGCATTTGTATTCATATCTCCGAACGCTGCCACGGCATTAAGCAAGTGAGAACCACATTGTTTGGTCGTAATTTCATCCGATATGAAGAATCGTTTGTAAGATGGAGACCCGCAGAAGACGAAGAGGGGGAGCGGATAGCGAGAGAGAGAGAGAGAGAGAGAGAGAGAGAGAGAGAGAGAGAGGGAGAGAGAGAGAGGAGGGGGGATGGGTTCCTCAGTATTGATTTCTGGAGCTTTTGTGTGTCGGCGGCTCTTGGCTTCGCAAGCTCTGCGTTCGCCAGAGTCTGCCAAGCAAACGGCAAGTGCGAAGTTTTCATCGCAGAAATAACGGCAGCCACTGAATACTGCTCACTTCTTCCTCTCTCCTGCACGTTGTTTGTTATGTTCTGACTTCAGCTGACACTTGATACACGTGTCTATACAAATTTCTTTTCCCCATCAATCTCTCTAACACACAATTTGCTACTCTAGATAATTTAAATCACCAGTCCATCATTCGCACATTATTGATCATATAGCGGTACACGAAATTCCCACTTCGTCGCACTGAGAGAAACATAATATCTGACAGCAGTAGAGCTTTCGAATACTGTTCTCAGTCGACATTCTGGTTTAGTATAGCTAAATATCATGTTTCTAGAAGCATAGATCTCTTTCAGATTAATTACGATTTCTGAAAAGTTTGTTAATCAACCAAGTAAATATTTCACTTATTTGTTTCCTTTACACAGTCCTGACTAAAACTCAGCTGCCTTGTTGCCATAAGCGACAAATGACATCAATTCGAGACTTTGTTTCGCTCAGTTTGTAAGTATAATATTTTGCTCCCTTACATCACCAACTAGAGTAATCTGATAAGCATAACGACACTTTATTCACTGCCATTACATTTCGTTTTATCGCCCCAGGAAATTCTGATACGCAATAAATCCGGGTATACTACGTACGAGTGCAAACTGGAATGAGGAAAGTAACAATCAAATTGCATTCTCTGTAGTTGCACAAAATAGCGCAAGGTTAAATGCAATTCCTCTTCTGAAAATGCGTCACTGAGTTTGAAACAATGAACTCGCCAATAGGGATGGAACGGTGATCGCTTCCTAGTGCTGCCTTCACTGTTTGGCGTTTCTGTCACTGCAGAAGAAAATCATTCTGTGGGGTGACGACACGGCTCTTTCCACATGCAGGTGAGTATTGGGAAGGTTCAAGAAACGAGATATAAGGGATAGGGGCGGATAGGAAAGCAGTTATTCAGGGAAAAGGTTAGTTGCAGACTTCATCTGGAATGAAAGAGGTGGGCCGGTTATAGCTGACTGGTAGGATAATCTCAGGAATGATTTCATGGTGTGGGAAGGGAAGGGCATTTGAACTACCCTGGTAAAGGATGTGGACTAGGATTGTCAAAGATGAGTGAACTGTGGGGTGGTGGGAAGTGGGAATGGTGAAGGTATTCCGGTTTTTGAGGAGATATGGAAAGTTGATCGGTTGCTACAGCATACGTCTGGTGGAGGGTAAACGAATACAGAAAGCGAGGCAGAGCGCATTAGGTTCAAGGATTTGGAGTGGATTGATATCCATGTGAAATTTGCAGAGGTGAGGACAGCAGGAAATGGTAGCTACTACAGGCCTGTTGGCTGGAGTGTAAGAGAAGAGGCAAGATTGCAATTCATGATTATGTAACCTCATGGTTATTAGGGAGAGAAAGTGCAATTTTCTTCTGAGCACAATGCCTGTGTCAATGAAAGA
Organism: Schistocerca serialis cubense; assembly: GCF_023864345.2. Classification (NCBI taxonomy): domain Eukaryota; kingdom Metazoa; phylum Arthropoda; class Insecta; order Orthoptera; family Acrididae; genus Schistocerca; species Schistocerca serialis. The sequence continues at coordinate 65,076,246 of NC_064649.1, read as the reverse complement.
AATCGGTCACCAAAACAGATTTTGCAGATATTACAAGTTTCTTTCAGAGTTGTCATAGTAGGCACTAAAAATCACTAGATAACTCAGACCATTACCGAACCTCTACCACACTGCACAGTTGAAGACAATCTGGGTTGCACGATTCCACTGAATTTCTCACAGATGAATACAACTTATAGCGAAATCAGTGTAGGCAAGGCAAGTAGAAGAATGGTGTGTGTGTGTGTGTGAGAGAGAGAGAGGGGGGGGGGGGGGGGAGTGATAGCGTCTGGAGGTATAATGGCTTAACGGCTGTGTGTTATATGAATGATCAGGTTGAAATGGATGGAAAGGAAATGGGATGGAAAGAGAGAGGAAAGAAATAATGACATCCAGAGGCACAGGGTATTGCGGCAATGCAACGGGGAGAGTTGAAAATTTTTGCCAGGCGGGATTGGAAACCGGCTGCTCCACTTCTCTAGAACGGATACTGTAACTGCCTCAGCCATCCAAATGCACTTTTCGTCAGACCCAAATTCCCAATTTCCCTCTCGTCACACTGCACTGTGGTTCAGTCAAAGTCGACGTCATTAGAGACGGAAAATATGATCGGATTAGACAAGACTGGGGAGTAAATTCACCTTGGACCAATTTTGGAACCAGCCCAGCATTCACTTTTAATGACTCAGTAAAGTAACGACAACAGTTCTCAACCACCGTGCCTTCTCTCTCGGAGAGAAGTGACCCACAGTGTAGAACAGGAGTATTTCTACCAGTGTGCAATACTTCTTGCCGTGGAGTCAAGCACTCGGCCAAGACGAAGGGTCCGGCGAGAGGCGGCGAGTCGCTTCTTGCGACAAGCCAATCAGCGGCGGTAACGCACGGCCGGCGATATTGTTTTGTCGCCACTGTGCGTCGCGGGGTGTGGTGCGCGCGTGTAGGCCCGCGGCTTCTAATGGCTTGTAGATGGCGCGCGCGCGATAACGCCGCTATATACGACTGCTAAAGCACGAGTTAATCTGCCGTATCTTAGCGCGGCTCTGCGCGGGCCACATGCGCCTCTGTGAGCAGCGGTCCGCCGCATCCGCAGAGTTGTGACGCTGCTCTGTCTTGCTGCTCCTGACACGGTCGCCAGGTCATTGCGCTGGACTAAATCCCACAAACGCAGACCTTACATGCCACAGGGGCACCCAAAGGCATTTGAGTTATCACGAGGAACAAAGAACATAAATCCTGAAATAATGTTCAACAGAATTCAGTACCACTGAATGCAAACACCCGATATAGTGCCTTAGAGATGTAATACTGTTCCTGACACAGTCTTCAGATGCAGAGGCTCTACTACATGATGTAAATGCGAGCCTCACATGGCGTACAGCCACCAAAAATCCGTTGAGACATCACAAGAATCGAAGACTATAAAGCCTGAAATGGTGACCAATTTGATACAACAGCACTGAGCGCAAATAAATCGATCCAGTGATTTGGAAGAGGCCATGCGGTCCTGACACAGTCTTCAGATCCAGAGGTTCAACTACAAGTTGTGAATGTAAGCCTCACATGTCATAGGACCACCCAAAGCAACTTGAATCAAACTCAAGGTCGAAGGCCAAAATTCCTGAAAAGGTAATCGATTGGATACAATAATTCTGCCCACAAATAAATTGATAGGTGCTCCTGGCACGGTCGCCAGGTTCTCGAGTTCGAGTAAATGATGTGAACACAAATTTTGATGTTTCAGGGCCACCAAAACAGCTGGAATTATTATCTGAATCGAAGAATATAAATCCTGAAATGATAATCAATTGCATACAATACCAGTGGACACAAGTAACCTGATAAAGTGCCTTGAGAGACGCCATGGTGTTCTGGTCTCAGCTGCAAGGTGCTGAGGTGTGACTAAACGATGTGAATGCAATCCTCAGATGTCTTTGGGCCACTTAAAACACCCTGGATCATCGTGAGAATCGAAGAATGCAAAACCTGAAATAATGACAAATTTGATTCAGCACCACTGAACACAAACAAACCGATCTAGAGCCTTGAGGGAGTTCGTGCTGCCACTGACACAGTAGTAAAGTGCTGGGGCTAGACTAAATGATGTGAATGAAAACCCTCCACATAGCACAGCCATGCTAAACAGCTTAAGAAACATGAGGGAAGACGTATATAAATCCTGTAATGATCTACTGAATAAAATACCAGTGGATGCAAATAAAAAAAGGACTTCTGACATGTTCGTCAGCTCTTGGGTCTGGACAACATGACGGAACATCGACGTTAAATGTCGTAAGGCCACCCAAAACAGCTGGAATCAACGTGAGCATCGACGAATATAAATCCTGGAATGGTGATCAACTGAATTTATTACTGCAGCTCGCAAACGAACCAATTTAGCATTTTGAGGGACTTTAAGGCAGCGTAACCCTCTCTTCACTGTTTCTGGAGTGTAAATCATAAATACGACTATCAATATAACGAAATAAGTACTGCATCTCACGTTTTGAAAATATCCACCACTGGCTTACAGCAGCTATGAAAAAACGCTTTGTTCACAATTTTAATAAATTCGAGATATACGTGGATGGTTACAAAATGACAAGTAGTTGGATAAATTGACAGTTTGTTGTAGAATTAGTGATCAGGCTTTTTTTTGTCTGTAAACTTAATATTTTCTCCGTCACAATAACAAATTAAAGTTTTATGTCGTTTACCGTATCCGTTTCCATCAGCCCATCATCAGATCGTTTGAATGCCGCATCAGACGGGCTTCATCAGAAAAAGGAGATGATCAAAGCAGCTGCTAACAGATAACATTTGCGCTAACTAGATTTATCATGTTTTTCGAATAACACACTCTTCTTAATTGCTAGTAATTCTGTCCGCCAACGATGGTGTGATAACTGCTATTCAACGGGTTTCTACTAATTCTGTGGTAAAAGCGTAGGACCAACTTCAATAGAAAGAAAACTCTGGCTTCTATGTTGCACACGCGTGTATTAAGTAGCAATGATGACATTCTGTAACACACCAGTCTCATAAAAGTCATCGCTATAGCGACGCCTGTTTCCAGGTACGTAAATTTACGCGACGTTTTTGGCAGCCGATGTTTACGAACTGTTGCGTATAAATAATTTCTAAAGCCGTTTTCAATATTGTGTTATTTCGGAACATAAAATTCGTAGGCAGGGGTGACGGCGGGTGCGCTGGGAGTCAATTGCGTGTGCGTGAGAGCACGCACACCCGCGTTCGTGTGCGTAAATTGTGCGTACGTGTGCGTGTGTGTGGACAGAGGGATTGCCGTATTGATTTCTCACTCAGTGCATTCACACCGCTTGGCGTCGATGCGTATTTTAAAGCGGGGTCGTCCTCTAGCAGGCGTATTCAATACAGTGACGAAATTTTGTGTAGCAGTTTTTCCTTGTTTTTCATCAGCAACTCTAGCTGAATATGCCAGTTACCTAGAACGAGTCATTATGGGTGGAAATGTTTCAAGCTTATTGCAGTGTCTAATAAAATTAGCTGTTCGTTTTCTCATATTTTTATCACGACTGTTTTTCAGCAGCAAAGGCTCCCCATTTGAGAACACAACGTACGCCCCATTTAAGAAAATTATGCGTTGCATATCACAAATTATGAAGTCTTCATCGTAAACTCGTCCCTGCAAAATTCAGGCTGGTCAAACGACGCAAGGAAAATATCCAAATAAATTCCCTCATCTCTGCTTCTATTCGAGGGTCAGGCTATGATAAAGAAACAACTATTTGGAGGACAATAAAGAGAAAACATCTCTGGAGCAATTGGTGATTTAAGTCTACGTAGGTGCTCTTCACAACGATAATAATAATAATAATAATAATAATAATAATAATAATAATAATAAATACTAATAACTATAATAATATTTTATTCACGGCTGCAGTTTTCAGCAACTGTGTTATAAATTTCAGAATAAAATTCAGTCATCAGTTGCAAATATATTTTTATTTCGCTTTACCGGTTTCGACAAATTAATTTGTTATCTTCAGAAGCTTAGTATTTGTTTACCAGATGTCAATATCTTCTTCATAGAAACATAATGCCATGATATATCCAAAACTGTATATATTGTATGTAACTATTGGGAACTAAGACGGACTCACTGAAAATTTACTGAGCGAATCGCATCCATGCACATGTCAAGCTGTTGTGTTAGTGCAACAGCTTGATATGTACACAGATGTGGTCCAGTTATTGTAAATTGCCAATCTGTGTTTACTATAATCACATACAATATGTACATTTTTGGACATATCATTGGTGTTATGCTTCTATGAAGGAGATACTGATATCTGTTAAACCACTACTAAGCTTCTGAGGATGACAAATTTATTTGTCGAAACTATAAAGCTAAATAAAACTATATTTGTAACTGGTGGCTGAATTTTATTCTGAAATAATAGTAATAATGATAAAAATACCATCCTCCATTGACGCCATGCAGAGAACGCCAGTAGCATACACAAACTAAAAACGTTAATTTCACGGTACAAACAGGGTTGAACTTGGGCGAATACTTGTAAAAAATGTTTTAGTCTATTTTACGGTAACCTAGACTCTTCATAACGGCTGAATTGAAATAGATACAATTGATGTCAGTTTTTCACTGTACGAATTTGAAAAAAATAAATTTTTCTCTTGCAGAGAAGAAAACGTAAGCAAGAAAGTAACACCCTTGGGGGAAACGTAAACAAAAAAGTAAATAAGCCCCACTGTCTAGAAAAAGAGACACTCATTTCGTCACACGCGACAAAGACAAACAGTCTAATTACAAAATGAAATAAGGAAGGTTTCTCCATCCCATCTACGTGATAGCAACGCACTGTTAGACAAATAGGAGGCAGAACGTATAATGAATCATGGAGGGGAAATGCACGGGATTCCAAGCGACTCACTCTTAAACTAGTCGTTTGAAAAGTGAAACTCTCTATAAAGTTAGTCTGCTTGGCCATCCTCCACAGCAAACCCAATATCTGTTTTGTAAATAATTTTATTTCTCCCGGACGCCTTTCTTACTTTACGGCATCAGCAGTGGGATCTCCAATGACACAGTTTTGTTTTGATACGTGTTATTTGAAGATTATGAAAGAGTACACGTCTCGGTTTTTATGTAAATAAGTAATTACTTACACTCTCCGCGTTTTTGGTTGGCATCTGCGTTTCCTTTCATCTAGTCACGTGCTGGAAGTCGCACTACAACTTCATTTACGAAACATAAGCACGTTTTTACACTCCAAACTTTTTTCTTCACACTTTTCGTACTGATATTCCTTATTGTTGTGAAGAAAAAAGTTCGGAACATAATAACGTACTTATGTTTTGTAAACGAAGTTGCAAAAAAAAAAAAAAATGGCACTGAGCATTATGGGACTCAACTGCTGAGGTCATTAGTCCCCTAGAACTTACAACTAGTTAAACCTAACTAACCTAAGGACATCACAAACATCCGCGCCCGAGGCAGGATTCGAACCTGCGACCGTAGCGGTCTTGCGGTTCCAGACTGCAGCGCCTTTAACCGCACGGCCACTTCGGCCGGCCAAACGAAGTTGCAGTGCGACATCCAGTATGTGACCAGATTAGAGGAAACGCAGATAACAAAAAATTTTATTTCCATAAAAGACGAGACGTGAACTATTTTATAATCTACAAATAACACATATCAAAACAAAACTGTGTCTTTCTAGATCCCGCTGAAGATGCCATGAAGTAAAAAAGGCGAAACGCGTGTGGCAGAAATAAAATACGGTGCAGCAAGAAAAGGCTGTTTTTTACTAACAAAACAAGTAAAACTCTTTATTTTCTTTAATTTATTTTCACTTCATCCTTGCAAATTGAGTCCTCCCCCGAAATGTTGAATCAACGGTTAGGAATCGGCGCGACTCACACGACATGCATAGTTTGTTTACTTTCTCGGTCACAGTCGTGGAGTGGGGATCACTGCTAGAATTGCGATAATTCTTGCGTGTTACGCAGACGTAATCCTGGCAAACAGCGAAGTATTTTCCCGCGTTTCAACTGTGGTTGTTCTTTCGTGCGTCATTTAAATTTACTGCACATTCGTCAAGAAAATTAACAAACGTTGCAGCGCGTCCACAGACGAATAAACAAAATCGTGCAATATTTTAACGACAGCTGGTGTCTTTTCGCCGTAACCTGGTAGTGTAGGCTTGGTGTGATAACGAATATCACCCAAATTGGACAGCTGCGTTCGCTAAACGCCATTTCTCAAAAGCTCGTTAGCGTAACTGGTTTTTGTTCCCACAAAACGTTCTTTGTCCCCTGTGACGGTGCATTAAGCACCTTTTGCCATTACTTTCTCTCTATTAAATATCTGTATCTTCTTTCCTGTCCGTTTAGTCAGTGGTAACTTACACAGCAAGTCGTTAGAATACTAGACTACAAGTAAGAAATTCGTGTTAATCACTTACAATCACGCCAGCGGTTAATTGTTGCATGTTCGAAAATATATATGTTTTCGTTGAATCAACTGATTTGTTCTCCGTACGTACTCTATTGGTTCAAATGGCTCTGAGCACTATGGGACTTAACATCAGTGGTCATCAGTCCCCTAGAACTTAGAACTACTTAAAGCTAACTAAGGACATCACACACACCCATGCCCGAGGAAGGATTCGAACCAGCGACCGTAGCGGTCGCGCAGTTCCAGACTGTAGCGCCTAGAACCGCTAAGCCACCGCGGCCGGCACGTACTCTATTACCCTGTTACCCTTCAAGCTACTGAAAACACAAACAGCATTTGCTAACACATGTATAATCACATCTGCCACCGACTTATGACTCCACCATTACAATATACTCTCTTAGTTTTTCACTTGATACCTTAACCTTACTAACGCCAACACCTATTTAACTTCCATCGAAAATTTGCTCCTTATTCACACTTTTTCATATACATTCTAGTAGAAATATGTTCTTGTTTATCCCTTAATTTATCAAATTACTGTACTTTCCTCCAAATTACACTTTTTAGGAAGCACAAGACCCTTACATCAGCGTATTTTGGCTGGATCATGCTCTTCATTTTTTTATTCTCTCCATTAATAATATATATATGGGGAACACGGGAGGTTTGAAAAAGGATATCCCCTCCGTAGTCCAACAGCGTAACCCAGCGGACTGGCTATCCAAATTCGGTCGACGTTGTACATCGTGAGCTTGGATCGTTTCGCTTTATTTTTCGTAGTTCAGTACACCCTCTTCCTGTTTTATGCTTGATCTGTGTTCAGTTTTTGTCAGGGTATCCACTGGACCATTTTAACAGTAACTCTGAGAGGGGTGAATTTGGGACTTTTTTTGTAAGCAAAGGAAAGTAATACGTGCACAGAGAAAATTTGAAACAATAATCTGAAAATGCCCATACGTTGTAGATAATATGGTCCAGCAGCAGCCAAACGTAGATAAGAATAATAAAAAATTGGAGAGGAATATATACGGGTAGTCATTTTTTCCTGTTGTCCACTCGCGAGTGGAAGCAGGAACTGAGGGTGGGACTTACAGGATGAAGTACCCCTCTGCCATGCACTACACAATGAAGCGTTTGTGCGGATACAGATGGAGCTGTTGCACGTTTCATGACACTACAAGCGTGTTACGTTCCTCCGGTCGCGTCGCGTGTGCTTTATGCGCGCAATGATTAAGAATGGTCCCAGAGCGCACCCGTGTGGTACTTGGCGACCCCCCGCGATTGCAGCGCCACTAAAAGCGGCTGCGGCGTTATCCGCAGGATTAGCACCTCGCCGCCCCATAAACAGCCGACCAGCAGGGAGCTGGCTGGCCCCGCAAGCAGAGATCTGCCCCCCGCTAGCCGGCGCTTACTGTCCTATAAGCGACATCGGTTAAGATTATCGGAAAGCTTTCGATTGCGCGTCCTACCTCCACCTGCAAAGTGAAATATATATTCGCGCTGTAATACCGAGCGAGACAAAGGAGCGCAGATTACACGTCCATGAATTAAAAAGATTACGCCTCAAACAATCAGGTCTTCTCTTACGCGTCAGAGCAGTGGCTGGTGCCACTAAACGTATGTGAACGAAGTTTCTTGCGATGACATCCCGGTATATTGATTTTCTTGCCGCCATTTTAATGGCAATCAATTGGACCACTACTGTGACAGTAACGGCGTCTACAGAGCTTTTTAAATAACTGATAAGATACCTTGAGTATGTCCTGAAGTCCAGCCCACTTAAAGAGTTCAAGATTTCGACAAAACGTTTTCGACTTCTTTAGGTACCCAACACATGTTAATACTGTCCGCCCAGTTCTTCGAAAAACCTGTCAAGAAACGGTGTCGCTAATTTCAGCACAGTTTACATGACAGTGAAGAAGAAATGACACAATTTGGCAGATTTCGACCTTGCTTTTGGACGTAAACTGGTTGTCCGTCGCGAAGGACTAACTGAGGATGATTTCATACACTTTTACCACTGTACTCCTCAGTTCGCGAGCTATGGGATGTTATTAACAGAATGTTCATCGTTCCGTAAGAGAAAAATATTTCTCGATGCGTAACAAATATCAATCGTAAAGCAAAGTACCCAGTCCACGAGGAAGATCACAAAGAATGTCATAAAACGTAGCCGTAAGTATATCTTACATGTGGTACGTAGACTGGACCGACAAGTACATATATGTAGGTCCACATGTATATGTCTGAATGCGGCATATCCAATGTGACTCAGCGCTTGAAACGAATCTGATGCGTCAGTTACTGCAGTTTCAAAGCGTTTCAACAGCAGTATTTATCCTCCTTTTTCTTAAACTTTCGCTTATGAAAAGCTGGTGACGTGTGACGATAAGGAAGAAGGATATGAGTACTAGTCACAAAGCAAAGTAGAGTAATCCACCAGGAGAAGTACAGAAAATATAGTAAAACGTATACGCAAAGACATGCTCCACATTATGCGTAGACTGACTATAGAAAGTGTTGAACTATTATGTGTACAAACGTAACGGGTGGCCGTAGGACAGTAAAACAAGCAGTTAAAACTGATAAACGTAAGTCTGGAAACATCGTTTCCTAAATGCATAACTGCATAAGTGCAGCCATTTGAACGTTACGACACTACCAATGTCTAAGGCTCGGTTTCTTTCGAATACCGCAAATTATAAAGTGATAAGCCGCCCTTCTCCCATTTTATCATCATTCTCGATACCTAAGTACTGGTAAACAGCGTTTTGACGACAAATGTATCGGTCGTGGTTCGTCAATATCATGGCCTCCCCGGTCCCACGATTTGAACCAGCCGGATTTTTTTTTGTATCGCACATTTAAAACATTAGTTTATTCCAGCCCTTGTGATAGTCCCCTGGAACGCATCGTATACGGTTGTCAATGTATTCGGAGCATACCTGGGGTTGTCCATTTGGTGTTTGTCCTCCACTGCATAACTGTAGTCTGCATCGTCGGGGACTCTGCTACAAGGTGACCATGTACTCAGTCTAACCCGCCGTATCCGTGAAACCATTTATTTCTGGAACTACTTTTATTAGGATTATTTGTTTGTTTTTGTCCTCTATTCGTCCCTTTTGTTTGCATCTACGACAGTAAAGCACCCTGGATGTATGAACGATACATACACGATGTGCTCTAGAGGAACGTTATTCGCCTGGTGCTTTTGTGTTTATTTATTTGCTTGCAAGAAATTCATGGTGCGACGTCTAGATACTGCTCAAACCGTAGATTTCATCAATGAACAACTAACAACAATCATAGTTGTTTTGTGTTCATTACCTTGACGTGGCATGAGTATTGAGCGCACTTTGGCACATGTCATGCAACCAACAATGTTTCTGAAGATATGTAACAATACAATTGGCATTTTGTTATCTGTACTGTCTAATAAAAATAATGATGGTAGATGTAAATGCATAATGTTACAGATCAGGATATGACAGTTTTACCTGTCGAAATGGGTCAATAAAAATAGTTTTCAACGCGAACTTGGCTGTAAAAAATTTCCTTAAAGGTCGCTCCTTCTCATTTTCTCAATATGAGAAAGTTTGATCATATGAATACCTATCACAAGGCACTAGATCAATGCGTTTCGACAACAGAGATCATCTACAGACACCAATATTTAAAAACATTGTCTTCAGTTTTCGCCTATGAAAAAGCCAATATTACACTGCGTCCGCTCCTCCTCATTTCTCAATATGAGAAACTATCATATCGGTCCCTATCGCCCGGTACTCCATTACTGCGTTCCGACAGCAGCGATGATCTTCAGAAGCTAATATTAACAAACGTTGTCTTCAAGTTTTGCCTATGAAAAAACCGGTGTCACACAGTTGCGCTGCGTCCGAAGATTACCAGGTCGTCTCCACATTACAGCAGCGCAAGAGACGGGAAAGAAGTGCCGTTAGGTCCTTCGACAAAGAAAGGACGTTTTCTACCACCGCACCGGGGGGAGTTCCGGAGGGGACGCGGGGAGACGACGACTTGGGTGGACCAGAAGGGAAAGTCTGGAAACCTGCGGGGGCGGCGGCGAGGTGGGGCTTTTTTTAGCAGGTGGACCGGCCGAGGGTTTCGCTTTTGTCGGCGCGCGCGTCAATGGGGGGAAGGAGCTGGCCGACCACGAAAAATGCCGAGGAATGTGAAAGTTGGCGACCACCGCCTTTTGTGGTGTCGCCCGCCGGTCCAGGGCTGCGACAAACAGGGGACATCTCCTCGCGCGGCGGAAAACTCCACAAGCGTTTAATTTTTCCGCGTCGCCCTTCTAGATTGTCCATCGTTTTCGTCTGTGAAGCTGTAGTGCGCCAGGTAAAAAACACTGGCAGAGAATTGTCGTGTGGACACCATCATATGCAGATAGCGCGAACACGAAATCGAGTAACAACATTTTTGAGGCTGTCTAGGGTATTTCCTAGCACGTGGTGGTCATAAATCAGTTCTACAAGAAAACTCTCCGTCCGAATAGGCCTCAGAAGGCCCAATGGTACCGATCGACCGCCATGTCATCGTCAGCCCCGACAGGCGTCACTTGATGCGGATATGGAGCGGCATGTGGTCAGCACACCGCTCTTTCGGTCGTTGTCATTTATCGAGACCGAAGCCGCTGCCTCTGAGTCATATTTATTTATTTATTTATTTAACCTTATCAGATTAGGGCCATCAGGCCCTTTCTTACATCGGACCAGTGTTCCACACAGGCAGCATTTCACACATCAGAGTTACATCAAGAAAATAGTTTAAATAAGAAAATTAGATTGCTCTAGTGACAATATGAATAAAGAGTAATGACTAAAACCTAATAAAGTAAACGCTGGCAGTATTTTTACAACAGGTGCTATACATACAAATTATGATAAAAGCAATAATAAGAACAGTAAAAGAAAAATCAAATAATAATGATAAACATGAGAAAAATTGGCAATAGTAATGAAGATTTGTGCAGATGTACATTAACATCTTGGTGTGTAAAGTAGATGTTTACTAGTATAGCGAGTTTTGGGGAAGGGAGATTTAAGGAGGGGGAAAGAGGGAAATAATGAGGTGAAGTGCATTCATATACAGAGGAAGGCATTACTGTTGCTTAAGTAGATACATCATTGACTGTTTTTTGAAGCCAGACATGTTTTTAAGTTCTCTAACATAACTGTAAAGGACTTGGAGAAGGTGACTGAGCGATGCAGTGGAACAGAGAGGATTTTATTATGATGGGAACGTGTGTTTCTGTCATGTTGTTCCGACATAAGCGTTAAGGACGAGGAGAGATATGAGGGACAGCGTACATTTATAGGAGAAGGTGACTGAGCGATGCAGTGGAACAGAGAGGATTTTATTATGATGGGAACGTGTGTTTCTGTCATGTTGTTCCGACATAAGCGTTAAGGACGAGGAGAGATATGAGGGACAGCGTACATTTATAAGGCAGTAGATGAGACAGAGTGTATGGAAATCTCTGCGTTTGTCTGCACGCAGCCAGGACAAATTTGAATATGCTGGTGAAATGTGATCAAAAAGTCGAACGTCACAGATATATCGGACGCAGACATTCATGACCAGTTCCAGACGTCGCGAATTTTCCTGAGAGAGGCCTTGTAGGATAATATCGCTGTAGTCAATGATTGGGAGTATAAGCGTTTGTACCAATTTCTTTCTCAGATCGAAAGGAAAGAGTTTTTTATATTTTTGTACGACATGAAGGGAAGCTGATGCGTTTTTGTTCCTCAGTTGACCTCTCAAGGGCTGAGGGAACCCGCTTGCCAAAACCACTCGGCACACCCGAACGGGCACCCTCCCAAATGCTAGACAAGTTTGACAGTGCTTAACTTCGGTGATCTGACGGGACCGACGTAACCACTGCACCAAGGCCGTGTTCAGTTATAAAAAAGTAGCCTTTAATAGTAAAGGATAAATGAGTTGCACAAATGTTTGATACAGCATTGAATTCCTGCTAGGTGGAATGAGTGAATGAGTTGTTCCAGCAGTCATCAATTAGTTGTATTATGGTGCAGAACGTGTGCAGTGTTGTTCACGGTTTCATGGATAATGGAATGTAGTCGAATGAAGTCGGGTGATGCTGAGAGAATTCGATTAGGAAATGAGACACTTAAAGCAGTGAAGGAGTTTTGCTATTTGGGGAGCAAAATAATTGATGATGGTCGAAGTAGAGAGGATATAAAATGTAGATGGCAATGGCAAAGAAAGCGTTTCTGAAGAAGAGAAATTTGTTAACATCGAGTATAGATTTAAGTGTCAGGAAGTCATTTATGAAAGTATTTGTATGGAGTGTAGTCATGTATGAATGTGAAACATAACCGATAAATAGTTTAGACAAGAAGAGAATAGAAGCTTTCGAAATGTGGTGCTACAGAAGAATGCTGAAGATTAGATCGGTAGATCACATAACTAATAAAGACGTACTGAATAGAATTGGGGGGAGGAAGAGTTTGTGGCACAACTTGACCAGAACAAGGGATCGGTTGGTAGGACATGTTCTGAGGCATCAAGAGATCACCAATTTAGTATTGGAGGGCAGCGTGGAGGTTAAAAATCGTAGAGGAAGACCAAGAGATGAATATACTAAACAGATTCAGAAGGATGTAGGTTGCAATAGGTACTGGGAGATGAAGAAGCTTGCACAGGATAGAGTAGCATGGATAGCTGCATCAAACCAGTCTCAGGACTGAAGACCATAACAACAACAACAACAACTGCGACTCCAAATCCACAACAACAGTTCAGAGACAATGTAGGACTAAATATAGAAAGCCACCGGCTCGGAGACGAACTGTTATTAATTGGTACAATTAATTCACCGAAACTAGCTGTGTATCGCATAGGACACCGCCTCAGGGTCGACAGTAGTTGAACAAGTTCGGCAGTCTTACATTCGTAGTCCGGGTCAATCAATGAGACATGCCAGCTTGGAACTGAATATGCCGAGTGTTACAGTGTGAAAAGTATAGCAACTGTTGCAAACTCTAAGATAAAGTGACAAAGAAAAACGATCTGAATTATGCGTACAGATAGTTACGAAATTCAGTCTTAAGATGACTTTTTTTTTATATAACAGTGACGAGGGCGCCTTCCGTACCTGCGATAAAGTGAAATGTTCAAATATTGCGTTGAGAGGAAACCACGACACGTAATTAGACATGTAGAGAAATTGCCAGAGGTAAATGTTTTTTTGCGCTGTTAGCTGTAGTAAAATTTACGGTCCTTTCTTTTTTACCGAGTCATCTGTAACTGGCATATCGTACCTGGAGATGCTTAATCATTATCTAATGCCTCAGTTGCAACAGGATAGTGGAACAGAATTTATTTTGCAGCTAGATGGCGCGCCACCACATTACCGTCGTCTAGTTGTCGGCTAACTCCATAGGAACGTGACTTGGATAGGACATGGTGGAACGCTGTCTTGGCCACCACGGTAACCCGAATGAACTTCGATGTACAGGGTTGCATTAGAGAGAGGCTGTTCTTCAGTTTTCGGGAAATGCCGACGGGGTGCGAGAATTCATAGGATTTGGCAGGAAATTGATTTCTGATGGTACATTTGTCGTATTTCAAAAGGTAGCCACAGTGACCAATTGCAAACAAAACTTGCAGATGTACTGCATTCAGTGCTGCAACAAACATTTCCTCATTTTTTTGCAAGTTATACCGACGGACTTAGGAATAGTAGTTCGTAAAAAAGCAGTGTCTTGAATCTTCATTACATACAACTATTAAGGCAGACACTGAATATTCTTTAAACCACGTAATTAGTCGGCTTCTGCATGAAGTGTTACCCGAAGCGTATCGTCGTTTTATTTTTATTTCTATTTATTTTTTGATAGTGTGGACCACAACGACAGTGCTGCTTTCGTTAACATAGTGGCGGTAGGCCATAAAAAAGGAAATCGTTTCCTTGATTCACAAATGTCACATCGTCAACCTAAAAGAAGACAGTAAAAAATGGTTCAAATAGCTCTGAGCACTATGGGACTCAACTGCTGAGGTCATTAGTCTCCTAGAACTTAGAACTAGTTAAACCTAACTAACCTAAGGACATCAGAAACATCCATGCCCGAGGCAGGATTCGAACCTGCGGCCGTAGCGGTCGTGCGGTTCCAGACTGCAGTGCCTTTAACCGCACGGTCACTTCGGCCGGCCAGAAGACAGTACTTGACCGATACAGTCAATGCTTTATCTGTGCACTATGCCTTTTAGTGATAAAGTCGTCACTTTTAGGACGAGTTTCATTTCTAACTGAACAGTTTTATTTACTTCAATATTAATACATGCATGGCATCTAGTACTGAAATGTGCGTCCTCCTAAGAATTAAACAGGGAGCGAACAAACGAAAAGTAAGTGACTCCTATTGGAAATTTTATAGTGCAAACTGTAATCGCTGTTACAAACACGTACCACAACATTTTACTTTATTTTTCTTGCCTTTCTTTAGTCACAGACTTCACAAGACAGTCAGCAACAATGTCTGAAAAGAAAAAAAAACATTTTGATTCGAAAATAGCCTTTTCCTCAACGGGCATAAATGCAGTTTGTTCACTGTTACATCACCTTTGCCTTAAAGTAGATTTAAATTTATTTTTCCCCTACTTGGGGCGTACATTTGTTCGCAGGCAAAGGGGCAATGCCCTTTTAAAACGTGCTGGGTACGCGACAGAAGGGGAAAATTTTTGAGAAGTGGCAGAGTCGAGATGATTGTTGAAGAGTTACAGAAGTAGAGAATTTACGATATTCTTGACGACCAATAGACGAACAGACAAATGGTTCAAAGAAACTTTTTTGTACTAAGTGCACGTTATGGTTACTTCTCACAAATAGCATGCTAAATTTTACGAAGAGGTGTTTGCACAGTTCCATGCAGCGAAAAATTGTACAAATGAGGTGAGAAGTGCCTGATTCGAGAAAAACGCGGGGGACCAACGGACGCACAAAACCGCATTTTTGCGGACGGCACATAAATAGCTGGATACGGGAACCGGCTTAGCTATTTTCACTCTAACGCTTGCCTCTACAGAACGAAAGACTCATACTTAACACCAAAGGTGCTGTTTATTTACTGGTTTATTAGTTTCCGGATTTGCCTATTTTCACAAGCCACCTATTACAAAGAACAAAACTTGTGATGACAAGATGTGTCGAATGTGGATAATAAAATACGTATATATTACGCAAGTGACATTAACATGTTACATTAAGGTGAGACTACAATTATGACATGTTCCAACGCAGATCTCAGATATAGTGAAGTGTGATGTAAATAGAACTGTCCACACCAAACGTATTCCAAATACACGAAATACGTAATGAACCATGTTATCACTGATACCTTTATTATCCACATTAGATACATCGACTTACAATAAAGTTAAAAATGTCTTCTCTTCGACATCTGAGAACTACAAAATAAGACGCACTGAAAATGTTTACAGATTTTCTTCACGCAGCGATGTTTTTCGATAATACCCTCTTTTTTAACACAATTATAATAATATAGCGTTGGCAAGATAAAAAAACAAATCGTCACTGATTATGGTTGTTGAAGGTGCTGGAAGACACAGCTTACTTCATACGTTTTTTGCTCTCTGCTAATTGTAGGAATGTCTAGAGGTGTTCTGCAACTGTTTTACTTTTAGTACTTTTTTTCTTTTAGTGGTTGGAAAACAGTACATATACAAAACCAGTTTCTTTGCAGATGACGCAGACCACATACTGGTAATTGTATTCTACCTTGTAGCAATGCACAGTCGAGGGCATGACGTACGTAATATGCTTGTGTTTAAACCCGAAAAACGTTTTGAAATTCGTAAAGACCTAGTGTCATAAATTATATTTATCTGTAAATCTAATGTTGATGATTATTATAGATTTTTTTTGAGCGGCAGCATTATACATTAGGCCTCAGACAACATTCCGAAACAACGGTATGAAAACTAAAGAAATCATGGTCAATAACCGCACTCACAGATTTCCTAGACGCTTTTTCGGATTTTAGTTCGTCATTACAAGTTATTGTGATTCAGTCCTTCTAATTAATAAAGAGGCCTGTTTCACACTGAGCCTGATAAAGGAGAAATAAGTTCCCAGACACAATTTTAAGGCCTATAAAACAGTGTTCTGGTACTGTTTACATATCCTACTGGGTAACGGACGAAAGCAAGTAGATGCTCTAGGTCTAGAATTTGTACAACAGTAAGTTTAATTTGATCACAGATACGCTAAGAAAATACTATAAAAGCAGACATCTGAGAATAAAAGGAGTGCTTTATATGATGATTAGCAATTTTCAAGTTTCTGCCAGAAACATGAAACCAGAAAACATTTAAAAGGGTTTCATTTACTGTGTACATCATAGTCCTACAATTTTTTTCCAGTGCTTAGGTGTGGCCGGTTATCTGTCATTCTAACAGGCTTAGGAATTCTTTCTGCAGTAAGCTGAGTTAACGCAGGGCGTCGGTATAATTAACTTTCTACTCCGTTTCTTCCTAATACTGAGACTATCTCTTTCTAATTTCCTTCTCGCGCCTACTGCGACGAATGCGATGTAGGTGTGTCCTTTTCGGGGGCCCGTGAAGAAAACGTAAATGCCGCGGCTTCACCAAGATACACACAGAAAAAAAATATCCGAACTGAGAAATTCATGTTGCTTTCCAAAGGAAAACGAAGGATTTATGTAGTCCGTAATGAATAGGCCGAACTGCGCGAATGTTTGAACAATGCGGGACACTGCAAATACAGCATTCAGCCACCAATTAGTGATTATTTTATTCCGGAAAAAGAACGAATAAAATTGTGCAACTTACTTGTACTGCTTCCAAAATATACTTAACCTACGAAAACTGATCAACCTCGGTGTTAAACGCGGAAAATATCTCGTAAAAGACATACTGAGTGCATAAGAGGAGACATAATAAGACCTCACCACCAGAAAAAACTGCCTTTTGTGTGCTGTGCCAGCCACTCAGATTTCAGAGTCAAATTTCACAAGGACTAGATAAATTTTGTACGCTTTTCGAAATACAGGCAAAAAACTAAGTAGGAAACAAGAAAAATATAAATAACTCTTAACATAATTCTCATTTATTGTTCCGCCTGAGTCACACATTTTTAATTATATTACATGTTTCGATCACTCTGAATCTTCTTCGGGTCTAAGTAGTTGCTTCCGCAACCCGTCTTAACGGAATATCGAAAGCGCATAATAGATGCGATTTCCAATAAAACTGATTTAATATAAGTTACGTCTATGCGTGAACATGGCAAGAGCACACTAAAACATTGTTTTATTTACAGAGAGCAAACTTTCGTAACACGGACTCCTGGTGCTCTCAAGATAACATTTTGCTTCTTGCAAACAAATATTTTCATAAGGAATAAAATCAAAGTAGAATGTGTATATCTTTTAGCTATGCTTTACGAAGTGTCCCTTTAAATAACAAAATTGTTGCTTGTAGGTCTGTGTACTTGTCTTCATCATAGGCTCGACTTCATTTTTCTTACTGATCTTGTTGCATTATAATAATTTCTATTGTTAAAGATATCATGTATTGTTTGCTTTGTTCAAGCATAAATCAATGTTCACGTGGCGTACACTGCTTCTGGTAACACGTTTTTCAAATTCTCTGGGTATCCACTCTAAATAACTGAGTTATTTCTTCTCTTTTTAAAAAGTCGACAACTGTTTTCTAAGAGCGCCTGGATCATTTTACATACACAGTCAGTAAAGTCATCAAGTTAAATTTTGTCGCATAGACTTTAAGATGAGAACAATGCTTTGCCTTTTATGTAACACACTAGAAGTAGCACTTACATATTCCCTATATAAACTAATACCACTTTTAGCGCTTGTATTGTATCGAATAATACACATATACAATTCTTTTAAAAATGACTGGAATCAGCTCCACTTTCAACACAGTTTAAAATGTAAGCACAAAATTACTAAACTATACATTTATTTGGCCTTCGAAGTACAAATTGTTGCATGAACATCCACTCGTTCAAGTTTCTTTAACACAACTCAGTAACTTCAAAATGACAACATTCGATGCTACATCTAACTACTGGACACATGTAGCGGTTCACGTTTAAATTAACTGAAATAGGGCGCTCTTGTTAATAGGAAATCTTACCTTTCTCTGTAACAGAAAGATAAAATCTGTATGCATAAAGAGGTCTTAGTTCCATAAACAACCGCCTAGCCTTCGGTAATTGCAGCCACGCATCCAAACGCTTACATTCGTTTCGAGTAACATTTCTGTCGTCAAACGGCTCCTGTCATGGGCATGTCTATCAGGAAGTGTCTTGACTTATCACTAACGCTGATAACAATCGAACAAAACGAACGAGACCTTCACATTTACAGTTGCATGCCTTATATCACCACGTTGAAAAACACGTCCACCTTACGAAAAACACCTGATAATGAATAACGAGGTAAGAGTACTCCTTGCTTTGTGGTTACAGTTTCAAAATGGAAAAGCCTCTTCAAAATTTGACTAGGTCACGCTCCCCGTTTGGAAACTTCATCTGATTAATTTCCAGAATCAAAGAAATTTTTGACCAATGAGAATATAAATTTACAAATTCCAGCTGTGTCTTAAGCATTTCAAACATCATAATAGGCCTACATAATCTGGTCGTAAAAATGGGGAACATTCGCACATTGCTTAGAGTCCGACATGAATGAAAAACCTGTGATTCCACAGTCATGCTTCTAATTTTAGTTCCCTCTCTCCTGCGAGACGTCTTATACGCTGTTAACAGTCGAAAGAGATGTGTGTACATTCATCCTGTTCGAAACATAATCGCAATTTGAAGCCGGTATCAGTTAAAAACACAGAACGGACATTATTGACTTAAGTTTCTTTCTTTTTGCCCAGTCGTCTCGCATTTTGTCATCTTTCAGGACGAATAAAAAAGGAATGAATTTGGAAGTACCAATTTCCATGTGCCCATAAGGTTGTAAAACATACGTCACTGAAAGAAACGATCAACAAAAATATTTTGTTTCATCAGGAGGCTATGTGAGAAACAATTTCTTTTCGTAACATTACAAATACTTTGTTAGGAGAAAGGACGCACACAACTTCTCCCCCTCTCTAAAAACTCACAAAACACACACACACACACACACACACACACACACACACACACACACAGAGAGAGAGAGAGAGAGAGAGAGAGAGAGAGAGAGAGAGATCTGCAGCTTCAAATGAACAAAAAGAAAAACCGTTTTCATAATCAGCTGAATATCTGTTGCAATATCTTGGTCCAATTACTTGCATCTAACCGATGTATTGTACGTTACACGGCCTATGTTATGAGAGTTCCAGCTTTCGATGTTTGCCTGGCCTGGGCTTTTCCCGTTTATAACTCCCTAAAGCTGTCGTATTGGCTACACGATGTTCATTGGTACACGTTCGGTTAACCTGTTTCTCCTTCACAGATATTATTTTTCGCTACATTGTACTGCTTAAACTTTTTTTTCTGAAATGTTTGTTCACTTCACTTCAAGAAATGTACTACCAAGCTTTTATGATATTTGTCACTGGAATAGAAAACAAAACTATTTCTTTTTAACCTGCATACAGTGAGCAAGAATTCCAACGACATACTATCAGTGATGGTTGTGTGGAGCAAAACAAGAAAAACATGCTCAGTAAACATGGACTCTAAAGTAAATACCTTAACAGTTATGAGCAATACTTCATCTTCCCTACTGTGAAACATATCTCCTCCATTGAACAAGTCTCATAGCTCTTAGGTATGCATGCATTTTAGAGTCCACGTTTTCTGGACTTTTTTTCCTTGTTTTACACACGCAGCTGATTACAACCATACGCAAAATATACGTAAATGATTTGTTGGTTCCTTAATGGCGATCAGCATTCAGGACGACAGAAAAGTGCCATGTTAAATTTTACCAGAACATTATTTCCAGACAGTCAGTGTCTCTGCATAATAACATGAACTGAACAGAAAACAACGCTAAAAATTATATAAGCTTGGAATGCTGGTTGATAAATACTGTATAAGGCTATTTAAGGTCCTCATCTTACAAAAGCGCCAGCATCATTCGATATAAAAAATGTAGCGTCTTACTTCTCATGAAATGCATAAAGACTATTTTAACTCGCTAATGCATTATGTTAGCTAAGTAAATGGCGTAGCTTTTAATAAGCAAGTAAGCTGGTAATGGAGCCAACATGTAGTTTATTTTTAATCACGACTGCTTTCATAACGTTTTCCATCAGATATTATTTCACTGCTCTATGGAATAATTATATTTTACTGCAAGTAAAGATTAATTTGTATTGGGCGCTAATGACCGTGCTGTCCAGCGCCTGTAAGAAAAGCGACAACAACAACAGCAACAAATTTCGACAGCATCCATAGACAAGTCGCGAGTTTCCGTGGTGGCAGCACAGATGTTGACCGCCATATTTGGTGACGGGCATGCTGGGAACGGAAAGCCTCTTCCGCGCTACCAAACACATAACAGCGACCATTGCTAACCTACCCTACGACAGCTACGGCTGGCAACAGTGAACTACGGAAACGGTTACCTGAATGTGTTGTTCTTCCGAAAACGACGGCGGTAGCAGAGTCCTCAGTCGCTTCTTCCGGAGGCGTTGTCGCAAGTGAGGTAAACAAACCTCCATTCCGGCGCCGTTCTCGCGGCCTACCTCAATCTTCTCCGAATTCTGACGAGTTTCGATGACCGTCGCGAACATGCCCGCAATTTGGCGACCCTGCCAGGAGTCGAAAGGGTGTGCTAGTTCCCTGTAGTTACTTAGAATAGACGCGCTGGCTGAGCCATACAAGCAAAGACAGCCGTCTCGGTTCGCGCGCAGCAACCCCCTGTCGGCGCGAGCGTAGGGGTTGAAAAAGGGCCGCCGAGGGAGAGACGGCGTGTACTACCCGTCCTGAAGACATCGGCCCCCCGCCTTGGGCGCCGCTGCAGACGCGGGCGAGGCCCGTAATTATAGCCGGGATAGAAATATCAAGAGCTTTGCTTGCTTGGGGCACTGCCGGAGGCGCACAACACAGAAGAGGAAGACGAGGAGGAAACTAAAAGAAAAAAAGAAGAGAGGAGCCTTAAAAATGAAAACATCGCCTGGCAACGGCGCCGATACTATAATTAACCAGCAGAGACGTCTTGTTCTGCCCGAGTCGCTGGGCCACTAGCCGTAGCCGATCTTTTCGCTGCTTACAAAGCAAAGCTGTGTCCACTAAAGGTGCTCGTCACACATCCTATGCCGAACCTGTTCTCCTGCCCTGGTTCGGTTTCTATTCGGACACGTTACAGTATACCAGTGCTCGTGTTGCAACAACTATCTGCTATGTCTCTTCATTGCTGCCCTGCAGTAAATAGCCTCCACTATTCACAACTTAACCTTACTCTTGCACAGAAAGGAGTAAAATATGCAGCCAATAAATTATTTGACCACCTCCCTTGTGAAACAAAGATGCTGGGAGATAACGAACGCCGGCCGTGGTGACCGAGCGGTTCTAGACGCTTCAGTCCGGAACCGCGCGACTGCTACGGTCGCAGGTTCGAATCCTGCCTCGGGAATGGATGTGTGTGATGTCCTTAGGTTAGTTAGGATTAAGTAGTTCTAAGTTCTAGGGGACTGATGACCTCAGATATTAAGTCCCATAGTGCTCAGAGCCATTTGAACCATTTAGATAACGAACATTTTAAAAACAATTTGTAATCATTTCTACATTATATAAACAGAGATTGGGCAGCATACGCTTGGCGATTGGAGTCTTTAGCAGCCACAGAAAGTACATACTAATATCTCGCATGGGTCGTACAGTAAAACAAAAAAGGGCTTTGTACAACTTATTTGGGAAAAAATGAGCACTTAGACCAAATTATTTCCGCGTCAGCACTGCTTTCTCTTATTTTATCACACTGGTCACATCTCCCTAGTTAGGCAGCGGGCAAAAAAATTAGGACTTTCGGAGGAGAAGTTGGTGACTGAAATTTCGCAAAAAGATCTCGACGCGACGGTAAACGCATTTGTTTTAACGACTGCCGCTCCAAACCCTTTGCCACATCCTTATTTCGATATAACAGTGTGGGAGCTGCATTTCTTTGAACTTTTTCGATGTCTTAGTCAACCCTATGAGGTAAGTATACTATCCCGCGCAGCAGTACTCCACAAGACGACGAACAAGCGTAGACTTGGCAGTGTCTCTCATAGCTTTATTGCATCTTCTGATTGTTCTTCTAAAAAAAACTTCGTTTTTCGATTTCCTACTGCTCCACATATGTATTATTACTTAGGAGATAGTGTGTCCGTGGTCTGTTGGACAGTAAAATTTAAAATGGAGCAATTTAGAAGTTCCGGTTGTTTCTATTTTTCTCACAGAGAGAATGTATCTTATTTGTGAAGCTACTAACGGCCAATTGTCGCGAATATGATCCTCGGAATATACAAAAAATTTAAGTAAACAACTGCTGAAATGGCCTTAAGTAGTCCTTGTAGGCCTGGAATTTAGAAATTATGACTGTTGATAATTGTCTGTCAGACAATTTAAAACGATTATCTGCCCAGTCACTTTTATTTTCTCTACAACGAATTTCGAGAGCTTAATCATCAGCTTCAAGTGGATCAGCGGTATATATTACAATTTCTATTTCTGGATGTAACAATTAGTCCGTCTCAACCTTAACTTCGCTACAAATAAGCTATTATGTGTCACTTGTTATGATAATATGGCACTTCAATAATACATTATGAACAATAAAATTATAGCGTTATAACAAAGACACTGTTCTAGATGTTCCTGGAAAGAGAACACATTTGTGGAAGTGAGCAGCACTCAAAAACACAAAACAAAAACAGAAAGTATCCCGAGGTTTATGTTTATCTGAATACTTTCTAAGGATGTAAACAAATGTGTGTGTGTTGTCTCCGTCTTTGATTCGCAGTCTACTCTAGTCATGAACTTAGATTTAGGTAGCGCTCAATTTTTGCACATGTACGATCTCTATTATTTTTTCCTTTTTTTGTGCTATTCAGCTATAGAAAAGTTTATTTACCCTATTTGTCCTTTTCAAGCTATAATGTTGTCAATAATGTAACCCTTTACTGCTGCCTTACAATAAATAACACTTAGTAATTTATTTGTAGCGAAACGTTGTGCTTGAGAAGAGATTTCCGCCATTAGAGATAGCAAGGTTACACTTCGATTCCTCAGCTAGCCAAACAATTTTTCACTTTTGCTATTACAACGAGGTATACTTTTCACGCTTCTGAAAATGTGTAATATGCAGTGTCTGCCAATTATCATCTACGTTTAAAGTTACTTTTCAGAACTCCATACAGCTTATGTGAACGTAAGTGTAGGCTACCTTGAAAATGTCAAATTTTAACCGTTATATTCCTCCACATGAAGGCTGATGTATTTTAACTGTTCTAAAACACATTCACAATTTATTGCTATACAACTAATTCGGTTATCTTTCTGTGGCTTGAAACAGTTTCCAAACCTGTCGCATTAATTCCGCTGGGAGATTACGACTGAATTTAAATTAGACCATTCTTGCCACTTAGACTATAACCTAATCTGCTGTTTCAATCATAGCCAACAGTGCTAAAACGTTTTTCAGCGGTAGCCCGTATTATTTATTATACAGCGTCAGATAAATAATCCGATGGTCGTGAGTTCGTTCACCGATCCATCATAATACTCCTCGGCACCTATCTCATACATGACCACACGGAAAAGCTTTTACGGTTCGTGTGGGAAAGACATATTTCACCTGGAACGCCATAAACTGCAATGTCCTGGTCAAAGTTCGTAAGACGCTAAGATCAGAACAATTCCAATAGGATTAACCTCTCAGATTTGGAATCTTATTGTTTCAATGAAAAGGATGTCTCACAACAGCAATGACAGTCAGTCTCTGTGTGCAAAAATACCTTCGCAACAATGTCGAAATGTTCCAGACGTCTTTCTGGTGTGAAGAAGATCCAGTGTTACTTAATCTCTCAGTGAACAGCAACATAATTCTAGTCTTCTAAAAGGCGAAAATTTCATATTAGAAATTCTAACAGAAGTAAAAAAATATTGATTTTTTCGTAACACACAATAAAGACATACTATGCGTTGGTCTGACCAACTAAGTACTTGAACATTCGTTTAGCAGCTACAGATCTGTAGCATCCTGTTTCCTTTCACCGATCAGTTACGATTTCGTAATTCCACAATCATGGCGGATTTCATAAAGATTCAAAATCTACTGATTTCATTTAGTTTCATACTCACTATCATCAGTCTATGCGAAACGCATTTAAATGACGGTAAGGAGGGAAATAGATTCACGATCCAAAACTGTCCTCGCTTTTCCTCCAGCACTCCAGGACAATATTAATTTTAAAAAAATCTAGGCTTAGTATAGAACAAACAACACAAGATTAAGTTCCGTTGACGATGTATTCTGCGGACGAACAGAAAACGGAAAAGAGTTTGTGACAGAACATCTTTAATCAATGGGTTAAAACGAAACACGGTTGGTCATTACAGCAAATAAACTACTTTAAGAAACCTACGTAGAGGTTTCTTTCGAAAGCACGCTATGTCGATATTACAGCAGCAAATTCTCTGCTGACCCTTTACTTAAGTTTCAGTAAACTGATAACTACGAAAATATTTAATTTCACAACAGAAGGGACGCTAAATGTGCAACACACTGCTTCGGCCAAGATGCTGGACTGTGAATGTGTAGGGAAAGATACATCCAGCCTCCACCGAGGACGCTGGAGCGTCTGTGAGGATGAAGCTGTTTGCCCCGCCCGCTGTCGGCCATGCCACGGCCCGCCTGGGGCTCCGTCTGGCTGGCTGCGGCTGAAGCTCGGCTCAAACCTCCCACTCTCGGCGGCTCCCGAAGTAGCGTTCGGCTGTTTCCGTTGCATGCTACCCCCACCACTGTAGCTGCCGACCAATTGTCGCGCCGAGCGCCGCAGCGGCCTCCTCGCACGAGAATCGACCCGCCTGGTCTCGTCCGTGTTTTCACTGGCGAAGACCCCGTAGCGGCGCCCCCACAATGCACTGCGCTCAGCATCTCCGAGTTGCTGTGGCGGCCATCTTGAATCTCGGCGTCCCAGTTGTATCTTCTCGTGCAAAGTGGAACGAAAGGCGTGAAAATGTTCGTCGGAAAACGTTTTCCTTCAATTTCACGAAAGAAAAAAATGATTCGTTTGTGCTAGAGGTGCAAGCTTCCACAACGGCGGCTAATTAGCAACCAATCGATTCACAGTGTACCTCTTACACGAAACTTAACTTTTTTCCCCAGCAACGAAATATCAAAATTCAGAATTCCCGTAGTGCTACATTAAACAAGAAATGTGCTTGAGCTTTATAGGTGTAATATCTGCAATTCTGCTTGGGCTGTGGTCTTTATGTCGCTTGTTTCGCAAGTTATATAAGGTGCTGAAAAATCTCGTGTGCAATGCAGACTGGAAAGTGAAGTGAGCGTATGTGAGCTTTTTATGTGCTTTCGTACAAATATTTCTTTTAAGAGGTGTTTATGATTCACTGTTTTCCGCTTAAGCTTTTAAGCCGCTTATAATCGCTGCTACCAAAACAACAAAGCAAGATAACGAGGCGTTGTACGTTTGGCCTAGTAAGTAAAAGAGTTGCCACTGCATGTTTACAGATACGCTCCTTTAAAAATTGTGCGCTATTTACACTTCTGTTTGTTCGTCGTTAGTGCATGAAAGGTAGCGTATGTATGCACGATAGTTGATAGGGAAGACGGAATAGGGACCTACAAATTTGTTCTGAATTTTGGAGGGAAAAAGACACTATTATCAGCAATACAAAAGGCCTAAACTCACTGTCTTCAGATAAAAGCAATTATCGATGAATAAACCTACGTACGCTAGGCATCTAAAAATGTACAGTTTTCTTTGTCTTACATATGCCCTAATTCTTTACTAGCCTATCAGCCATTTTTACACGCTCTTATGTTTTTTACTTATCATGACCACGTAATGCAAACTGTTAAATTTTTGTCTCTGAAGTAACGTACACATTTTTTCGTGAAAATTCAGAAAGATGAACAAAATTTTCTTCGAAATGAATGATTAAAGTGAACTGATGACGGACCTACCTTCATTACGAAGTGATCAAGGGTTTGGTACTTTCCATCTACGAATCGTGACTACCCAATCGAGTAATATTAAACTGGATCTCTCCGTGGAAGATAAATAACACAGATTTCGTCCTCCAAGGCTACCGCACACGCATACAAACACACACGCCGTTAATTATATCACAAACGAGTCTCACTAATATATAGTCCCGTCTATAACATGCTCACGATTCGTAATTAAAAATTCAGTTATCTTCGATCGGAGATCAGATCGTTGCAGGCCACCGGGAGGAAGAAATCTTAATTACAAAAATTACACTTGCAGAGAAACGAGCTTCAAATCGGGCAGTCCTCGGACAAAAGAAAAGAAAAAAAAAATTTCTGGAGCAGCTGTTGTGTGAACTGGCCGCCGAAGAGGAAATCAGACAAGATTTTTGTTTCTTCGTTTCAGAGATGAATCTTCACAACTCCCCCTCTTTTTCGAACTCTCTTTTAGTGCGAGATTTATCGAAAATTAATATCGCAGCCACGTTCTTTCCCCGAGCTGCCGATGATTAGACGATGTGTGTTTTATTATTGTTTCACACGTTAATGAGAACGTGTGTGGACAGAAGATCCCAGGGAGCAGATAATCAGCTTCTCTTAATTCCAATAAAAGTCGAATACGATTCCAATATCAGATACACAACGCAATTAGGTGTTCCTAGTGAAATACTGACGTGTTTCCCTGCAGCTGTACTGAATAAAAGATACGGGTTTAATACTAACCTTGTTCGCCAGATCGTAAAGGACTCACTTATCAATATTATTTTGTACAAAAAATTACTATTCGTACTGTGGTGTAGTTTTATTACGTATTAGATGAAATTCATTTCATGCGAGAGTACCGTTTGGAGACGAAACACTAAACATTTAATTGAATAGTGGATTTGAATTGAACTTGTTATAGAGAAGGCTAGTATGTAGGTATAAGCAAAATCCACATTTTGGTGTAGTTCCTATGCCGTAGAAAACTGAATTGAGTGGTGTCTGATGTCACGAATTTATACCTTTAGTACAACGGAGTAAGCTTTCAACGCACGATAGCGTGTTTACGCCTGTCGAAAACAGTCTTGCTTACAGGTTGACAACACGCATCGTCTTGAACTGTGCATTGATTCATCTTTTTGTAAAGAATGCTGATTTTCTCGCGTGGTAAATGTAACAGAAGGATTATTAACGTAACTGTCAAAGTAACGTTCAAAGTTTTGAATCTCCACAGCGCTAGTGATATTATGGAAATTGGTTACTCGATATCTCTAATGCTTTGAAGCCCTACACAGATTTATAAATACCCGTTGTTGGTCGAGTAAAGAAACAGCGTGTGTTCTGTTTTCCTATTGTGATCTGTACAGTATAGCCTACATGGCTGACGAGTCATCTTTCGTTAATTCCTCATGAGTCGCTCTTGAATCCTGCGAGTACGCTGTTTACAATGTTATAAAAGCAATAATGCACAATCTCAGAAAAAAAAACCACTTATGAGAACTTATAAGATATGTAGTGACGTAACAAAAGTGATAATACTAACACTTCTGTTTTCATTTACATGATCTTTGTTTTGTATTTTGAGTAAGACGTTATTAACATCACTAAACGCTCAAATATACTTACAAAACACAGGTTTTACTTAAAGACAGCTACTAGTATGGACTGTACTACTACAAAATCAGTTCATAATTTTGAACGTTTTTGAAACGTGATACTTTGTCACCAATGATTTTGCTCTCGAAAAATATCCTCGCTAATGCCTTTGTGATGGACACAGTATTTAATTGCACACGAATGCTGCCTTCCCCACAGAAGTGAAATTTGCTTTTTATGCTGTATCATGCAAAAACCATCTGTAGGGGAAAGCTGCTGATGTTCTTCCCATTTGAATTTATTCAGATTGTTGTTCAATAAATACTGAACCAACAGAGAACTTACAGACATAAATCTGAGATGAGATTTAAGCAAGCATCAGAACGCGACTGGGTAAAGAATGAGAAATAAGACGTTTGAAAATGACTTTACTGTAACTGCTCATGGAACAAACTATTCGAAGTCCATTCGAGAGAACGGGCCCGTACTCTGACTTATTAAATATGCGTTTGTAAGATGGCCTACATCATTAATTTATATCTGAAAGTAAAGTTTTAAGTGGAGATAGAGCGTAATTTAAAGGCGTTATCGAACGTTATGCGGACTTCTTCCGTCACTTTACAATCGTTAACTGTTTCTGACTTGGTAGTGAAACAATGTTTCTCTCTTTGTTCGCTCTGAAATAGGGTTTTTAATAGTGGCCAGTAATATGGTAATGAGGGATCACAGTTTATCCGCAAAACAACGAAGAAACTACGCAGGGATATTGGATATGACGTAGTACATATTCCCAGTGTAATTTCATACCGTTCCTGATGTTGCTTTTTCTTCTACCTTGATACCAAACAGTGAAGGCTAAGAAAAAAAGATATACCTATAGCGCATCTGTGTTTTAAAAAAGATGTCAGATTGCTTGTAGCCTCAGAAGTAGATGTGTAGAATATATAACGTAATACGTGGAACTAAAATATTGATACCTACCATAACATCTGTTCTTGCACTTCGGAAACAGTTGCTAAACTCTTAGATCAATATGACACGTCTTGGACATCTATCCACACCCTTCGACAATCTGTATATAGTCTCTCCATTTTTTTTTAGGAGCTGGGGGGTGGGGGGCAGAACGGGGGAAAGCTTAAGAGAGTTGATTATTTTTAATTTATTGTTCAGAGCATTATTTCATGTGAAATATCCGGGAAACATTAGATACTGTTAATTCCTTGACTTAATGCCGCTGTTGTCTGCTCAATCCAATAGCGAATTAGAAGATGCATCCCATTACAAAATTAATAGCAATATTCGAACTCAGCGGTGTACTGGAAATGCTGTATCACAGTAATTACACTCATTTAATTTCAAACTATAATCACTGTAAAAGAGAATCGTATACTGTTCTTTATTCTCAAAG
Source organism: Schistocerca serialis cubense (assembly GCF_023864345.2). Lineage (NCBI taxonomy): Eukaryota > Metazoa > Arthropoda > Insecta > Orthoptera > Acrididae > Schistocerca > Schistocerca serialis. Next base: position 65,046,608 of record NC_064649.1, on the reverse strand, counting down.
GGTTGTGAAACTAGTCGTTGTTCGATCTATAGTGCTCTGCGAAACTACGTATGTAGAGAATCAATACTGAAAATCCGATCAGTCTATTCCAGAGCTTCTGTCTTCGTATCTGACAAAATCCTTTAAGTGCTGCAACAGCATAAATTGCAGCAGAACGGTCGACAGTTATTATGAGTTTCAATGTCGAAAGAGAGTTGTATGAATTAATGTAATGAGATAACGGCGAAAGGCGTAGTTCATCGTTTGTATCTGCCGAGCTAGATGCAAGAGATGATGGTCGCTAGAGCTACATATAACTACAGGTCATAAAGCTGTTCTTCCTACAATGAGACGATTCGTTGGCAGTGTCTTGTTACAACAGCATTAGTCTAGAGAGTGAATTAATTGAGAATTATTGCAGGTCTGCACGACTGGGATGGTTTTGGGGGATACAGAGTTCCTTCTCCCGTGAGATCACAGCAATGTCTGGGGATCGGGGTGTAAATCAGGGATGCCAATATCTTATTGGTTCTGCATTTCCAGCGACGGTAAATCACCGACCAGGGTGGCCACTAAGTGCCAACCCCTCCCGCCGCCAAGCCTGCCAACCCAACCCCTTCCTCTCAGGCTGGTCCACCTTCCGAGAGTCGCGCTGACAAAAACCTGGGGGGAGGGGCACTACCCCCAACTGCCCCCGCATCAAGTATTGGCAAAGTGCTCTACGATCCGAGGGGTGGTGGAGTAGGTAGAGGGGGTGCGACGGGAGTGGGTGGGTTTGTGTGTGTTTTTTTATTCTAGATATCGGTTTTATCATCAAGGTAGCCACTCTCCTGCCGGTAAGGAATCGCATGAATAAGTAAGTGAACTCAAAGTAAGGGGTCGCGAGTGAATGTTAAAGAAAACTGTAGACCTGATTACCCACTGTTGTGCAAATTCTCTCATATAAGACGCGTAACTCTACGAACTGTTGTATAGTGGTATCTAATATTTTGATGAGTAGACTAAATACCTTTGGTCATTTCTAAAGCTCGCCTTCTGAACAGTTAAACATTCTCTCCGCTCCCACTTTTAACTCTTCACTCAGTTAGTTTTGCTGTCCATTTAAGAGTTCTCCTCTACTGCCCTAAGTACAGAAACTTCTCAACTAGTTCCTTCACTGCACTGTTAATTTGTGCTATTTAGTTTTCGATGTCTTGAATCTGACACATCAGTGTTACTATATTGGATCCTTAAGCTAAGTTTCAATCTTGTTCTTTCCTGGTCGCAGCAGTCAAATTCAGCACGGTGGTCTTCATAACTACACCGTCTCAACTGTGGTACTAACGAAAGATGCAGTGCATTCAGATTTTCCCTTTGATAAATCTCGTCTCCTATACAGCTAAACCGTTCTTATCGTTTTCTCTACTACGTTTCACTTTATTTATTTTCCTGTACAGCCAACTGATGTCTTCTGTTGCACTAAACAGAAACACATATTAACACATTCTTTTATTTCATCATTAATTTGTACTATTTTGACTTCCATATGTTTATTGTACGAGTTTAATACTGGTGCTATATAACTTAATTGGTTTACCAAGCTTGTTGGATACATGCATTGTTTCACTGGAAACAAATACATTTTGGTGGGTGCTTTTTTTTTTGCTTGCAGTTACGGAACCTGAGTTGCAGCACAAGAGTACTTGCGACTACATTTCTTTAAATCAACAATAATACCGATGTAATTTACTAGCTACTCTTAAATATTACGTCTTGAGTCCTCGATTCCTACGTCTGTTCAGTCAGTTACTTTTCTTTTCATACACTTAGTTTATTTGAAGACTTCTAGCCAAAGATAACTATGCCTGAGACCTCCTCCATGCGACATCACAATCACAAAAACACTTTCTGTAAGGTTACTGGCATGAAGCATTTTACAGATTTACGACAATTAATATAGCTCACTTCGTTGTTACAAAATCGGTAAACAAATTGACTACTATTCGAAAACAATACTGCGAAAGTTTTCAGGTGGCGAATTATTCAATATTTCCGTCTAAAATTGAGAACATAAAATCTTATCTAAAATTTACTTTGTTTTAACATGAAACGCGATTTTAAAAAAATTCTTACATGTGTCTATGTTTGATATGCGACATCTCTTTTTTAAAAAGGCATCACTACTCGATCATGCGTTTTCCATCAGTTTTTCACTACGATCAGGAGCGTACATTTCGGCTTTCTCTATAAATATTTTTGAATTTTTGTATAGAATTTGAAAATCTATATGCCACAAGCAACTAACTTCCCACAACTTGCGTGTTATTTTCCTCGTTACTAACTTTTATACCGACTTAAATAACTTCAGGTGTGTGCAGAAATCTCCGGTCTACATCAAACAAAGATACTGCACGAAAAAACCAATTGGGCTTAAAAATAACTTTCCTATTTTTGAATACGCGACATGCCAGTATCGAATACTTCGCTAGTCCAAAGTGGCGTATTCTTCAGTATTTTCTGGCTGGGACAGTTTCATTTGAAAGTCCGCTTTCAAATATTCTTTCTCTAAGTTGTTTACTGCTTTAAAAAAAATGGTTGAACTGGCTCCAAGCACTATGGGACTTAACATCGGAGGTCATCAGTCCCCTAGACTTAGAACTACGTAAACCTAACTAACCTGAAGACATCACACGCATCCATGCCCGAGGCAGGATCCGAACCTGCGACCGTAGCAGCCGCGCGTTTCAGGACTGTAGCGCCTAGAACCGCTCGGCCACCGCGGCCGGCTTACTGCTTAAAGCTGGCAGTTTGTCCGAGGCGTTTGAAATAACAAATATTCGTTTTTGAGTAATAAACACGGGAGTCTTGAGTAATTCACTAGTCCGAAGTATCGTTTTCTTCAGTAATTTATGACTGAGATAGTTTGCCTTCAAGGCCTACTTGTAAACTTGCTTTCTACCACTACTTACGGGAGTCAAAGTTAGCCCCACGAGGTACTCTGCTACTTAGTCCCAAGTCAAGTGATCTTATTTCTCAGTCGTAGTTCGTCCCGTAACAGATGCAGTGTGCATTGAGATCTGGCGCAGGCTGTGGTGGCTCGTTGCAGTAGGGAGGGAGAGAGAGACGCGCAAGTTTGGCTTCGGTCGCGGGAGTCGCAGGCAAGAAAACAACGAGTGGTGGCGCTCTCGGGGAACTCCGCACACAGGCGGGCCTTTAGCTGGCTTACAAGAGCGCGCTGGCCGCTTAGAGTCTGCGGGAAGCGCCCAAAGCGGGGGGGCTTTCGCGAGTTCTGCGGGACCCGACAGAAAAGCCCCGGCGAACCAGTGTGCGCTACTGTCTTGCCAGCGACCCGCCTAGCTACCACTTCCGTTTCTCTAGTCCGGACATGCGGCCAAGTCCTAAACTCTAAACGTTGTCTTAATGTTGGCTCACACATTAGCATCTACTTCGATCCGTATGTTCTGCATCCACTGTGTACTCCAAAGACACTGCACAGTGGAAGGCGGTGTTACGTCATACCAATATCGGTCAGCTATATTCCGTTCGTGTAGTGAAGCGAGGGATACAATAATTTTCTGTATCTCTCTGTACCCACCACTATAACCGAGGTCGCTAAAGGCTACGTATCCGATGGCGCTCGACTCGGAAGTAAGTTGGTTCGGATCCTGATCGTGGATGAAACTTTCCTTACCAATATTTGGCCGGCAAGGGCGGCAGGAGGGGTGGTTTAAAGTTCCTGATCATCATCCCTAGCGCCAATCTCCGGGATTAAATTTCAAATCTCTGTACAGTGTCTCACGAAGCAAATAAAATGAAATGAGCGTTTGGCGTCATTGGCCGGGAGGCCCCGTACGGGGCAGGTCCGGCCGCCTTGGTGCAGGTCTTGTTACATTCGACGCCACATTGGGCGACCTGCGCGCAGGATGGGGATGAAATGAAGATGAAGACAACGCAACACCCAGTCCCTGAGCGGAGAAAGTCCCCGACCCAGCCGGTTCAAATAGCTCTGAGCACTATGCGACTTTCTGAGGTCATCTGTCCCCTAGAACTTAGAACTACTTAAACCTAACTAACCTAAGGACATCACACACATCCATGCCCGAGGCAGGATTCGAACCTGCGACCGCAGCGGTCGCGCGGCCCCAGACTGTAGCGCCGAGCACCGCTCGGCCACGACCGACCCAGCCGGGAATCGAACCCGGGCCCCTTAGGACGGCAGTACGTCACACTGACCATTCAGCTAACGGGGCGGACATCTCACTAAGTGAGGGCACCTCACACTTGATGGTGTTCCGTCCGTTGGTGGGAACTTTTAAAATCGGTGTCTGCCTTGGTGCTATTCCCGAGGTGTACGCTTTGTACCGGCAATAGGTTGCACCCTCTCCCTTATGTTCACCCATAACATCACAAGCACAAGTACAGATCACAGTCATCCCCTCGACGCAGATACACATTTGATACTTCGGAGGAAGGCAATGGAAAACCACCTCCACTCCGACACTGCCTAGGAAGACGAAACGGGTTTCGCACACCTGCTCCCTTAAGCTCATTCCCCGAGTATGGACCTACGTTGACTAACGCATGCACCTTAATCTCTCTCATCCTCGTGAGTCCTAAGTGAGGTAAGGGTGACACAGTTTTTTTGAACGCAGGATATGTAAATTTACCCAACAAGGTTTCGAGAAAACTAACTTGTCATTAAGCCAAAATTCCCATTACTGTTTCTCGAGCACAGATATTATAATTTCACGTTGGCTGTACCCACACGTTACGATCTTCGCAGTGCGACTCTGAATTCGTTCAAAGTCCGATGTCACTCCTACCTGATAAGGACTCCAAACACTGGAGCAGTACTCTAGAATTGATCGCACTAGCATCTCCTACGTGCTTTCCCTGCTGTGCAGACACATAAGCCACGTTTTCCCACCACATCTCTCCTTCCCCGCCATTTCCCTTTCTCACCACATCACTAGTGTCTGGCATTACGCCTGTCCGCCGTAGGGGTACGTTAGCCGGCCGGTGTGGCCGAGCGGTTCTAGGTGCTACAGTCTGGAACTGCGCGACCGCTACGGTCGCAGGTTCGAATCCTGCCTCGGGCATGGATCTATGTGATGTCCTTAGGTTAGTTAGGTTTAAGTAGTTCTAAGTCTAGCGGATTGATGACCTCAGATGTTAAGTCCCATAGTGCTCAGAACCATTCGGTTACGTTAATTACCATACTGCGGCTTACAGTACATGCAAGAGCAAGTTGGTACTTTTTAACCATTGGTCATATTTACAAGCAGCCTGTGCATTTTCACTATGAAAACCACTTGGGTCGCAACTTATCGGACGTTATACTTGGGTAGCATGTTTGACATCCATACGTATCGTAAAAGTCTACGTATGTGTGTGAATGTCTGTGTTTGCATTCAAAATGGTTCAAATGGCTCTGAGCACTATGGGACTTAACATCTGAGGTCATCAGTCCCCAAGAACTTAGTACTACTTAAACCTAACTAACCTAAGGACATCACACACATCCATGCCCGAGGCAGGATTCGAACCTGCGACCGTAGCGGTCACGCGGTTCCAGACTGAACATAAACAATGGGATGCGTGAAAAACTGCCCTATTATTCATGACCTTACTTATGTTCCCAATAAATTTCGCAGACAGCATCCACATATGTAGCTAAATGCACTAACAAAATTATATCACGATACCAAACTTAGTTCAGGAAATGTGACGTCATAAACGCTGAGATGACCGAAAAACTGCCGCATCATGCGTGATATTTAAATGTATTACTTACTTGCTACTAACTCTATTTGCAAATATTTCGCAGATTATCTACATATCTCGCTGAATGTACCTACACAAATAGGGCCTATGTCATTGTACAACTCAGAGTTCAAGAGATCTGACGGCATAAACGTTGAGATGCGTGAAAAAAAAGCCCTATCACGCGTGAAGTTTTGATAGGTTACATTTACTCGTTACTATACTAAAGACAATCGTACAGTTGAGGCAGTTACAGAAAATCTGAAACACCTGGAAGCACTTTTGACAGCCTTCAAGTGCGTGAACGCTGTAGGCGAAAAAAATAGCCGTCTACAGAACTATGGAGAGGCGTTGCCATGGAGACACAAAATCGCGTCGTCGACACGCCAGCAGCTGCCCCCAGCATACGTTAACTGTCCGTGATCTTTCTACGGCTGAGCGATAATTTTAGAAGTATTTTCACGAAAACAAGTAAACCGAAGATTTTCGATATGGCTCTACAAAAACAGCTCATTTTTTGTTTTAGTTTCTAATAGAAAATTAGCATCATATACCGATTGCTGTTGAATTTATCAAAAGAACGGACTCGCAATGGGCAACAGTTTGTCTGGTACTTTAGCTGACAATGATATATTCGTAAATGAGCTAGACAGTAAGTTCTTTTGAACAACGTCGTGACGTCTGCGAAAAAATTGTCTGTTACAGACGTTATGTAGACATCATGCTACTGTACAAAGGTGACGGAAGCGAAATACGCGAGGTAGCAGAAAAAGTGGGTGGGACGCACAAAAAAATTAAGTTCACAATGGTACTGAAAGAAGGAAGAATAATTTTTTTGGATCTTGGGTTAACTAAAAGAGATGGAAGGGGTCAGATTAGCATATTTGGGAAAACGACGGCTACTGACACGATCATAAACGCGAAATCTTGTCACCCTAAGAAGCATAAATGGACATACTTCAGAGCCACGATCAACAGGATGCAAAAACTAGCGCTCACCCCTGATGACGAAATGGAAGAATTAAACGTGAGCCGGCCGAAGTGGCCGTGAGGTTCTAGGCGCTGCAGTCTGGAACCGCGGGACCGCTACGGTGGCAGGTTCGAATCCTGCCTCGGGCATGGATGTGCGTGTTGTCCTTAGGTTAGTTATGTTTAACTAGTTCTAGGAGACTAATGACCTCAGAAGTTGAGTCCCATAGTGCTCAGAGCCATTTGAACCATTTGAATTAAACGTGATTAGACAGGTAGCAGAGGCAAACGGATACAAGGACCGTGACGTAATGAACCCTTATAATAAACTGAAGTCAAAAATATGTGACAAGAAGGAGACAATAGAACCAGAGGGCAAGAAGTTAAAAAAAATGGTTCAAATGGCACTGAGCACTATGGGACTTAACTTCTGAGGTTATTAGTCCCCTAGAAACTTAGAACTCCTTAAACGTAACTAACCTAAGGACATCACACACATCCATGCCCGAAGCAGGATTCCAACCTGCGACGTAGCGGTCGCGCGGTTCCAGACTGAAGCGCCTAGAACCGTTCGGTCACTAAGGCCGGCTCAAGAAGTTCATTGGTATGTCGTACAATGGTGCATTTTCCGATAGAGGATTTCAAACTAAATGTACAATTGTTTGTAGGCTACGCCACTAAGTTGACAACAGCACCACCACATATTTACAATCTAATGTCTGTAAGATAATCTGCCAAGACTACGACAAGTGTTACATCGGCGAGACAGGAAGCATACCAAGACTCATTTTAGAGAGAATAAGGATAACAAAAATAACATAGCTTTCGGTAAACGTTTGGACAGAAAAAAACATTCGGTAGGAGACGTTGCGGATTATTGAAAGTGTTGCATAGGGCGCCAAAGGGGCAGTTACTAAACATACTGGAGGAAATGGATATTTATGTGCACAGAAAACGGCAACTGGAATTACTGCTGAATGAACAGAATGAATGCTTATTTGGATGTATTCAGAAACCTGATAGTTTGAGCAGCGTCGAACGCCCCAGCGGTTTAGCGTGTGGTCGCGTGCGCCGGCCGCCGGCTACGAGAACACTGGGCGTTTCTCCGTAAGTTCCGCCGCAGGAAAACAACAACACCATACAGAGAACCCACGACGCTTCACCATTGAGACCGCACTCCGGACGTATTATCGACTATCCATTTTTTAAATTTTTTAATTTCTAGTCACTGTTTCATTAATTACCTTACACGTACGGTTACGGTAATTGTTTTGTCACGCTGGAAGTTTTCGTTTCATAGATGTGATTTTATTCTTAAACTTCTTGTACTGTCTTTTGCCCAACTGTATGTTATACTTTGCTAGGCTAGGAGCTTCACTTTGCTAGTATTTGCACTTTTTATGTGGATAAGTATCGATCTAATTCCACGTATAGGATGTCAGATGCTCGTTTTGCCATGTGAAGTAGTTTTAATTAATGACTATGCACACCGCATCTTGACCACTACATTTCCTATACTGGTTAATCGTGTACCCTAGCTATAGTGTGCTCTCTGCTCGCCTCAGGTTTTTGTATAAATACCAGTCGCATTCTGATCATCACCAGCACTTCCTATGTACCTACATTTATAGTTTGACATTGATATTACAGCAGAATATTTTATGGTATGTACGTCTGGTATACATGGCTGTTAATCGTGTACATAATTTTTATCTTTCTTAAATAGCACCACGCCTTTTATATATTTAGCGTCAGCAAACTAAACTTAGTTGGTTACACCATGGTTTTTTTTGCGGTAATAGTGCAGTGTAAAAGTTTGTGTGATCAAGACGGACTGTAAAATAAAGCTACTGAATTTGTTCAAAACGAAACTTATGCCTCTGTAGCAGAATAGAGAAACTCCACTCACTCCGCCCAGATACTATAGTGAATGGCGCTAATGTAGTGATAACTCCCTCCCCCTCCCCCTCGGCCGCCCCCCCCCCCAACACACACACACACTCACTCACACATGCAGTGTTTCGCGGTGGACTTCTGCCGGTGACTCACGTAAGACGAGGCTCCGGTGTTTCTTCCTTCGAGGAGAAAAGCGTGGAGCGGCAGTCACAAAGGCGGTGAAGTAGAAAGTTGTCGGGCCGTTCGCACCCCGCTGCGACAGCCGGGCCAAACGCGAGAAGTAAAAGCCCCCCGAGGGTGCAGGAGTGTGCTACGCCCACGCAAAGTGCCCAGTCCGCCGTGGACCTCCGTCTAGCACGTGTCTTCCACGTGTCCGAGAGCCTTTCCCGTGTTCAGCTTTTCTAGCGTTTTCCCCAGTACTACACGTGCTTATTGGTGCTGCCAGGAAAGGCTGTTGATCACCTGTTTTGTGGCTCAAATACATGTTATTTTCCGCACAACTGCGTGTTTTGTGAATGTGGAAATGTCTCGTTTCGTGTGCTTCGACGTTAAGTGCGTTACTGTCTACCAAGTGTAATACCGGTATATAATCTTACCCGGCAGTGGGACGAGATGGGTCCGTATCAGATATCCTCAGCTTTTTACAAGGTACGTCTGTGGCATTTATCGGCACTAAACAAACATTTTAGTTCGATTTTCTTTCGTGATACGTTTTACCAAATTATGTCCGCGACTTGTGGTCCAGCAGTTAGGGTTGCTACCCATAGATCCTGGGATTCCGGATTCGATTCTGGTCAGGTCGGGTTGTTTCTTCGAAGGGGGGGGCTGTGTGTGTGTGTGTGTGTGTGTGTGTGTGTGTGTGTGTGTGTGTGTGTTTCTTCGTATGTTAAACATCGAAGCATATGCCAATAAAGTAGATCTCCAAGCAACTCTTGTTAATGATGCTATACAAGCATTTCATACCAATTGATATAATGGCCGAGCGGTTCTAGGCGCTTGAGTCTGGAACCGCGCTACCGCTACGGTCGCAGGTTCGAATCCTGTCTCGGCCATGGATGTATGTGATGTCGTTAGGTTAGGTAGGTTTAAGTAGTTCTAACTCTAGGGGACTGATGACCCTAGATGTTAAGTCCTATAGTGCTCAGAGCAAAATGGCTCTGAGCACTATGGGACTCAACTGCTGTGGTCATTAGTCCCCTAGAACTTAGAACTACTTAAACCTAACTAACCTAAGGACATCACACACACCCATGCCCGAGGCGGGATTCGAACCTGCGACCGTAGCAGCAGCGCGGCTCCGGACTGGAGCGCCTAGAACCGCACGGCCACCGCGGCCGGCTGCTCAGAGCAATTTGAAACATTTGATAAACATGAATCTTAATTCACCTTATAGCTTCTCACTATGGGAGTTGCTGATCAATGACATGTTCAAATTATCGGCTAGCAACTAGCAGCTAAATTTACTGTAACGCATTACCAAAGTGTGAGGAATTCTTTTGGCAAAAAGCAAGCGCTTACGCTTGGAATTATAAACTGAAACTTGTCCAGAGCCAGATCGAGCTTCAAGAAAGTAAATTAATCATCGTTTCTGTAGATTTCACTGTGGGTAGTTGGTTATTATATGAAAAGAAACACCATCATCTGCTACTTGCATCATTATTTATTTCGTTTTGCGTCCGGAGTTTCCGGTTATTAGTCCAAATTATTGCTGGACAGTGGGCTACTAAACGGAAACTTACGTGGCAAAGATAAAATAATGATACAAGTGGCAAATAAATGTGTTTTTTCAATATGAAGATCTAATCGTCTTTCTCTCTATCTTATTCTCCCCGTATACTCTGTTTTTCACAATACACGTTCTCAGAGCTCAGAATTTACTACCAATGAGGCTGCTATTTGTTGCAAAATAAGTGTCATTGTAACTTTCATAGGTGCAAGAAGAGTAACACAAACCCAAATAATACCTACGAATGGGCATTCAAACATAACTGTTCACAGATTTCGTCGATCAGCCCAATTTATGTGTTTCGGAAGTTGTGCTGCTACGCCTGTCCTTCGCGTATCGCTGAAGTTCTAATTCTGCCGAAAGGATACGTTTTCCTAGACTCCGTCACTCGAGGTGCCTAAAACGATAGGCCTAGTGGATACTGGAAACCAGCGCAAACCTCTTCAGTTCCTACACACACACACACACACACACACACACACACACACACACACACACACACTCACACACAGCACAAGCATATGAGCCATTCGAAAAAATAAACAATGTGGGTAGGTTTTCAAGGCTGAAGTTACATTTATTTATCGTAATTGTACATTGTTAATGAATGGGTCCTAAACTTTAGTACCAAAAATTCAAAAAATGGTTCAAATGGCTCTGAGCACTATTGGACTCAACTTCTGAGGTCATTAGTCCCCTAGAACTTAGAACTAGTTAAACCTAACTAACCTAAGGACATCACAAACATCCATGCCCGAGGCAGGATTCGAACCTGCGACCGTAGCGGTCTTGTGGTTCCAGACTGCAGCGCCTTTAACCGCACGGCCACTTCGGCAGGTCCAAAAATTCAAAGACGTAAAAGTTGTCTCGAAAACTGTCCTTGCAATACGCAGCAAATTTAACAATTTTAATAGCTCCAATGTCGCTACATAAGGTCCAAATAATTTAAGGGACCATGGGTGTGATGACGAGTGGAAGAGGCATGTTTTGCGGCTCACGTTATAATTTTATAGCCAGAAGTGCAGTCAATTCATACATGCTATTCCCGATGCGTAGCATGGAGAACAGCTGTAGAATTTGCGCGCGAAAGATCAGCGGCGATGCGCAACACCAAACAGATATATACTGTGCGTCTTGTTTGACAAGATGAAATAGTGCGTGCTCTTAGTGGCCACGACACGAACAGCGAAGAGCAAAAACTTAAGTGCTTGTCCTCGGGCCGTTTTTTGGTCCATGTCTGCCTCTCACCGCCGGTCCTGCGTAGCCTTCGCTTCGCTACTTGCATGACGTTAGACGTCATACATCGGAAGCGGCGAGCAAAAGTGTTGGACGGCGTTCGTCGTCAGTAATACTCTTCGTGACGCATAAAACCTGCTGCTGCCTCAACAAAATATCTCTGATGGAGAGCAATTTTTGCCACATCTCCCTGAAATTCTTCCAGATGTTTGTGGTGATTGTGCGAAATGGAGAGATTTGTGCTTTGGTGAAGCTTTCAGCAATAAATATTTTCTTGGGCGAATTTTTAAGGAAATATAAGGAACGAATTAGTTCCTTCGGTCCTAGCAGAATACGTTTGGTACACATGTTAAACGTTTACTAGCATTATTACTGGAAGAGACAATGCTTTTACATGGCACTGCCTGCCACCAGTAATGTCCGAAAATTGAAAACACTTGCTACCCTGAAGATGATCAAATCATTTGTTGTAAAGACGAATAAATAGGGCCTGCCAGTTTGTGGTTACGCCTAGATTTTTGCTTGCCAGTTATCATAAGAAACATTGCACGGGGCCCTATAATGTAAATGAAACTTGGTCTTGTACATGTGATGCTCCGCAACCTGCAAATTCTGTAAATGTCTCAAATTTCAATAAATTAAAGGTAACATACATGTTTCCATTGACTACAGTGACTTTATATTGATTAAAAAATAAAAATCAATAGGAGGGTTTCTAAAGTGGGACTGTAAAAGGTGGTAAGATTAGTATTTCTTGTGAAATGATCGCGAAAATACGATTTTCAAGCTAGTTTGTATTAAATGACATGAAAATGTAACGTATTAATTCTACCGTCAGAACAGATTCAGTATTTTTTGAGGAAGGACTAGGATATGACTCTTCAAACTTTCCCGGCGGATGTGTTGTAAATAGTCATCACGGGTTTGCCCCCGGATATAGGATATTTCAAGATGAAGTTATTAGATAAATGGAGAAATAACAGAGCCAACCTGTTGCAAATAATTGTTTAGTACATTTACCTAGGTTTCGACACATCTAAGGACGCCTTCATCAGAATGAAAACTTAAAAGCCGGCAAGTTACATTGCACGAAGTTGTTCCTTGCAAGGTGTACGTTCCAAAAGCTGGAACGATTTTAATTTTTAATATTTGACTTGAGCACATCTGCTCTAAACTTTGACGGTTGCCTTCTCACAATGTAACTTCAAGGTTTTTAAATTTTCATTTTCATGAAGATATCCTTAGAGACGTCGAAAACTAGGTAAATGTATTAAACAATTATTTGCAACCGGCTGTCTGTGTTATTTCTTCACAGAAATTTATATACGGTTGTTGAACGACAGCCATGCCCAAAGCTGTTATAAGCTATACATAATATGGACACGAAACAGATTTTGACATGCGCTACTGTTAAGAGGTAATAAAAATTGCATATCGTTTTATTCGTTCTGCAAGGACATTCCTCAAATACAAAGAATCGACTCTGTAGGTCTCAAACTGTAATTTCTCTTGAATTGGCATAGTTGTTTGCTGGAATAGTAACATCCCCCTTTCAGTTCTGTCAGATGGGCTCATCGCAATGGTTCTGGTGAATGACCCCAATTTCGACTAACAAAAATGAACCCCATTTCATCGGAAACCAATTTTTGCCTGCATTATGATCTACACCGTGTTAGAAGACCTATAAGTACCACCATCTATTTCAGTTGTTACATCATTTCAGACTCGTTTTTCGTACGAGACGGGCTACCTAACGCGTAATTCAGCATCAGTTCTAATGTTATAAGACTAGAAATGGATAGGAGAGGATGAAATTACTCACTAATTGCTGATTGCGCTCTCAGAATACAACAATACGTGGGCTTTACGGGTCGTAATAATGAAATGTTGTAGTTACTGAAGCGCTTTGGTCCGTGCCTTTCCTCTATAAAACTCGGAAATCAGTGCGCAGTGAAGCGAAGCGGACAAGAAAGAAAGTGTGCGAAGTAGTAAGTCAAGGAGAACGGGAGAGAAGAATCAGAAAAGAGTGTGGAAAGCAGAGGCGAGCGAAGCAACTCTTCTCACACGACGCATGCAAATGTAATCAAGAGGACATTAAAACAAACACAGGCCGGATTAATTATGTAGACTCGAGCGGAGGTATAAGGGGTCTAATTAACGTATCGGTAGTGCTGGCTCTGCTTGCGAGTGGGAGGGGGGAAAGAGGGTGGAGGGGGGGGGGGGGGGAAGGCAGGATTAACAGAAAGCACTTCTTTTACAAATTAAACCTACATCCCCGAGCTGCACATAAATTTACATCAATTTGCATGGCGTCTGCTTGGCACTTCTTTCATTACGGTTTCGGATTCTCCTAAGAGGAGAAAGGTGTAGGAAAAGACAGAGACAAAAAAAAGAAAGAGCTGGCGATATACCTTGAGATGTCACGAACAATTGAAAAATTCGAATCCTTCTGCTTTCGTGAATGTGGTTTCTCTCCAATTTCTCACACAACACTTATCTTGTGTTGGTCAAGAAATTTTCTTCCACCCGCTTTCACTGAAATTCCTACTGTTTCGTCGAGAATTATTCTTCACCATTTTTTTTATAATGAATGAATGTCTCATTAGTGAAAGTAGTGTTTTCTACAAACGTAGAAATCATCTCTGTCAACAGTCGTTCAATAATGTAATATGAACGCAGTCCGTTAATACAGCCTACCAAATTTTAAAAATAATGGTAATGGAAAATATTCAAATAATTTGACTATTACGCAAATACAGAACGGCAGAAATTATTCTGTAGCTTGGCAATGCGACAAAGTTGAATTTCATTGCACATTCCTGTACAACTTATAAACTCATGTTAGTTTCAGCGTACCCTCAGTTTAATACAGATCAGTCTGTAAAAATACTGAAAGACGCAAATTTCATTTATATTGCGAGCAACACTGATGTTAAATTGACACTGTGGCAACGAAATGTGCATCGCGTTGTTGGCAAAAATTTTGCTTTCATGATTTTGTTTCTGGTTGATATATGGCTAGAGCGTTTTTACTAGTCAGTGCTGTGAAAGAATTGGCAAGTTTCGGAACACGCAACGATCAAAATTTTGCTAATAACGTCATTACAAAGCTAAATGCTGGTTCTTCAGTTTACGCCTATTGCACGAGCGTTTAAAATTACTCGAATGAGAGACGTGTCAGTGGACTTTTAATGTAAACTGATGATGACAAATCGTTAGGAATTCATTGAACATTTATTCATGTTTGTAACTCATGCTCCACTGGTGTGAAATTACCAATAAAGTCAGACTTTCACACGCGAATTTTGTTACTCAACAAATATCGTCATACTCTAGTTGTTGAACTGTCAGAAATATCACATGGTTTCAGTTATACTTCCATCAAGCAAATGTGATCGTATCATTTGTTTACGTGCGTATTAATTTACAACACTGTTGGCCCAGAATGATTTACCCTTTTTTTTTTATTTAGTTTGGATATAGATTCTCTTGTTTCTCCAGGCACCAGCGTCAGTTGGCAGAAATTTACATTCCTGTTTTCCAGTAGCCATGTTGAACTAGCTGCAGCAAAATCTGCACAAAACATAATAAATTCACAGTTATGTGCTGGCGTAGCTCATATTGGAGGAGTATATGCCTATCATGAAATGAAATTAAGTGTGGAAGCATACACAAAAAATTCGTAACATAAGATCAGTGAACAACGAAAAATAATACCAACTAACGATGGAGAATGCTGTGAATGACCTAGAGCTACTGCTTTTAACCTGCAGTTAAGTCTATGACGGCTAAAAATAAGACAAGTAACTTACAGTGACTAGTACATAGTGCGCGCTACGTGGAACGTAATACGTCATCTGAAGGTGGAAAATAGAGTATATATCACTGAAGTTTAGGAAGTAATGTTGTTTAGCTGCCGTAATTGCTTCTTTCGCAATACGTTGATTCTGTATTTTATAATGTAACTGAAAAATATTGCGTGAAAGACGTTCCTGTTGTCACAGATCTGTAGTGCATACGAATCGTAATATCATCGTTCTTTTCAGACATCATATATATATATATATATATATATATATAAACCTGAGGAGCCCTGCAATAAATAGTGGCACCTGAAACATATACAGGTGTTTACTGTGACAGTAGTGACATTTTCTCCTAAATGTTGTAAGTAAACAACTATAAAATTTTGCTTGAAAAGAGCACGTAAGATTAATGTTATAAAGGGCTTATTGCAACATTTTTTTCTACTCGGTGACGACCTAATGAAATGACAGTAGAGAACATGTAGCAAGCTCGAAATACATCGAGAGTTACGTAGAAATCTGTAATCAAGCACTGACTGATAAATGGCTGAATATCATTACGAAAATTTTATACCATAGCTACACAATATAGACACTACATTTTGCAAACACTGCGTAAAAGAAACAGCGTTTAATCGAAAATGAGCAGAGAAACGTCTCGTCGATAAAATAAATATTAATGATATCTACAGGTAATATGCATCGTTCTTCAGTTCTACCCTACATAGGGTAGCGGAAAGAGCATTTCTTTTTTTCTGCGCTATGTCGTTGTCGCTATGCCTTTTTTTCAATGATTTGTTCAGTTAGGCTCGACTTGTTTAGCTTGTGCTGCCCTCCAAATTATTTGTAGTTTTTACGTGCCTCAATAGTATATCAATTTATGACGTCTTGTTGTTTACGTCTTATATAAAGATATTTTTTTTAGTAGGAAACGATGTTAGTCTATCCTTATTGTTTGAAGCTATCTTTCTAACATATCCTTCTTCATGTACTCTGTATCATAGTCGTCTGCAACCATTATTATTTGATCTTGAGCGAATAGTAAAATCGGTACGTAATCCCCATATGTCGAGGTCCACTCCTCTATAATTTTTCATCCATTGTTTAAGATCTTCGTTCTGCTAAAATTTAATAGGTGCTATATAGCATCTTTGTCTAAGTAACCAGATTAACCATTAAATCACGAAGTATATTCTCTCAGACCGAACGAGAATTTTCAAACTCGCTCTAGAAGGTAAATTCTGGCTGAGTGCTTCTATATTCCCCCTTCCCTCCTTAAATCGCCAACTCTATAATTTTTCATTTTTGGTTTGCATAAACTCCATTTTTTGTTTGTTGTGACACATGTTTTTGACACGTGTTGGAGTCTGCTAGACTGCACCTCGTGAATTACATACCTTTTTTTCTTACAATAGCACAAAATACTTTTGCAGGAATGTGTCAGTTTTAACAGTCCATGGTTTGATGAAGTTGTTAGTCGGTAAACAGGGGAACATGTCAGTGATATAGATCAAGATGGGAAAAAGAAACGACGATTTTGAAACAGCCGTGATCACAATTCTGCTGGCTAACGAGAGTATTGTTCAGAGGACGAACTTCAGGACAGTGGTGTTGGGCACAATAAAATACTCAAAATGTTCGTTAATAAAAAATGTGTTCTGATTTATTCTGAAGGAAAATGTAGATACTAGCAGTGAACGTCGGTTTTGCAAACTTTCTCTTGTCCTATCGAATACAATTTCCATGTGCAAGCTTAAATGCTGGACAATTTTGGTAAACATTTTTGGAAACAGTGATCAATAGAGTATTATATTTTAACTAAAGTTCAGTCTTGATCACAACACTTATGTCTCAATAACATAGGTGACCAGTTTCGGTTATATGTATATAACCATCTTCAGACCTGTGAATTAATTTTAGAAAATTTTAGAAAATAAAACTTATTATACCCGTGGCTTCCTCTGCATATTTTAGCTCATGCTCAGCACTCATAACCATCAGTTGACCTCGTAGCAGCTGAGGAGAGCTCCGCCTACCATCCTCCCAAGGAAGCCATGGGTATAATAAGTTTTATTTTATGTTGTTAAAATTTTGTCATCATTACACACTTTTCATTTTATTTTAAGATTGGTCTCTAGTATTTTCTAAAATTAATTCACAGGTCTGAAGATGGTTATATAAATATAACTGAAACCTGTCATCTATGTTACTGAGACATAAGTGTTGTGATCAAGACTGAACTTCAGTTAAAATATAATTAAACGCTGGAATTTAGTTTTATGTGAAAATTTACCAACTGCAGATATACTATAAATTTTTCAAAATGTAAATTTCAATCCTCCAGTTTACATGTACTATTAAAAAAATAAATCTGTACGAAAATACGTGACATTGTGTGATAAAAAGTAAAATACTACAGACTTTACTTAAGACAACAAAAATCGACGAGGAGTATTTAAACAGTAATTGTCAATAATTGTCAAAATAAATAATTGTCAAAATAAATAATTGTCAAAATAAATGTTAAATAACTAAAATGAAAATTTTCAGATGATTCATTCATTAAATCAAGCTTTTAACACCTCATAGTATACGTTACAGAAAAGTCATCTCATGAGACGTAGGTTAAGGCATATTTCGTTGTGATTTTGTTTTAGAAGATCGAGGAAATTAGCGGGGCTAATTTAGCGAGTACGGAAGACTTGCGAGTGCGCCTGTATGGGCGGTCCGGATGGGCCGGGCGCGCGCAGCGGCCATTGCCGGCGAGCGACCGCCCGCCGGCCGGCTTCTGCCATTGGCCGGCGCCCGCGCTGCTCAGCCGCGGAGGCGGCGCGACACACCGTGATTAAGCAAGCGCGACAGCGCCGCCCCAAATCACTCAATAATTAACGGATGCGCCCTATAAACACTGCCAACTCGTCTTCTATGATCTAGATCCTGTTGTGATGGGGGTCTTCCGAATCGTTTACCAGTCAGCTGTGCGTAAGAGTCTGCCTGCGCCGACAACGATCCGCACACATGGCGTTTGTGTTTGTCTCACTGAAATACAGTATAGTATTTAATTTTCAGTCGTGTCTCTCCCTAGAATCAACGTTTCCTCTCATTTCCTGTGACCCACACAGAGATCGAGACACGCGCTTCCAGTCACGAAAATTCGGCATAAAATCTCGTCGTAATCTCTTGGTTTTCTTGTTTAACATTTTATTTGTCGTTAACTACATTATATGAAACACTCCACACTTTATTCGCTAGTATAATATTCTTAATGCTTGCAACCATTACTCCTCAAAATAATTTAATTTTCCGGCGCAATCATATTGATTTCCTTCGAAATGTTTCCACCGGCATGTTCAGATCTGCAAAACAAATAAGTGCTAACATTGAATGAAAATTTTCGCAGATTACGTCAGAACTGAAATGTAAAGAGCTTTTACTTTATTAATGAAAAACAATGTTTATTATTTTACCGATCTGTTTTCGAAATAAATGGTTGTAGCTCCCTCGTAAGTTGTGTTAAGAAGTGTATTTTTGTTTCTTGATGATGACTTGTTACGAACACCTATGTCCATTTTCAGTCCATTCGTATCATAAGTGTGATAACACAGGCGAAAAATTTCTCCCACAGTGATTATTAAAGCGGCACTAGGTGGGCGACTCACAACAATGAAGAGACTACATACTACATACATTGGAGAACTCAATTATAAAACAAGCTGGGGATCTATTTTTCACCTGCAGCATGCTCCAAGTTTATAAATCTGTTTCCGGCTGTTACACCATGTCACATACAAAGATAAATAGGCCTACGCCTGTCTTTGAATTTTTTTCAAAGTAAAACATTTTAAACTAGTGCATCAGAGAGTATCTCATTTGATTTTCAAACCGGACTATTATTAATCTTTAATTTGTGACTGAAACGAGAGGAATTAGTTTACTAAAAATAAAAAAGAAAATATTGCAGAACGTAAGACAGTGTCATGTATTTTTCAATTCGGAGTGTATAAATTATTCTACTAATAAGTGACAGTAGAGTGAATTAATGCAATTAGGTCCCTCCTTGTATATATTCACTGACAATGTGATTCTTGCAATTGTGGCATTGCACCTCGGCCTGTATTTTATGATATGAGATCACTTTATTTTAATGTAATTTATTTCTATTTTAATTTGAGAATCATCTGCGTAAATTCACTTCTAATTTTTGAATTTATTTGTTTTTTACATCTGAGAACAGTCCATTTCGGTAGACATAAATGTGACTATGCCCGATAATTAAAATATATTAACGATAAATTACTCTGGTGTCTGCTTCGATCGAAATGTTATTACCATAATTATTCCTCCGTCGCTACTTCAATTTTGTTTACCATGTACGAAGAAAGAAGTCTGTTGCACCTGAATATACATTTTGTTTCCGACCAAACATGGTTTACCGGTTCTTGTTAAAACATTCTCAGTGCTCAACAAATTTGTTTAAATACATATTTTGTTGTGAAGTGTGTAATATTTTCTGGCAGCACACTGTCCTCACACTGAATGAGCTGCCAGGAAACTGTACATTTATCACTGCAGAATATGGATATAAAGTCTGTCATAATCATGTTAAGATATACAGCGATCCATGTTCAAAGTTTTAAAAATGTAAGAACGTAATGAAACTGTGGTGAAACAAAGCTGACACAATTAACACATGTTTTATTATGTTTGTACAGCCTTCGACGGTGACTGTATTGGCTACAAGTTTTTTTTAAATATTTTGTTTGCTACTTTAACAAGACAGATCGATTTGATGGTGATTTTATAAATTGAAAGCGGTTTTAAAATAAATAAAAAAAATTATGTGACCAAAAACTGGCTTCAGTCCCACAAAAATACGTGTAGTTAAATAATTATATTTTATATTGTAGACCACTCGATGTGCGTAATACGAATAGGTGAAACATGTTTGGTTGAAAACTAAATATACCTTAAATTCAGTTTCAAAATGGGGATAATATTTATTCTTATCGACGCGATCAACACAATACGAGAAATGTTACGATTGTAGACACTAAGTTCTGTTAGATTATTTGTTGTCTCGTTTCTGTATAACCTATCAGCAAATAAGAGAAACGTCGAATTTCATTATTCTCACAAGCAGCTGAAACAAACCACTGAAGATGTCTTTAATAGAAAAAGCTGAAATGGACCTGGAAATTAAATACTGTGTTGCAACCAAGGAAGGGGCGTTTCAGTTTGTAAACTGCATTTCTTCTTTGTTTCGGAATATAACAACAAGAAGCTTGTCGAATGTGTGTGATTTATGTTTTAGCTCGAAACTTATTGCAAAGATGTCTGTGCGAGTGCACTAGAAAGTAACAATTTCGGTATTAAGTGTATCGTAGATGTAAAAATATAACGTTAACTGAGGAAAATTATTCTTTGCTTTACCTATAGTCACTATAATTTTATCTTAAGTTTAGCAATAAATACACTTTGAGGACTGTTTACAGTGAAACACTTTCTACCTCTCAACTCATACAGCCTCATTAGTGATTTCCTCCAGGGGCAATATTTAAAACGTATTTGTTACTCAAGAAAACTAGCGACCTTTACTGAACAATATCGTCTGAGGATGAGTATGGAGTTTACGTTGCTCCACAGCATAAATAATATTATCTTTTCTTTTACTTAATTTATCAGATGAGTTATATACACACGGGAATTTGGCTGTTTATGTTTTAAAGAGCACTGAAATTTGTGTCACCGGCTAAAGCTAGAATCACTTCAGAATAACTTCGGAACTCTTGCCGTAGTCGTAATATATTGCTAATGTGAGAAGAGGAAAGTGTAGTTACATGAAGTGTGTTACTGCTAGAAATAATCATATTGGTTTAATTTGAAGTCGTCAGCAGTGGTAAACCCATTTTTAAAAGGGTATGTATATCATTGACCGTAAGGCAAAACTAATTGTTTATTTCACGTTGTCTTATACTAAGCATCCTGCTTCCTGTGCGCCTATAAGGGGGGGGGGGAGGGGGAGGATAAGCTTTGGGTGTGGTCTTAGCGACAAATCTAAGAAGAGCAACTGTATTATTTTTGAGCTGCATCGAACAACTTTACCACATTTTATTTATTTATTTATTTAGTATAGTGCTATACTACCTACAGTAAGCACCAGCACACAATCAAACGGAACTCCCATATTGAACGTATAGGATATATTTATTTGTGTCCCGACCGAAATACGTTTTTATTAACATTAATTTTGCAAGTGTTTAGAAAATAATGTCCATACAGACGCTTTCTCTTGTCTTCTCCTCTATTCTTTTCTTCGTTTTATTATTATTATTTTAATTATACGTAAGGAAACTGGATGCAAAAACTCAAACACATACCATTTACATACAGCAAAAATAGGGAGAAAATAGGCGACTGTGAATCTAACGCCAATAACAAAGAAGCAGCACATTGGAATATCTTCTGCAGTTGTTGGTGACGTAATGACAACTTTAAAACAGGTGAGAAGTTAGTTTGTTTAGTATGTAAGATATTGAACGAATAATGTATCTATTCAGCAAACACATACAAATGGCATACCGTTTCCAATATTAAGTAATTCGTTTCCTTTACTGACTGCATTAATAAAACAAAACATATGAAATCTATAGTAAAGAGACCGTATTACACACGAAACTATTTGGGAAGCATCAGTAGAGTATGAATCTTAATTTCTCTCCACAGTTTTCTGCAAATATAACAAGTTGGAACCTACCTTTAATTATTTATGCGTGTTCTTTGTTCTGCGCCATGAAAATGTAAAACCATTCAACGGATAAATAACGGAGAAACTGTCTGTTACCAAAACGTATCAAATTTAACACGCAGGCGTAGGCGGAAACAAACTTTTTTCAGTGTCTGTAAACTGAAGTTGAATGGTTCTGGCGTACATTTTTTATAACGAGAGGATATTCAAAAGTAAGTTGAAGAGCACGTTGCCTCAAATGCAGACTAAAAACGTTCTGTAGCTATAGTGTTGTCTGATTATTACCCTGTATCTTCTGCACGTATAATGTAAAAGAAAGACGTACAAGAAGCTTCAAGAGTTATCAGAAGGAAGTATTATAACTAACTTTCACAACATAATTTTACTTTGTGAGCTCTATAAATCCGTATCGGTACCATACTGTATATTCCTTGCTCTACAAAGGCAGATACTATATCAACAGTAAAGAGGTAATTTGTATATTACTTAATACTTTAATGGCTTATTACGGACAATAGAGTGAAACTAAATGGGAAACCATGATTATAATCTTGTTCCGACATCTGGGATGTGTGTTCAGAAACATGAAATGAAGGAAGTCGAGTTTTTTCACAACACACAAGTAACTTTTACGATGTCTTGTTCTGTTTCAACATAACAATTCAGTATGGCCTACACAGCCTTAAATTTTGTTATAATTAGTGAAATAAAGATTTTGTTTGCAGCCAACCATCAATTCTCCAAAGCTGTTACATAAAGTTTATACATTGAGAGTGTAAGATCGTTTTCGGACAATATTTCTGTGAAATTTCTGGTTTCCACTCTTCTTGTGCATACAAGTAAAGTATTCTTTTCCTCTATTTCCCCGAGAGCTAAAGGAATATTAATTTATTATGCAATTCTGCAGTTGTGTACCTGGACTTTCTTACATATAAACAGGCACCATTCTTAAAATACTCTTTGCAAATGACATTACACATAATGCGAACACATTACTCCTAGATAAACAGACTGGTAGTGACAGTAATGAAATATGCGGGGCTGTTTGCACGGTCGCAAAATTTACATCAGCTAGCAGTGATGGATAAAGTGCAGCAGAAACGGCAGCAACAGAAGAATAATTAATACTGGAGCCCGAGTTGTTTGATGAAGAGATCATGAGACGAGACGAAGAAGAGCCTGAAGTCAGGAGAGAATAGGAGGCATAAAACTGCTATAGAGAAAGAAAAAAGATGGCATTCAACAATAAATAGTGATTTGTAAATTCATCCGACCACTAATTTCGCCCTTCAATACCGTAAACCACGTCACTTGACAAAAGAAAGCTTGTCAGACATACATCTGATTTAGTAACAGAGATATTTCACACACAACGACATTTTTGATAATCTTGTGTGTTAGCAAAAGACAGATGAAATACTTTGTGGCTATTTAAAAAAAGAAAGGAAAAAAAACACAGGACACCCAGTAGGTGTTTCTCTCTCTTTAAAGGTGTGTGTGTGTGTGTGTGTGTGTGTGTGTGTGTGTGTGTGTGTGTGTGTGTTTTCTGAGTTGACTTGTTTTTTGTCCAGCCGAACTGTATGCAGTGTGCAGAAGAAACAGTCACATTTTTTACCCGTTTACGCTGTGTGTTTCTACTTCTCTTAGACGAGCGTTTGATAATCACCAAATGCATGTAGCAATATTACCTATTCTAGGCAAAACTACTTAACACAAAAACCAGGTTCACAAACATTGCCCGAGAAAAATATAAAAAGATGACTTTACAAAGAAATGTGCGTTTACAAATATTGCGGATGTGGAAAATCGATACAGCTAATCTGTGTAAAACTATCAAATATTTATTTACTTTTTTGTAATTGAGTCTAGAGGGAGAGAATTATTGTTGTTTATGATTTGTACCTAGACCGCCACTGTCAAAGGTAAGGACAATAAATAACGGGACGTTTGTTAACATCGTGTCAGAAGAAGAATTCCATGCTGAAGTGACAACAGCAACATCCCGAAATATATGTAGACTCATGCAGTTCTCTCGCAGGGAAGAAATATGTCATCCGAAACTGTGTTAATTCAGGATCGCGTCGAGCGAATGTCGCGGCATTAGTATCAACGGTTCCGACCTCAGAGATCAAAGGTCAAGTTTTCACGCCAGGAGTGCCAAGCAGAATGCACCAAGCGGCGTGTATTCTTAGACGCTGACCGTCGCCTTTGAAGCCGCCAAGACCTCGCCTAAAGTGCTAAACATGATAACATGGCGTCTACTATTTAACGTTTAAAGTGCAGCCCACTTACATTTCTCTAGAACAGAAAACCCCGAAGCACTGGAAGCTATTCTCGTATAGGGTCCATCACTTAACGTCTTCCGCATGCGCATCTGCATTGGGACCCATCTGCCTTTGGCAACTCTCGCCTCTATATTCAGCTGTTGCTGGTAGGCCGAGTTGCGTACAGTGAAACTGCAATCACTATGCACTAGCTCATTTGTTGGGAGTAAGCAGTAAATTATTGTAATTTTTTTTTTTTTTACGAAAACACAGTTGTCGGCCGAGTCGAAGTAAGCTGTCATATCTTGCTCCACAACGAGGCCTCAGCGGCGTGACGTCATCATTTCAGTGTATGCGCCGTACACTGAAGGAGTTGGATATGCTTTGTGGTAAGTTGGGGACAGTAGCAATCTTCACTGATTTAAGCAATAGATCTGAGTTTGTGGGACAGATTTAGCTTTTGCCCTCCAGAGTTCACAAACAAGGAAGAAATCTAACCTGAGTGAGTGCTGTAAATTAACGGGTAATACGGGGGTCTGTTTCACGATCATTACTGTTCTTAATGCATAGTAGTGGTCAACTCCTAAATATGACTGATGGGCCCCTTGCACTGCAAGAGTTACTGGGAAATATTTCGAAAATTGTGTAAACAGTGTAGGAGATAATGTTTCTTATCAGTCAGTAACGTACAGCGACTATATAATCAGTTCACAATAACAAACACAGTTACTACAAAGCGAAATTTTTGCTGTCGCAGACAGAGCGAGTAATTAGTGAAGTCGCAAAGGCTAGAATTCTTCATGATGCAAGCAGACAATAATAAGTTCACTTGCTCACTAACTAATGTAGCGATTCGCCGAAAGATTGATCTCCACTGTCACCGACACTGAATCACTACAGCTTATTTACTTTCCCTCTAAAATGGTTCAAATGGCTCCGAGCACTTTGGGACTCAACTCTGAGGTCATCAGTCCCCTAGAACTTAGAACTACTTAAACCTAACTAACCTAAATACATCAGACACATCCATGCCCGAGGCAGGATTCGAACCTGCGACCGTAGCGCTCGCGCGGTTCCGGACTGTAGCGCCTAGAACCGCTCGGCCACTCCGGCCGGCCTTACTTTCCCTCTATTACATCCTATAGCAGTGTAAGTACATTCTCTCCTAGGATTTGTCGTTAATAACACAAGCTCAGTGAAACTCCGTTAGTGAATATCAGACGGAAAACTCTTTACACTAGACTTTGTTGTGACAAACAACACAAGGTTCTTTTTAATTCTCAAACTACTTTCAGTCTTGAGGTCATCATCCGACGGAAATTTCAGTTTCTTGTCCAAACTTGACGATGTGTACAGGTATTTATTTATTTATTGGCTAGTATCACATCACACAAGAAAACATATTTTCTTTGAAAATACATATACAAATATTCAACACACAGTAGCCGGCCGGCGCGGCCGAGCGGTTCTAGGCGGTTCAGTCTGGAACTGAGCGCCCGCTACGGTCGCAGGTTCGAATCCTGCTTCGGGCATGCATGTGTGTGATGTCCTTAGGTTAGTTAGGTTTAAGTAGTTCTAAGTTCTAGGGGACTGATGACCTCAGCTGTTAAGTCCCATAGTGCTCAGAGCCATTTGAACCATTTTTGAACACACAGCTAAAATATCATACTGCCAAGTTAATTAAATTTACAATATTTACAAAGTACAAGGCACACATCTCTTCGCTACATTTTTAACTCTTATGGATCGCCAGGAAAAAATCGTTTTGGACATGCATATATGACATACTGAACAGCTTGTCATTCTCCACCATAGTCTCACCTGGGTAATGTTGCTGATCCACGTTTGTACACTGAATCTGAAATTCTTCCACTAGGCACAGACTAGATGTTGCGGTACTATTCAAAAACGTGATGGCACAGAAGATATGTAACGCATCATAAGTTGTTCTGGGGCAGCATTGATCTAGCACATGGAACACGAAACTAACTAACCAACCAGAGTCTTACGAATAAACCCTAAGTCTTCCGATCAATCTCACGAATAAACCCAAAGCCTTCTGATCAACCACTTCTGATTTGAGCCCCATACCTTCATGGCTTGCATTATGTTTTGAATTTAAATACCACCCAAACAATCCACAGAACGCTTCTACTCTCTCTTCGAGGATTCTCGGGCACTGTTTTTGAAAAGGATGCATCTTGCTGTTAGTACGCACTTCACACCCAAAAAAAAAGTAACCACACGATATTTACTTACGCCTTCGCCATCCTTTTTTAGTCGACTAAGGAACTGTCTCAGTAGCGAGCTTGCCCTCATAACTCTAGCATTCTGTGCTTACAACGGGCGGATTTTCGTCGCGCCGTGCCTCTGTGGATTAGTATAGGCGTCTCTCGCGCATGACGTGTTTCCTCCGACCGGCACAGCCGTTAATTCACTGCCGTCATGGCGACCGGCCTAAAAATCGATGACAACTTATTCCGGAGAGAGTGCCTCCCCACCCCCTCCCCCAAACACATCCCACCATAACGACCAACCCTTTGCTCTGTTCACACACACACACACACACACACACACACACACACACACACACACATGTGCGCTTCACGAAAGCGGGTGATTTACGCTCCCTCGCAATTAATGGTGAACGGCATTCATCTCGCCAGCACCCACACAGGGTGTAGATCTTCCTGCGCTGATAAAATAGTCACCCCTGTGCTCTGATGGTGGCGCGAGGGCGTCTGCGACACTACCTCGAGGGGTGCTACACCTGTTTAGACTTTTGACGTTAGATACCTGGAGCGGCGTTTGAAACTAGAACAAAAAAAACTTGACAAAAAGGGGAAATCAGGGTCTTTAAGTCAGATTTTTGAACATTGTTTGAGCCTCAGAGACTGGTTTACTTTTAGGAAGGAAGAGTGGAGAGAGAGAGAGAGAGAGAGAGAGAGAGAGAGAGAGAGAGAGAGAGAGAGAGAGAGAGTAGGAAGGAAGGAAGGATGGAAGGGAGAGGGGGCAAGGGAGACGGAGAATGAAAGAAAACCTAAAAAAAAAGTTTTCGATAGTTCTAGTAAGATGGACATCTGATAGCTATTACCATACCTGTCGACGACTACAAATAGAATTTTAGTCCTCTACTAGGGGGTGGTGAGTATGTGTAGTAGAGTGTGTAATTTACCGATAACTTTTCAATTTAGTCACAAGGTATTTGGGTTCTCTATTTTTTTCCAACAAATCTACTACAAAGTTTACTATTCCAGACTTTATAAGGTCGTCATAGCCTCCTTTTCATTCGTGGTAAGATAATATCGAAAAAGCATAAAAAGTAGATAAATAACAGGGCAATACCTCAGGTAGTCATTTCCTTCACTGGTGAAGTGATACCTGCGCAGCTGCCACGTCTTCCGTGTAATATCTGGTATTGCCTCTGCAAGATATATGTCGTACATAAAAAAGTATGTCGATTAAGAAAATTAATATGTTGTCATCAGGGCTTTCTCTGAGCAAGTTGCCGACCGAAGTGGCCGAGCGGTTCTAGGCGCTACAGTCTGGAACCGCGCTTCCGCTATGGTCGCAGGTTCGAATCCTGTCTCGGGCATGGATGTGTGTGATGTCCTTAGGTTAGTTAGGTTTAAGTAGTTCTAAGTTCTAGGGGACTGATGACCTCAGATGTTAAGTCCCATAGTGCTCAGAGCCATTTCTGAGCAAGTTGCAGTAACGAGGTGACGGTACGTATCTTGTGTTTCTATGATAAAATAAAATTAAAAAAATGGTTCAAATGGCTGTGAGCACTATGGGACTTAACATCTGAGGTCATCAGTCCCCTAAAACTTAGAACTAGAGGCAGGATTCGAACCTGCGATTATAGCGGTCGCGCGGTTCCAGATTGAAGCGCCTAGAGCCGCTCGGCCACTGCGGCCGGCCGATAAAATAAATAAAAGGCATGTGCAACGGTTAAAAATAGCAGCAGTATGCAGAACACACGTATCACCGTGCTATCACAATGGGAAACAACGTTGCGGCATTAAAAATGACGAAAAAAATTTTGGAAATTTGTGGTAAGTTGCTATGGAACCAAACTGCTGATGCCATAAGCCCCAAAGCTCACGCACTACTTAGTGGCAAACAGAAAATTACCAGTACAAAATAACTGATAGAATTTCTTGGAAAAGTTGTTGTTGTTGTTGTTGTGGTCTTCAGTCCTGAGACTGGTTTGATGCAGCTCTCCATGCTATTCTATCCTGTACAAGCTTCTTCATCTCCCAGTACCTACTGCAACCTACATCCTTCTGAATCTGTTTAGTGTATTCATCTCTTGGTCTCCCTCTACGATTTTTACCCTCCACGCTGCCCTCCAATACTAAATTGGTGATTCCTTGATCCCTCAGAACATGTCTTACCAACCGATCCCTTCTTATTGTGAAGTTGTGCCACAAACTCTTCTTCTCCCCAATCCTATTCAATACTTTCTCATTAGTTACGTGATCCACCCATCTAATGTTCAGCATTCTTCTGTAGCACCACATTTCAAAGGCTTCTATTCTCTTCTTGTCCAAACTATTTATCGTCCATGTTTCATGGCTGCACTCCATACAAATACTTTCAGAAACGACCTCCTGAGATTTAAATCTATACTCGATATTAACAAATTTCTTGCCATTGCCAGTCTACATTTTATATCCTCTCTACTTCGACCATCATCAGTTACTTTGCTCCCCAAATAGCAAAACTCCTTTACTACTTTAAGTGTCTCATTTCCTAACGTAATTCCCTCAGCATCGCTCGACTTAATTCGACTACATTCCATTATCCTCGTTTTGTTTTTGTAGATGTTCATCTCATATATTCCTTTCAAGACACTGTCCATTCCGTTCAGCTGTTCTTCCAGGTCCTTTGCTGTCTCTGGCAGAAGTACAATGTCATCGGCGAACCTTAAAGTTTTTATTTCTTCTCCATGGATTTTAATACCTACTCCGAATTTTTCTTTTGTTTCCTTTACTGTTTGCTCAATATACGGATTGAATAACATCGGGGAGAGGCTACAACCCTGTCTCATTCCCTTCCCAACCACTGCTACCCTTTCCTGTCCCTCGACTCTTATAACTGCCATCTGGTTTCTGTACAAATTGTAAATAGCTTTTAGCTCCCTGTATTTTACCCCTGCCACCTTCAGAATTTGAAAGAGATTATTCCAGTCAACATCGTCAAAAGCTTTCTACAAGTCTACAAATGCTAGAAACGTAGGTTTGCCTATTCTTAATCTAGCTTCTAAGATAAGTCGTAGGGTCAGTATGGCCTCACGTGTTCCCATATTTCTACGGAATCCAAACTGATCTTCCCAGAGGTCGGCTTCTACCAGTTTTTCCATTCGTCTGTACAGAATTCGCGTTAGTATTTTGCAGCGGTGACTTATTAAACTGACAGTTCGGTAATTTTCACATCTGTCAACGCCTGCTTTCTTTGGGATTGGAATTATTATATTCTTCTTGAAGTCTGAGGGTATTTCGCCTGTCTCATACATTTTGCTCCCCAAATGATAGAGTTTTGTCGGGACTGGCTCTCCCAAGGCTGTCAGTAGTTCTAATGGAATGTTGTCTACTCCCGGGGCCTTGTTTCCACTTAGGTCTTTCAGTGCTCTATCAAATTCTTCACGCAGTATCATATCTCCCATTTCATCTTCATCTACACCCTCTTCCATTTCCATAATATTGTCCTCAAGTACATCGCCCTTGTATAGTCCCTCTATATACTCCTTCCACCTTTCTGCTTTCCCTTCTTTGCTTAGAGCTGGATTTCCATCTGAGCTCTTGATATTCATACAAGTGGTTCTCTTTTCTCCAAAGGTCTCTTTAATTTTCCTGTAGGCAGTATCTATCTTACCCCTAGTGAGGTAAGCCTCTACATCCTTACATTTGTCCTCTAGCCATGACTGCTTAGCCATTTTGCACTTCCTGTCGATCTCATTTTTGAGACGTTTGTATTCCTTTTTGCCTGCTTCATTTACTGCATTTTTATATTTTCTCCTTTAATAAATTAAATTCAGTATTTCTTCTGTCAGCCAAGGATTTCTACTAGCCTTGGAACAGTATAATAAACAAAAACTGCTCGTGGGGTTATGAGACGTATATGTTTCGAACAAGAAATAGTCTTGAGCAAAACGCAGTTTCTCCCAAAATGAACAAGTTCATTATATCGTGGATCTGTCAGACGATTTCTTCATATAAATGACTAGCATTCGCAGCGAAAAATGTAGCAGCAACTGAGAAGTGCCAGCAATCATACAATAATCTATCACAGGTCCATTAAATATTCCAGTTAAGCAGAAAGAATAACACTTAAAGAAGATCATCTTTTTCCGGTTGAAGAAAACTGAATGTGTGTGCAGATTCTTAGCCGAATTTGTATTCTGTGAGCTATACATTTAAGCTGTTTACAGAAGTGATTTAAGCGCAACTACACGATTGTATTAATTCTTTCACTATGGAAAGATTTTCGGGTGTATCGATACTTTGTAGGGATATGTATATTCCCCTGAATCCTGCGCTTCGATTTAGTGAAACAAACGTGCATAGGCGACACTTTATTAGTATAAATTCTCGTGAAATCATACTATAATGAACACACTTTCCTAACCGCGTCTGAATCAGCTGCACAAATCTCGATTCATTGTTGTCGCTATTTAACCACTCGTGGATGTTACTGTTATCTACTTCTTCAAAATCAGAAATTTGCTTCACAAAAACTTTCATAAGAGTAGCAGTAGCGGAATCAGGACTACTACAAACTTCAAATTGGAGGGCGTTGCTGTTTTATTCTACAACAAGCTGATGCTGTTGTATCAACACAGAAAAAAGATTCTGAAGTGGTGTAACTTTATCTTACTACTGACTGTAAGTGAACTGGTAATTATCAACCACCGACATGTTACAAAGCTGGAATCCTCACTTTTATTTCAAAAATGGCTCTGAGCACTATGGGATTTAACATCTGAGGTCATCAGTCCCCTAGAACTTGTTGTTGTTGTGGTCTTCAGTCCTGAGACTGGTTTGATGCAGCTCTTCATGCTACTCTATCCTGTGCAAGCCTCTTCATCTCCCAGTACCTACTGCAGCCTACATCCTTCTGAGTCTGCTTAGTGTATTCATCTCTTGGTCTCCCTCTACGATTTTTACCCTCCACGCTGCCCTCCAGTACTAAATTGGTGATCCCTTGATGCCTCAGAACATGTCCTACCAACCGATCCCTTCTCCTAGTCAAGTTGCGCCACAAACTCCTCTTCTCCCCAATTCTGTTCAATACCTCCTCATTAGTTATGTGTACTACCCATCTAATCTTCAGCACTCTTCTGTAGCACCGCATTTCGAAAGCTTCTATTCTATTCTTGTGTAAACTATTTATCGTCCATGTTTCACTTCCATACATAGCTACACTCCATACAAAGACTTTCTTTCAGAAACGACTTCCTGACACTTAAATCTATACGCGATGTTAACAAATTTCTCTTCTTCAGAAACGCTTTCTCCTAGAACTTAGAACTACTTAAACCTAACTAACCTAAGGACATCACACACATTCATGCCCGAGGCAGGATTCGAACCTGCGACCGTCGCGTGGTCCCAGTCTGCAGCGCCTAGAACCGCTCAGCCACACCGTCCGGCTCACTTTTATTTGAAGATGAAATGGTGAACAACGGAAATAAATATTTCAGCGATGTCCTTCTGGCGGTAAAACCCGAAGCCATATGCATACAGTGTTTTCTAAATAAAGGCATCTGCTCTAATTGTAAGTGA
The DNA here is from genome assembly GCF_023864345.2 of Schistocerca serialis cubense. Lineage (NCBI taxonomy): Eukaryota > Metazoa > Arthropoda > Insecta > Orthoptera > Acrididae > Schistocerca > Schistocerca serialis. Next base: position 65,014,458 of record NC_064649.1, on the reverse strand, counting down.
ATGCGCCAGACTTTGGTTTCTAGTTTTTCAAATTCTTCCAACTATGCAAGGATAACCTCTGATAATAGGGCGTTTACTATTTATTATTTGTTGTCCGGTCCGTTAAGGTTCGGGAAGTAAGAAGCGATGAACTACTTAACAACAGGTAACTGTATTGTAATTTGTGAGTGCTGTACGAAACGTATGCGAGAACAGCCGCTATTGTGAAAAAAGGTCGTGACTCTTCCACTGGGACTGAAATCGAGATGTTGATCCGAAGACAATACCGCCCATCATTGTGGCGTGGGGCGGCTTTTGATGTAGAGGCCCCGGGCAAGCCAATTAAAGGAGGCGAGATCCGCTGAGCTGTGTCGGCTCGGACGAAACGACGCGAAAGCTCTTTCGTTCGTTTGTCGTGTTCGCCTGTGAGTCAAGGCGTCGGCCTTAGAATTTCAAAAAAAGAACAGAAAAAACCGGCCTCGTACATTTATTTATTCGCCGCCCGAAAAAATTATTCGTGCCGTAAATCGTGTGGCCGTTCCCAGCTGCCTGCCGGTCGGCGGAAAATATATGCGGCGACAGAAAACGTGGCCGCCGCTACGGCTATCGAAGCTTCTGCGTCGGCGAGGCGACGTTCTGAGCGAAGAAAGACGAAATCCGGGAGGGGCAGCACGGCAAAGTGTTTGTCTGCAGTGCGCTTGTGGGACCAGTACCAGACATGATGGGGAAACTGGAAAAATGGTTCAAATGGCTCTAAGCACTATGGGACTTAGCATCTGATGTCATCAGTGCGCTAGACGTAAACTACTTAAACCTAACTAACCAAAGGACATCACACACATCCACGCCCGAGGCAGGATCCGAACCTGCAACCGTAGCATCAGCGCGGTTCCGGACTGAGGCACTGTGGTGTGCGTACTGTAAGACCTTCGGTACACACACCATCAGATTATTTGACTTGTCGCTCTAACGAAGAAGGCGAGTGTCAGCAATATGTCTCGTGGTCTTATCGTGGCGTGTTTATCTTCTGCCGTTAGGTCAGACGATAGAAATGCCACTTGCACGCTTAGAGTAGCAGATTGACGGTGACCAACTTTAAACAGAACTTGATTAATTTTCACACACATTTATTAAAATAATAAAAAGCATAGATATTACGTAACTTGATTCTGGATGCTGTTTACAATTGACAATCTGAAGTTCCTTTGGTCTTGGTACGTTAATCCTATTCTCACATATCTCTGATACTTGACAAAGTGTCTATACATTTCTCTTCATGGCTATGTACAGGAATATGATAATCTTATTAGGCGCAGACTGAAAGTTGACTATAGACTAGTGCAGACTGGTGCAGACAAATGCAGACTGACTAATCGGAGGTCTGTACACTCATTATAATACCTCGCGCGTTCAGGTATCACTGCGCGAGTGTGATCCGCGACGAGAAAAGGTTCTACGTTAGGTGCAACCTCATTGGCTGTGTTACATATTAATATGCGGATCGGCGGAAGCAGAATTTGGTCCGTCTCTAAGACAGCGCCATCTCGTAGAGCGGAGACGGACGAGCGCTGCGCCTGCGCTGTTGTGCTTAGCGGGGCGCGCTCTAGTGGGAAAGTTGTGTGCGCGCTGACTACGCGGAACTATGTACACAACAGGCACCTAGAATCGCTCGGCCACAGCGGTCGGCGGGAAACTGAAAAAGAACAAGAGTAGCACTCATCCTGACGTGATCGTACACCAAATGTTTTGTTGTTGCAGACCTGAGGTTTGTACCGCTGCGTTCTTGGGACCTAGAGAGAGACCCACCAAAATTTATTGCACTGGCTGGTGCGTGGGCGAGGGTGTTTTCTAACGCGTAATTTGCCGTTGCAAGTGTTCAACGTCACTTTGAAAGAACGTACAAATGTACGGCATATAAGTATTGAACAACTTCTTGATACTGACAATAATTGCGTTAGAGATTGTAAGGCTACCATCCGTATAGTTTTCTGTCGTAAGCATGTTCCGTCTCGTTTCATGTGGATATCAGAAGGAGTGGAGCTATGCTAATGTGGAAAAATGAGACAGCTGGCTACTGAAACTGAAGGGAGCTTCTTACCTTCTGCGTTTCTAGGCCGTCGATAAGAGCACATTATCGTTGATACTCGGGATTCTGTCCCCATCGAGTGACAAACCCCAAACTGAAGTCGTGTTTTGGCTCCGTTCGCACCATCTTCCCGCGCAACGAGAACTAATAAATTGGTGAGGTACGCGATACTCTACTGTGGCCGACGTTGGCGCTAAGGGAAGCGTTCTCTCGCGAGATTTAATAGCATTCCGTGAGCTGCACACCCACTCCTGCACCCCACTGTCCACCCATCACATCTCCCCACCTTTCGCCTGGACACCAGCGAGTACGTGCGCGCCTGAAGTAAAGTCCACGACGGACTCTCGTGGCTAATTAGGCGCGGGAGTCGTTAACGGATGCATTTCCTCGCGTGTTGTCCCGGCCCTAGCGTTCCAGAGACATCGGCAGCCATTAGCGGATGCCGCAATACCACAGGTACGCGTCTCATGTCGCGGAGAATGAGGGGGAAAAAAAGAAGAAATAAAACAAATAAAGACAGGACTCGAGTAATTATAGAAGTGGCGTGTGTCCTTGGCCGGCAACAACATCCTTGCCGATGAAGTACGAGTTCTGTCCTGTCACGATACCGGTAACAATTTTGACGATATCGGCACTGTGCATCGAGACAAACGAACGACTGCTATTGCTCTCTGTAATTGTTAATATCGACCGCCCGATTTAATCGTCGCTTGTAAGCTCAAGAGGCTTGATCACTTGCGCCTACAATTATCCCTGAAAGAAACAACATGGACTCGACTACTTGACTACGGAATCGGTAGTAAACAATGTAATTTAGTTCTGGAATATCACACACATTGTGTTCTCGGAAATGTCTCCGGCAGTTCCTACTTAGCATTCAATACGACATCGAAAATGTCCGAGATTCAGTTCTCTGCCACAGTGCTTTAAAAATTACTTATTTATTTATTTACTTCTTGTATTGGACTAGCCCTTAGCTCCATGAAGAATCTGTTGCCATTTTCTACTTCTCTGTAACAGAGGAACTACGAAATTTTACAAGCTATTTCCTGTGTCTCATACGTATACTTCTGTACACACATTCAGGTTTTATATTTAAAACAGTTGTAAGTAGGCTGTTTAGGTTTTTATATTGGTAACGCCACGTAGCGCTCTGTATGAAAATCACTGGCGGTGCTGTGTGCAGTCTATGGTTGGTTTGCATTGTTGTTGGCTATTGCAGTGTTGGGCAGTAAGCTGTTAACAGCGCGTAGCGTTGCGCAGTTGGCGGTGAACCGCCAGCAGTGGTGGATGTGGGAAAGTGAGATGGTGGATTTTTGAGAGCGGATGATCTGGACGTGTGTCCATCAGAGACAGTAAATTTGTAAGACTGGATGCCATGAACTGCTATATATATTATGACTTTTGAACACTGTTAAGGTAAATACATTGTTTGTTCTTCATCAAAATCTTTCATTTGCTAACTATGCCTATGAGCAGTTAGTGCCTTCAGCAGTTTGAATCTTTTATTTAGCTGGCAGTATTGCCGCTCGCTGTATTGCAGTAGTTCGAGTAACGAAGATTTTTGTGAGGTAAGTGATTTGTGAAAGGTATAGGTTAATGTTAGTCAGGGCCATTCTTTTGTAGCGATTATTAAAAGTCAGATTGCGTTGCGCTAAAAATATTGTGTGTCAGTTTAAGCACAGTCATTGATAATTTTTCTAAGGGGCCGTTTCACAGTTTCTCTTCATTATCTAATGATCGAGTGGGACTAATACATGTCATCAGTTCATTATCATTTGTATCGTTATGTCACGTAATGGTATCTAATCACATGAGGTTTCTCTGATCGCATGAAAAAATTTAAAAAGGTCCTCCGACGATTTTAGGATTTTTTCCTGACACTTGTCGCTTCTTTCACCTCTGGTGCTGTTTGTTGATGTTGAAATATCCACTTGCACCATGGCTTGGGGTCCACTTTACTCTAGGTCCCCTCTATACCTCGCTTCCTTAGGGCATAACCATCTGCAATAGGACCATGGGCAGCAAAGCACTGCTGTGTCCAAAACAGTCTTCGGATTCTTTCTTTTCGATGACTTAACGCGAAAATAAACCTATGTTCACTGTCTTTGCTACATAGGGTGCCTCCGGAGGAGTGTTCAATATTGAGGGGTATGACAGCGATGATTATTCTAAGCTAAAAGATCTAGTAAACACGAGCTGTGAAATGTGTATCTTATGAGCTATGAGCAATTCTTCATCTTCACTACTGTGAAACAATACGGAACAAATACTTATAGGCCTTAAGGTACTCATTTTAGAGTCCATGTTTACTGCACTTTTTTTCTTTTTTTGGTCCATCCTAGCACATCCTCAAATATGAGAAGCAAAGAGCTTCCAGTAGAAGAGTTTTCTTTCCTAGTTTCGGAAATGAATAAGTGCTCACAGCTTCTGAAGTATGCATCTCATCGATCATCTTTACTATAATTTCTTGCTTCGACTAAATTTTCCTGTCATCTCCACCCTTCCTGGGACACAGAGTACAGCGATGTGGAGCAATATTCGACTCACTATGTCTTATTCGGGCGTGGCAGGTTGCTAATCTCCGTATTTTGTTACTTTTAATTGTATTTTATGGTTTTATAGACAAGACTAGCATGTATTCTTGGTTTTCAAGTTGTGTGTTGAAATGTCCATTGAAACTATACTCGCCTTGTGTGAGTTTTGTCGTATCGTAATATGTTGGTAAGGAGTAGTGGCAGATTTCTTGAGTCCGGTGAAAGTCGCCGTGTTTATCTGCAGGATCTTTCGCTAATGTCTCCAATGTCCAACTCCTCGTCGACGTAGTGTAGCTGAAACCTTCTTAAGTAATTAGAATGACTACAAAGAGTAATATATTTACATTCGAGTCTCACCTAATTATTTATCAGAGACGAGCACACGTTTAATTTCTTCCTTGAATACAAATTTTACTACCGAGATGTAATACGCAATATTCGTATTCACAATTCTAAGTTCCCTTCGTCTTAATCAGAGTAAGAACGCCGGCCTCTGTGGCCGAGCGGTTCTAGCCGCTTCCGTCCGGAACCCTGCGACTGCTACGGTCGCAGGTTCGGATCCTGCCTCGGACATGGATCTGTGTGATGTCCTTAGGTTGGTTAGGTTTAAGTAGTTCTAAGTTCTAGGGGACTGATGACCTCAGAAGTTAAGTCCCATAGTGCTCAGAGGCATTTTTAGAGCAAGAACAAACTCGGAGTTATTAACATTCTGCAACAAAGATAACATCAGAGATAATGCAATAATAATGTTCGCTTTTCTTATGGAAGGAGTAACGTCTTTGGTTCACGTAGACAGTATCTGACGCAGCTATCTCCGTAATAAAATGGATATTACACCTGAATGAGATTTTCACTCTGCAGCGGAGTGTGCGCTGATATGTAACATCCTGGCAGATTAAAACTGTGCGCCGGACTGAGACTCGAACTCGGGACCTTTGCCTTTCGCGGGCAAGTGCTCCTTTCTTTCAGGAGTGCTGGTTCTGCAAGGTTCGCAGGAGACCTTCTGTTAAGTTTGGAAGGTAGGAGACGAGATACTGGCAGAAGTAAAGTTGTGAGAACGGGTCGTGAGTCGTGCTTGGGTAGCTCAGTCTGTAGAGCACTTGCCCGCGAAAGGCAAAGGTACCGAGTTCGAGTTTCGGTCCGGCCCACAGTTTTAATCTGCCAGGAAGTTTGATATTACACCTGTCCTTCCTTTGATGCTTACATCTGTCCAGCCTGTTCCCTAAAAAACTGCAAACAAATGCTGGGAAGATTCCTAAAATAAGGGAATAGCCTGCGTTTCTTTTCCTGTCTTAGCCCAAATGGGGCTCCAATGACATCGACGTCGATAGGAAGTTAAACCTCCCTCCTACCCCCGTCTCGTCTCCCACTCCTCTGCATACATGTAGGTAGGCACACACACTGCCCACGAGGTGAGGTCAGACAGAAATATTCCGAGGCGGACGACAAAGTGCCGCAACAGTCCGCACCCCCTCCGTGTTATGACGTGTTAAGCGCCATCGCCGGCTGGGTTGGGCTGGGCGGAAGGGGTGCGCCGAACAAGAGGCTCAGGACCTCGAAATAGCGCCAGGGATGTCCGTGCCACACCGCCTACCTGCTGCCTCTGGCATGCAAGCAGCAGCGCGCTCCCCGCATTTCCGTGTCCTGTCCAGGCGCTCTACAGTTCTGTTAAATCCGGCCTAGTCGTCAATTGTGGGGTGTCTAGGAAACCTAGATCGCTAGATAAACAATTCAAAATGGTTCAAATGGCTCTGAGCACTACGGGATTTAACATCGGAGGTCATCAGTCCCCTAGAACTTAGAACTGCTTAAACCTAACTAACCTAAGGACATCACACACATCCATGCCCGAGGCAGGATTCGAACCCGCGACCGTAGCAGTCACGCGGTTCCGGACTGAAGCGCCTAGAACCGCTCGGCCACAACGGCCGGCATAAACAATTCGAACGAAACGTATTAATGAGTTGTATTACGAAAAGTAAATGGCAGTACTTTGAGAATTACATAGATGTGCCGCAAGCAAAGGGAAACATCCGAAATCAACAAGCTTCTCCAGTATAACAATTCTAATGCAAGCGAGGTAATGAGCTTTGACGCTTCTGTTCAGGTCGCTAGTTTTAAGCTTCTCTTCGACTGGACTGCGACCATAGGGGCTCGGCGCTTATGTTCTCTTCGCATAGAGGCTGCTACTGTCGCGTTGTCGTCTTGGAGAGGGGTCGGTCAGTGCGCAATTGGCTGACGTCTTCTTCACAGCCGTCGCTGCTCTATCCTTACCGACTGGCGTGCAAGCGCTAGACTCTACGCCGTAACAGATTCGCCCCTGGAGTCCTGTTACACCTGTCGGAGGTGCTCGTAAGTAATTTAGTTAACACAGTGCAAGTTCCCCACTACGTGTTTCTGTATGAAATTTAGCCCAGATTTACCTCCTACTCCATAAAAGGCCTACGCATTAACAAAACTATGTACTCACAAACTTTTATCCAACTTAAACTCGTAAGCTAACCTTCGACTAAACAGAATCTAATTTGAATTGAACTGAACCTGGTGTGAAGAAAAGCAATCATCTGGCCCTATTCTAGATTTCCACTTACCTCGCGTCTTGGCAACATCGTTTCTCGAAAACACAACGGCAAATAGCAAGCATGCAGATGCTAAGGTAGATTTTTGTTTTTGGATAAAATTTCCAAACAATATTCAACCTGTTACATACGATACTGCGCAGTGAGGTAATGCATGTTGATAAACCTTCTGTAAACAGTGAGATGAGGCTACTAGTTGTTCCTATGAAATTATATTCAACGACAACTATTTTAGAATGAAGTAGGTACTCAAAAAGACAGAGTAAAACTTAGCGTGATCTTCACACGTAACACTGGTCTGAACAGAACTATGCTTAACAAAGTGAACAATGTTTTAAAAAGAGTGTTACGAGAGAGTTTCAATAAAAAACGAAATAACTTAAAAGGCCCGATATGTTAAAATATGACTCAGGAAAGTGGGATGGTCTTTCTCTAAGCTCTGAGAAAGTTAACAACATTAACTCGCAGACAGTAATCAATTTGACAAACTAGGTGCGCAGTGCTCCAGTCTTACCTCGAACTACTACTCTCTCTCTCTCTCTCTCTCTCTCTATATATATATATATATATATATAAGAAAGAGCCCTATATCAAAAGGCGAAGCGAATATATATTTTCGGCTTTCAATATAGGGCTTATACATGAAATTCTTCCTTGCTGTCCTTTCTTCATCTAATATATACCATCAGAAGTGAACACATCACTACTTAATACGTCCAACATCTGTCACACTTCAACTTAGAATGTATGTATAGACCGCACACAAGCACAGACTATGCCACAACAAGACCGTAGACTGCTTAACAGTAACATAATTTGCTCACTCTGTGACGTGCACATTGATAACTTACAAAAACCAAAATGACACGCACACCTTACAACTGTAGCATGTTTCTGGCTCGCAGAATTGTGTGCCACGAAGATGTGTGTCACTCAAGGACAATCACATTCTGTATATTGTAAATATTCTTACATCTCCGAACAAGAGAGAAGGAAAAGTACCCAGGGAAAGTTGTCTAAAATCTACTGAAGAAAGAGCAGACTGCCGGCCGCTGTGGCCGAGCGGTTCTAGGCCACACGCAGCTGCTACGGTCGCAGGTTCCAATCTTGCCTCGGGCATCGATCTTTCTGATGTCCTTAGGTTACTTAGGTTTAAGTAGTTCTAAGTTCTAGGGGACTGATGACGTCAGATTTAAAATCCCATGGTACTTAGAGCTATTTGAACCATTTGAAAGAGCAGACTAAGAGGAAACAATAACATTCAAAAATATTCAAACATTTAGTCAGATAAGAGAAATGCAGACTACACTTCTATGGGCACGTTAAAAGAATGGAATAAGCCAAATTAATTACAAGGGTTGTGAAATTCTACAAAACTCGAAGTAAAGCTAAAACTGAAGCAATAGGGCGCATCGATGCGCCAAAAGGAGACCTGAAGGAAACAGGGATAATATTACTGTGCTACCAGCTGAATCGATTATTTTCATTCGGTTGTTGGCATGGACTGGGTTCACTCAAAAGAACACATAAATAATTCAAATGATACGTAAAAATACAAGCGAGCGAGTCGATTGTTCTCCAACAACCGACTGAATCGATTGTTTCCATTCGATTGTTTCCATCGCCACTTTCATGGACCACTTCAGTTTCTGCAGAGCCTTAGCAGTCCCATACAGTGCATCAGGGTGTAGCAGTATCAGACAGCTGGTACTAGGATTAGGCGACACTGCAGGACAATTGTCGCGGCGAATAGTCGCTTCAGCGCATGGTTGTCCACGCCGGTACTGAAATGCGGGGCAGTGCGTGGCGCTGGAGGCCACTTTCGCCACCCCTGGCGGCCCGTCGGGCAGCGTGGGCAGCCGTCTCGAGACCAGCGCCCCTTCCCACCGATTTTTTCCTTCTTTTACAACTTTTTGTACTTTTCCCCCCTCTACGCTGCTTCTCTTTCCTCCTCCTCCCCCTCCCCGTCCCTCTTCTTCCTGGGCAGCTGCAGACACGTTACAGCAAAGACACCTTGGGTTAAAAGCGCGCCCAACCCCACCGGCCCTCGCGGCTTCGGTTCGGGTGCCGTACACTGGTGCCGTAGATGGTGCCGTACACTGAAGACCTCCTTTTGTCCGGTATAGTTCAGCAGCTCTACATGGCATTGGCTCAACAATTTGTTGGACGTCCCCTGCAAGAATATTGAGCCATGCCGCGCGGTCTAGGGCACCTTGCCTCGTTCGTGCGGCTCCCCCCGTCAGAGGTTGTAAGTCCTCCCTCGGGCATGGGTGTGTGTGTTGTCCTTAGCATAAGTTAGATTAAGTACTGTGTATCCCTAGAGACCGATGACCTCAGCAGTTTTGTCCTATAGGAACTAACCGCAAAATCTCTATTGAGCCATGCTGCCTCTATAGCAGTCCATAATTGCCGAAGTGTTGGCGGTGGAGGACTTTGTTCACGGACTAACCTCTCTGTGTGTTCAATGTAGGGCGGTCTGGGTGACCAAATCATTCGCTCTAACTATCTAGGAAGTTTCATACCAGCGCACACTCCGCTGCAGAGTGAAAGTCTCATTCTGGAAACATCCCCCAGGCTGTGACCAAGCCATGTCTCCGCAACGTCCTTTCTTCCAGGAGTGCTTCTGTGAAGTTTGGAAGGTAGAAGACGAGGTACTGGTGGAATTAAAGCTGTGAGGACGGGTCGTGAGTCATGCTTGGGTGGCTCAGTTGGCAGAGCACTTGCCCGCGAAAGGCAAAGGTCCCGAGTTCGAGTCTCGGTCCGGCACAAAGTTTTAATCCGCCAGGAAGTGTCCATAATATTCTTCAAACTAATAGCTAACAACTGTGATGAGGTGGCACCCATAAAAATTACATCGCTCTTTGCGAACACGAATGGCTGGAAAGTAGCCGAACATAGCCATTTACAGTTAATAATCGGTTCAGCTGGATCAGAGGACCCACTCCATCCCATCTAAACACACAGTGCACCATTATGGAGCCACCAACAGCTTGCACAGTGCCTTGTTGACAAATGGCGGCCATGGCTTAGTGGGGTCCGCGCCACACTCGATCCCTACCACCAGCTCTTACCGACTGAAATCAGAACTGATCTGACCAGGCCACGGTTTTCCAGTCGACTAGGGTCCAACCGACATGATCACAAGCCCACGAAAGGCGCTGCAGGCGATGTAGTGGCATTTGCGCCGTTCGTCTGCTCCCATACCCCGTTAACGCCAAATTTCAGCGGACTGTCCTAACGGATACTCCAACACGTCATATAACGGTAGCCTTTCACTCGGATAAGTATACCTGTCATCAGTTGTGGCTTCTAGTCGACACCTTTTTGAGTTTGGAACGTCCTTTGGGAGCAAAAGTTCTGTAAATTTGCAACTAAATCCTGGCAGAGGGTTCATCGAACCACTCTGAAGCTATTTCTCTACGGTTCCACACTCTGATAGGGGCGGGAAAAACGAACAATTACATCTCCCCATGCGAACTCTGATTTCTCTTTTTTATCGTGATGATCGTTTCTCCCTATGTACGTGCGCACCAAAAAAAAAAAGAATTATTTCTCATTTGGAGAAGACATCTTCGTGAAAAAGTCCCGCCATTGTTTTACTGATTGTCACCTGAATTCGCGTATCATATCCTTGTCACTTTCTCACCTATTCCATGACAATGCGAAACGAGTTGCACTTCTTCGAATTTCTTCTATGTCGTCCGTCAGTCCTATCGTATGTGGACCCCACACCGCACAGCAGCACTCCAGACAAGGATGTACAAGTGTAGTGTAGGCAGTCTCTTTAGTAGGCCTGTTGCAGTTGCTAAGTGTTATGCCTAAAATCGCAGTCTTTTGTTCGCTTTCTCCACAATAGTATCTATGTGATCGTTCCAATTTAAGTATTTATCTGAATTCACAGCCTTTAAATTTGTGCGATTTATCGCTTAACCAAAATCACTGTTCGTGGTGATGACTTCACACCATTCACTATTTACAATGAAGTGCCACTATTGGCACCACAGAGATATCTTTTCTAAATCATTTTACAATTGGTTTTGACCGTGTTTTTATCCATATGAGGACTAAACAAGACGGCAAATGACAGCGTTATCTGCAAACAAATCAGGTAGCTGCTCAGATTGTCTCCTAAATCGTTTGTGTGTATCAGGAACAGCAAAGTACCTGTAACACTTCCTTCGGGACCGCCAGATATAAGTTCTGCTTTACTCAATGGCTTTCTATCAATTACTACAAACTGTACTGCCTGATTTAGTCTTCTAGTAATCATCAGCTTGCCTGTTGTACAATTTGTACAAGGTAATGAGCAACAAGCACAGGACACCCGGCGTAGGTGAGACTCAATCGCTTTTTTCTCCTTTGCAGTCCATGTACATGGAAATACTTATTCGAGCCCCATCAGTTACTTTTTCTGAAGAAAAATTCATCAAATGTATGAATTTTACTTGTTTTTATTAGTAAAAAACGGATAATAATTCCCACTTTTACGTATTCTTGATTGCTTTCTGGTGTCACGTGTACCACACCATAAAATTAACAGCTCAACATTATTTACAGAATGTACGTAGTCGTAGTTCACCAATAAACCATGACTCTAGGCCATTTTTACTGTATACTGAAATTATCCCACTTTCACACAAAATACTTGCGAATTCCAGGTACAAAAACAACCAACTGAAAATCGTCCTTTTCACGTCATTTCTCTGGCGCTTGTTCGGAGCCCGTGTGCTCGGCTTGGCGATAAAACATCGGCGCGTCACAAAAAACACTGAACTATACAGTACGGGATCAGGGAGCGTGTAAATATTCGCTCGCCAGCTACAGAGCTGCTGACAGCCGTTCTGAATGAACGAGGTCACAGTAAAACAAACACTCAAATGCACGCGATGAGTGATTAAAATTTCAAAGCAGTATTTTTTTTGGCCCTGTTTCCTCCCTTTCTCTATTTCTCTCTCTCTCTCTCTCTCTCTCTCTCTCTTCCTACGCAGTGTACACTATGTTGTGGACAGCGAGCACGAACGGCGCCCCAATAGAGACGCCAGCACTACTGATGCAGAGCTCGACGTCGTAAATAGGGCGGATTTGTCCACTAAATATCTCGCCGGGCGCGTGCACCTCGCTCGCATTCGCGAAGGGAGCAGGGAAGGGAGAGAGAGGGGGAGAGGGAGGTAGAGACGGGCACTGTCAAATGGAACAACAAAAAGAGGGAAAAACTCGCCAGCAAAGGTAATAAAGGACGGTCTCAATCTAAGAGGCAGCAGAAAATAAAATTACGGAATTCACCTGGTGGATGAGGTACATAGTAACGACTGGCTACTGTACATCGCTGAAAACGGAGCAGCATAAATACGGGAGGAATGGATCACTAGCAAAGTCCGTGTTAGACGCTGGGCTGTCCTTCATCTCCCCGCGAACCAGTTTCGTCGCCGTTTCTTTATCTTCCACTGTACGATGACTTACGGCCGCGTTTTCTTATTTGGCGACCCTGCCGGGCTCCAGTGGCCTGCACCGATTCTGGTTTTCGGCGCCTGTAATTAAGATCGCCGCTACAGCAGTATGCGGTTTCCAGGCGGCTACGGGCCACAGCTCAAAATTCCTGTCGGCGGCGCCTTTCTGCCGATACAAGGAACCGCCCAGGTGTGGTCTGTATATTATTACGGCCTAGCGTCGAGCTCATATAACGTAATTCCGCAGTGTCGTATAGCGTTTGCTCTCGCTCCCAGTTGTTCTCGCGTCGAACGGGTCTAAATGTTCAGCTACGGCCGTGGGAATGTGACCCTATGCGTAGGATGTCGCTAGACAAAAATGGCGGCCCATACTGTCAGTATACATGTGACTCATTCCCCCAAATTTCAAATGTTTCACAGTAAAAAAAGTGCCAAGGAGCAAGGAAAGTATATACACAGCGTGTTTAAAAATTCGTGCGCCAACTGACAGATATGTCGATGGAGACACCATCAGATACATTTCGTTTAGCAACGAGGTGTCAGAAACACATAGTGACTACAGAGTATCCAAGAGGTAAATGGGAACGGTTGAGAGTAAAACAATTTAAAGTGAGTTTCAGTCCTTTCTTACTGCGATTATTGTTACAATGAAAATTCAGAATGAGACCCATTAGCTTCAGTGCAGAGCACTTATCGACATAACAGAGCATCCTGCGTCTCATGGAAAATGTAAGGGCTTTTCTGTACGTGTGTGAGTACTGCAAGAATTCTCTGCAGCTAATTCCTTCTGAGAGTCCACAGGGGTACAATACACTTCCATTTTCATGTAGACCCAGAGAAAGAAGTCTGGTTGGGTGATGTCCTGGTGTTTTGCAGGCCAATGTTCGAGCCACCAATAGCCAAAGGTGGAACTCAATGCTGCTCGTACTGGCCCTGCAAAGTGGACGAGGTGGACTATCTTACTAGAGCCACATCTTTTTTCTGATACCTAGGGATACCTCCTCCAATAATATGGGCAGGTGCTCTTGCAAGGACTTTACATTGGCCACCTAAACGGAGAAAACAACACGTAGTGCCGAAGGAAACAGTTGTCCACGATTACGGCTCGCATGTTTATTGCAAACAGTCTCTGAGGACCTCGCGTAACTGTTCTGACGTGGGTTTTTAGTGTTTTTTAGGCCCACCTACCGCTTCACAAAAGTAACTGTGTTAAATTTAGCTAGTAATTTTCAGATATCCTCGCCAATTTATTAATTTTCATGTTACTTTGTTTTCTGAATATTAACTGCGAAATTAATATGTAAGAACGTTTGCGCTTTCACTGAAATATGCAGGGTTATTCAAAGATAACTGTACACACTTCGTGCATGTAATGCATGCGTCAAAATAAGAGAAAAAAAAACTTTGTGTTCCGCCTTACGGCAGGTCTTGTCATGGAGGAGCCTCATCAGAGAAGTCCACCGCATGAACGTCTTGGGAAGTGATTCCAGTGGCGGTTTCCCGTTGCCTTCCACTGATTTTAATGAAATGATAATGAGGACAACATAACACCTAGTCCCTGAGTGGAGAAAATCTCCGACCCTGCCGGGAATCGAACCCGGGCCCCTTTGCGTGATAAGCCACCGTACTGACCACTCAGCTATCGGGGCGGACAATAAGAGTAGAGAGACAAATGAAATTTTGCCTGAAACTACTTCATTTCAGAGTTTTGCAGTTGAGTAGGGATCTCAAGTGCAACGAAAACAGCACAAAGTTAATTCTTCTCAGAAAGCAAAGACGCAAAGGGACTCGAAAAGCACAACCGTACACTGTACTTTTACCCCATGACATGTTCCAAATAATGTTCGCTTGACATGCTCGAATTCTTATCGTTCTAGGAATGATGTAGGCTCCGATCATCTTATTCTGCACAGAGGCACAGCTATTTTCAGTTCGTTTGCAACACGAGACACGAGCTCATTCAAAAAATGGTTCAAATGGCTCTGAGCACTATGGGACTTAACACCTGAGGTCATCAGTCCCCAAGAACTTAGAACTACTTAAACCTAACTAACCTCAGGACATCACACACACCCATGCCCGAAGCAGGATTCGAACCTGCGACCGTAGCGGTCGCGCGGTTCCAGACTGAAGTGCCTAGAACCGCTCGGCCACACGAGCTCATTGAGACGGCCCTGAAGGTACAAGACCAGGGGTTAACATATGGAGATGCGACGGGCCGAGCAACTGGTCCTGCTCGACCTGTCCCTTACCAGGATAAGCAACATCGAGATATTCTTTGGCTTCCGACTGAAGTGTGCAGGAGCACCGTCGACAAAGCAACATCAGTCGATACGCAGGCGAACACGACACGTCAAAAGCTTGTGCTGGTCCGTGATGTAATGCCTACCACAAATGACATTATGCATCATAACTCGGAAATAAAGCAGTTTCAGACAAAACGCTATTTGACGGTTTACCCTCATTTTGATGCACACATTACCACCACGAAGTGTGTACAGTTACTTTTGAATCACACTGTATTTTGAGGAGGGGGCGGCGGTTTGTCATGACATCCCACTCTCTTGATACGTGCGTCTTTTTGAAGTACTAGGGTGCGAATTTTTCTCTTCATCTTGCATGCCTCTATGCGTGTGGCAATCGACAGTGGCGCACGATGACGAAATCCGGATCTTGCGCGAGACAGACGCGAGTGTTAGACTCCGAGCCTGGGCCTTCAAGCAGAGAAGGCAGTGGCGTGCCGGGTAGCAACGACGTGTGGATAGCCAGCCGGGCCGTGGTGCGGAGAGGATTTGGCGGACAGCGGCCGGGGGTTGAACGGGGTGGCATTAATCCCGGGTCCGCGTGTGCGTGGGTGGGGGGGACGGGGGGAGGGGGTGGTGGAGCGCCGCTCCTCGGGGAGATTTATAGGGTGGCCCGTCCGGCCGGGGAATAAATCTGGGCGCCGGTGGCCACCCTTTCCGCCTCGGCGAGCGCGCTGCCAAGGGCCGAGGGCCCAGGGCCGGATGAACACAGGGCCGGCCTAGTCTGCGCCGGCTATCCGACTGTCTGTCGGGCGTGGCGGGCGAGTCGGCGGGATCCTACAAAGGACACTACCGACGCATCTACGTTAACTAGAGCGAAATTTCATTGCAAAAATGTTGGGTGTAGAAGTAATAAATACAAGTAGAAAAAATTGAAACAAGTGTAACGAAATTTAATTTCATTAATTATGGGTGAAGATGTAAAAAGTAGAAGGAGAAAAGGTAAATGACAGCAGTAAAATAACTGTAATGGAATTTCATTTAAGTAGTACTGGATGTAGATGTAAAAAGTAGAAGTAGAAAAAGTAAATGACAGAAGTAAAACAATTGTAATGGAATTTCTTTTCAGTAATACTGGGTATGGATGTAAAAAGTAGAAGCAGAAGGTAAATAAAAAAATTAAAACAACTGTAATGGAATTTCATTCATATAACACGGGGACAAAAACAAAAAATAAAAAGTAGGAAAAAGGAAACGAAGAAAAGTAATGCAACTGTAACAGAATTTCATTTCAAAAATTTTGGGCGTAAAAATAAAAAGGTCAATGTAGAAAAAAGTTTTAAAATATTGAAGAAAATTTGACGGAGCACAGGCGAGTTAAATCAGGCGATGATGAGGGAATTAGGTTTGAAATTAGATTACATTACGAAATAACACACTAAAAGAGGAGGATAAGTTTTGTTATTTTGGCAGCAAAATAAGTAGAGATAATATACGATGCAGACTGATAAAAGCAGGGAAAGCATTTCTGAAAAATTGAAAAATTTTAAATCTAATTTAAAACTTAATTGATGGTTTCTTTTCTGAGGGTATTTGTGTGGAGTGCAGCTAAGAAACGAAGAAAATAGAAGCTGTTCAACTGCGGAGCTGAAGATTAGACTGGTAGACAGGGTACTAAAATAATGAAAAGGTACTAAATCGAACTGTGGAGAAAAGAAACTGACAGCAGGACGTAAGTAAGAGTTGCATTTAAACGCAACAATAAGGCAGTCAGAGCTCTACATGGTGCTGTTGTTACCACGGTCTTCAGATTGGTTTGATGCAGCAGCTCTCCATGCTGCCCTATCCTGTGCAAGCCTCTTCGTCTCCGAATAACTGTTGCAACCTACATCCTTCTGAATCTGCTTACTGTAATCATCTCTTGGTCTCGATCTACCGCTTTTACCCCCACCCCACATGTCACTCCAACACTAAATTGGTGGTCCCTTGATGTCTCAGAATGTGTCTTCTCAACCGATCCCTACATCTAGTCAAGTTGTGCCACAAATCGCTTGTCTCCCCAATTCTATTCAGTACCTCCTCACTAGCTACGCGATGTACCTATCTAATCTTCAGCTTTATTCTGTAGCATCCCGAACTCGACATAGCTGGTAGAATACTGTTCATGGGAACTAAAGTATAACGTGTTTAATGAAGTTTTTAGTGTTTTATTTTTCTCCTTTTCTTTTCATACTGTACTACAGATGACTGTGAGATGCTATGGTTTTTTTTAAATTCTGAGGCGGTCATGCAGGAAGAATGCGAGGAAATTGGAAATCAATGGAAGTACTGCACAGCTATTGTCTTGGTCACTAAATATGAAGTCACCAGCTGATGAATCAATGGCATTATATGACGCGTTTCGGATAGAACCCACCTTAGGATCGTCATGAATATCTTGGTGACTGGATACATAAAGACAGTATGCGACAAAGGTGACATAGCAGATAACAGCTCTGTTGGTTACATACTGTCTTTATGTATCTAATCACCAAGATGTTCTTGACAATCTGAAGATGGGTTCTACCCCCCCCCCCCCCCAAAAAAAAAGGCTCTGAGCGCTATGGGACTTAACTTATGAGGTCCTCAGTCCCCTATAACTTAGAACTACTTAAACCTAACTAACCTAAGGACATCACACACATCCATACCCGAGACAGGATTCGAACCTGCGAGCGTAGCAGTCGCGTGGTTCCGGACTGAAGCGCTTAGAACCGCTCGGCCACCCCGGCCGGTGTTTCTACCCCAAACGGGTGAAATAAAGCCATTGGTTTACCAGCTGGTGTCTGATTATTTTCTGACCAATAGACTACAGCTGTTGTGCAGTATTCCTATTGGTGCTCTTTTATTCCCGAACGCGGACAGAATAGCATTAGCTTGGTTATACAAGAAAAAGAGACAGTTTCATCTGAAAGAAATCGCAGATTCTTTTAACAAATTCCTGAACGGAAGCAGAGCGGGACAAATCAGTAAGCATCGAAAACTGGCCATTACGAACGATCATTTGTCGTAATTCTATCCTCCAAAGCAGAAGTAACTGGCAAATGAACTAGTGTGAGAAAAAAATGTAAGATGAAATGTTCGTAGGGAAATTACACGGTGCTTGCAGCAAACGGTGTAATACGGATAAATGAGTTCACGAGTTGCAAAGAAACGACAAGAAGTCAGTTAGTGGCAGGGGGGAAAAAAAAACCTAGATGCGGTCAGCAACTGGTATTCGAGGAAAAGAGGGAAAGAAGACAACAACGACAAGTAAGAAAATAAAATAATTACTCGTCCTATGCCAGAGCATTCAGGGCATTTCACTTGGAACCGATCTCTCAAGCGACCAATAGCATTCGGCGGCCGTTCCGTGACGGCCAAGTACGTGGCGATTACGCTGGAGGGGTGACCGAATCACTTTGCTCCCTAATTATTGTAATCATCGCCGAGGAGGAGTCTTACCGGGAGGGGAGGGGGGAGAGAGGTTACGAAAATTGAAGACAAATGAAAATAAAGTTCAGAAGAGCTTTGTAGTGCCTGGTAGCTTATGTACGTCTGAAGACGCGTGCACGCACGCGCGCACACACACACACACACACATGGGCACGGGTAACACGTATACATACAGAAGAGCAGTCTATAATACAGCGTTCAAAGACTTGCAGCCTGTAATAATCTCAACAGTTAATTATTTCGTACACTTCCACGCGTGTGGGCCCGCTGCCGACGATGCCTTCACGTACGGAGGAGGGAAGGTGGGTGGGGAGGGAATGTAAGAGAGAAGACGATTAGTGTGTGGGAGAGAGAGAGACAAAGCGAGAGTAATGACGCAGAGGGGCAGGAGGGGGCGAAAAAAATGAAAAGTCGGTAAGCGAGCGTGGCTACTCTACGCAGCGCGGTGCCGAGCAATTAAGGCACAAATCATTTTCTCTTCTCCTCTACCTTTCCTCCGGCCGTCCTCTTCCGCCCGCCTGCCTCTTCCTCCTCCTGCTAGCGTTTCGCCCGCCCGCTCGACGTATTTATTTATTCGGGAACGCGCCGAACGCCGCAGCTCGCGAGGTTGCTCCGCCGCCACGGCAGACTACAGACGTCGTGTCGGTCCGGGCCGAGCGTGATCTCTCTGTTTCGCCGGATCTGCCAGAGTTACGGCGGACCGGATTCCTGCTTATTTAAGCGTGCGTGTCGCCCTGCCTCGCCAGCGCGCTTACATGGTAACAGGCGGAGGAAAAGGGGGGAGGGAGGAGTAGTACGCTAGGCCTGGAAGAAGCGGTCGTGCTGCGCCGGGAATCTCAGGAAGGCGAACCTGGTTGTGCCTGCCTGCATTCTGGGTTCAGTCTGATGACCCCGCAAACGAACAGCGGCAAACACCGGACGAGATGGAGGCAGCGAGCACACGCAAACTATTGCCCAGCAGCCGTCGCATAGGCTATGTGATAAGTAGTATCCGGGCACCTATTACTGGACACCGACATACGATGTATCGACCCTCCGCCTTTACAGTCAGGTGTCCAGGTGTCAAAAGTCGTGGCATACTCTCTAATATCGTATTGGACCTCATATTGTACGTCGTAGTGCAGCTATTCGAGGTGGTCCCAGTCTTCAAAACCCAGTCTTCGAGCACATGCGCAAAACTATAGACCTGTATCTCTGAGATCGATCTGTTGTAGAATTTTAGAACACGTTTTTTGCTCGCGTATCATGTCGTTTCTGGAAACCCACAATCTACAATGTAAGTGTGTGAAAGAGATCCGAAGCATTTGAGATAAGGCGCCGCTTAAGAATGTTGAAAAGTAGGTGGACTAATAAGGTAAGGGATGAGCAGGTTCTCTGCCGAATCTGGGAGCAAAGCGTAAATCGAAAACACGGACAAGAAGAAGAGACGGGAGGACAGGACATGAGTAGAGGACAAAAACTGCAGAGGAAGAGAGAGACATTGGGATACAATCAGCGAATAACTAAAGACATGGGTTCCAAGAGCTAGTATGAGATGAAAATGTTGGCACCGCAGAGCATTTCGTGGAGGATCACATCAAACCAGTCTTAAATAGGGCTTATGATTAGCTCTTCGATCGTTGTAGTCCATTCTTAACCTCCTAAGCACATCTATTGTGCTAGCCGAATTGCTGCTAGAACATTGGAATGCACAAATGATTCCTTCCGCTGAATTCATACGAGTTTTACAACCATCCTGTGAAATCCTCAACTTTCCGTGTCCGTCAGTACACGAGGTCTGCCTACACTTGGCTGAATTGTGGTAGTTTTTTCGCATTTCTGCTTCACAACCATATCACCAACAATCGAGTAGGGAAGAAATGACTCTGCTGGATTTGTTACTCAGTTGACATCCAACGACTAGTCCACGTCCGAAGTCAACGAGGTCTCCCGATCCAACCATTCTGCTGTTACGACGTCTGAACTGACTTATTTTTATACTGACGGGTCCGCTTCCGGTGACATCTAGTGGCTAACTCCGCATTCCACACGAGTGTTTGGGTACTTTTAGACCAGATAGAGTTTTTTTTTTTTGCTTAATCTCTCACATAATGACATTCAGTAGTCCTGCGCGTCTCTGACGAGCTTTTGCTTCTTATGATAAAAAATGTTTGTATGTTAAGGAATGTCCTTTCCTTATAAGAACCCAAGTGAACCAGTATTTATTATTATTACTATTATTATTATTATTATTTAGGTAGAACTGTAAGCTCTCCCACCCTTCCACCTCCCCCCCCCCCCCCCCAACTCTCTCCCTTGCTTATGAATGTCGTTGTTGAGCTATTTTCAATTCTATTTCTAACCTATGTCCTGCAACCATTACGTGAATACCTGGCCACGTGTTTTTCACCCATATTAAAACCACTCCCACTTAGATTTTCTCGATTTATCACCCGAGTCGACGTATCGTCATACTGTCACAACATTTCAACTAGTTTTCTACCCTCATCTTCAGGTGAAGTACTGAGTTCCTGTCCATTATGTTTGGCCACAACGTGAATTGCTTGCACACCACTTGAGTTTTCTCGATTTAACACCCGAGTCGACGTATCGTCATGTTGTCACAACGTTTCAACTAGTTTTCTACCCTCATCTTCAGGAGAAGTACTGGCTACCTGTCCATTATGTCTGGCCACATCGTGAATTGCTTGCACAGGACTTAGTAGCTAGTAGAGTTTGATCAAATCAGTCTTCGGACTGAAGACAGCAACGACAACGGTTGTGATATCTTCTACTGTAATTGAAACATACTCATCCTTAGTGTCAATCGACCCTTTTTCTTTCAACCAAACGGTGATGCATCTCACTGGATATTTCTTCGTCCCGACTCCAACTCAAGGGACAGGGGTTAACCTCCACTAAAGCCGTCACCCGCTGAAACCACACACGGTAACAGAGCGGCAACTGGAGATGGCGCGTCAGAGAAGATGCGCATGCGTCCCTCTATCCACCCCCCCCCCCTTTCCCTCCTCCCCTCCCCGCCATCAGTAATTACCCTCGAAGGACGCTTCCTCGAAGCGCACGCTACCTGCCTGCTAATGAAGACGCAGCCGCCGTAATAACAGTACTGCACCGGCGGCGCTGATGGACGGCCTTCCCAGCGGATCAGGGGTCACCCGCAAACCGCCGCCTTCGCGGTCCATCTTCGCAAACCCATCTCTCTGACGAGAAGTCCTTGTTTTTCCCTTTTCTGTTCTTTGCCTTACTCTCCCTCTCTCTTTTACTGTCCTACCCTACATCCCCCTCCCCCCTCTCTCTCCACCTCTCTTTCCATTTTGTTTTCCTTAGGAGGCAAGAAAATTGTCGACGGCGGATGGACGAAGCCCACAGTGACCTGAGACCCTCGTCGCCTTGCGCCTGGGTTGTTGAGGGACTTCGCTGTACATGTGCTTTTGTCTCATTGAAGGAGGCTGTTGCTAAGTGTTTAGGCAAAAACAGAAACCACATCGTACTTCTGTTGCAAGCAGCACGCAGAAAAACTTCAATAGATATTTGATGCATCTCAAGGGTTTCTTTTTTAACAGTCACAACACTTTTTTCTCCCGGAAACTTTGTCTGAGGTCAGTTAGGAACAAGGTCAGTGCTTTAATCAAGACGGAATACCAACACGATGGGAGAGTTATGTTGGCTATATAACTGCGTAGGCTTCTACGCCCAGACTAACTTCATACAAAGAACTATACCGGAGAAACCCAAGTTTCAGCCACTCGTAGTGGCCCTCTTCTAGGTCTACTGACCGTAACTTCGGCTTCTGCCGTATAGTTTTTAACATTATGATGTGGCACAGTTCTTAGAAAACTTATATGTCAACTGTTGGTTACTTCACTCAGACTTACAACAGGCGATTCATAGATAAAAAGCTACAGTAGCTACCGTAGTGAGATGAGTGAGAGGAAATATAAGCCAACTGATAAACAATTTGTTTTAAAGATGTAGTTGCATGTGAATCTTCATGTTCTCATCGTAAATTACTTGAACCACTATATTTCGATAGTTCATATGAAACGAATCTTCTTTAGGGTTCTCTCTTAAGATGGCTGAACGGAAGATATTAGCCGAGAACGAAGTTTCATTTCGGATGAATACCCCTATTTTATGGATGATTCGTGTTTATTGTCTGTCAATTCTATTTTTTATTCCAGTAGACCAAATAAACATAACGTTTGTTAAAAGAGCAACGCACTGAATAAATAGTAATGAAACGCTATAAAAATAATTAAATTGGAGATGGCATGAGCTTTCGCCCAAGTACTCTTCGGTCATTGTGAAATGACAACAATTGCTGTGACATCAGTACACATTGTGAAACAGCGCATGGAGGAGCATCGAGGCACCATCGCGCACATAAAAATAAAGAAAACTTACCCCGAACAGGCCTCGGAATGCCCAACGACACCGACGGACCACCGCGTCATTCTCTGCCGATAGGCGTCAATGGATTCAGATATGAAGGGGCATATGGTCAGCACACCGCTTTCTTAGCTACCCCGAAAAAATCAGATACACCTGACCATCCTTCGGAAAACTGCCATCCTATCATGTTTTATTCCCCAATCTCTCGACATAACATTCCTAGCATCACACGACTTAATTTGACGATATTTTTTTTTTTTTTTGTATGAAGTGCAAGTAGTATAGGTTCGAATACTAAGCCCTGAGGAACTTCCGTTACTAACATCGTTTCTGTGTAAGGTGTATTCTGTCGTCCGGCACCTGCTGCGACAGTGGCGGCAGTACTTCGTGACCTGTGGCCGACGGAGAAGCTAGCGCCGCAACGGCCGAACAGGGCTGCCAACAAACGGGCCATTGACTTCCCGCCACCACTCCGCCGGGACAGCAATTAGGCAGCGACAGGAGCCGGGCGTATATCCACACGCACGTTCGTGGGGAGCGTCGTGCATGCTCTCCTCAGTGCGTGTGCGTGCGTTTGTGTGTGTGTGTGTGTGTGTGTGTGTGTATGTGTGTGTGTGTGTGTGTGTGTGTATGTATGTGTGTGTGTGTGTGTGTGGGTGTAGCGCCTGTTTGGCTGGGCCTCTCGGGGTGACTGTCACAGGAGACCTGTGTAGAGCGAGAGCGAGAGAGAGAGAGAGAGAGAGAGAGAGAGAGAGATTGGGGAGGGAGAAGAGTGAGGAAGAGGGAGGGATGCAGAGAGAGAGAGATGGGGGATTGTCCACGAGCCGTGTCGGGCCCTGACGCATGTACCGCCAGCCCCGGAGGACTGTCACTGATGTATGTACTACCGTCACGTTGGCAGCCCTGCCTTTCGCGCTGTCCCCTATAGTCCAGTGTCGCTACGACCTGGTGCTGGCAAAAGCTGTTCCTAGAAGAGAATTCCGGCAAACTACAAAGCAGGCTCCGTCTCCTCCGGGGTCTTACGCTGCACTGTACATTAAAACAAACCAGTGCAATAGGGGAAAAAAGCCACTCGTGTGTATCCTAAGTACGCTAGAGCAAGAATGTTTGTTCATAAGCAACATACAGCAAAAGGAAAACTCTTTTACCATTATCAGCAATTAATATTCTATACAGGTTAACGAAAGAACGTCTTTCGATCACTTTTTGCTGGGTAATAGTTTAAACTGATGTAACGAGAACCCACCCAATCTGCATTGAGTCCCAGGAGCATTTTCAGTATTCATGGACATGATACGAACAATTGTTCGAAGGAAAAAAGGTGTAGTAAATGAGCTCTGAAGTGTATATCTTAAGAACCATGGGCACTTTCTCATCTTCGCTTGATTGCAACATCGATTTTACTGAACAAAAGCTTGTACCTCTATAGTCAGGATATACTCATCCAGTGTCTGATACTTAGAACACTTAACGAGATCCAAAATACCTTAAACATAATTTCAAAAGCTTCAAACTTTTTTCGCTTACCTGCTCAACGTCAAATATTTAACACAATAACTCACTTGTAAAGCAATAAGACGTCTGAAGCTGTTCTGCACGTGGAAGTTTTATTCTCTAAAGAATCAGGGGTGAGCTGGTACAAGCAGTTCAGCAAATCAGAAATTGGTCGAGTACAAGGAGGCACCAATAGGGTTGAAAGTCACGTCAACGGCTGGGGCACCAGAGGCAGGAAAAGAAGTGATTCTCTGTGTGGATACTGCTCGCTGAATCTTGTGTATATGTGCACTTGAGCGGTCGCAGTTTCATGTGAAACCGGCGTACAACGGACGGAGCTGATGGGTGCTACTTTTGTACAAGATTTATGACCGTATTTCGGGCAAATATCAGCACGTATTATAATGAAATAACTGCCATTTTGAGATCTCTGCGAAATCCGTGGGCTAAAATGATTCCTTTTCACGAGAAGTAATTTGATATGTATCTCGGTTCCTGTAATCGCAAGACTTGATCCACTATCCGGTTCCTTGAGGAATTTGCATTCAAACCAGTGGGCTCACACTTCGTGGAAGTCGTTGATCATAGTGGGCGGGTTGTATTAAATTACACTGGCAAGGCGACGTGCCAAAAACTGGTTGAGATCAGAAAATTAGCTAAGGTATATTCTCATAAGCACTACGAATCCGCGTACTGGCCAGCGTGAGAAAATAAAGAAAAAATTCGGTTGGCTTTAACGTTTCTGACGACATCGAAATAATTTTCAGAAAATATATCCCAACGCTTAATTTTATTTTTGGTGTTAACGAATTTCACTTTTTCAGGACAGCTTTTCCTTTCTAGTGTCAGTCTGCGGTACGCCGACTTTAACCTCTGTGGCTATTATAAAGCTACGGATGCGACGTTAGCGATTACTAATTAGCGGCAGCTGAGACTATTTCAAAGTAGAGTGCTGTGCAGGAAATATAGGGCAGCTAGAATAATAATGACATGTGGAGAACCAAAACAAATATGCTGAGCTGGAGCAGCTGCTGCTACTGAGTAGCTGTTGAGAAATGGTTCAAATGGCTCTGAGCACTATGGGACTTAATTGCTGAGGTCATCAGTCCCCTAGAACTTAGAACTACTTAAACCTAACTAACCTAAGGACATCACACACATCCATGCCCGAGGCAGGATTCGAACCTGCGACCGTAGCGGTCACGCGGTTTCAGACTGAAGCGCCTAGAACTGCACGGCCACACCGGCCGGCTAGCTGTTGAGAACTCCAAACACTGAAACACCTCTCTACAATTGATAGCAGTTGCGTCTTCTATGCGATTTTTTCTAAAATTCAAACTCATTTGTTCGACTTCCTAATGGAGATTTGACGTGATCGCCACATTTCAAATCGCTTCTTATAGTTGATTAAAAGTCCTGCAGATGATTTCAACGATGTTTTTATCGAAATGATGAGGAACGAGTCATTTTACTGTATGTGTACACACCAGTAAACCGCCGATTTTTTGAAGTGTCGTACTCCCATATATAAAACAGGTCCCTCCGTATGGTTACTTAAAAAATGAGTTACGTGTCGAATATTGGACGTTAAGCATGTACGCGAGAAAACTTGAGAATGAGAATAGGTTTGAAATTACCCTTTAAGTTTGTTGGAAGTCTCTAAGTGCTCTCGTTATGATACACTAAATGAATACAGTCTGGGTAATTTGCGCTCCATTTTAAGCAAAAACAAGTTTTTCGGGCATCTCAATGTTTATGACGTCATATTTCCTCAGCTATCTGTTGTACCATTATTTGATTTTATAGCTACTTTCAATGATACACGCAGACACTGCGAAGTGTGTTAGAAACAGCGTTAGAAGTAAACAAGCAATAAATTAACGAGTCGTGCACGATGTTGACGTTCAAATGCACACCATCTTAAGCAGAAACTATCTTTTCGGGCTTATCACATGGAAATAAAAATTCTTCAGTGGAATGCAAGTTGTCCAGAGGAAATTACCTTACATTTAAAACTTGCTTTTACCTTACATTTAATACTTGCTTTGCCCCGCTTGAGACATTTTATGTTATTGGCCACATGAACAACTTTTCTTGTTGATATGTATTGATATCCTTTAGGGGACACTGACAGCCTTAATAATGGGTGATAAAGGTATTTTTTCTTCTAGTGTTGTAGGTATGGACATTGGTATTCTTCTCAAACTGTGGTGAATATTTCTAAAGAATTTCATTATCGACTGAGGTGCAGTTAAAATGCCAAACTTTTTGAAGAGTGACAAGGTGACTGCTCGCTTTTGTCCAGTCAATATTTCCTTCGTACGTGATGAGTTAGCCCAGAAAATTATTCCATAAGGCATTAGTAAGTAGCAATATGCAAAATATTTTGAGAGGTTGACTATCTGTTACTCAAAGAATAAATTTGTTTCACTTCCGTCAGTGGTCTCAAACCATTTCTACCGGTTTCGATAAGTAATGACCATCTTCACATCTGCTTTATAACATGTTCTATTATTATCAAGCCATAGTGGCATCGTAACAAAATATACAGTATGACCCCGCCAGCACTGTGGTCTAGTTTGCACCGTATTATAATTATATGCGTCGAAGCTAAGCTGATTTTGTGTATATTTTGTGACGATGGCTCTACAGCTTTATTATTTTAGGACACGTTATAAAACAGATCTGAAGATGGTCATTGGCTGAGGGAAACCGACAGTCTAAGGACCAAACGTATTGTGATCACTGACGAAAATAGAAGATATTTGTTCTACTCTTCCTGGATCACTGTTTGAATCAGCGGCCTTGTCGTAGCTTGTGAAATTATACGAAGAGCAACACAGTTCAATTTAACTATTTGAGCTGCTCAGTAATAAACCTTTCCCAGTTCAGTTTTTCATTAATGTGTATATCCAAAAACAGAGCACATTCTACCTGTTTACTGACTGCTACTCACGCGCTATATCAGTTGTTGGAATTACTGTACCTCTCAGAACTCTCGAAATGAACGGAAAGGCATTTTTCTAAAAAACCATTTGATAAGGCCCTCAAAGAAAAAAATGGGACTGTGTCACTAGTGTCATCTGCAACAAGTACCAGTTCTGTTTTATGGATGTGAGGTGTCATCGTGTCATCATATACTATTGCATTCCTCTTCTTTGTTATAAGCATTATGCTGCATTTATCCTCACTTAATAAGAAGTGCAGTCTGTTATACCGACTAGCAGTTCTGTTCAAGTCGCTTTGTAATTGCTTGTGGAGGTCAGATGACGGTCCTTCTCTGTAAATAACAGTACTGTCGGCGAACAGCCTTATACGTAAAATACGTATAGGGAGAAACACTAAAAATGGCAGCGCGAGTGCAGAGCGGTTTGTGACATTAATCTATAGTGCTTGGGACTTCTTTTGAAGATACACAGTCCACGCTCGAGTGGCCATCACTCTAGACACAAAAAAGTGGACATACCTCGGAGCTTTACGAGCGTCGGATGAGAAGCGCGTGCGTCGCAAAAGTGGCGACCCTGAAAGGATGCGTGACTGAAAATAAAAACACGGCCGGCACTGTGCGTCCGGCTATGATCGGCGGCGTCTGTTTACCGTGGCGTGCAAGAACTTATCGCGAGCAGCGAGGCGGAGGTAGAAAAAGACGCCAGGTATGTGCGGCGTTGTGGCGCAGGCAGTAACTAGCAGGTTTTTGCAGAGCGCGGAATAGGAGGGGGGCTCCGCGTCTGATACGATCGGCGCCCCCAGAGCCGCCTAGCGCATACTTCCCGGTAGACAGGAGTGGCATTTGATGTGAAATGCAGTGGGCGGTCGGAGTATTATCTGTCTCTTATCAGCTTCGCCTCCTTCACCGTGCAGTAGCGACGCGGCGTGTTTACAACTGCAGTGGACAGCGTGCTGTACAAACCAAGAAATGATTCGCTTCCTTCCGGTCACGCTATTCGCAGAGGTATTGTTTCTTTCCAGAACTGCTTCCTGGACATCGATAACTAAAACGGAGAGCGGACTGATAACTTGTCTGTAGACCAGCATACGAAAAGTTGATGTGGCACAGAAATATGAATTCTGTAGCCGACATATTGATCGCGAGAGAACAGAAACTGTTAAGATAATTCTCATTCATTGTTCAGTCTCAGCTACACATTTTTTAATACCTGACATGCTCCGATCTCTGTCAATCATCTTCGATTTATGTAGTTACGTCAGCAATCCGTCGTGTCGGTGTCAAAACATTGTATTGTAGTACTGTGATATTAAGTTGTGACACAGACACGACAGAGTGCTGACGCAACTGCATAAATCTGAAGACGATGCAGATAGATCAAAACATGCCATATATAAAAAAAAGTCCAGCGGACACAGAAGAATAAATGAGAATTGTTTCAAAAATATTAGTAATTTGTCTGCGAGCAGTGGGGAGGGAAGGGAAGGCGAAATTGTGTGTGTGTGTGTGTGTGTGTGTGTGTGTGTGTGTGTGTGTGTGTGTGTGTGTGTGTGTTCGTTTGGAGTAGGGGGATGTCGTAATATTTTGTAACTCTAGCGTTGTTGATCACTGATTTGTGTGGTCAGTACAAGACTGACAGCAAAGAGCTCAACAAACTGCACTGACAGATTCTGAAAGAGGGGCACTGGGAGTCATATAAAGACACGAACCTCAAAATTTGGAGAGCAGATGTGTGGAAGCAGCTACTACAAACAGCATAGTGAACGCATTATTGTGGCCAAGATAGATACGAAGCCCACACCTACTACAGTAGCACAAGTTTATATGCCGACTGGCTCTGCAGATGACGAAGAAATTGAAGAAATGTATGATGAAATAAAAGAAATTATTCAGATTGTGAAGGGAGACGAAAATTTAATAGTCATGGGTGACTGGAATTCGAGTGTAGGAAAAGGGAGAGAAGGAAACATAGTAGGTGAATATGGATTGGGGCTAAGAAATGAAAGAGGAAGCCGCCTGGTAGAATTTTGCACAGAGCACAACATAATCATAACTAACACTTGGTTTAAGAATCATGAAAGAAAGTTGTATACATGGAAGAACCCTGGAGATACTGAAAGGTATCATATAGATTATATAATGGTAAGACAGAGATTTAGGAACCAGGTTTTAAATTGTATGACATTTCCAGGGGCAGATGTGGACTCTGACCACAATCTATTGGTTATGACCTGTAGATTAAAACTGAAGAAACTGCAAAAAGGTGGGAATTTAAGGAGATGGGACCTGGATAAACTGAAAGAACCAGAGGTTGTACAGAGTTTCAGGAAGAGCATAAGGGAACAATTGACAGGAATGGGGGAAAGAAATACAGTAGAAGAAGAATGGGTAGCTTTGAGGGATGAAGTAGCGGAGGCAGCAGAGGATCAAGTAGGTAAAAAGACGAGGGCTAGTAGAAATCCCTTGGGTAACAGAAGAAATATTGAATTTAATTGATGAAAGGAGAAAATATAAAAATGCAATAAATGAAGCAGGCAAAAAGGAATACAAACGTCTCAAAAATGAGATCGACAGGAAGTGCAAAATGGCTAAGCAGGGATGGCTAGAGGACAAATGTAAGGATGTAGAGGACTATCTCACTAGGGGTAAGATAGATACTGCCTACAGGAAAATTAAAGAGACCTTTGGAGATAAGAGAACGACTTGTATGAATATCAAGAGCTCAGATGGAAACCCAGTTCTAAGCAAAGAAGGGAAAGCAGAAAGGTGGAAGGAGTATATAGAGGGTTTATACAAGGGCGATGTACTTGAGGACAATATTATGGAAATGGAAGAGGATGTAGATGAAGACGAAATGATATGATACTGCGTGAAGAATTTGATAGAGCACTGAAAGACCTGAGTCGAAACAAGGCCCCCGGAGTAGACAAGATTCCATTGGAGCTACTGACGGCCTTGGGAGAGCCAGTCCTGACAAAACTCTACCATCTGGTGAGCAAGATGTATGAAACAGGCGAAATACCCTCAGACTTCAAGAAGAATATAATAATTCCAATACCAAAGAAAGCAGGTGTTGACAGATGTGAAAATTACCGAACTATCAGTTTAATAAGTCACAGCTGCAAAATACTAACACGAATTCTTTACAGACGAATGGAAAAACTAGTAGAAGCCAACCTAGGGGAAGACCAGTTTGGATTCCATAGAAACACTGGAACACGTGAGGCAATACTGACATTACGACTTATCTTAGAAGAAAGATTAAGGAAAGGCAAACCTACGTTTCTAGCATTTGTAGACTTAGAGAAAGCTTTTGACAATGTTGACTGGAATACTCTCTTTTAAATTCTGAAGGTGGCAGGGGTAAAATACAGGGAGCGAAAGGCGATTTACAATTTGTACAGAAACCAGATGGCAGTTATAGGAGTCGAGGGACATGAAAGGGAAGCAGTGGTTGGGAAGGGAGTAAGACAGTGTTGTAGCCTTTCCCCGGTGTTGTTCAATCTGTATATTGAGCAAGCAGTAAAGGAAACAAAAGAAAAATTCGGAGTAGGTATTAAAATTCATGGAGAAGAAGTAAAAACTTTGAGGTTCGCCGATGACACTGTAATTCTGTCAGAGACAGCAAAGGACTTGGAAGAGCAGTCGAATGGAATGGATAGTGTGTTGAAGGGAGGATATAAGATGAACATCAACAAAAGCAAAACAAGGATAATGGAATGTAGTCTAAGTAAGTCGGGTGATGCTGAGGGAATTAGATTAGGAAATGAGGCACTTAAAGTAGTAAAGGAGTTTTGCTATTTGGGGAGCAAAATAACTGAACGTGGTCCAAGTAGAGAGGATATAAAATGTAGGCTGGCAATGGCAAGGAAAGCGTTTCTGAAGAAGAGAAATTTGTTAACATCCAGTATTGATTTAAGTGTCAGGAAGTCATTTCTGAAAGTATTCGTATGGAGTGTAGCCATGTATGGAAGTGAAACATGGACAATAAATAGTTTGGACAAGAAGAGAATAGAAGCTTTCGAAATATGGTGCCACAGAAGAATGCTGAAGATTAGATGGGTAGATCACATAACTAATGAGGAAGTATTGAACAGGATTGGGGAGAAGAGAAGTTTGTGGCACAACTTGACCAGAAGAAGGGATCGGTTGGTAGGACATAATCTGAAGCATCAAGGGATCACCAATTTAGTATTGGAGGGCAGCGTGGAGGGTAAAAATCGTAGAGGGAGAGCAAGAGATGAATACACTAAGCAGATTCAGAAGGATGTAGGTTGCAGTAGGTACTGGGAGATGAAGGAGCTTGCACAGGATAGAGTAGCATGGAGAGCTGCATCAAACCAGTCTCAGGACTGAAGACCACAACAACAACAACATTCTACACCCACTACAATCTGCCGTCGAATTACATACATATCGCGTAATAATGCAGTAAAATTATGCCAGAAAGATCAGCACTGGGAATAGCACCCTCATCTACAGAAGTTAGGGAGTGCTGCAGAGAACAGATACGTATCTGCGTAGTTATCTAAGTGGAGCAGGACAAAGTTAGTTTTTATAGGGATAGACTACTTACCGTGCAATACCACGCTGGCTAATGTTGTAAACAATTAGTCATACAACATGAAATTAGAACGTGTGTCCCTCTGTTTCCGCACCGAATCATACAGTAACCACGTGTCATTGGATGTAGGATACAGTAGTTCTAAGAAATGAAAATATGAAACAGCCTGCATCGTACTAAAACATGAATGTATTATTACATGCAAATAAATAAATAAATAAATAAATAAATATATATATATATATATATATATATATATATATATATATATATATATATATATATATATATATCTGAGCTGAAAGAGCGATTGTAAAATATCGGAGAGGATCGATAGAATTGGTGAATAAGAGTACAGGAACTGTGCATAACTAAAAGGCTTGGCTGATGAAGAAATAAGTTGAGGCCAGCATCAAAATCACCACCTGAAGTACCACTCAAGAATGGATTTTTTAAAAATATATTATTACCTAGAATTACCGTTTCATCGTCATCAGTATGATAGCCCAGAACCTCTACCTCAACTGTCACTTTGCATTTTCTTTCGATTTCAGCTGCCCCGCAGAAAAAGAATAACAAGAAAGTTTCCTTAACAAGGACTTTTCGCCTCTTAATTTCCGAGGACTTATTCCGCCTTGGTGTACCTAAGTGCTAAAATTAATGACAAACCCAAACGACACGGTAACACTTAGCTGAACCGGGCTTCTGAAATACAAGGGTACAGTACAAACAGTGGGCGAAAATATATTACAGGTTTGGGAAGCGAAGCTAATTTTCTAGCGCGCATCATCTCAAATCCAAACAAAAATGCAGAGAACCCGGCTCATTGAGGTAATTTTTCAGCTTTATTCGCGCGCGGAGGCGGTTTTCTCACGGAATAAGTCGGATTATAGCAAAATGCATCCTAAATCCAAGCTCTCTCGAGAACACTAATACAATTACCATACACCGTGACCTTGTTATCTGCTTTGGGCGAGGCATACAGTAGCGCCTACGGGATCGGCAACCCTCGCGACCCAACACGGTAGCGAAGACAAGACATCGCGCAGCTCAGCTTGTGTACCCTGCTACCTCTCTACGTTGAGTTTACTGGCAAGGTGCTCATCGGAATTGTTCCGTTCTTCAAAGCAAAGATCTTGTCCATACAAAAAAGGCTGAAACAAAATCGGAAAAAAATTACCCTTGGTGTTCGCCCACTGGCAATGCGTGACGCTGGTTCCTACACAAATAACAAAAGTCATGTACTGCTTTCAGTGTTTCGTTTCCTAATCTAATTCTCTCAGCATCACTTGATTTAATTCCATTGCATTTCATTATCTCTGTTTTGCTTTCTTTGATGTACCTCATATCGTGCTTTCAAGACACTGTCCATTCAGTTCAGCTGTTCTTCCAAGTCCTTCGGTGTCTCTGACAGGATTGCAGTGTCATCCGCAAACATCAGAATTTTTATTTCTTGTCCATGGACTTTAAATTGCTACTCCGAATTTTTCTTTGGTTTCGTATACTGCTTCTTCAGTGTACAGACTGGATAAGACCGGGGACAGGTTACAACTCCACACCCAATGTTTCCCTTCCACGCTAGATTATTGTAATTACCGTCTGGTTTCTGTACAGTTTGTAAGTAGGCTTTCGCTCCCCGTATGATCTCCATGCTACCTTCATAATTTCTAAGAGAGAAGGTCAGTCAATATTATCAAAAGTTTTCTCTATGTCTAAAAACGCTACAAACGTAGGTTCGCCATTCCTTAACCTGTCTTAAGTGACGTAGTAGGGTTGGTATTGACTCGCGTTCCCTCCTTATTTCTCTGGAATCCAAACTGATCTTCTCTGAGGTCAGCTTCTACCTGTCGACAATTTGTGTCAGTATTTTCATATGTGGCCCGAGACGTCGCCCCGCAGTTTCAGTATTGGCTCTTGAGCAGAACTTTGGACGACCACTAGTCTAATGCCATATTTGTTTCTATTAACAGGGACAGTAAAACTCGAGAACTTTTATTCTAGCAGCGATCTGACTGCCACCATGGTCTGCACAGACTGTTCGCGCCTTGCAGCAGCGCTACTCAGTCGCTATTGGAGTACTGGTTGCTCTCAGCAGGCACACCTCGTGTATTCAATGCGTTCTGAAAGGAAGCGGATGTGCTCCTGTTATCAACAGTGGCGGGGAACTTTATCAGATTACTTTAGATCAAATGGAATGCAAGCTCTTTTTTTAACTGTGGCCTTTCCCTCGCAGAAACGAGACGGGGTGGGTAGTGTAGCGCGACCAATGCCAACAGCGCTGTGCTACGTTTCCCCCGGGGAAGCTCTCCAGCGCTGGACGGACGTTTCCAGCGATGCTGGAAGACAGCCGTCAGGCGTTCGCCTGCAGCGATGTGCTCTGATGCGTTCCGCGTGCCCGGAATGTGCCAGCACCGCCACCGGTCAGCGGAACGACGTCTGGCCGCTGGGGAGCAGAGGGGAAGAGAGGCCACGAACACACGCGAAGGACGATCTGGCGAAGTAAGGCAGTAGAAAGAGCACTCCCGCAAATGCTTTTATCGTCACTGGAACAGATGTTTTTCTTGATGCATTCGTAAAACTGGGTAAATGGAAACAATGGGGGTGAATAGAAAGGAAACTCCCAAAAAAGTGCTATGTTACCAGGTAGGAAGACAATTGGGAATACCATGCAAAAATTTGTTTGTCTAGGTTGGCAGTGAACGAATCTAAGAGGGAAATTATGAACTTCAAAGTTAGCGATGCTGCCAGTTGATGTTCAATTCAAAATCATCGGATCTGGTGCTGAGTATGAGATGGGAAGAGGAGCCATGAGCACTCACGAAGGAGGATCTCTCAAAGCAGGTAGCGGAAATAGCTCGCCTACAAGCGTTTTATTTTTTATCGTCAGTGGAGTGGATTTTTATGTATCCATAAAATGGGGCAAATAAAAACAATGGAGTAAGTAGAAACGAAATTTCCGAAAAAAGTTATACGCTGCCGTGTGGGAAGACAAATGGGGATATCATACAAAGACAGCGGTCGCGCGGTTCCAGACTGAAGCGCCTAGAACCGCGGCCGGCTGTTTGTCTAGATTGCTAGTGAATCAAAGAGGGAAATTACGAATTTCGAAGTTGGCGATACTGTCAGTTGATTTTTATCCGCTCTTTGACATACATCGGATATGGAGCTGAATTTGCGTACGTCGAGCTTCATTTGCAAGCACCAAGCGAAATCGTGTTGTTTAAAAAGTAAGCACACGGTAAGAAAATTTGCAATCCCATTTCGTTAACCGAAGTATACTTTTAAAGTGACTTGCGTTCGGCTAACTGAAAAATGTGGGGATGTGTTTCTGAGATTTTTTTAATCGGCAGCGTTTTTTCAGAAGATTACCCAGAATTTGACGAGAAAGAGGAGCCGTTTGAACATTTTCCGCATTAATAACAGAGTACACAGTTCGTATCGTCGAAGTTGATTCGCGTCTTTTGCACTTACAGTGACCGCGCCATGTCTTCAGTTTACACTTCGCTGCCTTACAGACGGAGTCCGCACAGTTTAGCGGCACTTCGACAGCCCACATCTGGTTAAAATCGTCTCATTCTGCTCACCAAACAACCCCTCACTCGCAGACACTGACTGAATTGTGGACTGAAATACACGTGAGGAAAGTGGAGGAAGGTAGATGAGGGTGCGACGTCCCTTGGACAACATCGTTATTACAGATGGAGCACATGCTTTATTTAGGGGAAGGCTGCGTCCGAGTCCTAGGAAACACCCCCGAATTCCTCCTAAGCGATTTAGGGGAACTTAAAAAAGCATAAATCTAGGTGGCCGAAAGGTGAACAGAACAGCCGTCCTCCTTCATGCGAATCCAGTGGCTTAACCACAGCAGTACCACCTTTGATCGTAACGAAAACGCACAGCACCCGTATGATTAAGATTTATCGCGGCGGCCGATCGTATGAGGCTGTTGTCGGTTCGCTGCAGTGAAAGCTGCTGCAGCCCCGTACGTAATGACGCCGGAGCCCAATTGGCAACGGTAGACGCAGCGGAAATCGACGCTCATTTTGTGTCTGCTTTCGCCTCCCTCTCCCCTCTTCTCTTCTCCTCGGCGTCGTTCGCGGAAAGAGAAACGCGGATACCTCGAGAGTGGCAGGTGACGGCCGCGGGGCACGCTAACTTACGGTCCGTTGCCCGGGCAGGTAGTTTTAGGCACCGGGCGAGGCGCAGAGCGCGATGAAGACGTAGACGTCGACGTGGAGGGCGGCCGGTGAAGGCGGAAGTGGCGCCTGCCAAAACTCCGAAGGCCCTCTGCCCTGCAGCAAGAAACATCTGCAAGACACCCGCTCTCTCAAACAGCGCCAGGTTACACCTCCTACGTTTGAGGTCGTCAGCTTGACGAGAGGCAACTCCGTCTACACTAGCGCCCGCATCTCGTGGTCGTGCGGTAGCGTTCTCGCTTCTCACGCCCGGGTTCCCGGGTTCGATTCCCGGCGGGGTCAGGGATTTTCTCTGCCTCGTGATGGCTGGGTGTTGTGTGCTGTCCTTAGGTTAGTTAGGTTTAAGTAGTTCTAAGTTCTAGGGGATTGATGACCATTGATGTTAAGTCCCATAGTGCTCAGAGCCATGTGAGCCATTCTACACTAGTACAGTCCACTTCCACGTACATTAAACTAATTTCGCGATATACAATTGTTGCTATGCTCTTCAGTCCGAAGACTGGTCTGATGCAGCTCTCCACGCTACATCCATTTGAAACTGCTTTCTGGGTGCATCTGTTGGTCTCTTTCTACAATTTTTAACCTCTCCTCCTCAGCTCACACACAATTCCCTCGAGTATTAGACCTGATAATCCCTTAATGTCTCAGAATGTTTTCTGTAAATTGATCCCTTCTTCTAGTCCCTGGCCAGGTCAGCGAGAGCGCTAATGCGCTGCTTCCTGGAATGGGGTGGAGTGGGCGCCCCAGCTCCGGATCGAATCGACCCGGAGGATTAACGACGGGGGCCAGTGTGCTGGCCAGCCCGCACGTGGTGTTTAGTCGGTTTTTCACATTCCACGAGGTGCATTCCGGTCTGGTCCCCACGTCCCGCCTCAGTTACACGACTCGCAGACATCTGAAAATGGCTCTGAGCACTATGGGACTTAACTTCTTCTCCCTAGAACTTAGAACTACTTACACCTAAGCAATGTAAGGACATCACACACATCCATGCCCGAGGCTGGATTGGAACCTGCGACCGTAGCGGTCGCGCGGTTCGTGACTGTAGCGCCTAGAACCGCTCGGCCACTCCGCCCGGCACACATTTGAAAAACCGTTCGCACTATTTCATGGCTTACACTAGACGCAGACAGCTGAGGTACAGTACTTTCGTCCCGGGGGGGGGGGGGGGGTATGGGGTGTGGCGACAGGAAGGGCAGCCCGCCACCCTGTAACACTAACATTGCCAAATCCATAGTAAAAAGGCCGACCCCGCGTTGAAGTGGGACAAAGACCCAAGGAAATGGATGGATAGATCCCTTCTTCTAGTCAAGTTGTGGCACAACTCCCGAATAGTTACGTGATTTGCCTATCTAATCAAAAAATGGTTCAAATGGCTCTGAGCGCTATGGGACTTAACATCTATGGTCATCAGTCCCCTAGAACTTAGAACTACTTAAACCTAACTAACCTAAGGACATCACACAACACCCAGGCATCACGAGGCAGAGAAAATCCCTGACCCCGCCGGGAATCGAACCCGGGAACCCGGGCGTGGGAAGCGAGAACGCTACCGCACGACCACGAGCTGCGGACCCTATCTAATCTTCAGCTTTCTTGTGTACCTCCACATTTCAAAAGCTTCTTGTTGAACCGATTATCGCTCACATAGTTGATCGTTGGAATACATAGGCGTCGATAAAGGCTAGAATTAGTGGAGTAGATGAAAAGTATTTGCAGCTGAGAATACGAACAACCATCAGTTTTGTACGGGAATGATTACAATCAAAATCTACGCTGGACTGGGTGTCGAACCCAGATATTCCGTTCTATGTGAGCCGTCGCCTATAAGTACAAGACTCATTGCAAACCCCCAACTACCACATGTCGTAGTTTCTGAATCACAAACTCTACTCGTGTACACATTATGTAGCTCGCGTACAGGGAAGGACATTTTAATTGAAAGTCGCTGCCTGGTAACGGCGGCTAAATGTGATAATGCAGTGCCCGCGTTGTTAAGAACAACGACGCAATGTTCTCTCGGACATGCGTAAATATTTGAGATGCAAATACTAAAAGGAACTAGATGCGGAAAAATAGGTTAATAATAGTATAAAGCCTGTAGCCTAAGGGATACTGTAGATGATATTATTTTTAAATAATACTATCGTCTGAGCGTCAAGGAAAGACTTCCGTCTATCTAGTAGCGTCACAGCCACTTTGGATTACCTCTTAGCCCCAAATGCACTAGAGAAATAGAATCACAACAGTAGTTAATACTAAGAATGAATGTTCGCCTCTTCATTTGCGAGGAATTATACATCCCTGATGTACCTTGTTATCGCATATTTAGGGGGAACCAGACCATGACAGCCTAGGCTGAAATAACAACGGAACTCCCTCTGTGCAATTTCCAAACTAGCACTGTTTTTATAAAACACGTTTATGGCAAAAGCACCCTCTTTGTAGTGACGTAAGCTGTCGTCAGCACAGTAGTCGGCAAATATGTAACGCGAGGATGGACAGTACGCGTTGGATCAAGTGCGCTTATCAGGAGCGAGACCAGAGACAGGCTCGCAAGTGACGCGCCGCCAACGCCCTCTCGACAGCAAGTATTTAGGCCGCCGCCGCTGACCAGAGGGCCTCACTAGCTGTCACTCAGCCGCTTGCTCACTGGCGCACTAACTCGCACTCCAGTTTGGTATCTGTTATTCACTGCAGAGCAGGATTTGGCTATGACAGAGTAGTTTGTACTTCACCAGCAGTGAAGCTAACGTGGACTATTAGTGAAGATGTCCAGAATGATATTTTCACTCACACCCAGAGACGAGATACTGGCAGAAGTAAAGCTGTGTGTACCGGGCGTGAGTCGTGCTTCGGTAGCTCAGATGGTAGAGCACTTGCCCGCGAAAGGCAAAGGTAACGAGTTCGAGTCTCGGTCGGGCACACAGTTTTAATCTGCCAGGAAGTTTCAAAGTGAAGAGCTTGTTTCATAACTAGTAATAGCAGCTATCTGTTCAAGTAAATGCCACCTGTAACAACTTCTTCCTTGTTTCCTATGGTACAAGACTCTACACTCTTGACCGATCCAATGGCCGATGATTATTTAATGGTGAGATTCTTCACAGCTCAAGGTCCCTATTCTGTGTGCTGGCAGCTGTACATGGCTGCCACTAAGCTTTTCAGAAGTTCCCGTTTTTCTGTGCCACCCTGTTATTTCCTGTACCACTAGAAAAACCTACTGCGGTTATGTGGCAACTCGAAAAGAATTCTGCTCTGCACGTATGAAGGCATGCTGCGTAGACTTCCTCACAGTACATTAACAGTACTCGAACAGCTCCGGTCTTAGCCACAGTGTCCAGTGCCTCGGTGAGACAGCTGGGAGCGATGACCGGCGCCGTCGCCCCTCCACGCCCGGCGGCGCTCCCCGGTGGCAGGTGTCGGCTACTGTGCGCTCGCTGCCTCATTGTTTGGCGCTGCGGGCCGGACGCCAGGGCGCTGTATCTGTCCCCTCAAGACGTGGCGAGGCGACAGACGCGGCTGACCGGACAGTCCCCGAGCGCCGAGCGCACAGTTCGCCTCAGACGGCCAGCGACTCCTCGCCTCATCGATCGCACGGGCCGCTCCGTCGAGTGCAGAGCCTCCAGTCTCCCGCCAGCATCGTGGCCTTCTCTGACACTGTCGCCTCGGGCGGCGACTCGCGGTGACGGAAACCAAAAAGCTTCGATGGGCATCTAGCCTGAGACTTCACCATCATGTAACCGGCAATGAAACTGGCAGGGTGAATGAAGTGGCATGTGTCGTCGAGAGGGCAGGCCGCGGTGGACGAGCGGTTCTAGGCGCTTCAGTCCGGCACCGCGTGGCTGCTACGGTCGCAGGTTCGAATCCTGCCTCGGGCATGGATGTGTGTGATGCCCTTAGGTTAGTTAGGTTTAAGCAGTTCTAAGTTCTAGCTGACTGATGACCTCAGATGTTAAGTTCCTTAGCGCTCAAAGCCACTTGAACCATTTTGTCGTCGAGAGGGCGAACGAAAGCCGTCTACGATGGTACGGACTAGGACTGTAGATTTAAAAACATATATATTTCGTTTTTTGGCCAGTACGTCGATATTTTTTTCCCCGAGATTATATATACAGGGTGTTACAAAAAGGTACGGCCAAACTTTCAGGAAACATTCCTCACACACACACAAAGAAAAGATGTTATGTGGACATGTGTCCGGAAACGCTTAATTTCCATGTTAGAGCTCATTTTAGTTTCGTCCACCTACGCTCAATGGAGGACGTTATCATGAGTTCATACGGGATACTCTACCTGTGCTGCTAGAACATGTGCCTTTACAAGTACGACACAACATGTGGTTCATGCGCGATGGAGCTCCAGCACATTTCAGTCGAAGTGTTCGTACGCTTCTCAATAGATTCGGTAACCGATGGATTGGTAGAGGCGGACCAATTCCATGGCCTCCACGCTCTCCCGACCTCAACCCTCTTGACTTTCATTTATGGGGGCATTTGAAAGCTCTTGTCTACGCAAACCCGGTACCAAATGTAGAGACTCTTCGTGCTGGTATTGTGGACGGCTGTGATTACGGCTGTGATTCAATACGCCATTCTCCAGGACTGCATCAGCGCATCAGGGATTCCATGCGACGGAGGGTGGATGCATGTATCCTCGCTAACGGAGGACATTTTGAACGTTTCCTGTAACAAAGTGTTTGAAGTCACTCTGGTACGTTCTGTTGCTGTGTGTTTCCATTCCGTGATTAATGTGATTTGAAGAGAAGTAATAAAATGAGCTCTAACGTGGAAAGTAAGCGTTTCCGGACACATATCCACATAACATATTTTCTTTCTTTGTGTCCGCAGCTCGTGGTCGTGCGGTAGCGTTCTCGCTTCCCACGCCCGGGTTCCCGGGTTCGATTCCCGGCGGGGTCAGGGATTTTCTCTGCCTCGTGATGACTGGGTGTTGTGTGATGTCCTTAGGTTAGTTAGGTTTAAGTAGTTCTAAGTTCTAGGGGACTGATGACCATAGATGTTAAGTCCCATAGTGCTCAGAGCCATTTGAACCAAATCTTTCTTTGTGTGTGAGGAATGTTTCCTAAAAGTTTCGCCGTACCTTTTTGTAACACCCTATATATATATATATATATATATATATATATATATATATATATATATATCGGCTGCACATTGTAAACATACTGCCAGTTTTAGAGCTGTCTATATCAGTAT
Organism: Schistocerca serialis cubense; assembly: GCF_023864345.2. Lineage (NCBI taxonomy): Eukaryota > Metazoa > Arthropoda > Insecta > Orthoptera > Acrididae > Schistocerca > Schistocerca serialis. The sequence continues at coordinate 64,973,307 of NC_064649.1, read as the reverse complement.
TGCATTATTATCAGATATTCTGTATATTAATAAGCTAGTAACCTGCCTATCCCCCATCGAGCAAGAATTGAAAGGAAAACGTTGCAAGTTCAAAAAATGTTCAAATATGTGTTAAATCTTATGGGACTTGCCTGCTAAGGTCATCAGTCCCTAAGCTTACACATTACGTAACCTGAACTATCCTAAGGACAAACACACACACCCATGCCCGAGGGAGGACTCGAACCTCCGCCGGCATCAGCGACACAGTGCATGACTGCAGCGCCCAAGACCGCTCGGCTAATCCCGCGCGGCAGGAATAAGTTTGACATTACCAGTCGATAGTACTCATTACTTCGTGAGAATAAATAGTTCGTTGTGTTTCGCATGGAAAATATTTTATAAATCCATGTCGCCTGTTTGTCAATAAATCCTTTTGTTCGAGTTAAGTCACAATGTTCGGGCGCAGTATATATTCCAGAATCGTGCTGTAAATGGACGGTAGTGTTATGGGCCTGTAATTGAACGGATTACTCACGTTTCCTTTCAAAAATGGTTCAAATGGCTCTGAGCACTATGGGGCTTAACATCTGAAGTCATCAGTCCCCTAGAACTTAGAACTACTTAAACGTAATTAACCTAAGGACATCACACGCATCCATGTCCGAGGCAGGATTCGAACCTGCGACCGTAGCGGTCGCGTGGTTCCAGCTCTAAAACTGGCCTAGAACCGCTCGGCCACACCGACCGGCTCTGTTTCCTTTCTTGGGGTTTGATGTGCATTGGGCAACTTTGCAGATCTTTCGACGAGCGAGCGGTTGTATGTGATTCCTGTATTAAGAGCTATTGTATCAGCATACTTTGAAAGTAACCTGACTGGTAGAGTGTCTGGTCCGGAGACCTTGCCTTTATTGACTTCAGCCCTAATCCACAGAAATATTTCTCTGCGGAAGTGGCATTCCGCACAATGATTCCAACCCGTCTTGGCCAGATAGGCTACCCTCCGTATAGCCCTCAAGATGGGAAGTCTCCGCAGAGACCTGGCACCAAGTAGAGACAAAGCCGGAATAGCGGACGCACCACCAAACTGCTGGACGAATGCTGACGCTGTACCAGAATTTCACCACTTCGGCTGCCCATTCGAAAGAGACTTGTCGGTTCTGACATATCGCTGGTGGAGCAAGCGGTAGTGTTTGATGGTGAGAGTGTTTGTGACAGCGTCTATGACACACAGAAACCGGCGCAAAACAGCCGCAGGTGTTTTCCGCCGCTGAAGGCGCGGCCCCGCGTAGGCAGAGAGCTGGCTGGAGCTTTCTAGCGGCACCGCGGCGCCGGCCAAATTGCAGCCCTGCGGCGTCGGACACGCGGGCGCAGGCGCGCGCTGCAGCGGCGGGCTTTCGCCACCTGCTGGCTCGGGCCGCGCCGCTACCAGCTCATTACCCGCCGCATGCACATGTTCGCCCGCCGGTTTCACAACCGTGAACCTCCTCGGTGCAACCGCAACGTGATCGGAGGCGAAAACACTCTCCAGAGACCGACGTGCATAACGCAACACGGCACGCCCTTATATGTGGCGAAGGAAACTCTTGCTATCCACAGAAAGTACGAGGGTGAGTCAAATGAAAACCTTAAATTTGTAATAACGAATCGATATTTCGCACCGTTATCCTGTAAGTTGGTAAGAGTGCTACAAACAATGGCCTGTAGCTGGCCTCGTAGTGTAGATGCACAGATACCGTCGCAGCTTCAGTTTAAAGATGGCCGCCCCACTTGCGACTTGCACTAGGTGTTGTGTTATGTCCGCACTGTAACACAACAAATATTCCGTGATAACCAAATTTATTTCGCCTTCTGTCAGTCAAAACGAAACTTAAGTTAGACTACACAACACTTCGCTGCCTGTAGCGCCAAGGAAAAATCAGAGTCACTAGTAGAGAATACCAGTCCAAACCACTGTCAACCAGTCGATACCGACGCGTCGCAAGTTTCCAGCCAGGGAGGCCACAATACGGTTCGGTCGTCGTGAATCCAGCAGCCGGGTAGTAACACAGTCATCGGCGAAGATTGAAGACTGTACTGGTTAAACGGGCTCACGGAGCTCGCTTAAATCCGCAGGTCCGGCCAATCAGAGTGTTGGCACCCTTATACGGTTGCTCACTCTGGTGGCAAGGGCAGCGCCGCCAGGGTAATCCGTATCGATAGTGGTGTGTACGCTGCCGCTAACCCGGCGACGACGCGTTTACTTGCGCTAGTTGTTGACATCATGTGCGGCGCCAGCGGTACTTGATGTGTGCAGCGCGTGCTGTAGCACGCCGCGCCGAGTTGACGGCTGCTGTGCGGCGGCCGATGCGACACCACGGAAGAACAGCGTTCTGTTATTCGGTTTTTGCGTAGTGAAGGTGTGAAACCTATTGAAATTCGTCGACGAATCAAGGTTCAGTAAGGTGATGCATGTTTGTCACGGCAGCAAGTCTACGAATGGAGTAGGAAGTTCGCAAATGGCGTGACTTCAGTGGAAGACGCTCCTCGTCCAGGTAAAAAAAAAAAGTTCAAATGTGTGTGAAATCTTATGGGACTTAACTTCTAAGGTCATCAGTCCCCGAGCTTACACACTGCTTAACCTAAATTATCCTAAGGAGAAACACACACACCCATGCCCGAGGACTCGAACCTCCGCCGGGACTAGCCGCACAGTCTATGACTGCAGCGCCTGAGACCGCTCGGCTAATCCCGCGCGGCGTCCAGGTCAGGCACAACGAGTTGTGACTTGACGGAACATTGCAGCAGTTGAAGCCATAGTGAAGGAAAACGGCCGAGTGACACTGCAGCATTGCAGCATGTTTACGGATTAGCACATTGTGTGCTCCAGTTTCACAAAGTGTCCGCAAGATGGGTGCCACGGCAGCTGACTGCTGAAAAGAGAGAACGACGTGTCGATGCTTGTGAAGAACTTCTTCAGAACTTTGAACGAGAAGGTGATGGCTTCTTTGCAAGAGACGTTACTGGTGTCGAAACCTGGGTTCACTTCCACCAACCGGAAACGAAGAGAGCGAGCAAGGAATGGCGCCATTCCTGATCACCAAAACCAAAGAAGTTTCGAACAGAACCATCAGCAGAGAAGGTTTTGCTGACTCTCTTTTGGGACGAAAAAGGCGTCATTTTGGAGCATTACATGCCTAGAGGGACCACTGTCACCAGTGCATCATACACAGATCTCCTAAAAAAATCATCTGCGGCCTGCAATCAAATCAAAGCGACGTGGACTGCTGTCAGCAGGTGTCCTTTTGTAACATAACAATGCAAGGCCCCACACTGCCCGTACAACAGTTGCAACAATCACAGACCTGAATTTTGAGTGTGTTCCTCATCCACCATACTCATCAGACCTTTGCCCAAGTGATTTCCGTATGTTTCGACCACTCAAAGTCGCAATGGGAAGAAAGAAGTTCCGTTCTGATGAAGAGGTACGCCACGCGGTGCACGAGTGGTTGCGCGGACTACCAAAAGAATTTTTTTCTAAAGTAATTTATGCACTTTGTCAGCGCTGGAGGACTTGCATTAAGCGTGGGGGGATTATGTTCAAATCTGATACATCTTTGTACCACTTCTGCACAATAAATAATATTTAAACAAAATATTTAAGGTTTTCATTTGACTCATCCTCGTAGAAACAAGATTGGAACTGCGAAACTGCGACGCGTGTGTGTACATTGTACCACACACAGCAAGTGACAAAAGTCATGGGATACTTCCCAATACAGTATCGGACCTCCTTTCGCCCTGCGTTGTGCAGAAACTGGACGTGGCGTGGACTCAACAAGTCATCAGAAATACTCTGTAGAAATAGTGAGTCATGGTGCCGCTACAGCCTTCCGGTGCAGGATTTTGCGCACAATCTCACCTCTTGATTATGTCCACTAAATGTTCGATGGCTCACCAAACCAAACGGCTGCAGATTGTCTCCAAGCGGCCTAGCATAACTAGCAGCCAGGCCATTCCATGTAAACACAGCCCACACTATTACATAGAAGGTAATGACATGGTAGCTTACTCAAAAGGACTCCGGAGAATACAGGATGTCGCAGGAGGATCGTCCAATATTCAGAGATATGACAGGGACCATCATTCCAAGCAAAAAAATCTCGTAAAAGAGGGCTATAAAATGCAAGGTAGACTTATGAGAACTTCTCCATCTTCGATGCTGTGAAACACATCTCTTTTACGGAAAGCGCTTTGTCTATCGTATTTTCTCAGGAGGTACTGTGGACCAAAACAAGGAAAAAGTGTCCAGTAAACAAGAGCTTTGAAGCTATGAAAACTTGCTCAGTAGTAGAAATATGCTTCACACTAGCGAAGATGAACAGTTGCTGACAGTTACTCACAGTCCATGTTTATTAGACTTCTTTGCGTGGAACAATCGTTCCTGACATATCGCTGAATACTGTTCACACCTCCTGAGACGCACTGTACAACGTTCGCTGTATGTAAGGAATTTATTGCCACAGTTAGATGCTGACAAGGCTGTTATTCATTCCGCTAAGATGATGTGGTGCAAGACAAGTCCTCAGGGCGATATCGGACCGACCCTACAGAAGGAAGCCGGCGTCTTTGTCCCCCGCGGCGGCAGTTAGGGGCCCTTGAAGGGCCCTGAGGGCGCGCTGGGCACGTGCGACGCACCCTGGGCCGAACACACCCTAAATCTGCCGCCGGCGAGACACGCCCACTGCCGAACCTGGAGAAACGCCGTCGCAGCTCATCGGGGAGTTCGGCGGATCGGGGGAGGCGTGGGTGGAGGAGATAAAACCTCCCAGAGTGCCGCAGAAGATGCGCCGAATGTTTCAAACTTGAATTGTGGTGTCTCCTCAGGAATTCTTAGCTCCCTACGTCGTGGCGTGTTAGGTGGAGAGGGTTACCCAGTCAGCCCGTGTTAAAACTGTGACCTGGTCCACAGACTCATCAATTAGACCTTTAGAACTACCTCAAAGAAGACGATATACGACAGGAGCTGGAAAACCGAACCCACCAGCTGTGTTGTCCGTTAACCGTGATTTGCCCTATACGCAGAGGCGAAGCGTGAGGTTAGTTCGACACAGAGGCCGGCCGGGGTGGCCGAGCGGTTCTAGGCGCTACCGTCTGGAAGCGCGCGACCGCTACGGTCGCAGGTTCGAATCATGTCTCGGGCATTGATGTATGTGATGTCCTTAGGTTAATTAGGTTTAAGTAGTTCTACGTTCTAGGGGATGGATGACCTCAGCAGTTAATTCCCATAGTGCTCAGAGCCATTTGAACTATTTTTAGTTCGACACAGACGCGAAGAAGTCCATCATGTTCCTAATGAAGGAACTACCCCAGCATTTGTGTACAGTGGTTTAAGTAATCTTTGAGAAGTTGAATTATAACTGTGAAATGGGAACGTCGTTTCATTCTAATGTTCACATCAGTTGATTTGATGGGCTCGTAGACAGTTTCTACCGCCCGGATGGCGGGGTGTAGACTTGAATCCCGTTCTTGCCTCCAGTGGAAATAAACTGAAATTTTAATAAAAGATGCATCGTATGAAATGGTGAGTACACCACAACTATACTCTTAAGACGGATGACGACATCCTATGCAGGTTAAAAATGTGTCATATCCAGAATGAGTCATTCAGACTGAATTAGTTATCAAAATCGTAGCTTCACTACCATGAGGTCGTTACTGGCGCGCGTTTGATCTGAAATAGCCTCAATCGTCAGGAGTAACCGTTCCGAGGACGTGACGAGACTGCGATTGTTGCCATTTAATAAACAATAATGAGCAATAACGACAAAACATTATTGCAGTTACAGATCCTTCACTTTCGATAGTTGTCACGCGTGGAAACTTCGTGATAGAATAAAGTTACTTTAAAAAAAAAATAAGAAAAGTTTACAAATTCTCTATGAAAACCTGATGTTCATACAGTAATTCTTGTGTCAAAAGCACCTAAATACATTCACATTACGGTTTAGGAATATTATTGCCATCTAAAGATACGATACTTAATCTACAAACAGTTTCCTGATGATATATATACTCTAGTTGGGTGCATACTCAAAATGCTATAAAGCAGGTATAGAAATATCCATCATATCGTTACATGGTGAAAGAGACTGAACTAAAAATGTATACTGTATCGGAGTTCAAACACAGAATATTGCCTTTCGTGGGATGGCAGACACTCTTCCGTGTAATAAATAGCCACAGATTAAAACAAGAGCATAGGACAGAATGAGATAAAATAATGAAGAAATCGGAAAGCAATGATGTCTTGATTTCGAAGGGCAAAATAAGACCTCCACTTCCGAGGAGAATGTGAGGTATGATATATACGCTGAACTAGTCGCAAAAAGTTTGTGAAATACGACATAAACACTGGCGCTGCCAACAAAATAGATGAAAATGCTCGTCCAGTCAGAAAGTTAGTGAAAGAGGATATAAACCCACGAATAGTCAAATAAACAGTGAGCAATGTCGTAAACTCTGATTCAACCGACTAAATAGTGAGCTGGTATACAAACCTTGGTTTGCTAAAAAAAAGTGTGCCGTGTTACAAATCCTGTCATAGTCGAAGAAATTGCGAGCTACGATACAAATGTTAGCCCAGTCAAAAAAAGATAGTGTGCTGCGATATAAACGCTGCCCCACTCAAAAAAATAGTGAGCTACAGTACAGACCCCAGCTGAGTCAAAAATAGTGAGCTACGACATGAACCGTGCCATAGTCAAGTCGTGAGCTACGATGTAAACACTAATCTAGTCAAAAAAATAAAGACCTACGAAGTAAATCATAGGCCAGTCACAAGCATAGTGAGCTACTGTATAAACCACGGACCAGTCAAGTTCATCGCGAGGTAAGAATTTACCCTGCCGTATGTGTCACGTGGTTCTGAGAACTTAGAACACATGGCTTCAGGGCTAGAACTTAGAACTACTTAAACCTAACTAACTTAAGGACATCACACACATCCATGCCCGAGGCAGGATTCGAACCTGCGACCGTAGTGATCGCACGGTTCCAGACTGTAGCACCTAGAACCGCTCGGCCACCCCGGCCGGCCTGCTCTAGACAAAAAGATTGAGGGCGATCCAGAGAAAAAAAAAGGGAGTTACCACATAAATCCTAGTTCAATGAAAAGAAATTTTCGCAGTACGAGAAACGGCGCTGTCAAACTGAATTGGGGTTAATGTGATGAATCTGATCTGAGAAAGACCTCGCCCGAGACACGTGTTCAGACCTACACCCAAGGTGAAGTAACTGAAGGTCAACTAGACAGGTAGCTGAGCCTTCAGCATTAAGCAGTATTCTCCGCAACGTGGACAGCGCCTTTGGAAGGAGTTGCGAAATGTCTGCACGACTCCCTCCCCCTCGGAAAGTGCGTGCTTCCAGCGCGGGAGATAAGGGCGGAAGGCGCCCCCCACGGCTGGTGCGCGGCGCGGCTGCTGCGATACGCACGTGCGTGTGTCGGCGGTGACGGATGCGTCCCCCAGGCTACGCACCTGTAAGGCTCCCGCGCGTCTCAGCGGCTCTCCGACCCCCTCAGGGAAAGTTGTAGGGGGGGGGGGGGGGCGATACGCAAGTTTTCTGAGGGGGCGGCGGCGCCGCTGTTGCGTCTGGAGGCGTTGTGCGTAATTTACGCGTCTGCGTCGCCCTCGCCTAAGCAGGGAGGGGACGTGACGCCGGTTATAACTGGTTGCGTGCCGGCTCGCGTTACTGTAGTACCGAAGAGCTGCGAGAATTCCGGTGATAGTTTAGTATCTGTAAAAGAGCGTTACCTCACCACTGGTTTCCAAGATCATCTGATTTTTTTAATTTTTGTGCTGGGTTTGTGAGGTAATCAGCTGCATAGCAGCAGCAGTGAATGCAATAACTCGAGTACCAATGGTCGTAAATGTATGGGACGAGTTTTATTTTTGTCTGGGTTTTCGACGTGCGTAACGGGGAGGATGCATTGTATATTTGTTAAAGGTAAATTGAAACTTTCATCCTAAACGTAATTGCAAGAGGTACCACAAGGTTGTACGCCCACATACTTTAAAGAGGTTCCTTACTAGAGTCGTATGGTTCTTTATAGTCCTACACCTAAGTTAAAAATTATCGCAAGCTTCTGTCTTCATTAATGTAGAATATAGGTCTACAGATAGTCTTGGAAAATTGGATGGACCTTTTGGAACACGCTGCATAACAATGAAATTTACTAGCTTGAAACTCGTCAGCCGGTACAATACCCCTTAGGTGAATTTTCTGACAGAAAAAATTCTATTTGTGTCTTCTTATTTTCCAGGCCATCAGCGACCTTTTCGAAAAAGGTTAAATGATTCAAATGGCTCTGAGCACTATGGGACGTAACTGCCGAGGTCATCAGTCCCCTAGGACTTAGAACTACTTGAACCTAACTAACCTAAGGACATCACACACATCCATGCCCGAGGCAGCATTCGAACCTACCACCGTAGCGGTCGCGCGGTGCCAGACTGTAGCGCCTGGAACCACTCGGCCACTCTGGCCGGCGAAAAAACAAGATTATACTTCGACACCGGAGAACGAAGCCATAACACAATAGATAACGGCAGGACGGACATGTACACCTCATCTCCGGGGGACAAGCAATCATTTAATGGGACGGCCTACAAATGCACAACAGTTCGGTTTTTTAATTATTGTAATGGAGTGTTCACCCCTAGTGAGCAGGCCGAAACCACACAGATTCTGCTTCATTATTTTTCCAGTGTATTACCGCCAACGCGCAAAAAAAAAAAAAAAAAAAAATGGTTCAAATGACTCTGAGCACTATGGGACTCAACTTCTGAGGTCATCAGTCCCCTAGAACTTAGAACTAGTTAAACCTAACTAACCTAAGGACATCACACACATCCATGCCCGAGGCAGGATACGAACCTGCGACCGTAGCGGTCTCGCGGTTCCAGACTGCAGCGCCTAGAACCGCACGGCCACTACGGCCGGCGACGCGCAACAGTTTTCACTACAGTCCATCTCATTAATACTAGCAATCTCATGCGAAAATCTTACGTAACATCGGCACATTATTTTCAGAAACTTTCTGCAACACTACATCTCAAAACGCTTCTCTTCTCTTAGCGTTATCGTACAGTCCATAATTCACTTCTGTACACTAAAGTGCTGTAGACGTCCATTCCGAGAATGTTCTTCATATGAAGGCTTACGTCTGATGGAAGGAAACTTCTTTTAGCGGAGATCGACCTGCTTGCCAGCGTTGCTTCGATCATCACGTCTTACTTTGCTTCCAGGGTAGCAAAATACTTTCGCTTTGTCTACTATGTACTCTCCAGTTCCCATGTTTCGTCTTTCGCAGTCTGTCGTTAATCTCATTTCTACTATTACTCATAACTTTGGTGTTTCTTACTTCCCTCGCACTCCGGATTGTGTTGTCATTAGGCTGTTCATGCTATTCAACACGTCGTGTGATTCTTGGAAATTTGACTGGGTATAGGGACTTCTAATCAACGAATCTTAGGACTGGTATCTTTTCAGACAGACTTTCTACCGCACTTCTGTCACTGCTTCTTTATTGTACAGGTTGAACGGCAGAGCTGAAAGACTTGCAGTGAGGTCTTACACGCTTTTTAAACTGAACCCTTCTCATTTGGTCTTCCAGTGTTAATGGTTCCGTATTGATTATTGTACATATTGTATGTTAGCCGTCTCCCTCTACAGGTTACACCTATTTCTCCGAAAATTTCCAACGTGCAAGGTCCTGACAAATTAAAACTGAGTGGCAGACCGGGACTCGAACCTGAGATATTTTGCGGCCAACCGCTCTACCGATTGAGGTACTGAAGTACGACTCACGATCCGTTCATACAGCTTCGCTTCCTAACTTCAAACTTTACAGAAGTTCTTCTGCCTACCTCGCAGGAGGAGGAGGAGGAGGAGGAGGAGATTAGTGTTTAACGTCCCGTCGACAACGAGGTCATTAGAGACGGAGCGCAAGCTCGGGTGAGGGAAGGATGGGGAAGGAAATCGGCCGTGCCCTTTCAAAGGAACCATCCCGGCATTTGCCTAAAACGATTTAGGGAAATCACGGAAAACCTAAATCAGGATGGCCGGAGACGGGATTGAACCGTCGTCCTCCCGAATGCGACCTCGCAGGACTAGCACCCCTTGGGTGAATGGATATTACAGAGATACGGCTTATCTGCACTCACTGAAGTAAAGCTGTGATGGCGAGTTGTTAGTCGTACTTGCGTAGCTAAGCTGGTAGAGCACTTGTCTATGATAGGCAATCATCCCAGGTTCGAGTCTCAATTTGGCACTAAGTTTAAATCTGCCGCGAACTCACACTCTAGTAAAAATGAAAATACGTTCTTGAAACGAAGTCGGACTCCTTAAAGGGGAGGAAGATACTGGCAGTAAACTGGTAAGGATTGAGGGAGGACATAGAAGCAATTCACAGGCGGGCTGCTAGATTTGTTACTGGTAGGTTTGATCTTCACGCGAGTGTTACGGAAATGCTTCAGGAACGCGGTTGGGAGTCTCTGGAGGAAAGGAGGCGTTCTTTTCGTGAATCGCCACTCAGGAAATTTAGAGAACCAGCATCTGAGGCTGACTGCAGTACAATTTTACTGCCGCCAACTTATATTTCGCGGAAAGACCACAAAGATAAGATAAGAGAGATTAGGGTTCGTACAGAGGCTATAGGCAGTCATTTTTCCCTCGTTCTGTTTGGCTGGAACAGGGAGAGAAGATGCTAGTTGTGGTTCGAGGTACCCTCCGCCACGCACCGTATGATGGATTGCGGAGTATGTATGTAGATGTAGATGAAGGACAGGCTGTGACTGGATAACTCAATTGGTAACAGAATTCCATTCCAAAGGCAAGGTCTGAGGTTCGAATGCTAGACAGCCACACAATTATTAATCAAGTAAGAACATTCAAAACAGTGGATCTCCAATGAAGAGTGAAAGTTTTAGTTTTGTGTACTTGATGAATAAAGTGTTGACTGGTTTTCAGTCACCTCGAGTGGCTAAAATGCCACAAGCTTTCGACTGAGCACTCGCTGACTTTTGTCAAGTGTCATGTGTCCACTTGACAATGGCCACAGAATGCTCAGTTGTATGCTCATGGCATTTTAAGCACTTTCTCAAGTCGGTGATATGAATTGAGCTTTCGTCCACACACTCTTTGAACATTGTCATGTGGAAATATCACACTTGACAAAGGTCAGGGTGTGCCCAGTCGAAAGCTCGTGTCATTTTAACCACTTATCCGATTTTACCGCCGCGAATCTCTGCATTCTTGCGCTGCGTATTTGTTGGCCGCCACATTTTGACGTTTTGCTATCCAGTGCAGCAGTTCGGCCAGGACGCTTGCTGTACAACCCTGTCAGCGCCAGGGCGGTGGCGGGCGCTGATTGGCCGGTGAGGCCCCTCAATCTCCCGCCGGGGATCTTGAGTGACGGCCGTCGCCGCAATAAGAGCAACGGCGTCAGCCGAGGCCGGGGGGCGGAATAAGTAATAACGAAAAACAGCCACGACGAGCGGTCGGCCGGCTATCCGTAGCTGCCGCCGCGTCCGGGCAAGGGCGGAGAACCGCGCCGGGAAGACAGACTTTTTGTACAGGCGGCCAGCAAAAAAGCAGCCGGGATTATTACGATGGCAGGCCGGCGTGGGCAGTCCGGTCCCTCTTCTAGCGATAGACAGCTGCATAGCTGCCGCGCTGGCACGCCAACTCCAAGCGCTGGTGGTTCGCCTCTAGTGGCTGAGGCAAAAATGACGATGGTCTCTTCTCGTTTAATAACATCGCATTTTCAAGCCGAATCAATGATGCAGCAGCACAGGAAGGCAAAAGAGCTATCTTGGTATCATATACACTGAAGAGCCGAAGAAACTGGTACACCTGACTAATATCACGTAGGGCCCCCGCGAGCACGCAGAAGTCGGGCAACACGACGGGGCATAGACTCGACTAATATCTGAAGTACTGCTGGAGGGAAATGACACCACGAATACCACAGGACTCTCCATAAATTCGTAAGCATACGAGGGGATGGAGATCTCTTCTGAACAGCACGCTGCAAGGCATCCGACCTGAATGAAGTTCGTGTCTGGGGAGTTTGGTGGCGAGCGGAAGTGAAGAGTGTTCCTTAAGCCACTTTGTAGCAATTCTGGACGTGTGGGGTGTCGCATTGTCCTGCTGTAATTGCCCACGTCCGTCGGAATGCACAGCTTATGTACGTCTCACCTGTCAGAGTCGTGCATTGCACAGTGATCATAAATGGATGCAGGTGATCGGACAGGATGCTTACGTACGTGTCACCTTTCAGAGTCGTATCTAAACGTATACGGAGTCAAATATCACTCCAAATGCACACGCCCCACACCATTACAGAGCCTCTACCAGCTTGAACATTCCCCTGCTGACATACAGGGTCCTTGGATTCATGAGGTTCTCTCCATACCTGTACACGTCCATCCGCTCGATACTATTTGAAACGAGACTCGTCCGACGAGGCAGCATGTTTCCAGTCATCAACAGTCTGCCGGACGCTGTGGTCGATCGGTTCTAGGCGCTTCAGTCCGGAACCACGCGGCTGCTACGGTCGCAGGTTCGAATCCTGCCTCGGGCATGGATGTGTGTGATGTCCTTAGGTTAGTTAGGTTTAAGTAGTTCCAAGTCTAGGGGACTGATGACGTCAGATGTAAAGTCCCATAGTGCTTAGAGCCATTTGACCATTTTGACCATCAGCAGTCTAGTCTCAGTGTTGGCGGGCCCAGGCGAGGCTTAAAGCTTTGTGTCGTGCAGTCATAAAAGGCACACGAGTGGGCCTTCTGCTCCGAAAGCCCATATCGGTGATGTTTCGTTGAATGATTCGCACGCTGACACTTGTTAATGGCCCAGCACTGAAATCTGTAGCAATTTTCGGAAGGGTTGCACTTCTGTCACGTTGAACTATTGTCTTCAGTCGTCGTTGGTCCCGTTCTAGTAGGATCTTCTTCAGGCCGCAGCGATGTCAGAGTTTTGATGTTTTACCGGATTCTTGATATTCACGGTACACTCGTGAAATGGTCGCACGAGAAAATCCCCACTCCATCGCTACCTCGGAGATAATGTGTCCTATCGCTCGTGCGCCGGCTATAACATCGCGTTCAAACTTACTTAAATGTTGATAATCTGCCATTGTTGCAACAGTAACCGATGTAACAACTGCGTCAGACAGAAAAAGGCTAAAAAGATCATATGGACATATGGCCGGAAATGCATTCCAAGGTAGGTACACCCACTTGAAGGTGGGAGAAAAGATCTGTGACAGTGTAGGTCTCAATGACTGAAAGCAAGCACCCCAGGCAAGTGGAAATGTGCTGCCTGTACTGGCGTTTTAGCTCCACAGTCAAGAGGGCACTGAGCTGGAGCGCCTTTACGTAGCAGCCACATTACCGTTTGTACCACCAAAGGCTCGTCTTCCTACAGGAGACTGTGGTATGTGCTGATGTGCCCCGCTTGTGAGGGGTTGTGGTAGGATGAATTGAACAACGACACAATCGCCAGAATCTTGGCCCAAACATTGACGCTGTACTGGTGCGGATGGTTCGCTGCCACCACACCACAGGGATTCTCCGTAGCCTGCAGTGTCTTTTGGAAAGCTTTACGAGACCACTACTCGTAAAGGTAATCTCATCTGTAAGTAGGATGGATGAAAATAACCCAGTACTGTTGTGGCCTGTCAGTCGGTAATGAGTCCTTTACGTTTTGTGGGTAATACGTATAGTGATAGTTAGGTGGAGAATACTCCGCACGTTCGTCTGATTCACCCCATACCTGTTACTTTTCACCACTTCGTCACCAATGTACAGTACACGCCGTGCTCAGTAGTAGATATTTGTCATTCATTGGAGCTGTGCCTCAAAAGTGCTAAAATAGCGGGCTTAATGCAAATGTTTACGGTACAGAATTGTGCAACTGACGATGGAAAATTTTACCGAAACATCACGTGAATTATGCAATATGACGTTCTATGAATGCATAATTACTTTCTCTTCAATTTCAAAAATGCAGGGAAGCATGAGGACATTTCCTCGGAGCTGTTCCCCACATAAGCCTACCCCAGGGGGACTTAACCAGCGCGACCTCTTTTGTTTCCGCGGAGAAGAAAGGAAGCATATTGTTTATCCGCAAGGGCCATGTTTTAATCGCCCAAAGTACCTGAGCAGGGAGAGGGGATAGGTATAGCGCGTGAGGGTGAAGAAGTGAACAATTTTTTCGCAATTGAGGCTACTGCTGTTTTGGGAGAAGGGGAAAAAGGGTGGGTGTGCACGTAAAAGGAAGTGGTCTGCAAGCCTTTCCGCCCCTCCTCTAAGCCTCCCACCCCCACCCCCTGCGGACCACTCCAGAGAAGAACCTGCTGGAGCCTGGCTTCATCTGTTAAAGCCGCACTGGGGGGAATCCATAAAGCAAGCTGTAATTAGCATTACGGGCTTAATTTACTGCGGCCACCTCCCTCCTCCGCCCCCCCTCCACTTCTCCTTTTTTTTCCCGCCCCTCCGGCATCTCGTAACCTCCTAAACCACCCCTTACGCACCGACCGCCGAAATCCTACCCTCGCGAAGTAATTTTTTACCCCACTCGCGATTCTCCGCCGCCGTCCGCACTTCGCAACGCTGCTTCCGCCCCACGCACCCCTCGCCTCCCACCCCCTTCAACGCCCTCCTTTTTCTCGCTTCGTTGTAAATATAAAAGCCGAAGGTTTTTTTTTTCCACTCTCTGTGCGAATACCAAATTCTCTACTGCGTGGCGACCACCCCTTCTACCGACACCACCGCCCCCTGCCCCCCAACAAGTTCGCTTTCTTTCCATTTATTTGATTACTTTCCTTCTGCGAGTGCTGCTTGGTCGGTGGTTGGCCGAAGCTTTCCCCTCGCTCTCTTCTTTATTTTTTTTTTCCTGCCCGCCTTTTTCCTCTCTGCTCCTCCTCAGGGTTACATCCACCAGTAGACCCGCACGTTTTTCTCCGTCGCCGGGCTAGGCACTCGCTAGCGGTGTCTCCCATCTATGCAAATTTATTCATCCCCCTTTTGTGCTGGCACCGCCCCCGCCGCCATCATAGCGGAGGCTACTTTACGCTCGGCTTGCGGGGGCGGCGGGGGGCGGCTGCCGGTTGCCAGACGAATTTCTTGCCACTCCCTTCGAGGAGCGAAGGGCGCGGCTGCTGCTCGGCGTGCGGGCCAACCTCTTAGCCGGGGGCGGTTAATTCCACCGCGTAATGATTTTTTAATGTTGTTGAACAGCAGTTAGTTGTACGGTTGCCAACCTCACGATATTGTCCATTTCCCTCTGTCCCATTACGACATGAGGTGAGCGATCTTGATCAAGCGTATGTGACCTGGCCGTGGTAGCTGTTAGTTACAGTGGAGAGAGTAATTCGACAACGCTACGGGAGGCTGTTAACACAGACGCTGTCCTAGGAGGTGGTTATGCCCCACGAGAACGCTCTACGTCTCTTTGCACAGTGTTGACGCAACACACTCACATGATACAGGCTCCCAGGTAGATGCCATTTTCCTTGACTTCCGGAAGGCGTTCGATACAGTTCCGCACTGTCGCCTGATAAACAAAGTGAGAGCCTACGGAATATCAGACCAGCTGTGTGGCTGGATTGAAGAGTTTTTAGCAAACAGAACACAGCATGTTGTTCAAGTAACCTCTGGCGTGCCACAGGGGAGTGTTATGGGACCATTGCTTTTCACAATATATGTATAAATGACCTAGTAGATAGTGTCCGAAGTTCTATGCGGCCTCTCGCGAATTATGCAGTAGTACACATAGAAGTTGCAGCATTAGAAAATTGCAGCGAAATGCAGGAAGATCTGCAGCGGATAGGCACTTGGTGCAGGGAGTGGCAACTGACCCTCAACATAGACGAATGTAATGTATTGCGAATACATAGAAAGAAGGATCCTTTATTGCATGAATTTATATGATAGCGGAACAAACACTGGAAGCCAGTTACTTCTGTAAAATATCTGCGAGTATGCGTACGGAACGATTTGAAGTGGAATCATCATATAAAATTAATTGTTGGTAAGGCGGGTTCCAGGTTGAGATTCATTGGGAGAGTCCTTGCAAAATGTAGTCCATCAACGAAGGAGGTGGCTTACAATACTGGAGTATTGCTCATCAATGTGGGATCCATACCAGGTCGGGTTGACAGAGGAGATAGAGAAAATCCAAAGAAGAGCGGCGCGTTTCGTCCCAGGGTTATTTGGTGAGCGTGATAGCGTTACGGAGATGTTTAGCAAACTCAAGTGGCAGACTCTGCAAGAGAGGCGCTCTGCATCGCGATGTAGCTTGGTCGCCAGGTTTCGAGAGCGTGCGTTTCTGGATGAGGTATCGAATATATTGCTTCCCCTTACTTATACGTCCCGAGGAGATCACGAATGTAAAATTAGAGAGATTCGAGCGCGCACAGAGGCTTTCCGGCAGTCGTCCTTCCCGCGAACCATACGCGACTGGAACAGAAAAGGGAGGTAATGACAGTGGCACGTAAAGTGCCCTCCGCCACACACCGTTGGGTGGCTTGCGAAGTTTAGATGTAGAGCTACTTCTTTGAGATATCAAATTCTGTCCAAACACTCCCCCGGTGCCATGTTATCATGACAAGAGTCAAAGTGACCTCTCCTCGGATGTAGAGCCCATCTCATGGCCGGTATTTTGTGAATGACGTCGAAAGTGATTTGAAAGTGGAACGTTTCCTTGATTTACTAGCGGCATTTACATTAGAAACTCGTCGTCTTCACTCGAAGTTCTTTTTCCCTGTAGACTGATACTCTAGAAGGTAAAAGGAGCAGTCAAGAAGTTTCCTTTCGAAGACTGTACAGTCCAGAATCGGTATAAATAAACTGGAAACAGTCGTGATCGGGTAACTTATTTAATATGGTGACCATGAATATCTGGCGGCGGCAGTGCCGCATGGCAACCCACTTGCTTCTGGCTGGTGGTTATGTAGTATGCCACTCAGGCAAAATCGCCAGCATTTAGACAACAATCCCACCGTCGCACCGGGCTGATGATACCCTTTGGTAAAACAGGGCGTCCCGTTGCATGAGGAACTTCGCTACTGTCCGCTGCACATCCTCGTCCGACAAGAATCGTCGACCTTTCAAGGCCTTTTGTAACGGACCTAAGGCGTGATAATGGCATAGGGCGAGATCAGAACTACAGGGCGGGTGCTGAACTGTCTTCCACTTCAGTTGGCGTAACATCAGCGTTACGACAATCGCGGTATGGGAACGTGCGTTACCATGAAGTAGCAGCAATCCACAAAGATGGTTTTCGACACACATGCTGCCCCATACATATTCTTCATTCTCCGATGGATGTCTAGCTGTGTTTGTCCTTCGGCCGCCAAGAATAGAGTAACAGCGCGCTGATCCTGTTTGGACGTATTTGGGAATAACGTCGCCACGGTTCACGTTTCCGCATTTACCGCACGCAAGTCGGAAAGACACGACTGCCGCACTAAACTCGTGCTTACATGTCGGTGCTTATATACCCTCGTCGGGTTCACGCCTCATTGCATATACGCTGCAACAACGCGCTCAAGCGGACAAATTTTGATCGTCCCTTACATAATTTTTAAATCTTACTGTATAGCGTTCACTATATTACGTCTAAACAGCAGTGACGTAAGTAAACGAAAATCTCAAGGATGGGATTAAAATTCAGGATGAATTCAGTAAAAGACAAGAAGAATTACAGGATCTGATGTATGGAACGAGAATACGGATTGCGAGTAAACGCGAAGAAAGACGACAGTAGTGAGGAGTAGCTGATATGAGATTAGCGATAAAGATAACATCAGAACCGGTGACCACGAAGCGGGTTAAGTGAATTCATTGTGCTACCTAGAAAGCAGAATATCGCATGGCGGACGAAGCGGGGAGGACACGAAAAGCAGACTAGCACAAGCAAACAGAGCAAACAGATCATTCCTAGTGAAAGGATGACTGTTAGTATCAAACGTAGGCCTTAATTTGAGGGAGTAATTTTTGAGAATGTGCGTTTGGAGCACAGCATTGTGCGGTAGTGAAGCATTGACTGTTGGAAATTCGGAAAAGAAGACAATCGAAACATTTGAGACGTAGTGATACAAAGGGATGCTGAATAGTATCAAAATAGGCGGACTGATAAGGAATGATGAGGTTCGCCGAAGAGTCAATGAAGAATGAAAGGTTTGGAAAACACTAATAAAAAGAGAGTACTGGGAGATGGGACAACTCTTACGACGTCAGGGGATAGCTTCCAAAGGACTAGAGGTAGTTGTAGGAGCCAAACACTATAGGAGAAGGCAGAGATGAAGAAATAAGTGAAAATTTAGGGTGCAAGTGTTACTCTGAGATGAAGCGGTTGACACAAGAGAGGAATTTATGGCGGGCCGCATGAAAGCAGTGAGAAAGTTGATGGAAAAAAGAAGAAAAAATTAAAACATTGTGATTAGCCTTTCTTATTCATCTCTTCCGCGCTGCCCATAGTTGGAAGATTAATCGCTCCTCTTCACACCTCTGACCGTGACCAATCTTAACTACATGGTGCAAGACAGGTTTCCAGCCTGCTACTCCTTACTGGAAGACCATAATGGTGTTACGGCCCATATAACTGGAAGTTGATCCCTGGTCCTATACGATGTTAGTAGTCTGTTTCCAGTAACTGTTGCAGATTTTCACTCGGATTTGACCCTTCGTCAGAAACTAATTTAAGATCGCAGTAGGTGTGAGTTCATCTATCAGAAATGATCCATGGTTCTTGTACAGTCGGAATTATTATTCTTGGTGTATGCAGTCAGCGTCGCGGATTTTAATCCGAGGGTTCTTTGTGCGTTGTAATAACGGTTCATTGTTAGATTGACGCCCTGTGGGTATAGTACACCTTGATGTTGGTTAGACCTCGTTCATGCTCCTGAAGGTGCAAATACTGAAGCAGACTAAAGACAAACTTTTGCATTTGCGACGTATACCAAAAACCGTTTGTGCATGTTACTTACTTCCCATACTAGAATACACCAACGCTGTAAACTATCTTTTGGGTTAGGCTTAAGTCGATTACAGTGAGCGAGATGTGAGACGTGGCTCCTAAGGTGTGAAGGAAACCTTGCACACGGTTCACGCTGTTTGGATGCTCTAAGAAACAGGCGTGGCAGAGTCACAACACGAGGCACTGACCCAAGAGTCAGTTACCTAAGCCGTACCATTTACTTAGCAACTACTGTACACGAGAGGATAGTGTACTATAGTTGTTCGAGACGTGTATGCACGCAGGGAAGAACAGCTGGCATTTGCCGGGATGCAAACCCACCACCGCTGGCTGTTAGCACCAGTGCGCCGCTGCTTGGGAACGGGATCGGCCAGAGGCAGCGGTCGTGATGCACGACCACGGCAGCGGCACGACCAGGCGGTAGTCGCTGTCTCGCCAGGACACCTCGCAGCAATCCTCTACTTGTTACGATCCTCCTCGCGGGAGTCCAATCCTCCCACCCGACCCACTTCAGATGTGCCACTTCCCCACCACTCCCTGTTGCTAATCTGCTCCTGTCATCAATGCGCAATGCTCTAAACGTCATATATGGGCAGACCTCTACATGTGCAGGATGTAGTGGAAACGTGCGGCCGTAATTGTAGGGTACATTACTCACACTTTCACGATGGAAATACGTTGAATGGACAAAGACCCACAAACCTATGGGAAGTTCGCAGGGAATGAGGTAGCACTATAGCACACAAAAATCTTTCTTATATGAAATTTTCAAAAATTCTGTAATCCATCCAAGCTGGACCAGGTGCCCTGTGTCAACTGAACCTACCGATACCGGACGTTGGCTTAGTTCCAGAACGAAACCTTGTTGTAGCACGTGATGTCATACATCTATAAACCCGCAGAGTACAGAACACTGTCAATTTCTTTCTGTTTTTGCGTCTACATCACCTTTTTGGGAACGCACATGTGGCGACAGATGATCTGTAGCGTAGCCCGAGGTCTAGATTAGGCAGAAAGGTGATAGTTCACTTGGCAGTTGGTGAAGCGGTATCGAACGCTTCAGTTATTCCGCTGCCAACATTTCCGTCCCCACCCTTCTCTCCTGCCAAGGAGAAAAATCTTCGCACTCCGAGCTCGTATCTTGACCAGCCAGACAGAGAGACGTATCACCTCCGCATCAATCTGAAATCCTCACAATATGTTTTGCATACTGGAGAGAAGCATGTCTAGCCACACGTGCCTGTCATGAAAACTCCAATATGTATCGACATTAACCGCGATACTAACTCCCCTCCCCCCGTAGATCAGATGCTAATTTTTAGCTAATTCTATATGGGCCAGTCGGGCTAGGAAATATCCACCCGCATGAAGGAATACCGCAGAAGTTGGAGAATTAGAAAAGGGAACGCGTGCCTTTGCAGACAACCTGTTTAGCGAAAATGTCTCTGAACCAAACTGTCTAGATCGCTTAATTTATCTTCTTCGGCTACTGCCATCATCTGATCAAAACTTAGAACCAGTAATACAGCGTCAATACCAGTAAAACCTAAGCGTAATAGGGGCATCAGATAACAACTTCACTTGACACTTCGGTTAGGCACAGGCCTCATTCACGAAAGTATAAATATGAACCACGTTGAAGTAATTGCCCAAGCTTAGTAGCGAATGATCGGACATAGTTCCCTTACTCATCACTTCTAATTGCAGATACTGGAAAGAAACCCATCCAGACTACTTTGCAAATTATCCCATTGCCCAACATTTTACATTATTTCCATTAGTTACGTATCTCTTGCCCTATAATTTCGCTTTGTTCTTTACAGTTCTTTCACCACTTTAGTTCTATCACATCTCTCACTTGGAAAATTATACTGGTTTGGAGCCGCACGGTTTGAGGCGCCATGTCACGGATTACGCGGCCTGTTGGACGGGTGGTTCGAGTCCTCCCTCGGGCATGGGTGCGTCTGTTGTTCTTAGCGTAAGTCAGTTTTAGCTAGCTTAATTAGTGTGCAAGTCTAGGAACCGATGACCTCAGCAGTCTAGTCCCGAAGGAATTCACACAAACATTTATACTTGTTTGAGACAGTATTAGTAATCTGTCAAGGCGTTCAGGGACTCATTGTCTCATGTATTTTTCCAAGCTAAATTCTTGTAGCTGATGGTGGCCTAATTGCAGAAAACCGTTTAGTTAAATAGTAAATATCGTGTGTTTATAATTCGTTATGTCCAGAATATTCGCCTAAGAACGAAAGCAACAGCCAATTAACGGACTTACTAAATATTCCGACCTATTATGCTGTGGCGGTGGAAAGAATTCCGTGAAGAAACGGTGGACTAATAGCGCCGAATGTCTATGCACTTTATGAAAGGCAACTGACTGACTGCCTGTGTCATTCGCTCACTGTCTCATAATCGCCCAGGACACACCGCTGTGAACAGAAACTTGAAAATTGGAGAGAGTGTTAATCTTATATTTAGACGTCGGTTCAGAAAGGATTTTTTTTTTTAATTCCACCGCTAAGGGGGTAAAATAGGGGACGAAAAGTTTGCTAGAAAATATGCCGCTATTAAAGCAATTTTGACGCAGCAAGTGTGCAAACTGGTACTTGGTTTCTCGGCCAGATGCAAAGTAATGCATGCTTCAGCATTTTGGGAATTTAGGCGCTATGGAGGTGAAATAGTGGGTGAAAGAATTTTTTAAGGAAATCGTTATTAAAGAACTCCTAAAGCATTTTTAAATGTAAATCTATGAAAATTGAATTTGTATACTCTGTTAGAAGTAAAAAAAAAACACGTGTTTCAGTGTTTCTGAAAATATTTCGTTATATTAAAACATTTTTAACGCTAGATCTATGAAAATTGGTATTTGACGTCTAAAGAAATACGTCTTAGAGGATGAAAGTCTCTATGGAAATATCACAAGAACTGAAATGGCATGCTTAACAAAGGCATCTGATGCGAACAATCAAAATCTCTTTTCGGTCAGAAGTACATTCGAAAAATACCGTGTTTCTACGGATTTAATTAGCATGAAAAGTTTGGAAGATGTTGCAGTTTGGAAACAATAAAATAATTTGGTTAAAGAAAAAAAAATCTGTGCAGGCCATGCAGTCTACGCGAGCTAAGTAGCGGGCGCTACGGTAGTATTTCAATAAATGTCGTATTTCCAGATTGCAAAGTTTACATTTTACCCTACTTCTTACGCCGTCACGAAAACGAAGAAATTCACTGCTAAGCACAGTGCATGAGCTAGTTCCGCCACACGTGAAGGCTAGAGCAGTGGTTGCCAACCTGGGGGTTGTTGCCCCCTGAGGGCAAAATGAAATTTTCTGAGGGATAAAAAGTAAACGATTGGATTCTGTTTCAGTCACGAAACTAAATTCTTTTCAAAATGTCATTATTACTATAAAAATACTGATTATACAGGTACAAGTTATCAACTATTACTTTTTCTCTGTCTGTAGTATTAATGCGGTAGACCCACTACAAACATATGTTGCGCTTTGTGAGACATATACGTAACATATGTTGAGTATCTCAAAAAAAATATGTTCTGGAAGTTTTAGATAGTACCTGCAATCATCCAGGAATTGCTTCATTACTATCTTCGAACCAGTTAAATGAATTAATTCACAGTAGGACACTGCAGTAACTATATAGCCGTTACTGTTGTGCTGTGCACAGTGTTATTATTATTATTATTATTATTATTATTATTATTATTATTATTATTATCATTGCCGGCCGCTGTGGCCTAGCGGTTCTAAGCGCTTCGGTCGGGAACCGCGCTGCTGCTACGGTCGCAGGTTCGAGTCCTGCCTCGGTCATGGATGTGTATGATGTCCTTATGTTAGTTAGGTTTAAGTAGTTCAAAGTCTGGGGGACTGATGACCTCAGATGGTTCCACAGTGCTTAGAGCGATTTGAACCATTATTATCACTAGAGGCTGTGATCAGAAACAAATCATTAACAGCCTGAAGCCTTCCAATTTCTGATAGTCAAGAAGTAAGGAGTGCAGCCAGAAATCAAATGATTTACGAACAATGAGTATAGTACACATATTTTAATTTGGTTGAATTTAAATGGGGTTGCAGTGTTGCAGTGAGCAGGTGAAGCAAGTGCCGCAATGGAGAAGAGTAATGTGGGGGGAAGTATGTTTTATAACAAGTGTCTACCATTACTGTGGATAGTTACCTTTCGTATCCGAGAAAGAGTTGTGCGAAGCACTTGCAATGAACCACGAATTCCTTTGTCATTCAGTCTAACACCACCACCCCCTCCCCCTCCACCCACGCTCGCTCTCAGACACACACACACACACACACACACACACACACACACACACACAGACACAGACAAGCTAAATATCATTCATCTTTGATCATTATAAAAATAAAAGTGTTCCAAGAAAAGTCTTTCATTCTACAGTGCAGTTAGGGTGATAATGTGGATCTGGGGGGAGGGGGTGGCAGGAGGGTGTAAAGGCTAGCTGATGTCTGACTGCACTCAGGGGCAATGGTCTAAGAAAGGTTGGGACCACTGGACTAAAGAAATATGTCATTGTAAACTCAGGCTCGTCCGTATGCGACCCTACTGGTCAGAGGGGCAGCGGTGAGTCCAGAGTAAACGTCGTCGATTGCTGCCGAATGGTCGCCAGATGCGGCGAGTTTTCTGTAGAAGGGATTACGCTTCCCGGGCGTTGCCCCGGCGCGATGCTCGGAACAAGAAGGGCCTGTTGGCGCGCGCGTTCTGTGTCCTGTGCCCCGTGCCGGTCTCAGCAGCTCGTTAGGAGGGCTCCGTTGCGAAACCGCGCCGGACCGCACAGCCAGGCTGGAGCAATTAGCGCGCGGCCACCGCGGTCAGAGGTCAAGGCGAGCCGTCAATTAGGAGACGCACAGCTGGCCGAGGTTGCGACAGCAGACGTCAGCGGAGCTGTCAGCGGCGGCTGTCAGGAGGCGCTGGTGCGGTGCGCTGGCCGTGGAGTCGCTGCAGCAGGTGTCTGAAGGCTGAACCCTTCCCCACACACAGCAGGTAGGTAAGGGCAGAGGGGTCGTTTGGCCATGGCAAGGAAAAGCGGCCGCGTTGCTGGAAGAAGTTCCGTTATATCTGAATAAGAGGCTCCGAACCGGAGAGTCCAGAACTCCATGTTCCGTTCCAAGATTTCCGTCTACTCTCAACTGTGTATAATTTTTTGTATGACATTAGATTTTCCATCGACTGCACTACTTATGTTAAAATGTCTACGATTCAAATTTCGAACATAAGTTATTTTCAAGTAGGTAAAGATGCTGAAATCACAGAAGTTCTCAAAATCAATACGGTTCATATGGCTCTGAGCACTACAGGACTTACTATCTGCGGTCATCAGTCCCCTACAACTTAGAACTACTTAAACCTAACTCAGGACATCACACACATCCATGCCCGAGGCAGGATTCGAACCTGCGACCGTAGCTGTCGCGCGGTTCCAGACTGAAGCGCCTAGAACCGCTCGGACCACTCCGGCCGGCCAAAATTAATAGCATAAGTAAGAAGAATGTTGCCATTTCGTAGGTGTTCGTTACCGCCATGTGTTAGTTTGATGAGTTTTAATATCACCCACAGAAGAATGTGGAAAATTGGGTAAAAATGTAAATGTCGTGTGACTAGGGCCTCCCGTCGGATAGACCGTTCGCCGGGTGCTAGTCTTTCGATTTGAAGCCAGTTCGGCGATTTGCGCGTCGACTGGGATGAAATGATGATGATCAGGACATACAACACCCAGTCCCTGAGCGGAGAAAATCCCCGACCCAGACGGGAATGGAACCCGGGCCCTTAGGATTGACATTCTGTCCTGCCGACCACTCAGCTACCGGAGGCGGACTGAAAACTGGATGGATTGGTAAGGTAACAAATTAGGAGGTACTTCACAGAATCAGTGAGGAGAGGAATACATGGGGAACTCTGAAAATAGAAAGGGAAATGGTAATCGGACATCCGCCAAGGCATCAGGGAGTAACTACCATGGTACTAGAGGGACCTGCAGAGGGTAAAAATTGGCTGTGGAATGAATGAAAGCGAAAAAGGAGAACAAGAATATTAACAGAAGCGTTCGATACCGCTTCGCCATATCACCTTTAACCCTAAAACAGACCTCGCGCTATGCCACAGATCTCTCATCATAACTAGGATTTCGTGTTGACATTCGCTGGTTTCGCCAACAACGAAACTGCCACTTTTCAACCTAACCTAGACATAGGGATAAGCTACAGATTGTTCTGTCACAATAAACCATATTGAAATTCTTCCAGTCCATATGTGGCGTACAGCAAACCAGTGCTTAACAGTATTGGTTAAAACAGTCTTGGTTGCAGTTTTAGTTTTTTATTTTTCAACGACGCGTTTCTCCTTATTTAGGCATCTTCAAGTTACTTTAATTTGGTATTTCTTAGAAGAATCCTTTAGTCAGTGTAGCCAAAGGGCATCGTCGAATATATCAGGCCAACATTGCCTTCGTTAAACTCAGTAAAAACTTTTCTAGATGGACGTGAGTGATTAGGCTTCAGTACTAGCACACGACGCTGTGGTCCATTATGCTTACTACCTGAACCCCCATCTTACTCTGTTACTCGCTCCTGTGAACGGGAACGCGTTATGCAGATCTTGGTGTCACTCACGTCCACCTAGAAAAGTTTTTACTGATTTTAACGAAGGGGGTGCCCTTTGGCTACACTGACTAAAGGATTCTTCTAAGAAATACGAAATTAAGATAACCTGAAGATGCCTAAATAAGGCGAAACGCGTCGTTGAAAAATAAAAAACTAAAATTGAAACATAGACTGTTTTTAACCAATAACCTATATTAAAAAAAAGGGGGGACAAAAACAGATATTGACAATGTTCTGTTATCTTCCGATTTGCACGTTTATGACGTCACACGCCACAATAAGGCCCAGGGCCGAAGCCAACGGCCGGTATCGGTAGGTTCACCAATAAAAATTTGGGCATCTTAGGATACATGTCCCGCAATGCGCTGTGAGGAGTGAGTTGCACAGTGGTCGGACACTTCGATTGTCTGAATTTATGCCGGAGCAGGTGTAGAATAAGAAACAGAAGTAGGAGGGAAAGAGGATAAGAATAGGCAGAGTAGAAGGGACACGTATAGGTGGAGGTGTAAGGTGGAGTGAAGCGGAGAGGTCCCAGCGGCGCGCCACTCCGTGTCGTGTCGGTTCGGCCAGCGGCCGCGACGGCGACGGCGCGCCTGCGCAGATGGGCCGCCAGATAACGGCGGCGCGATGTGTCTGCGTCGCGCGCCGGGCCTTGGAACGCCCAGCGCCGCGATGCAGACACAACACGAGCTAAGCCAACCCTTCGCCCGCTTTCGGGAACGGCGGCTGTCCCGGCGACGCCGCCGCTGAGGAATTCAGCTCCGCCTCTGCCCGTATTCTGATTTAGCGCTCTCTGCAGCCCCACCGCCGCTGCCACCTCACACGGAAGCTCTTGAGTGATGTTATTCCGTGGCGCTGATGCTCCTGTTAGGTTCGAGATACGCGATTGGGATTCGTAAATGCGAACTGCATCATGTTGTAATTCGGGATCATACCACTATATGGGCATTTGTCCATTTTCGAAGGCTACAGGCACATGAAGGAATATCATGTACACACACGCAACAGATCAACTGCTTACTTCTTCTATTGTATGCTATGAATGTACACTACTGGCCATTAAAATTGCTACACCAAGACGAAATTCAGCTGATAAACGGGTATTCATTGGACAAATATATTATACTAGAACTGACATGTGATTACATTTTCACGCAATTTGGGTGCATAGATCCTGAGAAATCAGTGCCTAGAACAACCACCTCTGGCAGTAATAACGGCCTTGATACGCCTGGGCATTGAGTCAAACAGAGCTTGGATGGCGTGTACAGGTACAGCTGCCCATCCAGCTTCAACACGATGCCACAGTTCATCAAGAGTAGTGACTCGCGTATTGTGACGAGTCAGTTGTTCGGCCACCATTGACCAGATGTTTTCAATTGGTGAGAGATCTGGAGAATGTGCTGGCCAGGGTAGCAGTCGAACATTTTCTGTATCCAGAAAGGCCCGTACAGGACCTGCAACATGCGGTCGTGCATTATCCTGCTGAAATGTAGGGTTTCGCAGGAATGGAATGAAGGGTAGAGCCACGGGTCGTAACACATCTGAAATGTAACGTCCACTGTTCAAAGTGCCGTCAGTGCGAACAATAGGTGGCCGAGACGTGTAACCAAAGGCACTCCATACCATCACGCCGGGTGATACGTCAGTATATCGATGACGAATACACGCTTCCAATGTGCGTTCACCGCGATGTCGCCAAACACGGATGCGTCCGTCATGATGCTGTAAACAGAACCTGGATTCATCCGAAAAAATGACGTTTTGCCATTAGTGCACCCAGGTTCGTCGTTGAGTACACCATCGCAGGCGCTCCTGTCCGTGGTGCAGCGTCAAGGGTAACCGCAGCCATGGTCTCTTAGCTGATAGTCCATGCTGCTGCAAACGTCGTCGAACTGTTCGTGCAGATGGTTGTCGTCTTGCAAACGTCCCCATCTGTTGACTCTGGGATAGAGACGTGGCTGCACGATCCGTTACAGCCATGCGGATAAGATGCCTGTCATCTCGACTGCTAGTGATACGAGGCCGTTGGGATGCAGCACGGCGTTCCGTATTACCCTCCTGAACTCACCGATTCCATATTCTGCTAACAGTCATTGGATCTCGACCAACGCGAGCAACAATGTCGCGATACGATAAACCGCAATCGCGATAGGCTACAATCCGACCTTTATCAAAGTCGGAAACGTGATGGTACGCACTTCTCCTCCTTACACGAGCCATCTCAACAACGTTTCACCAGGCAACGTCGTTCAACTGCTGTTTGTGTATGAGAAATCGGTTGGAAACTTTCCTCATGTCAGCACGTTGTAGGTGTCGCCACCGGCGCCAACCTTGTGTGAATGCTCTGAAAAGCTAATCATTTGCATATCACAGCATCTTCTTCCTGCGGGTTAAATTTCTCGTCTGTAGCTCGTCATCTTCGTGGTGCATCAATTTTAATGGCCAGTAGCGTATTATTAAGATTTTAATTTATTGCTGTTACCATATTTCCTTCCTCTTTCATTATTATACGTAAATGGCTGACAGTTCTTCAGTGTTTTAAAGGATATGAAGCATTGTACGTTACTTCTACGTCACTTTGCCAGAGTAGGCTTGATGTCATTCTGCTACACAGTGGATGTCCAGCGACTACAGCTAGAAACTACCGTATAGACGAAGAGGGAGGCAAGTACTGCTTACTGCACTTAAGCGCATACCTTAAACCACGACACAAGGCAATAGGGACATTATTCTCTCGCCAATGCTATAGCGATTCTTATGCCATGTGTGTGGTGCTCGTTTTTGTCGGCCCTGCTATCTTCAACAACAACGAAATATTAAAAAAAAAAAGGTTCAAATGGCTCTGAGTAGTACGGGACTTAACATCTGAGGTCATCAATCTCCTAGAACTTAGTGCTACTTAAACCTATCTAAGGACATGATACACATCCATGCCCGAGGCAGGATTCGAACCTGCGACCGTAGTAGCAGCGCGGTTCCTGACTGAAGCGCCTAGAACCGCTCGGCGAAATATTTCAAACCAAAGAAAATTTTACGTGTAAACATTACTCTTTTTTCCAAAAGGTTTATTTAAAAATGAAAAATTTTAGTACTGCTGCTCTGGGGAACTCATATATGGATTTTGCTTACGCGGTTATTAGTAAAAAAATAAAAAAAAGATGTATGTTATAAGCGAGATGAAACAAATACCAAAAAATACCCGTTATTCAGATCTAAAATACTGGTATCGTTTTCACTGGTCAGTTTTTCCCATCCCTTCTTGTGGTTGGCCATACACCAAACGGTGAGACTGCGAAATGGTAGTGGGTGGTACATTTTTTCTACTACGTTCTTTCCAGGATTACTGCAAGTATCTTTAATGTTACGCAACACAATACTTCGTATGAAGCCGTGGACGAACAGAATCATAGTCCGTATTACGGAATGAGATGAGAGCTGCAATCAAGAGAATAGTTTTGTTTTCAGCACAACGCAGGATCTCAAATGCTGATCTGGCCGTTTTAAGGTGGGTTTGGCTTTTGAAATGTGGCGTTCCAGAGGAATGCTAAGGATCTGATGGGTAGATCGGATGACTAATTATGAATTGCCGAATCGAATCGAGGCGAAAAAATCTGTTTATTGCACGACTCGACTAAAAGAAGTGCTAAGTTAAGAGGACGCAGCCAGACGCACCAAGTTCATTTGGTAATGGAGTGATTGTGTGTATATGTGTGTGTGTGTCGGGGGGGGGGGGGGGGGGAAGGAGAGGGCGGCAGAAAACATCGTACCGGACCACTGCTTCACTCAGTGCATGCAGATTCAAGCGGACGAAGGTTACAGTAGCTATACACAGATGATGGAAGATCACAAAAAGCAACAGTTGACAATTTATCCTATACATGGATTTTCAAAAAAGAGAATTAAGTGGGCGGATTAAACAAAAATACGAAAGTAGTATGAGTTAAGTAGTTATGAAAAGATGAAATGAAAAGCAGGAGACTGGAAAAGGTTTGAGGTGACATCGAACCAGTCAAAGGAACGATGACTTTGCACAGGTGTACCACGTGGGCAGAAAATAGTGCGTACGGTATGGAGAAATTTGACAGGATTTCCCAGCAACTGTGGGGATTTCTAAATCAAATGTCATTCTAAAGCATGTCGGGAAGTAATGAATGTGACAGCAGAGTATTAGAGTTGCAGGACAACCTTAGCTCGTCTTAAGAAATCCACAATGATAAAACCATGAAACTGAACGGCGACACAAAAGAAAAAGCACAAAACAACAGTTTCATTCAAAACACCATAGCGGTAAACTAGTATTTAAACTGTGTATCAATTTCTTAGTAGGAAAGACTGGCAGATTGCTAGACTGTGGCAAGAAACACTCCATGATAAGCTCTTGAGAAATCTGGAGACTTCATTTCACCTTTTGCGTTCTTTCCTCGGTTACTCATCAATATATAGTGGTTGTGGAGGAAATGAGACTTTCAATACCTTTTTTTACCAAGCGCTGTAGACATAATAGTAGAGCGATATTAATCAATTCATCCACGCTTTTCTCCTGTCTGCCACGAAAATCAGCAGTCCAGTCACGAACATAATCTGAAGTATGGTGCAAATTTGTTATTATCGGATCACTGACGTTTTTCTAGAAATGTTAGGAACAATATTCTAGAGCGGAATGGAAACTGAAATCCAGAACCACGTCTCCATCTGTCGCACCGCACAGACTTCGATAGTGCTCATGCTACACGTCGTTCGGATACAATAATAAAAACAGATATGTTTCTACATACCACACGCGGAGCGTCCTCTGCCGGTGTGGGAATGAGCGTACGCACCTGCAACACACACAAAAATAAACAATCAGTGCTGTCAAAGTAGCTGACCAGCTACTCAGAAACAAACGTTTAATTAGTTAAGGCGCCGAACAGCGGAATACGTGGGAGATTGACAAGTAACAACACCTCTCGTTTGTCACCAGCGTGTGTGGACACTCACTTTACTCTACTCTTTGAGCAAATAAATTGGTATGAAGTCTTACTAAGTGCTTTGATGCATTTTTCTTTCACGCTACAATCTGATGATATTGGTGTGAGTACCTGTTTACAAGAATGAGTACTGAGAAAACGTGATAAGGTAGGCCTTCCCTATTACAGAGCGTCTCAAGAAGCATGATCAGTATTCTGGGATAGGAGGGATCATTCGAATCAAGAAAGCGTCGTAAATATAGGCTCTATAATGCGCACCGTAACATATATGAATAGTTCTCATCTTCCATACATGGAATATAAAATGCATACCGTAGAATTCCGTGATGCAGTTCCCAACTTTCGATAACATTTTCTCGGACTTCCATCAGAAGAAGTTTCGGCCGAGGGCTCCTCGGCTGCCGCTTGGCGATGGCTGAATAGCACTCTCCCGAAAGTTCGTGGTTATCTAAACACTTGGCGCGGATGAGGTCGAGAAAATTTTGTTGCTAGCGAGAGTGGCGTTTTGCGCAACGAAGCGTGTTACTACGAAAGTTGCCGGTTCCTGTGAAATGGACACGAGTGACGGAGTCATCAGTTGTATTCCGTGTGTGAGAACCGGTAAAAGAGAATGAGCAGCATGATAAGTAGGCCGAAAAAGTGACGCTATGACATAGACACAAAAACACGCAGGGGTGTTGGCGATTCGGTGGTGGTTCGCAGGCTTTTGGCGTAGCACGCGGCTAAATTCCAGCGCGACGTGAACAAAACAAGGCGACGGGTGAAAAACGCGCCGCCAGATATGATAAGGTCTCTTTATCGCCTGGCTTTGTGTGCTCCATTTTTACCCCGCGCCCGCGAGCGTGTGTGTGTGTGTGTGTGTTTGTATGCAGTGCGGGAGTGTGTGGGGGTGGCGGGGGATGATGCGGTGTCACAGCTTGTTTAGTCCGCGGCCGCGCTGGCTTCATTCGGCTGACACTTGCCGGCTGCAGGAGTCCAGAGCGACATCCCACTACGTACGTGGCCTTCACTCTCACTGCCATCCACGGGGTGGTCCAGAAACGTAACAAGAGCTCTCACGGCTGCATAAACAAACTATGCGAACTAAATTCCACGTCTAGGTAGAAAAGGCGATAGAAGCCTTCAAACGCAGCCGGTAGATGGCGATAGGAGGTGCCGTTCCGTTTCAAGATGGAGACATTGGCGGCTACAAGGGCCCGATTCAGGTAAGATGGGTAATAGGATTGTTACGATTGGAATACAACGTCCACAGCTGCAGTCCGTCGCCAGTTATTGGCAGTTTACGAAGCGAGTAATGCATCACTAAAACTGGTACGGTTATGGAGCCAGGAGCTCAGAATCAGTAGCAGTGTGTAGAATTCAAAGTAAAGCAGCAGCTGAAGATGGAAGGCGCACCTAGATGCCTGGAGAGCCCTTGTGAAGCGTCGACATCATGGTGGTGAGTGCCGATTCAGTAGTAGGCAATGTGTGAGGAAAACTAAGTTTCATTTCGGTAAGCAACTGAATCACTTAGCAGAGCAACGGAAGTACTGGTCGTCTTTGTGCGTAGGATAATAGTTACAACGAGAGCAGTCTGCACTTTTCTCTGTTCGTGTTTGTCTCGTCAAAAGGAAGGAAGCAAATTCAATTTCTTCATTTTGAGAAGGAGCGAGCTATTTTGCTTGCAGAAACATTCAGCTCCCTGGATCGCATAAATATCTATTTATTTAAGACAACTGGTGTCGACAGACTTCCCTGTCGTCTTCAGGTCTGTAACAAAGGGCATGTACATGGAATGTGTCTCATAACTTGAGTTAAGACGTAATATTTGAAATATGACAAACTAAAACTTTTATTTCAAGTATCTCATGGTATAAGCGCTTTGTCACAGACCTGAAGATCACAGGGAAGTCTGTCGAAACGAGCTGCCTTAAACAAGTAAATATTTATGCGATGTAGACTGTTGAATGTTTTTGGAAGGGAAGAAGATTGGGTTTAACGTCCTGTCGACAACGAGGTCATTAGAGAAGGAGCACAAGCTCGGATTGTGTGAATAGTGGGGAAGGAAATGAACCGTGCCCCTTCGAAGGAACCACTCCGGTATTTGTCCGGAGCGATTTAGAGATGTCATGGGAAACCTATATCTGGATGGTTTGAACTGTCGTCCTCACGAATGCGAGACCAGTATGCCACCTCGCTCGGTATGTTTCTCCGGTGACTAGAAGCCAGTTTACCATAGTAAGTGGGAAACATTGATGGAACGCTAATGTCACATGTGAACCATAAGAGAGAAACCATTGTAGACGCCTTTCCCAGTAGGTTATCTGTACATCCACACATTTTATAAAAATGTATGTTCCACATATCCTTCTAAACCACTGCACGGGTTTCAACCAAACTTGGTGCCTACTATCTTTGAAGAAAAAATGTGAGGGTAAGAACCAGCAACCTTCAATTGGTGTGTGCCTCGCAACGGGGAGAGAGAAGAGGGAGAGGAAGAAATGGACAGACAAAGACAGTGGAAACAAATATAGGGGAGGAGGAGATGGATAGAGAAATAGCAGAGGAGATAGACTGAGGGGAAGAAGGCGATGGATAGATGGAGGAGAAGATGGACAAAGTGAGGGTGAGGAGGAGATGGGAAAAGAGAGAGGAGCGGTGGAGATGAACAGAGAGAGTGAGGAGGAAGAGATAGAGGGGGTGAGGATGAGACAGAGAGAGCAGAAGAAGATAGAGAGGGAGGAGCAGATGGACAAGGGAGAGTGGTAACTAGATGGGCGGAGAGAGGGGCAGAAAGAGTGTCAGAAAGCGGGTGAAGGAGGAGATAGACACAGAGGGGAGAAAGAAGTGAGAGTGGAGGAGGAGATGGGTTGTGAAAGAGGGAGGAAGAGATGGACTTTCATTTAATCGTATGGCTAGGGCCCCCCGTCGGGCAGACCGTTCACCGGGTGCCGGTCTTTCAATTTGACGCCACTTTGGCGACCTGCAGTCGATGAGGATGATAGGATGATGATGATGACAGCACAATACCCAGTCCTTCGGCGGAGAAAATTCCCCGACCCAGCCTCAAATTGAACCCGGGCCCAGAGGATTGACAATCCGTCACGCTGACCATTCAACTACCGATGGTAGACAGAGATGGTCTTATAGAACTGGAGCAAATACGTACCCAGGCAATTCCAAGAGCTCTGCTAGTTCGAAATGAATTGTTGAACGATTTAAACGTTACTTGCCTTAAAACTTCCTAGTCTGTTAACAATCCTCTCCGTCCCACTCGTCGTTGCTAAGTAACTGAGGAAGGCCTTTACTCCCCCTCACTTCTTACATTACAAAGGGGGCAGCCCACAATTCATTGTCGCTCACGTGCTGTCTGCAACCAACGGGGGACGCGGCAAGACCGTCTCAAAATTGAGAATCTCGTGACAGCATGGCACCCAGTGCATTTACTGTGTGGATAAACCGAGTCTGCTGACGAGAAGTGACGCGTACACGAACTGCGAACTGCGGCAGGGCACGCAGTTGAAACACACACACACACACACACACACACACACACGCACACACACACACAATGCGCACTGTTCGCGGCCGGTATCAGCGAGAGCGCGAGATAGCGCTGTGGCCGCGGGGGTGGCGTACGGGGGTGGGAGAGATGCGCCGTGGGGCGGCAGATTAAACATGGCGCCCCAAATGAACGCGTCGTAAACAACGCGGTGCGGCCGCCACAGAACGGCCCAGCGAGGACAACGCGGCCGCAGCGATCGCAGGACGACGCCGCGGGGGCAGCAAGTGGCGACTCGGGCCGCTGCGCACAGTACGTATTCGGTACTGGGTAACGAGTGTTCTACCGAACTCGAAGCAAAGTTTCGTTTGTGTCTGATACGTTTCGTTACTCGCATTTTTCCTTCAACGCACTTGTTCTTCCAATTCGTTACCGTCAGCGGACTCGGAATAACGAAAACGTTTCTTTACTCGCATTTCTTTTCTGCACGTTCGCGCTATCTCCGTACTGTCCGTATTTCATATTCTGGGAGGAGCAAGTACCACCGCCTCCGTACGACGTCGACATGCAGTCACTACTCACAGACGACAGGTGGCAGCACTAGCAGTGGAGGGTATATAACACATGCGGAAAGCAGTGCAATCGTTTAAAATGTTCAAATGTGTGTGAAATCTTATGGGACTTAACTGCTAAGGTCATCAGTCCCTAAGGACAAACACACACACTCATGTCCGAGGGAGGACTCGAACTCCGACGGGACCAGCCACACAGTCCATGACTGCATCGCCCTAGACCGCTCGGCTAATTCCGCGCGGCTGCAGTCGTTTGCGTAAGGCGGAAACGGAGCGGTTTCTCTGACGTCCAAAGGGGCATGATCATTAGCTTTCGGGCCAACGGTGGAAGCATTTATGAAACGCCTAAGTCTGGAAACTGTTCAAGTGCTGCCATTGTTACAGTTTACCGTGCATGAGAAAATGCTATCCAAAAACGGCTTTGAGACAACCGTGGTGCACCATGGGTCATAATCGCAGGTTCGAACGAAGGCTGCGGAGATGCGTAGGGGCGAATAGAGACACGTCTGTTAAGCAGTTGATGGCCATGATGAGCCAAGGGTGTTACTAACAGTGTCTGCTCACTGACCGTTGAACGGAAGTTGTCGCGTATGGGCCTCAGCAGCATTTGTCTGGTTCAAATGGCTCTGAGCACTATGGGGCTTAACCTCTGGGGCCATCAGTCCCCTAGACGTAGAACTACCTTAACCTTACTAACCTAAGGACATCACACACATCCATGCCCGAGGCAGGATTCGAACCTGCGACCGCAGCAGCAGCGGGATTCCCGACTGAAGCGCCTAGAACCACTCGGTCACAGCGACCGGCAAAAGAGACGAATGCTGGTATTTGCATGCCGTACCGCACCTGCACGTCCATTTAGTGTCGGCAGGTGGCCTTTTCAAAAGAACAACGTTTTATGCTCGTTTGGGCAAATGTCCGCTGGCGCTTGCGAGACAGCCAGTCACTGCCTGATATTATCAGACCGAGAACGAAACCGTGAGAAACAACCTCTCAGGCAACAAAGTTCGACGTCAGATGGCCAGGAGGCAAGAGACGCCTGTGAGGGTGGAGGGTAGAGTATAGAAAGAAGTAATTCCGAGTGAAATGGTGTGGTAACCTCCGACCCGGTAAATGCTCCTCCCACACAGAGGATGCTCCGCAGTTACTAACTTCCTTAACAGCCACGTGATATCTGAAACCACACACCCTGCAACCACACACCCGGAATTGTTAGGCAGTAAAAGGGAGCGTTATGGTATGAGGAATGTTTTCGTGGATATCCCTGGGTGACCTTGTCATTCTGGAAGCCACAACGGATCAACACAAGTATGCATCTATCCTTGGAGGACCTACTCCACCCGTTCATGGAGTTTGTTTTTCCTCGGCACGATAGCACCCACCAGCAGAAAATGAAACGTGTCACAGCTTGCAGTGCACGGTCGTGGTTCGGAAGACACCAGGATGAATTTACCTTGTTCCCCAGATCACCATACCGCCGTATCTAAACCCAATCGAAAATCTGTGTGGGACCATCTAAATCGGGCTGTACGCGCCGTGGGTCCTCAACCGAGAAACCTAGGCATCTGGCCAAGGCACTGGGGCCCACATGGCTCCACATCCCTGTCGGTAGCTTCCAGAAACTCACAGATCGGCTCCTGCGGTCCGCACTGCCGAAGTTGGTTACTCAGCCTTCTGACAGGTGGTCACATTAATGTGACTGGGCAATGTAGTTAGTGACACGGAGTGAGGTAGCGAATACATTTTGTCATTCGACGATTTACACTTACACTTCCTCATTTCGAGCTGTACACAGAATCTGTATCTATCCACTGTTGCAGATGTGGAATTGTGCGATATTCGCTGACGAGCGTGAAAGGACGTTTCGGTTTAATTCAGCCAATATACATTTGAGTTCAAAAATTGCATACTGACATTAAAACGTAACTGAAGCGAAAAAGTTCGTTCTTTATAAAAAGTTAATAAGACCGCTTGAAACTTCCTACACGTGTCGAACGCAGTGGCACAGGGGTAACACAATGGACTCGCGTTCGGAACGAAGGCAGTATGATTCGCTGTCTCAATATTTAGATTTTCCGTCGTTTTCCTAAACAGCATAGGGAAAGGCCTGGGCATTTCCTTAGGAAAAGACACTGCCGATTTCCACACCCCTATCCGAAGTTGTTCTCCGTCTCCAAGCACCTCATTTTCGACGGGACGTTAAACTCAGTAAAAGCCATAGGGAAATGCAGGCTTGCACAGCGAATGTCGTTCATAAAATCTTCCCAGGTTATCACTCTTGCGGTAGTGTCGTGTTGCTGGAACGTTTCGACGAGTTTCCTACTCCTCATCTTCAGGCTAACAAGATGACAATCAGGAAATACGTATTTACATTGCAGCAAAACGACACCACGGTCAGGCTCATAACCCGAGAAGATTTGAACAATTATTCCTTCCTGTGCACAACCAGAACGAACGCAAAAATGGGGAAGTAAACTGAGCAGAGCGACACGAAAGTCATAGCGGCTGCCCTGTTGTGGCACCACAGGCGGCAGTCACATCTTTATAAAACCATTCCAGGCATCACGTTACTCTCTCCACTGGAGCGTATCAAATTACGCGTGTAGCAAATGTGACGAGTGCTTACCCCAAGGCCGTACGCTCCTCCACCCCCTCTCGTGTTCCGTGCACTGATTAAAGACGGCGCGACGAGAAAATAAAAAGGGGGCAGACGTATTGCCGTGTAATTGAGATGCTAATTCACGGCCGTTCACAACCAGATTGCCGCATTATTGCCTACAACTCTTGCCGAGACCAATCTCCGCCAATTTTCCCAGAGCTCGCTGCAAAGGCGGCCGGACCTCTTGCGGCGAAGGAACGAAACGAAAAACAAAAATTATAAAGAGAATAAATATATATATGAAGCAAAAGCGGCGAAGAAAACACGAAAAAAAAAAAACAGGAAAGGGTAGAGAGGCGCGCGCTCTCGCGTGGCCTGCGGGCTCGTTGTAGCGCGGTTCGCCTCTCATAAATGTGCAACTACCGGGGCCCGTCCACTTTACCACTGCCTGCCCAATTTGCATAAAAATTAAATTCAATTCGGAGCCAATTTCCTAAATTGCAGTTGCGAGCAAGGGGCCTGGCTGCTGGAAATACGCGAGGCTTCCGACACACACACACACACACACACACACACACACACACACACACACACGTTTACGTGTGTGGTGCATACGCGTGTCTGTGTGGTTGTGTGTGACGTTGTCCGACGGCCCGGCAGCATAAACGATATAAAGAGTGAGACCTCAAAACACTTGGCATTCGATTGTCACTGGCGAAAGAT
This sequence comes from Schistocerca serialis cubense, assembly GCF_023864345.2. Lineage (NCBI taxonomy): Eukaryota > Metazoa > Arthropoda > Insecta > Orthoptera > Acrididae > Schistocerca > Schistocerca serialis. The sequence goes on along the minus strand of NC_064649.1, from coordinate 64,935,310 downwards.
AAACATAGAGCATATACGTACAACTGGCTGTGTCTCTAAGTAGTAGTAGCGGCGGGGACAGGGTAGTGGGGGAAGGGAGAACAAGGGAGGAGGCGACGTGCCTGTTACGGAAATTAGTATCCGCGAGGCTTTCGCTGTGTGGGAGAAGCATTGACCGGTGCAGAAGTTCCCACAGCATTTCACTCCGAATTACTTCCACCACTCCCCCCCTCCACCCCAACCGCCCCTTCCCACCCCCTCAGCGTTCCTCTTTCCGTACCTGTCACAGGCGCACCTCGCCTCCTGGCCGTCTGACCTCAACGCTGTTGCCTGAGATGATGTTCCACAGGGTTCCGTTCTAGGTCCGATAATATCAGGCAGTGATTGGTTGTCTCGGTTTGCTGACGTCTGTAAGTGATTGGTTGCTCCCCCACCCCCCTCACCCCTTCTGAAGGGTGGCGTACATCACCGCTTAGGGTCGGAGGGTGGTGGCAGAGCGTTTTTAAAGTGCAGTGGGAGGAAGTAGTTTTGGGTGGACGCCTCTCTCAAACCTATCGGCAAAGCAATCGCGCCGGGTTGAGAGATGCGCCACACCAGGCCTTTTGCGCCGTAAGATGTTTCCGTGACCGCGGCCGGAAGAATTGGAAAACAATTTTCCTGCCGCGGCGACTGGGCTGCGCCGTTTTTATCTGGAATCGGGAGGCGGGTGGGCGGAGCTTGCCATCCCGTGCTGGAATATCTCATCTCCGATCCCCGTGTGTCGTGTCGGCGGCGGTGGGCGTCGCCTCCAACTTTAGCCATATTTGTTTTGCTGCCGTGGGCGGCGGCAGGTGCGGGACTGTCGCGTGCGAGCTATCTGCAGCGGTCGGTGGACTCGTGTCTGCTTTGTGTCTTTCTTCGTTGGGGGAAAAAATGTATGTGGGAATACCAACGGAAATTGTCTTCCAGCAAACTTTCTCAATACGTCCTCCTCCACAACGTTCCGTTGCCGTTAGAGAATACAGTTGCGAGAAGGCGTTTACGTCCTCTCGAAACATCAGACGTAATAGGCCTTTCTAGTGCTCAAGAGCAACTTCAACGTTGACAAGTGCCCTACTGGGCAATGAGTTTTCAAAGTTTCAAATGGCTCCTAGGAATGCTGTCTTGGCAGTAAAAATATAATTCACCATAGAAACGAACAGAAATTTCCAACACTCTCTACATGTTGGACGCACAAGATGCTCTTTTCCTTTTTTTTTTTACTCCTCATAAGGTAATTGTCTGCAGCACGTCTTACACTCCATGACCCGCACTCATGGCCATTAAGTCTCTTCTGTCAAGACTACTCGGTATTACTGTAAGGCAAACGTGTAGCTTCGCCACGCATGAAGTAGTATTTATTATAAGATGACCATGGTCAATGACGTATGACATGCTTTGCTAGGCTCTACCCTAGGGATTAACCTGCTTCAGTGGGGAAGACTTTCCTCATTCGCAGACGATGGCTGCCTTCCCTATATGAATTGGGTGTCATATGAGACCAAGTGACCATGGAAAATGGTACGAGGCAACTTGGATTGATTTTCTCTGGCTGTTAACCCGCTTAAATTGCAAAGGCTTTCTTTATTCACAACCACGACCCATTTCCACTTTATGAACCGTGAATGTCGTGCCACACGAGACCAAATGACCATGGAAAAAGTCACAAGGAATTGTTTGATGTGAGGACGACGCTTCAAACCCACATCCGGCAATCCTGATTTAGTTTTTCCGTGATTTCCTCAAATCACTTCAGGCAAATAACTGGATGGTTCCTTCGAAAAGGCATGGCCGAATTACTTTCGTATCCTTCCCTAATCCAATGGGATTGATGACCTCGCTGTTTGGTCCCCTCCTCCGAAAACAGCTGATCAACCAATGGGAAACGCATTCTTTATTCGCAGCCACCGGCCACGTTCTGTTTGCAGAGCGTGAGTGTCGTGTCTTAAGTTTGGTGTAGAAGAGTGCAATAAATGCATGTGGAGTAGAGTGTCGTGTTTGTTTTGGTCGAGAGAAGGAAGACGAAAGATTTATCATTCCGCTGAAGACACTGCCATAGTCCGTTGTCAGCCCTTGCGGGCACGTTCGCACTCAATCACGTAAGGACCCAGAACTCACCCATGTGGAACACCATCGCAAGTAGCAATATTCGTGGCAGTCAAAGCCGCCGTATAAGTGGGTGCTCGGGGAGGGGAGGGGTGGGAGGGAGTGAACATACATCTCTACAACGATCGGACCTAATCATAGGAGGATCTAGAATGGATCCCTGAGGAACATTGGCGCTAGCAGCAACATTCGAAATTAGACATTGTGGAAGCAAAGTGCGTTTTCCATGACGGATACGGCAAGTGGAATGTCGCGATTGCTTTTCGTGGGTTCAACACAGGGGGGTGGGGGGGAGTCCAAGGTGCAGGGAGTAATTAGCCCTGCCCCGACCACGGTCGTACTAAATGAAGGGAAGAACCAGAACTGATCCTTGTGGAATGATATCACAAGTGTTGACATCTGGGGTCAGACGGTCAGTCAGTAAGATGGAACTGTGAAAGATGTGGCAAGTGATACCCTAGGAGTTTAGTTTCTGAAAGGAGTGGAGGGGGGGGGAGAAAGTGAAGAGCTGTCAGTTCTCGTGACCCCAGTCGCACTTAATCAAGTGAGGATCCAGAGTGGATCCCTGTGGAACACCATCATAAAGTAGCAAAATTGTGTCAGATGGAAGCGAAGTACGGCTGAGACAGTTATGGCAAGAGGAATGTGGGGTGAGTAGTGTTTTGGGTTGGGGAGAGTAGGAGGCAGGGAGTGATCAGACCTCGCTGCCACGATCGGTCTCCATTATGGTAGGACCAAGAACGGATCCCTGTGGAGCAGCAGGTATTAGACAGAAAGGTAGCAGGCTACGTCAGTGATAGGGAAAAGCCTGGCGAGCAATTTTCGGGAGGGGTGAGGGGGAGGGGGGAGGGGAATGGCGTCAGTCCTGCCAGCCACGGTGGAGAGGACAAAGGTTGCAGATGTTCGGTGATGGATGGCCATGTTACAGACGTGAGAAATCCAGATATAACGCGGTACACGGCGCGTTAGTGTCGAGCTGTGTAAGGCGGCGCGGAACGCTCCCGAGTTTATCGAGTCCATTAATCTCGGCATTTTATTAACGATGCACGTGGGAAGCGGCCGGTAATGAAAGAACAGGTCCGACATCGGCGGCGCGCATGCGCAGCGAGTAATTAATGCGCCGGCCGAACGGCGCTCTCGCGCGGCCTCAGGAGCCGCCAGCAAAATCCGCGGCCGCAAAATCCGCTACCCGCGCAGCGGCCGATTAGCATCGAGATCTCGCCGATAGTGTCCGACACCGGGAACAGAACCCCTATCTCGCCGCGGGAGCAGTTCGAAGGTCGTTAACTCCGCTATCCAACCCCGGTAGCCTTTTGATTCCAATTTGATGGCCGTAGCGCAACTTATCTCTTGTGTCGATCGCTTCTACCACCTCCCGTCCCCCCCTTACCTCTTGTAAGAGTTGGTACAACGCGGAACTGAAGAAATGCGGGCAAATATTCTCGCAATAGGTTAACTACTCTATAGTTGAGAGAGTGTGTGTATAAGCTAGTCCGTGACGTTGGGAAACGGCGTAGGAATGTTGTATCGTAGCAGGTATCAACAGATTCAACGCGAACAAGTGTTCTCTCGGTTCCAGTAACAAACAGAGTCTGCAATTCATTAAATGTCAGGAAGATGGTGCGGCGGGAAACACACTTGTATGCAGCATTTTGATAAAAATATATCTCTATAGAATTTGGGCGTTCGAACTATAATAATATATTATATATGTAGTATCTAATATTGGAAAAGTTTGGAGGGGAATACGATGCCGACTGACAAATCAAAATTTGACCATAAATGACAACAACCACCACAGCCTGCATACTTATACTGTGTAAATAATTTTGCTAGTTTCTTTTACGCTTACATGCACGTCTGAAAGAAAAGACACTGTTGACGGTGAACAGCTGTGCGAAATTCTTCGGGGCGTTCGAACAGTAGTAAAACATGAAAGGCATTTCCGCTCGCGTTATACCATATCACACACACACACACACACACACACACACACACACACACACACATACAGTGAGTTGGGGCAGTGGTAGAACACTGGACTCGCATTTGGGATGACACTGTGTGAAATCACTACAATTCAGCAACCTTGCGGAACCGTGAAGAAGGTTGCAGCAAAGCGGTCGAAATATCTAATATTGGAAAAATTTGGAGGGGAATATAATGCTGACTGACAAATAAAAATTTGACCATAAATGACAACAGCCATCACAGCCTGCATAACTATACCGTGTAAATAATTTTGCAAGTTTCTTTTACGCTTACATGCACGTCTGAAAGAAAAGACACTGTTGACAGTGATCAGCTGTGTAAAATGCTTCAGAATTATTTCGCTGACTGCGGAATCCTTGATATCAGCTGCTACCCGACAGTGACATACGAAACTTTGTAGCGGGCCCGGATTTCTAGCTTATCTCGAGTAGTTGCCTTAACCGCTTCGGCTATCCGTGCACCCACGTGGACGACACAAATTTCCATATCTCACACTGCCTACATCCTCATAACGTAGTCCTCTAAATTCATAACCTAGTGCTCGCAATACTACTTGGATTGTCGCAATAGTGGATACGACATAAGGACAGAGAAGGTATGACATACAGAACTATGGGTCCAGGGATCGTGCACGGATAGCCGAAGTGCTAATACGACATCTCGCTACTACTTAAAGCTCGCAACATTACTTGGATTCTCACAACAGGGAATGCGATGTAAGGATGCAGACAGTGTGACTTATGGAAGTTATCAGTCAGTCTGGGGAGCGCGCACTGATAGCCGAGGTGGTCAAGGCGACCACCTGCGACAAGTGAGAAATGCAGATTCGAGTCAAGGTCCAGTACAATTTGTCATACGTCACCGCTGCATAGTAGATATACAACTAATACAGCATATTTCAAGGAATTAATTTAGAAGTATTTCCTTTACGCACGTACGTATCCGAGGCCCCAAACGCATGCCTCTCCTGTTCGGCTTGACTCGGAAATAATCCGGTTTGAATCCTGCAGATATATTCACTTTCAGTATTTGGCCGGCAGTGAGAGGAGATGCGGAGCGGTTCAATTCCTCATCACCAGTCTCTATGTGAATGTGTTGGATTAAATTCCAAACCTCGCCGCAGTGCCTCGTGAAGTGAGGACATGTGACGCTGTCGATTTGGATTCATTCGTCGGGTGGGGACGTTAAGTTCAAATGGCTCTGAGCACTATGGGACTCAACTGCTGAGGTCATTAGTCCCCTAGAACTTAGAACGAGTTAAACCTAACTAACCTAAGGCCATCACAAACATCCATGCCCGAGGCAGGATTCGACCCTACGACCGTAGCGGTCTTGCGGTTCCAGACTGCAGCGCCTTTAACCGCACGGCCACTTCGGGCGTTAAGTCTCTTCGAGAAGAGTGGGCTGTGTTTCACCCTCTCCCTACCCCTCATCCATAACAACACAAACCCTGCACTACACTGAACAAGCAGACATCACAGTCATCCACATGGGACACACACACTCTTCATACGGAGCCATGTGGCGCAGTGGTTAGCACACTGGACTCGCATTCGGGAGGACTACGGTTCAATCCCGCGCCCTTCCATTCTGATTTAAGTTTTCCGTGGTTTCCCTAAATCACTCCAGGCAAATGCCGCGGTGGTTCGTTTGAAAGGGCACGGCCGATTTCCTTCCCCGTCCTTCCCTGATCCGACGAGACCGATGACCGCACAGTCTGAACTCTTCCCACAAAAAACAACAACAACAAACACTTCATAGCAGGTCGAAGGCAACGACGAACAACCCCCACTGGAACCATGACCAGGTGGTCATGGTTCCTTTTGTATTCCTTTTGATAGAGCTTCCAACTGTGTTGAAATACCATCATCTCCTGGTTTCTTTCGGCGAAATGGAGTAATGCAACTTTAGTTAATGACATCAGAGACTGCGCAAATATAACTCGGTGTGAATCACTAAATATCTAATCCATATAAAAGTCCGTGGCTAGCATTTATCGTGTAGTAGCTGATGGAACAAAGACGTGGAATATTACGGTTCAAAGCTCCGTCGACGTCATTAGAAATTGAGCAGAAAGACGGACTGAGAAGGATTGGGGAGGAGATCTAGCGAGTTGTTTTTCAAAGATTTCGTCCCGGTATTTATCCTAGGCGATTTTAGGGAAAAAGTAAATCTGGCTGTTTCGACTGGGAGCTGAACCATTGTCCTTCCATATGAAACGTCCCCTTATAAAATTTAATGAATTACTGCGCTGATAAACCTCTTACATTATTTGATTTTCAAACAGCTGAGCAAAACTGAACGTACTCAGACATTAACTAAAGTGACACACAATATTTTTAGCGCAACGCAATCTGACTTTCAGTAATCCCTACAAAAGAATGGCCCGGAATAACAATAACCTATACCTTTCATGAATTCTTCTCACAAAAATCTTCGTTACTCGAACTACTGCAATACAGCTAGCACCAATACTGCCAGCGAAATAAAAAGATTCTAACTACTGAAGGGACTAACTACTGAAGGCACTAACTACTGATAGGCATAGTTAGCAAATGAAAGATTTTGATAGAGAACAAACAATGTATTTACCTCAATAGTGTTCAAAAGTCATTATATATATATCTCAGTTCATGACATCCAGTCTTACAAATTTACTGTCTCTGATGGACACACGTCCAGATCACCCGCTCTCAAAACTCCGCCATTTCTCTCCCCACATCCACCACTGCTGGCAGCTCACCTCCAACTGCGCAACGCTACGCGCTGTTAACATCCAGCTGCCCAACACTACAATAGCAAACAACAATGCAAACCAGCCACAGACTGCACACAGCACAGCCAGTGATTTTCATACAGAGTGCTACGTGGCGTTCCCAATAAAAAAAAACCTAAACAGCCTACTTACACATGTATGTGTCGAAGGTCTTACCACTGTGATACCTCACTCGTCGGCTATTACTGGATAACGTCTGCGACCAGCAGTTCCGTAATGAACGCAACTACGGCAACGGGAAGTAACAGATGCAGGCCGGTTATTCTGCACGGACAGGTAATCCCTCGCAGGAATCGCTGCATCACAGACCTACACTCCCGCGTGCACTGTACTGGTGACCGGGACAGGAGACGCACGATGTTGGCACGCGGTGTGTGGCGGGTGGCGGAGCACCAGGGGCCTCCAGTACCGAACGCAGCTCCGCTTCATCGGCCCTTTGTCCTCGCAGCTGCGGCCTTTGTGCGCGCCGTGAACGATAGCCGCTACCCTGGCGCCAAAAAGTCTTCCACTCCCCCGCCCCCTCTCCCGAGTTATGGCATGGCTGTGCTATGCTGTGCTGCACGGATTTACTTGTCGAACGGCCTGGCCTGTTTGTAACAGGCGCAGCGCCCATTGTTCTTCCCAGCGGCAGGTATTCTACTGTGCTTGACCCGGCAGGTAGCGTAAAAAATGTATATACGCCCTCGCCATTAAACCGCCAACTTCCATACGTGACTTAGCGTGTTATGGTATTTTACTCTGGTACCAGCATCCTACGCTTCGAAAGTTGACAATACTATCTATCTGTATGTGTAGCATGTGAAAAACTCTGAAGTGCTTGCAAGACGTAATTTTTATTGTATAATACGAAGGGTTACCTCAGCGAGTGTGTAAACGCAGCCTGCAGAATTTGCAGTCAATTTGTAGCCGACAGTCCCTTTGGCAATAATTTTGTTTGGCCAGCGGTTCAGACTACAATGATTGTTGTTTACTACAATTAATGTTTTTTACAGTAACCTTCGGAAACCATCTGTGGCAGAAAGTATAGCCGCTGGTGTATGCTGGAAGAAGCAGGCGAGAAGCTGACCGATGAGGTAAAGAACGCCCCACTTGTCCACTGCGTTTCCATTGTTATTACCCCCTTACGCCCATTTCACGACTAAAACTGAAGGCAGTGGTGTAGTAACTAGATACGTTACCTTTACATACTTTCGAGTAAAACACAAAAAAAAACTGTCCATAAATTCGAAAACTTTGTTAATCGGTCTTGCCTTTTACCAACCTTTATGTAGGCCACCAACACACCGTATTAACTAATTAAATGACCGAACAAAGATATATTATAATATCTATTGAATTAAAACAATGAACTGTTGCACTAAACAATTTTGTTTTTCGAATACGGTGTCAAAAAACAAGTAAGCAAACAAGGAAACAACAACTGAAACTTCCTGGCAGATTAAAACTGTGTGACGAACCGAGACTCGAACTCGGGCCTTTCGCAGGCAAGTGGTCTACCAACTGAGCTATCCAAGCACAACTCACGACCCGTCCTCACAATTTTACTTCCGCCAGGAAGTCGTCTCCTACCTTCCAAACCTCACAGAAGTTCTCCTGCGACACTTGCAGGTTCAAATGGTTCAAATGGCTCTGAGCACTATGGGACTTAACATCTGTGGTCATCAGTCCCCTAGAACTTAGAACTACTTAAACCTAACCAACCTAAGGACATCACACAAAACCCATCCATCACGAGGCAGAGAAAATCCCTGACCCCGCCGGGAATCGAACCCGGGAACCCGGGCGTGGGAAGCGAGAACGCTACCGCACGACCACGAGATGCGGGCCACTTGCAGGACTAGCACTACTGGAAGAAAGGATATTGCGGAGATATGGCTTAGCCACAGACTGGGGGATGTTTCCCGAATGAAATTTTCACTCTGCAGCGGAGTGTGCGCTGATTTTGAAACTTCCTGGCATATTTAAACTGTGTGCTGGACCGAGTCTCGAACTCGGGACCTTTGGCTTTCGCGGGCAAGTGCTGTACCAACTGAACTATCCAAGCACGACTCACGACCCGTCCTCACAATTTTACTTCCGCCAGTAACTCGTCTCCTACTTACCAAACCTCACAGAAGTTCTCCTGCGACACTTGCAGGACTAGCAGTACTGGAAGAAAGGATATTGCGGAGATATGGCTTAGCCACAGACTGGGGGATGTTTCCCGAATGAAATTTTCACTCTGCAGCGGAGTGTGCGCTGATTTTGAAACTTCCTGGCAAATTAAAACTGTGTGCTGGACCGAGTCTCGAACTCGGGACCTTTGGCTTTCGCGGGCAAGTGCTGTACCAACTGAACTATCCAAGCACGACTCACGACCCGTCCTCACAATTTTACTTCCGCCAGTAACTCGTCTCCTACTTACCAAACCTCACAGAAGTTCTCCTGCGACACTTGCAGGACTATCAGTACTGGAAGAAAGGATATTGCGGAGATATGGCTTAGCCACAGACTGGGGGATGTTTCCCGAATGAAATTTTCACTCTGCAGCGGAGTGTGCGCTGATTTTGAAACTTCCTGGCAGATTAAAACTGTGTGCTGGACCGAGTCTCGAACTCGGGACCTTTGCCTTTCGCGGGCAAGTGCTGTACCAACTGAGCTACCCAAGCACGATTCACGACCCGTCCTCACAGCTTTACTTCTGCCAGGTAGGAGACTAGGTACAGTAAGTTTCATATCAGCGCACACTCCGCTGCAGAGTGAAAATCTCATTCTGGAATATTAGTATGCTTCGCGATTTTTGTTGTTCGCTTGCGGCTGTCTAGCTAGCACGATCTTCACTCACCGCTATCTCTCACCTGGGCAGGAGGGACGACATTCCAGAAGACGGCGTCTAGCGGTTGTGGCGTAGCAAAGAGAGCTCGGCCTGGTTTCGATGGCGCTTTCTTGGCACGCATCCCCTTTAAAAGAAACCGTAACCTCTCCGGATTTGTTCAGAAGACGCGCGCTGAAGTGACGTGTGCCGAAGACGGAAAAGTAAAAGCCACGATCTGCGGCCGTTCTCACACCCTGGTATCCGTGTGACGTCAATAGGAAGGGATGAAGGCAGCGAGGGAGGGAGGGAAGGAGGAAAAAAAGGTATGGATTTAACGTCCCGTCGACAGTCAGGCCATTAGAGCCATTGGAGACCAGAGCTTCGACTGGACAAGTCATCCTGAAAGGACCCATACCTAAGATATTCTATTAATCATGAGTCTCCTTAGTGAAGGAAATCGTCGAACTGGAGTGCAGAGTCTATTCCAAATACTCTCTTATTTACAAGTGTTTTGATCGTATTCGGTGCACTTGCCGTTTAAAAGGATTCAACATAAGAGAGTCACCATCTGTCGTTAGCATCGAACCATCAGTTTAATAACCACGGTTGCAAAGTATTGGTACGAACTGTTTACAGAAGAATGGAAAATCTTGTAAAAGCCGGCGTCGGAGAAGATCAGTTTGCAGAGATACGCAGCAACACAGTAGCCAGTACTGATCCTACAACTGCTCGTGCAAGACAGACTGGGCTAACTTCCCACTTCCACCGCTGTTTCCCGGTGGTGGATGGATTAACCGTTGACACTAGTTCAACGTTTCCACGGTTCGTCCGACTAAATTCTCCCTACAACAATCATTCAAAGGGACATGCTGCTCGTTGCTTGGGAAGAATGTCATTATGGACTTGATATCTGCAGAATCAGTAACGTGGCACGCATGGAGTACTTGCAATATGTCGAAAAAAGGTTTTTAGTTCAATGTAGGTGCAAAGCGCTGTGACAATATGTCACAGCAAATCTGAGAAATCGCCTCAATCATTTACAATAAACCCGTAATTTTCACATGCATTGCAACATAGTACGGTATGGTATTCATCCACATATGTCAATTCCCTTGTTCTAGCTGTCACTTTTTTCCGTTGTCTTTTGCCTGAGACGTTCTTCACTACATTTATACGCATTTTTGAAAACTGAATTTGCTGCACGAATCGTAATTATCCTGTAAAAGCTCACCAAGAGATACGCTACTGTCATACCACAAAATTCCAGCATCTATGAAATTTTTTACATTTAATATAAATCCGCTGAAAACTGGATTTTTCACGCATTTGAGCCAGGAAAAGAAAAAGACTGTAAAAATATAGACGTCGGAACTAGCGAACTGTCTTTCTAGTTGCCGCATTCCGCTGTACATGGCCGTGTATCAGAGACATAAGTATTACGGAGCGACTGCCCGCTGGCTGAGCCAAAAAAATTTCTCTGCCGCTGCATTGTTCGCGGCACAGCTTTCGTACTTTATCACCGGTTCGAAGTTAATAATCTGTGAAGTTTCGCGCATTTTATCATATCCACTAGTTCGCCCCCATCTCTCTCCTCCCTTCCTCCTGCAGAAAACGCCGGCTACAAATATATGTGTATATAGCTCGGCGCAAATGGTGCCGTCCGCTCTTCGCTACATCTATATATAGCCGACGTGGCGACGAACGCTTTAAAAAATATCGAAAAAAGTAGGGGGAGGGGAGGGGGTACAAGGGGGTGGGTTTGTGGGGGGGCGGCTGGGGCGGGGGAAGTGGGGAGGGGGGTGGGAAAAATAATTGCCTTTCGCTCGGTCCACGTTTTAATTTCGCGAAAGAGTTTTATATGCGTGATGTGGGTGGGCGAGCACGCCTCTGTTCTGTGTGTGTGTGTGTGTGTGTGTGTGTGTGTGTGTGTGTGTGCGCGCGCGCGCGTATATTATTGCAGTGTATGTTACTACCATCTACACCTCGTAGCCCTTTTCCCTCCATAAGCCGAAAGGAAAAATAAAAATGCGCGTCGATGGATGGCGTTCTCGGAATTTTTTTTGGTCCTACAACTTTTTTTTCGGTACTTTCCACACCTCGGCTGTGCTCGTGCGGCTTGCTACGTTTGCTAGGTACGCAACCAGCTTCGTAATTAGGAGAAAAAAATTATAACATGTCCGCTCGCCATATATTGTGTTTTGTCGGACAATTACGTAATAATCTGCCCGTAAAAGTGTGGTAGCTACGGTATGAGTCCGTGTTTTCATCGCACCAGGGACAGTGGAGGCTGTGGTCTGAATCGGAACGTTTGTTGTCTGCACTGTGCCGGGGGATTCAGTGTTCCCCGGCTCGAGAAAACGCTCATATAGCCATGATTATATTCAGTTAAGACGATATGCGACACTTTGACAGGTGGTGATTCTGTCAGCATAGATGTAGTTGAAATACTCGCTGTTTATTATTTTTTAACTGTTAAGCTACGAAAACGTGTAAGGGCTAGCAAAGAGGAGTCAACTTGTTTGCTTCACTCTAGACACGTGTATCGAACCTACTGCAGAGGTTCGTCCAAAATGGGTCAAGTGAACTAACCGATACAGGAGGTACCCTCTGACTGTTGACGTGTATCAGGTCATACGTGTGTGAGAAGAACAGAATACTGATAATATTTTGTTTTGTTAATAATATTTACTGCATTGTAGATTCTGTCGGCAGATTGGTCTGTAGTGTAGCCCCAAGTCTAGGTTAGGTTGGAAAGGTGACATTGTAAACTGACAGAACCAAAGAATGTGGCAACGAAATCTTAAATTTCGTGGAGATATGTTCTGTCTGGTTAGCAAGACGTGTGACACAGGCGAAACACCTCAGACTTAAAGAAGAATATAATAATTCCAATCCCAAAGAAAGGAGGTGTTGACAGATTTGAAAATTACCGAACTATCAGTTTAATAAGCCACGGCTGCAAAATAGTAACATGAATTCTTGACAGACGAATGGAAAAACTGGTAGAAGCCGACCTCGGGGAAGATCAGTTTGGATTCCGTAGAAATGTTGGAACGCGTGAGGCAACACTAACCCTACGACTTACCTTAGGAGATAGATTAATAAAAAGCAAACCTACGTTACTAGCATTTGTAGACTTAGAGAAAGCTTCTGACAATGTTGACTGGAATACTCTCTTTCAAATTCTGAAAGTGGCAAGGGTAAAATACACAGAGCGAAAGGCTATTTACAATTTGTACCGAAACCAGATGGCAGTTACAAGAGTCGAGGTGCATGAAAGAGAAGCAGTGGTTGGGAAGGGAGTGAGACAGGGTTGTAGCCTCTCCGCGATGTTATTCAGTCTGTATACTGAGCAAGCAGTAAAGAAAACAAAAGAAAAATTCGGAGCAGGACTTAAAATCCATGGAGAAGAAATACAAATTTTGAGGTTCGCCGATGACATTGTAATTCTGCCAGAGACAGCAAAGGACCTGGAAGAACAGCTGAACGGAATGGGTAGTGTCTTGAAAGGAGAATGTAAGATGAACATCAAGAAAAGCAAAACGAGGATAGTGGAATGTAGTCGAACTAAGTTGGGTGATGCTGAGGGAATTAGATTAGGAAATATGACTCATAAAGTAGTAAAAGAGTTTTGTTATTTGTGGAGCAAATTAACCGATGATGGTCGAAGTAGAGAGGATATAAAATGTATACTGGCAATGGCAAGGAAAGCGTTTCTGAAGAAGAGAAATTTTTCAACGTCGGGTATAGATTTAAGTGTCAGGAGGTCGTTTCTGGAAGTATGTGCATGTAGTGTAGCCATGTATGGAAATGAAACATGGACGATAAACAGTTTGGACAAGAAGAGAATAGAAGTTTTCAAAATGTGGATCTACAGAAGAATGCTGAGGATTAGATGGGTAGATTACATAACTAATGAGGAAGTATTAAACAGAATAGGGAAGAAGAGAAATTTGTGGCACAGCTTGACTAGAAGAAGGGATCGGTTGGTAGGACTTGTTCTGAGGCATCAATGGATCATCATTTAATGTTGGAGGGAAGCTTGGAGGGTAAAAATCGTAGAGGGAGACCAAGAGATGAATACCTAAGCAGATTGTGAAGGATGTAGGCTGCAGTAGGTACTGGGAGATGAAGAAGCTTGCACAGTATAGAGTAGCATCGAGAGCTCCATCAAACCAGTCTCTTGACTTATGACCACAACAACAACAACAACAACAGCCTGTTCTGTCTTCACAACTAAATGAAGGAAGTTTGTTTCTTGCCATTGCATTTCACTTCTTTTATTTATGAAGCATTATCAGTGGTCAGTAATACATGTTTGTTTGTATATGTATAATGAATTCATTATGTAGCAGTTACAAATATGTTTCTATGTTACATTTTCTCGCGTTTTCTCTTGTTCTTCAGAATAGAAATTACTTTCGTAGGAGAGCTTTATGAAATTTGTGCTACGAAAGTAAAAGAAATCGTAATGTAGTAAAATATTTCTAACTACTGCATAATTTATTTGTTATAAATATATAAACATGTATTACAGGTCAATGAAGATGCTTCATAAATAAAATAAGCGAAACACGTATGGCAAAACACGAACTGTCTTCATTTATTTGCAGAGACGGAACAAAACCTCCGCGAATTTTGTAGCAACTAAGGAACTACGGAAACCAGAAAAAAGAGAAAATCTTAGAGCTTTTTAATTAATAATCCGTAGCGTAGTTAGTGGTCTAGTTTAGGTAGAAAGCTGACAGTTTGGTTGTGAGTCGCAATAGGCAACGAAGGTGATGTTATGAGAATAACTTTAATTGTTGTTGTGGTACGTGTCTAATTGCAGTGGGTCATTATATCCGCCGTTTTGATGGCCTATTTCGTTGAAACCGACGGGGTATATCACAGGCTTCAGTTACAGAAAGAAAGAACCGTCTATCGAGCTGAGCACCTCGAAATACATAGAGCAACATTTATATGGATTAGGTTGACTTTTCGGCCAATCTAACAAGGCAACTCCACTTCAAGGACAATGTAAAGGTACCTCAGTAGCTGTTATGAGGGACTATTTCTTCCTTGTTGCTAATTACGATTCACGTCCAGCAAGGGTCAAATCGTTATTTCCTGCGAAACTCATGTATTAAAAAAGGTCGACTACAGAGGCAAGCCGTGATAGCTGAAGCGCAACCGCGTCCTCTGCTTCACATCCCCTCGTAAATAATTTCGTCATTCTGATACACTGTTCCATCTACCTGCCCCGCCACGCTTAGATCGCACTCCGTCGTGAAATCCGTTGTTCGCCACGGTGCTATCCGGACGGCGCCTGGGGGCACACAGCGATTTCTCGCGCACATTCCGGGCCGACGTGGAGCTCCTTCGATGGAGAAAGGAGGGCGCCGAGCGGCGCATACAAACGACGCCTCCGCGTCACGTGACGTGACGTCACGTCAGCGCGCGGACACGAACCGCCCCGGGGAACCCCCGGCCTGCGCGCAGCACGGAGCGCCCCGGGCGCCGAAGCCGAGCGGACGGCGCAGCACTTTGCATTGCTTAGAATTAATTCCTGCCCCAGGGTCGAAACAGCCGGAGCGCGTTTCGCCGCTCACTACTCTGTGTGTGGACACCTGATGGCCGTTTCGCGCAAAGGACGCGCTGGTCGCCTGAGCGCCTAGAACCGCGAGACCACCGCAGCCGGCTTTTAATCTGTCACGAAATTTCATATAAGCGCACATTCGCTGCAGAGTGAAAATCTCAGCCGGCCAGAGTGGCCGTGCGGTCCTAGGCGCTACAATCTGGAGCCGGGCGACCGCTACGGTATTAGGTTCGAATCCTGCCTCGGGTATGGATGTGTGTGATGTCCTTAGGTTAGTTAGGTTTAATTAGTTCTGAGTTCTAGGCGACTGATGACCTAAGAAGTTAAGTCACATAGTGCTCAGAGCCATTTGAAAATCTCATTTTCGCTTCTGTACAGTTTTTTTATGGTTCTCAGTGTCGCGTCAAGAACAGCGGCATAGACACCACGTATCAATGGAGTCCAGTGGAACTATGTACAAAGTTCTCTAACATCCCGTCCTGCTCTAACGAGCAGGGAGTGATTATATATATCGGGACGATCGTTCTACGAATGGGGTTGACACACTGGAGAGTTTCGCAGTAACTGAAAGTAACGTTACAGATATTATCTATCAGCAAAGAAACCAGCACTGGACAGTTCTTTTGGTATTTACGTCAACATATAGGACACCTCTGGGAGAAATTAAGCTCTCGCCACTGTGACGGTCTAATGCAACCTGAGAAATTTCTACTGATTCTTATGCTGGTATACACGAAAGCTGTGCGATGGACTATATCACAGTTCTTGCAGTCATATATCAGACTAAGAGAGTAAGTGATAAGTGCTTTTATAACTAAGCTGGCCAGTGTGGCCGAACGGTACTAGGCGCTTCAGTCCGGGACTGTGCGACTGCTACGGTCGCAGGTTCGAATCCTGCCTCGGGCATAGATGTGTGTGATGTCCTTAGGTTAGGTTTAGGTAGTTCAAACCTAGGGGACTGATGACCTCAGATGTTAAGTCCCACAGTGCTTAGAGCCATTTGAGCCATTTGAACCGTGCCTGCAGTTTGCCTGTTTTGCCAATGTTCACCATGTGTAGGGAACACGAGCGCTCCTGTCGTACTATCCTGGGCTACTTCGAACGGTAGGTTTGTCTCCGACGAACACACGCCATCCAGGACAACGAACTGGGTTCCATCACTTGAAAACCGAGCCACGTGGCGCAGTAATTAGAACACTGGACTCGCGTTCTGGAGGAAGATGGTGCAAACCCGCCTCCAGCCATCCTATTTAGGTTTTCCGTGATTTCCCTAAATCGCTTCGGGCAAATGCCGGAATTCTTTCTATGGAAGGGCAAGGCCGACATCTTTCTCCATCCCTCTGTAATCCGATGGGAGCGACGACATCGCTGTTTGGTCCCCTCCCCCCCCCCCCCCCCCCTCCAAATCAACCAACCAAGCACTTACAAAATCTTCGAGTTACTCACTTATCTGAGAACCTATACAGTATGCTCGAACCCTCGTTGACAGTCTACAGGAGGGCAATGTATGTAGCGCTTTACGAAAATATGGATACTGTCTGTTGCTCTTCGTTCATGGTTCGCCAGACATGGTGCGACGAAACGAGCGATGCTTCCTATATCCGTGCCGATTTGTGACAAGAAATTTCTCTCTGTGAGCTACCGTTGATACACAGGAAAGTTGCGCTATGGTAGAGAGGAATGTTCTTGCAGTTACGTATCAGCAGTGCAATACAACAAGTTGCAATTTTTTTTTCGCGGTGACGTCGGCGTACAGAAGAGCCGTCCAGGGATCGACAGCAACGCTCCAGCGCTGGAGCTGCCGGAGAGCCACCTGCGATGGCGGAGACGGCGGGTCGCGCCCGACGTCACCCAACGACGCCGACGCCGACGCCGACGCCGACGCCGACGCCGGCGCGCGGCTGTGCTGTGTTTACGGTGGCCGCGGGGCCACCGCGGTGCGGCTGAGTTGTGGATGGCCAGGAATTTCTCATTTGCGGCCGTGGTTTGCGGCAGTAAAGCAAGCGACAACTCCCGTGTGCGCCGCCAAAATTTGTGGCCGTGTCCTCTCTCTCTCTCTCTCTCTCTCTCTCTCTCTCTCTCTCTCTCTCTCTCTCTCTCATCCCAGACCGCACGCGTCTGTGGCGGCGCTGACGTACAAATGAGGGCTGCACCGGGTTCGCACGCAGCAGGCGCGTGCCGAAATTCCTACAGCGCGAACGCCCTCTCATGATCGTCATTAACATGAGCCGCACCAACGGAACGTATGACGAAAATCACAGACTCGGGGAGGACAGTTTTCCAGTGCTGGAACCAGCACCACTGCATTGCGTATAATTATTTACTCTCGCTGTTTATGTCATATTTTGTAAACAAAATATGACAGTATACTTGTGATGTGTTACGACAGTGATAGGAACCTGTGACTACTGGAGACAGAGCCACAACTCTAACTAACTCCTCCCGAACAGGCCATGAAGGCCCAACGGTACTAACCGGCTGCCGTGACATCCTCAGCCCATAGGCGTCACTGGATGCGGATATGGAGGGGCATGCGCTCAGCACACCGCTCTCCCGGCCGTATGTCAGTTTCCGAGACCGGAGCCGCTACTTCTCAGTCAAGTAGCTCCTCAGTTTGCCTCACAAGGGCTGAGCGCACCCCGCTTGCCAACAGCGCTGGGTAGACCGGATGGTCACCCAATCAAGTGCTAGCCCAGCCCGACGGCGCTTAACTACGTTGATCTGACGGGAACCGGTGTTACCACTGCGGCAAAGCCGTTGGCGGAGACAGAGCCACAAGTTCCTCCAAAAAGTCACAACAAACACACACACACACGCACACACACACACACACACACACACACACACACACACACACACACACATCACACTATGTAAATCCACCTGATAATGGAGGTTTAAACCTTTGAAACGGGTTGTGGAAGTAAATAAACAGTGAGTGATAACAGTAAACTTACTGTTTCATTTAATAACAACAGTCACGGTAAAGCCTAGCCTAAAACGTTCGCATTTAAACTTAATTTTTTTGTTGTTAAATAAAAGTTTTCGGACCCCTTCTTCTTCAGAACCGGTAACCCACACCTTCTCGGATTCTACAAAGAATCGAACTTCCACTTAGGAAACAGCTAGTTTATGAAGTATTTCAATGTTTATGACGTCATATCTCCCGAGGTATTTTGTACTATCTTGCAAGTACGTTGTGTGGAATATAGGAACACTGTTAGTAAAATGTGTTGTGAGTAGATTTGGCAGTAAAGAAATACTTAATTAAAACGCATGTTTGAAACTGAGGTTTCACTGCTTGTAGAGCGAAAATGCAGTAATCAATGAGCTTTTTTCCTTTCATTATTTTCTGTGGGTTGTGAGCGGAAGAAAGTTTCGGAAAGGTTTGATATTGTTTTTAGGAGCTCACTATGTGCTCTTATTCCCACAAACAGGACGAGTATACTCTTGCTAATTTGGGCGCTGTAATTTATGCTTCATCAAGACGTATGAGCAGCTTCCATACTTGACTTGTCAGGAAGTTTGATGCCAGTTCTTGCACTTCAGTTGTACTGGCGCATCAGGCTCGTAAAATTGCCTGTCCTTATAATATTTTTAAAAAATCAAAAATCGGAGTGCGCTCTTTCTGATTCAGAAGGATGGCTTCTAAATCAACTTACCTCCCCTCAAGACTTACATGTAGTTACGAGCTTCATTACTTCCCGTATCTGGCAAGTAATAGCAACACCTAATATATTCCACGCCTTATCTGCATCGCTGCGGACATGTGAGTAGTAGAGGAAAGCAAGTGCATTTGCCAAGTGGCTGTTTCCGGTGCGTAGAGCAGGATTACTATCGCCAAAAGACTAGAGCGCCAGCATACGTTCCTTACTTGAAATCCTACTCAGAATACGTTTATGCCCTGAGAGCGGCACGGCGCAGGCAGTCTGCAGCGTTCGTATGCAGTAAGTGTTGCCTACCACCCAGACATCTGCTCCTCGTGAAACACGGTAGGCATAGCAAAACTGGAAGTTCCTGATTCGCTTCCGAAATATCTGTTCCCGATTAGAGACATTCATTACTATGTTTCTTCTTTTTTTTTACTGAAAATCAATCAATTTTTTAGAGTATGTGGTACACTGTACACCAGGTTATTGACCCCGCTAGTCCGGTTAAGCCTCGTCTTCTCAATGGCGTCGATTACTAAAGGACACCTAGAGTTACTAGTAAGCGCCAGCGAACATTCTGTCTCTAGCAAAAGTTGTCCCTCATGGCGTGGTCTGTCACGTCTAGACGTTTGCCACTAATATTTTGAATACACTACTGGCCATTAAAATTGCTACACCACGAAGATGACGTGCTACAGACGCGAAATTTAACCGACAGGAAGACGATGCTGTAATGTGCAAATGATTAGCTTTTCAGAGCATTCACACAAAGTTGGCCCCGGTGGTGACAGCTACAACGTGCTGACATGAGGAAAGTTTCCAACCGATTTCTCATACACAAACAGCAGTTGACCGGCGTTGCCTGGTGAAACGTTGTTCTGATGCCTCGTGTAAGGAGGGGAAATGCGTACCATCACGTTTCCGACTTTGATAAAGGTCGGATTGTAGCCTATGGCGATTGCGGTTTATCGTATCACGACATTGCTGCTCGCGTTGCTCGAGATCCAATGACTGTTAGTAGAATATGGAATGGGTGTGTTCAGGAGGGTAATACGGAACGCCCTGCTGGATCCCAACGGCCTCGTATCAGTAGCAGTCGATATGACAGGCATCTTATCCGAAAGGCTGTAATCGATCGTGTAGCCACGTCTCGATCCCTGAGTCAACAGATGGAGACGTTTGCAAGAGTGCAACCATCGGCACGAACAGTTCGACGTTGTTTGCAGCCTCATATACTATCAGCTCGGAGACCATGGCTGCGGTTACCCTTGACGCTGCATCACAGACAGGAGCGTCTGCGATGGTCTACTTAACGAGGAACCTGGGTGCACGAATGGCGAAACGTCATTTTTTCGGATGAATCCAGGTTCTGTCTACAGCATTATGATGGTCGCATCCGTGTTTGGCGACATCGCGGTGAACGCACATTGGAAGCGTGTATTCGACATCGCCATACTGGCGTATCACCCGGCGTGATGGTATGGGATACCATTGGTTACACGTCTCGGTCACCTCTTGTTCGCACTGACGGCACTTTGAACAGTGGATGTTACATTTCAGATGTGTTACGACCCGTGGCTCTACCCTTTAGTCGATCCCTGTGAAACCCTACATTTCAGCAGGATAATGCACGGCCGCAAGTTGCAGGTCCTGTACGGACATTTCTGGATACAGAAAATGTTCGACTGCTGCCCTGGCCATCACATTCTCCAGATCTCTCACCAATTGAAAACGTCTGGTCAATGGTGGCCGTGCAACAATACGCCAGTCACTACTCTTGATGAACTGTGGTATCGTGTTGAAGCTGCACGGGCAGCTGTACCTGTACACGCCATCCAAGCTCTGTTTGACTCATGCCCAGGCGTATCAAGGTCGTTATTACGGCCAGAGGTGGTTGTCCTGTGTACTAATTTCTCAGGATCTATGCACCCAAAGTGCGTGAAAATGTAATCACATGTCAGTTCTAGTATAATATATTTGTCGAATGAATACCAGTTTATCATCTGCATTTCTTCTTGGTGTAGCAATTTTAATGGCCAGTAGCATATATATATATATATATATATATATATATATATATATATATATATATATATATATATATATATATATGCGTGTGAGTTGGAGCTCATACGCAATGCGTGAGGTGCTGGCGGCACGCACCCCCGGCGGGCCCCCTGCTTTTTAATATCGCGGCGGGCCGCACACACTCGTGACACGCCACCCATATTGCGCGCGCGACATACGCGCAACTATTTGGGCGGCGGCGCCTTATTGCTCGATGAATTATTAATGTCGCGCCGTGGCGCACATCCACCACCCAGGAGGCGCGCGGGGCTCACCTAGGTTCCACTGAGGAGAAAGACCAAAGATGCCGAGCCAGTGGGACACTTGTCGAGAACACTCAAGCCTCGCGTGGCGAAATCTCTGCCTTCGCCGCGTCTTCGTGTTCTTTGCGACACGGGTCGCAAAAGCTGGGTCAGGCCAGCACCAAACACGCACCGATCCTTCCATGCAAAGTTAGTCAGAATCATAGGTACTGCTTGCCACTTTCTCTTCGTGTAGTAGGGAAATCTAACTAGGTACGAATTTATGATGATGATGATGATGATGATGATGTGACGTGATGGTGACATATAGCCATACAACCTGTCGATGTCTTCGTGATTAGAGCCGATGTAGAAACTCGGCCACGGCTATTCTGAAAGAGAGCATTTCATTGAAGATGTTGAAGAATTATCAGTAGTGATAGATAAGTACGCGATATTTTGTGATTTTATACTGCCTGCTTACTTTGCGTCAAGTTTTGTGGAATTAGACCAACTCAGTAACATTTGACAAATTGATGCGCTCTGGCAGGGAAGAAAAGCCGGATCGACATTCAATGTATATTTATTTATTTAGTGTTAAATAGTAAATATTGGTTTATGGTACACTCTGAGAAGAATTGGTTCAAATGGCTCCGAGCGCTTTGGGACTTAACTTCTGAGGTCATCAGTCCCCTAGAAGTTAGAACTACTTAAACCTAACTAACCTAAGGACATCACACACATCGATGCCCGAGGCAGGATTCGAACCTGCGACCGTAGCAGTCGCGCGGTTCCGGACTGAAGCGCCTAGAACCGCTCGGCCACTGCGGCCGGCTGAGAAGAATTGAGGTAGATGTTTGTTCTCCGTGTCTTGTGCAGTGGCATACATTAACTGCAATGACGATGGCGTAGACTACTGTTGAAAGTTCGAGTGTTTTATTCTAGATAATGCTGCTCGTAAATCGAGAAGATTTCACTGAACAATATGTTATGCCCTGCGAGTCTTACACGCATAATGCGGAAGTAAGCCACATGCAGTTATCAATCAGGATGACCGACAGATAAACAAGTTGGCGTATGCGCGCGCGCGCGCGCACACACACACACACACACACACACACACATACACATTAGCCCCCAGCGCCCTCTGACCGACTACCAGAGGCCAACTCGGAGAGTTCCCACAGAGGAGGCACACAGACCGACCGTGCCCTTAGCGGAGCCAATCTATATCCGGAGCGAGCAGTCTGCGAAACTATGGGGATGGGCGGCGGCGGTGGGGGTGGTGGTGGAGGGCGTGTGGGGGTGGCAAGTTAACGCAGTGGCGCAGATTGGATTTCTGCAATCTCGGAGGAGCGCCGGTCCGGCGTCCCTGCTTTTCTCTTAGCATCCTCCGGCCTGTGTGTGTGTGTGTGTGTGTGTGTGTGTGTTTCTCTTGGCGCCCGCACTTCCTCCCCCTCCCTCCTTCCGGAGATTCCCTCCCCCCTCTAACCCATCGCCGGCTCTGCAGAAGACAGAAGTTCCTCTGGAGTTAAGTAAGCCCGCCCGGTCCTTGCTACTCGCCGGTCCGTAATGAACTCCCGGCCGCTGTGTGATTGGAAACGGCAGCCCCTTTGTGCCGCAGACAAGCTACGCTCGCAGACGTCCTGGTGGATTGCCTTTCCGTCCTTTCTAACCACACACTGTCTGACTGTCTACGTCAGTTAGGGGAACACCGTAAAAAGGTGCGCTCCGTGTATTTTCATCATTCAAGCAACAATAAAAAAAAAGAAGTACATATTAGGTCTATCCATTACTTTAAAGATGTCCGAAATTCTCTCAAAAAAAAAAGTGTAAGCTATAGAGAAAGGTTGGTAATATGCAAAATATGAGTCTAAGCTTTATATCCAATAAGGTTAAAACCTGAAGTAATGATTTAAAATTTCCGCCAAAGCTGGGACTAGAACCCGGGTCCGCTGCCTACTAGACAGGTGTGTTATCCACTACACCACCCTGGCACTGTGGTTAACTTAAGTGCGGTGATATTGCCAGCGAGGTCTAGTGGATAACACACCTGTCTAGTCAGCAGAAGCCCGAGTTTAAGTCACAGCATTGGCACAAATTTTAATGCATTAGTTCAGAAGTGTCCTAATGTGAAATGCAGTTGAGATTCAGTACGTCTCCAGGGAAATGTAATTACATAAGATCGAGACAAAAAATATTCACGAACCAAAAGGGAACTATAAGAATCGAAGTGCAAGAAATACTCGAATTAAAAACGTTGTAAGTGAAGGATGCAGTCTCTCTCGCGAACCGCCAAAGTTTCCTCCTAGAGTGGTACTGTTCCTTATGCGTCATACCCTAGTGCCCTGTCTTGCCGCAGCAACTGATAATTGGATGCATCTCAATCGATGATCCCCAGCTCGCTGGATTGGACGAGAGGGTCCAGTTGCACGGCCTGCTAGTTCATCGCATCTCGACCCGCGCGAGTTCTGGTTATAGTGCCGTCTCTAAAGTATCGTATATGCAGAGCTCGTTGCAGATGTGGAGATACCGGAGCACCGTATTCATGCTGCCTTTGACACTGTTCGGATGCACCCCGGCCGAAGTGAACGTGTTAGACACAACATGCTACGGGGCGTACACGCATGCGCAGAGGCATATGGAAACCAGTTTCAAAACATACTGTAACCGTGGCTGCATGATACAGCGTGTATTAAACCGCAGTCTCTGTAACGATGTGTGACTGAATAAATGGTCTCTAGCATTAAATCCATCCATCTCCGGACATAAGTTCATTAGACCTTGTTTGTTCCGTGTCCAATCATCGAAGAATCCCTATTGTTTGTGCACGGTGGAATCACACACACACACACACACACACACACACACACACACACACACAGTTATTCCCTGTTGAAAGAGCGATTGAACTTACGTAGTCATAATTTCTTCTCCTTTCTTCGTTCTTCCCAAATTCTCTTCATACGTTTACTGTGTTCTCTCTTGCGTTCTTCCGACCATATTTCTCCCGTTCTGTTCTCCATGTGTTCTTGTTTAAGTGTGTGTTTTTGTACGATGTTTCTAAACTGTTCTCTATTGTTTATGTTGTCTTGTGTGATCCCCAGTTCTTTAATATCTTCTTCTGCTTCAGTGATCCACTTTGTCTTGTTTCTGCTCTTGTTTACTATCTCAAAGATTTGTCTTGTGAGCCTGCTTTTGTTCATCCTACTGAATATATATATATATATATATATATATATATATATATATATATATATATATATATGTGTGTGTGTGTGTGTGTGTGTGTGTGTGTGTGTGTGTGATTTTTTTTCCACCGTGTATATATATAGATATGTGTGTATTTGTGTGTGACTTTTTTCCACCGTGCACAAATCAATAGGGATTGCTCGATGAGAGGACACGGAGCAAAAAAGATCTAATGAACTTATATCCGGACAGACTGCGAAAATTGGTAAGACGTGTAGAAAGTTGTAAACAATTTTTTTTCTATAAAAAAGGAAGGAATCGGATCGTAAGCGATTTCAAAATACACTCCTGGAAATGGAAAAAAGAACACATTGACACCGGTGTGTCAGACCCACCATACTTGGTCCGGACACTGCGAGAGGGCTGTACAAGCAATGATCACACGCACGGCACAGCGGACACACCAGGAACCGCGGTGTTGGCCGTCGAATGGCGCTAGCTGCGCAGCATTTGTGCACCGCCGCCGTCAGTGTCAGCCAGTTTGCCGTGGCATACGGAGCTCCATCGCAGTCTTTAACACTGGTAGCATGCCGCGACAGCGTGGACGTGAACCGTATGTGCAGTTGACGGACTTTGAGCGAGGGCGTATAGTGGGCATGCGGGAGGCCGGGTGGACGTACCGCCGAATTGCTCAACACGTGGAGCGTGAGGTCTCCACAGTACATCGATGTTGTCGCCAGTGGTCGGCGGAAGGTGCACGTGCCCGTCGACCTGGGACCGGACCGCAACGACGCACGGATGCACGCCAAGACCGTAGGATCCTACGCAGTGCCGTAGGGGACCGCACCGCCACTTCCCAGCAAATTAGGGACACTGTTGCTCCTGGGGTATCGGCGAGGACCATTCGCAACCGTCTCCATGAAGCTGGGCTACGGTCCCGCACACCGTTAGGCCGTCTTCCGCTCACGCCCCAACATCGTGCAGGCCGCCTCCAGTGGTGTCGCGACAGGCGTGAATGGAGGGACGAATGGAGAGGTGTCGTCTTCAGCGATGAGAGTCGCTTCTGCCTTGGTGCCAATGATGGTCGTATGCGTGTTTGGCGCCGTGCAGGTGAGCGCCACAATCAGGACTGCATACGACCGAGGCACACAGGGCCAACACCCGGCATCATGGTGTGGGGAGCGATCTCCTACACTGGCCGTACACCACTGGTGATCGTCGAGGGGACACTGAATAGTGCACGGTACATCCAAACCGTCATCGAACCCATCGTTCTACCATTCCTAGACCGGCAAGGGAACTTGCTGTTCCAACAGGACAATGCACGTCCGCATGTATCCCGTGCCACCCAACGTGCTCTAGAAGGTGTAAGTCAACTACCCTGGCCAGCAAGATCTCCGGATCTGTCCCCCATTGAGCATGTTTGGGACTGGATGAAGCGTCGTCTCACGTGGTCTGCACGTCCAGCACGAACGCTGGTCCAACTGAGGCGCCAGGTGGAAATGGCATGGCACGCCGTTCCACAGGACTACATCCAGCATCTCTACGATCGTCTCCATGGGAGAATAGCAGCCTGCATTGCTGCGAAAGGTGGATATACACTGTACTAGTGCCGACATTGTGCATGCTCTGTTGCCTGTGTGTATGTGCCTGTGGTTCTGTCAGTGTGATCATGTGATGTATCTGACCCCAGGAATGTGTCAATAAAGTTTCCCCTTCCTGGGACAATGAATTCACGGTGTTCTTATTTCAATTTCCAGGAGTGTATGTGTAAACTCGTAACTAGAATAAGGGACAGGATAATGGAAACAACCATCATGATACTAGAAGGAGGCCACAGAAGGTAAAAACTGTACCACAAGACAGAGATTCGAATATATACAAGAAATAACACAGGACTTTGGATGTGAATGCTGCTATGAGAACACGAGATTCGGACGGAAGAGGAAATAATGATGGTCAGCATCAAATGAGAATGTCAACACTCTCTGTTGCTTTGGGGCACTCTTGAGCGTTATAGTCAGTCGTTAATACAGATTTTTAACATAAGTGGTCTTAGAACGATTCCTTGTAGAACACTGCACCTTACGCCGAACTGTTAAGAACTTCAGCTTTAGTACCTTTCTGCAAACCACAGATGCATTACTAGGGGGTATGAACATATTACTCAGTCTTTTGTACAGACTTGATATTTAAGTGGTCGTAATACACTTCCTTGCGTAGCTCTCCTATTTAACAATGTCATAAGCTTTGGCGTTAGAAGATTTCTGCAAATCACACATCCAGTATCACACATTCTAAACGTGTTCGTCAGTCGTTTGTACAGACCTGAAATATCACTGGTCCGATTACGCTTCTTTGTAGAACCCTCCGAATTACTTCAGCGCTGGAAGAAGTCTTGGCGTTAATATATTTCTGCAGCTCCGTCAGCATAAATTTTAAACGCATTAGTTACTCGTTCGTAAAGATTTACAAGTGGTCGTAGTACACTTCCTTGTGAACCACTCCGACGCCAACTATTTGAGAACGTGTCGAGTTAGCAGCTTTTTGCAAACAACAGATCCGTCACCAGACACGCGGAACGTATTACGAAGTCTTTTATACAGATCTGAACTATAAATGGTCCTAGTACGTTCCCTTGAGGATCTTCCTTACTTCCTTAAACGTTTCAAGAAGTTTCGGCGTCAATAACTTTCTGTCATTGACAGTTTCGCGTTTGAACAGATTGGAAATATAAGTGGCCGTTGTCGAAAAGTCAGTCTTACTTAAGCCGTGCGGGATTAGCCGAGTGGTCTGAGGCACTGCAGTCATGGACTGCGCGGCTGGTCCCGGCGGAGGTTCGAGTCCTCCCTCGGGCACGGGTGTGTGTGTTTGTCCTGAGGGTAATTTACGTTAAGTAGTGTGTAAGCTTAGGGACTTATGATCTTAGCAGTTAAGTCCCATAAGATTTCACACACATTTGAACATTTGAAGTCTTACTTTAAATACTTTTAAAGTTTCAGGTCGCATGCCATTTTTAAAAACCACATACTCGTTATCAGATATTCTGAATCTATTACCGAAATGAAATATGAAAAGCCCTAGTGCACTTCCTTTTGGATCACATAGAGTTTCTCCGAATTCGTTAAAATTTTCGGCGTTGTTAGCTTTCTGCAAGTCACAGATCTATTGTCAAACACTGTGGACGAATTACAGTCGTTTGTACGGACAGAAAAAAAAAAGTTGGTCCCAGTATGCGTCCTTGTGGAGCACTCCGACTTACCTCAGCGCTTGAAGACGTTCCGCTCTTAATACCTTACTGACATCCACAGATTCACCACCAGACACTCGGAATATATTAGTCACATGTTTGCACAGGCTTCAAATATAACTGGCCCCAGTACTCTTCCTTGTGGAACAGTCCGCCTTACTGAAGAAGTTTCGCCGTCGGGGGGCGAAGTTTCGTTAGTCGACCACCTCGCACCCCCGCCGCCATCCAGCGGATCCGCAATATTTTCGCCGCATCTGCCTCATCCCTGGTGGGAGCACCAGCTTGTCCAAACTGCCGCGTCGGGGGTGGATCCACCGAGCTCTGGCGCTCTCGGGTAGCTCCTTGACAGCCTGCCATTACACAGCGCACAGCACAACATAAACGCAGTCACAGCGAACCGACAGAGAAACCCTTCCGCGCCGGCGTCCACACTCGCAGACGATGTCCTAATTCATATGCGCGGCTCGTCTTTTAATAGGCTTATTTCACAGGGGGAGGACCTAAACGCGGGCGAGGCGGCGGCGGCGGAGGAGCAGGAGGACTTGAAGATAAGCCGGCGTGCGGCAGGAGGAATTTGCAGGGTAAGAAAACACGCAAGACGGGGTAGGGAGAGGGTGGCCCGCGCTCCGGGGTATTAAATTGCAGACTTCCCCTGAGGACGCAGCCGCGCCCTGCGCCCTTGCACATATTACATAAAAGGCAAATTATTGCGTTTGTAATTTGCCGGCGAAATTACGCTCAATCCCTTCCCCCCACACAGCGCCGTTAATTACTTTCGCTTTATGTCATGTTATTCGACGGTTCCTTTTATTTTTTTTTTTCTTTATCGCACCCTTCTCCTTGAAGATTTGCACCCTTTCACAGCAGTTTCACCCCCGTCGCCTGTGTCTTCAACGTTAAGGGACCGACCAACCGCGCTAAATTACGTGTTATTATTTGAGCGCACAGTTAATTTGCGGCCCAACCCCGAGACTATGAGAGGCTCACAGGCTTTGTTTATGCAGAAACCATT
The DNA here is from genome assembly GCF_023864345.2 of Schistocerca serialis cubense. NCBI lineage: Eukaryota > Metazoa > Arthropoda > Insecta > Orthoptera > Acrididae > Schistocerca > Schistocerca serialis. The sequence continues at coordinate 64,906,654 of NC_064649.1, read as the reverse complement.
TCGACGAGCTTTCCTCACTCTGCATGTAAAGCGAATGCCACCCACGTTCAGTGCCCTTTTCTTTGCTTTGCATGGTGCCGGAGATGCGAAGAGCAGGAGCAAGAAAACGGCGACATCGAAACTTCTTCAGTAGCGAGAAAAAGGTAGTGTTTCCCGAGGAATTGTACTGAGCCGTCCGTGGCTTATGTTTCCGCCATAATGTACGTATTTTACACCCTGTTTTTAACGTACATCGCCGGACGGTGTGTCCGAGCGGTTCTAGGCGCTATAGTCCGGAACCGCTGGACCGCTACGGTTGCAGGTTCGAATCCTGCCACGGGCATGGTTGTGCGTGATGTCCTTAGGTAAGTTAGGTGTAAGTAGTTCTAAGTTCTAGGGGACTGATGACCTCAGAAGTTAAGTGCCATATTGCTCAGAGCCATTTGAGCCATTTAACACACTTCCACCTCACTACGTTAATTTAAATGACTAGTGTCTGTTTTGCCTGACCGTGGGCCGCGCTAGCAGCGCGTATCAATATATCCTCTCTCGTCATATCTTTGCTCGACTGCTATTACTTCCTGAACGTTGTCTGTCGTAAAGCGAGTTCGGTTCTCGAGCTCTGGCTGCCAGTCAGTTGGAACGTGTGTGGAACGCAGTCCGGACCTGCCAGTCGGGGAGCTGCAATGCGGCACTGGAGCAGTCTGGCTGGAGCAGCAGTGAGGTCTGCGTCGACATGGCTCGCCCGACCATTGCCGCCACGCATCACTTGAGCCGGGCCACGGTCTTGGTGGATCGTCGGTCGGTCATCCTACCGGACGACGCGTTTTGGCTCGCCGATCGTTCATTAGTCGGCTGTGTGTGTGTGCGTCGACTACCGATTTGTCTTCGTGCGTGCTTAGTTGCTGTTGGGTATCGTTCAGGTCTTCGTGCAAGTGTTCGTCAGGTTGTGTGTGTAGTTGGCGTTATTTCCACTGACGAGTATTTTAGATGTCGGCATTCTGATGGTAGTCGGTCGATTGGTGCGGACCAGGGAGGATATCTCCGTGCGGTGCAGTCGGCTGGGTCCGCTGGTGGTCTCTGAGCTGAGCTGTCCGATCGCTACGAGCTTCGCGCCTCACCGACCCAAGACAGGATAAGTTTGTTTGGGAGGAAACGAGGAGTGCATGACTTTTTATTTTCGGTACTAGCAGAAAATCAACGTCCTAAAATGGGGCTGTTATGGTTTTTACGAACTCTGTAAACACGGCTGTGCCCTACACGTGGAGAGACAGCGTCATCAATTTCCCGAGCCGCTCTTCACTTGTGCAGATAATTGCGTGCCACGGCTTTCCCTCCCAATTTCGTCACGACAGACTCAACCCCTCCTCTCTCCGTCGGTCAACCCCTTCTGCATTACAGGGTGGCGCCCCCTCCGTATAAAGGCCTAAATTAACCCCCCGCCTAAGCGTCGGGGCGGAGGAAGCAAAATCGGCCTCCGGCTGACAAATTCCTACCTCCAGCGCACCCCTTTTCGAATTTCACACCCTTCAACCCTTCCGCGGAATGCCTCTCTTCCGCCTCCCCTCGAGCGTAGGGTTGTGCACGGTTCATTCGCCAACCCTCGCAGCCTCGCCGCGGAAGCGGCCTTTCAACTTTACATTCATGCTACACACACCTTCCGCGAGCGAGATAATGGCTGTTAATTGCTAATGTATGGCCTTAAATGGGCCTCAGAATAGCCGCGGCCTCTACCGGCTAGCAGAGGGCATACGGCCACCGCGTTTGGGGCAAGTCTCAGCTTTAAGTGGCACGCATTAGTGTGCGTGTGTGGGCGTGGGTGTGTGTGGGTATCCGCTTGTGGAATGCTTTGCTGAGCAGGTCTCGCCTATCCTGTCCGCAAACATATAAAACGTTAAAATGTGTACGGACAGTCTGTCTGTACGTATAAGATGAATATTAAAATACCTAAAACAAGGATAATGGAATACAGTTGAACTAAATCAGAATCAGGTAAAGAAATTGGATTAGGAAATGACAAAACTGAAAGTGGTAGACCAGATTTGCTATTCTGCGGAGCAAAAGAAGTGACGACAAGAAACACAATGAATGTATAAAATGCACACATACAATGGCAAGGAAGGCTTTCCTGATAAAGAAAAATATGTTAAGTCCTGATACAAATTTGGTTGGAATTTTTTTCTCATGGTGTTGCTCTCAAGTCCAGCCTTATACAAAAGTGAACGTGGACCATAAACAGCACAGTTCAACGGAACGGATGGTGTACTGGAAAGTGAGCATGAGGTGAAGGTTAACAAAAATAGCTAGCGGAGGTAGTAGAATTGAATGAGGAGAAGCTGAGAGCATTCGATGAGGAAATGAGACACTGAAAGTTGTTGATGCGTTTTGGAATATGGGCGCCGAAATAACTGACGGTTACAGAAATAGAGAGGATGTACTAATCTGCCTGACAAAAGCAATAAAACCGTTTCGTAAAAGAGAAAATGTTGAAATGGAATTTAAATTTAAGTGTCTGGAAGATTTTACTGAACTTATTACTCTTGAGTGTAGCCTTATAGGGACTATAACTTAACGTTAAGTAAACAAAAGTTGTATTTGTTTAACCGCAACATAGTGACAGCAAATGAATGTTAATAAAAACTAAAAAGTTGCAAAAATTGTTCAAATATGCATACGAAAAAAAGGATTACACCAAAAATTTTAAATTTGTAACGAACAAAAAGTCGATTGCCGATCGCTAAAGCAGAACCGCAAATTCTCATTTCATTTATTGCCTCTGAAACACTTGGGATATACGTTTTACGAGCTTCAGCAAGATATCTGATTATACAAATGTGTTTAAAAGAAAAAAAAGGGAACTCAACAGAGAGAGCCGATGACACTTGATGACACATTTAACAGTCAACCATCATATGAGTCAGAGCTACATGTTGTTAAGTCTTTGGTACCCCATGTGTGTGTGTGTGTGTGTGTGTGTGTGTGTGTGTGTGTGTGTGTGTGTGTGTGTGTGCCGGCCGGAGTGGCCGAGCAGTTAAAGGCGCTACAGTCTGGAACCGCACGACCGCTACGGTCGCAGGTTCGAATCCTGCCTCGGGCATGGATGTGTGTGACGTCCTTAGGTTAGTTAGGTTTAAGTAGTTCTAAGTTCTAGGGGACTTATGACCACCGCAGTTGAGTCCCATAGTGCTCAGAGCCATTTGAACCATTTGTGTGTGTGTGTGTGTGTGTGTGTGTGTGTGTGTGTGTCTGCATTTTCAAGTTTAAATGGCTGACGTGACTAAGAAGGTACACAGATTTCCTGTGTGGCGTGAAGATGGTTCAAATGGCTCTGAGCACTATGGGACTTACCTGCTGAGGTCATTAGTCCCCTAGAACTTAGAACTACTTAAACCGAACTATCCTAAGGACATCACACACATCCATGCCCGAGGCAGGATTCGATCCTGCGACCGAAGCGGTCGCCCGGTTCCAGACAGTAGCGCCTAGAACGGCTCGGCCATTTCGGCCGGCGAGGCGTGAAGAGATTGTCGCTTCAGCAAGGTCCTGATTCTTACAAGGTAATTTAGCGCAGGAAGAAGAGGTATCAAATAGTGTCTCAAGTGCGGAATTCTGGTGATAATTCCTGAACCTGTCTTGCGGAGTACAGCCTTCTTTAGCGAACGCTGCGTGGAAAGGTGAACAGTTCACCAGTCATGCTGTTTCTCGCTATATACACCGTAGAGGTAGCGACAAATGCAAAGTAGTCTCTGCTCTTTGAGTAGATACTGCGACCCACAAAAGCATATAGAAACGACAACTAGTGGTAGTAAACGAAGAAGCGTAGAACTCTTTGACTCGTAAGATTTTACCGCCAGCTAGTAAGGAGAAATGCGGGAGACGGTAACAGGATATTTGCCTCATAGTCCTCCATATCCGACCGATGTCGTACACATGCATATGGACTGCAAGTTTTTCGGAGTCTTTAGCGTCGAAGACGACGCTAGTCGGTCCACCAGCCACCAGGGCGCAGCGCAGGCGTGGTGGATGCGCGCGCACCCCTTCACCCCACGGACGCTTTGAAGAATTGTTGCGCGCTCCGAGGGGGGGTTGGAGGGTTGGGAGGTTGCCGTTTGTGGCCTCCCATTGGCCGACAGCGCAGATGGATGGGGTGCGCGCCGCGCCCTGGCAGCGGCTACGTCTTGCACCCCTTCTGCGAAATACTGCGGAGCAGGGCAAGAAAAGACGAACCACTGGAAATAAGAGAACGGCCGGCGCTTATGATTCCGCGCTAAGCGCCGAGCAAACTTTCTCTCACACTTCCTTTCTATCGGTTCCACGTGTCTCCCACAACTACCATACTTATTTTTTGCACCTTTTGCCAATCCGTACCCAAAAACATTCAACTGACTGTTTCAAATGTATTGATATACAAAATCCACGTTTGCAGTTTCGGCCTTAAGCTGTTACTAAGTGGGTTACAGCGAAAATTTCATCCTTGCGCGTACGTCAACATTTTAAAAATATCGGACCTGTCATCATACACCATCTCTATTTGCGTTGTCGGCAACGCTGCTATTAATAAAATTAAACTAACGCACATGTTCGTTTGATATTTTTTCTCCACTAAGCTGCTGCCAAACAGTGAACATGTGCAATAGTGTGATGTTATTTATACAAAACGTGCCAAGAACTGAAATGGAGATTGAAGCCTGTATTATTAGCATTTAAAGGTCTGATGTTTTTAAAATTTTGACACGTTCTGAAACACGAAATTTTCGCTGTGTTGCACTTGATAATGATTTAAACACTAACTCGCAAATGTGGATTTTATAAATAAGTAACCATTAACAGCACTATATATCAACATTAGAAAGGGTTCTACGAGTCCGGCGGCCTACATCGTTTAATTTTTTGTTTTCGAAGGGAGCTGATTAAACGCAGATGCACAGCACAAAAACTCGATAAACCAATTGCGAATACACCCACAACACTTTATAGTCTGCCATGGACCAACCAAACTACGTATGGACGCTTCTTTCTCTGATAATCTTTCATGAAAACAGTAAGGGGGGAGGTGAGGGGGAGGAGGAGCAAGAGGGGGCATTTGCGTTCCCTCCCCCACCCCTCCCTCCTGCTGCCCCGAATCTGCAGTAGAGGGTTTTTATTCATACACCGAGTAAATAGCCATCAGTTGTCTAGGATATAACAAGTTTTTTTGCGTCACCTAAAGAAAAGTTGTTCTTATGGCATACCATGTCTCGAAACTCCCCACCACCAACTGGAAATATATCTATTGACGCCCATGTGTTGAGTAGTTGTACTGGCGTACATATTGAATGCAAGAAGAATAAACAATGGTGCAAGGAAAAAATGGGGTGGTGGTTACAATTTGCCACCCATTCGACGTAGATATTATTAAAGATGGACCGCCAGATCAGTTGAGCAACGAATTCAGCACAAAAAACCATCCCGGTATGTCTCAGCTGATTTAGAACCACAAAAAAACTAAATTTGTATTGGTTAAAAACAGTCTTGGTTGCAATTTTAGTGTAATTTTCAACGACGCGTTTCGCCATATTTAGGCATCTTCAGGTTATCTTTTCTAGATGGACGCGAGAGGCACCAAGATCTGCCAACACCAAGATCTGGCAGATCTTGGTGCCTCTCGCGTCCATTTAGAAAAGATAACCTGAAGATGCCTAAATATGGCGAAACGCGTCGTTGAAAAATACACTAAAATTGCAACCAAGACTGTTTTTAACCAATACTCTTAAGCACTGTTTTGCTGTATGCCACATTTGGATTGGAAGAAACTAAATTTCATCCCAGGAGTATTTGAAGAACGTTTCTGTCGAGTTCCCCTGTAATCCCTTAAACTCCATAAGAAACTGGAGAACTAACAATGCCAATGTGATGGATTGTGATCCAAGGAATCCTCAACAATCCTTACGGCATAGTATCTTACACTTCCTCAAACATGCCAAATATGGCACTTACATTATATGTCTGAAAGACAATTTATCATAAATTACATCAGTCCGCGTACACCAGCACAGAAATGTTCTTTTTTTGTTTTTGTGCTTTTTATCTTTAGTTTCCAAAGCTCCGAATGTCCTGTAATCTTTGCTTTTCCTCTCCGCTACGATACGCGGCCCGTCGCTTTAGATTCATAACCTCGTTAAACGACCGCGATGGCGGGCCAATAATGGAAAATGATGCACATCCATCACGGAATCAAATCGGGAGAAATCCCCCTCCGATCCCTCTCCTCCCACCTCTCCCTTTCCAACCCCGCCATCTCTCCCTCACACAACTTTTCCAATAAAAACTTGACGAGATCCCCGTGTGTATTCGAATGTTTACCCCCACCCCCCCTCAGAGGGTGAGGAAGGGGGTTGGGGAGCCCAGATCAGAGGTTATACTGACGAATCGAAATCAATAGCTGACTGAGCTCATGGGGGGATGAAAGAAGAGGGTGCGTCCACTAGCTTCAGAGGGTGACCGAGTATTTTTTTTTCCTTCTTCAGTCCCCTTTCGGCTCACTTTTCTGCTCGGGCGCGCCGCTCCTTATCGGCAGGAAACAGAGACGGGCCGTGTCGCTATCTGGCGGAGGGTGCTTTAGTCGGGGGTTGGCGCGGGTCTATCTTGTAAGTCCCTCCCATCGCCGGGTAAGGAAAGAGAAACGCCACAGTGCGTGGGGGCGGAGAAGAGGAGCGATTCTCATTGAGTAGCGTTATTATGTGGCGCACGCCCTTCTCTTAAGGGATGGGGTGTCTCGGACAACAGCCCCACGGAAAGAAAGGAAGAAGGGTCAGGGGTTGGTTGTGTCCTTGATTAAGTCTTGTTATCAGACCGAAGAACACAGCGACTTCCATTGCTTTGAAGCGTAACTTCTTACGCTTGTGTAGTACACTTGTGCAGTTATTACTTTCTACACGTTTGAAGCAAGGATCTTTTACGGATATATATATATAAAGAAATATTAATTTATGCCCATCTGAAAAAATCCAGGGAATGTACGCTCAACCAACATTCTACTATAAATCGATCAGGAGACACACTTCTAGATTTTCTAGAATGTTGATGTTTCCAGTGATGGTTTTGCAGTCGTGTAACCATCAACCTTGCTGTCTATTTATGAATAAAATGCAATAGCTGATTATCTTGTGGGTCAATTATCAATGCCTGCACCCCGAGTCGATCGTCTGCAGCTCTTCATTTCGCTACAATTTCCTAGCGTTCCCAGTTTCTTGTATACAACGTCATTATCTGGGAAAATCATCATACAATTTTCGACGTTCTGATTTATGTACGACGTGAACCAAAACTCGATCGACAAACTTATAGAGACTGTTCAGAGATACCTTTTGGGTAGTTTGCCATAACGGACGCATGTTCTCCAGCAGCTCGTTACAGGGGATAATGTGATTACGATTTATTCGGTTTGTTACCACAATCACCTTTGTTTCTGCAAGAATACCTCCTCATTAAAATAATTAATAGTAATACAGGTAACGCTGCTCAGAAAACGAACCCGGGATATAACTGAAAGCTTGTCGGTGGAGTTTTGGTTCAACTTGTGTACTGTGAAAAGTAATAGTCCTGTAACACTCCCTTGGGGTACGCCCCAAATGACCTTTACGTCTGAAGATTTCTCTGCGTTGAGAATGAGATGTGGCGTTGTATTTGCTAGAAATCGTACAGTTCAATCACGCAGCTGGCGGGATAGTTTGTACGCTCTTATTTTGTTCGTTAGGTGGTAGTGTGGAAGTCGAGGAGCGCCGCATTTACCTGGATGCCTGTGTATCTACCGCTTTCATGGTCTCATAGGCGAACAGGGCGAGCTGCGATTCACGCGACCGTTGTTTTCGGAACCCATGCTGATTCCTGCAGAGCAGGCGGAACAGGCCAATGGGTATAGGTCTAACCACTGATGTCTATGATGATGATGACTGTGAGCAGAGTGAGTTCAGTATGACAACAGCCTTGCTGCAGTGGCAACACCGGTTCCCATCAGATCACCAAAGCTAAGCGCTTTTGGGCTAGGTTAGCACTTGGATGGGTGACCGTCAGCGCCTGCCGAGTATATTTAACGCTACCTCCACCTATAGAGACGTGATAGCACATGCAGCTACCAACAGGAATACAGCAGCAATAATATCCGTAGACTTCAACAAGGCTTTCGATAGGATCGATCACAGCTACTTAATGAAGACGTTAAGAAGACTAGGATTCGGACCAAAATTCAACAGCATCGTCGAAAAACTACTAAAGAATGGCAAATCCAGAATAGCCATAAACGGCTGGACAACAAAATACATAGAGCTTAACAGGTCAGTGAGGCAAGGCTGCCCCCTGTCAATGGCCCTTTTTGCAGTAGCACTAGACCCGCTATTGAAGAAGATCGCCAATAGCATAGCAGGCTACACGGTGGAAGACAAAACAGTGGCTTGCGTAGCCTATGCAGATGACGTGGGAATCTTCATCCAACAACGTGAAGAAATAAAAACGGTGGAAGAAATACTGCACACTTTTGAAGAAGCGTCAGGTGCAAAAATAAACAAAAAGAAAACAGTGCTACTGCCAATTGGGAATAAGCAGATAAATGCAGCGAGTCAGTGGTATGAAGTAGTCGAGAACCACAAAGTACTCGGCATCTTCATGCAGCCTTGTCCACAAAAAATGGCAACATACAACTGGAGGAACGCACTACATGTAATACGAGGCCTCACGAGAGTGCATTCAAACAGGCAACTAACCCTGCATCAAAGAATAGACCCCATAAACACAACGATCCTATCGAAAGCCTACTACCTGGCACAGATCCTGACCTTACCCAAAGAAATAGCTAGGGCAATCACGGGAGCCGTATACTACCTCCTGTGGCGAAGAGAAATCTTCAAAGTGGCGCAGGAAACATGCTCGTTACCGATAGAGGAAGGAGGACTCGGTCTTGTGGAAGTAAGAACGAAATGTGCAGCGCTTCTACTAAAAAGGACGCTGGAAATCAAGGAGAAGAACCCAGAAAGCATCACAGCAGCACTGATAAGAAGAATGAAACCTGCATCTGAAGAACCGCCAATAAACACGAGCCACATCCCGTATAAGATTTGCCACGTAAGACAATACTACATAGACAAGAGCTATGCATTGACAACCGTGGCAAATCCCAGTCACAGGACAGCGAGGAAAATATACAAGGCGCTGAGGGGAAGGCCTGCCAGAAACAGAATAGAAAACAAGTTCCCAAATCACAACTGGCCACAAATATGGAAAAACATCACGGAAACCACGCTACCAAAGCACGTGAAGGCGAGCTGGTACCGAATAGTAAACAGGACGGTAGCAACAAACGAAAAATTAGCCCGGATCAAACTGAGAGATTCAGATAAATGTGAAGCCTGCAACTGTGTCGACACATTAGAGCACCGCTTCACATGTAAAAACGGGGTCAGCATATGGGAAACGTGCCAGAGAATGGTGGCAAAAATAAATAGAACGGACCAGCGAGCTATAACACCTACAGTCATCACTGCGCCCGACATCAAACCATTTCCCAGGCCGAAAAGGCTGGCAACCCTGTGGATCCTCGGCATGACAGGCCACGCCATCGTGACGAAGCGGCAGACGGACCACGTCGACTTCCTGATGGACCTCTGGGAGGAACATAAGGAAGCCCAGCAGGAAAGGCGGTACGACGAGAACTTCCAGAACTTCCTCCGGATACCCCTGCAGGCAGCCATCGACGACGTCTTCCCGGCGGCACGCGACCACCAGCGAGCCTCCCCACAGCACCGCAGCAACCTCGACAGTGCAGTGCAGTGATAAAAGTGAAATAGTACAAATCCAAAAAGAAAGTGAAAGTAGAAGTGCGCCAGAGTGTTTTAAGAAATGCAGCAAAAAGAAAAAGAAAGTGTTTTATCTGTGTGAACACCCTAGGGTGTAGTGTTTCAGTGCTATAACCTCCCAATCACCACCGGATAACAGGTACATATTAAAGTGTTCTTTCCCTTCCTAAGTGCCACAAAGTCATAAGATGTACTAATAAACCTTTGCACTCATCTCTACTTTCACCTTCGTCCTTCAACTGTCAGATCTGTCTTTCCATGTAAGTAATATGTGATGCATGCTTAAACGCCGAACTAAAACCGGACCTCCTTTGTTTCTACCATCCTTTCATGCCTAAATGCAATATGTAATTTAAATGTATATAACTTAATGTAATCAGTATCTAAATAACTATGCTCATTTTTTGTTTTGTTTGTTTGTATGCACATTGCAAGTGAATAACTCTGTGACATCAGAGAAATGCCAGTCGTGTCAGTATTTGCCACAACAAACTTGGACATAAACATATAGCAATGAAAATGGACTACTCTCAGTAACGAATATAGGAAAAACTTATCGAAGTGCTTAAAAAACGAAAAGAATGAAAGGAAAATTACCAAATGGACAGCATGTCTTACAAAATAAGTAAGGGTAACAAATACCATAAAAAGATGAACAAAAAAAAATTAATTAGAAAACTGTAGTGCACAACCATGCAGATGATTTATTTTGTTGTTTCTTTCTTATTTCTGAAATAAATATTTGGTTACAAAAAAAAAAAAGTGCTACTGGCAAATGGGGTGGACTAAGCTCTTGTGGAGCCAATTTTTGGACCTACCTGACTGAGACGTAGCTGCTCTGACGGCAAAAGTTGACAACAACTGGGGGAACGGTGTGCTGACCACATGCCGTCCATACCAGCATATAGTGACATCTGTCGGCAGAGGATGACACGGCAGTCGGTTGCCATCGTTAGGCCTTCCGAGGCCTTTGCGGGCGTTGTTTGAGTTTTGTATAGTCAGTGTATTTCGAAGAATTTGTGTAAGGAAGATGGCGGTCGACACTAGAGAGGTGTCGAGGCGTTTCTGGGAGGACGATGGAAGAGCAGCCACGCTTTTAGCATTTTCAGGGTCCCGCCCCCCCCTGCGTCCCTGTATTTTTCCAACCATCCCTTCCCGAAGCTTTCCTTTGTGGCGGCCGGCGTTCGCCAGTTTTGACTCACAGCCGGTGAAACGGAATGGAAACTCAGCCGGCGCTGCGCGCAGGGCGCCGAGCCAGGATTTGCTTATCTGGCAGGCGGGAGAGGACTCAGGCTCCTGTTGTAGCGAGCGGATTAATCTGCGCCCGCTCGTCTCCGCGGGGCACAAAAGAATGAAAAGGATAAAAAAATGTTTAAAAAAGTAGTAGGGGGCGGAGGAGGAGGAGGAGGAAAGAGAAATAGATGAAACGAAGCGAGCGAGGAGGGTAGGAAAAAAATGGGCAAAGGAGAGCGCTTTATGCGGGCGCCTCGCAGATAATTCGTTTCCGAATTATTGCCGCCGCCGGCTCAGCTCTCGCTCCAATAATCCGCGCTGCGCAGCTCCGCGCCAGGAAAAGGATGTGAAGATTAACTGCCCGCTGCCCGGTCCTAGTGTAGGCTTCCGGCCTGATTGCCTACAGAGCGGCCCCAGCTCAGTTCGCATTTCTTTCCAGACTTTCTTCGAGCTCCACCTGAAACTAGAGTCTATTAGCACTTAGTTGAGTCTCAACTCTCAACAGTATCTGCACCTTATACGACTTGAAAAGATGTTTCGCTGCCAAAGTCCTCTCTCCTATTTTCCCCATATGCACAGCGACAATATTTATGGCGACCGTGACAGAACATGCGCGTAACTCGTTTTTATGTTTGGCTATGAGAATAATGATCATTTAGCTACTTGAGCAAACACACACACACACATACACACACACATACACACAAAAGTAATCAACACATATCAAAAATGTGAGAGACAAGGGCCTGACTGTCTGGGGACCACGCCATCTCAGTTTGTTTTGTTTTCCCTACACCCTTCAGTCTCCACCTGAAACAAGAGTCTGTTACCAACCAACGAAGACTCTCAACTCTACCTGCAGTTTACTCTAAGTGAACAGTCTTTTCACTGCCACTGTGTTCTCAACAATTTTCCCCACACGTACAGTGCCAATATTTATGGCGACCGTGACAAGAAATGTGAGTAATTCGTTTCTCTACTTGGCTATGAGCATGGTCATCACTTAGCTACCCGAGTCAATAAACAAAAGTAAACAAACAGATAAATAATACGTTAGTCAAGAACCCGCTTGCCCAAAGTCTATCCCATATCCGTCCATCTTTGATCCCTGACATTCTTGCCTCCACCTGAAAATAGATTCCATTGACACTCTGTTGAGATAGGGACATTCAGTATGTTTGCAGTGCATTCATGCTGTACAGTCTTTCCACTGCCAACGTGCTGTCTCTCTAAATAAAACTTATTGAACTTGTAGACAGGGACTCCCATATGATGGCTCCAAATACATTTTTGTTTGTATGCAAAATAAATTATGCATTAACCAACTTATTTAGCCACCACAGGGACATTAACCAGCATGAAATGCTTTTACTGTAACTTTCTTCCTTATGATATACTAACAGCAGTGGCTCTTTTTCGTGATCTGGAGTTCTGTCCCTAAAAATGGAATCCTTACGGAATCACTTGGCTGTCTATCTGTCTGTTTCTTAAGTCCCCTTTTTATCAGGAAAATGCTGTAATATCGAGCTGAAATTTACGTCAAATACCGAGGTCTACGGTTCCTTGACGATGCAACAATTTAAGTTTCTTAGTCAATGATATCAGACGATAAGGCATTTGTGTCGTTTATTATGATGCAAGGTCACTCATCAAAATCTACTCTTTTCATCTAGAATCATTAATTTTGCCATGAATCAAGTGCTAGTAAAGCAAATAATCTGAAAATTGTTAATTTAAAATTATACAACGTATAAAAATATTTTTTACCGTTGTTGTTCGTCTGCCCTCCTGTTTCTCAGAAACCGATAGAGGTATCAGATTGAAATTTATGTCAAATAATAATGCCTAAGATTCCACGGCGGAGTAGAAAATTTAAGGTTATAAGTCACTGCAATCGTAGGATGCTGCCATTCATGTCACGTACTCTGATGCTCGAAAACTCAAACAACAAAATCCATACTGCACTTTCCATTGAACTAGAATCGTTAAATTTGGCAAGAAGCAAGGTGTCACAGTTTAGGAAAAGAAAAAATCCTAAAACTCTTAATTTGTATATCAAATACAAAAATATTTACTGCCGTGTGTTATCCACCTGTTGATCGCATTTCATCATGAACTGATACGGGTACCAAAGTGAAATTTATGTCAGATACTAAGGTCTACGGTCCGCTGTCGGTGTAGAAAGTTTGAGCTCCTTAGTCAATGCATTTTTGTAATGTGACATAAACTCACGCAGGAAGAATACAAATATACTGCAAATCAATAGAAGTGCTGCACAATTGCTGTTTTGGCCACTAAATAACAAAAATGGCTCTGAGCACTACGGGACTTAACATCTGAGGTCATCAGTCCCCTAGAACTTAGAACTACTTAAACCTAACTAACCTAAGGACATCACACACATCCATGTCCGAGGCAGGATTCGAACCTGCGACCGTAGCAGCAGCGCGGTTCTGACTGAAGCGCCTAGAACCGCTCGGCCACACCGGCCGGCACTAAATAACAAGCCACGAGCTGATTACCCAATGATTTTTACACACTTCAGGTACAACCCACCCTCCCCATCTGGTGGCTTCTCATATAGTGAGCAATACAGCAATTGCGCAGTAGTCCTATTAAATCAGTGCAATCAAAAGATACGGCCATTAATTTCACATATTTTGATACTATCAAACTCACTCATCAAAACCTGTAAATGAGGTTCAAATGGCTCTGAGCACTATGGGACTTAACATCTATGGTCATCAGTCCCCTAGAACTTAGAACCACTTAAACCTAACTAACCTAAGGACATCACACAACACCCAGCCATCACGAGGCAGAGAAAATCCCTGACGCCACCGGGAATCGAACCCGGGAACCCGGGCGTGTAAATGAGGTATCTACGTACATACTCAAGTTTGTACAGAATCCTGAGTGTACGATTCCTACTTGTCCAGTTCTCCTTTTCTTTTTTTAAATAGCATTTTACATTTTTATTCAGTAATCCACTTCCTATCTTCAACACTTGTTCAAAATGGTATCACTGTGTACCAAACTCGTAAGCATGACGTTATTGACAGAACTGACTTTGGCCATCTTGTACTAGCACACAGTGCCGGAAATGGAACCCGTCCAATTGCTAGTGTTGATAGTGAACAAATGGGAACATAAGGAATAAACGCATCGGTCATTCAGTGAACGGTCTTCAGCTGAAGGTTTGTGTGAGTACGATGTACTTCGTATTCAGGCGAATCAAGATTGTGCTGTGGTTAAGACATTGGACTAGCATCCGAAATGATAGAGTTTCAGAATGACGCTGGCCTTTCGTTTTAGATATTTCTCGGTTACTCCAAATTACTTAAGGTGAGTCCAAAGATGTTTCCTATGAATAGGACATGGACATCTTCCAACTGTATCCTTGTCAACTCTGATCTTGAGTTCAGTTGCTAATAACTTAATGTAGAATTGCTACTTACCTATTGAGAATGTAAGTTAGCAGAACACTAAGTGCAGTAACGTTTTCTTACTTACGTTATTTCTGAGCAAATAATGACTTCAGGTGGTCAAATAAATGGGACATCCTTACGTGATTGGCGCAGAGAACTGTTTCAATTTGTCTCGTGTTACATTCTTTGTCGCTCGCAGTGACGCGAGTTCTTGCATTCGGTGCCTTCCGCAGTGCCAGGAAAGCCGTAGAGCACCTCTAGCGACGGGAGGCGGCGCTGTGTCGGCAGAAGCCGCCACGTCGGCGTCCAGTGATGGGACGCCAACAGCAGCGGCGACGGCGGCGCCGCCCCCAACGGAGGCGGCGCCGGACACGGCAGCGTGGGCGGCGCCAGGCGCCACTGGCAATATCCGGCGAGTTGTCACTCCTCCCCCGCCGCCCCCTCTGGCGCGGCAGCCACGGGTCCCGGGGGCAGCCCCCGTGTGTGTGCGTGCGCGCGCGGGCGTATGTGTGTGTGGCGTCCCCAGGCAGCCCTAATCCGGCGGACACGGCGCCCCCAGAGCAATCAAGCCCGCCGGCCAAACACCGTCCAATTAAGCAAACCAATCAATAGCGAACACGGCCCGCGGTGTGGGAGTCCGCCAGGGGTCAAAAGGTTATGCGGACCGGCGCCGGCCGCGGCTGCCGGCTGTGTTAACACGCGCCTCGTCAGGCGAGACATCGCTGTGCCTGCCGGCCGTCCCTCAACACATCCCTGACCGGCCTCCTGGCACTCTCTAGAAGTCAGGGGCTGAACCTTACACCTTACCGTGAATACAAGTTGATTACGCCTTCGAATAAGGGAGGAAAAGAGATACTGGGTGGCTGGACGGTATCAAATGAATCATTCTTGATCGCCGTAAAACTCCATCATGGTCTGGTCTTGCGTAAAGGATAATTTATTCCCGTTGTCTCACGGATTATTTACTTGCTTTCTTTGTTTATGTATGTGTCAGCCCCAGTCGGCGACCGATCGCGTTTGCTGTCATCGAAAGGGATTAGTTACACACCTACTTGGTCCTGTCATGGTCGCCATAAATATTATCGCTATATATCTGAGGAAGCGTGAGATACCACTAACTCAGGACAGTCATATGGTCAGGCGTCTTAATCACTGTACCACCTCTTCCATCTCGTTTCACCTCATTAGTCGTATATCAAAAGACTGATGGCTGCCGGCTGTGTTAATATGTGCCTCGTCAGGTGGACACCACTGTGCTTCCGACAATCCCTCAACACCCTCCTGCTTACTTCAGGAGTGACCTTCTGGCACGCTCTCCAGGTCACAGACTAGACCTTGTAGTTTATCATGAGTTAGCTCTGATCTCCAGTAAGTCAGGAAAAGAGAGACTGTGTAACCACATACATAATACCGGTTCGTAGGCCACCTGAAAACTGTATTGTGGCCTGGATTTGCGTGAAAATTATTTACTTCGCCAGTCTCACGGATTATTCGCTTACGTCCCATATTTGCGTATGTGTCAGCCTCAGTATATAAGCGTCCAGCGCATTTGCTTTCATATAACAACGATTCATAGACTTGCTTCGATCTATCATGGTCGCCACGAACACTGTCGCTGTACATTTGAGGAAACAGGAGATCAACTCGGAACGGTCAGCTGGCGTAGTGTCTTAAACACCATTATTTAGATCGCTACAGTAGAGTTGAAAGTGAAACTTTCCTGGCAGATTAAAACTGTGCGCCGGACCGAGACTCGAACTCGGGACCATTGCTTTCGCGGGCAAGTGCTCTACCAGCCCTTCTGCAAAGTTTGGAAAGTGAGTCGTGCTTGGGTAGCTGAGTTGGTAGAGCACTTGCCTGCGAAATGCAAAGGTCCCGAGTTCGAGTCTCGGTCCGGCACACAGTGTTAATCTGCCAGGAAAGTTTCATTTCAGCGCACACTCCGCTGCAGAGTGAAATTCTCATTCTGGAGAGTTGAAAGTCTCACGAAGAGAAAAAACTGAACAGGCAGAAGATGAACCATCTCCTGGCTTGAGCCCTGTCAGGGTTTCAAAGTTACTCGGTTTTCCAGCTTCATCTTACCTAATGTTTGAGGCAGGGTGATAAGCTTCTGAAACCGTGTTCTCTCAGTTTTTCAGTGAGCTGGCAGAGAATGAAGATGTGATATACTGTAGAGCGCCCTAGCCGAGAACGTCCTTGGTGTTTACCAATTACTGCTTCCCTTTAGGGTTGAATTCTGAATATGTGGCAATTGGACAGGATGTTGAAACACAGCAGTTCTGAATTAGAGATGAAAACAAACCGTGTTCATTGACACACTGAAACGGTGCTACAACATACAGTGCCCGTCTGTTGCCTTGATGTAACAGCCGTGTGGCATAACTGCAGCACGTCTTCTTGTAATTCTCGCCTTCACAAACAGTGCATGCAGAGAGAGGACAGCCGCTACTTGCTCCCTCTCTCCCCCCCTTCTCCTCGTTTTCCTCCAGCCTCTTTCTCCTCCTCCTCCTCCTCCTCCTCCTTCCATTCTCCCACCGCCGGTCTTTCTTCCTCCGCCCCATCCACCCACGCCATCCGTCACTCCGGCTGCGCTGCGCGGCGTAGGTTACCCCCACCCCCTCCTCCCTCCAAACCCTGCCAGCAACGCGTGATCTACGGCTCATATTATACGCGCCAGCCAGAAATCCCCGCGTGATGTATTTACGGCGTATTCTGGGAAAAGTTAAATTTAGTTCCGATATCAGGGAACAGAGCCCTGAGGGAGGCAGGGGTGAGGGAAACGGAGCAGGGGTGAGAGGGAGGGGTAAGAAAGAAGGGGGCGCTAGGAGGGATTCACGGCGAGAGGTGCCGGGAGAAAGGGGTAGGGGAACCCCCAGCCCTGGCCAAACCTGAGAATAACGAGGCAGCGTTCTCCGTCCGATAGCGGCTGCATTTATTCGCACTACTGCGGGAGCTTTTACAGTCCATACCCTTCTCCGTAGCAACTCGCTCAGATTGACAGACGATTTCTTTAACATAGAAGATACAATGTTCTCCGAACCGTTACTGCACGATCAGATGGTGTGACAAGCAATATTTATAGCTTTACTGAGGATATAGAGGTCGCAGCATGTTACCTTGGAGAGTCATTGGCAGATACTGAAGTACCTTCGGAGAAGTGTGTTGGCAAAGATCAACGGCGTTAAATATTCACGAATATAGACTCCTGGAAATGGAAAAAAGAACACATTGACACCGGTGTGTCAGACCCACCATACTTGCTCCGGACACTGCGAGAGGGCTGTACAAGCAATGATCACACGCACGGCACAGCGGACACACCAGGAACCGCGGTGTTGGCCGTCGAATGGCGCTAGCTGCGCAGCATTTGTGCACCGCCGCCGTCAGTGTCAGCCAGTTTGCCGTGGCATACGGAGCTCCATCGCAGTCTTTAACACTGGTAGCATGCCGCGACAGCGTGGACGTGAACCGTATGTGCAGTTGACGGACTTTGAGCGAGGGCGTATAGTGGGCATGCGGGAGGCCGGGTGGACGTACCGCCGAATTGCTCAACACGTGGGGCGTGAGGTCTCCACAGTACATCGATGTTGTCGCCAGTGGTCGGCGGAAGGTGCACGTGCCCGTCGACCTGGGACCGGACCGCAGCGACGCACGGATGCACGCCAAGACGGTAGGATCCTACGCAGTGCCGTAGGGGACCGCACCGCCACTTCCCAGCAAATTAGGGACACTGTTGCTCCTGGGGTATCGGCGAGGATCATTCGCAACCGTCTCCATGAAGCTGGGCTACGGTCCCGCACACCGTTAGGCCGTCTTCCGCTCACGCCCCAACATCGTGCAGCCCGCCTCCAGTGGTGTCGCGACAGGCGTGAATGGAGGGACGAATGGAGACGTGTCGTCTTCAGCGATGAGAGTCGCTTCTGCCTTGGTGCCAATGATGGTCGTATGCGTGTTTGGCGCCGTGCAGGTGAGCGCCACAATCAGGACTGCATACGACCGAGGCACACAGGGCCAACACCCGGCATCATGGTGTGGGGAGCGATCTCCTACACTGGCCGTACACCACTGGTGATCGTCGAGGGGACACTGAATAGTGCACGGTACATCCAAATCGTCATCGAACCCATCGTTCTACCATTCCTAGACCGGCAAGGGAACTTGCTGTTCCAACAGGACAATGCACGTCCGCATGTATCCCGTGCCACCCAACGTGCTCTAGAAGGTGTAAGTCAACTACCCTGGCCAGCAAGATCTCCGGATCTGTCCCCCATTGAGCATATTTGGGACTGGATGAAGCGTCGTCTCACGCGATCTGCACGTCCAGCATGAACGCTGGTCCAACTGAGGCGCCAGGTGGAAATGGCATGGCAAGCCGTTCCACAGGACTACATCCAGCATCTCTACGATCGTCTCCATGGGAGAATAGCAGCCTGCATTGCTGCGAAAGCTGGATATACACTGTACTAGTGCCGACATTGTGCATGCTCTGTTGCCTGCGTCTATGTGCCTGTGGTTCTGTCAGTGTGATCATGTGATGTATCTGACCCCAAGAATGTGTCAATAAAGTTTCCCCTTCCTGGGACAATGAATTCACGATGTTCTTATTTCAATTTCCAGGAGTGTAAAACTGTGCGCTTCACAAAACGCGAAGACACATTACTGCAATATCACTGAGTGAAAACTGGTATCGGTCAATTCGTACAATTACCTGTGTGCTAAAATAGGGGGAGGACGTGAAATGGAATCGTCACATAAGTTCAATCGCAGGTAAAGCAGATAAATAAAAGGCCAAGTTGTGCCTTCTGGCCCTAGACGGGCCAGCCAGGTCCAACCTACTAACGGGTCATCCTTTCGGAATCGGAATTGGAGGTTAGGTTGGGTTGTTTCGGGGAGGAGACCAGACAGCGAGGTCGTCAGTCTCATCGGATTAGGGAAGGACGGGGAAGGAAGTCAGCCGTGCCCTTTCAAAGGAACCATCCCGGCATTTGCCTGGAGCGATTTAGGGAAATCACGGAAAACCTAAATCAGGATGGCTGGACGCGGGATTGAACCATCGTCATCCCGAATGCGAGTCCAGTGTGCTAGCGGTCGTCCTTTGCCAGTGACGTCACTCAGTGCATTATGGGGGGCCATGCACTCAGCATGCCGCTCTCCTCTGAAGTGCCGGGTTTCTGGGCCTTGTAACCACTGCTATTCGATCGAGTAGCACCTCAGTTGACCGCACGAGGTTTAGTGCACCTCGTTCTAGACCTCCCACCAAGGAAAAATCCCTGACAGTAGCGAGAATCGAACCCAGCTCCTGTGCATGACAATCAGCCGCGATGACCACTGAACTACTAAGGCGGAAGATAAAGCAGATGGAGAAAAACAATTCGTTGGTAGAACACTGGAAAA
The DNA here is from genome assembly GCF_023864345.2 of Schistocerca serialis cubense. Taxonomy (NCBI): domain Eukaryota; kingdom Metazoa; phylum Arthropoda; class Insecta; order Orthoptera; family Acrididae; genus Schistocerca; species Schistocerca serialis. The sequence goes on along the minus strand of NC_064649.1, from coordinate 64,886,793 downwards.
CGCAAGCAGTTTGCGGAGGAGACTACTTACGAAACATTCGTGCAACCCTTCACATAATCGTCATTTTCTTCTGTTTTCCGTCGTTCGTTATTGTTTCACAATTCATGAAAGTGTGTTCTGTCTAAGGTACTATTTGAAAGGCAGTTTCTTTATGGCCATACCCGTTTCGGTTCTTTTATTTGTGAATCATTTTCAACGATCTGTAATACATGTTCCTTTTTATACACACGTTGGATGTATTATTTAGTAGTTAGAATATATTACCCTGTTACGTTTTGTCAGGTTTCTCTCTCGTTTTTCAGAATATAAAGAACCCTTGTAGCACAAATTTCGTGAGGTGAAATTATCGTTCGATGTTACGATTTCCATATGTGTGGTCCTGGAGATGTGTTCATTAGCCCCCACGCACCAGCTGGCCTATTTTCAACGTTTTTTACTAAATTTGTTACAACACATCACTTACCTCACTTGCGTTTTTCACTTTGCGATCAACATGTTTGCTTACAGTATGTAGTGCAGCCAACCGTCGATGCATGTTTCTCTTTCGTCTTTTTGTGTTGTATATGTGGTTTTATACTGCTTATGTGTGTGTTTGTGTGTGTGTGTGTGTGTGTCCATCAAGATTCGACTGTCAACCATTGGAAAAGCGTCGGCTCTTCGGTTGAATCACATTTCTGCTACCCTAGGTAGATATCCGTTTCGACAAAAGCCATCGAGGTGAACGACGGCTCGAAACGTCCAGCGCGGTAAGGATGCAAGCTGGTGGGAGCAGTATTACGCTATAGCAGACATTCTCCTGAGCTTGCGTGAGAGCTGTGGTAGTAATCGAAGATACACTGACAACTGCGAACCAGCTGTATCCTTTGATGCTTGATGTCTTCCCCGACGGCGATTCCATCTTTCAGCAGTGTTTCGTCCGTGTCTCGGAACCAGAACCGCGCTACACTGGTTTGAGGAGCATTATAGTGAACTCACGTAGGTGAGTAAATCATGTGGAAGCCGTCACCGCGTATGCAAATCAGCGGCCCGTTATTCACGTGAATGTGCGTAGATATCTAATGCGACATACCTCCACAAACCTACCAAGAAATTGTCGGATCCCTGATACGCATGATCGGTGATGTATTTCGTTTCAAAGACTGACAAACCAGCTATTAAGCAGGTACTCACAGTGTTTTGGCCCATCAGCGTACGTCTTCCAAACCAGTCTGACCCAACTCAAAGACTGTCGAGAAATTTGACTTCTAAGTTTTCCACCCGTGTTTCATGTATTAAAATATGATACACCGTTTTTGAGAGGCAGTGTGGCTCTGTGCTAGCGTTCTTGCTAGTTGCATGGGGTGGGGAGGGGGAGGGGGAGGGGGGGGGGCTTGGTTCAAAAAATTAAAAAATGTAGAAAAAACTTAATTTGCAGTTTTTTCACTGTATGATAATGATTAACAATCTTTTGAAGAGATCGTTAATTCCGAATTTTCGGTTTGCACTGAAATCTAGATTTTTGAATTACGTTTATAGCTTTTCATAAAAATGATAATTATATGAGATAATTAAAATATATTTGATTAATTTTATATTTAAATGCCACAAGTTTTTGAACGAACACAAAAAAAGAAAAAAAAATATATCGTGACGTGACACTGTACTTTTCTTCTTATATACTGCAGCCGTCAGTTCTCTTATTTTGAAGAACTAATGCATTCACGCCGACCAATTCGAGAAGTATAGCCATCTCCTGCTTAGATAAATTTGTGCTCCTCTTTTGTTTTCCATTCCGTCAAACATAAACGAACGGACTAATGGCGAGTTATAAACACAATTCTGCTTCTTGACGAAAGTGAGAGCATGTGACACTGACGTCACTCACCAGCGATTATATATAACAGCTATGTATGTTGGCTGCCGTGTGCAAATAGATATCTCTGTTCACATCGTAGGACCTCCAGGGCGTGATTTCCCTAAATCACTCCAGGCAAATGCCGGGATGGTTCCTCCGAAAGGGCACGGCCGACTTCCTTCCCAATCCTCTCATAATCCGATGAGACCGATGACCACGCTGTCTGGTCTCCTTCCCCAAACCAACCAACCAACCAACCTCCAGGGCAGACACAGAGTTAACAGCGGTCAAATGTACGGTTGGTTGACGACGTTCGCTGTCCTGCGAATAACGTTAGTGCACCTCAGAGACATTTTAAACGAGGTTTACTTTTAACCGTGAACAGATGCGTTGGTTATTTTGCTTTTTGATCGGGGTTGGTGCAATCGGCCATCAGTCTCCTTCCTAAGGACAGGATTTTCGAAGACCTTTCCGTTGAAATAGTGGGGACTGTACGGAGTGTACTTTTCACTCTTCGCTGCCTTCTGGGGTAAGTTTTCTTCGTGGTGATAACTGAAACTTTATGGCAGAGCCTCGTATGCTTAAGATGGGTGCGGTAGCGTAGGCCTGTACGTGGCGAGGCAGCGGCGCCGTGTTGTGGAGTGGGTCGGCGCTACAGAACGCAGTGGAGCAGAGCCGCCCGGCGGTGTCTCCCGGAGGCTGCGGGGGCTGTGGGGGCGGATAACTCAGCCGCCGCAGCCCCACGCAGCGCCTGATGTACGGCGCAAACTCCGAGGCAAGAGCTGCCGCCGCCGGCGCCGCCGGCGAGCAAACTTTGCTCAAGGCGCTGCGCCGCGTCTTCTGCGACGGGAGCGGAGCTGTGGGGGCGGTGAGGCGGGAGGGGGGGGGGGGGGGAAGCGGGGGGGGGGGGGGCCGGGGCGGGTCTGCTGCGGCGGCCGCTTCCGCCGGAAGTCCGCGGTCCGCCCGGGTGGCGAGGCGACCCGATCCCAGCCGCTGCCGATGCTTCAACCTGCCGCGCACCGCGTCTGTTACTGTGCATCGGGCGGCTCACGATTAGTGAACAATGCGATACCGCGCCGACATGCCAACGTGTCGGAGATGCGAGTTTCATGCAGGGATGGGAAAAACCGACGGGTTGAAACTGATACCTGTATTTCACTTCTGAATAACCGATATTTTTCGGCATTTGTTTGGCTTAAAGTAGTAAAGGAGTTTTGCTATTTGGGGTGCAAAGTAACTGATGATGGTCGAAGTAGAGAGGATATAAAATGTAGACTGGCAATGGCAAGAAATTTGTTAACATCGAGTATAGATTTAAGTGTTAGGAAGTCCTTTCTGAAAGTATTTGTATGGAGTGTAGCCATGTATGGAAGTGAAACATGGACGATAAATAGTTTGGACAAGAAGAGAATAGAAGCTTTCGAAATGTGATGCTATAGAAGAATGCTGAAGATTAGACGGGTAGATCACATAACTAATGAAAAGGTACTGAATAGAATTGGGGAGAAGACAAACTTGTGGCACAACTTGACTAGAAGAAGGGATCGGTTGGTAGGACATGTTCTGAGGCATCAAGCGATCACCAATTTAGTACTGGAGGGCAGCGTGGAGGGTAAAAATCGTAGAGGGAGACCAAGAGATGAATAGACTAAGCAGATTCAGACGGATGTAGGCTGCAGTAGGTACTGGGAGATGAAGAAACTTGCACAGGATAGAGTAGCATGGAGAGCTGCAGCAAACCAGTCTCTGGACTGAGGACGACAACAACAACCGAATAAAAAAAAAGTCGATTACCAAAGTAGCAGTGCTAAAATTTTTCGTTTTTAAATAAACAATTTTTTTAAAAACGTAATAACTTTTATCTGTAAAACGTGCACTGATTAGAAATATTGTCTTGGTATAGTAAATCGTAAATGTGATCAATGCCATTTTAATAACGATGTCCACAGAAACGAGCAGCACTCACAAGAATCGGTGCAGAGACGATAATGTACCCCTTGCCGTGTTCGAGACTCGCACCCACCCGCTCTACACGGACGTCTCTCGCTATCGCCGTCGGAGGTTTTTGCGAACTAACGTACCAGTGACGCACAACACTCCATTTGCTTTGAAATACTCAATATTTGTCTGTCATTTCGATGAAATGATAACAGAAGGCAGCATGGGATAGTCGTGCTCTCTAAGGCGACTTGCCACGGTTCGCGCGGCTCCATGCACTCAGATCTGTAATTGACGATCATTTATGTCAGAATATTTTAACGATCTGAAGATGGCGATAAGCCGAATCCGGTCATAAAGTGTAAAGAAATTAATGTGATCAAGACGGACTTGTGAAAATAAAATGGCTAAAAATTATCCCTTTTCGAGAAAAGTACCAAACGCTGCACGGACTAATTTTTCCTTTATTTGCCTATTTAATTTAATAATTTGATTCCATCTATCTTGAAACTGAGAAGTAAACATCTTTCAATCTTGTTTCTACGTTTGTTATATGGAATAATAAGAATAAAAAAACCGAAAATCGGTTATTTCAGAAGCCGGTTATTTTTAGCGGTTTTAGCAACTAGGTTAAACTGGAGAGGAAAAAACTGGTATAATCGAAAACCTCTTGTTTCAGCTATAACCGCCATCCCTAATTTCAAGAAATCGACCGTTGGGTGCCGCCATTGATGACACGGAAAGGTCAGGAAACTAACTAACGGGACATCCACGGTAATAGAGCTTTTTGCGTGTAAATGTTGTTGTCATTAAATCCATGTAAGGCGTTAAAAACTGAAAAAAAATCAGACCACAGTGGCAATGAGAGGTTTTCGGCAGGGTCGTAGTTTTAGCTATGAAATGCGGATTCACATATAAGCAAAATTGATTTCATCAGTTTCTTAACAATAGTTGCTAGGAGGCCTTACAAAACACAAAAGACATTTATCGTTAGACAGAAAACAATTTCATACTTTTTACAATATTTTACTTTTTATTCTGAAAGATTTTACGTTGCCTTTATGAAATATCTATTGTGTACAACTGTAAACTTTGGTGATTGTGCCAAGATACTTTCCTGACTTTTTTCTAGGTTTAAGTAACAATTATTTTTTGGCGAGTTACATGTAACATTAATTTTTATTTTTTTTCGTAACTGTTATCGAAGTCTCTTCTTTTGTTATGTGGTCGTCAAATTCTTGACAAAAAATAATTCCATGTGGTATTTTGTTATGAATTTTTATTGATATTTGAAATTACTTTATCATACGTTTGCAACACTGTAAGTCGGCGATCTCGTAACGTTTCAGGTAACTCTCCAGGACTACAATACATAGTAAAGCAAATCCGCTATCAAGTTGAACTGTACGCTGAATGCAGATCCGAACCCGTTTAAACTTCGAGTAATATCAAGCGTATGTGTTACAGATTTACGACACGAAACCTGTGATATTGACTATACTGAAGGAGGCAGACAACGCAACCAGGCAACGTGCGCGGCTGCCGTGTACTGCTGGGATGCCTACACGCTGTGCTGACAGGCGTCGAGGAGAAATGACAAGTCTCTGCTACTCGGTTATGAGAGTTTCCGGCCTGTCCTTTATGAACGGAACGCAGGTAAGCTCGGAAATGATCCACACCGCAACTAACGTACCAAAATCATAGACTCGGTTACAGCATGCTATGGAGTCCCACCTTGCGGAGGTGTCTATGGTGGAGCTAACGATACCAGTTGCTTCACGTACCTCTTTCCAACAGCTGTATACGTTCTCCCGCTTGTATACCTATTGTTATAATCTCAGCTCCAGAACACACTGTTCAGCATCGGATGTGCGAACTTGGTATCAAATTTATTGTCCATCTCTCTGCACCAGTCGATCTGAATGTTGTTTAGCTCTAAGATAAAAGACCCGCAGCGAATGGTTTTCATGGTTTCTACGACAGTGCAGTAAAGATCCATAGCAGAATTGTTTGCTGAGGAGCTGTGTGAAATGGGATGTTGCACTCTAAGTCCTCATTCAATTCAGTAACAACAATGAACGAAGATTATCGTCCACAGGGCGAGTTATTTACAGTATTTCGAAACGCTGAATATTCTGTCACAGTTGCCTTAGCTTCCTGGCGCGTTAAATCTCCGAAAACACAACGGCGGGTGCAATACTTTGCGGAACAACCTTACATACTGACCACCGAACAGTAGCATATACTATCTCAGAGGTATTTTACATAGTGCCCAAATGCTGCTCAGCGACTCGTCGAGTGCTTAAGACAACTGCTTCGCACGTGGAGGAATTGGAGTTGGAATTCGCACAAAGACACATTTAGGCTATACTAGAGACCTGCGCTGGCTTCGAACGGATAGCGCTACGTGTCTACGGCCAGACGGTTTATTTTGCGTAGCAGTAATTTTGTTTACAGACCACTACGTAGAGTAATGATTAAAATTAAAAAAAGTGAAGTAATTAAATATTAACCTCAAATTCTAGTAGAACTTAACTATTTAGGTAGCTCACGCCAAGGAAACTCTCAGTAGGCACGACGTATTCGACAAATCTCATCAACTATTTGCATGAAATATTTATAAATTGTGTAAACAAACATTAAGGTGAATAATGTGATTGTCCCTTCCACAAAGACATGGCCGATTTACTTTAGCATCTTTATCCTCTGTCCCTTATGAGATCGACGTTGACGACGTATTAAAACCTAATCTTCGTTCTTTTTCCTTTCCTCCTTCCTAAAAGCAAAATATCCTGTCATGGTCACATAAATACCGTCTCGTTGTACGTGCATGAAAAAGGTATGAGAGCATGTTGACAGTAATAAGACTGTTCAATCTCTAACGAGATCAGGGCCGATGAGACGCTTACCCTCATCTTTCCTTTGGTTGCCTTTCCTTTCTCTTGTTTTAGGAGAAGGCTGCTATCGATGGGCTGCTTACGGAAAACACGTAATAAAATCCTAAGCTATTGCAAATGAATGTTTGATTTTCGCGTTTACTTGAATATTACCTTTGGAATTTCACGACAGTAGATACAGAAGACCTATATACTCACTGTTTATGAAATATTTGAGAAATATAAACATGTGTCACCTTTCCAACCAAGCGGACTGGTTTCCTCCATTGCGCCAGTCGGTTTCCGTCAATGGGCTATACTATAACAGGTGTTAAATTCCGCACACCTTTAAATAAATATCAATACAGTTAACATATTTATTATTGGGAGCTTTTTGTTGGCACCTGAAACTGAATAACACGTATTCGAAACTAAGGAGGCTAAAAATAGGAATATTTTCGAAGGTGAAAAAGAACCACGTTCGACTGATTTCCACAACACTTACAACTACTAGAAAACATACAATGAAAATCAAATTACTTATATTTTGTTTATACTAGGCTACTCAGGTCTAAGAATAGACAAAACTGAAGGTTGCTCATTTAAGGCAACTCGTACTGCATCACGTAACACCACTTAGTCTCTATGCAGAGCACATAACTTCGTATTGTGTAAATGACTAAATCGAGTGAATTGTTCGTAATTTCCAATGATGGCAGCGGAAATTTAAACACTGTTACTGTGACACTAAGTCGCTTCAACCATCAGATTGGTCAGTTTCAAGAACCTACTGCGAATCTTAGAATTTTCATTGTTATTTAGTGTCCTTGTCGAACAACTCACCACTAAAAGTATGAATCTTTGGTGAAACCGAATACACTTACTGACATCTATCAGCCGCCTTTAGTCAGTCTCCAGAGAAAAGCCAGCCGATAGCAACGTTACCCTACATACTAAATATCTTTCTTCCTTTAGCTTTCTCCCTCCCGAAACCAAAATATCCTGTCATGGTCGCCACAATTACTGTAGCTATGTATCACAGAAAACATGGGAGCCTACTGACGGTGATACAGCTGTTCAGGTTCTAATCACATCACTGTTGATGAGACACTTAACCCTACACTTCCTTTTGTTTCGCTCATGCTAAATACTAAACGTCCTGTCATGGTCGCCATAAATACACTGGCTGTATATTCGAGTAAACACAGGAGCCGTTCTCAACGATGAGGCTATCGAGACATTATCACGATTCTGAGGACATGTATGTATTTTAGAGATAAGAGGAACCAGACGCATACAGATCAGGCCGCGGCATTGGCCCAGGGCAGATTCCAGTGTGTACTGATGGTACGCAGACGCCCGCGGCTCGCTCTTACAGCTGCGCATGGCAGCGGCGCGGCGCCAGTATTTTCGGTCGAGAAAACACGGCCATCCGTCTGAGCGTCGGTGGCGGTGGCGTCGGTCGCCCCAGCGGCGCCGTCCGTCACACAGCGGCGGCGTCGTTTCCTGGAAGGACGCCAAGGCAAGCCGACGCCGCCGGCGACGCCACATCCCAGCTCAGCGCTGCAGCGCTCCACAACTTACAACGGCGGACACCTCCAAGCATTCGGTGCAACCTACGTGGATTCCCCACTCACAGCACTGTGTACGGTCACAAGACACTCGATAGGGCATTCTAAACGTGTCTTGAATGAGGATCCTGATACCACAACATGCCTACCTATTACATTACTTTTCGTAAAAGTAGCGCTACCGCTGGCCGCTGTGGCCGAGCGGTTCTAGGTGCTTCAGTCCGGAACCGCGCTACCGCTACGGTCGCAGGTTCGAATCCTGCCTCTGGCATGGATGTTTGTGATGTCCTTAGGTTAGTCAGGTTTAAGTAGTTTTAAGTCTAGGGAACTAATAACCCTAGACGTTAAGTCCCATAGTGCTTAGAGCCATTTGGACAATTTTAGCGCTAACAAGAAGACGTTATGTGGATGAATGGAAAATATGAGAATCCAAGAGTTTTTCTTAATAAAGGAGACGCAGCCGTTTTGTTTTGCCTGTTGATCTCCCTTTCACCATCTGACTTCTAGTATCAGCCGCACGCAGTTGACGTTAACAAGTGTATTGGCCTCAAGATGACGTTGTTACAACGTTGAAACTAGTTGCCCAAAAAAAAAAAAAAAAAAATCGACACCTGAAATACAACTGGAGGAAGTTCTTCATTTTTAATATAAATCCATATTTAGGTCGTTTCCGTGGTTTCCCTAAATCACTTAAGGCAAAAGGAGGAGTGGTTCCTTTGAAAACAAGACAGCCGACTTCGTTCCCCATATAATTCCCTAAACCGAGGTTGTTCACCTTATCTAATGACTTCGTCGTCAACGGTATGTTAAATCTTAATTTTCTCTCCATATTTTCCTCTCATCGGAAAGACAGTTTTATATACCTATACAAAAACATTTTAAAAAATTCTTTACGCGTTAGTGCAACGGTTGGTCGCTTAACTAACAGCATACTTTATACGTCGGGAACAGACTCACAGAACATCCATTGTATCCCTTAGACAGCTCCATAACTACGAAAGATTGTGTGTGTTGCTATGTCACTCACCCGCAAAGGGAAGGTACTCTTTCTGGATTCCTGCCCGTTTCTGCACTCACCTGTAACAAAGGAGAACAAACCATTAGACTCTGAAAGCACAAACACAGCAAGGAGTTAAAGTAAATAACACAAATTGGTAGAAGTTACAGAGATCAAGTGTCTAGGAATCAAGACGACATGAGAAATGTAGAGGGCAGGTCACAGTTTCTAAAATTTACAGGTCGGAAATTTGGCATCGGCCGAGCAGTTCTAGGCGCTTCAGTCTGGAACCGCGCGACCTCTACGGTCGCAGGTTCGAATCCTGCCTCGGGCATGGATGTGTGTGATGTCCATAGGTTATTTAGGTTTAAGTAGTTCTAAGTTCTAGGGGACTGATGACCTCAGCAATTAAGTCCCAAAGTGCTCAGAACCATTTGAACCTTTTTTTTTTTTTAAGTTACGAGCACTTGTTCATTTGAAGAGTTGTGTTTCTAAGTAGCGAAGATGAACAAGTGCTCTTACCTCTTAATGTATACATTTTAGGGCAATGGTGTACTGGACATTTCTTCTTGCTTTGGTCCACACTACCGCTTCCCGAAAAGTGGAAAGCAAAGAGCTTGCAGTAGAAGACATTTTTAATACAGTATCGAAGATCAAGAACTGCCCATAGCTCGTAAGGTATCTGTTTTAGAGCGCATGTTTACTCGACATTTTTGTTTCGAATGCTCATTCCTGTGACATCCCTGAATATTGAGCATAACTTCTGAAACATTCCGTTGTAATGGTACTTGAATTACGTAACCATTACGTCACCTCACCTCAACCTCTCGATACCAGCAATATTCTACTGTGTTTCTGTAGAATAGTTAACATATTTCTGTGACAACATTCAGATTTGACTTCATTAATGTAGAGGTATTTCGATACATCGATATGTATATATTGCAATGATATTATTCTTATGTGTATTCTTTCTTTTGTCACTATGATCACTGACGTAATTGTAACTCTGATTCTTGGGCGCGTAACCGGTTATTAGAGAGTTAAGCTTAGGTCGTCATGTTAAAAAGACGCAAATTGTAGTCAGTTTATAAAATGTGAACTTCAACAGTGACGAAGATATTTTCAAGTATGTTTTATATTGTGAAGTGACGTTTTGGAACAAGTTACGTGATATTGCAACAAAAGTAATAAAAAATAAGTATAACTTAAATTCGGAGTGCTGATTAGTTTTTTACATCTCCATTGTCCTAACTTGCAAAAGTTTAATCTTCAAGAATGGTTTATGAAACACATCTACAAAACTTTTGAATATCGCAGAATAACACCTAGGCCTCTTTGCATCCGACCTTGGAATCATCACTACCTAGATTTTCGACGATTGAGCCATGAGCTCACAACGACACGAGCGTGCGAAACACGAGAAGATGAGTGCCTGGTTTATACATTATTTCAAGAAATGACTTTATTAACTGTACTGTAAAGACACCTGCCACATAATATAACTTAGTTTTTGCCCAAAAATGCAATATTTAGCAGCGTGAGCAACACTACAATCGTAATTAATTTTTGACCTTTGATGTGGTAGGGTTGTTAGACCGTATAACTGGAAAAATGGAAGGGGCGCGACCGACGTACTAGTGAACAGTTTATGCACATCGTCCATGGGGCAGCCAAAAGGTCTCTATACAGGGTGTTACAAAAAGGTACGGCCAAGCTTTCAGGAAACATTCCTCACACACAAAGAAAGAAAATATGTTATGTGGACATGTGTCCGGAAACGCTTACTTTCCACGTTAGAGTTCAGTTTATTACTTCTCTTCAAATCACATTAATCACGGAATGGAAACACACAGCAACAGAACGTACCAGCGTGACTTCAAACACTTTGTTACAGGAAATGTTCAAAATGTCCTGCGTTAGCGAGGATACATGCATCCACCCTTCGTCGCATGGAATCCCTGATGCGCTGATGCAGCCCTGGAGAATGGCGTATTGAATCACAGCCGTCCACAATACGAGCACGAAGAGTCTTTACATTTGGTACCAGGGTTGCGTAGACAAGACCTTTCAAATGCCCCCATAAATGAAAGTCAAGAGGGTTGAGGTCAGGAGAGCGTGGAGGCCATGGAATTGGTCCGCCTCTACCAATCTATCGGTCACCGAATCTGTTGTTGAGAAGCGTACGAACGCTTCGACTGAAATGTGCAGGAGCTCCATCGTGCATGAACCACATGTTGTGTCGTGCTTGTAAAGGCACATGTTCTAGCAGCACAGGTAGAGTATCCCGTATGAAATCATGATAATATGCTCCATTGAGCGTAGGTGGAAGAACATGGGGCCCAATCGAGACATCACCAACAATGCCTGCCCAGACGTTCACAGAAAATCTGTGTTGATGACGTGATTGCACAATTGCGTGCGGATTCTCGTCAGCCCACACATGTTGATTGTGAAAATTTACAATTGGATCACGTTGAAGTACATACTGACGAAACTAAAATGAGCTCTAACATGGAAATTAAGCGTCTCCGGACACACGTCCACGTAACATCTTTTCTTTATTTTTGTGTGAGGAATGTTCCCTGAAAGTTTGGCCGTACCTTTTTGTAACACCCTGTATATCTGTGAGGCAAAGCAGTACATAGCTGTGACTGTGAATGTTTGTTAAAGGGTGAGGTGCCTTTGCATGGGACGGGGGGAGAGGGAGAGTATACTGGGTGGAGTGTGAGTTCGGTACGAGCCTTGCGCCAGCAGAAGAAGGAGGGCGGTGTGGCTTTCTACGCCGCGCCACTTTCTCCAGCCCGCGGGCCAACCTGTCATTACTGGAGCGGTCGAGCAGTGAGTGCGATCGCCCCGGGGCAGTGGCGCTCCGAGCTGCGGCAAATTACGGCGCCCCAGTCCCCCAGATAGCCCACACGTTCTCAACACAGTTCTGCAACGCACGCCACCGGTCGCCCAACACACCGAGTCCTGTGTATACTGGAGGATTCCGTGATCACGTTTCGAACTTTCAGGGATGATGGAGAAACGTAAATGTATGAACTTCACGTAAAGGACACTGGTCTAGAAATGACAGAGACGGACTTCTTCTATCGAAAGCTCTTTGCTTCCCATATTTTGAGAGGTGTGCTGCTGGAGTGTTTGGGATACCTATCAGGTAGGATTGAGGGAGGACATAGAAGCAATTCAGAGGCGGGCTGCTAGATTTGTTACTGGTAGGTTTGATCGTCACGCGAGTGCTACGGAAATGCTTCAGGAACTCGGGTGGGAGTCTCTGGAGGAAAGGAGGCGTTCTTTTCGTGAATCGCTACTGAGGAAATTTAGAGAACCAGCATTTGAGGCTGACTGCAGAACAATTTTACTGCCGCCAACTTATATTTCGCGGAAAGACTACAAAGATAAGATAAGAGAGATTAGGGCTCGTACAGAGGTATATAGGCAGTCATTTTTCCCTCGTTCTGTTTGGGAGTGGAACAGGGAAAGAAGATGCTAGTTGTGGTACGAGGTACCCTCCGCCACGCACCGTATGGTGGATTGCGGAGTATGTATGTAAATGTAGAACCAAAACACAAAAAATCCGAGTAAATAAGGGCTCTGAAGTGCATATCTTAAAAGGTATGAGCACTTGTATATCTTTACTACTGTGAAACACATTTCTTCTACCGAACAAGTGCTCACAGCTCTTAATTGTTTCAGTCCCTCTGGCTTCAATCGGGTACTTTAATTTTTACTGTGTCTCAGATGCAACAGAAGTATTTTTCCAAGTGTAAACCTGACGCACACGTTTGTGAATGTTCAAAGTTTTCACAGTGCGCAAGTGCTGCCAACTATTGGGCTCCAGTATGAAAATATCAGCAAGTCAGTGTAGGAATGCGCATCAGTTCAAATGGTTCAAATGGCTCTGAGCACTATGGGACTTAACATCTTAGGTCATCAGTCCCCTAGAACTTAGAACTACTTAAACCTAACTAACCTAAGGACATCACACACATCCATGGCCGAGGCAGGATTCGAACCTGCGACCGTAGCGGTCTCGAGGTTCCAGACTGTAGCGCCTAGAACCGCATCAGTTCTTGGCCACAGAATACACATGTGTGGTTTGTTCGCTACATTCCACCGCATAACTCAATAGTGCCATCGTTATTCTGCATGATAATTATTTAATTATCATTTTACTATTTACGAGTATTACAATACAGAATACTTCGTAATTAGTTGTTATAGTCCATAAAATGAATCCAAGTGTACAAAGTATGTTTTGAAAATGGGTACACAGTTTTGTATAAATCTAGCATGTAAAATCAATAAAAAATCACGTAAGAACATTACCATATAAAGAAGAATTTTCCAGGTTCCCGAAAAAATTCAGGTCCGGAAGGACTAAGGTATGTATTTTGGAGCCTATGTTTACTAGATAACGTTTTCCTGGTGTTGGTCCGTAATACTTCCTCCTACAATACGGAAAGAAAAGAGCTTTCAGTAGAAGAGGTACTCAGTGATAGGTATCACAACTACTGTATTTTTGATTGTAGCTTTCGACTCTCTTGTTCCCGAGTCAATGTCCCTTACCTCAAATCGATACTTTTATTCTTGTCCACCATCCCTGAAAGTTTGTAACATCATCACGCAATCAGCCTGTATACTTCAGAGATTAGAGAAATAGGAAATGGAGAAAAACATCGACAGCTACCCATGGAAAAGGATTACTGGAGACGAAGTGATATAATCTCAAAGTCAGACGACACCATAAATGAAGAAATCGGAAGAAAGGATGGGAGAGCAAGGGAACACAGTGGAAACTGTTGGGAGGAAGAACTTACTGTGGTATGCCCTTTTAGAACGAATGGATGATGATAAATGGTCAAGATAGGAATGGGAGGACTGTAGACTACGGATATTGAGAACTGAGAAACGGCACTGACTGCAAACGAATCACTTACACACGTACACACAATATATATACAGGGTGTTCAAAAATTACATGCGCAAAGTGACAGGTACGGTTATGGAGACAACAGCAAATATACTTCGTTAAACAATGAAGTGACCTATAGGGCTACTGAGTGAGCACTAAACATGCGCCAGGAGGCCTATAGTAAAAACGATTAACAGACAGCACTTTCAGACATATTTTCGCCAAACTATATTTACGATACGTAGTGTTTTAACGTCCTGACTTTCACCTTGAGTCAGTGAACAGCATATAGCACTGTTGGCGGTCACAGTACATAAATCGAAGTGCTACACAAGGATTGCAAGATCGTTGCAGGTTATCCCATAAGACTGACTTCGCTGGGGCTAAATCAGATCGGAGGCGTGTTCTATATTTACGACACTGTCCAAACTTCAGACCACATCGTTTCGTCTGCAGGAATGCGTCTGTATGGCTAGCAATTGATCTTTTTCTCCATTTCCTATTTCCCTAACTTCTGATGTACATGAAGACTCTAATGCAGGCCGGTATATACAGTGTCCTACCTAACGTTACTACAATTTCTGAAACGTAATTAGGTTAACCTATGTCAGAGGCTCCCAAAATGGACAGGAATGCAGATTCCACAAAGGTAAACATAGCTTTCAACGTGTTGTTACGTTTTTCTTCACGTTTTTTCTACTAAAATGAAAACTAGAGATAGAATTAGCGACGGCAGACTTGCTTTCACTGCTCCAAAACTTACACTTTCTTGAATATTTAGGCTTGCAATAATGGTAACAGTCCCGTAGATTCTGCCGTAAAGCGGGTAGCCTGCACTGTCCTGAAGCTTGTTTATGCGCATTATGCCAGAAATTGTGACGCCGTTGTGATCCTTTAAGGTCTACTATTTAAGAAGATATGATTTTTATGAAAGTGAAAACGAGTCTACCGTCACTAATTGTATCTCTAATTTTCATATCGGTAGAAAGAAACATATATGTGCCATTTAAAAGAAACGTAACTTTATGTTGAAAGTGATGTTTGTTTACATTTATGGGCTACACATTCCTGCCTGTGTGAGCCCCTGACATAGGCTCATCCTTGGCAAATTGCATTTTTCGCATTTTCTTTCGTCTCGGAAATATATGAGGTGCCAGAGTTAGGTGGCACAGCCTGTACCTCTCCCGAGTCATCAGGTGCCTTTTGTCTGGTGTTTCGGCAGATATTTGCAATTTCGTTTTTGCAGTGCATAGCTGGGCTTAACCCAGTGTCAAAAAAAGCGTCTATTATTTTCTGCTAGCAAAAAAAAAATTGTATGCGAAATTTTACGTGCCCATTCGATAGAGTTAGTGTAGTGCCATATTAGTTATATCGGTTTATATTAAAAGGGACAGTAAAACAGGAAGAGTAGCCAGCACTCCGTAAAGGAACTTAATAATTTTTTCTCATTGAAAAATATATAGATAGTTGAAACTTCCTGGAAGATTAAAACTGTGTGCCGGACCGAGACTCCAACTCAGGACCTTTTCCTTTCACAAGGTGCTGGCGGAAGTAAAGCTGTGAGGAGGGAGCATGAGTCGTGCTCGGGTAGCTCAGATGGTAGAGCACTTGCCCGCGACAGGCAAAGGTCCCGAGTTCGAGTCTCGGTCCGGCACACAGTTTTAATCTGCTAGAAGTTTCACATCAGAGCACACTCCGCTGCAGAGTCAAAATCTCATTCTAGATAGATATTCGACTCTCATACCAGAGATTAATGTGAAAAGTATACAACACTGATGGACAAAAGAGTCTGTGCGCTCTTCGTTTATTAGTTTTAGTATTAGTTACCTTTCGTTGTTCTCCTGTCCTGGTGATAACACGTGTTGTGTAATTTTAAAGTGAAATGGTGTTATACAATGAAAGCAATTCATGGTCAGTATGATTTTCTGATTTACGATACCATGGAGATTATTATTATTTTAATATTGTATGGAGAATTTAGATGGAGGCGACGATATTCACGACGTCGCTGTTCAACAACAGAAGTACTTGAATGCGTTCATTTCTTTCCCTTCGTGGCCGCCAGTGTCAATTTAGATGTATTTGCCGCGACATTCAGAACCTGCAGCCTTTCTTTTCATTTAATTTGGAAGTCCGATAATTTTCCTTCTTAGATGAACAAATGCAATTTAATCACAATTCTTTTTATCTAGGCCACGTGGAATGATGGAAAGTACGTGCCTCTATCCCGATCCTACGTTCGCATACAACTGAGTGTGTAACGACGGAACTATATTTATGACCCATTTCCTTTACGGTATTAATTCTTATTTTGAACCACTCACCCGCGAATGTACGTGACCTCTTATTTTGTGGAGACAGTAGGGCGTATTCTGTAATAACTTTACTTGTAATATCCTGTGGCTTAGTTTCCACAACTGATCTTTGCTGTGTCGCAACGGTGCAATAACAATAAACAGGGAGGGCTTAAGGTAGGTGTGTGTGTGTGTGTGTGTGTGTGTGTGTGTGTGTGTGTGAGAGAGAGAGAGAGAGAGAGAGAGAGAGAGAGAGAGAGAGAGAAAGAGTGGGAGGGAGGGAGGGAGGGAGGGAGGGGAGGGGCTAGGGAGGGAGGGAGGGGAGGGAGGGAGAAGATGGATTGAAAGATAGAAGGGGAAGGAAGGAAGGAGAAGATGGACAGGGAGGAAGTGTTGCACAAAGAAAGGGGGCTGAGAAGAACAACAGAGACAGGGGACAGAATGTAATCAGACGTATATCCAGTTCCTATAATATTAGAAACGTATGCTTTATCCTTCCATTCCTTTCCTTTGAAGAAGACTGAGCCAGAGGAAAGTTACGCGACCACCATAACAACTCTCATTTCAAAATTACGACACCGGCTGACTAAGCTTCCACCAATTTAAAAGGGCGGTAGCAACTCCAACAGCGACTGAGTACCGCTGCTGAGCTGCTGCACAGCGTTAGCGGTCAGCACGGACCAGGGCAATGCTGTAGCTGCATACGAGGAAAAGGCTTCAAATTCCTGATGAATATCACGAATACGACACAATGTTTTCAGTTCTTTTCCATCTGACAACTGCCACATTCTTCTCTCAATATTCTGCACGTGACATCTAGGGATCAAACTTAATGAAACCACTACTCAGCACGCGTGCAATTTCATGCAGTGGCCGTTGGACGGCAGCACGGTAGCTGCAGCGAGCAGTACAAGGGCAAAAGTATCGGCACTGGCCGCTGTTAATGTGGCCGAAGCAATCAGCGTAATGCGCCACGCACCGCGGGGGCGGCGGCTTTGTTGACAAGCGGTGAGATACGAGAATAGCGCGCTTCATCAGTTCGCGCTCGATCTCCATACAGCCGCTTCGTGCGGGTGTGACAGCGAGGGGCGAAATCACAACGGGTCACGCCAACAGCTTTTCTGGATGAGCACAATGACAATTTGATAACATCTAAAAGAATGTCTGCAGGTAATAGTGAAAACGAGCAGCACAGTCATACAGCTTTTGCGGTCCTAGAAAGTGAACAGCGTACCGAAAACGTATAGTGGAATTCCCATATTGGGCAAGTGGATGCCGGAAAACAGTCAACATCACCCCCTTTCCGTGTCTAGCTGTCGACTGCTTTGTTACTCCGATCGAGGTATAAGCATTGCTCCAGTTTGTATCACTGTGTGCTTACGCTTCTGTGTGTGCGTGTGTTTATATATATTTTCGGCGGCAGCGGTAAGTGTGTTTACAAGCGCGTAGCCCCTCCAGCGCGCAGGCGCAGACACACAAACACTTGTTCCTCGCTCTCTCGGCCCATCCCTTTTTTTCCGAGCCGACGCTGACGCATAGCAGCGACGCGGAATCTGGAGCACTCAGCCCTTAGTGGGCCTGCTTTGGCTCAGCCAGAGGGCGAATTTGTCTCCGCTCGGCGCCTATAAAGCAGGTCGGAAGCCACGCTGCACTGCGCCGTGATAACTGCGCTGTGATAACTGCGCAATTGCTTCCACTCAGCGCCGGGGGTGATGCGCGCATGCGCAATGTCAACGCGGTGACCGCCTGACAGTCGAGAATCCCGCGAGTCATCGAGACAGGAAAAAAAACTTGCATCTTCTGAATGCTAAGCCGTACATCTACTGTGCTTTTAGTGGACTGTCCTGGTGACAGTTCACTTCATCCTCCCTCCGTGCACTATCGCAATAGCTCAGAGTACTCACATTCACAGCATGGCTTGGTGGCATAGGCTCTAGTTATTGTGGAATGGCCTTGAGTAGCACGGTGATCAGAATACAGCAGTACAGGTACGCATGTGTGGTTGTAGCAGGAATGAAAGTGGAGTGAAGAACCAGAACCTAGTATTCCCTGACCACGGTATTATTGCACTTGGTCCCCTGTGGCTGTGCCATTGCAGTTAAACAGGTACGGTGGTGATCAAAGAAAACGCATGGCCCTGTGAATGATTTCAAGACGGTTGGACATAAACTATCAAGTACTTCAGTGTGCCCTCCTGAACTATCATTTTATAAAAACATCGTGATAAAAACAATAATCTGACCCTCACTTCCAGATGCAACAATATTATGTAAGTATATTTATAATATATTTTCACCAACTGTGACATGGTCGCCTATACAAACAGTGATCCAATGTGATCCAATACTGCCAAATGTTTTTTATTTCAGTCTTTGATCACAATATGAATTGAAACTTCTTGGCAGATTAAAACTGTGTGCCGGACCGAGACTCGAACTCGGGACCTTTGCCTTTCGCGGGCAAGTTCATCTGTGAAGTTTGGAAGGTAGGAGACGAGATACTGGCAGAAGTGAAGCTGTGAGGACGGGGCATTGGGTAGGTCAGTTGGTAGAGCACTTGCCCGCGAAAGGCAAAGGTCCCGAGTTCGAGTCTCGGTCCGGCACACAGTTTTAATCTGCCACGAAGTTTCATATCAGCGCACACTCCGCTGCAGAGTGAAAATCTCATTCTGGGGACAATATGAATTCTTTAGACGATGACCAGTTTCAGTCCGTAATGACCACCCTCAGATGAGGTTATTGCTGTAGACCTTGTCTTTAATATAGACGAGCAAAAAGTAGTCGCATGCATTCACATCCGGAGAATATGGTGGCTAATCGTGTCTTATGCTAGTGGCTCTGAGTCAGAATGTGGGCCCCGAAGTGCTCCTCCAGTTCATCAAACACTCTCCTGCTTCTATGAGGCCGATCTTGCATGCACCACCTCTCGTCGAAATCTCGGTCACTTTGGATAATGGGGAAGAAATCATCTTCCAAAACCTTCACGTACTGTTCGGTAGTCACCGTGAAACCAAGGAACATTACACCGATTATTCCGTTACTGGACATTGCGTACCACACAGTCACCCGTTGAGGATGAACAGACTTCTCGATCGCAAAATACGGATTCTCAATCCTCCAAATGGGCCAATTTTGTTTGTTGACGAACCCATCCAAATGAAAGTGGGCTTCGTCACTGAACTAAACAATACATGCATATTAATTCCCATCGAGCTCGGTGGCCAACCGTCCCGTTTGGACGTGCTAACGTAAACCGTTCGTAAGTTATGACGATTTTATTTCTTGTAGTTCAATAATTCTCACCCTGTATGTAGATGTAGGTGTAGATGACGTCAAACTCACAACTCGGATTAAAGGGTATCGGTAGCTTCAATTACACCAATAACTTCCCCATCTGGTGTAGTGTGAACGGGAAATAGTATAGCGCCTGCTGAAGTGACGTGGAACCCCGCCGAGACGAGGGAAAGAAAACGAGGCCTGTCATGGCGATTTTAACACCTGCATCAGCCGGCCGGCTGGGCGTCTCGTTGTTTTTAAGTGGGCGCAGAAGCGGCAAGAGGGCGGCTGCGGGACACACCCGAAAACTTTACGAGCGGCGAGCCAGCAAATTAGTACAAATGAGCGCGGCCGCATTATCCGGAGCGTGGCGCTATAAAGAGCCCGGGACTTCCCCGCCGCTCCACTGCTGCCACCCGCTCTGGCACCTGCGGCGACCGCAGCGCCGCGCCGCGGAGCCGGCCGTTATTTACTCAGTTTCCCATCGGCGGGTCGGGTTTCCGCGGGTCCGCAAATCAGGTTATCTGGTGTGGCATCTGCTCAGCGCGCAGACAGCCCAAAGGCGCTGGCCGCGACACGATATATGTATACTGGCCGCTGCCTCCGCCGACGACGTCGCCGGCCCGGGAATGTTAATGGCCGACCTGGCCGCAGCGGCTGCGAGCGCGCGCTCATTGTTGTGGTGTCCGCCGCCGGTCGACCGCGCCGCTGACGGCTGAAAGGTTTCTAAACCAGTCCGCGGAGGCCGGCTCCGATCCGATTGGTCCTGCAGACAGACTCGACACGGAGCGCGCTTCCCTCATCTCGCAACAAGTTGTCCTCTTACGTTTCGGAAAAAGCAAGGCGTA
The DNA here is from genome assembly GCF_023864345.2 of Schistocerca serialis cubense. Classification (NCBI taxonomy): domain Eukaryota; kingdom Metazoa; phylum Arthropoda; class Insecta; order Orthoptera; family Acrididae; genus Schistocerca; species Schistocerca serialis. The sequence goes on along the minus strand of NC_064649.1, from coordinate 64,866,242 downwards.
ACGATAGCCACCAGGTACCACAGCAGTGGCGAGTAAGACCTGTACTCGACCCTATGGAAACGAGAATCGATAGCCCGATAGCTATACGATCTCTTCGCCCGATAATGGAAGGCAGGTAGGTACAAGCGTGCTCAAGAAGAACGAGAAGAATCAGTGGAAGCACTGGCCACCAAGCTGTTATAAGAGGTCCATGATTAAGGAATTTGTTGCTAGCGCACTGGAGCAGATGTAATTTCGATGGTTTGCTCACGCGCTGCCTGCGATATGTAAGCTATAAGAGAATCTCAGACCAGAGAGAAGTGTTGTATGCAGTAAGAGCAGTGTCTATAGTACTACTAGTAGTAGTAGTAGTAGTAGTAGTAGTAGCTATCAGTCGTGTGTATGGAGTTGGCTGGACCGGTCGTGGGGAGCGATGGCGGAGCCTTAGCGATGTAGTATAAGGTAAACGCAGCCTCGCGCATATGTAGTATTTTTATATCAAGTCCCATGTAAACTGTGGTGTCACCGCCAGACACTTGCTAGGTGGTAGCCTCTAAATCGGCCGCGGTCCGTTAGTATACGTCGGACCCGCGTGTCGCCACTGTCAGTGATAGCAGACCGAGCGCCACCACACGGCAGGTCTAGAGAGACGTCGTGGCACTCGCCCCAGTTGTACAGCCGACTTTGCTAGCGATGCTACACTGACGAAGACTCTCTCATTTGCCGAGAAGATAGTTAGCATAGCCTTCAGCTAAGTCAATTGCTACGACCTAGCAAGGCGCCGTATTCAATTGATATTTATTATAAGAAGCATGTATCATCAAGAGCGATGTTATACAATTATGGATTAAAGTTAAGTATTCCAGAAGCTACGTACTTTTCTTTATAGCATTCATTACGTATCCTGTTTCAGACCTCACGCCAGCCTGCGTGAGTTTAAGCGCGTGCCTTTCGGCTTCCTCTCATTGTGTCTATGCTGTCTTGTCTAGACACAACATAAACGTTTTAAAAAATCTCTTAATAATAATCTTTCTTATAAAAATTAACTTTTGACAATTCATCTCAATTTAAAGAATTTACGAATTTCTCCAATCCACGTTCATCCCGATTATTGTAAAGAAAAATCAGTTGTTTCTTTTTATACATGACAAATCTATCGGCGAGCACTGCACTGTGCTGTGCCAGAAAATTTCTTACAGGAGCAGATATATAATCGTATTCCGGCGACCTTATTGAGGTAAGAATTTTCAATTTATTCAGTACGATCTTTCAGGGCCATGACGCAGCACGACGTCCAAATTTACCAGTTTAAATTCACAGTCAGTTATTGAAAGGTTATAAGTGAGCCACAATTTTTTTGAGATATTAGTCACGTTGTATCATTGGTAGGTTACGGAGTTCATTTATTGGGAGGTTACGCTAAAAGTGAATGATATAATTATTTTTTACTGTTGGGAGGTATTTCAACTGTGTTACGCTGAATGTCGATGGTATAAATAATTATATTTTTACTGCAGGGAGGTTTCGGAATTTTTCTGTTGGGAGGTTACACTGTCTGGAGGAAGCAAAATACTGCTGGACCCAACAGCGGGTCCGATCTGGTACGGAACATACAGAGAATACGTTCTGATAGTATTAAAGTGTGTGTGTGTGTGTGTGTGTGTGTGTGTGTGTGTGTGTGTGTGTGTGTGTGTGTGTGTGTGCATCTCACGAGGAGAACACGACAAGTGCCACAACCCAATTTCTCAGAAACTTTTGCTCAGTGGAAGAGGAGTCAAAAGAAGCAAACACATGCCTCAGCTTTTCCGCAAAGGTAACGACTACTACAGAGAAAATGACGGTCAAAGTTTTCGAGGTAGTCTATGTGCCTTTTAGCGAATATATAGTTCAACTGAAGCAGTGACACACTGACTAGTGTTCTGTATTCACAATTTTGCACCCTGTGTTCGAAAGCCAATTATTATTTTCATTTTTGTTTTTCAGTTATCTATCGATGACCGTAGAAGATTACTGCACGATTGTTTTCCAGTCTATAACAATGGCAGGCCGCTGTGGCCAAGCGGTTCTAGGGGCTACAGTCTAGAACGAATCCTGCCTCGGGCATGGATGTGTGTGATGTCCTTAGGTTAGTTAGGTTTAAGTAGTTCAAAGTTCTAGGGGACTGATGACCTTAGAAGTTAAGTCCCATAGTGTTCACAGCCATTTGAACCATTTTAATAATGTTGTTCTTAAGTTTCCTTTACTTCACGTCTTTGGTCATATATTTTTTGTCATCAGGCTGACGGTTTCGGTCTACAATGACCATCTTCAAATCTATTTTATATAAGCATGTCCAATACTGGAGCCATAGGCACATCGTCAAATGCTAAACACAAAACCAACACAATATATATAAATAACGGTATATACAAGAGCCGTCTTGTCAGCACCACTACTATTTGCTTTGAACAGTAGTGCCTGGGCTCTATACCACATCATCTGACACCTCTCGACACTGGTTTTCCCTGCTTTATCAGATTAAGGCCGTTGTTTGATACTAGCAGACTTCTTTCGGCCAGGAATATCCTCTTTGTCTGTGCTAATCTTCTCTCTTTGTTGTCCTTGCATTGTCTGTCGTGTGACATTTTGCTTCCAACGGAGCAGAATTCGCTATCTCCGTCCAGTTCGTGGTTCCTGATTATGATGTTAAGTTTGTTTACAAATTTTCTGGTCAGCGTATTATTCGCTATGTACTTCAAAACTGACTCTGAGCACTATGGGACTTAACATCTGAGGTCAACAGTCCCTTAGAACTTAGAACTACTTAAACCTAATTAACCTAAGGACACCACACACATCCATGCCCATGCCCGAGGCACGATTCGAACCTGCGACCGTAGCTATCGCGCAGTTCCGGACTGAAGCGCCTAGAACCGCTCGGCCACCTCGGCCGGCCTCTATGTACTGACTCGTTCCATTCCAGTGAAGCTTTGGCTCGCAGTGATTCCACAGAACCCGATATATAAATAAAACAGAATGCAGTGAATTTTGTATTGTGGGCATCCACAGTTGTAAAACTGAACCAAGATGAGTAACACTGCTTCAGCTGTATCATAAATCTTTATTTTTGATCCAACTAGTTTCGCACCGTTAGAGCCACATCTTCAGGGGCATAGATTCATAATTTATTCCAAACGACAAGCAGTAGATGACCCGATGGGACACCGAATGTTGGGTCACCTACTGCTTATCGTTTGGAAAAAATTATAAATGTGTATCCCTGAAGATGTGGCTCTAACGACGCCAGATTAGTGGGATCAAAAGTAGAGATTTGCTATACAGCTGTAGCAAGACCAGAGCGGCGATCGCTGGCCGCAGTGGCCGAGTGGTTCTAGGCGCTTCAGTCTGGAACCGCGCGACCACTACGGTCGCAGGTTCGAATGCTGCCTCGGGCATGGATATGTGTGATGTCCTTAGGTTATTTAGGTTTAAGTAGTTCTAACCTATAGGGGACTGATGACCTCAGATGTTAAGTCCCATAGTGCTCAGAGCCATTTGAACCATTTGAAGAGCGGGGACGATACTGCGGTGGATGGCTACAGTGGCAGGTGTTCGGTATTCCGTGGCGGACTGGCTCATTACGCCGGCACGAGTGGTACCCCACAGGCCCGTCAAGAATCATCACCTGCCGAGGAGCTGAGGTAAAAGGATTTAAGGATAAGGAGGCAGGATAACGAGTGTGTGGAGCGCCGATGAGCGGACGGGGCGCGGCGCCGGCAGGACGTGCGCGGAGAACCTTAAAGGGCCCGCTCTCTCACCGGCTGCATACTTGTGAGGAGGAAGGGACCACCCACGCCGGCCAGCTGGGCCGCTTCCGGAGTTACGTCTCCATTGTGTCGGCACCTGGAGGGCCGCGGCGCCATAATTGCCGACCTAATAGCAGCAGCTCTCCTACCCTTAACACTGTCCCCTTACCCTCCTCGTAACGCGAAATTACCTAACTGTACACTGGGTGGAGTATTCAGATTATGTATAGGATAAAAAAAATTCGTCAAAGTGATGATGAAGAAAGAACCAGAACCAGGTATTTTAGAAACTGAAGTGAAACAGTCCCCAGAAAACATTGGTGGAATTCCAGCGGCTTTGTTCACAATCTATTTAATGTGATCTACTTTAAGGATATGAGGTAGCGGTTGCTACATTTTTGACTGTAATAACTGCTAGCATTCAAAAATGGTTCAAATTGCTCTGAGCACTATGGGACTTAACTTCTGGGGTCATCAGTTCCCCTAGAACCTCGAACTACTTAAACCTAACTAACCTGAGGACATCACACACATCCATGCCCGAGGCAGGATTCGAACCTGCTACCGTAGTGGTCGTGCGGTTCCAGACTGTAGCGCCTAGAACTGCTCGGCCACTCCGGCCGGCTGCTAGCATTCAACTGTTTTACAGTGTACACAACGCGTTTCGAGAGACAATGCTCTCTAGTTACCAGGCTGTCGAGCTCAACTCGCACAGTTAGTAAAGTAAACACCACTCAGGTATTACGAAATGAAAATTAAAAAGCCTGTATCTCAATTTCGGTGTTCCATTACACCACCTTCAGGCCACTTGACCAACGCAAATTGTGAGGTAACCTACCTTGTTTGCAGTCGTAACAGAAGCCAATATTACATAACCGATATCTGTAGACCTCTGGGCCGGCCGCGATGGTCTCGCGGTTAAGGCGCTCAGTCCGGAACCGCGCGACTGCTACGGTCGCTGGTTCGAATCCTGCCTCGGGCATGGATGTGTGTGATGTCCTTAAGTTAGTTCGGTTTAAGTAGTTCTAAGGTCTAGGGGACTGATGACCACAGATGTTAAGTCCCATAGTGCTCAGAGCCATTTGAATCATTTTGTAGACCTCTGGTTTACAGGAAACTGTCCCTTCATTCATCAACTGACGACTGTCAACGCCTCTGACTGTATCAACAGCAGTGAATTACGGGAAGTACTCGAATACATTGGAGTATCAGATCACCTCGTTTACCTCATTCGGAATTTATGCTCTGAATAAGAAGCCAAAATTCAGAGAGGGATACGGCAAAGCTGTACATTGTACTCTTATTTATTCAGTCTGTATGCAGAACATGCTGCGATGGTTGTCACGTTAAATGAAGAATAAACTTGAATTAAAAAAGCTGGGATAAATAACCTTAGGTACGCAGATGATACCATCCAGATGACAGAAAGTGAAGAAGGATTGAAGTTAATCTTACTGAAGACGGAAGTCCGAAGTCTGGACTAACGCTGAATGTCAAAAAGCGATGAAAATTGCCGCCACTACAACTATCGGTTCATGGCACGTACGTATTTTCAACTAGAGCCACGAAATCAAGACTTCCTTGTCACCTGGCGATCGATTTCTTCTCTGCTCCGATTCTCTTAGTGCCTTACAATCACTGCAGAACCTATACCCGACTGAGGAGATGGTCCAGCTGATACATGACCAACTGTACTTGCTCCAACAGCGGGGTAAGGAGGTATCCTTCTGCTGGGTGCCTGGTCATGTCGGCATATGGGGCAATGAACAGGCTGATCAGGCTGCCAAGGAGGCCTGCAGAGAGCAGGATGTGGTCCAGTGTCCTATCCCCTTGCAGTCAGTCATCGCTACACTCCACTGGAAGTGCATGGAGTTGTGGAAGGACGAATGGCTGGCGGTGACGGCCAATAAACTGCGGTTGGTAAAGTCAACCATTCGGCCGTGGCGTTCCTCCTGCCGGTTGCTCAGGCGGGAAGAGGTGGCCCTCACACGTCTTCGGATCGGGCACTGTGCTCTGACGCATAGCTATTTATTACGGCGGGAGGATCCTCCGTTTTGTGATGCTTGTGGTGTGCACATCTCTGTCCGCCACATTTTAACAGACTGCATTTTATACCGTGATGCAAGGCCAGAAGCACAAGTTTATGGGGATCTGCCTTGTGTTTTAGCTAACGATGAGACGTGTGTGTCTAGGGTTTTTAAGTTTTGTGATGTGTCTGGACTCTGGCCTAAACTTTCAGGCTGGAGGTTTTAGTGTATTGCAGAGTGGCTGCCTCCTCCCCTTTTTCCTTGCGGTCAGCCACTTCCATCTGCTCCATTGTTTTAGCTCCCTCTCCCTTTTTCTTCCTGTGTTGTCCATGTTTTACTGCTGACGCCCTGCTTCATCCCACGCTTCGGTGTGGGTGAGCACATATTTTTCACTGCTTGTTCCTCGTGTTTTATGTTCCGTTTTATGTAAATGTTCTGAGTTTTTTTCTTGACACCCGTCTCACTATGATACTGAACGGGCGCTGGAGACCTTGCTGTAGTGCGCCCACAAAACCCTTCTACTACTACTACTACTACTACTTGTCACCTGGGACAAAGGCTACGTGCTACCTTGACAATGTTTTAAGAAGTAGAGACATAACATCGACAATAAAGACCGTATAGTAACGAGCTATGGCCTTTCCAGTTGTGATTTACGGAAGTCAAAACTGGACCTTAAGAAAGGCTGAACGGCGTAGAATAGACTGGTTTGAATTTTGTTGGAGGGAAGTGTTTAGAAATCTATGACCCGCAGAGGTCAGTAGTATAGCAAATAGAACCAGGTTGCTTCTTGGAAGTTCTGGCACTGAAAAACTGATCTTCTTAGGGAACCTCGTGAGAAGAAGTGATTCGCCGGATAAGATTTTAACACTAGGGAAGGTCGAAGGCACAAGGAAGAGAGGGCGGCAAACAATGAGATGGGCTGATGGCATCGCAGAAGTAACGGATTACAGACTGGAAAGACCTGGAGAGATTTTACACTACAGAATAAATTAGCGTGCTTCAGTTAAAAGGATCATGGAGAGTTGGAATGGACTAAAAGACTAGAGAAAGAAAGAGTGATAGAGAAAGAGAGAGGGAGACTATACTGATGCGGGGACTAAACTGTATCACTAAGGATTTATCCGCCTTCATGATATAGCAGTTTGCTACAGTGTAACTGTCGGTTTATGAGTGTAGTATTATTATACGTTTAACATCGATTACAAAGCGTTTGTGCCATTTGTTTTGAGCATGCCGACGAAGATTGGAGGGAGAGTAAGGGTAAGCCTCGCACGCTTTGAATCTTACCGTCACAGGATAGAAACCATACATGGTCGATAGCTGTCAGCCGCAAGAAGCCGAAGCGATTCTTCCAACGCATCTCAGCTCGGCATCTGCTTTGCCTACGGCAGATTTCACGTTGTCATTCCAGTGTAAGTTGCTGAAATTAAATATTTCTGCCTATATCACTCGAGGCATTTTTTTTCATTAGGTATTTCATAACTTCGATTTCCCGATAGAATGTGCCGGACTGTGCCTGCCAAGTTCCGTATCTCGGTGAATAGAATGAAGCAGGTTGGGATAATGTAAGGGATCAATAAATAAGAGTAATTGCCGTAGACTGCAGGTGGTTTTGGGGGTGTCAGAGAAGTAATTCTTTGTCTTACTGTCTCAGCTGCATTCACAATTCTGGTTACTGGTTTAGAATTTGTCCATTCATTACGGCACGATTACCTGAGTGGTTCTTAAATGTTTAACAAAATAATAATTGTACATCGTGAAGCGTTCACAACTATTCAACGTTCTGTGTCCTTAACGTACTTATTATGTACCAAGTCATAGCTGAAAACGTACAAAATATAATTTTATTAAGCATTTCAGCCGGCCGGAGTGGCCGTGCGGTTCTAGGCGCTGCAGTCTAGAACCGAGCGACCGCTACGGTCGCAGGTTCGAATCCTGCCTCGGGCATGGATGTGTGTGATGTCCTTAGGTTAGTTAGGTTTAATTAGTTCTAAGTTCTAGGCGACTGATGACCTCAGAAGTTAAGTCGCATAGTGCTCAGAGCCAATTAAGCATTTCAGAAGCACTCAGGTAACCCTTCCATAATGATCAGACAAGTTCGAAAACAGTCATCATTAATCCGAATTATCACTGCAACTGAGACAGAAAAATAAAGAGTGATTACAGTATGGAGATTATTAAGCAGTGGTTGTCGAAAATGTTTGACACACCTGACACGCTTCGGAACTGCATTATGCTATTCACAAATGATTAAAATTATAATGCCATTGGGCACAGAACTTTATGTTGTTATGTAGCATTCAATCACTTTTGTGTTAAATAAATCACACGTTTTGGACAGCTAGTGGGTTATAATCTCCTTACTGAATCGTGATACATATGTACGATGACTTCACCGCAGATGCATTGAATAAACTTGCTGATGCTTTTGCCAACGCACTGTTGGAGTTCCACAGCGTCATGAACACTAATAACAAATGAGTGCCGCATCCATTGCTTATAGTTTCGTCTAACAAGACAAGTTGTCCACGACACCTTGTTGTCAGTACGGTAAAGTGACACACGTAAGCGTGACCCTCCACGAAGCTCTCACTATCACAGTTGGTGATGCTGTATGCAGCGGAGAGGAAGACGACACGCACGCAGACACGCAGCTACGCACGCGCACGCCCCGCCCCCGCCCGCTGTCGCCGGGTCGTGCGCGGCCGCTAATTAGACGGCGACAGCGGCGCAGCCGGGGCTCGAACGTGAGACCGGCCGGCCGATTGCGGCGGGGCGAGACAGCAACAAGGACGGCGACAGCGGCACCGGCAGCGGCGGCCAAAGAAAACGAACGGTGCGAGCAAAAAGCACCGAGCAGCCAGCAGCGAGCCGAGTGCAACGCTCCGACCGCAGGCCGGCCCGGCAGCCGAGCACCGCCCGCCCGCCTGGGAAACACTCCCAGCCTGCCCCTGGCCCGTACTCAACCACTGTGTGCGCCTGGGCGTGGTGCTGTAGGCCTATAGACACAGGCGCTGAACCGCTAGCACATTGCTATCCTCAGTGAATGTAATAAACGATTATGGAATTCGTTGAATGGTATGCGCTGCTTCGATCGGGAGATATGTGACAGAGCCTACATGGAAGAGCGCCAGGTTGCCTGCTTCTCAGGCGCAAATAAGGCCAGCATCCAGAGAGGGCGCCACAGGCAAGAAGTATTTATACATTTATACGTTCTTAAATAACACAGGGATGTAGTCTTTAGCTTCTACTGTTCAGTCCTTACATCTAAGAAGCAATGATGGAAATAAAAGAATAGTTTGGGAGTGGAAATAAAATTCCAGGTGAAAGGATATCAATGATAGTACTCACTAATGACATTGCTATCCTGAGATGAAAGTGAAGGAAGAATTACATGATCTGCTGAATGGAATGAATAGTCTAATGAGTACAGAATATGGATTGAATGTAAATCGAAAAAAGACGAAAGTAATGAGATGTATCAGGAATGAGAAGAGCGAGAAACTTAACATTACGATTGATGGTCACGAGGTAGGAATTTACTAAGTAGGCAGTAAAATAACCAATGATGTTCAGAGCAAGGAGGACATCGAAAGCAGACTGGCACACGCAAAAAGGACATTCCTGGCCAAGAGAAGTCTACTAGTATGAAGTATAGGCCTTAACTTGAGGAAGAAATTTCCGAGAATGTACATTTGGAGCACAGCACTGTACGGTAGTGAAACATGGACTGTGGGAAGACCGGAAAGGAAGAGAATCGAAGCATTTGAGACGAATCTTGAGAATTGGGTCTACTGATGAGGTAAGGAATGAGGAACTTCTGTCCAGAATCGCGGAGCAGAGTAATATGTGGACAATGCTGACAAGTGTAACGGACAGGATGATAGCACACCTGTTAAAACATCAGGGAATGACTTCCGTGGTACTAGAGGGAGATGTAGAGGGCAAAAATTATAGAGGAAGATAGAGACTGGACTACGTCCTGCAAATAATAGAGGATGTAAGTAGTAAGTGCTACGCTGAGATGAAGAGGTTGGCACAGCAGAGGAATTCGTGGCGACCCGCATCAAACCAGTCAGAAAACTGATGTCTCAAAAAAATTGTGCTAAAATCTAAAGAATTTAGAGCCCGTTTATAGCTGCTAATCGTCTTGCATTGTGTAATCAAGGTACAACCGGTTTTACGATGATTAATCACATCTTTAACATCTAAACCGAAACATCGGTCTGAGAGGCCTTTTTCGTGTTCCAAGTGTGTTGTGTGGCAACACTGTTTTGTTTGCCATTATCCCAACCGCTGTACTTTATCATTCGCAAATCATTTACGTAGCAGGAGGATTGCAATTCAGTTTGTGGCGTCACGTTGCCACGTATGTATTAATTCCATAAAATGTACAGGTCCGTCCGACCAGATGTTTCGTATTGTGTATGAAATGGTTCGGTCTGTTACACCAGATATTTCGTATTACATGTAATTTATTTTTCCTCTTACTTCTTTTGTTTTGCGATAGTGTTTTTTTGTATGCTTTAAGAGACGCCATAATGGATAACGCTTCAGAGATGGCCCATAAATCTGCAAGAAACGAGACAATACAATGCAGTGATGCCAATATTGAGAAGAAACTCTCAGAGCAGTTACAAGAGAGCAGTAATACACCGAGGTGGAAGCTGATGACTCAGATGCGGATTTTGAACTTATAATTGCCGGAAAGAGAGAGGGTGATCAGAAAAGAAAAGAGAGTGGTAATAGGCTATAGCAACTTGTAACCTCCCGACAGATTATTTCCGTAACCTCGGTATAAAAATCTGACTAACCTCCCAATGAAAATGTGACTCATATATAACCTTTCAATAATTAATTTACTGTGAATCTAAACTGGTAAATCTAGACTTCAGCAATACTGCGTCATGGCCCTGAAAAGACATTCTAAATAAACTGAAGATTCTTACTTCATTGAAGTCGTCGGGTAACGTGTATATATCTACTCCTATAAAAAAAAAAATTTCTGGCACATCCCAGTGCAATGCTGGCCACTAGATTTTGTTATGTATTAAAAAAACTGATTTTTCTTTACTATAATTGGCATGACTATGGATAGGAGAAATTAGTAAAAACTTTTAATTCAGATGAATGACTGTCAAAAGTTATCTTTATAAGAAAGATTATTATTGAAAAATTATTGAAAATTATTTACATGCGACTTTGATATAACAATAGTACAAAATGAGTTGTTGCAAATTATATATATATATATATATATATATATATATATATATATATATATATATATAAAATCGCCCTATAGAAGAGAACTGAATTACAGGTCAGCACTCCTAATATCTTCATTATATGCTTTGCAGTCCTCTTTCAGACATAATTTGGTGATTTTTATTCTCATTTAGTCTCTCCAGTGTTTGAATTTCACTCAAAGCAAACTACTTGCGCTGCCTTGCGTGTCAGTCGAAACCGAAATTTGCTGACAGCTGCGCGTCACATCAGTGTTACCGCCAGCAGGAAACGAAGGCCGCTCTCGGTGTATAACGCAGGAGGATATAACGTGGCGAAACTGACTGCACAGTAATTTGCCGCTGCCACGTGGGCACAAAACTCTTTTTCGAAGCGCAGTATCTTCTATTCGTCGTCAACGCCTCCACACTTCAGAGCGAACACGATCGTGGCGATTATTACGGTCGCCACAAAAGAGAAACCCGTGGGTCGGTGTCGAAAGAATAATATATATACGCACACACAGGCACATATATACATACATGCAGAGCACACGAGCTGCCCAAATGTTCATAGCCCGGATCGGCGGCCATGTAAATTAGTCTGCCCATTGAAGACTTCATTGCACGGCCCAATCTGAATAACAATCACCGCTATGCTCATTACCGTTTTTTTTTTACGCCAACTGTATCTTGGTGTGAGTGCGTACGTGTGTGACTCTTTATCTTTTTATTGTGGCGGGGCTCGCATAAAAATGCTAATGTGCAGGCGAGACCATGAATAGCGTTGGCCGACGAGGGATTATTCGTGGCCGCGCGCGTGTTCGATGTCGCGCGGACATTCTGCACCCCCCAAGGCACAACTGCCGCCATAGTCGATAGCAGCGGAGGCCAAGCTGATGTCTGCACCTAATTCGTTTCTCTTAATGTATCACTTGCCGCAGTAGCTTGCTCAAATAGCGAACTACGAGGAGGAAAAACTGTTGCAGGGTGTGACAATTGGGACAAAGTTGGAGCGACTGCAAACTCTTGTCCGAAGAAATGTTTACGGACTTCATAAATTACGTGAAAGGTATGTGCTGAGATTCGATCATCAGGACAGAGCCAGTGAAAAATGTCGATAGTTCCCGACCGCAAGGTTGGACGAGTAGTACGTCTTCGAGTAGTAAGATCTTTGACAGCTAACAGAGCTAGGTGCACGCGGTAAAAGTTTGGGTAGTGGTGAGGAGATGCGCAGAGACAGCAGACGTGTGTCGATTCGGAGCTAGATGGCTGCCTGCAGGAGGCAGCCGGGTCGTGACAGCATCAAAGTAAGAATTGGCGCTACGCACATAATAACCTATATATATAGAGCAGAACTCGGCACATATCTGGGGAAACTAGAAAGAATAGTTAATAAAATAGGTTTTCTTTGGTTAAATAATGTCTAAAAGCTAGATAGAAATCCCATTGTTGACGCAAAAAGCGTTTTGTGAAACTTTCTCGTAAATCCATGCTATAGAAGTTTTTTCTGCTATAGAGTTGCTGCTATAGAGTTTCATCTCACACCTTATGTCGTTCTCCGCATCCTGTGCTTGCATTGAACCAAAAGGTACATTGAAGTAATGTTCCCATGAGTAAAGCTATTAATTTCATTTATCAGAGTAAAATAATCTATATGCCATTGCACAGTTGGCAAATTATTCAGATCAGGACAGAATTTTTATTAAGTGACAAACAGGGCCAAAATGAGTAAAGTTATCTAGAATGACAATTTTATGCCATTGCACTACGGCTAGTTGAATATATGTTTTATTATCGGCTAAACGGGAAGCAGTGCACGAGCTAAGTCCGCAGGCGCAGTCACATGCAGGCTGGTGACTTTCATTTATTTTTACCACTAAACTTTCATGCAGTCAGATGTGTATTTTGAGTATTAATTTTCCAACAATATTTTCATGCAGTCAGATAAAGTTCAGTTCAGTCAAATACGCAGTCAGATGCAAGTTTTATTAAAGACTAAAGCAGTCACATGCAGTTCAGTCTAGTTTAAATAGAGAAGTTTTATTAACAACACTTTCATACGTTAACGTGTGGTCCCACGCTGAGGCCATTGGATGGCAACAGAAGAGAGTACAGGGATTCCTGTAGACAAAGTTCTGCTGCGGTACGGATGACAGTTTCATCGCAGCGTGGGGGTAAATTGGCAAGGCAGACGTACTCCAGAGTTGAGATAGGCAGGACAGCACGATTCTTGGAGGGAAAAACGTCATTACTGCACACTGATTCACCGCGTAATTTTGGTGGCATGTGGACCAAATATAACATCGCGGACTGCAGTAGTGAAACGGTGTCGACAATGTGATTAAGGCCACACGTACTTGAAAGTATTTTGTAGTAGAATCAGTAGGTTGGTAGGTGTGTTTATCTACAAGCGGAAGTAAAAAAATATGGAGTTTGCTTATGCAGGAGAATCCTTCGCCGCAGTTACACGTATTGATTGGTGTGTGCAGGTAAGCACGAACTTTAGCTGTCCACAGAGTTTCCAAGAGGCTCATCAGTACTTTGTACAACAAGAAGACTGCAACAAACCCAACTACATAAAGAAAAATCCAGTATTTACATTTGCTTACGGAAATGCCTAAAACTAAAGAATATTGAGCAGATTTCAGACAAACCGCCTGAACAGTAATGAGTCAAGGACAAAATCAGTCCTTCATTGTCCGAAGGTGTTTGGCATCTGACAACAGCTTACAAGTGTCTGGGCCCAGCTTCAGAAAAAAAAGGGGGAGAGGGCGATGCAAAATAATGCGCAAAGTGGTCGGCCGCGAATAATCATTCAGAAATAATATAGGATCATCCGAAAGACACTCGATGGCTGATCCCAAAAAGATCAACCGGGGCAATTTACGGGCACCTGCACGCAAAACGCGGAGTGAAGGTCCATGTTTCGACAGTTAAACATCGTTTACCAGCTACGGATGTGAATGGCAGGCGACGTTCTCCAAAAACCTATGGTAAGTGCAAAAAATAGGCAAGCCAGACTACAATTTACCAAGAAGTATGCGTCGTAGACCACTGATGACTGGTCAAAAATTCTGTGGAGTGATGACAGCAAGCGTAATCTGTTCTCCTCAGGCGGGATACAGTATGTTCGGTGACCATAAAAACAAGTATCCACCATGAAGAACGGAGAAGGGAGGTACCAAGGCGTAAGTCTCTTTCTTTCGAAGTGGTGTAGGTCCTCTCGTCGAAATTTAACGGGCAATGGATAGTCTGAAGTGTGGTAAAATATTAACAGACAATTTCATTCCTCGTGGAAAAGTAAATACGTCTCATAACTGGCAATTCCAGCACGACAACGATCGAAAGCACACTTCTGGCCATGTTAAGGCAATTATAAAACAGCACAAAATGAAGGTATTCGAATAGCCAAGACAAAGTCCAGACTGAAAGACCATATAACATTTTTGGAGCGAACTGGATAGACGTAGTATGGACAAACGTGTTCGCAAAAAAAAGCAGCAACAAGTAGGCTTTTTTTATGAGCAGTTGGATTAGATTCCTCAGGTGCTATCGGCCAAGCACGTGGATTCTGCATCATTCAGGTGTGCTGCAGAAAACACACTCGAAGGGCTATGCAACCAAGTACGAACACAAGAACATCATCGGTCAAGATTTCATTACTCTTTTTCCTCTGTTTAATTTTAACAAAATTCTTTTGAGTTTATATAATTTGCTCATTTATGTTTAATTACTGATGCAAAGGTCACAATTGTATGATAAGTGTAAGAATATATAATATATATTACGGACTTTTGGTAGTCAGATTCTTTCATTTAAAGCTTCTCGTAAAAAATTTGTTTTCCAAAATTATTATCTTTACAAAATACTTTTCAACGATCCTTTACATAAGTTATGCTGACCAGAAAGAAGTGACACTGACATCGACCACAGACGATAATGTCTAGGCAATCGAGGTACTGATTCGTAGCGATCACAGACTGAAAACTGCAGCATATGCTTACCTCAGTAGGCATTCCATCGGCAGAGATCGTCTGCAGAATGCGAAATTGTGTTCACGATGGCTTCCTCGATAACCGTCGCTCCCACACAAAGGCGCAAAGATTGTGTGGCCATCGGCCTTGCCATAATGGTAACACCGGTTCGGGTAAGATAACCGTTAAGCGCCGTCGGGTTTGGCTAGCACTTGGATGGGTGACCGTTCCGGTCTGCAGAGCACTGTCGGCAAGCGGGGTGCACTCAGCCCTTCTGAGGCAAACTGAGGAGCTACTTGACTGAGAAGTAGCGGATCTGGTCACGAAAACTGACAACAATCGGGAGAGAGTTGTGTCCCTATGTATCCGCATTAGCGTAGCCGGTGAGGATGACACGGTGGTCGGTCGGTTCCGTTGGGACTTTCGAGGCCTGTTAGGTCGGAGTTTACAATATCTTCTAACTGTTATTAGAGCAGGAGGATTAGCTGAGGATAAAGAGGAAGAAACTTCCCTACATTCACTGTAAACCATTTAAGGCAGTCACGCAAAAACCTAAACTTTGAACACAGGGCGGGGATTTGAACCCACACCTTTCAAAGTCACCACGCCAGGTTTCAGTAAGGCAGGCGTTTCATTGCCATTGGTCACGACATCGTATGTCGTTAACTGCAGATTGATTATCCTCGTTTCTACGGGGCCTCCGCTATTAGACATAATGACAAGTGAGTAAGACTCTGAACTGCTCCCGCAGTTTAGTGGGAAGTGCACGCGCCCAGGAATACCACTGCAATTTCGCAATTGCAGAAATGGCGTTTTAAATGGCCGAGACGAGGTCTGAGCCGCCGCAAAGTGGCAATGGAACTGCATAGGGAGTCTTACCGGAGGAGAGGGGGTTGGAGGTACGGCGCTGGAGGGGGCGTACGGGGAAGAAAGGTGGGTGGCAGTGAATATGGAGAAGTAATACTGTGCAACAGTTGAGAAAGTTTGCAGGACGCCGGCGACGTTGCGGCACAGCCTCTCCGCAATCTAGCGTAGCCTGCCAGTCGGCGAGATGTGTTATTTTCTTCTGACTCGTTATTACTCCGAGCCGGTCATTATTTATGGCGTAACAGCTTCGTACCTTAAATTGAAGCGTACGCGGGCTGGAAAAGACGTGACGACGGGAGAAGGTTGTAGTTCGAGATACGGCAAGATCTTTGCAGGTCTGTTGAGAGATTGGAGGGGGGAGTGGAGGATGTTTGTTTTGCGGTCGGACAGAAGGGGATTTCTTCTTCAAAATTCCTCACGAACGCCTACAAGGACATATATTTAATCTCGGAGAGACAGCTTTCTATTTCCTAACTTGTTTATTTTTTCCTAAGGTAGATGTCTAAGTGTCGTTTAGGTAATACTGCGCACTGAGGTGGTTACGAGATGTATTAAGTTATTGCCTGAATCGACAAGCTAGCAAGAAAGTGAACGGCCTTGGGCTATAATGGCTCAATATTCACGTACTTGTTTGCACAGTTTCTGAATTATCGGCTTCGTTTCTTCTCTCCCTTATTCAGTCCTTTGTTTTCCGGGTACAAAGCAGAGTTTATTTATTTATTTTACTGAAAATGAAATCTTCGTAGTTTTGCTTCTTCTGGTATTCTCTCTAACTAAGTGAAACATGGACGATAAATAGTTTGGACAAGAAGAGAATAGAAGCTTTCGAAATGTGGTGCTACAGAAGAATGCTGAAGATTAGATGGGTAGATCACATAACCAATGAGGAGGTACTGAATAGAATTGGGGAGGAGTTTGTGGCACAACCTGACAAAAAGAAGGGACCGGTTGGTAGGACATGTTCTGAGGCATAAAGGGATCACAAATTTAGCATCGGAGAGCAGCATGGAGTGTAATAATCGTAGAGGGAGACCAAGAGATGAATACACTAAGCAGATTCAGAAGGATGTAGGTTGCAGTAAGTACTGGGAGATGAAGAAGCTTGTACAGGATACAGTAGCATGGAGAGCTGCATCAAACCAGTCTCAGGACTGAAGACCACAACAACAAAAGGCATAGAGCAGGGAAAGACGGACAAGTAAAATTATAATATTCTCCTCCCCTTCTCTCTCTCTCTCTCTCTCTCTCTCTCTCTCTCTCTCTCTCTCTCTCTCTCTCTGTGTGTGTGTGTGTGTGTGTGTGTGTGTGTGTGTGTGTGTGTGTGTGTGTGTGTGTCTGTTGGTGTGTGAGTTCTGTTATTGTACCCACCAATGTCTCAATATTCAAGTGAGTTATCTGTTCACAACATTTGTATCAGAGACAAAATTTAGGTACACCCCATACAAGAGATCTGGTACGATAAGAAGCGTAGTGAAGATCGTATAGGAAACTTTGCAGACGGGGCTTGACAAAAAAGGAACTAAATGCTTCCATTGTCAAGGGACTACTTACCGTGGTATATAATTGCGTGACTGTTTCTCGACCGTAAATCTTGTCCCTGCGCCTTCACACGTTGCATCAAAATCGATCAACTCCGAGGCAGTATATAGACAATTTACTTCAGACGTACGGCCCTGAAAACCGTACAGTCGCGTGAACGAATCCTGGTCAGAAACTAGAAATTTTTCAGTCTACTTTTACGCTCACCTTCATCTCTCAGCAGTGTTACGATATGCTGGGAACGACACATAGATCGGATTCCACGTTAAACTACAGATTCCCTTTCCCCAGCACGATTGCTGGCTTGGATTAGGAACATGCAAGTAAACGAAGTGCCCTCCGATTAAAATATTTGCCAACGGGCGGTTCAACATTTGTCTTGAGGGATTTCCACAACCAATCATGCCATACCAATCTACTTTTTACTTTTACAGACGTGTTCTGCTGAAAGCCAAAAACAGCAGAGCATATGCATACCTTGACAAAATGTTGTATCAAAAGGTGTAGAACTTGGGGGTGGGGCATTTTGGAACATGAATAGCTTGTACGTTGCTGGAGAATCTTCCAGAAGAAAGTAAACGCATAAGAAATCATATAACCGTGTCCTTATTTTTCTGATAAATCATGAACTTTCATACACAGACACATAGACACACGTGATACCCTTCTTTAAACACCACCCTGACTGGCTAACTGTAACCGACCGACCAACATGTCTTCCTGTGGCAAAGGGCCGAAGTGGCCGTGCGGTTAAAGGCGCTGCAGTCTGGAACCGCAAGACCGCTACGGTCGCAGGTTCGAATCTTGCCTCGGGCATGGATGTTTGTGATGTCCTTAGGTTAGTAAGGTTTAACTAGTTCTAAGTTCTAGGGGACTAATAACCTCAGCAGTTGAGTCCCATAGTGCTCAGAGCCATTTGAACCTGTGGCAAAGGCGTCACTGGATGCACTATAGAGGGCCTGGGGCCACATCTCTCACTCAAGTAGCTTCTCAATTGCCTTCAACAAGCTGAGTGTACCGCTTACCAGTTCTCCCACCAAGTAAAAATCTCTAGCAGTACCGGGAATCGGGCGCGGGTCCTCTGAAAAGTAACCAAGTTCAACGACCACTAAGCTATGGATACAGTGTGCAAAACAAAATTAGGTTGGAAAATATTTTATGTACCTAAACCGACAAAAATCGTCCACACGTGGGGCAGATGATGTATCTTAAGATGGATGAAATATTTTCAAGGCCAATTTTGTTTTGTCCATTCTGTACGCGGAAACTGTGCAGCGCTGTTTAGAGAAAAAATACTGAGCTAAAGTCATGGGATAGCCATAAACGCATATACACATTGCGGCAATATCGCGTATACAAGGTACAAAAGGGCAGAGAAGCGGCGGAGCTGCCATTGTACGCAGGTGATTCACGTGGTAAGGTTTCCGACATGATTATGGACGCGCAGACTTTGAACGCGAAATGGTAGTCAGAGATAGACGCATAAGACATTCCGTTTCGGAAATCGTCAGGGAGTTCAATATTCTGATATCCACAAAGAGTGTGCCGAGAATGCTAAATTTATTACCTCTCACAATGGACAGCGCAGTGGCCGTCAGGCTTCAGTTAACGACTGAGAGCAGCGGAGTTTTCGTAGGGTTGTCAGTGCTAACAGACAAGCAACACTGTGTGAACCTACCATATAAATCAATGTGGGAGATACAAAGAACGTACCTATTTTGACAGAGTGCCGAAATTCGACGTTAATGGGCTATGGCAGCAGACGACCGACGCGAGTGCCTTTGCTAACAGCACGATATCGCCTGCAGCGCCTATCCAGGGCTAGAGACCATATCAATTTGACCCTAGAGGACTAGAGAACAGTGGCCTTGTCAGATGAGTCTCGAATTGAGTTGGTAAGAGCCGATCGTAGGGTTAGTGTGTGGCACAGACCACGTGAAGCCATGGACTCAAGTTGTCAATAAAGGCTGGCAGAAAGTGGCCGAGCGGTTCTAGGCGCTACAGTCTGGAGCCGCGCGACCGCTACGGTCGCAGATTTGAATCCTGCCTCGGGCATGGCTGTGTGTGATGTCCTTAGGTTAGTTAGGTTTAAATAGTTCTAAGTTCTAGAGGACTGATGACCTCAGAAGCTAAGTCCCATAGTGCTCAGAACCATTTGAACCATTTTTTTTTGTCAATAAAAAACTGTACAGGCTGGTGGTGGGTGCATAACAGTGTGGGCTGTGTTTATGTGGAATTGACTGGGTCATCTGGTCGAACTGAACCTATCATTGATCGAAAGTGGTCATCTTCGGCTACTTGGAGACCATTTGCAGCCATTCATGGACTTCATTTTCCGAAATAACGATGCGATTTTTATGGATGACAATGTGTCATGTCACCGGGGCACAACTGTTCGCGATTGGTTTGGAGAACACTGTGGACTGTTCGAGCGAACGATTTGGCCAGACAGATCACATCGAACATTTATGGGACGTAAAGGAGAAGTCAGTTCTTGCCCAAACTCCTGCACTGCCAACACTTTCGCAGTTACGGGGGTGTAGAGGAAGCATGGCTCAATGTTTCTGCATGGGGCTTCCAACGACTTGTTACGTCCATGGCACGTCGAATTGGCTGCAGTACGCCAGACGAAAGGAGCTATCCCATTACTTTTTCACCTCAGTGTAGTTTGTATAGAAATTAAAATTCTTCCGATTAAATCTACCGTCGACTGGGGCTCAAATTTCACGTACTTCCTAAGGCTGGGAAGTGTAGTGCAAGTATTATAGAAATGTGTGTGAAATCTTATGGAACTTAACAGCTGTGGTCTTCAGTCCCTAAGCTTACACACTACTTAACCTAAATTATGCTAAGGGCAAACACACACACACACACACACACACACACACACACACACACAGACACCCATGCCCGAGGGAGGACTCGAACCTCCGCCGGGACCAGCCGCACAGTCCATGACCGCAGCGCCCAAGACCGCTCGGCTAATCCCGCGCGGCGGAAGCATTATAGGGCACCTACACATTTTGTTAGTAATGCAGAACTACACTCCTGGAAATGGAAAAAAGAACACATTGACACCGGTGTGTCAGACCCACCATACTTGCTCCGGACACTGCGAGAGGGCTGTACAAGCAATGATCACACGCACGGCACAGCGGACACACCAGGAACCGCGGTGTTGGCCGTCGAATGGCGCTAGCTGCGTAGCATTTGTGCACCGCCGCCGTCAGTGTCAGCTAGTTTGCCGTGGCATACGGAGCTCCATCGCAGTCTTTAACACTGGTAGCATGCCACGACAGCGTGGACGTGAACCGTATGTGCAGTTGACGGACTTTGAGCGAGGGCGTATAGTGGGCATGCGGGAGGCCGGGTGGACGTACCGCCGAATTGTTCAACACGTGGGGCGTGAGGTCTCCACAGTACATCGATGTTGTCGCCAGTGGTCGGCGGAAGGTGCACGTGCCCGTCGACCTGGGACCGGACCGCAGCGACGCACGGATGCACGCCAAGACCGTAGGATCCTACGCAGTGCCGTAAGGGACCGCACCGCCACTTCCCAAGCAAATTAGGGACACTGTTGCTCCTGGGGTATCGGCGACGACCATTCGCAACCGTCTCCATGAAGCTGGGCTACGGTCCCGCACACCGTTAGGCCGTCTTCCGCTCACGCCCCAACATCGTGCAGCCCGCCTCCAGTGGTGTCGCGACAGGCGTGAATGGAGGGACGAATGGAGACGTGTCGTCTTCAGCGATGAGAGTCGCTTCTGCCTTGGTGCCAATGATGGTCGTATGCGTGTTTGGCGCCGTGCAGGTGAGCGCCACAATCAGGACTGCATACGACCGAGGCACACAGGGCCAACACCCGGCATCATGGTGTGGCGAGCGATCTCCTACACTGGCCGTACACCACTGGTGATCGTCGAGGGGACACTGAATAGTGCACGGTACATCTAAACCGTCATCGAACCCATCGTTCTACCATTCCTAGACCGGCAAGGGAACTTGCTGTTCCAACAGGACAATGCACGTCCGCATGTATCCCGTGCCACACAACGTGCTCTAGAAGGTGTACGTCAACTACCCTGGCCAGCAAGATCTCCGGATCTGTCCCCCATTGAGCATATTTGGGACTGGATGAAGCGTCGTCTCACGCGGTCTGCACGTCCAGCACGAACGCTGGTCCAACTGAGGCGCCAGGTGGAAATGGCATGGCAAGCCGTTCCACAGGACTACATCCAGCATCTCTACGATCGTCTCCATGGGAGAATAGCAGCCTGCATTGTTGTGAAAGGTGGATATACACTGTACTAGTGCCGACATTGTGCATGCTCTGTTGCCTGTGTCTATGTGCCTGTGGTTCTGTCAGTGTGATCATGTGATGTATCTGACCCCAGGAATGTGTCAATAAAGTTTCCCCTTCCTGGGACAATGAATTCACGGTGTTCTTATTTCAATTTCCAGGAGTGTATAAATAGATAATGTAAGTAGGCGGACTAGTTTTGACACACGTGTGGGGAATGACATCTGTAGCAGTCATTCTGCATGGTATACAAGAAACTTGCTAAAGTCTGTGTGGCGAGAGTAGAGGCTCACACCGTCACCCGGATACGAACCCCGTGACCTTTACATGCAGTGCTGACAGGCTGTCTCAAATGACTCATTAGTTAATGATCAGTACTCCCGACGTCTCCACGCCCACCACCACCATCACCACCACCGACAACAACGATGGCTACGAAAGATGGCGAACACGACAGCAGCTGCAGCAGCAGCGAAAACAAGACTGCACCGAGCGAGCTTTAGTTTAATGACTGATCGCGCCGTTATAGCGGTCTTGCCGTAGCGGGCTGCATCCGCTTCGCAACAACGAGACGAAGGCAAAAGATCGGGGTGAGCAAGGGGCCGATTAACTCGGTAATGCGCACGCGCGCTCTTTTCGCAACACACGAGCGACTGCGTTCACGCACGTATAATACGCGCGCGAGCGCGCACACACACACACACGCCCGTTTGTTCGTGTGGCCCCCCGGGCCTGTTATTAAACCCGAGAGCCTGCTGCCCGGTTCTCCTCCAGCTTCTTTTCGATTTTCGTGCCCCTCAACCCCTCCCAACCTCCTCCTATATCTCGCTGAGGCTGTCGGTCTTTTCCTTTCGGCCTGTAGCGCGGCCGGCCGGTTCCTCCCATTTTCATTCCGCGCCGCTCAGATGGAGATTTCACCGTTAATTACTCGGCCATTATCGCCGTATCGCAATATCTGGGAGTTCTGCCTCCTCCCGCCTGCACTTGGAAATGACTTGTTACGCAAGGCTGCTAGCTGGTTAGGTTGTGATCTCCTGTATGTACACGTGAAGCTGTGTGTGCGGCTGCGTGTGTGTGCGCGAGCCTATGTTCGGAGGCCAGCTCTTACTCAAATTATAGGGGACAAGTGGTGGACTAAGAAGCGCAAGAAAACCTCTCTCATACATGCGCCAGTTCCTTTTGCTCTCGCAATTAGTCCCGTGTCTCGGTTGTCGATTTGTTACGGCGTGCCGGCCGGGGTGGCCGAGCGGTTCTAGGCGCTACAGTCTGGAACCGTGCGACCGCTAAGGTTGCAGGTTCGAATCCTGCCTCGTGCATGGATGTGTGTGATGTCCTTAGGTTAGTTAGGCTTAAGTAGTTCTAAGTTCTAGGGGACTGATAACCTCAGAAGTTAAGTCCCATAGTGCTCAGAGCCATTTGAGGCATTTTTTGTTACGCCGTATTATACACTTGCTGATTTGTGAAGATTCTCGTTATTTGTGGCACCACTATGAGTGAGGCGTAGGAATCGTAGGAGGAGGAAGGAAAGGACTTGGTGATTTAAGTTTTGTTTCGAAAAATCTACTTTCCACAAACTAATGTACATTACTTGAGGGCTAAAACCCTCACCCAGTCCACTTACTGGTTCCCTATATAATTGCTTCCAGCGAAACAAAAACTTGGTTTTCACCATTTAATGCCGTCCGTAGTGACCGAGCGGTTCTGTAGTCTGGAACTGCTCGACCGCTACGATGGCAGGTTCGAATCTTGCCTCGGGCATGGATGTTTGTGATGGCCTTTGGTTAGTTAGGTTTAAGTAGTTCTAAGTTCTAGGGGACTGATGACCTCAGAAGTTAAGTCCCTTGGTGTTCAGAGCCATTTTTTCACCATTTCATGTAATTATTGACGTTCGTTTTCTCTTCACTTTCACGTGTATTTCCAGAATATACAGTGTGTAACAGGTGTAGGTAGAGATATTTTTATATGTGTCAACTTAATATGTACACACATCAGTATGTCGGTCGCTTTTTTCTCTACATTGAATTGTCTTTCCACAAACATACCTCATCACTACCAGATGTTTTGAGGACGATCGTAACTGCACCACTAAGTGGACTACACAAGTCAGTATAGACTAACTGCTTTGCATCGACACTTCAATGCTTGACCTGGTGCCCAGGGGAAAGTAAGTGTTAATGGCTTGCACTTGACCCATGTACTTGGGAGTACTACGCAAACCTAGAAACATACAGGTTTTAATATCTACATTTATTAATCTGCAAATGTAGTAACTACTAATGTAATGTTGCTCAGAACACTATCCTTAGTCAACAATAACAATATCTGCACTCATTCCTGTTACATCCTATATATTGGAGTGTTTACACGACCAACCAGAAGCGGTACTGGGGAAGCGGTTTACAAACATGTAAGACAGTGTGAATAGTCTGCGTTAGTACATAATCAAGACATGATCTGTTGATGTCTCAGAACGTATCCTATCAACTGATCCTTTCTTTTAATCATGTTGTGCCACAAATTTCTTTCTTACCAATACTATTCAGTATCTACTCGTTAGGTGACGTGATGTATCCGTCTCATTTTGAGCATTCTTCTGTATCATCGTTCTCAAAAGCCTCTCTTCTCTTCTTGTATAAACATTTTACCGTCCATGTCTCACTTCCATACGTGGTTACACTCCGGGAAAACACCATCAGAAAAGATTTCCTAACACTTGAATCTACATTCGATGTAAACAAATTTCTTTTTGTCACAAACGCATTTCTTGGCAATTTTATATCCTGTCTACTTCCGCAGTTATTAGTTATCTTACTTCTCAGATAGCAAAACTCATGTACTATTTTTAGTGTCGCGTTTACTAACCTAGTTCCCTCACCATTACCTGATATTACTTCGACTACGTTCCATTGTCCTTGTTTTGCCTTTTTTGATGTTCCTCCTCTCAAGACGCTGTCCATTCCGTTCGACTGTTCTTCCAAGCTCTTTACTGTCTCTGACAGAATTACAATGTCATCGGCTTTTCTTCTTCCTCAATTTTAATTCCTACTCCAAATTTCTCTCTGTTTCCTTTACTGCTTGCTCAATGTACAGGTCGAATATCGGCTATTAGGGTATTACGCTTACCTTAGCTGTGGGGTATTACAACTTAACTGAGATACCCTACGTTAATTCTAAACTTTATAGCAGTCTTAGAAACGTGGCAAACTGACGACAGTCTCTGCCAGTTAGAAACGCCCCTCCCAGGAAGGCAATGCGTCCATTGTTATTACCAGCCAGCAGCGCAACGAGAGCCTGGTAATGAGCGGCCGTGCTGGCCGTATTGTCGCCGTAATTGCTGTGAAAAGTTTAATCTGCGCCGCATGCCTTCTTCTACACCAGCCGGTGTGTCCCGTCTGAACGGGGGAGGCGAGTAGCGCTGGTGGGGAGAGGGGGGGAAGGGGGTTGGAACCTACGTTTAAGTCCGCAGCGGTGCGTGCTAAGCCGGGCAGGCTTATTATCCGTGATTAACAATAATTGCTGAGATTAGGCGCGCTAGAGCGCATGCGCCAAGCAGGTACACACAGACACACCTCCTTCTCGCTCTCCCTGGTTCCTATCGCTGCTCGCCGGGGGGCGTTTATTTTTCTACAGCAGTTTTACAAGACATTGCGACACTACGCTGTCCTATCGAACCTGTCTAGAACCGTACAAAGGGCTACGGGAAGATATTTCGAATTGCGAAAGTACAGGAGGAAGATTTACAAACTTCCTCCGACACGTTAAAAAATATATCGGCTCAACCACTTGTTTATAGTGTAAAACACTTAAGATTGACGCGTTTCGGAAGTCAAGCTTCCATCATCAGAATAATAAAAAGTAAAAGAACCTGTTAAAACTCGCTAAAATGGAACATGCACCAGGCACAGTAAAATTGATAATAAAATTAAAACATCGTGGCTACTTCCCTTGTTGCAGCCGTGTCTTCCAAGGTGCATCTCTCACGTTCCAGTACTGTTGTTGCTAAGATCGTATGATAGGTAACTTTCAGAGGTGGTGGTGTGGTCTGGTAAGGTATGAGAAGCTTCTCTGGAGAATCGGCGAGACAAGGAAGGTAAGGAAAACTCTAATAAGAAGAAGACGTAGTGTGGTATGATATCTGTTAAGACATTACGTAATAGCTTCCACGGTATTAGAGAAAGCTGTAGAGGGTACGAATTGTAGAGGAAGACAGAGATTGGAGTACATCCAGCAAATAACTGAGGACGTAGGTTGCAAGTGCCACTCTGACACGAAAAGGTTGTCACAGGAGAGGAATTCGTGGTGTGCCTCATCAAACCAGTTAAAAGAGAAAAATATGGATCGAAACACAAAAAAATATCGAATAAACATGGGCTTTATAACGCGTACTTTTAAGAGATTTTAGCACTTGTTGATCCGTGACACTGTGAAACATATCTCTTCTATTGCAGCTCTTTGCCTTCCATATTTTGGGAGGAGGTAGTACGGTACAAAACAAGAAAAAATTGATCGCTAAAAATAGGCTCTAAAACACACACGTTAAGAGTTATGAGCACTTGTTCAGTAGATGAGACGAATTTCACAGTGGAGAAGGTGAACTAGTGCCCATAGTTCTTACGGTATGTATTTTACATCCCAAACCTTAATTTATGCGCACTACCACATTTACAAGTTTCCTACCCTATAATCTTAGCAACGGCAGTTCCGGTACATCGGAACGAGCTATCAGAACGATTTTCGACGTAGTTTTTGGAGAAGGGTCCCTTACCTCAAATTGACACAATGTTCTCCATCGTCCCTGAAAGTCTGTGACGTCATCACGGAATCACCATGTATGTCATACGAACTTTATATTTACCTATGTAAACGGTTCAAATGGCTCTGAGCACTATGGGACTTAACTTCTGTGGTCATCAGTCCCCTAGAACTTAGAACTACTTAAACCTAACTAACCTAAGGACATCACACACATCCATGCCCGAGGCAGGATTCGAACCTGCGACCGTAGCAGTCCCGCGGTTCCGGACCGCGCGCCTAGAACCACTAGACCACCGCGGCCTTACCTATGTAAATAACGGCAGTTGTCTTCAACACTAAACATGCTACGATGAGACAAAACATTTAAAAAATGTCATTGGTACACAATATTCATAATAGTTCTCAAGCGCTTTTACCGTAATGTAGAGTGGGTAATCCTTTTTAAGTTTACTTTGTGTAGAAGTAGAGTGTTTGTTTATACAGCCCACACGAAACTATCATTACACTTCACCTGTCTATGTTTCTCACGTTGCCAACTCTACAACTTCAGTGTAGTGTAGTATGTGAGAGCAATTACCTTGTCCAATATTGCGCTTTTGCTGGTGTATCACTGACAAAAGTTGGTCCTAGCCTTAAAAAATATTCCATATAAGGTCTGTATCATTTACCCAGTGTTAAAATAAACGGGTTGCTAATGACGACTGTTTCATCTATTCGGTGTGGTAATAAACCAGGTACAATTGCAAATATTAATGGCAGAAGACAAAGAAGATGCAAAGATACGTTTGTGTGGCGGAGAACTAAGTGAACTAAACTGGATAACATATTGTACTTCAATAAAACATAAAACTGTTTCATTTCATTTAACTATGTCTCTTGGTCGAAAATAATGTACGTTTATTCTTTAAAGAAGGGAGTTGTGGACTATAGATGTAGCTCAACTTTATTATTAGTTACTCCATCTATCCACCTAATATTCACTGTTCTGCAGCATCGCATTTCAAAAGTTTCTGGTTTCCTCTTGTCTTTCCTGTTTATCGTCCACGTTTTATTTGTGTATCAGGCTACACTCCAGACAAATAATTTCAGAACAGCTTTCTACGACATCCTTATTCGATGACAGTATAATTCTCGTTTACAGAAACGCTCTTCTCGCTATCGCCAGTCTGCAGTTTATGTCCTCTTATAAATCTTCAGTCGTCAGTTATTTTCCTGGCCAAATAGTAAAATTCATGTGCTGCTTCTGGTGTCCCACATCTCAGTCAGTCTAATTCTCCGAGCATTACCTAACTTAATTCGACCATTCATGCATTGCCACCAAATGAATGTGTTACTGCTGCAATGTTTTTTTAGCTACAGCTGAATGTGTTTTACCATATCATACCCTTATCCCAAAGAAGAAAAAAAGGGCGTTTTATGACTGTATACAGATTCAAAATGAGTTAACACTAGAAATTAAATCCTTTTATGTGTTTTATTCCTATCTATTACTGTATATTTTTGTATGTGCTACTGTCACGGGCCAAACGACGAAAAACTTACTGGCATCTTGTATATATTATAATCTTTGTATGTATAAACATGCGTATGTGCAAAATATTGACGTCGAAGATGCCAAATAAAATCACACCTGATGGAATGGTCGCTGCCGTTAAAATAGAACAAAAATTCTTGTGTGTGTGTATGGAAACATGAGATACCTGAATCTGTAAATCAGGTGTCAGTGGGCATTCTAAAACAGCTTGTTGACACTACACGCGGACTTTTAACAGCTACCACCACGTGGCTACGCCGGAACTGTGTTGTTATCACTCCTCGTTTCCCCCACCACTCGACCGAGGCAGAGCCGACGCACCCCACCACCGCGCCACTTTCCCCCTCCACTGGCCGGCGGTGAGCCCTCA
This sequence comes from Schistocerca serialis cubense, assembly GCF_023864345.2. Lineage (NCBI taxonomy): Eukaryota > Metazoa > Arthropoda > Insecta > Orthoptera > Acrididae > Schistocerca > Schistocerca serialis. The sequence goes on along the minus strand of NC_064649.1, from coordinate 64,837,881 downwards.
TCCCCACCACGAGGCGCCCCTCCGGAGCAGCTGGAGTTCACCGAGTTCCTCCGTCCACCGAGAGATGGCACTGCCGTCGGTGCCATGTCGTTTCCGCCGCAAACGGCACAGCAGAAACCAGGTGAGTGCCTCGTAAAGACGAAAATTATGTCGACGCCTCCCACTTTCGCTTTCAACAGCTCTGTTTTGTCCCGACTGCATTGCAGTCAGCGGTGACCTGCGAAATACTGGAACTGCATTCTCCATCATCTGTCTCAGTTCAAGAGTGAGGATGGAGCCTGGAGCTCACCATACACGGACGTCTATTTTTCAGTACCACGCTTGGATCGTAAACTCAGTTTTTCTGTTGCATTATTCTTTTCCATCTCGGTTTTAGTAATTGTTTGAATGACTTTACTGATGCTGGACAAATTCCACAAAAATCAGAGTTGATAGGAGAATGTAAAAAAGAAATTTAGCGAACTATGAGGAATAGATGAAGAAAACTGTTAAGTAATGTCAAACCCGCACCTTAGTAGAGCAAAAACAATCAAAATAAAAAAATATAAAAACAAGAAAAATATGCTGAAATATCCTGCCCAGTTGCTTTAATTTCAGTTTTTTTCCAGTTTTATAAATTCGCAAGCTTACTCTCTGGCTGATATACACAAGTGATATTAGTCTCGCAAATAACCAATTAACGTCCTTGTTTTGCTCGTGCCAATTAATGTTGAAATTTAGCCTCCGATATTTCACGTCCACATATATTTGACAGGGTTAAATATGAGAATATACCTTTAATTTCTCTTTCATTGCAAATATGAGCCAATAATTACCCCAAAGCTGTGAAATTTCAATACATGTATTGACAGAAACTACAAATAATGTTCTTACCTTCTAAGTGGCTCTGCAGAAAATGTAAAAATTTTCGCCGTGACTAGTAACACTTTGTGAGATGTTCTTCACTATGCAGTAGAAGTTTTTTATCTGTAGTTGAAAGGATTTTTACTGTATCTTAAGCATACAGTATTTTAGTTACCTTTGGTAAGACACGTTTCCCTCTGTGTAGTATGTTTTGTTTCTCGTATGGTGTAAAAACTTTTAGCCTTTGGTATGTGAGATTTTTACCATTTATCTTCAGTACGTGATATTTTAGTTATCTTTGGTTAATAATTTGTAGATATATTTTCTTGTGTGCACCATAATTTGTTTCCACTTGTGTGGTAAAAAATGTTTACTATCTGTCTTCGGTATGCGATATTTTATTCATACAATACTCTCAAACCTTGCAGTAAGATGTTTACTTTTTGTGTATGCAGTAGTGAATGTTACCAATTCCTAACCAAGTCAGTGGTTATGTCTTTCATGTTTTTGTTGAAACACTCTGCAGATTGTACTATAATATTATTGCCTGCCTGCATTCCAGTAAACAATTAAAGAAATGCCTTGAAGTTAATTAAAAGGAGATAACAACGAAAGAATTCAACAAAAGAGGCAGTCTATGCTTCAGTTATCTTAGTTATGTTTACTTGAACAAGCGACGTAAGAAGAAAAATGTATAGTGCTCATTAGTATTGCGTGTGTAAATTACGGCACACATATTTGATGATACTGTGTGTTGACCTTGTCTCTGTGCTGCACGTTACAACATTCTAGCACTCCAGGTATCTTTCTGTTGTTCCTTTTTGTACGGGGAACAGTCGTCTGTGTATCTGGTAATGAGATTAGTTTGCGCTGACGTGTATCCGCGTCTTGTAGACACGGTAGAATGCAGTTGTGAAAGGGGACAACGCGATGCGAGGAGCATTATTTTATTACTCCAGTCGCGCTGAAGGTAGTTCAAGGACGCGCCGCCAGGGCGCAGCAGCGTAACCCACTGCAGGGGGCCCAAGGACGTCGGCAGAGAGCTGTGTGGTTTATCTTTCGCGCTGCTTTGATGAATGCGGCGGTAATTACACTCTGGAATTAGCTCGCCGTTTTAACGTGTGGTAGCCTGATGAGGTGCGAATTAGTTGAACCGTGCCATCTTTGCAGGTGTCTGCTCTTACTGCTGTGACGTCGCGTAAATTGGAGCTACCGGCGGGTTGAAAAGTGAGGGGAAGAGAGGAAGAGAGAAAGAGAGAGAGAGAGATGACGTGGCCACCCAGCTGACAGCAACGCCTAAATTACGCAGCGCCTTGCAACTCCGAAGCAATGCAAGTTGCGTAGATTTGTTTCGATGTTCCTGCCAATTGCATTGCACCCACAGCTCGGGCTGAAAATAAAGACTAAATGAGGTGACGGTGGCCACAGAAAATTTTTTACACACGCAACTTCTAAGCCCTTCCTCTTCTCATTGCATTTTTACTGCTTCTGCATTCGAATCTTTCACGGAATAATGCTCAGGCTATGTCTGCTGAAATGATGTGGACTATGTAAACAATTTTTTATTTCTTTTCAATATTTAAATGTTGGCAATGCGGATTACATCAGTACACAGCACTACAGTATTACCATCAACTACAGTTATCAGCCTTGCTTCAAAGAGCATGAACTAATAATTACAACAACGAGCAAGCTAATGTAACCCTAGATATAGGTCTATAGTTAATGACAGCCTTTGTTTTCAAATGCAAAAATTTTCTACATTGCAATTTTCATTTAGTGTACACGATCTTTATTACTACCCAGAACAATTGGTGCAAATACATGTAATCCACTACAGTATGCAGAAGCACTTACTGAGTTACAAAAGGAGTACCAACTTCATTAATTCAGATTTGGTTCCCTGAGAGCACTACGCTTCTCAGATATAAAATTTATTCTAAAGCTAGGTTATTGAAAATATACGTTCTTAGTCTTATATTGGAGAGGACGTGATGACAACTCGGTTCGCTGACATGTAATTTGAACAAATATCACTTTATTTATGAGACAGATAAAGTAATCGTTTATTATACAAACAGCTATGTCCCAAATCTGATTAATCTGATTCAGTATACATACACCAAATTATTTACTACTAACAAGCAATTGCTTACAATGAAACAACTCTTTATCTGCATACTAGAAGAAACTAATCATACTGATAGTTCAGTTTTGCTGTGTATTACAGTGATAATACATATTTTGACTGTGCAGGCAAACTGGTGGAATTCTGTTCTGTACTGTACAATGAGAAGAAAAATATCTTTCATTAAGTGATTGTACCATCGCTTCTTGGCAGAAGAACACATTTATAAATGAAAATCACAACATGTGTATCTTATACAAGATTTACTTAATCAGTTTTTAGGTTACAAAACTTCCAATTAGAAAAATAAAAGGGTACAAATCAGGAAAAACATTAATACTAAATACATTCTTTACATAACAATTTAAATTTACAATCCCACTGAAATTAAATTAGTACCTTACAAGAGTAATAATAAGACTGTCTTTAAGAGGTGTTACATATGGATAGCGATAGATACACAGAGTAAACGATAGAACTGATAATTTTAACAAGACTTTTATCCATTGTGGATGTGGACCTTGATAATTTTAACAACAGACTGCATTAAAAACAGAGTATATTAAGTACATGGGCAATCACAATAAAACAAATGAAATATTTATTTATTGTGATTGCCTGTATATTTAACATATTAATTTTTTTAGAACTGTCAGTTCTTTTACTACATCCATATATCACTTTCCATGTGTAATGCCTGGTCAGTTCATACTTTAGTATTTTTGACAAGTACTAATTTTATGTTATTGGGATCGTTAATTTAAACTGTCATATAAGCACTATCTTTCGAGTTTATTGTTATGTTTTCCCTGGTTTGTTTCCTTTCTATCTATTTGGTGTTCGCTACATACCTTCTTAACTGCATTACCAATGCCCTGTCAAAGATGGCACTGACTGTGTGTTTGTGTCTCAGTGTAGATGGGGTACATATTTTTCAATGTTGTTTCGAAATACTGCAGCTCTTTTGACCGTAATACTACCTTAAAATCTTAAAACCGATAATTAGATAAATTAATTTTTTAGAATACAAACAATATTGTGTTTTTCATTCATCAGAATGTATTTGTGCGCAGAAAGTCAGGGACTTTTTCTAAAATAAAACGTATCTCCACCAATATTATTTGGTTTTATAATTAATTGTTAACAAATTACTTCATTTGCAATTTTAGTTTGAAGTATGCTATTTTATTGTGTAATAGAGTAATACTGCCGTAAACTAAGTGTACATTGGTAGCCTTACTGTGGAGAGCACCTGATGGAAACTTATTCAGTTAATATGAAATGAAAATATATATTCACATAGTATCTAAAAATACCTAGCTCATCTAATCTTTTATGAAGCACTTCTGGTTATCACTCCAATGAGTGAAAAATAGTTGATTTTTTTCCGCTCCGTTCGATGGGCTCACAATTTTGACCTTTACTCATTTTCAAGTAGATTTTATAAAAAAAAAAAGCGATAGCGAACACAATAACTTTGAAAAATTGTGGTAACTTTCTATAGCCACAGATTGTAAACTCTGTAAATATCTTTTATTTTTCGAGTCAGTGAGAGATATTTGATTTCTAGACAGTATCATTGTGAATTTGTTTCAGAACCTGGAAGTGTTGGGCAAATTTAATTGATAACTTTAACTACAGACTAGCGTGGAATAATATTACACTGCATAGATCGCAGTCGCATTTACTAACGTTTCTTCGACACTTTACGCTACCGCTTTCCTTCCTCAAGCTTAATATAACTTCTTCGGCCTACTTAGAAAACTTTTGCAGTTTTTTTAAGTCATTGGCTGTTGAAAGGTGGTCTACCGTTTGGTCGGACATGTAGCTGGTGAAGTTCACTGCAACGTGCGTCGATCAAATCATAGACTTAATTCTGTTAAAAAATTAAGAAACACACCTAAACACAATCGGAACCTCGTCTTTTGTATGTGACGTACTTGTAAAAAGGAAGTTTTCTATACGTTCCTGGTGTGTCAGGAAGATGCCAGAACTGTTGACTCCTTATTAAATATTCTCCTTTGGGAATAACTCTGGCCCAATTGGAGCTAGCTGGTATATGACTGAAAGGCACTGAACACTCAATTAAACTTGGCTGCAATCCAGGAATGACAAATTAAGAAGGTATTGGATTAGGCTCAGAGAAACGACGTGAAAAGACCTCTGCACAACACACAGACTTATTCCAGTCAGAGAATCAAGATTTATTCCGTGAATACCGCATTGCCTTAGTGTGCCCTGTAGGGGATTATGGTTTGTCCTTGCATTCGTATGACCTTTCAAGTGCCATAGCCAGTCGGTTCTAGGAGGAACTACAGTTTTCTCGTGGATAAATATTGCCCGTGGTGACAGAAGTGATAAATACAGCAGTTAAAAGTCGTAGGAAGCAGCTGGGGTCGAACACCATAACTTTGATACATGGTCTGGCGTTTACCCACTTTCATTTCGGGTACTCAACACCCGAAATAATTAATTTTCAATGAGACAGAAAGACCGAGTTACGATAATCATAGTTGTCATATGCAGGATGATGTTTACAGAATTACATCTGAAACTGTCTTGTATCTGGCTTAATTCCTTGCTTCTCAAGTACTTCCCTCAACTGAAAACTGGAATTGTCTCCTGTATATCCATCTTCGCGCCTGCATCTCTCTGTTCGTATATTGTCATCACACTCATCTTTCCCTGTCCAGTCTTTAGAGAACACTCTACAAATTCTTTATCTACTTGCAGAACCAATCCAACTTTGCTTTTATCTCATACTATTCAGAAGCTCTCAAATTACCGTTTGCACTCTGCTGCAGTAAGGGAAATTTTATCTGGACCTCCGAGTCACGGGCGTTAACAGAAATTTTTTCGTGGAAGGACTGGAGGCCCTAAAATTCCCGTGTTTTATATAAATGAACTGGTCAGATTCTGAACATGGCATGCCACAGGAACTAAATTTTATAGATGGTACAAAAAACTTAATGTCACAGAGAATTGATGGTTATTCACTCAATATAATAATATAAACTCTGTACCCCAGATTTCATGGGAGGGGTGCGAGACTAGAACCTCTTCTCGCACGCCCCCTGTTCCTTCACCACACGACACTCGTCGATGTCTAGGTTCAGAGCATCCATTTTAAAATTGGCCTTAGAGGTAGCAATTCTGGAGGTAACAGTACAACATCTGTTGTGGACAGTGAGGATCAGAAAAAGTGGGTTATCTGCCTCATCTCAGGATCATGTAGCAATATTAATGTCTGTGACACAGTACTGGGTGGTTATAATTAAAGAGCAGCTACTCATGGAGGTCCAAAGTGGGCTTTAATTATCGGACGTAGCAGAACTTAGTAGATATTCTATTGTATTAATGTGGGACCGATTTACGTTGGGAAAAATATAGCAGTTGCATTTTTGGCCACCAGGTGCAAATCTGGCGCTCTACAGCATGTTGTTGGCCTCTCTGGTGCTCATGTTGAATAAACTGTGTTTTATGGTGGTTAATGCCTTTCCCACTTGTTTGATCTTTTCTGACCAAGTTCTGTTTCTAATCCATTATATAATTACGTGCACATTTCTAAACATCTTTCATGCATTTACAGCGCCAGATTTGCGAATAGTGGCCAAAGCTTGAACTAATTTTTTTCCTGCCTCAATCGGTCCCGCAATAACGCGTTAGAGTATCTACCTACTTTCACTGCTATGGGATAATTATGGCACACACTTGATCTCTGTGAGCAACTGCCCTTTAATTGTAACAACCCGGTAGATTCCTAGACCACCCATTTGCCTGTTCTCGGTGCTGGCACCGGCGGCACAGTTACGACTAATTCAGACAGCGCATGTTTGCTGGACACGCACCGGTTTGGTGAAGTGTGTCAGGAAGGACGGAGAGGGTGGGAGTAGGTAATATAAAGGAAGGGGGAGGCTGGAGGCCAGGGACCCGAATTATCCGGTGCCGTACGTGCGAATGGGTGCGTTCCTGAGCGTGCAAGAAGCCACCAGGGGTGTCCAACCACGTCGCACGCTGCGCCGCTGGTCACTCGCACACCTGCGACTGTGAAAGGAGATCGTTGTTACACGTGTAAATATTCGTCTGGCTACATTTCTTCTTTATTGTTCACACATGAGATCAGTTTCGAACTGCTGGCTCATTTTCGAGTGTTCCACCAGGCATTTTTCGTGATAGACGAAGTGGCTACTCTTGCCAAATCCATGAGAGGGAAACTAGTTCGTCTACTGTTCGCCCGCCAGGGAAATAATCCACATTGGTATATTAAAAGAGGTGTCCCACAAGGCTACATTTTAGGACCAAAAATACTCCTTTCTTGGCGAATTACACCTGCAGCCTTTATCGTGACTGTTATGAGTATCAGTTGAAACTGCAAGATACAGTTTAATTTAATTTCTGTTAAGCGTGTTCAACCTGTCAACAGATGGATTTATATCAATATTAACATCACGTATAAGTGATGTATGTCTGACTTTTGAGTATCTTGCACCACTGTTTGGTAGCAGAAGACCACACCACAGTCCAAAAAAAGCCCCCACTCCCAACCCCAGAAGAAACACACACACACACACACACACACACACACACACACACACACACACACACACACACACACACACACTATCTTAGCACAAGTCTCAAAGTGTTGTGCAGCTCTGTAAGTGCAAAGGTGAACAATTATATAAACGTAAACACCTCCCCTTCTCCTGTAGTATTTACATCATAGACTGCATAACAGGTACAAAGGCAGGTGTCCTGAAACACATTCCATCAGATTTACGTCATTTGCAGACTAATAATGATACATATTACAAGGAGTATGTTTTTAGGTTTTTTAGTACCTCGAAGTATGTGTGGCAAGAACAAGCCGTTAATGCTTATTTTTCCCCGGGCAGGAGGTCAGGTACTGAAGCGTGGACACGTGAGCACAAAGCGGTTAGTCTGTACTGACGGGTGTAATCCAGTTAGTGGTGCAGCTACGGCCATGCAGTTAACATCAGGTCGTTAATTATGTGCCGTGTTCGTGCGAAGACTGTTTGACACAGAGAAAAAACAACCAACACACCTATGTGTGTACATAAAGGTAATACATATAGAATTATATGCATTTATATCCATTACACCCTGTATATAAAGGGTCAGCGTTAATATAACCGACAAACTCCAGGGACGGATTCCAGACTGGAAATAGAAGTAAATAGGTCTTATGAACATGTGTCAAGAAATCGATGGTGTGTGTCCAACAACAACAAATTAACCCAGAACACAGTACAGGAATGCATCGGAACCACAACAGAAGTTCAAAGTAGCCTCCTCGGGACGAAAAGCACGCATTCACACGTCGCATCACGCGTTGCTCCACTCTTTCGTAGTTTGGCTTACAGTATGTTGGCGGACAACTTGCCTGGAGCTGGAGAAGGCGTTTCTCCAAATCTGGTGCGAGCACAGTCTGCCATCTCCCTGCACGTTTGATTGTCTCAAACGACCCATTATCACACAAATGGCCTATAAGGGCTTGGAATGTAGCGCGATGTGTTTGGCGTCTGTGAAGGTACTTGTTTTGGTATAACAATGCTGCCTCCTGACTGTTTCCATCAGCTTGGCCGTACAGAAATACCGTCTGGGCTCGTTCCCGACGTGAATACCGGACCATTGTGCTGCTTACAGAACCTTGTGTCAATCACACAGCCTGCAACACACAACGAACACACCGCAGGTGGTCGGAGGAACTTACGAGGGTAACCACAAAAGTAATGTCTTTATTTTTTTATAAGTACGTAGACATGTTTATTTCTACAAGGGTTTACATCAGTTTACAGCTTGAACATTTAGCTATTTTTCGACATAATCACCATTTCTGTCGATGCATTTTTGTAGACGCTGTGGCAGTTTTTGTATGCCCATGTCATACCAGCTCGCCGCCATGCTGTTCAGAAAGTTATGAACCTCTTCTTTCACGTCGTCGTCGGAGCTGAATCGCTTTCCGGCCAAATGTTCTTTTAACCTAGGGAACAGGGTCACTGGGCGCCAAGTCAGGACTATAGGGTTGGTGGGTGATTATGTTCCACTGGAACTGCTGCAGGAGAGCAACGGTTTGCCGAGCGATGTGTGGGCGAGCGTTGTCATGGAGAATGTGTACGCTCTTGCCCAACATTCCTCTTCTTCGGTTCTGAATTGCCCGTTTGAGCTTTTTCAGAGTCTCACAGTACCTGTCAGCGTTAATTGTGGTCCCGGCAATTCAGCTCCGATGACGACGTGAAAGAAGAGGTTCATAGCATAGCTTTCTGAACATCATAGCGGCGAGCTGGTATGACATGGGCATACAAAAACTGGCAGAGCGTCTAAAAAAATGCATTAACAGAAATAGTGATTATGTCGAAAAATAGCTAAATGTTCAAGCTGTAAACCGATGTAAACCGTTGTAGAAATAAACAGGTCTATGTACTTATAAAAAAATAGGAGACCTTACTTTTGGGCTTACCCTCGTACATTCGTCAGTGTCAGCTACCGTGGCAACGATGCATCCACACACGTGTTCACAGGTTTTCCGCCATTTTCAGTCAGGAATCCATCCCTGCAGTCTGTCTCTCTCACAATAATTTGCGATTGTTTACAAGAACTTGTCCTTCATTTTGCAGTGTTTTCACTACATTATTGCACGTTTCGGAGCACAGGTTCATCATCAGGATTTCAGCTGATTAGCGAAGAACTTCCCCAGTGCTTGCCGAGCAGTAACGGGAAACTTATCTTTGGATGACCGGACGACGATCTGAACCAGCGTCCTCCCGAAACGAATGCCTTACCACTGCTGCGAGAACCCAGCCCGGTGAACAGTTTTGCCGAGGCGCGTTCGATTTGAAACCGCGGCGATAATCGAGAGCGACGCGGGGCTTGTTATGCGGGGCCCGCTAAGCGACAGCGAATTCGATTGAAAACAACAAGTGCGGCGAGCGGCCCCTCCCAGCACGCTGCCGGCCGGCACAGACGGACAGGCGGGCCGCTCGCTGTGTGTCCGCGTGACGCGCAATAAAACCAGCAGGGCGACGCGGCGCTGTAAATCCGGCCGCCTGAAATGTTTACGAGCTGGCATACGTGACTTACTGCGCTTAACAGTGGCTTGTATACGGCGTGTACCGGCGCGGGGGCCGTCCGGAGCGGGGTCGCGCAGCCGCTGCGAATTAGGCCCGCGCTCTCTGCCGCCCCGCAAAAGGCGCTTAGGCCCGGCTCGCAAGCTTCCGGGACTCCGTCCTTACCTAGACCTCGCGTATCAGTACATCCGCCGGCCACAAAAACCGTTTACAATGATATGTGGAATGCGGCGTCCCACAAGGCTCCACTCTGGGACCAAAAATATTTCTTCCTGTGCGTGAGCATGCTTACAGATAAGAGTCGGAACTTGATAGGTAGGACACATTCATTCTAAAGTCCACCCCCGGTAGCTGAGTGGTCAGCGCGACAGAATGTCAATCCTAAGGGCCCGGGTTCGATTCCCGGCTGGGTCGGAGATTTTCTCCGCTCAAGGACTGGTGTTGTCCTAATCATGGAGGTCTTAGCTTCTAGCTATAACGTACCCTAATCTCTTCTAGTTATCTTAGGTTTTCGGATGGTAGATGTTAAAGGCATGGTGAGCGACGGCCAGCGTCTTGAGGGTCATTCCAAGACCCGGGCCGCCGCCCACAATCAGGTGACGGGCAATATTATACCTATCCCTTCTCTATTCAATTCTCTTCCTTCCTTCTTTCTAAATATTTAATTTCTTTTTGTTTATTAATATCTCACTTGATTTTGCATTAGTTACAAGTTTTTCTAATGCTGCACAAAAAAAGATATCAAATGGATGTAAACAAATAGAGCCCGGCTCCACGTGGCGGGACACGGACAACGGTGTGAGTGGGGACGGGAGCCGGTGTGGTGCTACTTTCAGTCACTCCGGACCCCGGATCCAGTCACAGCGACTATGTGGCAACATACGACGCACCATAAGAAATTAGGTGGTGGATCATAAAATATAAGCAGCTAGTGAAAAAAAAGTGTCCTAATAATCACAATCATTTCATCCCCATCGACACGCAAGTCGCCTTAGTGGCGTCAAATCGAAAGACTTGCACTCACACGTCATTATATTATTATTATTATTATTATTATTGATTCTACAATCAAATACGTTTCTTCTTGAATATTTGTCGCTGGGGCGAATCCGAACTTGTCCAGTACACCAGAGGGAACTACAACGAAGAGCCAAAGAAACTGGTACACCTGCCTAATATCGTGTGGGGCGCCCGCGAGCACCAAAAGTGCCGCAACACGACGTGGCATGGAGTCAACTAATTTCTGAAGTAGTGGTCGGTCGGTTGGTTGGTTGTTTTTGGGGGAAGGAGACCAGACAGCGAGGTCATCGGTCTCATCGGGTTAGGGAAGGATGGGGAAGGAAGTCGGCCGTGCCCTTTGAAAGGAACCATCCCGGCATTTGCCTGTGGCGATTTAGGGAAATCACGGAAAACCTAAATCAGGATGGCCGGACGCAGGATTGAACCGTCGTCCTTCCGAATGCGAGTCCAGTGTGCTAACCACTGCGCCACCTCGCTCGGTCTGAAGTAGTACTGGAGGGAATTGACACCATGAATGCTACAGGACTGTATATAAATCCGTAAGAGTACGAGGAGGTGGAGATCTCTTCTGAACAGCACCTCGCAAAGCATCCCAGATATGTTCAACAATGTTCATGTCTGGGGAGTTTCGCGGCCAGCGGAAGTGTTTAAACTCAGAAGTGTGTTCCTGGAGCCACTCTGTAGCAATTATGGACGTGTGGGCTGTCGCACTGTTCTGCTGGAATTGCCCTAGTCCGTCGGAATGCACTATGGACATGAATGGATGCAGGTGATCAGGCAGTATGCTTACGTGCATATCACCTGTTAGAGTGGTATCAGAAGTCCCCTATCACTCCAACTGCACACGCCCCACATCATTAGACCCTCCACCACCTAGAACTTCCTCCTACTGGCATGCAGGATCCATGGATTCATGAGGTTATCTCCAAACCCGTACATGTCCATCCGCTTGATACAATGCTTCCAGTCATCAAAAGTCCAAAGTCGGTGTCGAGGGACCAAGGCGAGGCGTAGAGCTTTGTGTCGTGCAAATGTTCAAATGTGTGTGAAATCTTATGGGACTTGAAATTTCCTGGCAGATTAAAACTGTGTGCCCGACCGAGACTCGAACTCGGGACCTTTGCCTTTCGCGGGCAAGTGCTCTACCAACTGAGCTACCGAAGCACGACTCACGCTCGGTACTCACAGCTTTACTTCTGCCAGTACCTCGTCTCCTACCTTCCAAACTTTACAGAAGCTCTCTTATGGGACTTAACTGCTAAGGTCATCAGTCCCTATGCTTATACACTACTTAACCTAAATTATCCTGACAAACACACACACTGATGCCCGAGGGAGGACTTGAATCTCCGCCGGGACCAGCTGCACAGTCCATGATTGCAGCGCCTTAAACCGCTCGGCTAATCCCGCGTGGCTGTCGTGCAGTCACCTGGGTTACACGATTGGGCCTTCAGCTCCGAAAGCCCATATCGATGATGTTTCACTGAATGGTTCGCACGCTGACACTTGTTGAAGGCCCAGCACCGAAATCTGCAACATTTTGCGGAAGTGTTGCGCTTCTCCTACGTTGAACGATTCTCTTCCGTCGTCGTTGGTCCCGTAGGTTATTGACGGTACATTCGTGAAATGGTCGTACGGGTATATCCCCAGTTCATCGCTACCTCGGTCATGCTGTGTCCTATCGCGTAGCATCAGTAACCGATCTAACAACTGCGGCAGGCACTTGTTCTCTTATACAGGCGTTGCCGGCCACAGTTCCATGCTCTGCCTGTTTACAAACCTCTGTATTTGAATACGCATGCCTACGCGAGTTTCTTTGGTGCTTCGGTGTATTTGGAAAAAGCAGTACTGCAAGATTCCATCCTGGATCGAAAATACGTGAACGCATACGAAGGGTGAATCCGAACTTAACGTCTAATAAGGAGAGATCTCCAGTGATGGGACCGACTTTTTAAACTCGTATGTTTGATTGTTTAGGTTAGGATTCTGGGTATCACCCCTCGCAGCTATTTACCATGATTGGCTTTCGTTTACTAGTAATCGACGAAAAAACTTTCGTAATGTTGCATAATAATATAGACATTTAAAACTCTAAGAATTACGTCGACTGGTGTATTGGCGTAATGGTTACATTCTTCATACGTAGAAGATAGATGGTTCGAATCTTATAAGGTACCTTTAATTTTTTTATTTTTAAATCTTTATCGACATGAAATTAGACATTTTTATTCAATTATTTGGTTTAAATGTAGTTTTTTTTAATTTCTAATACTGTTCCACGTTATTTTAAACATCGTTTTTGATATGTTCTAATTTTTCTTCTTTTCATTATTCTTTCATATGGAATTTTTGTTCATGTGATTTTAATTATTGGTATGTATTAACTACGAATTAATTTCTTCCGTTTTATCATCTTATATTTTCGTCCACGTTACTGCACCAACTATTTCTGTTCTTCATTTTGCATTAATTTCGTTTTATTTATAATTCCTTCTTTCCATTAAATCTACATCTGCGTTATTCTATTCATAGTGCAGGAAGAATTTAATTTTGAAATGCTTCCATGACGTTTACCATCGAAAAAAATACATCTTGTAACGAAAAATACATTCCTCACACAATTGCACGTTCGATAAGAATGGATTATTTCGTCTTTTGTTTTTAACCGAAAACTCAGCATTCTTAAACATGTAATTGAAGTTACATGCATATAGATTCCAAATGAAAGTAGAATGAAAGGAAAAAAGCGAGAGCAAATCAAAAAGTTAAAACAGTGATCAAAACAACGTGATCAAAGATCAGAAATAAAAGCGTTACATTTAAATCAATTAATTGAATAAAAAAGTGGAAACTCGTTTGGATAAAGTTTTAAAAATAAATAATTTAAAAGTACCTAATGTGATTCGAACCAAGACCATTCTGGCTGCGAGGAATGTACACTAACCAATACGCTATGCCACTTGAGCTAACACTCCGACTCGACTGATCTCGCCGTCGACGGAGCGTTAAGCTGTTCTGTTCTCTCCTTATTTCATGTGGTAATGATACGAAACACCTCCTGTACTGTTTCTGACCGAGTAAACCGTCGCTGAATACTCCTGTGAGCGTCGCTACATTACTGATGTAATACGCCGAGTACCGTGACAAGGTCAACAAGAAACTTCACCCACACAGATGAGAGGAAACCAGGAAATGAACAGAGTTCATGACGAAGAAGGTCCAATGCATACGGGTTCCGATTCACCTACTTTTTCTTCTTTTTTAAAAAAAATAAAGGGGCTACAGCTACTGGAGATTGTACAATCACGTAATAATTCGAAGAAGAGAGGGGAGGGGGTGGAGAGAGAGAGAGAGAGAGAGAGAGAGAGAGAGAGAGAGAGAGAGAGAGAGATTAAAAAATAACTGGAAAGCATGTCAAAGGATGAATCTATGAGCCTGGAACTGTGCCCCGTTCCAATTACAGCAATTAGTTTACGTAATGCATGTTTGTTTACTTCCCATTCCATCGTTTGCACACGCCAAATTCAGCCTTACTGCGTCACTAGGTGTGCAGGCAAAAACATTGCTTATACCGCAGTTGCATAATATGGTGCTATGCCAGCAGTATCTTTATTTATAGAGCATCAGATCAAGCGCTGCAACAGCGGAACGGAAAGAAAAACATTCCACGAAATAAAGGACTAATACTTCTACTTCACTGTCATGGATGCAATTTTCTCTTACTTAAACTTCATCATGTTTCTTAACCTTTTTTTTTTTATTTCCCTGCTGGATTAATCGCCTGTTTGGATTTTACGACCGCTTTTGTAAGATGACCGGCCGGCAGCGGTTCTAGGCGCTCAGTCCGGAACCGCACAACCGCTACGGTCGCAGGTTCGAATCCTGCCTCGGACATGGATGTGTGTGATGTCCTTAGGTTAGTTAGGTTTAAGTAGTTCTAAGTTCTAGGGGACTGATGACCACAGACGTTAAGTCCCATAGTGCTCAGAGCCATTTGAACCATTTTTTTTAAAGATGACCGTAATTCCTTTGGAACAAAGGTGATGAAATCAGCTGATCATCATCTTACCAATTCATTGTTCCGAAGTGCTATTTCGCCGAAATCGATTGTCCTATCCTGACGGAAGGGTATCAACGAAAGTTCGTCTGCTAGGTCAGTGGTCTGCAAACTCATTAGCCAACAGCCAGTTATCAAGTGTCCAACGATTGAAATTCGTTTAGAGAGTCAGATTTTTTAAACTGATACTGTATGGGCAAGTACACTGTTGCTATGACACTCGTGACCTGACCGTTGCTAAAAACATCCTGAATATGATTGACGTACGCTCGATGAGATCGAACCGTTCCAACTCTCCCATTCGCACTCGTCTTGTATACTTGTTTCGTCTGTCTCTTTTTGTTTATCCCTTAAATATGTCCATATCACCTCAATATATCTTTCTCAATACTCGACACTATCCCCATTTTCACTCACTAACGCTCACTGATATATCTAAATAAACTTTACTTGGTGAACTGTATTTGTTGTTTCTAATTTTAGGTGCAATTCCAGGTTCTCATCAATCAAAACGACTGATCAGTTTACTCTTCGTAAGATTGATGCCTGAAAATGATTGTTTTCATAAGTACGTGGACCCGAATAACCAATAACAGCAAAATGACAGTTTTTTCAGCTCGTGACATGAGCCAGAAACACTGTTCAATGTGATAAAAATGAACGTATTTTCCTTCTCTAGCTCTTTTAAAGCAGACGACTTGTGTTGAGAAGTGAGTTCACATTTGTTTTCCCCCAAGTTTTATATATCAGCGTAATGGGGTTCAAATTTCGAGCTGCACAATTCTTTGCTTTTTAAATCCAGCAATTTATGAAACGTGTTGAGAAAAGCTTACCTCATATTTAAAGCTGTTGTCTTGAAGAAGCAACTGTCAGCATCAGAATATTACTTTCTCTGTGATGTTTCAAGAAGCTCTGAAAGTAAATCAAAGTATCCTTTTCAAAATCTAGAGAGAAAAATAGCCATAATTTTGTCATCGAGTGAAATAGTTTCTCCTAACTTGAAAATATTGCGTTTCTCTTACCCCCCCAGTTTACGATTAAGCTGACGTACATGATACACAACGTGTGAGAGGAAATAAATTTTTTTTAAAACACTGATCGCTCGTCAGCCCTGGGTGGTGAACACTCTTCTCAAGGAGAAATGATTTAATTTCTGCCAAAATCAGCATACCCTGTCATGCAGCAGAATATCTACGTACTCACTTCCCAATTCAACTAAATATTCTTTAAATTGGAGATGATCAAGAGCTTTAGCACTGCTCCTTAACGCCCACAGGTGTTATTTTCTGGAAGAGGCAGGCACGCTCTAGGGGACGAAGATCCGCGTTTTGCCGACCACTGTGCTAGGTGAACAGCAGTCGTTGACTTGGAAAAGTGGGGAAGTATTGTAGCCGGCGAGTTCTACGCAGCGGTTTCCTTGATCGAACGTCCACGTGCGCATCTCCAAGACGATCGGCAAAAGCGAGGCGTACAGTCTGTTCCGGCAGTCCAGTCGAGGCGACTGCACAGTGTGCCCCATAAGTCACGGCTGCGCCCCGGCGCGTTACATAATGGGCGCCTATTTAATTAGGCGATTACACCGACTTGGCGCCTCGTGCATCAAAACGCGCGGCGGTAGGGCTGTAATCAGATACGGCAGCAACGTGCGTGCAGACCTGCCCGGTTGGCTAGCTAGCCAGTAGCCAGTCGCCAGCCGCGCCGTGGGCGGTTAGCGCGCAAGTTGCAGCTTTCGCAACGCGATTTGCCTCGAGAAATACTGGCGAGATAGCCATCGTCTTGTTGTTGGCGCCCGGTGAGCTCTCTATACGCGACGGATCAACTGCACCCAGCCGCTGTGCTGGTGACACCTTTAATCCGCATGGAATGCCTGACAGCCGGAAGACTGGTTCGAATCTGGTCTCGCAGTCCGCATTTAGTTTTCCCGTCATCGTTCTATAATCGTAAATAAACTGTAGGACGTACATTCACGTAAATCAGTGGCTCTTCATCCTCTTATCTTAGGTTGAAGCGTGTACACCGTGACCAGTCACCTCCACATCTAATAGATCACATTTATCACTACGGATTACGATCAAACTTCACCGAGACATATCGCACATGGCTGCATTCAGCAGCCCAAAATACTTTTTTCTTCCTTTGTATGAGAATCTATGCGGGATAGATCGAACTGAACCAATAAGTTCCGGATGGAAGGATACAGTGAAAATGGATTCCTCGAGGCACCACCCTGTAACTAAAAATATTTGTTCCTGCGTACGAGCAATCAGTACTTGACATGTAAGTCAGAGAATCGAAATGTAAGTATTAAGGGAAAAGGTCTCCCACAAGGCACCATTTTGCGACCAAAAATATTTTTCCCAACGTATGAACATGTATAAAGAGTAAGGAAACATGCGAAAACATGTCCCACAACTAAAAACTGGAACCGAAAATAATTCTTTCAGTATTTTAGCATGCATGAAGAGGAAAATGGAGTTTGTTCAGGACAGAATCGTTTTTCCAAAACATGTTTATTTGAAAAGAAAGACAGCGAAAAAAAGATTTAAGGAAATGGCTCCAAACGAGGTACCATTCTGGGCCAAAAATATTTCTTCATACGTATGAGCATGTATTCAGATTGAGTAAATAACGAGGGAAAGGTTGTCCCACAAGGCTCCATTTTGGAACAAAAAATATTTCTTTTAATATATTAGTATGTATACAGGAGAAATTTGAGTTTGCTCAAGGCAGAATCCTTTCCCCAAAACATTTTTATTTGAAAGCAAACTCAGGAAAAAAAGATATAGGAAAAAGGCGTCGCACAAGGTACCATCTTGCAGCCGAAAATATTTCTATCTACAGATGAGCTTGTATACAGAGAGAGTAAAGAAACGTGCGAAAAGGCGTCCTACAAGGCTCCAGTTTTGTACCAAAATTATTTCTTTCAATACATTAGCATGTATGCAGAAGAAAATTGTGCTTGCTCTAGGCAGAATAGTTCTTACAGAATATGTTTATTGGAAAGCAAAGACGTGAAAAACGGATGTAGGGGAAAGGCGCCCCACAAGGTACCACCCTGCAACGGAAAATACATTGAACATGTACACAGAGTGAGTAAGAAAAACATGAAAAAGGTTTCCCACAAGGCTCCAATTTGGGACCAAAAATATTTCTTTCAATATATTACCTTGTAGATAGAAGAAAATTGTGTTTGCTTAAGGCAGAATCGCTTTTCCTAACATGTTTATTTAAAATGGGCAGAAAATAATCTTCCATCTCAAGGTGATTATTAATGTGGCTGGTCCGAAATATTGTTAAATTACAACAGCGGCCTCACCCTCCATAGAGCTGCAGTTTCGGTGCACATTGGCAGCAGCCTGGCAGGAACCAATCTTCGGCTCGCGTGTCCCTGCGGGTCAGCTCGTTAAGCCCGGCTGGGCAGGTGCTTTGGCTGCGAGCTTGAAGCGGCCCGCCGCCCGGTAAGTGGGTGTTGATTCGGACCGAAATAATTGATAATCTTCTCGCCCGGCGGACAATGATTTACGCGAGCGACCACTCCTTCCGGCGGTGCGGCGACTTTCGCTGCTGGGCCGGCTCTTCTCGGACCCTGACCGCCTAGAGCCCACCTTCCAACTCCCCCTCGCTGCCGCTACACTGTTGGCTATCTTTCCTCTCCTCTCTGCCGTGCCAGAGTACGCGTCCACGTGATTTATACGCGCGCGTTGGCCCGGGCCTAATTTATCGGCCCAGGCGCTCGCTTATTACGAGACCGATGCCGGCGGCAGATAGCGAGTATTTAAAGAATCGGACGTGCCTCGCCGCCGGATATCGCTTTTAAGGGGCGAAGCTCCCGTTTCTGTGCGACTCCTAAGCGTCCCTGCGTCCCCTCAGCTTCGAACTCTGCGGGAGACACCTCCTCTGCTCTTTACACTGGTGAGGAATTTGGGTCGTGTGGCTAAAGCCCATATTTGATGAGGACGCATAAGTCATCAAGTGACTAGGTGACAACCGAAAATGTCGGCCAATTTGCGTATTTTCGTGCTACATATATATACATATTATTCAGCCAAAGTTTTTTCGGACGTCCACATGAAGTTAGTCTATATACATATCAGAGACTGGCTGGCACACAACATCGAAAGTCGAAAGTTTACAAGTTTCTTGGTCTTACCATTTTTCGCATCAGCTGTACATAAATTACAGCAGTTCAAAAGAAAAACGCCTTATGCATGCTTGAGCACCTAGACGACTTCCACCTTAGTTCCAAGGGATCTTCGGTGTGTGTAACATCAGGGTCGAATTCATTATTTTTAAGGCAAACTGCTTTCTCTCAAGTGGCAAAATGGTTGAAAGTGCTACGTGCTGAAAACAATGACCAAAAGGAAAAACTGCAAACTTTCAACCCGTTTGCCGTCTGAGAGAAAGCTGTTTGGCTTAAAAACAATGAATTAAATGATGATCTGACACCACTAAAGACGCCTTGTAACTAAAGCGAAACGTGTCTGGGTGCACAACAATAAAAGAAAAGTAGCCACAATGTGCAGCATGCAAAAGGTGTTTTTATTTTGAATTTCAATAATTTATATCGAAAGTTAAATTCATGTGTAAAATCTCTGCTCTCTTTCTGATCAAAACTGAAGTACGTCGAAACGACGGATTATCGCCACTATTGTTCAACCCTTTCCTGGACAAAGTAATGAGGAAAGGAGGAAAACAACTGTAACTTCAAAAACATGGTTCAAATGCCTCTGAGCACTATGGGACTTAACATCTAAGGTCATCAGTCCCTAGGACTTAGAACTACTTAAACCTAACTAACCTAAGGACTTCACACACATCCATGCCCGAGGCAGGATTCGAATCTGTGACCGAAGCGGTCGCGCGGTTCCGAACTGAAGCGCCTAGAACCGCTCGGCCACACTAGCCGGCTGTAACTTCAAAGACAGTAGAAACCAACATGAATACGACGATTACGAGACGAGACAGAAATCGGAAACCTAGCTTCCGCAGATGACCTGGCGGTACGCTCTGATAACGAAGCAACAGAAATAGTACTAAAACAAATACGAGGGCTGGAACTTTAATAGTGTTAACTATTTATTTACAGCTCGTACAAAACAGATACGTGTTTCAAAGTTCTACTGACCTTCAAAGTAGTCACGAACATTGTGTATAACCCGTTGCCAGCGATGCGGAAGTCTTAGGATACTCTTAGCAGTGCCAGTTGTCTTGACAGTTCGAGCAGCGGGGTCTATAGCTCAACGAATTTGTAGCAGTTCTGAAGCAAGTTCCGTGAAGTGTTTCCTTCAGTTTAGAAATCGAGTTGAACTCACGAGGACTTAAGTCAGAGGAGTGCAGTAGGCGGTATAGCACTTAGCAGCCCCAACAGTCAAACAAATCAGTAACAGCTTGCACTGTACGTGCTTGAGCATTGTCTTGCAAAATTATGGTCAGGTCCTTTGTTGCATAATAAATCATAGGACCAAGGATGAAAGACAGACTATATCTCTCCAAACCCACTGCAAGTCTCTACCAGTGAATAAGAAAAAATAAAAGTAACGGAATAAAGGTATCATTGCTAGATGTGAACGTGAAGAATTCAATCTGTGTGACAGAAACATTAGATCCAGAGGGACTAACAAATCAAATTCAAACATTCCGCAAAAATACGATTACTGGACGCAAGTGTTGGCTAAATAGCTGGAAAACTGACGCCAAATAAATACCATGATAGCTCCAAAGGGTACAAACAAATAGAAAAAGACGCTAAAGAATCAGGATCACCAAAATTTCAGGACCGGGATACATACAGAGACTGAGGTTTCCAGGAATAAGATAGAAGGACGTAACCGTGACCAGAGCAACGGGAACACACATTTACTCGTTGGAGGTGGGTGGGAGGGGGGGTCAACAAATGTCGACTGTGAAATTATTTTTGCGTTGACGTATTAATGTGCGACTGTTTCTCAGTTTTACACTGTCTCTGCGTCGGTATGTTGTGGCAGTTTTGACTGGTAACTCAGTGGACGTCCGCCCCCGGTAGCTGAGTGGTCAGCGCGACAGGATGTCAATCCCAAGGGCCCGGCTTCGATTCCCGGATGAGTCGGAGATTTTCTCCACTCAGGGACTGGGTGTTACGTTGTACTAATCATCGTTATTTCATCCCCATCGACGCGCAGGTCGCCGAAGTGGCGTCAAATCGAAAGACCTGCACCAGGCGAGCGGTCTACCCGACGGGAGGCCCTAGCCACACGACATTTACATTTATTTACTAAGTGGACGGGAAGGAATGGGTTATCACGTTCCTCTCCTCGGTTTTTCGGCTCTGCACCAAGTTGACACTAAATTACTCACTGGGTTGGCTCGACAAAAGCCAATCGCCATTCCTGTTGACATAGACAGTACATTCTCTTACTGTTGTAATGATATTATCTAGGCTTGTAAAGTTCATTTACGTATTATTTTCTGTTTATACTTCACTAAGGAAACACATTCGGCGTTACGTCTAAAATAAGTTCGACTTGGTGTGGATAACGAAGTTCACATACAGTTCTGTTTCCGTTGGTACCTTCAAGTTGCCAGTGGGCTAGTAAAAGATGAACAGTTTCTCATTAATTAGGTAGTTACAGCGAGATATTTTGAAGGTGTACCCAGCGCAATAAGAGCAACAGATGCTCAGGGGAAAAAAGGTAAAACATAAACTGGAGTGGGGTGACCCGCTTCCCCCCATCGGCAGTCAGACAGCAATGGCCGCGGTCTCGGCGGGAGGCTAATGACGTCTTTGCGGGGCTACCGCCCGGTCGGCGACAGCAGGGCAGCTACCCCCACCTGCCACCTCCTGCTGGGAGCATTTGTCTGCCCCTGTCCAGAGGGCGCCGCGTCTCAGTTGTGTCCGGGGGTGGCGAGGGGGCGCCAGCGCCGTCTAGGCCATGGCTGCGCCAAATAAGAGGTGCTCGGTAAGAAATGAAGTGCAGGTATAGAAAAGTTAAAGGCGATAAGGAGATGTAGGACGCTAAGTAGAAAGTAGAGCTCGACAAAGAGAGATATACGTTCGAAGTGACAGAGATGAAGGGAGATGTTAGGTGAAAGAGAAGAAAAGTTGTATGGAGCAGAGCGAGAAATAGAGTGGTAGCATACGAGAGAGAGAGTGGCAGACAGGCAGGTAACTAGAGATAAAGAGCTTTAGTAAGTCAATCAGCATCGAAACGGAGGATGAAAGATGTATGGAAGGCGACAAAGAAAGAGAGATATAACGACTCAGAATAGGTATCTATATGGTGAGAAAATTGAAAATTGATCTTAAACATTGAAAAGTGTGAGGTCATCGAAATGAATGCTATAAGAAATCCGTTAAACGGTACTTGCACTATTCACACAATCAAATCTGAAGGCCGTAAATTCACAACTACGAACAACTTCAATTGGAAATAACACATCGAAAATATAGTGGGGAAGGCGAACCAAAGACTGAGTTTTACTGGCATAACACTTAGAAGATGCAACATATCTACTCAGGAGACTGCCTAGATTATACTTTTCCGTCCTCTTTTGGAGTACTGCTACACGGTATGGAATCCTTACCGCATAGGATTAACGGAGTACATCGAAGTAGGGCAGTGCGTTTTGTATTATCGAGAAATAGGGAAGAGAGTAACATGATACAGGATTTGGGGTGAACGCCATTAAAACCAAGGCGTTTTTCACTGTGGCGGGATCTTCTCAAGAAATTTCTAACACCAGCTTTCTCCTCCGAATCGAAAAATATTTTGTTGACGCCGACATACACAGGGAGAAACAATCACCACAATAAAATAAGGGAAATCAGAGCTCGCACAGAAAGATATAGGTGTTTTACCGCTCGCTGTTCAGGAGCGGAATAACAGAGAATTGTTGTGAATGTAGTCGTTGCCCTGGCCTTTCCAGCGCTTACTGCTGTCGCCATGCAGTAGGAGCGCTTCTCAGACGCTGCTGGAGTACTAGTATATTCTTCGTATTTTACTGTCCCTGTTAATGTATACCAATAAGACAAATATTTTGCTAGACTAATCTGGGGCCGTTCTATCGAATGGGCTCGTAAAACTGCCCTCTAAAAATCATTTTCCTTGCAGCTTTCCGTCGACATTTACATGGTACGAAACATGCGATGTGCAGTACTTATTTGGGTTGGCAAAAGAATAAATAAATAAATTGACTGAGCAAACCTGCCGAAAAATTAGAGAAAATGCGCCTGACGGCTATAATGAGAGACACCGTATAATTATATATAAGAGACATTCAAATGCAAATGGATGCGTGTAGGTGATATGACTCTTAGAGATATAGGGACTTAAGTTGGCAGTGTAGAATGGAGACATTAGGTGGAAGATTGAGGAAGGAACACAGGGGTAGCGATAGGTAGACAGAAAGAAAGAGAGGTAGATAGACAGACAGAGAGAGAGAGAGAGAGAGAGAGAGAGAGAGAGAGAGAGAGAGAGAGAGAGATTAGGAGAAATAAAGGAAAAACCGAGGAAAATTAGGCTTTAACTACTGTATATAACGAGATGACTGCAGACGCAGCACAACGATGGCCCACCTGGGGATCTGAACCCAGTTCCTTCTGCAAACGAGTCCTGGATTTTTAGCCAATGCGCCACCTCGCTCAGACCCTTCCGAATGATCCTCGCCTTACATCTCAGTGGCCTTAATTACGGAATTTAGATAGTGTTCAGCAATCCTTAACTAAATGGCTTACACGACTTTTCTTGGTGGGTGTGGAGGGGGGATGGAGAGCTTCTGAGGGATAACTGCACGAGTTTGCCGTAAGGTTCGTGCCTTGTGCGGTACTTTTAGCGGTAGCTAGGAGACTGCTGACGTACCGAACGCTTCGGGCGTTTTTATGTTCCGGCGTTCACGTAATGAGCTCTGCAATTATATCGGCGCCCTGTGGCCGCATTAGCTGCAGGAGGAGCCCGCCTGCGTCTCAGGCGGCCATCCGTGACGCGGCGGAGCTCAGCTGCCGGCAGAGCTAAAAGCGGCAGCTGCCGGTGCCCACCAGCGGAACTCGCCCAAGCAACGGCTCTGCTGGTCGCTGGTGAGTGGCGGGGGCGAGGGTGACGTCACTACGTCAGCCGGATACAGTCTCCAGTCCAGATGATGGTTGCGAATATAAAGGGACTCAACAACGTGGTTGTCAGTCCCTTAAAACTTTCCTGATGTCTGAAGACATGAAGGACGAGCCATTTTCCCCTCTCTTTAACAGTACTCATTGACAGAGTATTCCGAACCGAAACTATTCAAATTAATACATGAGGTAGAGAACACAGAAACAAATGCATTTTGATAAGAAACATGTGGTCTCTGAAGTCAACCTGTAAAGTTTGGGAATATTTCGGTATTGGTTCTGACGTATGCTGTTGTGTCGGTAACGCTGACTCGAAATGTGTACTGATATTCAAACATCCACAGATGACCTGTTTGGGCCCCTGTGAATGCACGAGGTACTCGACCTCGTGCTCATCAACAGCGTTTCCGTATTAAAGTGTCGGCCGGTATTCTCGGGGACGGGTTGATTGGACTATACGTTTTTCCATTTCACCTCAAAGGAAGGAGATATCGCATTGTGGTGTCACCGCCAGACACCACACTTGCTAGGTGGTAGCCTTTAAATCGGCCGCGGTCCATTAGTATATGTCGGACCCGCGTGTCGCCACTGTCAGTGATTGCAGACCGAGCGCCGCCACACGGCAGGTCTAGAGAGACTTACTAGCACTCGCCCCAGCTGTACAGCCGACTTTGCTAGGAAAGGTTCACTGACAATTACGCTCTCATTTGCCGAGACGATAGTTAGCATAGCCTTCAGCTACGTCATTTGCTACGACCTAGCAAGGCGCCATAGCATTTGATAATTAATATTGTGAAGCATGTACCGTAACGAGAGATGTTCTACAATTGTGGATTAAAGTTAAGTATTATATCAACTACGTACTTTATTTGATACTATTAATTCCCTTAACTGTTCCAGACCTCACGCCAGTCAGCGTGTAATTAAACGTGTGCATTTCGGCCTCCTCTAGCAACACAGTGTTGGCTCTTCTGCCAATACTTCACGCATCATCGCGGAACATGTGATGCCAGACCTGCTGAAGGGGTATCTCTGAGTGTCAGACAAAGCATGTACTTCCATCGTGATAGGGGCCAGCCCATTTCAGCACTGCTATGAGGAATCATCTTTCAGCCACCTTCGGGAAACGATGGATCGGACCACGTGGCCTTCTATATCACCTGAAGTCACGTGTCTGGATTTCTTCTTATGGCACTTTGTGGAGCAGCTGGTACCATTGCGGAAATGCCGGGCATCTTGGAACGGACACGACTATCAATGGTCCATCGATGTACTGCGTGCATACAGGCCAATAGTCGCGCATTGGAGTAGTTCCTCTGAATGCCACCACTGTAATTGACATTCTAAATCGCAATCTAAACAGCATCATAAATTATCTGTAAGTCCATATTTATATAGACGGTTGCTGGACCTCGCTGTTCATTATAAAACACCATCAGCCGTCTCAATTTCCAGTTATCATTTTATTCGAGCAACCAATTTCGCAGCTACATTACGCCATTCACAAGTGATGATCGAAGGGATCGCTGTGTCAAGAAGAAATCTACGGATACCCGTCACTGAATTCGTCCCCTGTTTTGACTGGACCAGAGGTGAGAATCTATCTACACATCAGTCAGGGATCCTGAAGATGGCCTAAGGTAGTGCTAAAACTGGTTGCTGAAGTAAAATAATAACCGGAAATTTAGATGGTTAAAGGTGTTTTGACACGACATTTTATAACTAAATATATTTGTTTTTATGTTCTCTACCTCTTGTATAAGTTGGAACGAATAGTTCCGGAATACCCCGTACTCAGCAGCTCGGTGGTCAGCGCGGTTTACTACCATACAGTGGTCCTGGCTTCGATTCCCGGTACTCCCACCAGTGATTTCGCCTTGGTGCGAAGACTGGTACCGGGTGCGTCCAGTTTTGGGAGGCCACATGGTGAGCTGCTTGACTGAGCAGTACCGGCTCTAGGCCTGAAAACTCACAACGACCTGAAGAGTGGTGTGGTCACCTGACGACCTTCCATACCGCATCCAATGACGTCATTGCCAGAGGATAACACGGCGGTCGGTCGGTGCCGGTATGCCCAGCAGCAACTGTGGACGGAATTACGTTCACGTTTTCGTGAATGGGTAACTCGCTTAGCGAAATTTATCTGGCAGCTGTAAAAGGCCACCAAGAAAAGATAAAATTTTCATGGATACAAATAGACACACTTTGTTGTCCATGGGTTCAGGTGCGAAGAACGGACTGGATTGCGCCTAGTGGCTAAATCGCGGTGAGAGACCCACCATATCACGGTCGCCCCTAATGTGACATATAATGGTATTGCTTTATTTGTTGTTGCAATAATTACTTTATAACTGCCACTCGTACTTTAGCTACGGTATCTGAGCCAAGAGCTGAATTCCCCCAACGAACAAGTAGATACCCGGTAACTTAAAGCGTGTAATGCCTCATCTCTTTAACTGTAACTATGTCAAGGTTGTTACAACGGTTGGACCCTGACTACTCGACTAATACATTAATCACTCGGTCAGGAAAAAATTAGAGGATTTACAAGGCGCAGCGGCGGTCCTGGGAAACCTGGTTACGAAAGGCGTATTCGCAACACTTTACGCTTCGCACCCGTGACTTATGCCGACGGGGAGTTATGCAAAAGCGCCACCCGCCGCGGTCGCTCGCTTTCTAGAAGCCTGCACTGGCGGCTAATTGCTCTTAATTGCAGACACGCTGCGTTTAGCACTCTAAAAGCACCGCCCTGCCACGAGGGAACCGCTCGACCGTGGCCAAGCCGACTTTTTTATTGCCGTGTCCCGCGAGCGCCTCGATGCTCTCCGTGGCAGCGCCTGCTGGTCAGGTTTGGCAGCCAATGTTCAGGTGACGGCTATCATCAGCATGAAGCTAGTGTCCGCCACCCACCTAAAAAAAAAACACCCACATGGCTCTGAGCCTATGGGACTTAACATCTGAGGTCATCAGTCCCCTAGACCTAGAACTACTTAAACCAAACTAACCTAAGGAAATCACACACAACCGTTCCCGAGGCAGGATTCGAACCTGCGAACGTAGCAGCTGCGCTTCCGGACTGAAGCGCCTAGAGCCGCTCGGGCACCCCACCCACCTCCACTGGTTGGGAATCATCACCGCTTTTTGGGACTGAGAGCTTAGGACCCAATGGCGGTGCATATCGAAACCACGTCATACTGGCGTGTGCCTACTACTCGTCCGCACTTGCGCTTTTGTTCAATAAAATGTTCCCAGGGGTTACACTCTCCCTACAGCAGTAATTAGACTGAGATGACAAAATTCATGGCATACTGATACGCACTTACAGAGATGGCGGTAGCGTTGCGTACACAGGGTATAAAAGGGCACTGCATTGGTGGAGATGTTATTTGTACTCAGGTGATTCATGCGAAAAGTTTTCCAACGCAATTATGGCCGTACGACGGGAGTTGACAAACTTGGAACGTGGAATGGTTGTTGGAGCTAAGACGCATGCGACATTCGATTTTGGAAATTGTTAGGGAATTCAATATTCTGAGATCCACAGGGTCAAAGAGCGTGCTGATAATACCAGATTTCAGGCATTACCTCTCACCACGGACAACACAGTGGCCGACGGCCTTCAGTTAACGACCGAGAGCTGCGGCGTTTGCGTGGAGTTGTCAGTACTTACAGACAAGCAACACTGCGTGAAATAATTCAGAAGTAAATCTGGTACGTATGACGAACGTATCCGTTAGGACAGTGTGGCGAAATTTTGGCGGTGATGGGCTATGGCAGCAGACGACCGACGCGAGTGCTTCTGCTAACAGCACGGCGTCGCCTGGAGCGCCTCTCCTGGGCTCGTGACAGTGTTCGTTGTGCCCTAGACGACTGGAAAACCCTGGACAGTACCGATTTCAGTAGCATTCGCAAATGGTTGAGATGGCTCTAAGCACTATGGGACTTAGCATCTGAGGTCATCAGTCCCCGAGACTTAGAACTAAAACCTAACTAACCTAAGTCCGCAACTCGTGGTCGTGCGGTAGCGTTCTCGCTTCCCACGCCCGGGTTCCCGGGTTCGATTCCCGGAGGGGTCAGTGATTTTCTCTGCCTCGTGATGACTGGGTGTTGTGTGATGTCCTTAGGTTAGCTAGGTTTAAGTAGTTCTAAGTTCTAGGGGACTGATGACCATAGTTGTTAAGTCCCATAGTGCTCAGAGCCATTTGAACCATTTGAACTAACCTAAGGACATCACACACATCCATGCCCGAGACAGGATTCGAACCTGCAACCGTAGCAGCAGCGCGGTTCCGGACTGAAGCGCCTAGAACCGCTCGGCCACAACGGCCGGCTGTATGATTCGATTATGGCGCAGACCCTATGAAGCCATGGACCCAAGTTGTCAACAAGGCAATTTGCAGGCATGTGGTTGCTCCATAATGATGTGGGCTGTGTTGATGTGGAATGGGCTGTGTCCTCTGGTCCAACCGAACCCATCATTGAAGGACAGTGGTTTTGTTCGGCTACTTGGAGATCACTTGCAGCCATTCATGGAATTCATACTACGAAACAACGATGGCGTTTTTATGGATGACAAGGCGCCATGTGGCCGAACCACAACAGTTCACGATTGGTTTGAAGGACATTCTAGACAGTTCGAGCGAATGATTTGGGCACCCAGACCTCCCGACCTGAATCCGATTGAACATTCACCAGACACAATCCAGAGGCCAGTTCGTCCACAACATACTGCACCGGCAACACTTTTGCAATTATGGACGGTTATAGAGGCAGCGCCGGCCGGAGTGGCCGAGCGGTTCTAGGCGCTTCAATCTGGAACCGTGCTACCGCTACTGTCGCAGGTTCGAATCCTGCCTCGGGCATGGATGTATGTGATGTCCTTAGGGTTAAGTAGTTCTAAGTTCTAGCTAGGGGACTGATGATCTCCGATGTTGAGTCCCATAGTGTTCAGAGCCATTTGAACCATTTTTATAGAGGGCAGCAATGCTTGATATTTCTGCAGGGGACTGTCTCCCAACGAGTTGTTGAGTCCACGCCACGTCTAGTTGCTGCAATACGCCGCGCAGAGGAGCTCCCACACGATATTAGAAGGCCCCATGACGTTTGTCACTTTAGTGTATAGATGATGAATGGATGCCTACTCTGACTGGTGACATCAATCTCGATTAGAAGCAATCGTCTGTTAGTCTTATGGTACAAGATCGGCATCGATATCACTGATTGAATGCGTAACAGCACAGCTGTTTTTGTGATAACACATAAAAATGAATTTTCTTCATTGAGTGCTATGGGGTACAGAGGCTCCTACTGAGTTACCAGTCGTTTGGGAAGAAGGGACCTTTTTTTCCAAATGAAGTCGGCAACACAGAACCACATGCGAGAGTGGCCACTCTGTGGGAATCGTGTGTCTGGATATGCCGTTATTTCTTGTGAAGAAATGGTTCAAATGGATCTGAGCGCTATTGGACTTAACATCTGAGGTCATCACTCCTCTAGTACTTAGAACTACTTAAACCTAACTAACCTAAGTACATCACACACATCCATGCCCGAGGCAGGGTTCGAACCTGCAACTGTAGCGGTCGCGCGGTTCCAGAGTGAAGCGCCTAGAACCGCTCGGCCACATCGGCCGGCTCTTGTGAAGAAAGTGAAATTCTCCTACCAGAAACTTTACGAATCTTATTTCAGTTCGGCAAGCAGAACACGCTTCCAGAATTAAACATCATTTTAAGGTGCTGGCTTCTTCACATTTTGAATTTATCAATCTGTTTTCAAGTTATTCAGGTGGGATGTGCTACATTTAACGTTTGCCACCCACTCTTTTTTGGTACTGCTACAAACTGATCGGGCACACCACGGTCGCACAACATAGAATATTTACAGAGAGGCGCGAGTCTAAATATAAATGAATCTGACTGCCTCGCTATAGATAGGAACCGTCACAAGAATCAAGCGTATCTGAATGCCCGTACGAAAGAAAATTTCCCGGCGGAACAAAACCAGAATGCATGATTCGCCGTCGTGAAGCCGGCTGAAGAAACACCTGCTGTTCTAGGAAATTCCGTTGCCGTCTTCTCACTCTTCCGCATTCATGTAAATGTTTAATGAGTGTCTGAATAGGTGTGAAAGATCGTAATCGACCAATTACTTGTAATGTATTCAGGGCTGAACTCGATATTTATTGAGTCGCTCAACACATCTAGAAGGGAATAGGTGGCGTTTTCAATTTGACGGAAGTGTTGCCGCTAGTGGCACTTAAGCCGCGTTGGCACGCGCGCGGCATCCTAATGAAAAGCCTGCATCGACGAGACGGATAACTGACAGTGAGTATGACTCCGGATCAACCTGTTTCTTGTAAACTAGGAAAACTGCCTAGGCAGTTGATTTACGCTCCTTCTAATAAGAGCGGGCAGTGGTCTTCATATTACTTGCGTCAGTTGTGCTGTGCAGACCTGTAATCGCATTCAGAACGGCCAAGAGACAATTTCACTTTGTTACAGTAACTAGTAGCTCGTCTTAAATATGGATGAATGCGAGTAAGTGCGCATAAGAAACTGAGACTTAATTGGATTAGGGACTCGGTAATTGCTCTCCGGACTCAGTCACGCTGATTAAGTATCCCGCTGTTAACTAGCGGAGTACGTAGTAATATGGGAACATGCACGCGGATTCTGTTGCGTAATACGAGAATGGAAGGCATCGGTTGCTGGAGAGGATTAGTCAAACAGAGCTTGGATGGTGCGTACAGGTACAGCTGCCCAAAAATGGTTCAAATGGCTCTGAGCACTATGGGACTCAACTGCTGAGGTCATTAGTCCCCTAGAACTTAGAACTAGTTAAACCTAACTAACCTAAGGACATCACAAACATCCATGCCCGAGGCAGGATTCGAACCTGCGACCGTAGCGGTCTTGCGGTTCCAGACTGCAGCGCCTTTAACCGCACGGCCACTTCGGCCGGCTCAGCTGCCCATGCAGCTTCAACATGATACCACAGTTCATCAAGAGTAGAGACTGGCGTATTGTGGCGAGCCAGTTGCTCGGCCACCATTGACCAGACATTTTCAGTTGGCGACAGATCTGGAGAATGTGCTGACCAGGGCAGCAGTCGAACATTTTCTGTATCCAGAAAGGCCCGTACAGGACCTGTAACATGCGGTCGTGCATTATCCTGCTGAAATGTAGGGTTGCGAAGGGATCGAATGAAAGTTAGAGCCACGGGTCGTAACACATCTGATATGTAACATCCACTGTTCAAAATGCCACCATTGCGAACAAGAGGTGACCGAGATGTGTAACCAATGGCACCCCACACCATCACGCCGGGTTATACGCCAGTATGGCGATGACGAATACACGCTTCCAATATGCGTTCACCGCGATGTCGCCAAACACGGATGCGACCATCATGATGCTGTAAACAGAACCTGGATTCATCCGAAAAAAATGACATTTTACCATTCGTGCACCCAGGTTCGTCGTTGAGTACACCATCCCAGACGCTCCTGTCTGTGATGCAACGTCAAGGTTAAACCGCAGCCATGGTCTCCGAGCTGATAGTCCACGCTGATGCAAAACGTCGTCGAACTGTTCGTGCAGATGGTTGTTGTTTTGCAAACGTCCCCATCTGTTGACTCAGGCATCGAGACGTGGCTGCACGATCCGTTACAGCCATGCGGATAAGATGCCTGTCATCTCGACTGCTAGTGATACGAGGCCGTTGGGATCCAGCACGGCGTTCCGTATTACCCTCCTGAACCGACCGCTTCCATATTCTGCTAACAGTCATTGGATCTCGACCAACGCGAGGAGCTATGTCGCGATACGATAAACGGCAATCGCGATAGGCTACAATCCGACGTTTATCAAAGTCGCAGGCGTGATGGTACGCATTACTCCTCCTTACACGAGGCATCACAACAACGTTTCACCAGGCAACGCCGGTCAACTGCTGTTTGTGTATGAGAAATTCCTCATGTCAGCACGTTGTAGGTGTCGCCACCGGCGCCAACCTTGTGTGAATGCTCACAAAAGCTAGTCATTTTCATATCAGAGCATCTTCTTCCTGTCGGTTACATTCCGTGTCTGTAGCACGTCATCTTTGTGGTGTAGCAATTTTAATGGCCAGTATTGTACATACGTAAATGATCTGGCGGACAGGGTGGGTGATACTTGGTCACTGGACAAAGATTCTACTGCTGCCAAATTACATTTCGCGTAAGGACTATGAAGATAAGAAAAGAGAAATTAGAGCTCGTAGGGAAGAGCGTACACAGTCGTTTTTGCTTCACTCAGTCTGCTGGTGAAACAGGTAAAGATATGACTTGTAGTACCCTGCGCCACGCACATGCGGTGGCTTGCGGACTATGTATGTAGACGTAGATGTATAACATGGGCGGCTTGTGAAAGTGACCGGGGACGTCACAGACGAATTGCTGGAAAAAAAAGGACGCCCTTCTCACGAAAAGATGAGTGCTAAAATTTGAACACTATTAGAGTTTATGGTGCCGTCGACGTTGAGATCATAAAAGGTGAGCACAAGCTTGGAATGGAGAAACTGGATTTTAGGTTGGTCTTTGACAGAACTTGACGACAATATCAAAGAGGAAACAGTGGACACTTACTCAGGACGTCGGCAGTTCAAATCACCAGATTTAGCTTATTTGGGTGATTTTCACAGTTCGCTCAAGGTGAATGCTGGGACGGTTCCCTTGAGACAGCAGTTCTGCATCCTACCTCGATCAGAGTTTGTGACGCGGCTCTTATGAGCTCCTCGTGGACTGGACTTAAAATCCTAATTTTCCCTCCTCTGGAACGGCGTTTAACGGATAGACTACGACAACTGCATTGTTCTAGGTCCCCGCTCTCTGAACTTCAGACGCACAGGAAGAGTAAGTTCTTCATTTGCGCTGCTGGTAATTCGAAGCGGAACAATCAGCTCCCGGCTTGAAGGCCGTACGTGATGAGTGCGTGACGTGCGGCATTCAGCGCTGAGCGCTCACATACGCGTGCGTGCGTGCACGCACATAGGCGGCTGTCGTGTCTTCGCACACGGCCACTCTCGCAGGCTGCTTTATGGGGCTCATTCGGCGACGCAGGTGCGATAAATATTTTCGGCACCCTCTTCTCTTCGCGTGCGAACCAACCCTACCGCACGCGATCCTCTGCCTCTCCACGTCGTGTATGACAGGGCCGCTGCCTCCGGTGTAATCTCAACCAGCAGGCTGCGTTGAACTTCATATAACTACACTCACTTTTTGGGAAAAAACGAGAAATTTTCTTTGCGGTTTGTATTGCGCTTAGTTGCCCCATCCCCCCTGGTATACGAGCTAATCGTTGGAGTAATGGCTTCCGCGTGTTCACTACTTGCCTACAGTACTAAACATCTACGCCATTGGGAGTTGACGACGATGAGGTCCCATACTCCGAGGAGCGTAGAGAACGATGCGGGAGACCCGCACCGCCGTACTAGGCAAGGTCCTAGCGGAGGTGGTTTGCCATTGCCTCCCTCCGACAGTAATGGGGATGAATGATGATGATGAAGCCGACACAACAACAATCCCTGACCCCGCCGGGAACCGAACACGGGACCCCTTGCGCGGGAAGCGAGAACGCTACCGCAAGTGGGAGTCACATGCTCCCAATTTCAAGTTGCCTATTTCCGGGCTTTCAGTGGCAACAAAATTTTTATTTCCAATCTTTTTGTACAGTTAGTGATAGAATGTGATAATTTCAAATGCTGTAATAAGCTGCTCATTAAGAGCTATAATCTTACTTTAGAGGTTTTGCTCAATAAGTCAGGAATTAGAGTTAGGAACAGTGTGTTTGTATCGGTGCAGTGTTAAGTCATGGGACGCAAATTACGCACATTAAATGCATGCAGTATTTGAGAATGAGACCACTTAGCGACTTCCCACAATTTTTATACACAATTTCATACCTTTACGAAACTTTTTCTGGCTTACACTCCCATAAAATGATGAACCGGAAAAAAAGTTATCAGTTCACTACATTTTCGATGTTTGTGAAGACGGTAGTTCTTCGAGTCGAAGGGAAGTGGAGTGAGAAACGGTTGTAGGCTATACCGTTAAGTTATTCAATCTGTACACAGATCAAGAAGTAAAGGTAACCAGAAGAAATTTGGTACGAATTAAAAGTACAAGAAGAGAAACTAATAAGAGGTTTGCCGATTTCTATTGCAGAATCACAAAATCACTTGAAAATGGGATAAAAGGCTGAAACTAGTTGTGAACTAATAAAATTATAACAGAAAAAACGGAAGAAAGCCGCCTTCTTTTGATAAATAACGTCGATAAGAGAGTCCATACTAATATAGGGAAGCGAGAATTGGACAAAATAAACAGACCAGAGAAAAGGAAATTTGAAGCTGAGGAGAGGAGATTTTTAGATCTGTATCTCGGTATATACTCCTGGATTACTCTTACATGGAAGGAACCATAAATATGTAATTATGATGTAAAAGTACGCGACACTTGCATCAAATTCAACAGAAACTGTTATTTTCGACTGTTAGCCCATCATCAGGTACAAAGATACCTTTACCTGATGGTGGATTAACAGTCTAAAAACGATTAGTTAAATAATAAATGATCTAGAATATTACGAAAGTGTCATGTGTTTTTCAGTCATAATGTACGTGTAAAAAATCTTCTCCCACGAACCAATGAAAGAGTCATTCAACGCAAAAAACTTTTAATATAAGTGACAGAACACAGTGCAGTACAGTACAGTATCCGGTGTCACAACCATAAGATTGTTTACGCAGTACAAAAGTGTAACATCAAGGATCACTCATTTTATTGTTTATTTTAGATAAAAGAAAACTGATCTTAAGTTGTATTGTAAGTAGGCTGTTTAGCTTTTTATGTTGGTAACGCCACGTAGCGCTCTGTATGAAAATCACTGGCTGTGCTGTGTGCAGTCTGTGGCTGGTTTGCATTGTTGTTTGCTATTGTAGTGTTGGGCAGTTGGATGTGAACAGCGCGTAGCGCTGCGCAGTTGGAGGTGAGCCGCCAGCAGTGGTGGATGTGGGAAGAGAGATGGCAGAGTTTTGAGAGCGGATGATCTGGACGTGTGCCCGTCAAGAAAGGGAATTTGTAAGACTGGATGTCATGAGCTGATATATATACATATATTACGACTTTTGAACACTATTAAGGTAAATACATTGTTTGTTCTCCATAAAAATCTTTCATCTGCTAACTGTGCCTACAGTTGTTAGAATCTTTTATTTAGCTAGCAGTATAGGAGCTCGCTGTATTGCAGTAGTTCGAGTAACGAAGATTTTTGTGAGGTAAATGATTCATGAAAGGTATAGGTTATTGTTAGTCACGGCCATTCTGTTGTAGGGATTTTTGAAAGTCAAACTGCGTTGCACTCAAAATATTGTGTGTCAGTTCAGTGTTGATCAGAATAAGTAAAGAGAGAAATGTCTGAGTGCGTTCAGTTTTGCTTAGCAGTTTGAAAATCAAATAACGTAGATGTTTATCAGCACAGTCATTCATAATTTTTATAAGGGGATGTCACAGCATCTTTGTGGAACTTTTGACAGTGCTACGGACTCATTACAGAGTCTTGCAGGGCATACGATTGTAGTATGATACCACATTGTTTATTCGTTCCAGATTACTGGAACAAACGAAAAAAAGGGCCAGATGGAGCTTACTGATCTTTTGTGGAGAGTTGACGCAGCGGCTACTGTGCCGGCTGGTGCACCCCCTACTGTCTGTGGCTAATTAGACAGCTCAGCAGGCCCGCCCCTAGCTCCTGATCACACATACGCTGGCAGTTGGCCCTGGCGCTATCTCCTCGCGAGGCTCGGAATTAATAAGCGATTCGTCGTGCCCTTAATGGATGTGCCCGAGGGGAAGGGAATGGAAGGACCTCGCCACTGTACACAGGGGCTGTACTGCCGGCATGTCCGCAGCCGTGAGTTCCGCCATAGGGACCAAACCAGTGAACAGACGCTGTAGTCATCACCGTAACATTATAGTGTTCTGGTACCTTTCACCACGCATATGCGAGAACTGGGAAGGAGCGGAAAGCTCTTTTCTGCACCTGTTTTGATACGGCAGTCCACACCCATACCCCTACTCTACAAATCACCGTGAAGAACATGGCAGAGGGCACTTACCCTACCAGTTACGAGGCCTTCATCCCGTTCCATTCACGTCTCTGCGTGCGCCGTACATAGTCTAATCGTCCTGGCCATTTGCACTGGAGCATTCGAGACATGATCTGCGGGAATTCGGTGGAGAAACCGCGATGGCACCTCTTGTCGCTGTACCGATAAAGCAATGCTTTACCCTAAGCTTGGCAAGGTAGTGATACGATTGGTTTTCTTTGGCCCTGGATTCACAGCTGCAAAGAATTATCACGATATCAAAAACAAACTATTGAAAGCTACGGAAGCCATCGAGATTAAAAAAAAAAAAAGAAAAAAAAGAAAAGAAATATCACGCCTAAGGGTACAAATTATTGTGAGCGGCCAAAGTTCAAAGAAAAAATAAACTAAAAGAGTCACTTTTTATTTATTTGATTGTTTCAGCCAGATGTGGGCTACTGGTACAAACCTACCATCCTTTCTTAAGATTTATCCCATTTCGCCAGTATCCCTTCATCATCTCGCCGCTCTTCTTCCAAGAATACTCTTCCTATTCTCCTTGCATTCTGGCCTCATCGATATACTACCCATATTCTTATTGTCCTAAACTTCTCTCTATTTACCATACCCTCTTCACTGCTCCCGTATTTTCCTCGGTCCTGATGCACTTCTTTCACCCATTCGACTTGGCTATTCGTGCTTGTAGTAAGACAATATCTTTTCCGTAACCATTTCTGGATTCACTTTTTTAATGCGTCCTTATAAGGCCAGTCTTCTTCTTTTTAGTTGTGGTTGAGATAATTCCTACCAAAAGATGCATTCAGCTCCTGGGCTTTAACAACAAAAGAGTGACTGTCGTCTAGGCAACACGGCTAAATCAGCAGTAATAGCTACCTGGGAGCCACTCTCACAACTTTTATGTAGAATCATCCTCCGAGCATCGTTGGTGATATTGTTCCAGCTTTTTAAGATGCTGTCTGTAATAGATTCATAAAATGGAGCGGGAGTGGGTTGGTTCAAATAGCTCTGACACTATGGGGCTTAATTGCTGAGGTCATCAGTCCCCTAGAACTTAGAACTACTTAAATCTAACTAACCTAAGGACATCACACACATCCATGGCCGAGGCAGCATTCGAAGCTGCAACCGTAGCAGCCGAGTGGTTCCGGACTGAAGCGCCTAGAACCGCTCGGCCACAACGGCCGGCCAGAAAACAGCACATGTACATGATAAAGCACACAGTTCACTCGTTTAATTTGTAATTAGTTGTTACAGTTGTTTGCAAATTCATGCTGCAGTGGATAAGCTCCTGGTCGACTGAAATATTTACTGGAAATATTTCAGACATTTCGTCCGTTCTGCGTAATATATGTTTATGTTCTGCAAGGCACGCAACTCAATCGCAGCACATGCGAAATGCACATCCTCGAACGCCGATATGTTCGTGAAGTTCATGATATTGTGCCCTTCTTGGTATCGCGCTTCCTTGCCTTATATTGACACAATATTATTGAGCAATAAATACTGAGCGAGTCAAGACCGTTTTAGTGAGGTCAATAAAAGCAATGTAAAGAGGCCTGTTTCGTTCCCTGCATTTTTCCTGAAGCTCATGAGCTGTGAATATCATACCTGAAGCCAAGTATGTAAGGTGTAGTCGACTCGCTGCTGGTTTCATTCGTTAAAGGAGGGGGTGAGAAAATCAGGGAATTGTTTCACACGCACTTCCAGCACGCTCTCGAATTATTCTGAGGATCCTGAGAGGGTACTGCGGAAGCTCTTCTTCCTCCCCCCCCCTTTTCCCTTCTCCTGCAGCCGAACGCTAACACACTCCCCCCCCCCCCCCGCTCTCTCTCTCGCTTTAACACGGCCAAGGGGATTCCCCGCTTCTCCGCCACCCGCAGCGCACCACACACTCAATTCCTTTCCTGCGGTACTTGTTGCGGGGAAAAGGACCGGCCGTCGTAGGGCGCGCCGTGCAGGAGGGAAAAAGCCGCCCTAAGTACCAGAAAGGGGTTTTGCCCGGCGAGTAAGAGCGGGGGTGGGAGCCGGAATTTAAAGATATTGGCAGTTTCCCACCCAGTTTGGAGAGCAGGCCCCAAAGGGGTGCTAGCGCCGCCCGGGCGCTGCAGCAGAGGTTAGTAAAAACCGCGCCGACCCCTGCCGGTGGTATCTCGCGGCCAGATTGCGTAGTCCCGGCAGAAGCGCCTCTCCCGAGAGGGTGGTGGTCCCGAGGCCTCTGGGGGGGGGGGGGGGGGGGATGAACCGCGGGTGTGGATTCCCAATTGTCTCTCGCCGGATGTATCGGCACATTACCAGTATTTACAGCGCCTTAATACACACCGCGAGCGTCGGAATTCCGCCGCTGTCGCAGGTCTCGCTCGGCGGTTAATGTACCGCGGAACACTGTCTCACCAGCGAGGGGAAAACGGGAGCTCCTTGTTTCTGATTTCCTCAGGCTGTCAGCGGCGGCGATTTAAGAGCGCGGAGCTGCCATTAACATTCCTTAGGGACCGCGAGGGAGCCCGTTTTTGACAGAGGAACGATCTTACACTGGGGTGTAATTACTCTATTCTCCATCGATCCACTACACCGCGGTTTAGTCAGGAAATGCTCTGCCACACCGGCGATTAATAACACCGGACACATGATGACACTCTCATTCTTCGATCAAGCTACAAGGTTCTAGAAGCGAACGAGACTGATAGGTCAATATCTACGACGGACATTAGAGCTGTCTCGTGGAGAAACGTAAGCGTAACGAAACAGAAAACAGCATGTTGTAAGCATGTCTTTTAAAAGATCTGATACAAAATTTGCCTGAAGATGGAGAATAGGAAATTCGTCGAAACGTTGCGAAAACACGACGCCACGAGTCGGCTCATAAGCCGATAAGATGATGTTTTTTTCAGTTTTAAAAATTGACAAACAAACCCAGTCTCGCAGATTCGAGGAGAGAACTAGAGCCTCCTCTAGCTCCCTTCTATCCATCTGGGTGACCCCCGCCCCCAACTCACCTTGAGGACACCTACACATACAGCAGACTGATAATTCCACTACTGTCGCTACAACATACCTATCCGAGTTTTTTTAACGGCTACTGGGTTCCAAGTTTAGAATCAGTTAGACCAGTCGGCCTCGTGGCAACAAAAAACCGGCAGCTAAATAGAACGCACTGATGAATAGCACCGTCTATCGCTAGGCCCTGTTCTGGCAGAGCTATTGCGAAGCTGTCTGAAAACTTTCGTTGCGATCGCTAGTTCATCACAATCAGAAAGCTGATGAAAGAAGGCCTAGTGCATACGTAGCTGGTTCCAGCAAATACGAGAACGTTTCGACACCTTTTTTCGGGGCATCTTCAGGTGCCTGTTTCAGTTCGTATCTCGATACTGCATCATAGAAAGTTGTGGAGATTCTACAGAACGTGGTTACCGACGTCGCTGGCGGCGCAGTGCACCTGTGTATCGCAGTTTGAAGGCGATTGATATTGACTTGGCTGGGCAGTTTAATAAACAGCAATTGATTGGAGGTCCAAATGTTTTTCGTGGACTCCATCTGAACTTTACCTGTGATGTACAAGCAGTGTTTGGAGGTAGTAACTGGCTGACACTTGCTGTTGTATGGGGCAATCAAGCAGATTATGGTGGCCTTGAAGCATTTCCAGATGCTAACATTTTGGCTTGGAAGACATGGAGTATTGCTGAGACTACAGGACTGATGGCAAAACAGCCTTATGGTACTCTTGTTCCCTGCATGCCATTTGTTTTGAGTACGAGAGCTGAGTGCAGAGGTCGGCAGCAGATTCACGAGACAGGGCCTGATGTCTAGCTCCAACAAAAAAATACAGATACGTTTCGACGCCTCCTTTTCGCAGCATTATCTGGTGCTCCGTATATGGGTGTCGCATCATATAAAACCATCGAATGCCTGAGAAGCGACAGCTAATTTGTCGTAGTGAGCGCAGAGAACAGCAGCAGACCGGCGAGATAGCGTAACGAGAAGCAGTGAGGAAGACCATCGCCCATTGCTTGCCACTTGGCCGGCGGAGCCATTGCGAAGCTTCGCCAGTGCCGGGTACCCGTATGTAAGGGCTGGGCTGGCGCGCTAATCGATTAGAAAACCGCCATGCAAATTCCGTTTCGACACGGCCGCCACTTGCGAAACGGCAGGTGCTGCGGCGGCGAGTGGCGGAGGTTGCATTGCAGTCTCTCCCACACACGCCTCCACGGAGCAATCTGAGAGTGACAAGTGGCAGCAGAGATTTTGTAGCACCACACCTAAGTCTAAAAGCCCAGGTTTGTATGCGAAACATGGCTGTGCATTTCTGCCGTGAATGGTGGCAGCCAATACGAACGCCCTGTACTGAAAATGTCGCTTACGGAGACATACGAGCCGTCCGTTCGAGAAAAAGTGAGGTCTGCTTCGACACTTCCATATCTTTACGGTTTTCCCGCTTCCCTTCAAAATTATCTCCGCGAGACCTTGACCAACGTACAGCAGAACTTCAGTATTCTGGCGCTAAGGCAATGTGACATGTTAAACACTCAGATTGTTGATGTGGTCTTCAGTCCTGAGACTGGTTTGATGCAGCTCTCCGTGCTACTCTATCCTGTGCAAGCCTCTTCATCTCCCAGTACCTACTGCAACCTACATCCTTCTGAATCTGCTTAGTGTATTCGTCTCTCGGTCTCCGTCTACGATTTTTACCCTCCACACTTCCCTCTAGTATTATTGGTGATCCCTTCATGCCTCAGAACGTGTCCTACCAACTGATCCCATCTTCTACTCAAGTTGTGCCACAAATTCCTCTTACCCAGATTATATTCACTACCTCCTTATTAGTTTCATGACCTACCCATCTAATATTCAGCATTCTTCTGTAGCACACATTTCGGAAGCTTCTATTCTCTTCTCGTCTAAACTGTTTATCATCCATGTTTCATTTCCATACACAGCTATACCCAATACAAATACTTTCAGGAAAGACTTCCTGACACTTAAATCTATACTCGATGTTAACAAATGTCTCTTCTTCAGAAAGGCTTTCCTTGACATTGCCAGTCTACATTTTATATCCTCTCTACTTCGGCCATCATCAGTTATTTTGCTCCCCAAATAGCGAAACTCCTTTACCCTCATCGTCACCCGATTTAATTTGACTACATTCCATTATCCTCGTTTTGCTTTTGTTGATGTTCACCTTACATCCGCCTTTCAAGACCCTGTCCGTTCCATTCAACTGCTCTTCCAGGTCCTTAGATATGCCACAATAAACTGCAGGACGTAGAGATCCTGTTAAAAAGGGTAATACGGACGACAGAAAGACGGCTGTCGTTAATTAAATATGTTGTAAGCAAGTTTCAAAAGTCGTTGGATAGCAGAATGTCAACAGTCAAACGATCATAGTTGTTCGTATAAGATCTATAAAAATATACGAAATTATTTGGTTTTTCGTCTGTGCTCTTCCGTATGTTGCGACGTCTTCCAACGTTTATGTTGCGTAACTGGGCCCAGTAAATACGATACTTATTTTTCAGAGTATCATAAGGGCCTTGTTTTATTTCGCGTCTGGGCACTTCATCACTGGGAGCAACCGAATACGTTTTGTTGCCAGAGCTAGTTTATCATAAGCAATACAGAGGCAACAGACAACTGACGAAAGACGGCTTGGTGAATACATAGCTGGTTCAAGCAAATACAAGAACTTTTCGACTCCTTTTCTTCGGAGAACCATCCGGCGGTCGTTTCGTATCTCGTCATTGCATCACAGAAAGCTCTCAAATGCGTGAGAGTTTACATCTAATTTGTCACAGATTGACGAGACAAGGCTTGGTGCGTAACTCCTACCTGAAATCAAGAAAACGTTTCGACACCTCTTTTCAGAGCATCATCAGATGCTCGTTTCAATTTGTATCTCGGCACTGCTTCACAAAAATCCATCGAATGCGTGAGATGCTGCACGTGATTTGTCATAGTTACCACCAGAGCCCTGCTGCGCAACAGCGTTTCGACACATCTTTTTCCGATCATCATCAGGCGCCAGTTTTAATTCGTATCTGAGCGCTGAGTCCTAGAAAGCTATCGAAAGTGTGAGATGCTACACCTAATTTGTCACAGTGAGTGCAGAGGACAATAGCAGATTGCCTGGTGCATAGCTCTCACCAGAGAACACAAGAACGTTTCGACACCTGTCTTTCGCAGAGTCATCAGCTGTTCGTCTTCCTTCGAATGCAGCGGCAGCCAGCTTTAGACGGCGGAGAGGTCTCACGCTGCAGCGCCCAGCTGAGTCAGTCGCTGCGAAGAGAGAGAGAGCCAAGGCCGCAGAACTGGCAGCCGCGTTCCTCGGTCGGCGGTGCTTTATGTGAGCGCCAACAGACGGGGCGATTAGATCGCGATTAGCTAATTACGCGCGCCGCGTCTGCCATCCCACTGCGGAGTTACACTCCCGACACTAGCGGAGTGACGTTCCTGGATTCATCCTTGTGCTCCGTCTCTTGATTCTCGCCGCCCGTCATCGGCAGCAAAACCGGTATACCAGAAAGATGCGGGATGTAACCTGCTATCTTCTAATCGTTAGTAACGCGCTGGTCCGATTTCTAGTTATTGCATAGGCACTCCATCATTAGAAGCTATCGAAAAGTAGTTACGTCGTCATACTGAATTCTAGGCCAAAACCAGATAGTTGAGACGGCGCAGAAAACATGAAACGTTTCGACACATTTTTATCGGAGCATCATCAGGTGTTCATCTTACTTCGTGCCAGCTCACTGCATCGTAGGGAATTACAAAATGGTTTTCAAGGCTACAGCTAGTTTTGTATAATGGACGCAGAGGCAACAGCAATACAGAGAGTCGGGCTCCAACCCACGTAACTACTGTTTGACATTTTAACAGCGAGCGTTGACAAAAAATTGTTTTTCTCGCCTAGCGCCATTACTCAGAAGGATGGTGATGTGAGAATACACACGACATGCATTACGTTGGACGGCGGTTGGTTCATATCCTCGTCCAGCCAGAAAGTCGCAGGTTTCCCGTGGCTTGCCTCTCTTATCGAAAACGTCGCGACGGTTCCTTTAAAAACAGAACACGACTTTACCCCAATCCTCCTGCAATAACCTTGTCGGTGACAGAAGGTTAAATCCTAATCTTCATTCCTTCTTTTTCCATTTCCATTAACAGACAGCAGAAGGATAGTGAGTAGGTGGCCTTCCGAACCTATGACCTATGGGCGTTTCGTTCTACATCTGCTTCTACTCCTTGAGCCACAGTACGGTGCATGGCGGAGAGTTGTTAGTACCAATATTAGCGATTTCATGCCTTATTCCAATAGCTTATCGTGAGGCGGAACCCTAAGCCCAGGAACAACAGCAATGACCTCAGCAATGTTCCGAAAACTAAGATTCATCCAACAAGGATGTCTCAAATAACCTAAAGGCAAAGACCTGTAAAACGTGCATCCTACCAATTACAGCCTACGGTCAGGAAACTATGACGCTAAGGCAAGTGCTTGTAAACTACAGCCCACGCAACGAATGATGACGCAGCAGGTACTATGAGGCAGCTTCAGGGACAGGATTTGATCAAAGGGTATTAGGAGGAGAACAGAAGTCCTAGAGAAAACTGAGAAATTGAAGTGGGAATGGGTCGGACACGTGGCATGACAAGATTACAGCAAACGGTCCCCTAGCATTGTTCACAGGATAACACTGTACCACAATATAGGCATTGGGGCACCGCAAACGATATCGACTGATGGCTTCGGTCACCTAGCATTGTTCACAGGATACCACTGTACCACAAGAGAGGCACTGGAGCACCAAAAAAGATATCGATTGTGTGTCTCAAAAA
Organism: Schistocerca serialis cubense; assembly: GCF_023864345.2. Lineage (NCBI taxonomy): Eukaryota > Metazoa > Arthropoda > Insecta > Orthoptera > Acrididae > Schistocerca > Schistocerca serialis. The sequence goes on along the minus strand of NC_064649.1, from coordinate 64,793,698 downwards.
CAAAGGAAACAGATGGAAGTGGCCAAAACCACCAGTGAATTGAGATAGGCTGAGGAAGAAAATAAGAAGAAGAAGAAGAAGAAGAAGAAGAAGAAGAAGAGAAGCAACTCTATATCTGGGCGGAACTTTCATCATCAGGGTCTGACACGGCATAATAGACATGCATATATGGAACGTAACAATCTCCAGAGGATAGACAGCGGCTACAACAGTGAACTGGAGGCGACGAGGAGGAGGAGGAAGATGAGATGTAACAGTAAGGAAGACACCTAGAATAATGAACCAGACGTAACACTCCGAAATGCACTGGCAAATTGTAAATATTAGTCAAACAATAGTTAAGGATAGCAGATACTGGAGTAAATGCAGTGTAAGGTGCTGCCAATCTAGCTAAGAAAGCACCCAGTGTTGTACATGGATGAATACCTAGTGTTAACGCATGGGATTAGCAATACTATTTCTGTTCTACTAACTAGAAACTATTTTGTTGTGACTGGCTGTCAACAACTCGAAGCAATCATACCGCGGTATTCACCGCCACTCACAATCGGCGATGGCAGTAACAAATGTCATCCCTATTCTCTCGTCTTTTTACATTCTTCTTAAAACAACCAAACTTTATTTAGACCCTCAAATTATTTGTTATTTTTCAAAAAGGTATTTATCCCGCGTCAGTTGTTGCAGACGAAAACGAAACAAAAAACAACAAAACAGACAAAGATGACAAACGAAAATCGTAATATGTGCGACCCGTTTTAAAATCTCGGGAACAGGTCTTTAAAATTTGCAATAAATAAATAATAAGTAATAAAAATAATAATCATTACATGAGCCTTTCCGTCTTGACCTGGAGAAATAGACAAGCTTAAGGAGGAAACGTTGTAGACAGACACTCAGAACAAAATTTCCGTGCTATCGTTCATTGTAGCTTTGACGGAAAACAGCGCACTAATAAACGCAGCCGCGTGTCCTGTACGGGACAAACGGGTTTATTAGGACGCTGATTGTCCGGATGTTTTTACAGCAGCGTCAGGTGCAGAGTGCAGTGAGGGAGGGATGCAGGAGCGCACGTAGGGACACAGTGGCAAACGACCTTAAAAACGGCCAGAGCCGGATGGCGCGGGCGCGGGTGACCATGTGCTGCAAACTGCCAGCGAGCCCTTTTCATCCCCCTCACGCGTAGGTGCGCAATAATTACCCTCGAGAGGGCCGTTCTTCAAACAGGTCACACAAATTATAACGCGCGGCCCTCTCTCTTCCGACCTGCGTCGCATGGTAATCGCGTCGCCCCAGCGCAGATTTCCAGCTCTTTTTCTGGACACGTATGCTCCTCTCTGTCCCTCCTCCTCCTCCCCCCTCTCCCCTCCCCCCCCCCCCTCCCCCCGCCGACACACTATGCAAACAGCTGCTTCGCCGTTTCCCCTCCACACCGCGACTGAACGCCTTCGAGAGGTGTCAGTCTCTTATCACGGGCAATCTGTCAACATTATTCGATTGTTGCTGCATTCGTATCGCAGATTTATCCGGCAGTATCTACAGCTACACTTCGCAAACCGCTGTACGGTGAATGACGAAGGATACTTCCTACTAATATTATCGGTTTTCTGTCCCTTCCATTACAGAGCGATGGAAAAAATCGTAATCTATACATCTGTCTACGCACCAAAATCTCTCTTGCCATATTCTCTAAGCGACGTATACGATTGACGCAGCACAATGGCCCAAGACAGTTTCTATGCCGCTTTTCTAGCAGAGACACGGATTTAAGTTCCTCAGTCATTTCGGTTACACTTTCGTATGGCATATACTCACTTATTACGATCCTGGCAGTGTGTCTCTGAATTCCTTCCTTGTCTGCTGTCATTCCTCGTCGATAAGGACTCCAAACACTCTAGGATCGTCTTGCATAAAATTTCTTTTAAAGATGCACTGCACTTGCTGAAAACCTTTCCATCACATATATAAGACGTCCACTATACCTCTCCAGTTCTAGTATTATGAGATCGTTCCATCTTCTTGGTAGCCTACAAGGGGCAGTCAAGTGAAAACGAGTCATATGGAAAAAAAATTAATAAACTGTTTATTATTTCGCCGGCCGTTGTGGCCGAGCGCTTCTAGGCGCTTCAGTCTGGAACCGCGCTGCTGCTACGGTCGCAGTTCGAATCCTGCCTCGGGCATGAATGTGTCTGCTGCCCTTAGGTTAATTAGGTTTAAGTAGTTCTAAGTCTAGGGGACTGATAACCTCAGATGTTAAGTCCCATAGTGGTTAGAGCCATTTTGTTTATTATTTCAAAATTAATCGCCGTAACTGTTATTACATTTATGCCATTGTGAGACAAGACGGTCAATGCCTTCATAGAAAAATGTTTGCGATTGCCTACGGAACTATGATTGTACCCAGGCCTGCAAATCTTCGTCCGAAGCAAATCGGTGGACACAAATGTCTTTCCTCGGGGTTCCAAACATATGGAAACCTCGTGGTAACAGATCAGGACTGTGTGGAGGACGTATAAGGGCTTCCCGGCGAAACTTCTGCATCGTGTGGGCGGGCCCACTTGTTTGCGAAGGTTTTTCCGAGTACGCTGCAGGAGTTCCGAAGGCAAAACAAAACATTTTTCGATGAAGGCACTGACGAACTTGTCTCACAGTGGTATTAATTGGTATGACGATTACTTTTGAAATAATGAACAGTTTACTAATTTCTTTCATCCATCTCGCTTTCTTTTGGCTGTCAAAAAATGGTTGAAATGGCTCTGAACACTATGGGACTTAGAACTACTTAAACCTAACTAACCTAAGGACATCGCGCACATCCATGCCCTGGGCAGGATTCGAACCTGCGACCGTAATTTGGCTGTCACTTATATTGTCGCTAAAATACCTACAAATACGAGCTATGGGCACTTGATGGAATAAAACCTCAGAAATGTGACGTATATAAAAAAACCTACAAAAAATAGTGTCTACTTCGTGGTTTTATATTATAGCTACCTATATGTGCACCAAAGTTGGTTCACAGTGCTCCAGGCCTTTCGCAATTTTCGAACAGTTCCCAAATTTATTTTACAGCAGCTGGTATCGTCTTCGCGAATTTGGCATGTTAGCGCTAAACAGTGACCAAATATCTCTCCCGTCGCCACCCTTCGCCCTATCCCTCTCCCTAACACGGAATTTTGAGTACCCCCATCTGTCTGCGTCTAGTGATACCTCATTTGAAACTGTGATAGTGTTTTCGAAATGGCGCGGGCGATAAGGTGGAGAGAGATTGGGGAGGAGGTCTTGGACAGACAGAGAGGGGCAAGGAGGAGATAGACACAGGTAGAGAGGATAGTCAGAGGAGGAGGAGGGTGAGATGGACAAAGGAAGGGGAGGAGATGAACAGACGTGTTTTGGCGGAGATAGACAGAGGGTGGACCAGCAGATAGAAAGAGTGTGAGGAGAAAGTGGCAGGGAGAGATGGGAGGATAAAATGGGCTTAGGGAGTTTGAGGACAAGGTAGAGGCGGGGGGGGGGGGGGGGAAGTAGGATGAGATATATAGAAGGTGAAGGAGCAAATGGACAGAGGGAGGAGAAGCAGATGGAATGAGGGAAGAAGAACAGCAGATGGATTTAGCGAGGGGTGGAGAACAACAGATGGAATGAGAGAGAAGCAGGAGGAGATGGTCAGAGAGTTGCGGGGCGAGGCTGTGGACAGACAGACGGTGGAGGAGGACAAAGTCGACTGATAGAAGATTGGAATAAATGTATACCAGGGCAACACTGGACACTCAGCTGGACACGTCACATAAATTTAGCTCGAAAGTAGCTCTCACTCGGTTGCTAGAAATGAGATGCGCTAGGTGCGATACGATTACAGAAGAGAAATGCTTGCGAACGTAGTCAAAAAAATTATTTAGTGACGCACTGGGTGCTTTACCACACAAAAGTCCGCCTTCGTGGCAACCGATCCTGGCGACAGACGCGGAGGTATCGGGTTCGATTCCCGATGACCACCTAGAATTTTTCTTAGGCTAGAAGCTATGGAATGGTGTCCACTCAGCGCCGTGAGGACAAACGAGGAGATGCTTGAATACATGATCACCGCAAAGTGGCATGAAATCGAAAGACCAGTAACCACACGTCACATAAATTCAGCTCGAAACTAGCTCTCGCTCGGCTACTGGAAATGAGATGAGTGAGATCCGGTTACATTAGAGTGACCAGAGACGCTAGGTGGAGATCGGAGTCCGCGCTTTTCATTGAAAACACTGGCCGAAGTTCTGCACCACCCACCCGTGCCCCACTTCTGCGCGTCCAGCAGCCTCCAACTGGTGACCTCTCAGTCTGTTGCTGGCACACCTGACCTTACGACGCGTGGGGGGCAGTGTGCCAAAAAACAGCCGCCCCTCACCCCCCCCCCCCCCCGCCACTCCTCTCCGCTAACCACCAGCCCCCTACGCCCCTCGACTCCTGCGTCCCTTCCGCCTCTTTTTAATTTTATTTTTCGCGCTCTCGACTCACCGGACGACGGCGTAATTAATGGCGGAGGGCGGTGGGGGTGGAGTCTGAAGCAGCGCAATCCGTCTTTGTCGGCGTCCCCGCCCCGTGTTTTGGTATTCGGCTTTGTTTTGTTTTGTTTTGCTTTGTTCTCCGCGCGCGTGCAGGTTGCGGGGTTCGATCGGACGGGTCGCAGCGCTGCGACGCAAGCAGCAGTAGGCCGCGGCGAGAGAAATCGCTCCCTGAACACGTTGGTCTCGTATCAACAGCACCAAAAATAATGACAAGCCGAGGAAAAAAAAATTCGCTAGTGAATTAAATAACTGTATTGATACCTGATCAAAAAAAAAAAAAATCGTTCAAATGGTTCTGAGCACTATGGGACTGAACTTCTGAGGTCATCAGTCCCCTAGAACTTAGAGCTACTTAAACCAAACTAAACTAAGGACATCACACACATCCATGCACGAGGCAGGATTCGAACCTGCGACCGTAGCGGTCGCGCGGTTCCAGACTGTAGCGCCTAGAACCGCTCGGCCACTCCGGACGCCTCTAAATTAAAAATAGTCTATATTGCAATTTATTCTTTTATTAACAATGCGTTTCGCCTTCGTCAAACATCTTCAGATTATCTATAGGGATAAGAAAATAAGCAAAAATTAGGGTACGGTCCTAGCTTGCCCTATTCTAAATGTGACTAAGGAACTGATACTGATCTTAAAATTTTCCTTTTACACATTATTAAAAACAATAAAACTGTTGTGTGCTAGACAGAAACACGCGTCGAATCAGATGAATCCGCAGAGATCTAGTCAATAACAACTACTATAATGAAACTTCCTGGCAGATTAAAACTGTGTGCCTGACCGAGACTCGAACTCGGGACCTTTGCCTTTCGCGGGAAAGTGCTCTACCATCTGAGCTACTCAAGCACTACCCACGCCCCGTCCTCACAGCTTCACTTCTGCCAGTACCTCGTCTCCTACCTTCCAAACTTTACAGAAGCTCTCCTGCGAACCTTGCAGAACTAGCGGAGTGTGCGCTGATATGAAACTGCAGAGTGAAAATCTCATTCTGGAAACATCCCCCAGGTTGTGGCTAAGCCATGTCTCGGCAATATCGTTTCTTTCAGGAGTGCTAGTTCTGTAAGGTTCGCAGGAGAGTTACTGTAAAGTTTGGAAGGTAGGAGACGAGGTACTGGCAGAAGTAAAGCTGTGAGGACGGGGCGTGAGTCGTGCTTGGGTAGCTAGGATGGTAGAGCATTTGTCCGCGAAAGGCAAAGGTCCAGAGTTCGAGTCTCGGTCCGGCACACAGTTTTAATCTGCCAGAAAGTTTCACATCTGCGCACACTCCGCTGCAGAGTAAAAATCTTATTCTGGAACTACTATAATGACGTATAACCGCGGGATAGAATGCTACATAAATAATCAAAATGAACGAGACGTACCTTAATGAAGCCGTACCAGCAAGTCAGAATGGCGCAATGGTAGAACCAAACATACAAAAAGTGTACACATTGAAACGTAATACAATGTAGCAGCCGTAGTAACTCACGGCAGGAACGTCAAAAGAGCGCACAGGCGAGCAATGGGCTCAGGCTTGCATACAATGTCTGCGGAGGACGTACGTGGGTGGTGCTCAAAGCAGTTATGTGACTGTCGGTATGCGTGCACGCTTATTTTGTTACCCCTTTTTATATCCTGAAGATGTCTCACCAACGCGAAACGCGTTTTTGGTAAAAGAATAAGTTGCAACCAAGACTGTTTTAATTCGAATGTTCCACATACGGTTGCTGTACCAGACGGCGTAATAGCGTGGAAGAAATTTTACGAGAAACTGTGTTAAAAATAAATATACATCGTTTATTCTTCTGCCTCAGTTGCACATTTGATATTTTTGTACCTAGTGATTACACAACTATATAGATCTGAAGACAGTCGTATGTGATCGAAACTAGTGAAAGCATAAAAAATAAGCAACCAACACAGAAAAACGGATATGTAGAAAAGTTGTTGAAAAAAATTCCCCTGGACTGCAACTAAATGCTCTTCATTATATTAAACAGTGATCAATTTTGAGTCTTCTGACCTGATCAACAGATGCACCTGATACACATCCAAATGGTTTCTGATATGTTCATCATAAGACTATGTCTTAGTGACAAAAATTGTCCTTCAATAACGTGGACTGTGAAGCAATATGTTACTTCGTGAACTGTGCTGTGGTTTATAATTTGACAGTGCACGTGATTCAGGGACAACAATGACGTCAGTAACACGTGGTCCAAAATGCAAAAGCTACACATCGATTCGATGTAAATGTATCAGGTACATGATGAACGTAGAAACCTTCACATGGACCTTGATATAATAATATGAAGACTTTTTGCTTCATAGTGGGTCGACAGCAAGAAAAATTACTAAGATAAGGTGGCATTTTTCCACTTCTGCAGTAATCACTTCGTTGGTACATGACCTTATAGGTCATTTTCAAGCGATTTTCTGCGAAAAACTGAGAACTCTGTAGTATCCCCAAGAAACACAATGATATGAATGTGTAACTTCACGAAGAGATATTCAACTGGACGCAGTTTTTAACGGACAAACAAATCTTCGAAGCAAACAGTACGTCGAGATACTGCGTTACATTCTGCTAATTATAAATCAAAAATCGTCTTTACAGTAAATGAAATTTAAAATTTAATCTTACCTCACCATAAATATTTAATATTTTTTATTTTGCGTATTATTTTATTTCTTTTTGTTTTGTTTCTTTGGACAATCTAATATCTTAGTAAATTTCGCAACTTATTTAATTTTCAAGCTGTCAGACTAAGACTACGTGGCAACCCAAACGTATAGAACACGTAAATTTAAAGACACTGCCGCTTTAACCCATGTGCCATATTCTTCTATTGCAAGTAATTTTCTTTCCATGAAGTTTCTAGAAACTCATATTTACCTCGTAGGGTTTCTATTCATGGAGAAAATCTATTAAAATTGGCTAAAAGGCAGAAAATTATCATAACATTGTGGCTCCTTTCGTCCCGTAGTTTTTTCCCAAATATCAGAATATTAGGATATTTCCTTCTACAAGGTCACTTCGACCGCTTCCTTCTCGAATGAGATCAGCGACCACGATACACTACAATCTCGACCCGCTCCTCATAACATTGCGGTTCGTTTTGTCCCGTAGTAATCCCCAAATTATCCGAATGCTGGGCTGTTTCCTTCTACAAGGGAATTTCCGATGCCTTCTGCCCGACATGACCCCTTTCTGACTTATATAGTAGCCGGCCGAAGTGGCCGTGCGGTTAAAGGCGCTGCAGTCTGGAACCGCAAGACCGCTCCGGTCGCAGGTTCGAATCCTGCCTCGGGCATGGATGTTTGTGATGTCCTTAGGTTAGTTAGGTTTAACTAGTTCTAAGTTCTAGGGGACTAATGACCTCCGCAGTTGAGTCCCATAGTGCTCAGAGCCATTTGAACCATTTGAACTTATATAGTACTCCGTCACTAATGACGTCTACGTCGGCGAGACACTACAGTCTAGCCCTTCTTCTCGTGTTATTGTGGCTCTTTTCGTCTCGTAGTTCCTCCACATTATCCGAATACTGGGATATTTTCTTCTACAAGGTCACTTCGACCTCTTTCGTAGGTACCTAGTGCACCGTCTCTAATGTCATCAACGTCAGCGTGACGCTAAAATTTAGTCCTTCCTCTTATAACGTTGTGCCTCGTTTTGTCTTGTAAATTATCGGAATACTGCGATGCTTCCTTCTACATGGTCACATAGACTTCTTTATGGGTAACCAATTTGCACCGTCTCTAATGACATCGATGAGACACTAAACTCTTCTCATAGTATTGTGGCTCTTTTCGTCCCGTACTTTCCCCAGTTATCCGAATGCTGGGATGTGTCCTTTCAAAAGCTCACTTCGACCTCTTTCTGATTGATCTAGTGCTCCGTTATTAATGACATCGACGTCGATGAGACACTACAGTCTAGTCCTCCTCAGAAGGCTGTGGCTCGCTTTTTCCTGTTGTATCCCCCAAATTATCCAAATGTGTTCTACAAGGGCACTTCCGATTCTTTCTCCCCGACCTCTTTCTACCGAGATAGTATTCCGTCTCTCCTGGCCTCGTTTACGACGGAACGCTACAGTCTAGGCCCATTTTTCACAACATAGAAAGAAAGATCCCTTATCATTTAGGTACAATGTAGCAGGTCAGCAAATGGAAGCAGTTAATTCCATAAATTATCTGGTAGTACGCATTAGGAGTGATTTAAAATGGAATGATCATATAAAGTTGATCGTTGGTAAAGCAGATGCCAGACTGAGACTCATTGGAAGAAACCTAAGGAAATGCAATCCGAAAACAAAGGAAGTAGGTTACAGTACGCTTGTTCGCCCACTGCTTGAATACTGCTCAGCAGTGTGGGATCCGTACCAGATAGGGTTCATAGAAGAGATAGAGAAGATCCAACGGAGAGCAGCGCGCTTCGTTACAGGATCATTTAGTAATCGCGAAAGCGTTACGGAGATGATAAATTCGAGTGGAAGACTCTGCAGGAGAAACGCTCAGTAGCTCGGTACAGGCTTTTGGTGAAGTTTCGAGTACCTTCACCGAGGAGTCAAGCAGTATATTGCTCCCTCCTACGTATATTTTGCGAAGAGACCATGAGGATAAAATCAGAGAGATTAGAGCCCACACAGAAGCATACCGACAATCCTTCATTCCACAAACAATACGAGACTGGAATACAGGGGAGAACCGATAGAGGTACTCAAGGTACCCTCCGCCACACACCGTCAGGTGGCTTGCGGAGTATGGATGTAGATGTAGATTATGCCTCATTCGACCTCATACTGTATCAGTGGGCACGTTTTGCGGCAATGAAGTTTCCGTTCTGGTGGAGTCCCCTCTGGAAGTGACCAACGACCGACCCATCTGCCCGTGTCACTTCGCTGAGAGAGGGAGTTGGGGTCAAGCCATTAGTTACCCCCAATAAACGGTCAGTAAGAGTGACGTAAAAAGAGAAAAGGGACAAAACCGGAAAATATCGAACATCTCGTCGATAATTTACCGCGGGCTGTACGTCAGTGTCGGGGAAGCACAGTTTTTCTTTTTTTTGGTTTGTTTCGCTGGCCCTTCCCGGTGCCGGGCCCTTCAGCGTCCACGGTCGCCGCCGGCAGAGAGAGCGTCCACCACCCACGCAGTAACAGGTGTTTTTCGCTCGGGTGGCACGGCGCTGGAGGCGGCGTCGGTGGTGGTGGCGGCGGCGGCGGCGGCCGGTGCGGACGACCGGGAGATTTGCGGCCGCCAAGTCGCCGTGGCACTACTGCACGCGGCGCGAGGGGGAATCCCCGCCGACCCCCGACCCACCGGCAGCCAGCTGCTGCAAGTATCGACTAATTCCAGTGGTGGGACTCTTCCGGCGCAAAAACAAAAGGCCAGTGACAGGTTACAGCGCTCGCGCAGGGCTGCCAATGTAAATTAGGCGGCCATCGAAGGGAGGAACCGCGCGCACCCCCGGCACTGGGAGGGTTGCATTCGCAGACCGGGGGAGCTTTCATTCCGCAGCTGTCTCGACTGAGCGTACGATTTTTCAGCCAGAGAAATGCAGAGCATTAAGTAAGGCGCCAGTTTTGCAGAACTGGGCTGAAATCACAGTCAGGTCGTCGGGTTTATGTTTTGCTTGCTTTCTCGTAACAGCCTGAGGCGAATGCTGGGATGGTTCCTTTGAAATGCATGCGTTCTCTAACCTCCCACAGTTTACCCCGATCTGGAATAGCCGGCCGGAGTGGCCGTGCGGTTCTAGGCGCTACAGTCTGGAGCCGAGCGACCGCTACGTTTGCAGGTTAGAATCTTGCCTCGGGCATGGATGTGTGTGATGTCCTCAGGTTAGTTAGGTTTAATTAGTTCTAAGTTCTAGGCGACTGATGACCTCAGATGTTAAGTCGCATAGCCATTTGAACCATTTTTTGATCTGGAATTGCACTCTTTCTTTCTCTAATGACGTCTATTATTTTGAAACTTGCTGGCAGCTTAAAACGGCATGCCAGACCGGTTTCGAAGCAGTGACCTTTGCCCTTTCGGGTAAATGTTGGTCCTGCGAGGTATGCATAACTTCTATGAAGCTTGGAAGAGAGAAGAGAGGTACTGGCCGGAGTGAAGCCGTGAGTGGAGGGTGAGTTTCTGAGTCATACCTAGACACTCGGTAGAGTACTTGCCCACTAAAGGCTATAGTCCCAGCTTCGAGTCCCAATTCGAAAACGGTTTAACCCTTTGACTTCCAGTTTCATTCCAAAAACATTAATGTATGGTTATTTTAATTAATATAATCGGCAAAGTAACAGTATTAAAAGTATATTTCCCGCCGTTCCGTTCTCCAAGTGGGTTGGGGGATGGTGGAACATAGGACATAGATAATTGGTTTAAATGGTTCTGAGCAGTATGAGACTCAACATCTGAGGTCATTAGTCCCCTAGAACTTAGAACTACTTAAACCTAAGGACATCACACACATCCATGCCCGAGGCAGGATTCGAACCTGCGACCGTAGCAGTCGCGCGGTTCCGGACTGAAGCGCCTGGAACCGCTCGGCCAGCGCGGTCGGCAATAGATAATTATTCACAGTCTTTGTTGCTCCATTATGGACTGTGGGACAACGGCTCGCATGTATTTCTTGATACAATAATTTACCAACAACCATATGTATTGTAGAAATTTATTTTATGAACTTCTTATATGCTACCAGTTTCGACATCAATGTAACGCCGAAACTGGTAGCATGTAAGAAGTTCATAAAATAAATCTCTACAATACATACCGCTGTTGGTAAATTATTGTATCAAGGAGATTATTCACAAGTACGTTCAGGGTTTCGAAAGACGGCTGTGCAAAAACTAGAAGGCATACTGGTAGGAGACACGCAGCAATGGAAGGAGGATCTCTCCGAATACGTAACTCACAAAACAGGTGCTGAATATTGCCTTCGTTTTTGATGTGGCAAGCGTCAATTGGTAGGGGCAATTCGCTGACGCGGTTATCCGGGAAGGCGCGAAGACAACTCGCTTCGCGAACCTGGTAATTGGGTTGCCTATCTGCAGGTGAAAACTAATTCGATGTAACAATACGGTGACGAGGGTTAACAATGAAATTTGAAGGCAACACAACATACGAGTGCAATCTGTAGCTATAAGATTTGTGCTAACCACTAGCAGGCTTCCCTTTACCGGTGGCACACCTGATACGTGGAAATACCAAACAACAAATTCCAATCGGTTCTCTGATAACCTGTCGTCGCGTTGGTAGACTGCTTTTGACGTCAGTGGACGGCTATCGTAGGGTCCTCTAGGAACGTTTCCGGGCTGCGTAATCACTGTGTGGCGTCAGAGGCCACGTGTGTGGTGCCGTGCCCGCGTCCTTCGACTTGCGCCCGCCGAGATGTGCCTAGCAGATTAGGCGGCGAGACTTTTCACAAACGCGTGTCCCTCCTCCGCTCCCCTGCCCTCTCTTCTCCTCTCCAGAAAGGCTCCGTGGCCGGCCCTAAATTAATTTGGTGCCGCGGACCGCGACGTCCGGCTGAAATTAATGGCCCATTCACGATCGGCACGCGATAAATAACTCCTAGTCTCCGGCTGGGCTGCCTCCTACCGTACTGCCGAGTATACACACCGCGGCTGCCCATCTGGTCAGGACCGCGTGCGCTGATAGTCCCACCGTCTCTTCCGTGCATGGCTAGTTGTCAGATGGGTAATAGCGGGAAGAGAGTAGACGTAAAACCGGAATGGGGCACAGGTGACGAAGTAATGGGATTCTGACATACGAGTGGCATTAGGTGAGTAATGCAACAAACACTTTTCCACGGCAAGTTTCGGTTGAAAAATGTGGATTTTGTTGTGGGACATTGTGGAATATTTTTGTTTCATTAAGTTTGGTGCGCTCCAACCAGGGATTTGTCATTTTCTTTTGGCGGAAAAACGGAGCACAGCTGACATTCACATGCGCTCGTAGAATTCCCACGTAGCTCTGGCAGTGAACAAAAGCACGGTGAGTCGTTGGACAGCCGACCGGTGTCGCCGAGTGGTTCTAGGTGCTTCAGTCTGGAACCGCACGACCGCTACGGTCGCAGGTTCGAATGCTGCCTCGGGCATGGATGTGTGTGATGTCCTTAGGCTAGTCAGGTTTAAGTAGTTCTAAGTTCTAGGGGACTGATGACCTCAGATATTAAGTCTCATAGTGCTCAGAGCAATTTGAACCAAGTCGTTGGGCGAGGCGTCTGTCATCGTCGCAAGGTCGCGCAAACCGATCTCCTGCGTGGCGGCCTGCTGCACACAGCTCTGACTCCTGCAAAGTTTAAATGTGCGGACACTCTCATTCGAGGTTATCGACGTATCACAGTGAAACACCTCCCTGATCAACTGGACGTCTCTGTTGGTAGTGCTGACACGTCCACCAGTTGGGATATTCAAAGGCGTGTGCCCCCTGCGTAACAGAAGGCGATTAGGAGCAACGAAGGACTAACCGTGCGGAATTGCTTGCGCGATTCGAGGCTGATCGTGACAATTTTTTGTCCAGCATCGTTACAGTTGCCACATGGGAGCATCAGTTCGAACTAGAAATGAAAGGCAATCCATGGAATGGTGCCACACCACCTGTCCTCAGAAGTAAATGTTCAAAGTCACATCCTCGGACGTTAAAGTCATGGCGACCGTGTTCTGGGGCTGTAGAGGGCTAAGCTGAAGAATCGAATTCAGCGTGTTCATAGCCACAAAAATGCAAACGGACTTCTCCTTGTCCTAAACGCAAGGCCTCACCAAGGTTTGCGCAGCCGAGAGGAGCTCATGAAACTTCACTGGATTGTTCTTCCTCATCCGAAAGTCCGTATCTCGTAACTTCCGACTTGCATCTATTTGGCCCAATGAAGGTAGCACTCAGCGGGAAGCAGTACGTGGATGATGGGGAAGTTAGTCAGGCAGCAAGACGTTGGCTCATACGTAGAACAGCAGAGTGGTACCATCCGGGCTTATAGGCCCTTCCAGTAAGGTGGCGTAAGGCCGTCGCACTGAACGGAGATTATGTTGAATAATACGGTTTTGTAGCCAAAAGAGTGGGGAATAATATGGTGTATTTGGGTCCTGAACAAAACTAGTCTGCTTTCACCAAAAATGTGTGTTTCACTACTTACTGAATGACCATCGTGGGGCGAGTTTGAGGGTAAGCGAGTAATCGTCATGGACGTCCAGTCATGTGGATCATTACGTCAGAACAGTTACAGTGGAGTGGAGGAAGAAAGCAATCCTGGCCACTTCAGGGTATCACTCCAGCACATCACATGAAGTATTCAATGGAAACTGAATCCAAGTGACTGAAAGGGGATTTGAATATATACACCGTTTACGGAACACTGCACAGACATGTGCTTAAAATTCGAAGAATAACATTAGGTACCTGACTTTTAATTCAAAATTCAATAATTTAAAAGATTTAAGGAGCACATGGCTGGGAAGTCCTAATTTGCACGGAAGATTTGTAATTACAAACACAAACCTTCCTCGTCAATAAGTGCAGTAATGAAAACCATATCAAAATTCCTACAGCAGTTCCTGAGATTATTCTGAACATGCAGAAAGAAAAACGCGGCATGGGACCGTAATTTATAGTATACATTAATATTCAGTTATGTGTGTGGTAAAACTGATGTCCAGGAAGTAAGATAAGATGGCTGATGGGAGGATATTGTAAAAAAAAAAGAAAAAAACAAATTTAACACAGATGAAGCAGCTTTCATTTAACATAATAAATCTCCTGTTATCAAACTCTGACATAGAAATGAGGGAAAACTATCTCCAGATGAATGGCACCAGTATTTGCATCGTAGAGGAAATGACGAAGGGGAACGGGAATATTTGAAATGATCCGAATCGAGGCGTGTTAAAAGTTAAGTGCCCAATTAAAGTATCGGAGGAAGAAATAATACAGAGAACGATCGAATGAAGAAGAAATGTCCGAAGAACAGATAGGTTTAAGCATGTGCTGACAGAGGCAGCAGTATAATTTAAAAACTACTTGAGACACGCTGAGATTAGAGTATGTAATAAATACGTTCGACAGATGGAAAGGTTGTTGGGGTACAGGGAGAAATGTAGGACTTCATCAATGCGGATTTTTAACTACCAGTAATACTACATGCAGGAAAGTGTCCGGTCTTCGTCAAAAAAAGACTGAGCAATAGTGAACGTAACATATAAATTTCCAAAGAAACCTAGTAGTATTTACTAACAGACATTTTCGTACTCATACAGTCTTTCATTATAGATCTCGCTTAGTTATGAGATAACGTAATACTTCCGCACAGAACGTGACTATTTCATACAAAATATCTATCGTGTCTGCAAAGGAGCGTAGAAGAGAATACCAATAAGGCTTTTGCAAGAAGCATGCTGTACGAAAATCAGTAATACATGTTGTTTCCCAACACTCACGCTATTCGTATGTGGCAGTAGATGTTTATCGCACTGAATAACGAGAGATTTTACTGCCTGTTGTTCAATCCGGGAATCTATTTCGCAATCGCAACAGAAACAGAACTAGACCTACCTGATCGAAAAGTTTGATGAAACAGTTTAGCGCTGATACTAATAACGAAATTCAAGGCATGACGAAATTGAAGCATTGCTCTTTGTACAGTGACAAGTAAAATAGTTTTCTCACATCTCTGAAAAATAGAAAAAAATGGTTCAAATGGCTCTGAGCACTATGGGACTTAACTGCTGAGGTCATCAGTCCCCTAGAACTTAGAACTACTTAAACTAACTAACCTAAGGACATCACACACATCCATGACCGAGGCAGGATTCGAACCTGCGACCGTAGCAGTCGCGCAGTTCCGGACTGAGCGCCTAGAACCGCTAGACTGAAAATTAGAAAAGTTCTCGTATGTGTAGGTAAATATCGCCGTGATGCAGCCACGTCACGCGACTGCGTTTCTTGCTGTTGCTGCAAACGGTACAGGAAAAAAGAAAAAAGGAAAAAAAAAAAAACAACAGACGATTAGAAGAAAAACCTGTTAAGCAGTATCAGCAATCTGCCGCGGGTAGTAATGAGCCTCTACGAGAAGCACTGCGCGTGTCAATGCCGAGCAACAGACGGACAGAACGAGATCTGCGGCTGGCAATTAATAATTAATTAATTACGAGCTCGCGGTCCGGCCGGACGTCGCAAGCGCCTAATTTATGGCTGCCGATATTAATTCCGCTGGATGGCGAAGGAGAGGGGGAGGAGGGGGGGAGGGGCGAGGAGGGCGGGGGCGTCGCAGTTGGCGCAATAGTTGTGTGTACGGCCCCAGGGTCCGCCTGTGGGGCTTTGGGAAAACTTGCAAGCGAGCGAGCAACAACAGACAGAAGGGAATGTAAGAAAAGGAGAGTACGCTAAGGAAATACGAAATGAACTGAATACTGACTGCCAGCTATATGCAGGCTTGCAGTACTCAAGTTTTCCGTTTTATAATTTCGGGTACAAGAAATTACACTTTACACAACAAAATACTACGGTGTATACACGCACAGTATTTTCTTTTGCATTTGTACTGGAATCGTCGCGGAAGAGTGACTCCTTCGAAAGAAAAAAGGTGATAAAACGCTGTGCCTCAGGAGACTGTGCATCTACATCACACTACGCAAGCCAACTAATGGTGTGTGGAGGAGGTTACTTTCGGTACCACTATCTGATCCCTCCAACCGTGTTCCACTCGCGAATAGTGCGTGGGAAGAATGATTGCCAGTAAGTCTCTGTACTGGTTCTAATGTCTCGAATTTTCTCCTCGTAGTCAATACACGAGATGTATGTGAGGAGAAGTAATATGTTGTCCTACTCCTCCTGGAGAGTGCTGTCCCGAAATTTCAATAGTAAATCTCTCCGTTATGCACAACGACTGTCTTGTAACGCCTGCCAGTGGAGTTCGTTTAGCATCTCCGTAACTCTCTCTCGCCAGTTAAACAATCCCATGACGAAAAGTGTCGCTTTTCTTTGGATCTCCTCTATCTCCCCTATGTCCGCCCGCTTAGCTGAGTGATAACGTGGTTGCCTCCCAACCAGCGGGCCCGGGTGCGATTCCCGACCAGGTTGGAGATTTTCTCCGCTCGTTGACTGGGTGTTGTGTTGTCCTCATCGTCATTTCATCCTCATCGTCATTTCATCCTCATCGTCATTTCATCCTCATCATCGGCACACAAGTCACCCAATGTTGCGTCGACTAAAATAAGACTTTGCACTTGGCGGCCGAACTCGAATGGGGCCTCCTGGGCAACAATGCCATACGATCATTTCGTTTCATTTCATTTTATCTCCTCTGTCAGTCCTACCTGATATTGATCCCAGATGGACGAACAACACTGAAGAATCGGGATAACAAGCGTCTTATAAGCCACTTCTTTCGTGGATGAGTTACACTTTTGTAAGATTCTTCCGATGAATCTGAGTCGGGTGTCTGTTTTTCCCACTATCTGTTCTATATGGTCATTCCACTCTGGATAGTTACGCCTAGGTATTTTACGGCAAACGCTGTCTCCAGCTGTTTGTCATCAACAGTATTGTATTTGGACTAACGTTACTATAGTTGTGTATGGTCGTTGTACACAGAGCTCATACTACTTCAAACTACCTTTGATTCGACGAAATCCTTCAGTCAATTCAGATTTTTTTTCTTCTTGCGGTCATACGTAGAGATTGAGACCCGTAAAATCTAGTTGCAAATTTCGTCTCGGTTTTACGTAGCTGCTTTCTTGATAAACCTATAAGAAAGAAATTTTCACTGTGCAGCAGTGTGTGTGCTGATACGAAACTTCGTGAGGCATTAAAACTATCTCGAGCTCGGGATCTTTGCTTTTGGCGGGCAAATGCTCTACTGATTGAGCTTCCCACGTGTGTGACTCGTGACCCGTCCTTACAGCTTTTCTTCCGCCAGTACCCCGTCTCCTACCTTCCAAAATTCCCAGAAGCTCTCTTGCGAAACTAGCACGACTAGCACTCCTGGAAGGAACGATATGGCTTAGACATGGCCAGGGGGGCTAGTCTTGCAAGTCTCACAGAGGAGCTTCTGTGAAGTTTGGAAGGTAGGAGACGAGGTACTGGTGGAAGTAAAGTGCTTGGGTAGCTCACCCGGTAGAGCACTCGCCCGGGAAACGCAAAGGCCCCGAGCTCGAGTCTCGATCCAGCACACACTTTCAAGCCACCTAAGAAAAGAGAAGTTAGGACGATACAATATTGGCTACTTTATCTGCTCTGGATGAGTAAAATGTTAGCTGCTCCTCAGGGCACTATACAAGGACCTCTTTTATCTGCCATCTGTGTAAATTGCGAAGCAGACAGCAACATATTTTCAAAGAGAGATCGAACGGAACGCTTTATTTACTACGAAGTACTGTGGCACGAGTTTTGATGATAAGAAAGAAAAGCTTTATACATACATAGGTGAGCTACATTGCTCTTGCTTACAATGCTACGCATATAAAATAATAATAATTTAGTACACATTCATTACATGAAAAACGCCGCTTCACTAGACTCAGTTACGACAAACAGACCATAGTACAAGCTTTGAGCCTAAATACATCATCAGTATTTAATTTCGCCCACAATTAAGATAATGGCAACTAACGTCACATGCTGCAAAAACAGGAGGTATTCAGACCGGGATAAACATACCACAGCACAAACGTCGACGATAAGTATATCAACAATATTTTTATTGAGCCCACATTCGAGGAAATGGCAGCTAACTTATAGGTTATACAACCGGTAGGTACACAGACTAGCGAATCAATGAAAATGAGTTCTGAATGCGAGTAAAAAAAAGTTCGTCGCTGCGTTTAGTCGAGACAACGCAAGAGGAACAGAAGTATACAAACCAGATGCGATTCCCACGCCACTGCAACATGCGGAGAATTTAACGGTTCTGCAGGTAATTATTCATATCACTGCGAATAGTGGCTTGCGAAATAGGAATGTGGAAACATACAAAGGAGAAAAGACAATCTGAAAACAACTCTCCGGCGATTCTAAGAAATCAAGTGAGTCGGACTGGAAACCACAAGGTAATTACGCCGTTTGTGACGTCACGTCTCATTTCTGATTCGTTCCCTTCGCAGCTGCGGACTGATTACGTATGCAAAGGCTCACGCACTGCGTGAGATGCTGCCCCGCTGTGCCAGACCTCATGTCCCAACAAACTAAAGGACAATTTGGTAAGCAAGTCGTGTTCAGTGCTTGTCTAGAATCACTATGCGAAATATTAGTTTTCGCAGCAAGAGACATGCACTGTAGGAAGCATTCTATCTGATGAGTTCTTAGTTGCGAGCCGTTTTATATATTATGTAGTTAATGAATCATAAAAATCCCATCAAATTTGAACTGAAATCGTTTATGCCTTGGACTCTCACGTTTATTCCCTACGTTCTTATCTGTACGCAGTCACCCACTCAATAGAGTGATGCAGTTAGTTACTTTACACTCTTTGTCTATCGAGCGTGTTCTAATGGCACAGTCAATGTCACTGATGCAAAATACAGCCTGTTTCACACGAATAATCCACTGGTTCACAGGTCATCAAAATTTATAACTGGAACGCCCGCTTTGCAATTGACGTGTCGACTTCCCGCTGTTCTCATATGTATCCTAAGCTTTTATTGACCCCGTGACTTCTGATTTCATTATATTTACGATATCTTGGAATTTATTACGCAGCAACAGAGTACAGCGTAGTCAATTCTTACGTAATAGCACCTTAAAAATAGTGTCCATCGATCACGTTAATGTTATCCCTCATTAAAGTTCTGCACTGAATGTCACAGCGCTGTAAGTGCATATTCTCCTTATTACGGCAGTACTTTGGGCGTGTATGCGAAGATCAGTTCTCGTGAAACAAGCAGACCAAACTAATCTCTTTCAGTAGTTTCCGTAAATCATTTACAGTGAATCCTGGGATGGGTCCCTTCAATAAACCACGATCAGCCATCTCGCTCCAGTACCAGCTGTGGCTCCGTCTCTAATGACCTAGATTTCGACGGAATGTCGGATAGAAAAATTCTTTCCTTCTTTAGTAATGACCAAGGACGGCGTGCTACCTCGTTTCGTGGAAGAACAAGGCAGCTACAGGCGGCTGTATTGTCTAAGGAAGCTTCCTGGTATTAGAGCCGAGGGATGTAAGGAAAACATGGGGAACGTAAAGGCAGGACTCTCAGGGATATGAAGTTCGCTTATTCTTACGGAGAGTTCAGCACCTTAAACACCTGTCTCAGTTCCAGAGCTCTACCTCTGTTAGTCACGCACCCATGCGGCAATGATTTCAGGAATGACTGGAACTGTTTGCAAATTACCTTCAGGTAGGTCTCATTCTTCTTTCTTCCAGGTATGTGACCTATTATGATCTAGTCTTGAAGTTCTCCTGCCATCTTTTTATTAGTCGACTTAGCGATCTTACACTGTTCGGATAGTAGTCTAATATGGCTTTTGGAATTCTTTTTGAGCTCATTCGTTGTAGATGTTTTCTCCAGTTGTTTTAGTAGTACTGCACACAGGTTTTGACGGGTGTAAGTGAACATATTTTTGTATGCGATACATTAAAATGTATACATATGAGTGTTCTTATTGTAAATAAAAACTGTCTTTTCTTGCGGCACTGTAATTTATTTCTCCCAGACACGTTTCACCTTTTTTTTAGTTCTAATTTATCTTCAGTAAGATCTAGAACGATACGGTATTGTGTCGATATTTGTTATTTTTTGGCTATCAAACAGTTCAGGCGTCTTGTTTTTTATGTAAATAACTAATTAATCATAGTTGGCTGGCATCTGCGTTTCCTCTCATCTGGTCTTGAGGTCGTACTACGAATTCCTTTCCAAAACACAATCACATTTTTACATTCCGAACTTTTTCCTTCACGCTGTTCACCATATTTACCCTTGTTTTCGCTGTGCGCTATTACTCTTTTGCCACTAGTCATATATATTTCTTCGAAAACTGTGCTTTTTGAAGACATAAATATTGTGAGTTCACTATTTGTTTCCTCCTGTTTGGTTTGTTCACCTACATGTTGCCAACCTAACAAAGTATATGCTGAAAACTAACGTCTATTCATGATTTTCATATCGTCTCTCTCATAAACACAGAGCTATAAACATCATTAACAGACACTAGTTTTCAGCATATACTTCGTTGGGTTTGCAACTTATAGGTAAACAAATCAAACAAGTGAACTCACAATATTTACGTCTTTAACTCTTTGAGTATCAGTGGTTTCTGCCTGAAACCACCATTTTATTAATTTTGTTCTGAAGTATCAGTGGCTTCAAAATGAAACCACCGATGATGCTGCAAAACAGAGACTTAAAAGTGGAACACTGAGGTACTTCTACGACAGTAGTACAATGTAGCCGTCACTTATACCGTACACAGTAACAATCGGAGCGGAGATTATGCTACGTGATTGTAGTAGATTGTGACTCTTTTGTAAATATTGACCATACTGAGGACGTCATTGACAGTGAAAGCAACTATATGTAAAGTTATTGTAATGTAAATCTGTGTTTGTACTACTGCTTTTCTGAGTGGTTTCGAAGTGAAACCCTTGCAGCAGTATATATTTTTGATATAAACTTTATTAAATTTGAGGCACATTTTTGGTTGTTATTTAGGACTGTAACTTGTTTCAGGCATTGTTAGTTGATGGGGGTTTCAAGACAAGGGGAAAATGCGTATTTGCTTTCAAACATATCACATAAACTGGTGGGTCGTTGAAAACTGTTAGTCCCACTAGTTCCAAAGTGACACCATCTCCTTAAAGCAATTGATTGTTTACTTTTTGTCAATTTATTTTTGTATTCGTTGCTTATTATGATAATTTAGGTTAATTTGTAAAATATTAAAAAAAAATTTTTCATGTTGTTAGGACTCAAAAGGGTTAAAAGCACAAACTATAACTAGTGGCAAAAGAGTAATAATGCGCCACAAAAATAAGGGTAAATAGGGTGAACATTGTGAAGGAAAAAGTTCGAAATATAGAAACGAGTTTGTGTGTCGGAAAAGAATTGGTAATGTGACCTCCAGTCCAGTTGAGAGGAAATGTAGATGCCAACGAACTGTAATTAGTTATTTACATAAAAAAACGTGACATCAACTGCTTGATGATCTAAAAATAAAAAATATCAAAGCAAAACTGTATTGTTCTCGACCCCACTCAAGATGAATTAGAATTTGAAAAGGCGAAACGCGTCTGGGAGAAATTGCTACAAGAAAAAGTAATTTTTATTTACACAACAAATATTTCTGTGCTTGCTGCTAAGGATGGTCACGCAAACAAACTTGTTACATATCAATGTGTTGGTTTTTTGTTTTTTTTTCTTTTTTCGAACAGTCTTCCCACAAACATGTTACGACTTTACAACATGATGTTTTCTGCACAATCGAGCACAACGCCTTTCAATATAGAGTAACTATTTTGCGTCCACGCGTCCATATTTGTAACACGTGACCTGCTGCCTGGGTTAAATAAACATTAATGGGTTGTTCTTGTCTTATGTACTTTCAAGTACTAACCAACCTAAAAATATAAAACTTGTAATGGCTATAATTATTAGTTTGCAAGTGATGTAAAAACTAATACAGTGTTGTTCAGTACACCATCCTCAGTTATCAACAGAAAGATCTCTACTTACACCTGTTACATCCCATATAATGCGTGATGGATTCCACTTTGAGTTAGTTCAACACAGCTCCATCCGTTTTGTGATCCGATTTGCTGTAACCAGCAGTTCGTCTCACAGACTGTTAGTCGTTTCACATCTTTTGGCCTTATCACCCAGGCTTAGCACATGTCTTGCTAAGGTCTAGAATAAGGCGTATTCTGGTGTGCTTTTGGACTGGGTAGGGCTTCTTACATCATGAATGACTCCGATGTTTTTGTACCCCTGGTCGCTAGCCCAAATATATGATTGTGTTCACTCTTTCCAGAATTTTGTTTTTCGAACATATCTTACTTTGTACCGCACTTTACTGCCGTGGACCCTGCATGTCAGCAGGGGACTGTTGAACTTGTGACATTACAGCCTTTATCACTGTGATTTTTAACATGTAAAAGTTTTTTTTCTGTATTCGCGTCAGTATGTGCGAACTTTTAACATATACCAATGAATGTTGTAACCAGATATCTTTGCCGCGCTCCTGAAAAGCGCAGAATATCACGATAGCTATAAACTGTTATACGCTGCTATCGATCAGTAAAAAAAAAACGATGCACTTATGTTTAAAAATAACAATTGCCAATTTTTACTTCTGCAGGGAGCCGCGCCGCTCTCTAGCTGTTCTGTGAATGTGTTGCGAGTCGGACGCAAAAGTATTGTGCTCCATACTGATATAATCATTTTATTGTAACTTTAAGAGTTTAAGTGATTAAAAATATATGTAGCCACAAACAAGCGAGAATGTATATCGTGAAAATTCGCTCCACCGCCACAATGGGTGACCATGTTAAGGTAAGTTTCCGTTTCATAATATAATACTTGAAGCCTTGAAGTTTATTTAATTTCAAAGAAAATCTCTCAACCTTATTTTCATTAACTATACTTGTGATAATCTTTCCTGTTTAAAAGATTTATGCAGCTTATGATCCAGCGTGTGTTCTGTCGGAACAGGAGGCTGTCGTGACGACATCGTTATAGTATTTATTCCAAGTTCTTTCAGTTCCGTTTATATGTTCGTACAAATCCAATTAGTTGGTCCCTTAGGTTTCTTTCATGTAACTTCTGTCTGTTTTCTCCGCGCGATCTTCCTCCGAAAAAAAAATTTCTGTTCATTTTTTACTAATTTTCGATATCGCGAATGAGAAAAGACAGCCGCCTCCTGCTCCGAACGGAACACCACGACTTTTCTAACGTCGGAGAGTACCGCACGAATTTTCCGCTAAAAGGTAATAGAATTTCTTAAAGCTGGATCAATTACACATGTTGCTGCTGTTCTCCGACAAATCTGGTGTGATTAATAGTAATTTATTCTGTCACGACAAAAAGAACCAATTTTATTTTTACCAAAGTAACAAAGCTTTCAATTAAATTACTAAAAAATCATACCAGAAACTGGTGGAGGCTCTGTAATGGTGTAGGGCGAGTGCAGTTGGAGTGATATGGGACCCTGACACGTCTACATACGACTCTGACACGTACATAAGCATTCTGATCAGCTGCATCCATTCACGACCATTGTGCATTCCGACGGACTTGGGCAATTCCAGCAGGACGATGCGACTCCCCACACGTCCTGAATTGCTACAGAGTGGCTCCAGGAACACTTGTCTGAGTTTAAACACTTGCGCTGCCCACTAAACTCCGCAGAGATGAACATTATTGAGCATATCTGGGATGCCTTGCACCGTGCTGTTCGTAAGAGATCTCCATCCCTTGGTACTCTTCCGGATTTATGGAGGGCCCTGCAGCATTCATGGCGTCAATTCAGACATTCAAATGGTTCAAATGGCTCTAAGCACTGTGGGACTTAACATCTGAGGTCATCAGTCCCCTAGACTTAGAACTACTTAAACCTAACTAACCTAAGGACATCACACACATCCATGCCCGAGGCAGGATTCGAACCTGCGACTGCAGCAGCAGCGCGGTTCCGGACTGAAGCGCCTAGAACCGCTCGGTCACAGCGGCCGGCAATTCAGACATTAGTCGAGTCCATACCACGTCGTGTTGCGGCACTTCAGCCTGATCGCGGGGGTCCCACACGATTTTACGCAGGTGTACCAGTTTCTTTAGCTCTTCAGCGTACATTACAGTGGATCCAAAAATGATGTCGTTAACGACTGTTCTCATACGTTTCAGTACTGCGTGAAGCAAAGTTACTAATGGAGGAAGGGTTAGAACGTGGCAGCGATTTGCTGACGGCCCGAGCGGTGGTGTATAGCGTTGGAGAGAGGAAGGGGAGGAGGGTAGTGTAGTGGGGGGAGAACGGCAGTGTTTTGTTGCGGGGTCTGGTGGGGGCAGGGTAGACGTTCATCATCTCCAGATGCGGAGGAAGTCCGCTGCCGTGGTACCTTCTGCAGCAGCTGAGCCGCAAAGGCCTGAAGAACGTCCGGGGATCATGACGCACAACACAGCTTCCGCTCAACCTCGAAACAGATACGCACAGTGGGGCACAGCGAACAACGCCGAACACCAAAATTTTTCTGAGCCTTGCAGTCCTACGCAGGTGTCCTAAATGAGCGATGAAACTCACGCCTGTGTCGTTTCATTACGCTCGTCTGTAACGCACAATGATTACTAAATATTCCTATGTAACCACAGCAGAGAATAAATTTGCAAACTGCAAAAATTATTCACTATCGCGGTGTGCTACAGTAAAATAGGTAGACGAATTTAACACCCAACGTCGTTTCAATTGTGTGCTGCCTCTTTCCTGTCTCTTAAAAGCCGGCCGGTGTGGTCGAGTGGTTCTAGGCGCTTCAGTTTGGAACCGCGCGACCGCTATGGTCCCAGGATCGAATCCTGTCCTGGGCATGGATGTGTGTGATGTCCTTACGTTAGTTAGGTTTAAGTAGTTCTAAGTTCTAGGGGACTGATGACCTCAGATGTTAAGTCCCATAGTGCTCAGAGCCATTTGAACGTTTTTTCTTTTTACTCTTAAAGAAGAAATAGTACTTCCGCTTACAGAGAGAAAACAGAGTTTCTTAAGGGGCTATTCTCGATCCATCTCAGTTAACAAAATCGTTCCATTACGTGACTTGGGATACAAAAACTAACCTGAAGTTAGGAAAGTCATAAATGAGATACCATATCTATAGATGGACAGCAAGTTAGGTGGAAGAATTTAATACGCGGTATCATTTGAAATGTGTGTTTCATTTTCCTGATTCGTAAGTAAATAAATAAATAAAAATAACAAAAAAGTAAAAAAGTCTTCCAGGTGCAGAGAGAAATTACACTGCAAACAGAACGAAAATTGAGTTCCTTGAGGAGCTATGCTAGGTCCGTTTCTCTTAGCAATATTACTTACTGCAAAATCATGTACAAATCAACTTATTTCCAGAATGAGATTTTCACTCTGCACCGGAGGTTTTCAGAAGAGCTTCTGTGAAGTTTGGAAGGTACGAGGCGAGGTACTGGCAGAAGTAAAGCTGTGAGGATGGGGCGTGAGTCGTGCTTGGGTAGCTCAGTTGGTAGAGCACTTGCCCGCGAAAGGCAAAGGTCCCGAGTTCGAGTCTCGGTCCGGCATACAGTTTCAATCTGCCAGTAACTTTCAAGTCAACTTATTCTTACCGAACTGGTTTTAGATCTAAAAGCATATCGAAATGTAAATAACTTCAGACCACTGATGATGCTTTACCTCAATAAAGCGAAACGCGTCTGGTCAATAAAAAGTCACGCATTTTTCTAGTTGCAACGAGAGAACAAAAATACCCTCAAGAATTATGAAGCGACTACGGACACTATAGCCACACGAATGAAGAAATTAATGGATTGCTCGGGACGAATAGCACACACACCGATTAGTATATCGGTGGGCAGTCGTTGGTCTCGAAAACTCGCAGAGCCTTGCTCGTCTTAACCGGAAGACCACCCGAACAGAAGACGGCCATTTGATTCTGGCATCCGAAGAACGCTACAGCCGGAAGATTAGGAGCCACTAATTAGGTGAAGCGAAGGCTCTGACTCAGCGTGGGAACGCAGGTAATGAGTCACAGTAGACAGTGCGGTCACAGGTAGTTCACAGTGTCACTTCGGTATATCGCTGAAATGCCGAAACCTTTATGCCACGCCCATTATGTTGTTACGATCAGCTGTGTCCGTCTTAGGCAGCTGACTTTGTGAGCGGAAGTCACGTGTACATTGCAAGGCACGCAGTAGACTCCGTTTCATAGGCTAAATTTTATCATCGCTGGTATTAGTCATTCCGTGGATACGTCTTATGCCATCGCGAAAGCAGCGCTATGTCCCAACCACGACATTACTTCGGTAAACACAGGACTAAAGCTTGACCGAACTTTCAACAACTGATATACTGATTTCGTAGGCCTCCGCGGACTGTCGTGACGATGAAAATTTTTCCGGTTGGTGTACCGAGTCAAGAGTACAAAATACTTTAAGTGTAAAGCGTTTCAGCCAGATTACAAATGACCTCCTCAGGGCAAGACTTGCCCTGAGCAAAGCCGTTGTAATACGGCCGAAACAGGAAGACAGGACGACTCAGAAGACTATCTTCATATATCCGTAATTAAAACGGACGACTTGGGACGTCAGCTGGTATAATATATGTTAAAAAATGGCGTAGTTCCTCCAGCTGTATTAAGGTGTTGGTTTTATTGGCAACTAGTTTCGATGTTGTTACACCGTCATCTTCAGGCCCCTACTTGTTGACAATAACCGTATGTGCGTAACACTTTAAATTGTGAGCTAGGCGTGCCGGCCGGGGTGGTTGAGCGGTTCTAGGCGCTACAGTCTGGAACCGCGTGACTGCTACGGTCGCAGGTTCGAATCCTGCCTCGGGCATGGATGTGTGTGATGTCCTTAGGTTAGTTAGGCTTAAGTAGTTCCAAGTTCTAGGGGACTGATGACCTCAGCTGTTACGTCTCGTAGTGATCAGAGCCATTTGAACCATTTGAGATACGCGTGTTCCATGCGGGAGGCAGGTAGTAACTGGAGTTCCTACCTGCCTTCCGCATGGAACACACCTATCTCACCACTGACTACTAGTGTTAGACACATAAGGTTACTGTCAACAAGTATGGGCCTGAAGATGATGGTGATGTAACAACATCGAAACTAGTTGCCAATAAAACCAACACCTTAATACAGCTGGAGGAATTACGTCATTGTTTAACACACAGGAGACAGGATCGAAGGCGAAATACAGAAATACGTTCAGAATTAGAGAAAATTTTTCTATGTGGAAGTTTACAGACGCAAATAAGAATTTGGAAAGACCATGTCAGGTGGATGATGTGTTATATATATCTAAAACGCAAACTATCAGGACGAAAAAGTGTTGTAAGACCCGAAGACCTCCGAGCTGCAACAGAAACACAAAATTTACATAGAACAGTGCGTATATAAAGTGCTAGTTTCAAAGCAGAAAAAAGAAAAGCATTTCGTCGAACACGTGTCCCTTGTCTCGTTTCACTTTCTCCACCCAAACGAATCCCTCTGCCGAGATTTTTCTTCTTAGTTGGTAAGTATTGTGGTAGCTCGGAATCGTTCAGTTACGCACCGAAGTGTAAAAAATGTCCACCCTTCCGCAGAGCCTAATCAGCAGCACCGAACGACATCGCTCTTTAATATCATTACGCGGGTATTTTCTTTCTTATTCTTCTTTTTGTTGCCGTAATGTATGTGAAGTCTTTCTAAAATGACATCGCACAAGCACACAGCTATACTACACTGAAAAACACGTTGTAAACTGGCGGTAAGCCGAGCGGCGAATATTAAATCGGAGACTCTTAAACACATTAGCGGCACGACGCTAAGGCCAATTTCGCAGAGTTAGGACCGCCATACGTCATACGGCGGCGGCAGTTACAGGCGACACTCGCCGCCGCGGAGGGGAAACTGGTTTCTGATGGAAGCGTCGCGCAGTTTGCGTTGCGAAAGTCGCCTCGGTAGCTGTCGGCGCGTGAGCTATTGCCGCTAATAAAGTCCTGAAGGTGTCGCCGCCGATAAATGCCGAAACGCCGAGAGGTCCGGTCGCGCCGGCGGGTGAGGTCGTGGAGGCAAGGGGAATAACCGACACTGTTGGAAAAATTTGTATCATTCGTGTTGGTGGTACCTCCTTGTCGCAAGCGCTTACCATGGTAAAAGACTTGCAGTACGGTATCCGGGCTTGTCTACTGTTAGCATTTCGGATGAAATAAGACTCACCCGTAATTTACGTAACGATTGAGACGTTTACCTCTTTGGGAGGCAAGTCCTTTCTCATACAGATCATAAGACCTCCGATGTAGACAGTCACCGTTACGAAAGATTTCTCGACGTTACAATCTGATATCAAAGAATGTCTCTCACCCAAATGGGCGAGTAACCTGGGTTAGGCATTCAGTATCTTCTATCCTGCTACATGCCTAAGAGAAGTTCATTTCCGCATTCTTGGACTTCAGGATGTTGTGGGAAGAGTAAAAGTTCTAAACTGGAAACGACGACGACATGTCACACGAGAAAATGACAGGAAATGGAGGAAGGCAGTACTGGAGTGGAGTCCCAGAGCAAGACGAACATCACAAGGCAGACCACGCCCTTGCTGGGATAGGCTTCAAGAGGCAGAGGACAGAACAACAAGAGACAAAGAGCACAGTGATTGAAGCTGTATTTGTTAACTTAACATCAAGATGCTACATCTTGTGAAGTTTGACTTAGTTATAGTGTTCGAGCCTGAACCTTAGATACAGGTTATAATGGGTGTAGCTGCAGATATTTCTGTTGGTGACTGAGGACGGTGTACTGAACAACATTACATCACTATTTACGTAATTTGCAGACTAATAATTATGGCTATTACAAGTAGTATGTTTTTAGGTTGGGGAGTACTCCACGTCTGTGTGGCATAAGCAAGCCAATTATATCTGTCTTCCGCCGGGCAGCAGGTCGGTTACTGAAGTCAGAACCTGTAGACGCAAAACGGTTAGTTATACTGTCAGGCCATGCAGAAAACATGTAGTCGTAAAGTTCGCGCACACCGTTGGTGGTTTTCTCTCTGCATCGAACAGTCTTCCCACAAACACGTCACAAACTTAACGAACTTTGCGTGACCGTAACTGCCCTATTAACTTGACTATGCCTGTCAGTACAGACTAACCTTTCTCCGTCAACACGTCCACATTTCAACACCTGACCTTCCGCGCAGAGGAAAGTAAGCATTAATAACTTGCTCTAGACACACTTACTTGGAGATACTAACCAACCTAAAAACACACTACTCCTAAAAGCTGTAATTATTAGTCTGCAATTATTAGCCGCACTCGTTTGACCTCTTCTGTCCATGTCCGTTCCCAATCCATTACGTATGGAAACATTTCTACACGTCTTCCTCGCACTCATAGCGCCAGATTTGCATCTACCCGGCCAAAATCGGGACTAATTTTTTTTCCAGAGCAAATAGTGTCCACATTAACGCCTTAGAATATCTACCAAATTTCGTTACCGTACAATAATTTCAGCCTACAGTGGACTGATGCGAGTAACTATATTTATAACCATCTGGTAGACGGGCTGTCAAAACGTATCGGTAAAATCGGACTCCGTAGACCCGGTATCGATAGCAACCACTAAGAGGACCTTGCTTTCACTCTGCAGTTGTTCCCCATTGTGATTGTGGGATATCTATTCACCTTATTTGTACTGCTAGGAAAGTCGAAATAAACTACAACAGCTACAACAATTTAATTTCATGAAACTGAGGCAGTACCAATACTGTTGTGTGGAAGCGGGAGCTGGATGAATAAAAAGAAAGATTACGGAAAAATACGAGTGGCAGAGGTGAAATTGTTGAGGAGAGCGAAGAACAGTAAAATAAGAGAGCGGATAGTATACATGATGAAAACTCCTGCAGTTCTGTGCATTTGGAGTATCTAAACATGGATGATACGACGACAGTGTCCTCTTAAAATCAGTAATTAGCACTGATGCTGCTCGTAGTGAGCCATGAGTTGCGAATAACGTAAAAGATCGAAATCGCGATCGTGGTGAATAGATGCTTTTAATAACAATCCAGTCGCAAAACTTTGCAGAACTATGGGTGTAAGTAATAAAAGAAATAACTGAACTGAATGTAGCTACATGTTAATAATCGAATACAGAGATAGGGGTAACATTTGACGAGAGTTGAAAAGCTACTCATTAAAATGTTGAAAAAAAAAATTAAATGTGTGTGAAATCTTATGGGACTTAACTGCTAAGGCCATCAGTCCCTAAGCTTACACACTAAACCTAAATTATCCTAAGGACAAACACACACACCCATGCCCGAGGGAGGACTCGAACCTCCGTCGGGACTAGCCGCACAGTCCATGACTCCAGCGCCTCAGACCGCTCGGATAATCCCGCGGTAAAATGCTGAACTGCAACCCGAAGAGAGGTGAAGATTTACATCAGCCTAGGAAACTGTGGACAAAAACTTCATGAGCACGAAATAGGTAGAATCGAAGTATCTGTATGTAAGACGATGACGACTAGGAAACTCGCCAAAACACAACTGCATAGCACTGAGAAAAAAATAAAATTCACCCGTGGGTCACCGAGTCGTCATATAAAATAATTCAACGTTTCGGCCACATCTGAAGTTGTCGATCATCAGCATCGAGTTCAGATAATGGTAAATTCCAAGTTTTTCCGCCACTATTACGGTATGTTACTGTCAAAATGGCGATGGGTAGATCCATACTCATCAGAATTATATTGAGACAGAGTCCAGCGGAGGAAAACGGTTCTCGTGCAACTGGATCGCTTAAACACAAGTGTCCTCCGAGAGCTACAGCTGACCTGCTGCTGCTCTTGGGAGAGGTTAGCCGACAGCTGTTGCAGAAATAACTGGAAACTCCGTTGTGGGATGGCTGATGGCAAGTGGGGGTGGGGAGGAAGGTGGTGGAAGTGGGGGGGGGGGGGGGGGGGAGGGCGCAGGAGGGGGCAACACAGCACTTCATTAGAGGCGGCCGCGGGATATTTACGAGCAGCGGAAAAATCGCGGATTTATGGCGGCCGGGCAGGCTGTCTTGAAGCGTGATGTACGACGGCGCTGGCATTACCGCACAACCTCCGGGGAGCGGCAAGGCAAGGAAGGGTGCCTCCGGCGAGGGCAGAACCGGAGTGGGCGCTGGCGCACTTTGTAGGGCTCTCCGGTGCACCGAGGCAGCGGTCAGTGCGTAGCGGGCGGTGCACCGTCCCACGGTAAGCGACGCGCGGCGCTGCAGGGAGACAACACAAGGAAGTGTCCTCGCGCTGACGTCATAGGAGTAAGGCGCAGTTTGTAAGATGGGCTGTGCTGCATTGTAGGTGCGACAGGCTGCGAGTGAGTAACACAAGGGAGGACCAGGTGGTTATAATTTAAGGGCAGCTACTCTCGTATGTCCAGTGTGGGCAGAAGTGACAGCGAAACTTGGTAGATATGATAATGTGCTAATGGGGAACTGATAAATGCTGAAAACACAGTAAATAAATTAAAGAATGAAGTTCCAGTTTTAGCTACCAGGTGCAAATCTGGTGCTGTGAATGTAATAACGACTCATAAAAATGTTTCCATATGTAATGTGTTAGGAAGGGGAAGTGGGCAGAAAACGTCAAGCAAGTGAGAAAGACATAATGTTGATTTCATTACTAACTATCGCTTGTACAATTTCTTTAGTATGAGCACCGGAGGAGTCGAAGAGATGCTGCTTCGTGAAACGGTGTGATCAACAATTGCTGGCAGCCTTCCAGTGGAATCTGAGCAACGTGTTCCTGTATACTTGCCTTCGTATCAGGCAGAGACTGAACCTATCCCTGGTACACGCGTTCTTTTAGATAGCCGCAAGAGTCATCACAAGGATTCGGATCAGGTGATCTTTCAGGCATTTGGATAACCTGCAAGTAAAACATTCCCGGAAAGTTGCTTTACACAGATCCTTCACTGGGTGGGCGACATGAGGTGTTGTCCCATCTTGCAAAAAAACACAGATGCGTTCTTTGAAAGCAGGCATCACATTCTGTACGAAGAGGGTTTGATAAGAGGCAGGCGTCATGGAACAGCTGACAAACCCTCTAGGTATATCTCCTTCAATCAAGAACGAACCGACAATAAAGTTGCTTGTAAATCCCTACCATATAGTCATATACGGCAAGCGCAGTGGGTCTTCGTGCACAAAAGGCGGCCTAACTCGGCAGTTCTGAATATTCACTGCACCCTTTAATGTTAAATGTGCTGCTTCACACCATAGGATATTGCCCGACCACACGTCATAAACTTCGATCCGTGCCAGAAACCGAGAGGCAAACTCAAGCCACTCAGGTCGTTGCTGCGGATCATGAGATTTCAGCTGCTAGACCGTCTGGATCTTGCACGGTTACCTGTGTAAAGTAGACAATAAAACTTACCGTAGAGCATGGGATGGACAATTCTCGTGACACTGCACGAGCACTTGGACCGGGATAGGACGTCTTCCTATTCCAGGTGCCACACCAAGCTCATCCGAGTATTACAATTTCACCATTATCTTCTTTAAGCAACTTAATGACGACTCCCCTCTCCTCAGACCTTTCATTCGGCAACACTCTCCCAATGCAGCACCGTAATTGCCGCCATTCACGTAAAACAGTTTCACTAACAACGTACCGTCTCTCTTCTCGACAGCAGTGTTGTTCTCTCACGACAACGGCTTGTCAAATGACAGCGTGGACGTCATACGATCATAGAAACAGTGATGATGATGATGATGATTGGTTTGTGAGGCGCTCAACTGCGCGGTTATCAGCGCCCGTACAAATTCCTTTGCTCAGTCCACTCTCGGCACTTTCATGAATAATGATGAAATGATGAGGACAACACAGTCATATACAAACAGTGTACAGCGCCAGATTTGCTCCTGGTGGCTAAAATTGGAACAAATTTTTTTCGAGCGTAAATCGATTCCCGTAAACGAATTAGCATATCTACCAAGTTTGGGTGTCATACGATAGCTTCAGCCCACATTGAATCTCCGCAAGTAGCTGCAATTTAATTGTAACCACCTAGTGTTAGGAGATTGGTCCTTGGGCGTAGCTATTGGGAGGCGAGGGCTACAACAGGTGGGGTGTCCTGCTCCCTGCCACTTCTAGAAAGAAAAAAAAAATGGGTCTTCGGAAATGGAATTCGCTTTGACGCATGAGGGATGCACTATTTTGTTTTCCTGACATAGCGTAGAGTGCAAGGGGAAAGGTGGGGTACCAAATAGCAGTGCCAGCCAGGAGTGAGCCATGGTGAGATATTTTCTTCTTACGGTCGCGAACCCCTGAACGGAGCCAGCGAACTGCAGCAGACGTGGCTCGTGAAGCGGAAGGAGGAGCAGCGACTGCCTAACTGGACACTGCAGCGTCGAACTGCGGAACCGGAGGAAGGTACGCGCTGGTGTAAGTGTTTTCCGAGAAAAGTGACCGGCCGGGTGGAGTGCGAAGCCGTTGCGGCGGCCGTGTAGCCGAGGCGATGACAAAAAAGAAAAGCGCCCGACTCGCTCGGTCGTAGCGGACTGGCGTGGCTCAGGTCGGGATACCGGAGTGGTCCGAATACTCGCGGGGCAAGGCAGGGGCTCGAAGCGGAATTTACGCGCGCTCTGCGTGTGCGTGCGTGCGTGCGTGTGTGTGGAGGTGCGCTTCCGGCACGTAGCCTCGGCTGGCCACTTAATTAGCGAGGCGCGTAAATCACGGGATCAGCCGTCGGGCGCTCATTAGGCCCGCCTCGCCAACCGCGAGCTGTGCGAGGCTGTAACGCCGGCCGACGCAACTCTTCGCGGGCGGCGAGGATTTGTGCCGCGGCGCCAACCTACATCTCAGCTGAAGCCGTCCTCACACGGGACGAGGCGGCTAACGTTGACGCGCACGCGCTCGGGACGGACCGCGCCATCGGCACACGCGACGAGCTACAATAACGTGATCTGCGCTGTCAGCGCCCTCCGGTGGCAGTTGTCGGCTTTATTTGGCTCGCAAAGCACGCCGTTTGTTTACGAAATCGATCGCGCGTAATATAGCACGTTAAATCTGTAAGCGATTGTCGAACAAGAGCCGAGAAAATCGGCGGAGAAGATTCTGGACTCGTCGATGCCGTGAACAGCGATCTGCTGATAGAATAACACTGCATAATGCTGTACAACGATCTTAGGTACATTCTAATTCGAGTTATTCGTTAACACAGTTGAATTTCCATCCCACTTTCTGTTTCAAATAGAATATAGTTAAGGTATAGTGTCTAAAGTCAGTTTCCGCGTACATAGTTACCATATTCTCGATGTTACATTGACCACCAATACCCCGAAATATTTTGCCGACACGGAACCAGCAAATTTTTTAATATTTCATGGAGCGATTATTAACGAATCTGTCAACAGCTGCAGTACATATGCTTGGCAACTAGCCTGGCCTACAGAGGAAAAAAAAAATGAAACAGTTCATAGTGGTCAGTCAACAGTGAATACAAAAGCGGAAATACAATTAACAGTTCAAATGTAACAACAATTAGTTATTGGACTGAAACATCTCTGCAGAGAAAGTGCCTGGCCTTAATAATAAACATCAAAATGGCAAGGCAATACTTGCTTTATTTAACGTTCGCGGTGGGAGTGTCGCAATCCACACGTGCTTCTTCAAATGGCTTCAAGTACTATGGTACTTAACATCTGAGGTCATCAGTCTCCTAGACTTATAATTACTTAAAAGTAACTAACCTAAGGACATCACACCCATCCACGTTCGAGGCGGGATTCGAACCTGCGACCGTAGCAGCAGCGCGGTTGTGGACTGAAGCTCCTAGAACCCCTCGGCGTGCAACTGTCCACATATCACTAAGTTCCATGGCTTCTTCTTTTCTGTTCAAAATAATTCACATTTTTATAGATTTCAATGACTTCTCTATATAACAATGGCTAACAGTTCGTCTCTGTAGATAAAATTTTGATTTCTGAGAACGTCATGTCCTGATTTTTCTGTTTTCCCTAGCTGACCAAGACTTTTATCTTTCACCTTTCCCACAGCATTTCTGTCTCCTCCCAACGTCCGACCCGCCAGTTAGCAACAAGACTCAACGGAACAAAGAGCACCTCTGAGGATGTCCAGCGCAGCTCTCGCCGCAACGTTAGTGCCGGAAGTGTTTCATGCACCATCGCCATAGAACACTGGAGATTCACCAGCAACTACGACATATTATTTTCTATGCCCATGACGTTGTGGCATCTACATCGTCTTTCACACGCCTCAGATGCGATCAACATAAAAGTCACAAAGCGACCTACAGCTAAACAATACGTGGGGACAGGCCATCGTTAAGCTGAAGTGGGCGTGACGACGGGTGAGCGTTGAAATCGTTACCACGTACGGCGCAGGAATGAGCACCAGTGACGTCACAGAAGGCTGCAACAACCACACGAGTCACCTCTTGACAACGAGCGAGGAGTACTCGGCCGAAAGCTTGTGGATTTTAAACAAATTGACGGGGTTGGAAAGCGAGACAAGAAAATTATCGATGTACACTGCCGTGAAACCATGCATTGGCAGAAAAATATATTAATTCGAAGGCGTGCGTGTAGCACCCTTCACAGGCAGGTGTGGGATGACAAGCTCTGTAATGGAATGTGTGGTCCGCGAGAAAAACTTGCTGCTCCTGGGAGCGGGTTTCCCAGCGAGTCGGCGACAACCGGAAGCGACGGCCAGCCGCATCCAGCGGCGCCCGTTCCTCAGGATTAGCGGCGGCTGGAGTGATGTGGCGGCTTTCGCCAGGGCGGTGAAGAAGCACCCGCGAACGCAGCAAAGGTCGCCGGCGACCGGTTCCCGAAGACGCGCGACTCTGAGAGCACCGGCCGTAACACCTCCGCCAGCAGGGCTCGCTTCCCATTGGCTGCTGCCGAGCAATTGGTCTGCCGGCTCCACGGAGAGGACCGGAGCCGTCAGCCTGTGACACAGGCAGAGCTCGCACTACAGCTCAGTGAATCTATTGCCTTTCAAAATGTTCAAATGTGTGTGAAGTCTTATGGGACTTACCCGCTAAGGTCATCAGTCCCTAAGGACAAACACACACACCCATGCCCGAGGGAGGACTCGAACTTCCGCCGGGACCAGCCGCACAGTCCATGACTGCAGCGTCTTAGACCGTTCGGCTAATCCCGCGCGGCTATTGGCTTTCACTGAAGTTAAAAATCTTCTATTTTGTAGCTAGGCAACCAAAGCATATGTTAAGAAACTGTTACTGTAAAGAATATTCCAAAAATTTGCCAAAACAATGTTTAAAAAGTAAATTTTTTTTCCGAAACGAATGATAATTTTTAAGGCTGCATTAGCTGTATAGAGGTTTCTTTATTAGGCGACACAACCGGACATCATTATAGCTGTATCTTCAGGCGATAATCTAAACTCAATTAAAAAAATGTATGAAGATATAACTGTTCTCGAAAGAACAGATACCACTGATGACCGTGCAGCTTCTCTAGAATAAATGATAATTAATTGAAACCGCTGCCGACAGGTGTTGCTGACATACTTCGACGGGGATAGCAGAAAATGTGCGCCCTGACCGGGACTCGAACCCGTATGTAGACTGTGGGCAGTTGGGAATCTGGGTCTCACGGGAAGCGTGCAAGGGGTAAGTTCCTGCAGTCTCGCTATTCCTGTGTGTCCTCGGTGGCTCAGATGGATAGAGCGTCTGCCATGTAAACAGGAGATCGCAGGTTCGAGTCCCGGTCGGGGCACACATTTTCAGCTGTCCCCATCGAGGTATATCAACAACACCTGTCGGCATCTCAGAGTTTCAATTATTTATCATTTTCAAAAAATGAGTTTACAAAATGCTATTAATACATAGTCTATAATAGAGGGAAAACAGGAGCCGGTTTTTACTCACAACTTTAGGCTTCGTAAGGCTAGAGAGACGTACCATGTGCCAAGATTCAAGTTTGTTTATTACCAGTTATTCCCGATCTACAAGTGTTTCAAATGGTTCAAATGGCTCTAAGCACTATGGGACTTAACAACTGAGGTCATCAGTCCTCTAGACTTAGAACTACTTAAACCTAACCAACTTAAGGACATCACACACATCCATGCCCGAGGCAGGATTCGAACCTGCGACCGTAGCAGGGGCGCGGTTCCGGACTGAAGCGCCTAGAACCGCTCGGCCACAACGGGCGGCGCGTCATCAGTTACTAGTGACTCTTCTGTCTTGTATTATCGTGGTCCTCGAAACTTCTTTGTTCCTGAGATTTCGTCCAAAGATTCATTGGACACCTTCATAGGTAGTCTTGGTACCGCTTCATCCTTCCGATTCATGGATCGAAGAACGGCATAAATGGTACGTAAAAGGGCGTGGTAAATGTTTACACGTGATTAACAGAGATATATTTGTCAAACGTAATTATGCTTTGTCAAAGGCTTTTTGACACCTGAATTTCTATTCAATCATATACAAAAGTATATATGGAACATTCACTTATTCAGGTGCCTTGAACTCCGAACTATCGAGTCAACTGTACGACGTACTTTGCGAGAGGGACTGAGAGCCTGAAGATGGGAAGGTGTGTCGAAACGCCGTCCCCCCCTCCCCACCAACCTCAGTTGGAGCTGGGAAGCGCGGGGCTTGCGGCCCACCTGCGACCACAGCTCCAGCCGGCAAGACTACGCGGCGTGGCGGCCAGCAGTCGCTGCCGGAATCGATATTGCAGCCGCAAGTGTCTCCAGAGCGCGGCAACCCCGCCTCCAAGAGGACGGGAAGAGGGGCCTCCACCAGCCACCTCGTGCTGCAGCAGCCTGCACTCCAACAGGGGCGTCCCTCCTCCCGGCCGACAGTGCAAAATTTACTCCATGAGAAAAAAAATTTCATTCACCACATACGCTACTATTAACAACGAGATGTCAACGACGAAAATTGGGCGCTCAATCTACTGTTACTCCCTTTACGCATTTGCCTACCAGTGCCCTATACAGAAACTCAGCGCCAGGTGGTGTGATGGTTAAGACACTTTTGCGCATTTGCTTGCTAGTGTTCTACAAACAAACTCAGCGCCAGGTGGTGTATCGGTTGAGGCACTGGAATCTTACGGCTCCTCCCGGCATAGGTTCGAGTCCTCCCTCGGGCATGAGTGTGTGTGTTTGTCCTTAGGGTAATTTAGGTTAAGTAGTGTGTAAGCTTAGGGACTGATGACCTTAGCAGATAAATCCCATAAGATTTCGCGCAGATTTGAACATTTTGAACTGGAGTCTGCGGGCAACACGAAAAATCCAGCATTGCCATTTGGTCGATCCGAGGTTGCTTATTTGCTGGCTCACGCGACCGACGACAAGAACAGCTGAATGGTCTAGGAGAAAGTCGTAGGTTTTAAGAAACAATCTCTGCCACATGTATCCTCCGGTCGACACTTAAGCGACGCTAACTGACTTATATTTAAATCGTAGCTTAAATTTTATCCATCCGCAGTCGCAGTGTTTTTCTGGTGAAAGTATGCGTACAAGAAATTCACTCCCAAATATTTTTCTTTCGGTCATCATTAGAGGACTTTACGATCCTATCAGAGGATCCTTAATCCATATCAGGAAAGTAAGTCCAGCAAACATGGGCTCTAAAATGCATATATTTAGAGTTATTAGCACTTGTTCAAATCCCGCGTCTCGCCATCCGAATTTAGGTTTTCCGTGATTTCCCTAAATCGCTCCAGGCAAATGCCGGGATGGTTCCTTTGAAAGGGAACGGCCGACTTCCTTCCCCATCCTTCCCTAATCCGATTAGACCGATGACCTCACTGTTTGGCCTCTTCCCCGAAACAGCCCAACCCAACTCAACCCAACTTGCTCAAAAGAAAATATGCGTTTCACTGTGCCGAAGACGACCAAGTGCTAACTTATGCATTTTACTACCAATGTTTTCTGGACATGCGTTCCTCATTTTGGTGTAAGGAACCTGTCCGCAATGTTTGTAAAAGCATTTTTGAAACACACTGTATACACCTGCTCCACCAGCCGGAGTGCCCGAGCGGTTCTAGGCGCTACAGTCTATAACCGCGCAACCGCTACGGTCGCAGGTTCGAATCCTGCCTCGGGCTTGGATGTGTGTGATGTCCTTAGGTTAGTTAGGTTTAAGTAGTTCTAAGTTCTAGGGGACTGATGACCACAGTAGTTAAGTCCCCCCCCCCCCCCCCCCGTCTCTCTCTGTCTCTCCTTGCCATCCTCTGTGTGCGTGTGCGTGTGTGTGTGTGTGTGTGTGTGTGTGTGTGTGTGTGTGTGTGTGAGGACACAACGTCGCCCGGTGGACAACGCATCCTCACAGTGCCGCGACAAAACGCAGCGCTGACCAGAACCTAACTGGTGGACTGTCTCTCTCTGCATGACCTTGAGGTCAGCCGGGCACCCCCTGGAGTCGCGTCCGCTTCGTGAATAGTGCCCACCGGCCGCAGAATGAACGAACGCGCGCTGACCTGACAAAAGCACCCGCGGCCTTGGCTTAAAAAGCCACCGCCGCCGTCCTTGCTCCTTTTTGTCGGAGACCCGAGTCACGCGTTTTTACCTTTTTTTCGGTGTCGCTCCCGCGTCGTCCCGTTATCACCGCCGGATTCCTGCGCCGTGCGCTTCCGCCTCGCCGACACGACTCTCCCGAGCACGGCGTGACTGACTGACGTCTGTGTCTCTGTCGCCTCCGCTCGGAACCGCCTAGACGAAGAGTCACCGAACACGCAAAGTGCTGGCCAGTCTCTCACATTTCGGTTTCCGGCCGGACCACGGAGAAGACGGCGCTACAGGACTAGCTAGAGCTATAGTTCTAAACCTGAGGGTTATTATCCCCTGGGGGATAAAACGTAATTTTCTAGGGGGTGCAAACAAAAGGATTCAACTGTGTTTCGATCATGAAACCAAATTATTTGTAACATATGACACACTTGTGTGGGTTACTGCTAGTGACATAGTTTGTACCTTCCATCTGTGACAGTAAAATTGAGACATGTACGTCCCATATTCTTAAATATCTCATGAAAATGCCTCCTCCGAGTTGTCGGCAGTTTGCGCAGTAGATGAGGAATTGCTTCGTTATTCTCTTAGCAACAGTAAGCGAACTAACAGACAACGCAATACCAACTATGTAATGGGTACTATAGTGCTATAAGACCTACACTATTATTATTATTATTGTTATTATTAGAGGCAGTAGCCAGACACAAAGCAGGGGCAGCAAGTTCAGAAGTAATGAGTCCAGCAGTCAGGTGGTCTAAAAACATTACTCCTCAGTATAGTGTATACATTTTAATTCGGTAGATTTTAAATTTAAGTGCAGGAGATGGGCGAAGCAAGTGTCGCTAGGGAGAGGACTGGTGCAGAGGTACCTCGTTTTCTAGCAAATGTTGACCTCAATATCGAATTACCTTTCTTTTCTGAGAAATAGTTTTGAGTAACACCTGCAATGGTCTGAGAATTGCTTTATCATTCTATAGACAAAAATGATTGTTCGAAATAAGCCGTACCTACAGCCTCAATGACTCATTTGTTCGTGATTCAACAAATACTTACAAAAAATTAAATATTATTTATGATCCGTCATTTTAAAAGGGCAAAGGTTCATATAATTTCTTTTTTACTCTAAAACGAAGTTACGTGATAATCTTGGTTTGGGGAGGAAGCACTCAGAGGTAATGGTCTCAAAAAGGTTGGGAACCACTGCTCTATACTGTACGTAAATGTGGAAGTTCTAGCGTGGACTTCGTCTTTTGGAAATCGGTGATGAAAGATGCGGTTAAAATTCGGTTGGGGAACTGTTTACAATACCGCTCATTAACTTCAATGAACTTGATAACTGACATCTAATTTTCTGTGAGGTATTACATACTACTATGGCTGCGGTTGAGCAAGCAAGGGGACAGTACAACATTTCTAATCACGTCAGCCTCGTTTTACCGATCGATATGGCACGGTGGTCGGCATCTTTTAGGGATTTGGGCAAGATGAGGATCACACAACTAATCAAGAATTGTGGCAAAACTCTGCTAAAAGAAGAAATCCGTAGGAGAACACATCTCCTGAGGCAACAAGGAACAGCCAGCTTGGTACTGTTAGCAAGTGTGAGCCGTAGAAGTTGCAGAGGGAGACCAATGCTTCAGCAGGAGCCTACAGTTGAAGTAGTTATGTAGACATTACGAGTCTTGCACATCATATACGAGGTTGGAGAGCTGTGTCAGACCAGTCTTGAAGTGAAGACCACAACAACAACAAATTTAGACCCGTCCTACGTGGGACGGTTTCGATCTTATCTCAGCGAAGACTGAGGAACCGGCTGTCCACTGAGGGAGTTCAGGCTGTCCCGAAGCAATGGGTTGTTTGGGATTGGCGTACGTTGTGCGGAGCGCGGCCAGCTGGGGCAGCCAGATGCAGCTGGACATCGACCGGCCGCGGCGCCGCCGTCGGCGTCGTTTTTAACGTCGGCGCTGACGGGCGTCGCTTTTACTGCGCAGCGGCACGCACGTGGCGCGCGCAATCCGGCCACGTTGGACAAGGTCGCGGCCCGCGCGGGCACCCTGGCGCGTCTATAGACTGTACAGGCACTGTACTGGAATATAGGCTTTCTCGGCGAAATGAAATCTTCTCCGGTATCAGCCGAGTCGTGGCGTCGTGTTGTTGCAACGTTTCGACCCTTTTCCTACTCGCATCTTCAGGCAAGGACTGCGCTGGTTCTCCTACCCTTGTTGGTGCCCTGCTTTCTCGGCGAGCTTCATTGCTGAAATCTTCAAAGTTTATCCGCCGAGTCGTGACGTCGTGTTATCACAACGTTTCGAGTCGTTTCCTACACGTCATCTTCAGGTGAAGCGTGCGCTGGATCTCGTCTCCGTGCTGGTCTACTGTATGAGAATGGAAGCCTCCTCGGCGAAATTCGTTACCGAAATCTTATCTGGTTATCAACCGTCGGCGTCGTGTTGTAGCAACGTTTCGACGAGTTTTCGGCTCGTCCTCACAGTGTAGTAGCAGTAGTAGTAGCCTTATAATAGTCACTAGCGTGAGGTTTAGTGTGAACAGTGCGTCGCCCTATTGGAGAGGTATCGCCTTGTCTTGTCTTAAACTCAGAACCAGCTCACCAATCAATTACAGCTTAAGGCAGAAGCTGAACATCAACATGCTTGGGATAACACGAGACCATAACTGAACGCGACACTTAGCCTGAAGATGACCAGCAAGAAACTAGTCGAAACAATGCGACAACATGACCACACGACTCGGCTGATAGCCCGATAAGACTTCATCACAGACGTTCCTCCACAAAGTCTGCGTTCTCATGTACCCTCGACACAGTGGTTTATTTCATGCAGTCATCTGATTTCAGCAACATTCCATTTTTAATTGGTAACTGAAATACTCATAATATTACACAGTCACTCTGTGCGGGTGTACAGAATGTATTACGAATATGTGAGTAAGCACTTGAAAATGCAACAGTGCCGAAATCGGCTGGTCGGAAAATGCATGACTGTCATCATAAGGCAGTTGTGGATATGGACAAGAGCCAGAAAATCATCCTGATCTGAAGTAAAATCGTATGAACAAATACAAAAATTAATTGGATACCAAATTCAGCACAACAGCTTCATAAAAAAAAAAATCAACGAAAAATTTCAAGAGGACATCATCATAATACAGCCAGTGCTGAAAATGGAATTGTCTTTTCATAAATTTGTGGCTGTGATAGGCGAGCCGGCCGCTGTGACCGAGCGGTTCTTGGCGCTTCAGTCGGGAACCGCGATGCTGCTGCGGTCGCAGGTTCGAATCTTGCCTCAGGCATCCATGTGTGTGATGTCCTTAGGTTAGGTTAGGTGTAAGTAGTTGTAAGTCTAGGGGACTGATGACCTCAGATGTTAATTCCCATAGTGCTTAGAGCCATTTGAACCATTTTTGTGATAGGCGATATAGTAAATTTAATATCGTCGCCAGTTCTCCAAAACTTCTGTTCCAGAACAGAACAGTCAAGTGAATCACAAAAATACATAATTTTAACTATAATACTGAAATTGTCACGAAGTATGGCTCAACAAGAACAGTTTGACCAAATACAGGCTCTCCCAGGTGGGTAGTCAGCACTGAGGGATATGACGGGAACCATCATTCGAAGCAAAAGAGTGTCATAAACATGGGCTCCGAAACACATACCTTCAAACCTATGAGCATCTCTTCATATTCACTACTGTGAAACACATCTGTTCTACTGAACAAGTGCTCACAGCTCTTAAGGTATGCACCTTTAGAGCCCGTGTCCACTGCACTTTCTTCCCGTTTTCGTCCACACTACCATCTCCCAAAAACCAAAAAGCGCACAGTAGAAGATATTTGTTTCATTGTATCGAAGATGGACTTGCTCATGGTTGCTAAGATGCATTTTAAAGCCCACGTTTACTAGACTTTTTTGCTTCGAATAATCTTTCCCACCATCTCCCTGAATATTGATCATTGCTCCTGGGAAACCTTTATATTGGAAAAAAAAAATCTGAAACTCTACAGTAACAAGACTTTTAAATGAAATGAACCTTTCGTATAGCAAAAGGTAAGGGCCTCGCTGTCTCTGGCCAAGCGATGTGGCACAGTGTTCCGGCTGGGTGTGTGCACCACCCACACAGACAGACGCTCGGTCGTTCCCCGTTACTCTCTATTGCGCAGTTGCAGCGGACATTATACAGTTGCTCTCGCTGCTCGGCCTGAAAGAAGTCGCCGAGTGCAGCGGAAATGAAGCCGCTTTTCGACTGTCGCGCTCGTCTATCTGGCGATCTGGCTTCCGCCGCCGGCGGGAAATTAATTAGCGTCCCCCGTGGCTGGCTGCCTGAGCGCCCACCAGCTGGCGACCGCGCCAGGACCTCAACCAGCGCTCCCCAAAAGGCAGGCCGGCGCTTTTTTTCCATCTGCCATAGCGCGTGAGACAACAGGCTGAACTAAACCGTTGTGTTTACAATTCAATTCGTTTTCAATGAAATTAGCGATATAATTTCTTCTGGTATGTTTTGTATAACACAACCAACCGGTTGCAGCAAGATTTTATTTTAACCTGGTGTTGACACCGACTAGGGAGTCTTAATCGGGAATCCAAAACATTACCTAAAAAGATCACACAACCGTTAATACAGAGAAAAACCAAGAATAGATAGTTACTATACAGAACAGATTTATGAGAAGACTGTGCTCACACATAGTAACAGATCAACAGATTTAAGAGCAAAACGCTATGGTCATATAAAATACTTCATAAGAAAATAATATTAAGCCATATAAAAATTACAGATATTGAAACTGACATTAAACTGGTAATCGTCAGTAAAACTGTAGCTTCATGGCGTACCACACTGAATGCCGTGAAGAGTTGTGAGAGAAAACAGACACTGGAGGTGGCATCAGACGATGTGGATACGGAACAAGTAGAGCTGTCAGTTAAGAGTCGAAGAAGTCAGCTGCTTATTTTACAAACATATTTTATGAGAGGGAACACTTACATGCTACTTAAAATATATTACCAGTTTTATGTCAGTTCCAACGACTGTAATCTTTAAATGGTTTAAA
This sequence comes from Schistocerca serialis cubense, assembly GCF_023864345.2. Classification (NCBI taxonomy): domain Eukaryota; kingdom Metazoa; phylum Arthropoda; class Insecta; order Orthoptera; family Acrididae; genus Schistocerca; species Schistocerca serialis. The sequence continues at coordinate 64,748,967 of NC_064649.1, read as the reverse complement.
TACTATTTTACATGACCAGAATATTTTGCTCGCCAATCTGTTCATCTGTTGCTACATGTGAGTAAAGTCTCCTCAAAAATCTATTCGATATTTTCTTGGTTTTTCTGTATGTTAATAGTTTCGTAATCTTTTTAGTTAATTTCTTTGGATTTCCTGATGAAGACACCCATAGTATGTGTCGAAACCAGGTTAAAGTAATATGTTCTGACAACCGGTTGGCTGCATTATACAAACCACGTTTGAAACAGTACAATTTCTTCTGGTGTTAAAAAATTAGCTGTAGAGATCGAGACTAATATTCATCCTTTGTGAGACTTTCTCACAGCTCTGTTGTGTGACTTTGTGAATGAACATGTATGTGCCATATAAGGAAACTGAAGCTATGAAATCTATTTGTGGTCGACACGAAAATGTTTCTTGGGTTAATGTGACTTTCACTACCGTCAAGACATCGAGTTTGTGAAAAAAAAACGAACAACTGCATCGTGGTTCAGAATACGTGTTAAACTGCAATTGGGTGAGCAGCTTCTCAGTTAAGAGAAAGACAAGGGGATACCTTTTCCAGTAGGACAATGCATAGTATAATGAAGAATTACTCGGATCAAGTCCCATGTTGGTGACTACTTTGTTAGCATTATAAGGCAATAACAACAACGACAACAACTACTACTACTACTAATAATAATGATACTAATAATAATAATAATAATAATAATAATAATAATAATAACTTAAAAATGGCAACAGGAGCACTAAGGACAACTGCAACATTCTTAGTGTGGTTACAAGAATAGAAAATAAACTGCAGCTGACCACCTGAATATGTTTACACGGCCAATAATGTCATGGACAATTACGAAACTTAAAAAAAAAAAAATTAAGTTCCACCTTGCACACTTCTTCAGCCACAGCACCTAACCACGATCATCGTCGATTGCATATTTTTAACAAACTGCCATCTGTAAAATAACTATCTACATCTGCACATTTGCTCTACATTTCGCACTTTAATGTCTTTCAGAGGGTTCATAGAGTCACTTTCATTTTCTCTACTATTCCACTCTCGATTAGCACATGGTAAAAAATGATTACCAGTACCTAAATCTTTCCGTACGATACTTGATCTTATATTATTACAATGGTCACTCCCCCTATGAGGGTGGGAGTCAACAAAATACAGATGAAAGCTGATGATTCTAATTTCGTGAAAAATCTAGCAGCAACGAGAAATGCTAATGTTCGAATGAAAAGCACAGAATTATGGGCATCCTACAGTATTATTTAGTATCACTAACCGGTTTTCCACTTATGAGGCCACAATCAGACTTACACTATCGTCCTCAACTGTAAAACATGCACAGTTTTGTCCTTTTCATTTACAATGTGGTAAATGATCTAGGAAATAGCAAAGGAAGAACCAGTTAATAAACTCCCATTGTTTTGGTACCCCAACTCGCCTATCATATCCGTGATAGTCTCTAACCATTTTTGTAATAATATAAAACGAGCTAACCTTCTTTGAGTTTTTGCCGTATCTTCCATCAATCCTGTCTTGTAAGGGTTCCGAACCATAAAGCTATACTCCACAAGAGTACAGGTAAGCTCAGTGTGGGCAGTCGCTTTAACAGATGCCTTGTACTGTAACCAGGAGTTTGCGAAACGTGGCGAAACCTAGATTGGCGACCTTCACAGTATTTGTTGTTGCTGATAAAGCCTTTTCCCAGGACTGCAAAAAATAGTGCTTTTCGCATATTTTTCAGTTATTAAACCGTGTGTTCTCTCGAAACACGGAAATGTGTGGTGTAAGAGATGAAATGTGTCACGCAAACCACTGGAGCGGCTACCTTGACAGGACTTCACTGCGTTTATTGTTGTTGACAGGTATAACTAATTAGAAAAACTGTCCCATGTCTGAGAAAAAATGGTGTTTTTAGCATATCATTTCTGTTTTCAGTAGCGACTTACCTATAAATCTGAAAAGGTATGGTGTGTGAGGTGTCGTTTCTCATGCAGAGTGCTGGTCTGGCGACCTTGAGAGGACTTCACTGCGTTTATTTTTGTTGGCAGGTATCCCTGATCAGAAAAACTTTCCCATGGTTGCGCAAAAATTAATATTTTTCGCATATCATTTCTGCTTTCACTTGCGAATTAATTCTGGCGACCCTAACAGGACTTCGCTGCATTTATTTTTTTTGGCAGGTATCCCTGATCAGAAAACTTTTCCATGGCTGCGAAAAAAATAAATTTTTCTCATATCATTTCTGCTTTCACTTCTGAATTATCTCAAAATATGGAAAGATGAGGTGTTAGAGGTGCAGTTTGTCATGCGTTGCGGGTACGTGCGACTGACTTTCTCACAGCCGGGCCGGATGAAGCAGCGCAGCTGGGGAAAGCGCCTTGTCCGGCGGCCAGCGCCGTCTGCGGCTACCGGGAAATGGGCTCCGCGCCTGGCATAGCGTCATGCAGCCTCCCTCCCTCCCTCCCTCCACCTGTGGACGCCGACTCTGACGCTGACGAGGGATTTGGCAGGCGACGGGCCCGCGCAGGAAGGCAGCCGACGCGTCATTAGCATAGCCGCCTCTGCGCTGCGTAACTTAGCAGCCCGGCTCGCGCCTGCTCCGGCACTTGGGCCGCCTCGTGGCTCGCGCATATTTGAGCGTCCACCCACTGTCTAGAGCCGGGACGAACGCTGCTGTCCTCAACATTGCAGCCAGTAAATAAATCTGCAGACACTCGTTCATACTGTACGAGTAGTACTTGGGAAATCTTTTTGTGGGTCTTTCAAGTACTTAATCACCTCTGAGACCAATGGCCTTGCCGCAGTGGTAATACTGCTTCCCGTCAGGTCACTGAAGTTAAGCACTTTCGGGCTTGGCTAGGACATGGATGGGTGACCGAGCAGGTCCGTCGACCACTGTTAGCAAGTGGCGTGCACTCATCCTTTGCGAGCTATTTGAGTGAGAAGTAACGGCTCCAGTCACGAAAACTGGCAAAGGCCAGGCCACTATGCAGTGGCATCCAGTGACGCGTACCTTCTGAGGATAACACAGCGGCCGGTCGGCAACGCTGTGTATTCCGAGGCCTATTCCGATGGAGTTTTAATCATCCCTACAAAGCGCCTCTGTAGAGCGAGGTCGCTAACGCACGTTTGACTCGGAGTTCGTTTAGGGGTGGTCGAAAATTTTCGCTGCCAGTGTTTGTCCATCAACGAGAAGGGAAGGGGTGGCGTGAAGTTACTGATCACCAGTCCTTGCGCCAATGTCCTTCGTTACATTTCAGACCAACCGTAGTATCCCATGAAGTCAGGATGTGTGTCAGTGTTGATGGTGTCGGCAGGAGATGTAAAACTCGACGGACCCCATAGTGTCCGTCGGGAGAGCAGGCTGTGTGCCTCAATTTCATCCGTCACAGCATAGACAGTCTGGAGACATCCATAAGGCTTTCTAAGAAATATCATCCACTCAATCCCGAATACTGCAAAGACAGATAAGAGAGAAAATTATCATATACTCTACTCGGTATCTCACGCAACTAAGTAGCTGACAAGAATAATAGACAGAACAACTGAATACAAATGAGAGTATCTGTTAGATGACGCTCACTTTTGTATTAAGGTAAGGTAAGGACACCAGAGAGTCGGTTCGTGTGCGTGATAATGAAAGTAAGACTTAAGAAAAGCCAGCACATTTTCATAGGACTCATTACCTATAAATAGCGTTCGAAAAGTGAAATGATGCCAAATCTTCGAAATTCTCGGGAAAGCAGGTGAAAGCTACAGGGAAAATGGCGTAACATGCAATATGTACAAGAACCAAGAGGGAAAAATAAGAGTCGAAAATCAAGAACGAAGTGCCTGGATCACAAACGGTTGCATAGGTATGCAATCTTTTGCCCCCTTCTGTCCAGCCTATACATCGAAGATGCAATGACGGAAATGAAACGAAGTATCAGGAGTGGAATTAAAATTCAGGCTGAAAGGATGTCAACGGCAACACAGTATTATTTCCGGTAAAAGTCAGGCAGAATAGGGGGACCTATAGAAGAAATGAACAGCCCAATGCGCAAACATTTTGTACTGAGAGCATAACGAAGCAAAATTGTAATAATGAGGAGTAGCAGAAATGAAATTAGCAATGAACCAATCACCAAAGTTAGGGACCATGGTGTAGACGAAGTGGAGGAGTTGTGCAATCTTGGAAGCGCAACAGCACGTGGCAGATGAAGCAAAGGGGACAAGAAAAGCTGACTTGCGTAGGAAACGAATGTAATACTGATCAAAATTAAGTCTACTAGTATCAAACACAGGCCATAATTAGAGGACGAAATTTTAGAGAACTTATGTTTGGAGGACGACATTGTATGGAAGTAAATCATGGGCCATGGAAAAATGGGAAAGGAGAGAATCGAAGCGTTTGAAATGGTTGATTGGTTCGGGGAAAGGAACCAGACAGTGAGGAAGGACGTCGGCCGTGCCCTTTCAAAGGAACCATCCCATCACTTGCCTGAAGCGATTTAGAGAAATCACGGAAAACCTAAATCAGGATGGCCGGACGCGGGTTTGAACCGTCGACCTCCCGAATGCGAGTCCAGTGTGCTAACCACTGCGCCACTTCGCTCAGTGCTACAGAAGGATGTTGAAAATTAGGTGTACTGATACGATAAGAAATGAGGTGTTTCCCTGGAGAGTCGGCGAGGAGAGAAATATGCAAATGATTCAGATGGCTCTGACCACTATGGGACGTAATATCTGAGGTCATCAGTCCCGTAGAAGTACTTAAACCTAACTAACCTAAGGACATCACACACATCCATGCCTGAGGCAGGATTCGAACCTGCGACCGTAGCATGGCGCCTAAAACTACAGCTGACTGATAATCGAGACAATGATAGCAACTTCGAAGTCCAGCGATAGCGGCGCAGTCTACAACCAGCCTATGCCGTACTGCTCGCTCAGTCTCGGCGCATTCGGCGGCGACAAGTAGTTTCGGCCGCGCTGCGTGCTGTCGTCCTCGGCCACCGGACACGAACGACACGACGCGCCGCGCCTCCAGATAAACACGCGTTCCGTGGCAGCGCTGGCAGTGCGTGCCCTCCAGATAGCCGCTTACACGCCCATATTTCATCCAATGTCAAGATACGCCGCTTTCCGGACCATTACAATACACGGGATGTAAAAAATTCACACACGCGATCTGCAGCGGTGAAACGCGATAACCACGGCTTCCGAAACGTAGCTCTAGCGAATTTACACAATAATTAACATTAGGCGCTTGTGAACGTTTCTATGGAACCAGACGGAAGGAAGCCTACAGACTTTTGTTGCTATTGTCACTTAAGGTAGGAACTTCACCCTAATCTGAAAGCATCATATTCCTCTTCAGTTTTTTTGATTCTACGTTTAGACCCTTCTGCAGGGATCTTCTTCAGGTGTCATCTCGTGTCCCAGGAAGGTTGCAGACCAATGTAAATACTCGACGTTTCGACCCAATGTGCTGAAATCGTCGCCGGCCGGGGTGGCCGAACGGTTCTAGGCGCTACAATCCGGAACCGCGACGGTCGCAGGTTCGAATCCTGCCTCGGGCATGGGTGTGTGTGATGTCCTTAGGTTAGTTAGGTTTAAGTAGTTCTAAGTTCTAGGCTACTGATGACCTCAGAAGTTAAGTCCCATAGTGCTCAGAGCCATTTCAACCGAAATCGTATTTAGTATTATTCTGATTTTTCCTGGTGGAAAATTCGAATTTTCTACCCTTCTGGTGAAATCATCTTCAGAAGACCACTGCAAAAATTTAGGTTCTATCCAATGTGCCCAAATCCTTTTCAGGATTATTCTGGTTTTTCCTTGCACTGAATACTGATTTAAAAATTCGATGTTTCGACCCTTCTGCTCTGATCTTCTTCAGGAGTTTTCTTTTTCTGGTGCCCCAGGTCAGTTGCTGACCGATATAAAGATTCCACATTTTAACTCCTGTGCTAGTATTCTCTTAAGCATTCTTTTCATTTTCTCTTGTGAGTGAAATTCACTTCGAAGTTTCGAACCTAGGATTTCTTCAGGAGTCTTCTTGTGGTTCAGTGAGGCTGGATGCTGTCAGTGCTCAACCAACAAGAGACGCCAGAAGAATGTTGACGATGCTTCCACCAGAGGGGTCTAAACGCCGATGTTTTAAGTTTAAAGAGAAGTATGACGCTAACAAATCACTCAAAACATATTTAACGTTAGGAAGGAAGAAAAATTGGGGTTAAACGACCTTTCGACGACGACAGCATCAGAAACAGAGCACAAGGTGGCAAGGGACACAGACTGCGAAAAACTCAGCTGTGACTCTCCCGTAGCTCCCATCCCGATATTTGCGTTGGGAGATTTAGAGGAAGCTGGGAATCAAAATAGCCCGAGTGCGGTTTGATCCCCATTCCTCTCGAATGCAAGTCGAGTGTTACATTATAATTTTGTGGTGCTATTTCATGTAAAGAGTGCAAAATGGTTCAAATGGCTCTGAGCACTATGGGACTTAACATCTGAGGTCATCAGTCTCCTAGAACTCAGAACTACTTAAACCTAACTAAACTAAGGACATCACACGCATCCATGCCCGAGGCAGGATTCGAACCTGCGACCGTAGCGGTCGCGCGGTTCCAGATGGAAGCGCCTAGAACCGCTAGGCCACACCGGCCTGCCGTAATGAGTGCAGCAAAACTTCAGGGACGTGTGAAGCCATAGACAACAACGTGACTTTGTTGATTACGAACCTACATAATTCACTTTAACTTCGCAAGATATATTAGCTCAATGAATATCGCAATCATTTCATTACATGTATATCAGTGTAGTATACCGGTCACAGCAGAAAAGAAACTTTGTAATCCAGACAGTGAAACACTGTTATTATGTTTACATGTTAATTCGTGACCCAGTTTAAAAATTTTGATTTCTTACATAATGAGAAATATAAAGAAATCATGTTTTGCCCGTGTTTCAAGGGTTTTCTGCTTGTCATGATCTTCGAGCCGCGCCCTTCCATCGCTATAGCAGTAAAAACTGAGTAAAACACTCGTACCTAGGTAACACACGTGTTGTGCGTGTAGTTAATGAGTACTGCCGTATCCGTGATGAAATGACTGAAATGCATAAAGAATTCTGGACGATACTTCACAGTCCAGCTAACAGAGAACGGAATATCTCAAATGCGCCCTTGCAGGGAGCTGGACATCCGTCTTGTATGTTGAGGCAGACGCCGGCGACTTTCGGGGCGGGCAGGGAATTCCAGGAGCCACGAACAGAAAAAAAAGACGACGTGAGGTGGAGGAATGAAACGAATGGGCGCACTCTTCGATAAGGAGTGAAATACGGGCTGGCAGGCGACGGAAGGTAGGGGGAGGGGGGGGGGGGGAGAGCGAGATGCCTCACCATCGCCGTGACCTCCTGTCCAGAGGAGGAGGGTGGGGAACCACGCAGAGCGGAGGCCGCACTTCAGTGGGTCGTCGTCGTCCTGGTCGTTAGAGACGAAGCACCTGCTCATTGGACAAAGTTCGGAAGACGGAAGCGTGGGTGGGTTGAGAATAGCCACTTTTTGGAAGTTCAGAGGATCTAAATCAGGATGGTCGGGTGGGGATTAGAACACAAGCATCTTGACCACTGTGTCATCCCTCTCCTTAGCTTCATGATGCAAATACAGATAGTGTGAACGTCTTGCAGTGGGAAGTGCGAGTGGTAATATAGCACAGTTTGCCTCACAATAAACGCCAGTTTGATGCGGCGGTTGGTGAAGTAACGAGAGAGTACTGTGTCGAGACCTCACGACGACAACGTCTGTTCGCAGTCCCCGCTTCGAGTCCCGACCGAGCAGGCCGGCGATCGGCGGTCCCCCGGCAACGGGCCAGCCGATGATTAACGTCCGCAGCCGCCCGTGGCGTGGGTGGTCCCGCCAAGTCCAGCCGCGGAGCTGGCGGCGACTGCGCGGCTCTGGGCCGCCGTCAGACGCTCGCGTGACGGCCGGGCATTACGAGGCCGGCCGTCTGGCTTGATGTCTCGACCTGGATCTGGTCCGCCTACACCACGGTGTCACCTGTACTGGCCGCTGCTCTATTCCACTGGTTGTACATGTGTATCTACCGATTTCCTCTGCCACCCACGCAGCCGTTCGACCAGATGGAGAACCGCTTGAAAGCCTACTTCTTAAGCACCTCCTTGGCTGAATTGAGTCCATCACGCCTTTCAAATACCTATCAGTAACCACGTTTGTAGATGTCAACTACACAACCATTGCCAAACACTGTATTTATACAAGGCGTTTCCATCACAAGGTGTGATCAAAAAGAAACAGGAATTTTCTTCATTTATTTAGCAAGATAAACTTTTTCCCCTTCAAAGTAATTCCCCTCAGATATAATACACTTGTGCCAGCGCATTTTCCATTCTCTGAAGCATTTCTGGAATTCACTTTTCGTTATGACATTCAGCTCCTTCAGCGAGTCTGTTTTTATCTCATTAATGGCGGCAAAACGACGCCCTTTCATGGTTCCCTCCAGCCTCGGGAATAGAGAGAAGTCGCAGGGGGCAATGTCCGGCGAATACGATGCCTGAGGCAACATAACAGCATTGTTTTTTGAAAAAAAAAAAGCCGCCAACAAGCATTGAGTTTTTCTTTTTTTGGTCCATGCTGCCACCTGTGAAATGTGCCTTCCCTACGATCTTGGCACCAACAGTACCAGTACATGTAGTCCACTCTCAAAGGTATCACCATGATTTTCGCTTTTATAACTTTACTCTTCGTTCCACTACAGGGACCAAACATTCATACTTTTCCATCATTCTAGAAAGTTTGTAACGTCATCACGGAATTGTCCTGTATAAACATACATTTACAGGTGCCGGCGCCTACAATTTAGACGCTCTGTAGCGAAAACGTTGTTCTATGTAAAACTTGGTCTACTAAGTCCCCTCTACAACCTCTAGAAGCGCGTAACATGACTTGTGAAGCACCTCATACATATATAATTACTGTCGCATATGTGATTTGCACCCATGATTTACTGGGTTACATTTGGAGCTGTCTTGGAGCAGAAAGCGAGATCACAATTTTTTAAGCAATTGGAAGCACAATTTCAGGTTTATGTGGACGCGTTCAGTGCACCGGTAAACAACAATATATGTACATTTCAATGATCAAGGTCTGCTTCCCAAATTATATTTTCTTTAGAAACTCCACTCTTGACGAACTGACGTAAGTAGAGGTTGTGTACAACATGGTAATGAGCTCAAACGAAAACATTACTATTACTCTGTCGACGGTGGAAAATGTGTTTATAACTAACATTTTTATTTTAATACCTGCGTTTCCAGATAATACCACAGGTTGCCCCCAAGGACTGTAGTGATAACTGTGTGTCTTAGATTAATTTTAAATAAATTAATGTGATGATGAAGTAATCGGCTGCGAAACGTGTGGTGGAAACTTGAGTGAAATGGCTGTATAGAGTAATCTGTGTTTTCCTTTCAGTTCATTTCTACAATAGTCACGGTTGCACCCAATCAAAAATGTTGCCGCTCAGAGATAACGGTAGGACTGCTGACAAAACACGTCGGCCTTTACTGAAGTTTCGACTGATTATGTGGGTACACCTCCCTATTTACAAAAATTCTAAAAAGCTGTCTTTGGGGAAAGAATCAGAAAAATATTCTTCGCCTGCTGAATGTACAGCTTTACTAAGTCCTACTCTTTCAGTAAACGGTAATCAAATTAAAATAATATAGACGAAAACAAAAAGAGTAAGTAAATTGTTTATTATTTCATACGTAATAGCCATAACTGTTAATACTTTTATTCTACTGTCAGATAATATAGACTGTGCCTTCATGGAAAAATCCTTGCGTTTGCCTACAGAACTTTTATTGTACCCAGGCACGCACTTCTTTGTCAGAAGAAAACCGACGGCCAGGAGTATCTTTCTTGAGGATTCGAACAATGAGGAAATCGCACGGGGAAAGATCGACTTCGGTGTATGTACACACGACGGACAAAAAAAGGATCTTGGGACTGGATGATTTCTAGTAAACAATTAAGCAACTAGGACGCCATCTACGGTAACTGTGACGTAAGTGCAACAACGGATCCTGTCAACCAGAAATTTTATGTGACACTGAATGTTGGCTAACGTCTTGGCCTTCCGAAAGTGCAGCTGTGCACAGGCATCCGGCCATCTACGACGGTCTGTACTGACCGCCCTCTTCCGTTCGGCTATTTCGAGAAATTCCGCTGCCCGCTTTTACTGCGGCCCGCGGGCCTGCACCCACGCGCATCCGGCAGAAGAGGCGCCGGGATGCTATATTGGCCTCAGCTGTCGAGAGCCCGTCTTGATTTGTGGCGCTCCGGAAAAAGATGTTCTTCGCGCTCCGACAAACTTACCGAAAGCAGACCCGTATTGTGCGCTTCGGTGCTGCGAAAAAATGCGGCATAGGCTTCTAGCGATTGCAACAAAGGACGGCTGATGGCACTACATATAAATCGGATTACTGTCACGCTCGATGAATTTCATCGATGAAATCTGCTAGGGTATAGGCGGATGCGTGGTCGCGACGTTTCGACGTCTTTGAAATTCGTCATCTTCACACTTCCCCTGAAACTGACGTGTAGGAAACGCGTCGAAAACTCTTGATCACACGACGCTAAAACTCAGCTTATAGTGCGAAAACATTTCACCAATATTTGAATCTATTTAGTTACATGAAATGCCATTGTGCTTCTTTAAAAAGCGCTACGTTCGATGGTTTCTGCATCTATTTCAACCCAAGACGAGAAGAATACATTCTCTGTTAATTACATCGACAAAATCTTCACGGCAATCGTCCGATGCGTTAACGTCTTGTGTTGGCGACGTTTCGACGGGTTTTTAGCTTGTCATCTTGAAGCTGACGAGAAGTAAACACTTCGAAACCTCGTGAGCAGATGACGCCACGACTCAGTTTATAGCGTAAACATTTCACCAATATTCCAATCTATTTAGTTACCGAAAATGACATCTTTCGACTGTTTCTGCATCTATTTCCACCGAAAACAGGAAGAATATATTGCAACAAGTATATGTTGCATTATGAAATTGACCACTACCTCAAGCTTCAGAGTGTGGTCCATGGAACGGACCTGTTCCTTTAGTCGAGTTGTGCCATGAACTACTTTTCACCCCTGTTCAATTCATCATCTTCATATAAGTTACACGACCAACTCATCTAAACTTCAAGCTCCTTATCTACCTTACAAATAAGACATAGTAACACGCAAACTTATATTCAATTTTAAAATATTTCTTGTTATCAGAAATTAGAGGTAGAAAAACGTAAAATTACAAGAATCTTACGAGCGAGTATAAAAGACAGAACACCTAAGTCACGCCTACACATTGTACAGTCAAATGAAAATGAGACAGATGAAAAAAACAGCCTGCAATGGGGCACCGTGGTAAACGCTTTCCGGAAATCTAGAAGTTTTTGCCGTTCATCCATAGTTCGCAGTATATCATGTGAGAAAAAGGCAAGCTGATTTTTTACACGAGCGATGCTTTCTAAAACCACGCTGATTCGTGGCCATAACGTCCTCGGTCTCTAGAAAATTTATTGCATTCGAACTGGGAATACGTTCACGAATTCGGCAGCGAACCGATGTTCTGTGAAGTCTCGCCCTGCTGACAAATTGTCCCTGTCGGTAATATTTATGTGGGTGTGAAGGCGACATGCATTAGAGTCGAAACCGATATTCCACATCAAATACAGCAAGTGACCCGAACTGGGTCTTTTTGCACTGTAATAATAATGCGCAAGAGACGAGCCTGTCGTCAAACTGCCGACAAGCAATGTAAACCAGTGCTGGCGAAAGGAAAAGGTAAAAAGACAGTCTAATTTTATCACTACGTAGGTTAAAATTACAGGTGAAAGCTGAAAAGCAAAGCGACCAAATAACCAACACGGGAGACGAAGTGTCAGATAATCAACAAGAGCGGTGGAAAAAAAAACTAGGCAAAGATCTCGGTGTGAAGATATACCAGAGGGCGGGCGCCTCGGTCGAAGCAACACACAGTGCGCCTGGCGCCGCAAAGAGAAACACGGAGAGAGAGATATCTAATCTGTTCCGCAGTTAGAGCCGCGCGGCGGGCCGCGTAAATTTATGTAAATGTGAGAATTAACACTTGTTCCGCATGCGACGCCCGCCCCTAAATCAAACGGCCCGGACTGGCTTGGCCCGGCGCAGCCTGCGCAGCGCCTCAAGACGCGGATGTGCGGCGGTTCAGGTAAAGTGTAGGCGCCGTGACACTCCACGTCTCTGTTTGCACTGTTCCCCTCAACAAGTTCCCGGACGAAGCTTTCGTCGAGGGAGTATCGAAGAAAAGATGTTTGCGGTGTCTGCTGCTGTCTGTATCTGCATTATTAGAAACAGATGTATTTTCACCCAGGACACTCGCGAGACGCCTAGTAGATCAGAGACTTTACGTCACCGGCTCTGCTACTCTTGTCCGGCCAAATACTGGTGTTAAAAATTTCATCCATTTCCCGGGATTCGAAAAGGCTATGTTCCAATCCGTGTACCTGTGCGGACGCGCCGGCCGGTGTGGCCGAGCGGTTCTAGGCGCTTCAGTCTGGAACCTTGCGACCGCTACGGTCCCAGGTTCGAATCCTGCGTCGGGCATGGATGTGTGTGATGTCCTTAGGTTAGCTAGGTTTAAGTAGTTCTAAGTTCTAACGGACTGATGACCTCGGATGTTAAGTCCCATAGCGCTCAGAGCTATTTGAACCATTTTTTTTGTGCAGACACGTGCGCTGGGATGGCGGGTAGCGAGAAACGTAAAAGATTGGAACCCAGTCGACGTCGAGATCACTACAATTACTAGGGCTTTCTCGAAAATAAAATTCTCCGTAATATGATTTCACGGTTAAAACCATCCCGACCGCTTAATATATTTTCGTTTCTTACAACATTAGTTCAGAATTTTGAACTCGCAAACCAAGTCAAGGCTTTCTCAGTCGGTATTCGCACTCTTGTCGATTTTTGTTGTAAGGACGTTAGGTCATGTTTCTGTGTACAAAATTTCGTCTCCTAAAGCTTCTGTTGATGTCTCAAGCATTGGGAGATGAAATATTAGACAAAGAAACATCTCCTAGACAAAGAAACACGTCGTTAAATAGAGACAACTGTGAAGTGTCACTATGTGGCTTCATGTATAGCTGGTTTTAATGATACTTTACAAACACAGGGCAAAAGATGGTGCTGAATGATTCAGACATTTCCGGAACGATAGTAAATGTTAGTGGCTGAGGGAGAAAAAACTAATTATGAAGGCAGTCCCACAGGGTTGAATTTTTGGTGTACTGCTATTCCTTTTATACGTACATGACCTTCCACTTAATATTCAACAAGCAAAATTGGTACGTTTTGCAGACGATTCTAGTGTTTTAGTAAACTGTATGAGAAAGAAAGCAATACTATAGTTGGTAAATTATATTTTCCAAAGATTTATTAAGTGAGTCTCTGAAAATGGTCTCTTCCTGAATTTAGAAAAAAACGCACAATATTCAGTTCTGTACAAGGAATAGAGTCATACCAACAAACGATGTAGCACGAGAATAGGAGTCAGTAAACATGTTAGAACGCTCCAAATATTTGGGTATACATACCAACAAAAATTTGAACTGGAAGAAGCATATAATTGAGCTTCCAAAACAATTAATTTCAGCCACTTTTGCTCTTCGTATAATTGCTTATAATGGAAACAAACGAATCAACCTCCTGATATACTTCGCATATTTCCACTCAGTAATGTTTTATGAAGTAATATTTGAGGTAATTCGCCACTTAGAAAGAAAGTATTGATTGCACAAAAGCGTGCAATAACAACAGTATGTGGCGTTCACCCACGAGCGACACGAAGGTAAATCTTCCATGAGCTAGGAATTTTAATTGCACCGCTAGTAGAACACGTATAGTTGCTGAAGAAATTGTTCGTATATAATCCATCACAATTTGAGAGGAACAGTAATGTCCATAACAACAACAAAAGAGGGATAAATGACGTTTGTTATCCAATGTTAAAGGTATCAGTGGCCAGAAAGGAGTTCTGTATGCAGCAACAAAAATTTTGATCATTTTCACAATAACATAAAAAGCTTGACAGGTAGCGAAGCAAATTTTAAATCTAATTAAAAACCATTTCTCCTGGACAACTACTTCAGTTTCATTGACCAATTTCTACTTAAAACTGATAGCCAGTAAATAAATAAATAAGTACGTATAGTTCCATGATCACGGTTAAAAATAATAATTTGTCCATTATGTACACATAGCCTTTCAACTGACTCTTTCCACATCATTTCAACTAAATAATCTTTGAAATGATCAGTGGGACACGTAACCAACTAAGTAACTAAAACTGGGGAATTTAGCTCATGTGCGTATTAATTCTAGCTGCGAATTATCATCTGTGACGTCCAGAACAAACTGAGAGAGGTTGAAACCATGATATCATTATCAGGTGCTAGGGGAAAGATCCATAGCTTCATATATGAAGGAAAGTGAATTTTGTATTATTAACTGTAGGAAAATAACCTGCATCGCCTACGTACGGTTATCTTTTATGTACATTGTCACACAGTTATCTTTCTAGGGTTAATGCATAATGTTTATTCGAAACAGGAAAAACAAATTTATTAAAATCAATAAAAAAATGGTTCAAATGGCTCTGAGCACTATGGGACTTAACAGCTGTGGTCATCAGTCCCCTAGAACTTAGAACTACTTAAACCTAACTAACCTAAGGACATCACACACATCCATGCCCGAGGCAGGATTCGAATCTGCGACCGTAGCAGTCGCGCGGTTCCGCACTGCGCGCCTAGAACCGCGAGACCACCACGGCCGGCTCAATAAAAATCAATGTTTTCATACATGCTATATATTTTCTTAAAATTAGTGAAACAATGCACCATTAATCATGAAACCCTTAACAAAAGTCACATAGGACGGCCACTTTAGTTTGTTTCAAATATTTGGTAATTGTAATCTGATGTAAACAATTTTTTCTTCATTGCTGCTGCATCACGAAATCGATTTAACTGTAGTAGCTAATGGTATCACACACGGTTTGTTTTTCGAACCATTTTAAAGCTGTTTCCACAGCTTCATAGGCTTCCGCATCAGATGGTCGTGCATTATTTCTGCATTTACATTTCCATCTGTTTCCGGCTAGTAGTGCCCCGGTATAGACAGTACGAAAATATTTTCTCGCTGTTGACAATCTGGATAATCGCGAATCCATGTAACTGAGTTCTGCCAAGGCCGCTCACTTGTTCCGTAGCACGTTGTGACAGCACGAACAGCTGTGTGAGACGGAGGGGTGAGTCCGATGGACGCGCCGTATTCGTTAGGGGTTGTAGACGCGGCAACAGGGCTGGGAGAAGCGCGGAGCCCCCACTACTGTGTGAGCCAACCCACCCCGCCAGTGGTCCACGGGCGCCGGCAAATGCCTCGCAGGTAACGGACCAGGCCATCGCCACTTACATAGCCAGAGGACGCCTTATTCACTCGATGTGGCACGTGTCCTTGTTTACGCTAACGCGAAACAGCTGAAGACCTCATTAGCTGTTGCACTCTGCGAGTGCGCTTAACACACAGAGAAGCTGTCGTAATGCTGTATCTTTCTGGCAGTCGCCTCAGTCAAATCACGAAAACCTCGTTTTATATAAGGTATACCAACAGAAATAATTTCAGTGAAATGAAATGAACGCGCGCAGATGGGACGATGCCAGTGAGAGATTCAATTACAAGAAACGAGATCAGTGAACTATTGCTCATAAATATTGCAGTTCATTTTAAAGTTTCAAATGATTATGTATATGTACATAATGCGAAATGACTGCTACAAAGATAGCGGAAGCAATGAGCTCTGCTCGAACAGAATCGTCTTAGATGATGGCAAATCAGTATGGTTGGAGATATTCGTCACTGCACCTCTATGCGAACATCGAGTCAAACACGCAACAAAGATGCTCAGCTCTTACATGCTTATACTTGTTGTATTATCAGAATGGGTATATGATATAATACAGCGAACGAAATCCCTGACTGAAACACAAAACCGCATTAGTGACAGGCAGTCGAAAACTTCTGACGCGTTGAGCATTTATCTAGGCATATATATGGCCACCATAAAAGAAATAATTCATAAATGATCGCAAACAACCGACTTCTCAAATTAATAGACGACTTACTGTAACGGTAATATTATATTAGCATAACACTATTAATTCTCTCCCCGTAACTCAGTTCCCACTCCCCATTATAATCTCCTCTCAGTTGCTCTCCCTATAATGTGTTCCCTGGACCTTTCTTCTCCCGCGATCTCTTATCACCAGTCACGCACTTCCCCTTCGACTCTCATCTCAGCGGAACATCTAACGCATCTTCTATCTTCAGTAATCTATAAATCACTCAAGCCAACATAGACTCTCTCACTCTCTCTCTCTCTCTCTCTCTCTCTCTCTCTCTCTCTCACACACACACACACACACACACACACACACACACACACACACACACACACACAACAGGTAAATAAAAATTTCAATACCATGACCATACTCACTGTCTACTCAGAAGACGAATGAATAAATATATTAACTGTGCTGAATGTGGAAGAAGCGAAAACTAATGAGGCTTGTGCTATTTTAGGCTGTTAAAAGAAGGAACAACTCATAATGATCAGAGTAGCCAGGCAAACCACACATTTTTTAAATTAATAGGATCTATTTTTCAAATGGCTTTCAAACTACTGCACCGAAAAATCTGAAAATTTTGACTGAAGCATTTTTCTGGGCAACGTGTCGAAGCTGATGACGGCCAATACTTTGTTAAATTCTAGTACCATCAATATGGGGCCCTCAGGGTTGTCCTTGGCGTATTTCAGGTCACCAGCTAACTCAGTTACTGTGATTTTCGCAAAACACCGGCTTGATATTTGTCACTTATGTTGTAATTTGCATTACACGTTCGCTTGAAGACAATGCTGAATGGTGAAGCATTGAAAACATGTGGAGCACTTCAAATACATATGAAGCAGGAATAGAAAGCAACTGGCAATACAGCATAAAAATTAAAACCGGGACGGTAATACAGACAGGAGAGTCTTCTGAAGCAGTATATAGATAGCTTTGACGGATAGATTAGCAATGTGCTTTATGTAGAGTGTCCTCCAGTATGGTGCTGAAACGTGCGCAATGAAGAACGAAGTTACAGCAAGACTCTGGTGGCTTTTGAGATGTGGATGTGGCGGAGGATGGAAAGAATAAACTGGATGGAGAAGGTGAAAAATGAGTATATACTACTACCATTCGGAGATCTGAGACACATACTGAGTGTAATAAACAAAAGTAAGAGAAAGTGGATACAAGTGCAGCACTTTAAATACATATTAGGGAAATAGGAAAAAAAGAACGACTTATAAAAAAAAATGTTAGAAGGATATTTGAAGGGAAAAAGAGGCTGGAAAGGAAGAGACTCCAGATCCTGGACGACAGGATTGGAGCGGTAAACCGCCTGAAATGTTAAAATCTGATGATGGTCGAGAATGAAATTTTCACTATGTAGTTGAGTGTACGTTGACATAAAACTTCTGGACAGATTAACATTGTGTGCCGGACGGAGATTCGAACCCAGGACGTTTGCCTTCCGCGGGCAAGTTCTCTACCGACTGAGCCACTCAAGCACGACACACAGTTGCGCTTCCACCAGCACCTCTTCTCCTCCCTTCCAAACTTAAGAGAAGTTCTCCTGCAAAACTTAGATCCGCATGCCAAGAAGAAAGGGTAATGCAGACACATGACTCAGCTGCAGGGTGGGGGATGTTTCCAGAGTGAAATTTTCGCTTTGCAGCGGAATGTGCGTTGATATGAAACCCTCTGCATATGTCCGGAGTTCGAGCCTCGCTTCAAGCACAATTTTAATCTTACAGGAAGATTCCTTGATGATGACGATTTTCGGACGTGGATTTCTAACTCATCTCGCAGCCACCGTATCACATGTGCCCGCAGTAATATCCAACGTGTATTGGCTGACACCCGTTCACAAACAAGGCCAAGAGCAAGTACCAGCAACGCGCTGTAAGTCTTCACTACATAAGGAAGTGCTTCTGTCTAGAAACAGCACGATAGCGTCCCTGTCAGGGGACTTACGCGTCACCGGCGAAAGATGATCCAGTCCTGGCGACGTCAGAACATCGTGGTAACGCACTTTTGCTTGTCGAAAAGTCCCCCGCACAGTCAATTAGCCGCAGTCCTGCTGATAGACCAGCAGCCACTGTGACACTCCACAGGGCGACCGGTTGAGCGCGGACAGGCCAGCGTCGACCGATCGATTCCTTGCGGCCACCGGTGTGCTGCGTGTGTGTGTCGGAGCGCGGCTGATGCATTTAACATCGCGCCGGGCAGCGGGACAGCCGAAACACGGCAGGTCGCGCGACCCCGTAAATCTGCCCTAAAAGGCGGAGGGCGGCTGCCCAAGCAATGGACCCGGCAGCCGGCCATAGAGTTGGCACGCAACGAACCCGGAAATCACCAGGGGTGTCTCGTTGCCGAGACCAAATAACGTGCACTAGGAAACCCTCGAAATCTGAGGCAATGTGTGTGTTGTTTGTGTGTGTGTGTGTGTGTGTGTGTGTGTGTGTGTGTGTGTGTCAAAAATGGTTCAAATGGCTCTCAGCAATATGGGACTTAACATCTGAGGTCATCAGTCCCTGAGGCAGGATTCGAACCTGCGGCCGTAGCGGTAGCTCGGTTACAGACTGTTGCGCCTAGAACTGCTCCGGCACTCCCGGCGGCTGTGTGTGTGTGCCATATCCTCACAATACGTGTGTATTGCAAGGAAACTGGCAGCACCTGGGTAAGTATTACGTACGTGTTACCTGTCAGATGAATGAATAAATGAATATTAATTCAGCCTTCAGCCTCTCAGAATAGCTTTAATTGAAACTAGACTCACAGTGACGTTTCGGACTCTGCAGATCTGTCTTAGGTTACTTTGAAAGTTTACAGCGCCTAGACGTGTGCATACCAGATGAAAGTGTGTAGATTCCACCTCCATGTTCGCAGCGCATGTTCGTCCGGAAAGGAAGTTCCTTAAAGGATGTTCGAGCGTGAAAGGAAAAGGTGAAAGTATGAGAGCGCAAGATGAAATGGATAAGTTGGGTGCGGACTGATTTCCCAATGCCACTTGCTACCTGTCGCCATACTACGGGGGATCTGCATACTATCCCACAGAATACTGTTATGAAGATACCAACCACTCCGCGTAAAAGTGGCCACCTCCGGGAATAGGATAGATGACACAAATCTCGAAATCGTGGTTGCTTATATGGATATGGTGTCTGTTCTTTCGAACATGTCCGAAAGAACAGACATCATATCCGTATAAGTATATAGTTCTGGCAATACCGACCATGACCTTCCCCTTCTGTGCGTATGCACACATATTACCCGAACTCTTACGGGACTTGGTAAAGATGTCTTCCACGAGTAATGACTGTGTTGGGTAGGGACACTACGAACGCAGTGTTTGGACACATAAGGTGAGAATGTGCGTCTCGTGGGAGGCGTACGCGAGATAGTCCCTGCAGTCGCACTATCCTGTGTGCCTTCGGTGACTCAGACGGACAGAGCGTCTGCCATGTAAGCAGGAGACCCCGTTTCGAGTCCTAGTCGGGGCACACATTTTCACCTGTCCCAGTTGATAAATATCAACGCCCGTCAGCAGCTAAAGGTTCCAATACATAATTTTAATTTCGTGGTTGCCTGATGAAGAAACTAATGATAAAGTGCTCCCGATATGGAAAGTCTGTTCCCTGTGCACGCTGTAAGTGATAAGGCTAGTAACAATTGTCATGAGAATGTTACACAGTCGTCTGGCTTATCCTACACTGGCGATAGCCTTCCACGGTGTTAACCGGAGCCGGCCGGAGTGGCCGTGCGGTTCTAGGCGCTACAGTCTGGAACCGAGCGACCTCTACGGTCGCAGGTTCGAATCCTGCCTCGGGCATGGATGTGTGTGATGTCCTTAGGTTAGTTAGGTTTAATTAGTTCTAAGTTCTAGGCGACTGATGACCTCAGAAGTTAAGTCACATAGTGCTCAGAGCCATTTGAACCATTTTTGTTAACCGGAACATTCCGGGTACGTCCTTTATGATTTCCTGCTTCCTGAAACAGCGTAACACTGTATCAGATAATGAATGCTATGGTTGTTGTCGGCGGAGATAAGTCTCCTGATACAACCTTGCTGCCCGCCGCCCGTTGCCATTTGCCTTTCCATAAGTAAACACCGTGTCGGCAAGCTCTCGGCTCGAACACGGAACCACTGTGTACAAAGCTGTATCGCGTCGACTACAAAGGTTAGTCAGGAAGAGAAGTGAATCGGACACAACATTTGACCAATTTCTACGGCAGGAGAGGCAGCTAGGGTATGGCCTATATGAACAGTACCACCGTCCAGGAAGAAACGATGCATGCATTAACTGTGGCTGCATGGTACAGCGCATATTAGGCCGCAGTCTCTATAACGATGCATGACTGAATAAGTGGACTCCAGCATGGAAAACGCGCGCTTCCGGATATCATTAGACCCTTTTTGTTCAATGTTACTTCTAATCCGTCTTGATTGCATAAAATATCTATTCACATGACCGGTTTTGGTTCCTCTGGAACCATCTTCAGATCTGCAATTTTGGTTACAGGAGTAACCCGTCCACGCAGAGCAACCTTCACATGCTGCGTCATTGATGTGATGCAGCATGTGAAGGTTACTCTGTGTGGACGGGTTACTCCTGTAACCAAAATTGCAGATCTGAAGATGGCTCTAGAGGAACCGAAACCGGTCATGTGAATAGATATTTTATGCAATCGAGACGGGTTATAAGTAACTTCGTAGAACCACTTATTGTGGTTCTCCCAGCAGACATTATGTCTGTTTTTGCCAAACCTTTTTTTGTTCCGTATCCTCTCATCGATTAATCCCTAGAGTTTGTATACGGTGGAAAAAAAAATCACGCTGTATATTTTTTCAAAAATATGTAAAAATCTGCCAACCGTTTGCATAGATTTTCTATATACTTTGACCAGGTTTCGTCACCTCTAAGGGTGACTTCATCAGAAGGTAAGGTAATTACATGAAGAACATAACGTCAAAGATGTACAGCGTTTTAAGAGCTGAGTTGCTCTTAAATCACTGTTCATCTTTGACGATCTTGATGTAATTACCTTACCTTCTGATGAAGTCACCCTCAGAGGTGACGAAACCTAGTCAAAGTATATAGAAAATCTATGCAACCGGCTGGCAGATTTTTACATATTTTTCAAATTTGTGTATACGGCTGCTGCAAACGTCAGCCATGTTCAAAGTTGCACGCTGTATATACCAGCAAATAGTTTGACTACCACCGTCCTTCTTTACTTCAACGTGCAGCAGACGGATGAGGCAGTGACAGCTGGGGGAAGACACTCAGCGCGGGTCGCACAGTGGCGGCGCGAGATTCGTAACGAGTGCTGCGCGCCCCACTGTGCAGGCGCGATCGCGGAGGGACGGACACGCCGCCACGCAGCGTCTGTCAGGGGGCCGCGACGCGCGTCCGCCAGCCGCTCGGTATGCGGGGCGCGCGCCCGGCGCCGGCGTATGTGCCGGCGGTGCTAATGCCTGCCGCCGCCGCCGCCGGCTGCTGCTGCTGCGGGGGTGGTGCGGGGGCGGGTGGGGGCCGCGGGCGCCCGTAATGACCAGCCAATGGTGCACACCCAGGCAGCCGCGCGCCACATGCAGAACGACGCGCAAAAATTGGAGGCCCGTCCTTATCACTCCACCGAACGGGGTAAAAGTATTTTCACTGCTGCTTAATAGCAAATTAAAAAATCTAAACATTCTAAAAAAATTGATATTTGTTTTTTCATATTCTGTGAATTCCTTTACAAACTGGCCCACGGAAGGGGTATGGCTGTGAGCTCTGACACCACCGTGAACCATCTCGCCACGCCGCGTTGCACTGAAATAGTCACACAGCGCACACATTTGTAACTCATATGCAGGTACGAACGTAGTCGAGCTTTTCCGTAGATCTCATTCGATTGAATTTTCCTAACAACACATGCTTTGCTGATTTGGGGGAAGGGACCAAACAGCGAGGTCATCAGTCGCATCGGATTAGGGAAGGGTGGGGAAGGAAGCCGGTCGTGCCCTTTCAAAGGAACCATCCGGGCATTCGCCTGAAGCGATTTAGGGAAATCGCGGAAAACCTACATCAGAATATATGGTAAAAATGATGAAATTCCTCCAGCTGTATTAAGGTATTGGTTTTATTGGCAACTAGTTTCGATGTTGTTACATCATCATCTTCAGGCCCATACTTGTTGACAGTGACCGTGTGTGTCTAACGCTAGTAGTCAGTGGTGAGATAGGCGTGTTCCATACGGAAGGCATGAGTTACTACCTGCCTTCCGTATGGAACACACCTATCTCACCGCTGACTACTAGTGTTAGACACATACGGTTACTGTCAACAAGTATGGGCCTGAAGATGATGTTGTAACAACATCGAAACTAGTTGCCAATAAAACCAACACCTTAATACAGCTGGAGGAATTACGTCATTTTTTAACACATATTATACCAGCTGTCGTCCGTTTTAATTATGGATGTACGAAGATTAAATCACAATAGCCGGTCGCGGGTTTTGAACTGTGGTCCTCCAGACTACCTTAGTCCAATGCCCTCTCTAACACAGTTGGAGTGCTATTCCAATATCGACGAGCCTCGGCAATACTAACGGCTTCAAAACAGGAGAAAACGCTGACGGTGCGAATTGAAGTTTGCGCTAGGGAGGGCATTGGACTAGAGGAGTCTGAGCAGGTGTGTTACCTATACTGGCACAGTGATGCCGGCACGATAGCTCAGCGTGTTCGGTCAGAGGGCTGCGCGCCCTCTGTAATAAAAACTGAGTAAAAGCATCAACGATCAACTTCAACGGATGTCTTGTGACGTCCGCCCACACCAAACGCAACGAACAATACCGAACATAATGAAAATAAAAAAAAAGAAAAAAAATAGTGGTGTAATGGCTAACACATCTGCCCAGTAAGCAGGAGACGTACGTTCAGGTCCAGGCTGTGGCACAAATTTTACTCCATTTCTTTAGATTTTATCACTATCGTACAGGTTTTCCGTATTTTAGTGTATTATTATTATCATAACTGTCATTATTATTAAGCCTCATATTAAACTTTTTTTCTGTGGTAGGTGAACTACTAGTGTATAGCCTCGAAACAACGTCAACTTCTGCCACCATCTCGGACTGTCCTGATTTTTTTTTTTTTTTTTTTTAAGATCACGGGCTTACATCACATAGACCTGTACTACTGAGAAAGCCCCTTTACGGGTATTACAACTACTTCAAGACAGCCAATCCCGTAAACTACACTCATTCTCCTAAGGTGTTTTACGAGGTGCTGCTAGAAAAAGCCGGACTGATGCTGGAAAAAACATTTATTTACAATTATTTACAATTTCATGTTATCTCCTTCAATGTACTCTCCTCCTCGGTCTCTACACCGCTCCATACGAATTTTCCACTGTTCATAGCAATGCTGCAGATCATTTTCGGTAAGTCCATACATTACTTCCGTCGCTTTTTCTTTTACTGCTTCAACAGTCTCAAATCAAGTTCCTTTCAAAGCTGACTTGACTTTAGGGAAAAGAAAAAAGTCACAGGGGGCCAAATCAGGTGAGTAGGGTGGATGATCTAAGATGGGAATGTTGTGTTTTGCCAAAAACGTCCTCACTGACAACGCACTGTGAGCTGGGACATTGTCTTGGTGAGGGATGCATGACTTTTTTCTCCACAAATCGTTCCGTTTTCTCCGTACTCGCTCACGTAGGGTAGCCAAGACGCTAATGTAGTAATGCTGATTCACTGTTTGTCCCTCTGGTACCCAATCAATGTGCACAATCCCTTTGATGTCAAAAAAAAACAATCATCGTTGCCTTGAATTTCGATTTTCACATTCGTGCTTTTTTTGTCGTGGAGAACCAGGAGTTTTCCAATGCATCGATTGGCGTTTAGTTTCGGGATCGTAAGTAAAAAACCACGATTCATCGCAAGTAATAACATTTTGTAAGAAGGTGGGATCACTTTCAATGTTTTCCAGGATGTCAGAACAAATCATTCTTCGGCATTCCTTCTGTTCAATTGTGAGACACCTTGGAACCATTTTTGAACACACTTTGTTCATGTTGAAACTTTCATGAAGAATCTGCCTAACACTTTACTTGTCAACTCCTGTTAACTCAGACACTGCTCTGATTGTTAAACGGCGATCTTGTCGAACAAGTTTACCGATTTTTTCAATGTTTGCATCAGTTTTTGCTGACAATGGTCTGCCAGTGCGAGTGTCATCACTGGTGTCTTTGCGGCCATCTTTAAATCGTTTAAACCACTCAAACACTTGTGTTCGTGATAAACAATCATCGCCGTACACTTGTTGTAACATTACAAACGTTTCACTTGCAGATTTTCCTAGTTTGAAACAAAATTTGATGTTAACACGCTGTTCTTTCTGTACACTCAACATTTTCCGACGCACAGACAAAACGTCAACTACTTAAAACAGACGCCACGGGCAGACTGAGTGCAGGAGGCAGATGAAACTCGAGCAGTAGGCGGAGCGAGAGTCACGTGACAGGCCACGCGACTTTCAGCCTTATTGCATTCGTTTTATTGTTTCACCAGTACTAGTCCGGTTTTTTTTCTAGCCACACCTCGTATTTCTATTTCCATAATTTCTAAATGTTGACGCAAGCATGCATGGTCATCTCCACATCTGCGTTTGTTATGATGGTTAATTTTTTTTTCTAGTGCTAATTTCTTCATTAGCTGGTAATATATTTACCCGTGAATTATCTTTTACTTTTTTATGGTAATTCGTTTTTGTGCCCGAATATTTCTCCCATTATTAGACTCATTACTGTGCAATAAATCATCACTGGAGGATGGTGGATTTAGAATGGGTACAGCATCTCTTCATCTAGCGTTTGGAAGGAATGTTGACCACTTTGCTATTCATATCCCTTTCACAATCTGAATTAGTAAATGTGTTTAGCAAGCTCGAACATTTTCAACTGGAAACGGATCTCCACATCTACAAGCATTTATTGATTTTCGTTTCATCCTGTTTTTGGAAATGGATCAAACTTAATCCCCAACTTACACGTCTGCTGTCGTTAGTACAACTGACGATCGCGCAGTAAATCATTATTTTTCACTGAAAAATTTACTCTAAAACATCCCTCAATACACTGATAACTGTGGAGTAAGTCTGTACTCGATCGCCAGTCACTAATAAAAATTCCCACTGCCGTAAACCCAATTACAATACTACACTTTATGGCAGTTGCGGGCTACGCTACTGAGCGCTGGCGGGGTTCACTCTGACGTCAGCGATGCAGCTTCCTACTGCGCGTACACCTCGTGATCGGCCATATATTCTAGCGTCCGTGATCCAACCCATTACGATGTAACTTTGTGGAGTTGTTTTATTTATACTCACGAATGTTTATGTGATGGTAAGAACCACCTACCACGCATAGGGGTGGAGGTGAATGAAAAGGAGGCTACATAGAAGCTTAACTCGGGTACATCTGGAGCAATTTCAGTCAAATTTTCTGTATACGTCACTCGTTATTTGTATAAAAATACTGGGCGGGGGGGGGGGGGGGGGAGGGTGTGGTAATATATGCCAGCGACCACGAGAGGTGGTGGTTGGGGGTGGGGAGATGTGTCTTGTGTAAATATTTGAAGTAAAATGGCCGAAAACTTTTCGAGAGCTTTGTTTTACACATATTATAAATATATAGCCTACATCCGTCCGTTTGTTCATTAGAGTATCATCTAAAAATCTGAAGTGAATCGTTTAAGAACTTTTCGAGGTTTGTATATTATATATATTGAAAATATAGAGCTTATGTCCCTTCCTATTTCATTAGAGTCTCGTATAAAAATTTTAAGTAAATCGGTCACGATCTTTAGCAAGAACGTTCCATTTACATACTAAACATACATATTTGTGTGTTATATATATTAAAAACAGTTATATAAAGACACTCGAGTATTCAAATTCAGTATTGTGTCAAAATTTCAGGTCAATAAACCGACTATTATTCGAATTTTACAAATGCAAATATACGCGAGCTGAATTTTTATGTATACAGATAAAAAGTATATACAATATCTGGAAGATATTGGTTTTGCTAAACGATCACTGTGCATAATTACAGCCTTTCTCACTCCATGTAGAACCCAGAGGATGGTGTGTTGTTTGTTGGAAACTGTTACTTTTGATAATTTAACATACAGCTATTGAGCCAAATCGTGATCTTTGAAATATACTGGAATATTTCCTCGACGAATCAGAAGTGGTATTAGGAAAGGGGTTACGAAAAGAGGTCTCGGATGCACCATGAAAACGCAGTAACTACGATTTCAGTAATTGGCGAAAGGAAAGAAGGGCACAAACGTTCTTTCTGACAGCGCAGATCCCAATGTGGAATATTGTAGGTGTACGCGGAAATTACGAAGTAACACACAAACGCCAACTGCTTCGTATTGTTGCTGCCGGATTAGTTGTTCCGTGTAGACTGGGAAGCGTGCACTCGTGTAGCGGAGGGGGCAGAAAGCCGCTAGACGGGCACCCACGCAGTCGTCATTGCGCTGTGGAGGACAGGCAATTCGTCCCACGTGGCGGTCGATACACGTGGGCAAACTCGCGCCGCGAATGGCGTTTTAAACGGGCCACAGCTGCGCCGGACTGCGTGCATGCGTGAGGGTGTACAGTGCGTGGCAGAACTGCGTGCTAGGCTCGGGATGGGCGCTGGCGGGCGTGCGTTCCCTCTGGCATCCGCATTGTACCTGCTTTAAATTTCCATACTTTGATGAAGGAATCATAGTCTATTACTGTTCACAGCTTGTGTAGGAATCAGAATTAAATGTGCAACGTTGCACGGGCTGCATAATATCTGACTCAAGGAATGATCGAGTCTCACTGCGAATGCAAGCCGTATGGAGAACAGCAATCGTTTTAAACCGAAGGGCATATTTGAATCACTGAGTCTCTAATGAGCTCGGCGTCGACAGGACGCTGAACACTAATCTCCTCCTCCTCCTATTCCCATTATCTGTCTCAACTCCTACCTATCATTTCCATAGTTTCTCTACCTAACACACCCTTAACTTCTCACTATCACTGTTCCCACTATCTGCCTCAACTCCTGCCTTTCATTTCCATAGTTTCCCTACCTACCACACGCTTCTCTCTCACACCCCTCACCTCTAGGGAACGTATTCTCTCCTCCCACAATACTTCTCACCTAACTCAGGTACTTAAGATTTTGAGCAAATGTACAGTACTCTAGTACCTTTTCATAGAAGAAAGTCAGCACTTTGCAGTCGTGTTTTTCGAACTGTATATATTCCTCGTCCTTTCAGCTGTCCGTCATTATTTTTAATTTAAAAAGAAAACGGACCTCATATTCTGTTCTCTCTCTGTTATATTTTTAAGAATGCTCTTGGCTGAACAGAATATTGTACCGCTGACAGCACCCCGCACTCGGTCCATATGGGTCGAGGGGTATGAAATAACAATAAGGGGGAAGGCAAAACTGAAAGGTCTCTTCGTAGTGTACGGCAGCTCCTGAAGCTAGAAGGAGGGCAGGCTGGTAACAGACCGCGGTACTCCGACGCGGCTTAGAGTTTCCGAACCAGGCGGCGTGCAGTGCCTCTGTAGTTCGGAGCACGAGACTAGAAAGACTCCGCGTAGAAGAGAGCCACGAGATTCCGACCACGGGCCAGCCACGCCAGGCGGCCAGAGCGCGTCATGCGAATATGCTCGCATGTGGCGCGCTGTGTCTCGTTTCGTTTCGTTTCGTCTGGTGCCGTCTGGTCGCACAGTGCGGCGCGGCGCGGCCCGGCGGATGCGATGCATCATCCAGTGACAGCGCTCGCAGACACCGGCACGCAACGACGTTTCCGCGCAACGAACCTGCCCGATGCCAACGGCTGCGCGACTCCAACGAATAAACACCGATTCCTTCTGATGCTCGCGTCGCTTGATCTCTTAAAGGTACTATTACACGCGTCGTATTTTACGGCAATAGCGCTACCTTCAAAATTGCTGCAGTACATTTGCAAAACAGTTTTCAATTATGGCCGGACAATGCTGAAGGCTGTTGCAGGTAGGTGCCGATGTATTGCCAAGAGGTTGCCGGTTATGTCCACCAGGAAAAAGTAACAAATGTGAACTTCGGCCCATATGGTACCGACCGACCGCCATGTCATCCTCTGCCTAGTGGCGCCATTTAGCTGTGACATGGAGGGGGATGATTGGCGAGGGGTTGACGGTGTTGTCCATTAAGAAAAAGCAGCAAATCAGAGCTGTACATTCTAGCCCGGATGGGCCGATTGGGACCGACCGACCGCCGCGTCATCCTCTGCCTAGTGGCGTCATTTGGCTGTGAGATGGAGGGGTATGAGAGTCGAGAGGTTGACCGTGTTGTCCACTAAGAAAAAGCAGCAAATCAAAGCTGTACATTCTGGTCCGGAAGGGCCGATTGGGACCGACCGACAGCCGTGTCACACTAAGATAATGGCGTCATTTGGATGTGGTACGGAGCTGCATGCGTCAGCACACAGCCCTCCCGGTTGTACAATATTTCGTATTGCAGGGCAGTACCTACCTCCGCCTTCTCTGTATATTTGTCTTTGCCGCTGTCAGCTTCGTTTCCTATTTCTCTCACCGATGGTACTGCAGTCCTGTGTGGGAGTAAAAAGATAGTTCCGCTTTTTTCCGAAAGTTCGCGCTCGTATGTATGGCCCTTCGAACACCCGTGCGGCTAGTCTGGGCCTGGCTTCACACAGATCCCATCGAGACAATACTCCGTTGGTTCCCTCATTATAGTCAGTTATATCCTTCTCCACTGCCTACCTGAGCAGGTAATCGTCCTCTAAAAACCTAAATGTGGGTGCACCAGACTCGCATTCGGACAGATTATTATGATGATTACAGTTTAATGGCGCTCACCTGTTAGTACAGAAATTGGTAAACACAGGCCTCATCTATTGGTTATTTTGCGTACTTTTTTGTTTCAATAACAGTCTGTTCAAAATAAATAAATAAAATAAATGCCAGTTCAAGCACGTATGCCAATTTTAACCTCTCTGTCTACATTATTCCGTTAAGTACTCTGAGGTGTTAATGGACTTTTGGGTCACGCGGCGCACTGTGGCACTGGAAAACGCACATTAAAGGAATGAACACAGACAAACTTGCAAACCAACTGTCCAATTCTTTGACAACAGCAGTAAAGCGAAAACAGATATGATGACATGAATTAGCAAGTTCAAAAGTCATCTGAATTGGGCAGTAACTACTCCAAAAGATGTCTAGGTGTGATATTCACAAATGGAAAGTTAACCAAGAGGACAATCCGTAGGAGTAGAGTGAGACAACAACGTCTGAAGACAGAAATGTAGGCACAGAAAGGGAATGAAAGAAATATGGAGGCAAACGTCCACCTCTTAGTCCTTTATGTAGTCCTAATGGCCTTATTGATAAATAACAAAAAAACTAAAATAATAATAATAATTAATAATAATAATAACACCAACGTCGTCTTAAACAAGGTTATGGAAGATTGGGAGAAAGAGCATAACAAACGTGAGTTTTGGAAGCCAATCCTGTTGTCCTTCCCCAAAAACATCTTCCACATACGATACCTCGGCGTTCTGAAAGACCTGTAGATACTTACAGTGGACGAAGAGACTGCCGTGAAACGGCTCGAGATACTTGAAGAAAGCGCAGAAAAATCTCATACGAGAAAACTGAATTTTTATGTTCAAAGACAGAAACCGAGAGCCTGAAAACAAAATAAGGTAAAATCAACAGGGTTCCGTACTTTAAGTACCTCTGAGTGTTCATCGAACCGACAGGCCTTGAAAAACATCTCACAATAAAATCGTCTCCAAAAGGTTAAAAAAGTATTAGGATTGATCCAAAACCTCTAAAAAAAGACAGAAAACATGAACTTGAAGATATCAAAACGGAAGGGAAAAAGACCGTTAGGAAAATCTTGGGAGCAATATATATCCAAGACGGTAACAGGCTAGAATCAATCAAAAGAACAGAAAAGTTTTCATACACCGCAATTAGTATTAAGAAAAGGAAGATGAATTTCTTTGCTCATCTCAACAGAATACCAGAAAAGCGACTGACAGAAAGCAAACAGTAACCTTGAAGTTGAAGCTCTTCTAGCCGTGTTTGCTTAGAAATACATTTCTTTCTGCAGAGGGTTCGCCTTGACCGAAACCTATTTTTTTCTCTCTACTTTCATTTACCAGAGAGTTTTCGCTGAAGCTTCAGCGTCATCAGTGGGTTTTTAATGTCTTTCTCTAAAACAGGAAAAATGCTCTTCAGTACTTACACACGTACAAATGTGAGTTCCTTAAATGTTATGGGCAAATTTGAAAAACAGAAAAAGTTTTGTATGTATCAAGGAAAACCACAGCATGTGGTAACAGGGTATACATACGAAACTTTGTGTTTTTCAGATTTGTAAATAATGTTTTAAGAACTAAAATTAATATGTTTATAAGTACTGAAGATAAGTTTTAATGTTTTATAGAAAGATTATAAAAGCCCATTAATGATGCTGAAGGTTCAGCGAAACGTGTGTGGCATACAAAAGCAAAGATAAAAAATAGTGTTTTGCTCAAGGTGCACCCTCACCAAAAAACGAATCGAATGAATAAGAGACTAAGTAGCATCTCTTACGGAGTCAACACCTTGGCTGAATGTACGAGGGGCGTTCAGAAAGTAAGCTCCGATCGGTCGCGAAATGGAAACGACTATGAAAATCCGATAAAGCTTTGCACAGATGTGTTGGGTAGTGTCTCTAGTATAACCCCAGTTAGCATCACGTCGCTCTTCTCATTTCTGAGCTCGCAGTGAGTGCGTAAAGATGTCTAGAAAATAGTGTCTGCCGCCAAGTACGAGGGTCTGGTGAGAAATTTCGCCTGAAGCTATGCAGCTAACATTACATAACTGTCGTGCTGTTTCGTCTTCACGACAATTCTCAGCCGCATTCTGCAGGGGCAATGAAGACGCTCCTGCATCGTTTTCAAATGGAAATGTTAGATTACCCACAATACAGTCCGCAATTGTCTCCCCCTGAGTTTCATCTCTGGTCACATGAACCGCTGTCTTTGAAGACAACATTTTGACACAGACAACGAGGTGTAGGCCAGCGTGGAGAATTGGCGGAAAGCACTGGCGGCTGCCTTCTATGATGAGGCTATTGAAAAGTTGGTACAACGCTATGACAAAAGTCTAAGTCAGAACGGCGACTACGTAGAGAAGTAGCTGAAAGGTGTAGCTAATTGTTACAAGTAAAACATTTCTGATGT
The DNA here is from genome assembly GCF_023864345.2 of Schistocerca serialis cubense. Taxonomy (NCBI): domain Eukaryota; kingdom Metazoa; phylum Arthropoda; class Insecta; order Orthoptera; family Acrididae; genus Schistocerca; species Schistocerca serialis. Next base: position 64,717,455 of record NC_064649.1, on the reverse strand, counting down.
TCACTGTGGTTTCAATTTGGCAATCAATCGGAGCTTACTTTCTGAACAGGCCTCGTAATTTGTTAGAAGTACCAAAACGCAAAATAAGAGCAACCGAAATTTTAAAGACACCTTCAGAAACAAACTAGATAAATGGGAAGTTAACATCAGAACAACAAAAAACAAAAACAGTACGGGCCAAATTGCTCGGAAGAACATGAACAAGCCTTCCCGCAAAGAATGGAAGCCTATTGAAACAAGAATAAGAACGTAAAGTAAAGTTGATTAAGTTATTTGCTTAACGTCTTCCATTTACTGAGAGAATTCGCTAATAATCCTGCCAATAATAATAATCGTAATAATAACAATAATAATAATAAATGCCTGGCATTTACGGATGACCTGCCAGTACTCAGCAAGAATGGATAAGAAGCACTGGAATACTTCCGTGAAGCCGGCCGAGCGGTTCCAGGCGCTACAGTCTGTAACCGCGCGACAGCTACGGTCGCAGTTCGAATCCTGCCTCGGGCATGGCTATGTGTGATTTCCTTAGGTTAGTTAGGTTTAAGTAGTTCTAAGTTATAGGGGACTGATGACATTAGAAGTTAAGTCCCATAGTGCTCAAGCCATTTGAACCATTTTTGAACTTGCGTGTAGTCTCGGCTAAAACAGTTCTACAGCTATTACATGAGAAAACTCATTACACGGAAGGAGAGAACAGCAACCAAGCGATGTACAAAATATACGGAAGGTTAATAGACTGGGAGATTCAAACAAAGCATCCAACACACAATAAAAGAAATTTTGAAGACGCCAAACTCAAAAAATGACTCTGAGCACTATGCGACTTAACTTCTGAGGTCATCAGTCGCCTAGAACTTAGAACTATTTAAACCTAACTAACCTAAGGACATCACACACATCCATGCCCGAGGCAGGATTCGAACCTGCGACCGTAGCGGTCGCTCGGCTCCAGACTGTAGCGCCTAGAACCGCACGGCCACTCCGACCGGCACGCTAAACTCAGGCATTACAATATATTTGTACTACCAGAATCACTCTACGTATCGGAAAAAACCATAAACGGAGCATCAGGCATGGCAGAGACAGAAAAAAAAGGAAACACAACGAAAAAATTCCTGAGAACCATTTTTTGGAGCAGTGGGCAGAGACGGTATATGGATGAAGAGACCAACCAAAGAATTATACGAAAGGACACGGAGACTCACAGCCATGATCAGAGAACGCCGACTAACATTCTGTGGGCACATACATAGAATGAAAAACATAAGACTAACAAAGTGGATTTTTGATATAGTAAACAGTTAAAAAATGGTTTCAAAAAGTAGAATATCTACAAGAAGCAGGAATCAATGGTGGAATGGTAAATAAAAGAGATAAATTCAGGAACAGAATTATGAACACAAAATTTGAAGTAAAAGAAAACAAGAAAACAGGCAAAATATGGATAGTGCAAAAGAAACAGCAAGACACTCAAAGAATGAAGAGGTTTTGGGAAGAGAAAAAAAGGAGGTAATAAGAAAGGAATGAATAATCGTTTAACATTCAATGTCCTGGAGGCAAAAGTAATAACACCTTTCTTTCGGTATCCGCGGCGGCTTCACATTGCGCTTTGTGGAGTGGGGACGTTAGCGGCGCTCTTTCGCCAGAGCGCTCACTTGCTCCGCGTCCGAAGGATCACGTGGGAACGCAGGCAGCTGGGTGTCGCTGTATAAACAATATCCCGCGTCTCTGCCCCCCGGCTGCGTATTGCACGCGGAGGCGGGCGCAGAACGCAGCGGTCCAAACCTCTCCCCTCCCCCTTTCCCTCCCTCTTCCTTCCTCTCGCCATGCGTCTTGGCCGTCTCCCTTGAGCAGCCGCCGCCGCCCCCGCACGCCAACGGCAACAAACGCGACGAGCGGCCATGCGTCACACGGAAGAAGCGAACCGCGCGCCTCTGTAAATAAATAAACGCGCGCCTCAGCGGCCGCGCCGGTGATTCGTGGGGAAGGTGCGCCGCGGCTACTCCACCTTGGCCGTCCACCACACTACCTACCAGCCTGTGAAATACTGACCACCACTCCGTTCCCGTCACATCCTGTTGCGAACTCGGCATTTCCAAACTGGGCTCCTACCGTCACCTACAATATCCGATCCGGCCACACTACCATCGCTCCCATCAAATCTTGCAGAACGCTCTCCTCTCAGGGCCCACTTCTCCCCTTCCCCCGGAGCAGTAGTTTAGACACTGGACTCTTATTGAGGAGAACAGCGGTTCGATTCCCCGACTGGTCGTCCAGATTTCTGTTTTCTGCCATTCCCAGGAAGTTGCTTGAGGCGAATGCCGGGATGGTTCCTGCGGAAGGCCAAGGACACTTTTCTACTCCAGCCCCATCCACACGTCCATAATCCGGGATTGTGCTCCGTCTCTAATAAATCCGTCGTCGACGGGACGTTAAGCACTAATGTACCTTTCTGTTCCAATCCTGGGCGAACTTTTTGATTTTAAGATCCTTGCTCCCTCTTGTCTTCTACACTGAACGCATTCAGATTTGCTACACTTGGTACAAGCCTTTCCAATCGTTCCCTCTCTCATCTCCAACCCTGTTACTGTTCACACGCATGGGCCCCCGATATCCCCATCTCCGTTTACCCACCCTCCCACTCACACACTCCCCACAACCTATTCCAGCGCAACTTCATCCATCTTTTGCCAGCTGACCTCGAAATCTCTGCAGACATCTACCCACTTTTCTAGCTTCAACTGTACGTCCCTTCCTTTCATCCCTCAGTTACTTAGGACTGATTCGGGGTCCTCCACTCCAACTAGTCCGTCTCACATCGTTTCCAAAACCCTCCCCTCTAACATCCCACCTGCTTTTCATGTGCTGTAAATGCAACTGCTCCTTTTTTTTCAAAAATAAAAAAATAAAAAAATAAAAAACCAAACCTATCGACAAATGGCTATTTTCAAAACTGATAACAGTATTCTATTTAAAATCTTCAGCGTACAACCAACGGTTTTAATAATTTAAAAAGGTTAACATTTCATTTTTCTATATTTTTTAGAAAATATTTTTGTATACTTCATTGATGCTCTCAGCTATAGAGCATAATATACTGCTGTACTGCTGCCAGCCAAATAACAATAAAGAAAAAAACAAAGTAGCTTAATCATCTTTCACCATGTCCACCGAATAAATGAGAACATAAGAGAACTAGCAAATTTTCAAATGTTTGTGAATTCCTAAGGGACCAAACTGCTGAGGTCATCGGTCCCTAGACACACATTACTCAAACTAACTTATGCTAAGAATAACACGCACGCCCATGCCCGAGGGATGATTCGAGTGGCCGAGCGGTTCTAGGAACCACGCGACCGCTACGGTCGCAGGTTCGAATCCTGCCTCGGGCATGCATATATGTGATGTCCTTAGGTTAGTTAGGTTTAAGTGGTCCTAAGTTCTAGGGGACTGATGACCTCAGATGTTGAGTCCCATAGTGCTCAGAGCCATTTGAATCATTTTTTGTGGATTCGAACCTCTGGCGGGAGGGGTCGCGCAGTCCGTGACACTTGAGTGTTCATCGAAATTACTGTAAAATAATAATAATGCGGTACGCTTCTGAATTGTTTCGGGGTCTTCCTTTGACGCTGAACACCTGAACAGTACTCAAGAATGGGTCGCAGAAATGTTTTACACACGGTCTCCCCTAGAAGACGAGCTACATTTCCCTAGAACTCTCCCATTATTCCATCATTCCATGCTCGTTCCCTTTCATATCGTTTTGTACATTAGAAAGCCCAAACATAGGTATCAGATACTCTCCGCCGCACACCATGGAGTATCTTTCTCGGATACAGACAGAGCTGTATATGGGGTAAGTGCATGCTACGATCGTGGAACGAGAAAATTCCGAGAGTGGAGCTAGTGTGACCCGCGGAAATGTGTAAAATGCTGCCGGACGTTTGTCTGACGGGGATTCGAACCAAGTCCCTCCCGAATGCGGGAGTCCACCATTCTCTCCCCCTCGTCATTCCATGCTCGTTCCTTCTCATATCGGTTTGTATATTAGAAACCGCAAACATCATATACCCTCCGCTAGACACCATGGAGTATCTTTCTTGGATACATACAGAGCTGTATATGGGGGTAATTGCATGCTACGATCGTGGAACGAGAAAATTCCGACAGTGGAGCTAGTATGACCCGCGGAAATGTGTCAAATGCTGCCGGACGTTTGTCTGACGGGGATTCGAACCGAGTCCCTCACGGACGCGGGCTGCTGGCTTCCGCCGGTGAGACGCGGCAGATCGCGGATCACGAATCGCGTGGGCGTGCGTGTCCACCGTGCGGCGGCCTCCCGCAGGTCGCACGCGCCGCGGCGCAGCTTACGCACGCGCGTCACGTGACCGCAGTAAAGCAGGCGGCGGCGGCGGCAGACGTAGCGGAGACCAGACGCACACACGGCGCGTCACCAGATGCGAGCGCACGCCACGCCACTGCGTAATGTCGGCCGGCGCAAAGTGCTCCCGTGTCCTGCACGGAATACACCACCCACACACTAGAGGCTGACGTGTTCCCGCGTTCAGAAATGCTACCTACAACGACCACTGTACGGAGAACAGCCACAAAGTAATAATTATCACTTAAAAGCCGGCCGGTGTGGCCGAGCGGTTTTAGGCGCTTCAGCCTGGAACCGCGTGACCGCTACGGTCGCAGGTTCGAATCCTGCCTCGGGCATGGATATGTGTGATGTCCTTAGGTTAGTTAGGTTTAAGTAGTTCTAAGTTCTAGGGGACTGATGACCACAGATGTTAAGTCCTATAGTGCTCAGAGCCATTTAAACCATCACTTAGAAATATTAAAGTATCGCATTTAATTTTCATTTGTTTCCAGGTACATGACTGCAGACGAGGTACAGATTGAAATCCCCGTGCCCAGGTAAGGTAGCACGCTGGTGGAAGAACAGAAACAATGTTACTCCCCTAGAGACGTGCTACTGTACTTGGGCGCGGGGATTCCAGTCTGTACCGCGACTGAAAGCAAAATAAAATTAATTACCTTTATGGAAAAGGACTCTCTATCGGCGATTTTTATTAATGAAATCTTTTGAGGTTAACAGCCGAGTCGTGGTATTGTCTTCTCGCAACGTTTCGACGAGTTCGCTGCTCGTTATCTTCAGATGAAGTGCCAGATTTACGTTCAGTTAATTATAACCGCTGGAATGCGGCACGCATCTTGCAGCGCTGCTCAGAATGGGTGAGGAGCGTTCGGCTCTGCCAAATCGACAAGTCTGCGGTGGAAGAGGGCAGCATCAGTGAAGGAAGAAAATGGTTCAAATGGCTCTGAGCACTATGGGACTCAACATTTGAGGTCATCAGTCCCCTAGAACTTAGAACTAATTAAACCTAACTAATCTAAGGACATCACACACACCCATGCCCGAGGCAGGATTCGAACCTGCGACCGTAGCAGTCGCGCGGTTCCAGACTGAAGCGCCTAGAACCGCTCGGCCACAACGGTCAGCTATCAATGAAGGACACATGTTTCCTTTTGAATAGACAAATAGGTTCTGTTATTCGGTTATCAAACGGACAGTGGTATTAAAAGTGAATAACGATCTTCTCAACCGGGTCATCTATTTCCAGCTGAGTTCCACATCGGCTGTGACATTAACGGAAATAGTTTGTGGTTCAGAAACTAAACAGGAACGAATTGTACATGACCCCGACACTTGGCTTGAAGGTGACGGGTAGAAAACTCGTCGAAACGTTTCGACAATACGATGCCATGACTCGGCCAACACCCGAGAAGATTTCATCAGTTACTTACCTAACTTTATTTTATTTAATTTTAATTATTTTTTTTCAAGGTGATAATTAAAGCTTTATGACCACTCCCTCGAGCAGCCTCCAGAAGGCTTGAATGATTTCCTACCGTCTGAGCTGTCATTTTCTCGTTATTTGTATGCTGTTGTAGAATTTCAGTCTTAGAGTGTTTTTAGCTATTCTTCATAAACGGAAGCAACTGGGATTCAGTGCTGTAAGAATAGCTGTGCTGAACTGTTACCGATGCCAAGCACAGTGTGTGAGACAGTCTATGTAACGTCGCCATAGACTTTTCCACGATCATGAACGTCGTTATTTTGAACAAAGCCCAGAAGGGAACAGGCGTACATTTCAATAAAACTGTCCCCCTTGACTGCTATTTACACATTTTTATTTAATGCGTTTCGGCCACAGCCATCATCAGAATCACATTTAAAAATCTCGATCCACTTTATCTCGTCAGTTCGTGACTTGTGCTATGGAAGTTTTAACCCAAGTAAATACCGGCCGTGAAAGCCAAGATTGCGTTAGTATTGCTTCATCGTTGCTAACCGATTTGAAGTAACATGTACTTTTGTTCGAGCGGAGACGTTTCTGCCTTGACTCATCGTCAGGTGCAGTGTTCGCGTCGCCGCGCGTGTTTATCGGCTGCTCGCGAGCTGACACATGCCCGCGGTATCTTTCCCGCCGACTGCCGGGCGGAAGGGAAGCAGGAAGCGGCGGCGATAGCGGCAGGTTTTGAGTGATGCCACGTCACACGGCGGGCCTCCTACGATTGTTCAAGATACGTCATCGGCCACGCCGTGCTCGTATGATGGCAGCGCTTTAAGAGTTCGTTGGGAGGGCTAAGGAAACACCCAGCCCGCAGACCCGTGTCAAGAAGTAACGAGTCATATCAGCCTTCCTGACCCTCCTCTTAACTGTCGCTAATTTGTCCTCAGGAAAGATCACACTCACTCACTCTCTCTCTCTCTCTCTCTCTCTCTCCACATATATATATATATATATATATATATATATATATATATATATATATATATATATATATATCGGGTGATGAAGAAGTCAGTATAAATTTGAAAACGGAGTAAATCACGGAATAATGTAGATAGAGAGGTACAAATTGACACACATGCTTGGAATGACATGGGGTTTTATTAGAACCAAAAGAATACAAACGTTCAAAAAATGTCCGACAGATGGCGCTTTATCTGATCAGAATAGCTACAATTAGCATAACAAAGTAAGACAAAGCAAAGATGATGTTCTTTTAAGGGAAATGCTCAATATTTCCACCATCATTCCTCAACAATAGTTGTAGTCGAGGAATATTGTTGTGAACAGCACTGTAAAGCATGTCCGGTGTTATGGTAAGGCATTGGCGTCGGATTTTGTCTTCCAGCATCCCTAGAGATGTCGGTCGATCACGATACACTTTCGACTTCAGGTAACCCCAAAGCCAATAATCGCACGGACTGAAGTCTGGGGACCTGGGAGGCCAAGCATGACGAAAGTGACGGCTGAGCACACGATCATCACCAAACGATTAGCGCAAGAGATCTTTCAGGCGTCTAGCAATATGGGGTGTTTCTTTGTGCTTATAAAACCCCATGTCATTCCAAGCATGTGTGTCAATTTTTACGTCTCTATCTACATTATTCCGTGGTTTATTAAGTTTTCAAATTTATACTGACTTTTTAATATATGTGAGTTAGTAGCAAAGGTACTTGCTTTAAGGGGTGTTGTACTCGTGATACTGAATAAAAAACTTCAATGGACTAGTTCCCTATTACGAATGGTTTCCGAGATAGAACACATTTAATATTCGTTATTATTTATTTTCTGTACTATCAAACATTGTCACTGTTTACAACGTACCACAGTAGTGTAGAGCAAATTACGACGAAGAGTTTGATATGGGACACTTGTTGTCCATCAAGTCGGGAAACTACCTCAAATTGGCCTACAAAAACTACGTAAGACACAGCTCATGCGCGTCGCTCATGTTTTTCTACATTCTCGCGCTCTGTTCAAAGTGCTACTTCTAGAGAAACAAAATGAATAGGATCTCTTTTATAGGAAATTTGATGTAGTTTAATTTTCTACTGCGACACGTTTTTGTTGGAGGGTGCGGTTTTCGAGTTATTCAAGAAAAACGTACAAAATGTGTTCTATCTCGGAAACAATTCGAAATAGGGCATACGTCCATCTGACATTGTTTGTTCAGTATCACGAGTACTGTCACCCCTCAATGCATGTACCTATCCTCCTGACTCACCCTGTATACACAACGAACAATTTGCAGACCAGAATCCCCTTTTAACAGTCGTCGTCACAAAAAACAGTTTATGGGAACGTGTCGTAACTTGGCGCGATTTCACAAAAGCATGTATTTTAACTGTATCATAACAAAAAAGGGCTCCAAACTCCTCAAAACCGGATTCTTACACGAAGTAAGCAGCCTGAGATTTTTGTGTACAACATCAACGGTTTGTGCAAATGAGGAAGAGAGGCGTGGACGTTTTAGAGAAACCATAGAGAGAGAGAGAGAGAGAGAGAGAGAGAGAGAGAGAGAGAGAGAGAGAGAAGAGAATTAGCTCGACCAGCAGAGAGAGTTCTTTCCGGAGCAACAGGTAACCCGGATCCGCTCTTAAAGTAGAGTGGATTCTGGCGGACAGTACCATGGTAGTGGAAACATTACTTTCAGTACCGGAGCACAGCAAGGATGCGGTATGTACATGCAGAATCACGCGAAAGGATGTAGACGAAAAGAAATATTATCGATCACGGTTTTACTCTCGACGAAATCCCTCGGTTCGGGATAGATACAGATTGTCAGCCGTATCTGTTGTACCAGGAGACACAGACTGACAGACACAAACACACACACACACACACACACACACACACACACACACACACAGAGAGAGAGAGAGAGAGAGAGAGAGAGAGAGAGAGAGAGAGAGAGAGACCGACCAGGGAGAAACTGTTCTTTGCGGAGCAACAGGTAACGCTGATCCACCTTCAAAGCAGAGTGGAGTGTAACAAACAGTATCACGGCAGTAAATACGAGTAGAAACATTACTTTCAGTACTGAAATACAGCAAGCACCCGGTACCTACGAAGGGCATTCAATAAGGAATGCAACACGTTTTCTTCACCACCAATTTCAGTTGAAAAAATACGGAATTTGTTGTGGGAATCATGGAATATTCCCGTTTCACCCCCTACAGTTTCACGAAATTCCGACAGGTGGAGGCACTATACGTAGCCTTCAAAATGGCGTCTATATCGGAGGTGCGTTCCAAGCAGAGAGAGCTGTCACTGTGTTTCTCTTGGCGGAAAACCAGTCTACGGAGACCTGGCAACGAACAAAAGCACGGTGAGTCGTTGGGTGAGATGTCTGTCATCATCGCAACAATGTCGCGCAAACAAGTCCGATCTCCCGCGTGACAGGCAGGCAGACTCCCGCGGCGGTGTAACGTGCGGACACTCTCATTCGACGTGCTCGACGGATCGCAACCGAACACCTGCTGCAGAACTGGACGTCGTTGTTGGTAGTACTAACATATGGTTCAAAATGGTTCAAATGGCTCTGAGCACTATGGGACTTAACATCTGAGGTCATCACTCCCCTAGAACTTACAACTACTTAAACCGAACTAACCTAAGGGCATCACACACATCCATGCCCGAAGCAGGATTCGAACCTGCGACCGTAGCGGTTGCGCGGTTCCACACTGAAGCGCCTAGAAGCGCTCGGCCACACCGGCGGCCTAGTACTAACATACTCGTCCATCAGTTGGCGTGCTGAAAAGATATGTGCCCCTGCGTTTCTCGCCTGCCAACACAAGACCCTCTCAGTTATCAGACATCTGACTGGTTTGATGCGGCCCCCCACGAATTCCTCTCCTATGCCAACCTCTTCATCTCAAAGTGGCTCTTGCAACCTACTTCCTCAATCACTTGCTGGATGTATTCCAATCTCTATCTTCCTGTACAGTTTTTGCCCTCTACAGCTCCCTCTAGTACCATGAAGGTCATTCCCTGATGTCTTAACAGCTGTCTATCATCCTGTCCCTGCTCCTGCTCAGTGTTTTCCACTATTTCTTTCCTCTCCTATTCTGCGCAAAACCTCCTCATTCCTTACCTGACCAGTCCACCAAATTTTCATCATCTCAAATACTTCGAGTGTCTTCTGTTCTTGTTTTCGCTCATTCCATTTTTCACTACCATACAGTGCTGTACTCCAAACGAACTTTAGCAAAATTTCTTCCTCAAAGTAAGACTATAAAAAGAAAAAACGGAGGCCAGCCGCTTGTGGCCGAGCGATTCTAGGCACTTCAGTGAAACGTGGAGACGGCCGCTGTGGCCGAGCGGTTCTAGGCGCTTCAGTCCGGAACCGCGCTGCTGCTACGGTCGCAGGTTCGCCTCCTGTCTCGGGCATGGATGTGTGTGATGTCCTTAGGTTTGTTCGGTTTAAGTAGTTCTCAGTCTAGGGGACTGATGGTGTCAGATGTTAGGTCCCATAGTGCTCAGAGCCATTTGAGCCAGAAAAAATGGAAACTGCCTTTTCTTTCTCCGTGACAAGCCTAGGCGTAACTGAAGGATGCGCACCGTAGAGGAGCTCATTGGACAGTTCCTTAAAAAAAACAAAAATCAATTGGCCTTAGACCTCTCGGCTAATCCCACGCGACGACTGTTCTTCCTCATCGGCCCTACAACCCACATCTCGCACATTCCGAGTTCCATTTGTCTGGCCCAATGAAGGAGGACCTCGGCCGGAAACAATATGTTGATGATGGGAAGGGTATTGATGCAGCAAGAGGTAGACCAGTAGAATGGTACTTACGGGACAGAGATGCCTTCCCAGTAATGTGGAATAAGGCCGGAGATTATGTAGAAAAATAGGGTGTTGTAGCCTAAAGAGTCGGGATTAGTATGATGTATTGGAATTTCAAATAAAACCAGCCTGCTTTCAGAAAAAAAAATATGTTGCATTATTTACTGAAGGTCCCTCGTAGGAGGTACAGGATAATGTGAAGGGATGTGGACTAGAAAAATATTATCGACCACGGTTTGTCTCTCTACGAAATGCCCTGCGTCTCGGCTCCATAGAGACTTCCGTTAGCCGTATATAGTTTATAGCGGAGAACAGTAAAACTGGCCAGTAGGTGCGAGCTAGCTGGCGGCTACCTTCACATCCCGGGTGACGGCACCTCCACCCACGGCATTTCTACCCCCGCGCCAACCCCTTCCCCTTAACCCGATAGCCAACAGCAGCGTCGAGCCGTGCAAACACGCCCTTCCCAAAATAAGCAATGCCGCCGGAGATAAGCATAAAATAACCGGGCCGCTATAATTTTTTTTTTCGCTCCTCTCCCTCCTGCCGCCCCCCCCCCCCCCCCTGCGCAGTTTGCGCCGTATCTCAGCGGCCCGGGTGTTTGTCGCCAATGTGCTGTCGTAAACGGGTTCGTGCCCGCACATAACATTTGGAGAGGTCGGCACTTGCAAGGCGCACGCATACACACACACGCGCGCGCGCTCACGCACATACTAGTCCGTAGCTGCCTGTGTGCGTTTGCGTGTGTGCGCGTGTGTCTGTGTGTGCGTGGTAGAAGGGGAGGAAGATGGCCGGTGGAGGGGGCGGAGTTCTCAGCACAGACTTGCTGGATCGGTGAAGGCCGACATCGCTGAGTCAGTATTTGACACGTAGCAAGGAATAATTATTTACGAGCGTTTTAGTAGAATTTATTCACGATAACATCGTCAGAATATGAAGGATACTATACTTAACACTAATAAAAAAAGCGAGGCGTGCATCAACGGTAGAACCATTACGATATACCCACAATATTGTGTGTTTTGATCTTTCGTCCAAAAATGCAGCACAGTACTCTAGTCTACCCCGTGCAAGTTTCTTCATTTCTGCGTGATTACTGCAACCTATTTGTACAGCCACTTGCTTACCATCGTCAGACCTTGGCCAGGCTCTACAATTTTTACCCCTCTACACTAAGAATTACAAGATCTGCTGAACGGGATGAATGGTTTAATGTGTACAGTATATGGATTGAGAGCAAATCGAAGAAAGACGAAAGTTACGAAAAGTAACAGAAATAGGAACAGTGAGAAACTTAACACCTGGATTGACGCTTACGAAGTAGATGAAGTTAAGGAATTCTACTAGCTAGGCAGGAAAATACCCCACGACGGACAAATCAAGGACATAAAAAGCAGAACAGTGCAGGCGAAAAGGACATTTCTGGTCAAGAGAATTCTATTAGTATCAAATATAGGCCTTAATTTGAGGAAGACATTTCTGAGAATGTACGTTTGGAGCAAGGCATTATATTATAGTGAAGCATGCACTGTGGGAAAACTGGAACAGAAGAGAAGCGAAGCATTTGAGATGTAGAAAATTAAGTGGACTGATACGGTAAGGAGGTTCTGCGAAGAATCGGGGAGGAAAGGAATACATGGAAAATACAAACAAGAAGAAGGAGCAGGCTAATAGGGCATCTGTTAAGACATCAGGGAATAGCTCCCATAGTACTAGAGGGAGCTGCAAAAGGTAAAAACGGTAGGGGAAGACAGAGACTACATCCAGCAAATAATTGAACACGTAGGTTGCAAGTGCTACTCTGAGATGAAGAGGTTGGCACAGGAGAGGAATTCTTGGCCGGACGCATCAAACCAATCAGAAGACTGATGTCTTAAAAAAATTCACGTCCATTATCAGACTAATTAGTCCAAGATGCCCCAGGATGTGCCGTATCAACCGATCACTTCTTTTAGACGAATTTTCCTATTTCGATTCAGTACCGTATGTCATCTGGTCCACCCTTCTAACCACCAACATTCTTCTGTAGTGTCGTACTTTAAAAACTACTTTTCTCGTCCTATATGAACTGTGTATTGTTCACGTTTCCCTTCCGCACATGCCTACATTTCAGAGTTTTCAGAAAAGGGTTCCTAGCTTAAAAATTTATATTTAATGATCGCAAATTTCTGTTTTCCAGAAAAGCTTTCCTTGCTATTGCACGTTTTATATTCTCCCTTATTCATCCATCAGTTATTTTGTTCCTCATGTAGCAATACTATTTATAATGTCTCGGTTCCTAATCGAATTCCTTCAGCATCGCCTGATTTCATTCGACTACATTCCACTACCATCGATTAACTTTTATTGACTTTCATTTTAATTATAATCTCTTACATTAGCCTATTGTAATTTACTGTTTTCGCTCTGCCATATGTAACCTATGTGGTAATAAGCAGAAAGATCAGTCAATAATTCAAGCATGTTTTTTGTCTAATTCCTTCCACAATAGCCACAACAGTCTTTCTACAACATCTGATGAAATAAAGCATACTACTCTGCATTGGACATAGTATGTAATAAGGGGCTCTACACCAAATATATATGTTTTGAGCCACTACACGATGGGAGAAACTTGGAGTACACAGTGCGCTGTGAATTCCATAAGCAGAAACACTTATGATAACAATTTATGAGAGTACTTGAGAGCATTTATGAACCTAAATTTCCCAGAAAAGCAAATGTAATTAACCTAAATATTAGTGATACGCTTTCATCATTGCCTATAGTGTTTTCCAGTTTGTTATAGTCGGACGAATCTACTGTCATGATTCCGTGCTTGTCACGACGAGATTCCAAAAAATCATTAAATGTCGAATTATTTCATCTCCAGGAGCTACTATGTATTAGAGACATACTGCAAGCTAAATCTCAAAAGACTTCGTTAATTACTCAAGAAATTTGTGGAAGTCAGGAAAAACACATGATACTTTTAACGTTAATTGTAAGTAGATGGGGTAGGTTGTTGCGAAATATTCTGCTATCGCTGAAAATTACCGCATAATACTTTCGCAGCTCATATAAATTAATTTTTTATTGCTTTGATTTATTTCGTCCGAAGAACTTCTTTTTCAATTTCGGAGCATATTTATATTGTATCCAATATATCTGTAGAAAACATATCGTGGTAGTTGCGTACTTAGAACAGTTAAGAATTCGTATAGAGAAAATTATGAGAAAGGTTTACATGTGAAATTAGGATAAAATTTAAAGAATATATGTAAATGAATACTATTTCGCTCTGCGAATTATGATGTATAGAGAAAAAAAATTAATCTGACAGTTAAAAAAAGGAAATGATTCCCATAGTAGCGTTAGACTTTATGCTTAGGCACTGAAACATTATAGCTAATAAAAAATTGTTTGCCCGATCTCAGAAGCCAGGTAAATTACCCATTACGATTCAGCACAGGGCCCCATTTGAAGAAATTATCCCTGTGAAAGTCCGAAAAAAGGTGTGACTAACAAAATGGGCATGAAGAATCTTTACGGAGTAAAGTAGAGAAGTTACATACAAATGTGGTTAATACGATACTTTGTGAATGCTGAAAAATATGATTATGAGGATTTTGGTTGTGATGTTACAGAATTTCGGTTTACAGTTCTGTTGACAGTTAACGAGTAACAACGCCAAAGCGGTCGTTTCCACCGCAGTCGTCAGGAACGTGAAATCGAAACAAATGTCGTGACTGGATGTGACCCGTGACCTATGGGGGCGACCGATAAGGCAAAGTGTTCCCCTCGGCTGATGACGCTTGCACTCAATATCGTTCCAGTTACTCGTTCTGTGCCTGGAGTACCAAACGCTCAAATTGTTACAACAGCGGAATTTTTCAGCCGCTGTCCAGTCGACAACCAGTCTGAAAGAGTAAGAAATCAACCATAAATACTTAATTTCTTTTGACGGCATCTGTTCCAATAAAAGGTTAGCTACTTGCAGGAATAATTTTACCCGTTGTGTCTAATAGTATGCTTAATGCTCGTAAACTGTGAAATTTTCTGATAAATAAGCACGTAATTTCTGACAGCGAGAAATCCTTACAAAAAAATCCAAGTTACATTAACAGAGCACAATATTAGTACGTCACAAAACAAGGCTAAAATAAATTACGTAGTTTGAAGGTTGAAAAAGAACTAGGGACAAAATTGTACTAGAAAAAGGAAAAATTCGAAACAAATTCGTTCAACACAATACAACAAATCTCAGCTTTTCTTGGAGGTGTCGAAAGCAATACTACGGCAATTTTTTCCCCGTATTACAGACGTAATAAGTTTGCGTGACATTGAAAACCGCTCAGACCTGTAGGACAGAGACATTATAGTTTTGGTGGAAGATTTTTTTTTTTTTATCCGGCGCTGAAGTGGAAGAAGAGGCGATATTCCCAAATAAGGACAACGCATGAGTTTTTTATTGTTTAAAGAATAATTACTGTTTTACTTGTTGTAGAGGTGGCATCGATGTAGTTTGGTTCCTCAATCAAAGCTCACGAAACATTGCGGTAAACGTAAATTAGATGTGATTTCCAGCGGAAGAAAATCGATCTCAGACAATATGAAAACTGGTGGATGCACATTTCTGGAATAATATCCAGTAGAGAGTAAATATTTAATTTCTATGGACGACATTACATCCCTTTTCCAATACCCGGTAAGCTATGTGCAGGTCGTGGCTGTGTATCTACGCATAAAAAAAAGGAGGCAGGGCGAAATGGCGTGTAAGTTATGAAGATCCCTGAGCCGCAGCGGTTTCCTTAAGCTTGGCGGCACACCCGGGATTTGGACGACCAGTATATCAGTTTGATTTAATAGCCACCGCGCTAATTTACAGAGTCGATAAGCGATTAGGCAGCAATGCATCAATTTAATTAACGATGCGGTCGGCCGCGTATGCTTGTGAGCGTCTTAAAATACGGGACCTGACTTCTACCCTGCCCTAAGACGTGGAGCACATGGGGGGAGAGAGAGGTACAAAGAGAGAGAGAAAGAGAGAAATAAATCGCGTTAAACACAGGATTGCGGCAGCGCGGAAAACTGACCACACCTAACTATACGAGGTGACCTCTGAACCGATATTCCGAGGCCGTTGTTAACAGGGTCGTATTAAATAGGAGTACGCCGTCTACACGTTATTGGGAGCCGTCTGTCATCACTATGAGAGACGGAGATGCTAATTCTGGGCCAATTATCGGGAGAGACAGCAAAAAATAAGCAAGGCTTCGCAAGTGTTTACGCGTAATCAGAATTGCGACCTTCGTACTAATAACCTACAATCTTCCAACCGGAATTTAAATAGCATGAAAGGCGACACTGGAACGTGTTAGGTATCGTGTTCACGCAACTGCCTCCCCTCTGAAGTCAGAGAAACAAGAGAAAGGAGGTGCTGAGTATTCTATTTTAAATCAGGTGAGCATAAATACCATATATCTATTACTAAATAATAATAATAACAAGAAGAAGAACAAGAAAAATGCGGATTTCAGTGCCTTAGAGCGAATAAGAGGAGTGAACAACAAGAACTGGAAAAGAGAAAAGGGGAAACGCTTAGAAAAAGTTCAGTACCACAAAAGAACAAAGGTGAAACTGCAGGAAGGGGAAAAATGAATATTTAGACATAAATATAGAAGAGGAGGAGATTAAGAATAAGGAAGAGGAGATTAATGTTTAAGGTCAGATTTACAGAATGAATGACAATAGGTAAGCAAGAAAATTTTCAGTTTCACTTCCAAATTAAAAAAAAAAAAAGAGAGAGACATGAAGGCATTTGAGGATACTTCACACCACACAAGAGAGGGAAAATTCCAATCTGATGATGAATACTGCGAAATTTCCTAACCAATAACAAAAATCACGGCCTACAAATGTGCCGTCAAATGAACAGAGGCGTGGTACAGTTTTGGTTCAAATGGCTCTGAGCACTATGGGACTCAGCTGCTGTGGTTATCAGTCCCCTAGAACTTAGAACTACTTAAACCTAACTAACCTAAGGATATCACACACATCCATGCCCGAGGCAGGATTCGAACCTGCGACCATAGCAGTCCCACGGTTCCGGACTGCGCGCCTAGAACCGCGAGACCACCGCGGCCGGCGGTAAAGTTTTGGGAAGATGTAAAGAAAAAGACTATACCATAGTCTTAGGTTCTAAGCGGTCTAGAACTGGCCAAAGTCTGTAGTAGTAGTAATAATAATAATAATAATAATACACAATAATAATACACAATACAAATTCTCAGGAAAATTTTTGGCCCGATACAAGAGCAAGGAATCTGGAAGAAGAGACCAACATCAGAATTATATAAATACACAGACAAGATTACAGATACAGTAAGGAAAAGAAGAATGCAGTTCTACGGACATATCCACAGGATGAATGAAAACAGAATTTCAAAGCGAATTCTTAAAGTCATCAACTCAGGCAGGGGAAAAACAAAATGGATAAAAGAAGTTGAAGAGGACCTCAGACAAGCACAAATAACAGTAAACGATGCAGAAAACAGAACTGAATTCAGGAACATCATCAAAAAACATAAATTTGACACCACAACACAGAAGAGACCAGGATGCAAATGGACAGCGGAGCGAAAGAAACAACACAGTGAACACATGAAGAAAATTTGGGCTCAGAGAAAACACAATCATCATAAAGGAATTCAAGTTCAAACGCTCTCTTAAATGGGAATAATCGAAAATAATAATAATAATAATACACAAGAAACTGAGAACTAATGACAGAGTATGTAAAATCTTAGGAATCATGGATATTTCTATAGAATGAAGGACAACAAAGTAACCAAACTTTTTAGCAACAAGCTGGATGCGAGAAGTTAAAAAAAGAAAAAAAATTAGAAATACACAACAGTTAGAGGAAGAAAGAAATGTTTTCAGCAGAAAGTCTTAAAATTAGATGGATTCACAGGTAGAATGAGTAAAAGAATAAGTATGAAAGGACCAGAAGAAAGATAAAAAGAGACACGGTGAAAAAAAATGAAAGAATATTTGGCAAAAATAAAACAACAAAATAGAGAGATTTATAGGAACTGAAATTATTTCGTATAGTCCATGTCTGGCCCTATCGAAAAAGAAAGCTTGCGACACATCGATCAATACAGTTCGCTTTGCACTTTATTACAAACAACAAATGATAATCACGTAGTTGTTAACTTACATTCCCTACGTTTTGCTTGGATTTCATTGGTACAAAAACGAAAAGGGAAGAACGTTAAATGATTTATTCGAATGAACTGTACGTTGTCGAAATTTCCAGTGAAACATTTCAATTTTCTCTCTTTCTGTCGGCCTGTATCATTCTTGCAGCTACTGTGTGATGTAAGATTGGTTACACACATTTGGTGATACGATAAAAATGAAAATCATGCAACAATCCCACATTATTTCCGTGTTTCATCGTGTCTACGTTTACAGATTTTTAATGTAACTTAGCACTGTCAGTCTTAACAAATGCCAAACAACAAGTAAAAAAAATTCTGCGTGTCCTTTTCGACAGATCAATGCAACAAAGTCTTTAAATTCATTGTTTACTACACTGCGTTACTTCGGCAAGTTCATATGCAAATGTGTTAGATGCCCACACTTTATTTCGTACCAGTTAAACACTTTGTGAGGCAATCTGCATAGCTCCTTTTTCTTTATAACTACCACACACTTGACATTTTAGCTCGTTTTGGTAATGACAAACCGATTGGTGGTAAAATAATACAAGCACAACAGGTAGGCCTAATTAGCAAATACACATTCGAATACGCACATAAGAATCTTTTCGTTTTCTCAGGAACAAAAAACGATTTTTCTGGGGATAGTAAGTACTAATGGCAACAAAAAATGAGACCAAAGCTTGGGATTTTTCCCTCCGGGTCTCACCGCCCTACTTTAACACTTATAATAATAATAATAATAATGATAATAATAATAATCCTCATCATTTAGCGAACACAGGCTGCCAAGAATCAGTAATTAGTTACTGAAATGTATGCGGTGATAAAGGACGATCATATTCCCACATATAAGAAGAACATTAAAATATCCACAATGGATACGGAAATTCAGACGGGAACGAGACTAGAGTATCACACATCACAATAAAGAATCATATGATACACTTGTTAGTAGAACATTTTATCATGGACAGATGATTATCTCCCTTACAGATTTGCCTATTACGGGATTCTAAGACAGTTATAATCTTGCTAATAATCAAACTATTTACTACTTTCCTGAGACAGAAAACAGATCGAATGAATTAGACAGTATTAAAGAGCTTGAAAACACAAACAAACTATGCCAGTGTTCATCCGTAAAGGCACACTAAAATATTTGACAACAGATTTATCGTCACTGTTTTGAATAAACTTCGTGGGATTTATCTCTACTGGCTAACGTGCTGAAGAATACAAAGCTAGATAGCAATAAACTGTCGTCGAACAGACTGTGTACTAGGTCAGTACGGCCTGCTCCAAACGACGCAACACAGATTTCTTGCCATCGGTGCAGCGTACGACGGCCACAGATGATACCTTCATTCCGTAGCACGACAATTGCCAACGACGTTCCACTGGAGCAAAGTAAACTGCACTCGCGAGAGAAGCACTGCTGAGGATTCCTGGCTTTCTCGTCCAATGCCGGGAGAGGTCCACCATCTCGCAAAGATGGCGGCGGCGGTGGCAGCTGAGGCAGATGCTCGGTTCCTCCCCTACCCGACGGACCACCCCTCCACCAGGGGTAGGCTGGTCCATAGCAATCGCAGCAGCCCCGCGTTCCGGCCATCTAGCCTAACCTCAGCTGGGACGCCAAGGTGTGACCTTGAAGTAGAAAACTGAGTCCGTGGTCCCTACACCACACACAAGCAACAAGCCTGGCGTCCATGTTGGCATCAATTTAATATTGCAATGATTGACAATCGGACATTCTCGACCTATGACGAAGACACTAACCGGACTCACTCCCCCCCCCCCCCCCCCCTAAGAGCTCATCACAGACTAACTTCCAAGTAAACTTAGGGCTCTCTGAAACACACAGAAAGGATCTAGACAAACGCTAATGGAAATAGATTACCCTGGTCCTATATCCGTGTCCTAAGAGTTCGTAGTAAGAACAACATTCAGCAATATCGGTGGAAATCAGCTAAGCAACGAATGCGGCGTTTCGAAGAGATCTCTAGTTGTCATCTTTTGGCCAGGGATGAAATCTCTCTTCATGAAGAGTCGTCGTTACTCGGCTGATAGTCGGAGAAAATTTCACCGACGGAATACGACGACGAAGTTTGCTTTCGAACGTCAGATAATTTAGTCTTTCGTTCTCAATGATTTTGAAAAGTGATGGTTGTCATAAAGGTTCCGAATGATTTCAGAAAGCTATCCACTAAGGTAAAACAAGAAGTTCGGGACTATACCTTTAGCAA
Source organism: Schistocerca serialis cubense (assembly GCF_023864345.2). Lineage (NCBI taxonomy): Eukaryota > Metazoa > Arthropoda > Insecta > Orthoptera > Acrididae > Schistocerca > Schistocerca serialis. The sequence continues at coordinate 64,697,348 of NC_064649.1, read as the reverse complement.
CTATTCGTAAGCTATCGCTTTACTTAGTTACATTTTACTATGTTGATCGAATGCTACATATCCCACGTAACATGTTTCTACAAAGGAAAATGAAAGGCACGCATATTTCTCTCATTAGGCATTTTGTTGCATTTTGACGACGAAAACAAAGGGTGTTCGCTGCAAGAGTATGAAAGATCTCCATAAATTTAAGCAGATATAAATGATGTAGCCTATAGAAGTATTAAAGTATTGTATGTGTAAACAACTAAACCAAACGAACAGAAAAAAATCTGTTGCTGAGAACAAAACCTATTCAGTCGGTGTTTAAGGCTGATTTTGACGCTCGAGATGAAACTACTTTCCCCTTTCTTAACGCAGCTGCACCACACTGCACCACAAAGTAGCGATAAAGTGCGAAGCAGTAAGTACTTAACAGGAACAGATGCTTTCGTTTCAAACAAACTTTTAGTTACTACCTGTTCGTTGTCGCTATGACTCCACGTAACTGTATGAGAAAAATCGAAGGCCCTGTGTGAGCAATAAGTATATATATATATAATTGTCCACATTGTAAAAATCATTTCATATTGCAGCTGAGACGTTACACGTAAGAAAAACGTATTTCAAAGTATAGTTCCATTCTGTAAAGGGGGACAGTATTAGCTATCAAGCGAATGGGCAAGTAGACCCTTGCTATCATCTCGCGTGAGAAATAGCTCACACAAACGCACCACGATAATTTACAAAAGTATAGACAGTAAAAAGACTTTTATTTTTAAAAAAAAAAAAAAAAAAGAAAATGAGCACACTAGTGAAAACGCGAAGCGTTTATAGTGAATCGCCAACCCAAACGTCCTTAGTAGGAGATCGTGAACTGTGGAGGATATTTAAATATAGAACCATTGGGGACACAGATGTGAAGAAAAAACCACACAAAATAGAACTGAGAAAGATGCAGAAATAAAAGAAGCTCAACACGTAAGACATTCAAATCAACAGCCTTTTATTTAGCCCCACAGACTGACGTTATAATTATGATAAGAAGATAGTAATGACGTTGAAACAGCATTTGCCCTAACTGGTCGGTTATTCAATATTCGACTGGCGAGTGTCGAACTGGGATGGGAAATTGCCAGGTGTTAAATACGTAGGCTTCTGCTGCCCGTGTTAAACTCATTAGAGTCCGGCATGTACTTCCACGTCATCTCATAAAATGTTTAAAATGCTAAAATATCCGTCGTTTCGACTGGCTTTCCTCAGTTCATAGACTACTTTAGCTGGGAAGTGGATGCTTCACTATATCAAATTTAAGATATTATTGCTGACGCATTTGTTGCCAGAGATTTAGTATCCGTTTTCATATTTAAATTTGATCGTTTATTTGCCGTATTTCTAGTCTCCATTAAAGTTGATCATTTTAAGATCTGTCTAGTTGGGTAAGCAACACGCCGGTGTGTATTCTTCTTTGTAGATCCGTATGGACACGATGGATTGCTTAAGGCCCCTGCAAACGGTCCAAAAATTTGTCAAACTTAACTTCTTTGTCAAATTATTTGATAGTGTGGGACCCTGATTAACGTGTTTGTCAAACATAAACTGTTTGAATTGGGTTTGAGGGAAATTTTGATTGACGACCAATTTTATAAGATGTCAGATATTGTTTGTGTTCATGTTGCGCCGCGTACGTTTAGTGACAACGAGTTTCTATTACAACTTATCGCAACTCTTGTTTTCTTTTTCTTCTTTATGCGCAGTGCTAAAGTCATGAAATGCTTTATCTGCATTGGTACCGAATCCTATTGGCATCAAAATACTTCCCGATGCCATACGTACACCGTGACATTTGCGTCATCAGTAAGGTTAAATTTGACAAACTTTGTTGGTACGTTACGCGCTTGCTTGACAAACCAGTGGACAGGGAACAGTGAATTTGTCAAACAAGTGTTATTGTTTACATTGTATTTACGCAATAAGAAGGTGATGATATAGCTAGGTTCGAAAAAAGTTGATCATCTTCAGATGTATACAGTAGCTAATACAACCCGTCGTGTTCATATGCAGCTACGTAAACCTAGTAGCAAAGTGTGATACGAGCGCTCTCGTTTTCTGTATACGTAAACAACCTAGTGGACAACAATCTGCGGTTGTTTGCTAATGATACTACTGTGTAAGAGAAGATGTCGCAATTGTGTGACTGAAGGATGATACAAGATCACTTAGACAAACTTTCTAGTAGTTGTGAAAAATGACAGCTTGCTCACGAGAAAAAATGTAAGTTAATGTAGATGAACAGGAAAATCAAACCCGTAATGTTCGGATACACAGCATTTATAGCGTCATGCCTGCTCCAGTCACGTCGTTTAAATATCTTGGCGTACGTTACAAAGCGATATGAAATGGAATGAACATGCGATGATCGTGGTAGGAAAGGCGAATAGTCTTCGGTTTAATGGGAGAATTTGAGGAAAGTGTGGTTCATCGACAAAGGAAATAGCATAGAGGACGCTAGTGCGATCTATTCCTGAATACTATTCGAGTATGCGATTTCAACTATTTTATTTGACCTTGTCCTAGAAAAGATCGACAGAGAATTTTCTAAAACCAGTCCACAAGGGATGTCAACATTACAAGACTTGCCTATGCAGATGATGTAGCACTAATAAGTAGTACCAAAAGAGAATTAATTACAATAGTGCAAAATTGCTACAACATTGATGAGAAAAGAGGATTACATGTTAATGAAGAAAAGACAGAATACCTGCCCATAAGTAGGAAAACCAGAAAAGATGCACCTCTGACTGTAGATGGATTCAATTTCAAGACTGTTGACCACTTCAAGTACCTAGGATGTCTTTTTAGTAATAACAACGGAACAGATATAGAAATATATGCCCGTTTATCAACAGCAAACAAGACACTTTTTAGTTTCATCAAAATTCTAAGAAAAAGATCACTTAGCAGTAACTTCAAAATCGGCTTATATCAATCGACCATTATACCTGTGATGTTATATGAATGTGAATCATTAATATTTAGAAAGAAAGATGAAGAAAAACTGTTAATATTCGAAAGAAAAGTACTAAGGAAAATTTTTGGACCTGTATACGACGAAAATAACAGGGAATGGAGAATAAGAAGAAATTAAGAATTAAGAGGGCTGTACAAACACGTAACATCGTCGAAGTGATCAAGAGGAGAAGGTTGAATTGGGCAGGCCATATAGAAAGAATGACAGAGAATAGACTACCTAGAATGGCATTCAGCAGAACAATAGATGGAACGAGAGGAAGAGCGATAACATTCGGGAGGACAAAACTAGGATGAACAGCAACAGCAACTGGACAAACAGCACATTGGACAGGCAGAAGTGGAAGAAGCTCATAGAGCAGGCGTATGGTCTATAAGGTCCTTGCCACATGTAAAGTAAAGTAAAGTATTTGTGACCCGCACCGGGAAAACACTGAAGCAGTGCAGAGGTGAGCTGATAGATTTCTTACCAGTAGATTTGAACAACATGCAAGTGTTACTGAGATGTTTCGGGAACTCAAATGGGAATCCATGGAGGGAAGGCGACGTCTTCGAGGGACAATATTGAGGAAATTTAGAGAATCGACATTTGAAGCTGACTGCAGAACGATTCTACTGCCAGTAACACACATTGCGCGTAAGGACCAAGAAGATAAGATACGAGAAATCAGGGCTCATATGAAGGCATGTAGAGAACCGTTTTTTCCCGTCGCTCTACTTGCGACTGGAACAGCAAATGAGAAGACTAGTAGTGGTACAAGTACCCTCCGTCATGCACCGAACGGTGCGACATATCACAAAATATTTGCTACTGAGACGGCAAAGTAAACGATAAATTTTGAAACATCTAAGAAATTTGACGTCGTTGGTATTTTGATACGGTTAGAAACGCAACTCACTGTGGTACCCACTCACCTTTTGGATCGGTCTCCTGATGAGTGCCTCTTAAAACACGGCCGAAACGTCGGCTACGTTAGCACTTTAAGAATTTTTTTAAGATGACGCTGCAGTACACTGAGAAATATTTTAATGCAATTGACAAGTATACTTGACCCCAGACTTCGAGAGCAGTGACCAGCACAAGCCTTATAACTGATGCCTGAGTGTGGAGCTTATGGTCGATCGCCCTACCACAACAACGCATCTTGTCGCAGCTGATTGGAGAGACATGTTGGCTGCCGCAGGCAGCTGGTGGTTTCCGTCGCACGCAGCACTTTATGGGAGCACTGAAACACTGCAGCAGGCGTCTCTGATGATCGAGGCGGCGCGATGCATGCGTAGACGGCGTCCTGGTGTGATGGCGAGACGGGGTTATCGGTGCCACCGCTACGGACGTCGACTCCCGACTGGGGTCTGCGATGCCAGGTGACCCGCGAGAGAAGGGGCGGCGGCGGGGTCACAAAAAGCCAGGCGGCCAGCGCTGTATGGGGGTCCCGTGCCCGCTGAAAAGAAACGTGACGCCATTCAGCGGCGAACGCAGGGGGTCGTCCGCCCGCCCTCTCCACCAGCAACCGGCAGCGGCAGAGCAAGCGGCCGAACGTTCACCCCGACACGGCACGGCGAGCAAATTCCTCCGATGACGTAGGCCTACTTCCGAAGTGTACATAAGGCAGAAATGGCTTTTTTCTTCGGTGTCGTGTTTACAAGTATACTCCGTCGGTATATTTATACGAATGGGCTTTGGAAATTTGCTGTTTTGATATCCGACAAGTTAGTAAGATGGCAATTTCTCTTCGGTCACAGCCGGCCGCTGTGGCCGAGCGGTTCTAGACGCTTCAGTCCGGAACCACGCAGCTGCTACGGTCGCAGGTTCGAATCCTGCCTCGGGCATGGATGTGTGTGGTGTCCTTAGATTAGTTAGGTTTAAGTAGGGGACTGATGACTTCAGATGTTGAGTCCCACAGTGCTTAGAGCCATTTGAGCCATTTTTTTCTCCTCGGTCACAATATTTTATATTCCTTTTCTACTGGCTGTTGAGCTTCGTGGCTGTGGATTATATTGTTTTGGTTGCCGGTTGCTTTATTTATTAATATAATATATTGTCATTTTGGTCCAACGCGTTTAGGAGCCACAGTCTTTGCTTTGGTTTGTTCTCCATAACAAACATGTGTGGTGGGCTATCCTGTGATATGTTTACATTCACCTGACGATCAGACATGAGGGTGATTTGAAACTGGACACACCACGCATCTTGTATCTGTTCCGCTCCGTAGTTGCCCAACAGTTGAGATGAGGACGTAATCGCCATACTGGTATGTTATGCTACGATATGTGATTAATACTTGATCTTTTGTGGTTGGCGGGTTGCTTGGGAGGAGGGGAGCAGGCAGTGACGTCATCGGTCACATCGGATTCGGGAAGGACAGGGAAGGAAGTAGGCCATGTCCTTTCAGAGGAACCATCCCGACATTTGCCTGAAGCTATTTGGGGAAATTATGGAAAACCTAAATGAGGATGGCCGGACGCGGGTTTGAACCGTCGTCCTCCCGAATGCGAGTCCAGTGTGCTAACCACTGCTCCACCTTCCTCTGTGGCCATTTATGTACAACACATTCATCTTTATGGATTTCTTGTTGTTTCGTACTGGTCTGATATACAGCTACCGTGATGATGCTATAAACTGAAACTGGTAAATAAAAGAAATTTATACAGCTGCCACTCATGCTTTTAGAGAAAAAAGTAAGATCTGTTGGCAACCGGCTTCAATCAATCTTACGTGAAGAAGCCCCTACTGACGTCTTAAAGAGATTCACCAACCTGTGTAAATCTAGTGTAAGGGCTCTGTCGGGGGAGTTGTCAAGGATGGATCGGGCTACGAGGATTTTTCCGGAACAGTAACGTATAGATCAGAACTTGCCATTAACCGGATAGCTCAAAAATGGCTCTGAGCACTATGGGACAACATCTAAGTTCGTCAGTCCCCTAGAACAGAACTAGTTAAACCTAATGTGGTGTCACCGCCAGACACCACATTTGCTAGGTGGTAGCCTTTAAATCGGCCGCGGTCCGTTAGTATACGTCGGACGCGCGTGTCGCCACTATCAGTGATTGCAGACCGAGCGCCGCCACACGGCAGGTCTAGAGAGACTTCCTAGCACTCGCCCCAGTTGTACAGCCGACTTTGCTAGCTATGGTTCACTGACAAAATTACGCTCTCATTTGCCGAGACGATAGTTAGCATAGCCTTCAGCTACGTCATTTGCTACGACCTAGCAAGGCGCCATTATCATTTGCTATTTATCTTGTGATGCATGTACCGTCAGACCGATGTTCACCAATTATGGATTAAAGTTAAGTATTCCAGAAGCTACGTACCTTTTTTTGCTAGTCTCTATTCCTTTAACTGTTCCAGACCTCACGCCAGCCGGCGTGAGCTTAAACGCGTGCCTTTCGGCTACCCGTCACAGTGGATTGGCTGTCTTGCCAGTCCACAACACCTAACTAACCTAAGAACATCACACACATCCATGCCCGAGGCAGGATTCGAAACTGCGACGTAGCGGTCGCGCGGTTCCAGACTGAAGGGCCTAGAACCGCTCGGCCACTGCGGCCGGCTAACCGGATAGCTATCTAGTACTTTTATCCAGTGCCGCATCGCTGCACTGGACTGGATTTCTATGTGGGCTTCACATGACTAAGTAATGAAATTGGAAAATACTGGCGCTGAATTCCATTAGAAAGGACGAAAAAAATAAGCCAAACGAGTTGCGTGACACAGTTTTGTTAGAAGACTTCACCTAGGTTTCGATAATTATAAGATTATCTTCTTTAGAATGAGGTGGAACGTCTACAATTTACAAATTGCTTACGAAAAGTTCAAGTAAAACGAAAATAACAAATGCGGATAAAATACCAGAAGCGAGTGGTACACACTTACTTGTTACATCTCTATGTTGAAAAGATATCTTAATATAATGCCGTTTCGCTCTTGTCAAGTAAAAATTCAAAAACAATAGAATAACTCGTCATAGAGAGAACTTCACGGATGAAACTAGTCAACTTTGAGGCGAATTTTTACTTGACAAGAGGCAAAAGGCTTTATTTTAATGCACTTTTTCTACGTAAGTTGTAGCAAGTAAATGTGTACGCCTGGCTACTAGTATTTTATCCGCATTTCTTATTTCTGTTTTACCTGAATATTTTGCAACGGAAGTGTAATTTCTAACCATTTTATCTCCTTTTGAAGAAGGCAATTTCAGCATTTTCGAAACCTAGGTCAAAGGTTCTCTTATAAACCAATTCCATACAGCTAGTTGGCTGGTTTTTATTCTCAAGACTACGGTTTTAGCCGGCTGATGTGGCCGAGCGGTTCTAGGCGCTTCAGTCCGGAAGTACGTGACCTCTACGGTCGCAGGTTCTAATCCTCCCTCGAGCGTAGTTGTGTGTGGTGTCCTTAGGTTAGTTAGGTTTAACTAGTTCTAAGTTCTAGGGGACTAATGACTTCAGATGTTAAATCCCATAGTGCTCAGAGCCATTTGAACCATTTGAACTACGGTTTTACAGTTGCTGTTTACAGCCACGTTCGACATTTAGCCACTAAATACTACAGTCGCATAGTCACATAAGAGGTCAGGAGTTCCTGAATCGACAGACGTTTCTAGGTGTAAAGCTCATCATCAGGAGCGGGCGGCTCGCTCGTCGGAGCGGCAGTGGACGAGCAAACACCTGTGCGCGTCCAGCTACTCGCAATGGACAGAAAAACGCGACCTCGGAAAGAGGACAAAGAAGTTGCGAAGGCAGGTAAAAACGGCCAGTGTCTCCTGCGCGTGTGTGCGGGGGCGGCGGCACGGTGGGGCGTCCATTCAGGGGACACTCACCCCCCGAGCGCACCCTCCCCCCCCCCCCCCCCCCTCGTATCCAGATAAAGAAGTCACACCGGCAGCGACACGTGAGTTCAGTGGGCATCACCACCTCAACAAACAGCGGTGGAACTGAAAATCATTTTCGTAAGTCACAAGCGTTCCCGCGCAAGTTGTTCATCCTCAGGGAGCAGCTTGTCGTACGGAAACGTGTAAACAAGAAACCAGTCTACTCAGCAGGAGTGGTCATCATCTGATATCACTATAGAGAAGTACTCGTAATAATGTTTGTATCTGCAAGTATCTGAATGAATCCCATGAATCTTCCGTGGAGCACATCTGAAGATGGCCGTTGAGACGACCGAAACTTCTATCTTTAACGTGAGTAAGTCATCCCTAGGTGCGTAAATGCTTAGAGCGGAACGTATACGGATGCTATGTGCTCCAACGGCTGTTATTAGGGGCGATAAGAAACTTGCAGTTTCATGGCAGTCCTGCAGCTTATATGCAACGCACCGCAACTCTGATGCGGGTATACACCTAGGTGACAAAAGAGGACCGCACAGCGTTATGCACATGCGGTATACAGATGGCTGCAGTCTTGTCTACACAACATGTAAGGGGGCAGTGCTTTGGCGGAACTCTCACTCGTGTGAAAAGGTTTCCGATGTGATTATGAAAATTAAAAGACTTTGAACGGAGAATGGTAGCAGCCAGAAGCATGAGACTTTCCATTTCGAAATCGTTAAGAAATTCAATATTCCGAGATCGACGGGCCAGGAGTGTGCCAAGAATGTCAAATTTCAGGTGTTGCCTGTCACCACGGACACTTAACAACTGAGAAAAAAATGGTTCAAATGGCTCTAAGCACTGTGGGACTTAACACCTGAGGTCATCAGTCCCCTAGAACTTAGAATTACTTAAACCTAACTAACCTAAGGACATCACACACACCCCTGCCCGAGGCAGGATTCGAACCTGTTACCGAAGCAGCAGCGCGGTTTCGGACTGAAGCGCCTAGAACCGCTCAGCCACAGCGGCCGGCGCAATTGAGAAGACTGGCGTTTGCATACGGTTGTCAGTGCTAACAAACAAGAAACACTGCGTGGAATAAACGCGGAATCAGTATGGGACGTACGACGAACGTATCCATTAGGACGATGCGGTTAAATTTGGCGTTAATGATCTATGGCAGGAGAGCTATGTATGGGAGTGAAACGAGGGCGAAGAACAAAAAATGTTTCAAATGGCTCTGAGCACTATGGGACTTAACATCTGAGGTCATCAGTCCCCTAGAATTAGAACTACTTAAACCTAACTAACCTAAGGACATCCACTCCCGAGGCAGGATTCGAACCTGCGACCGTAGCGGTCGCGCGGTTCCAGACTGAAGCGCCTAGAACCGCTCGGCCACAACGGCCGGCGGACGAAGAACATTTCAGACAAGGTGAGAACAGAAGCTCTCTAAATTTACTCCCACAGATGAATGCCAAAAATTAGATGACCACACTGGGCGGCTAATGAACAGCCACTGATACGAACTGGGGCACAAACGAAGTTTAAGACACAAACTGACGAAAAGAAAGGACTGTTTGACAGGCTATGTAATGCGATATGAGAGACTATTCAATCTGGTGATAGATGGAAGTAAGGGAAGTAAAAATTGTGGAGGGAGAACAATGCTTAAATATAATAAGCTGGATGATATGGATGAAGGTGGCAATAGTTATGCAGAGATAAAGAGGTTTGCACAGGACAAACTGGCGGGATATGTGCATGACACCAGTCTTCGGACCTTAGTGTACAACAACACTACAAGATTGAGATAGGTACACAACGTTTTCCAATGGATTACAAAAACATAACGGTAGTGAACTGTTCGTCGACTGCTAACGGAGTTGGTTGATTTTTATGAAACTTGACACAGTGTAATGGACACAGTTCGAGGTCAAGAAACCGCAGCACACAAATGCTTACTTTCCCTTCATTCTTAGTTCATCTCTCTCATTCCATACGGAGGGGTGTGGGCCGTCGGTGAAGTAAAAAAAATTATAATGAGTATTAGAAATAATTTATTGCTCAGTCTTTCTATTTTAAACTAAAAATCAAAGACAGTTTAAAAAACCAAATATATACATTCAAAAACAGATCGCAGGTAGGTAAATTTCTTTTGATAAAAAGTCATTGAAGCACTGCACCTTAAAATCTGAAGGACCTGCGCACAGGACGAGAAGTACTGTCAGAGGAGAAAGTATGTTCCATAGTGTTGAGGGGTGTGGGTAAAAAGATAGATGTCTGTTATGTAGGAAAACTATAGGGGTGGTAGGTAGGAGTAGAGGTGGGGGAATATAGTCGATGGGCAAGAGAGAGGGTGTGGAGTAGTGTAGCGGTTAAAAGACGAAAGGGATGATTGAGAGAGAGAGAGAGAGAGAGAGAGAGAGAGAGAGAGAGAGAGAGAGAGAGAGAGAGAGAGAGAGAGAGCAGCCCTGATGTGGAATGACATAGGTGAGGAAGAGTTAAATTTTGTAGGTGGAATAAATATTGAGGTGAATCTCATTGTCTGGGAGGGGGATTAGTTGAAATTGTGTTGAAACAGGAAGTGGGGTGAGTGTAGGTGTAGAGGCAGGGTGATGTGTTTGTGAAGGTGCTGCAGCATACCAGGGTTGGTGATCAGAGGGGAGACAATAAGATTACTGGAATCTAGGTGCAGGCAGTATAGGAGATGCGGACGTGTTGGATGTTTGAGAAGGGAGGAGGGTGGGAATTTGATGAGATGGTAGAGGATCCACGTGGGTGAAGGTAAATGGAAGCGGAAAGCGAGGAGGAGCGCATTCCGTTCTAGGATTTGGAGCGACACAGAGAACTTTGGTGGGAAGGAGGTCCGTGCAAAATTGGCATAGCAGTGGATGGGTCAGATCAGAGTTTTGTATGTGTGGACACCATTGGAGAGATGTTCGGCCTGTTAATAATTTTTGTATTTTTAGTATAGAATAGGCTCTATGTTGGATGGTTAGTAGCTGTCCCGGTCGAGGTATAGACCAAGGTCATACATACGCCACGACAAATCGTTCTCAATAATGTGGGCGTTCCTCTCTCTCTCTTTCATAGAATAAGGCCGTTGTTAAAGATCGAAATTTTCCGGCATTTTCAACTCAAATCTCCCTTACCTCCCGAAATATTGACACATTACTAGAAGGCGCATTTCTGTGTCTATACTTTCGCTACCGTTTCTCTCCGGCAGCGGACTCAAAGAGAGATGCGAAAACGCACGCATGCTCGGCGGAGTCCCCTATATTATTTCGCCGCCGGCAGGGGAGCACGAGTAGTTGGCGTGGCTCGCGCACAGATGGCACTGAGAGGCAATCCGTCATGACGAGCACCTCCACTCTGGAGTGTCGCTGCCCTGCCCCTGCCCCTGCCCACAACTCTTTTTCCACCCCTTTTTTTAAGGAAAAGAGAGGCAGAGTGAGAGGGCGAAAGGGATAGTGTGTAAAAATGTGGCAGGGCGAGGAACACTCAACGAAGCAGCCAAAAACGTCCGTGAGACAGACAGAGAGAGAGAACAAGTGTTGCCAAGTGGTTCTGGCGGGAGGGGTGGGTCGGGGGGGGGGGGGGGGGGAAGGGTTGCAGACGCGAAGCCGCCCACTGACCACGCGAGGGAGTGGAAGCAGAGCTTGCAAGTGATCCAGGCGTGACAAATGGCAACAGTGCGCGAAAAAAAAAAAAAAAAGTACGAGTGTGGATTTTCCAGAGCCGCATATACCAGTCCTGGTTTGCGTCTTTATACAGAGGAGAAAAAAGTGATACATAACCCACCACGCGGAGGTAGTCTTGCTTCAGCAAGGAGATAGCTGTTATTTTGTTTCTTGATGACTGAAGTAGAAAGGCCGTATAAAATGTTGTCAAGCTCACTTTTCACTAAAAATAAACAAGTGAACTGTCATTTAGGCAGCAAAACAGCGTGCTTGCAGAATACTCCCGTGACTCTTGCTAGAACGTTGTGTGTGGACCCATTCAAGGCAGAACCAAAAGGGAAGGGAGAAATCCAACGTGTTCGAAGAGGAACAGCAGGAGTGGTCGCAGGTTTATTGATGGAGGGACCTACCTGAAAAAAAGAGAGAGAGAGAGAGAGAGAGAGAGAGATAGAGAGAGAGAGAGAGAGAGAGAGAGAGAGACCTGGAGACAGACGCAAACTATCGCGCCAAAGTATATTTACAAACTTTCAAGAATGAGTATTAAGTGAGAAGTTTCTGAACACACTGTAGCCTCATAAGTACCGCAGAGAAGACGAGATAACATTACCACTCAGTGGAAGCGTTTAAGCAATCATTCTTCTGAAGAAGCCAACTACCACCACAGTACCACAAGTTTATAAGCGTACTAGATCCGCAGATGATTGAGTCCATGAAGGCCGTATGATGAGATCAGAAATTAGTCAGATTACCTGCGTGGCACCACACTAGTGGTTGACGTCGGAACTAACGTCTTGGTGCATCCATAACATCCCCGTCATGTAGGTACTGCCTCCCGTGGAATGCACCCTTCATTACGCCGAACAGATGGAACTCGGAAGGTGCGAGATCCCGGCTATTGGGTGGATGGGGAGGGACAGTCTACTGAAGTTTTGTGACTTGCTCTCGGGCGCGCAGACTTGTCACGATCAGCTTCGAAATGCGCAAGCAACTCCGCACACATAGACCCTCGTTGCTCTTTATAGTTAGGCAGCGAGGAACCCAACGAACCCACACCTTTGAGTACCCCAACTGGTGGAGGTACACTGTGGACGAGTGTGTCAGTACTACCAATAGAGACGCCCTGTTGAGCAGCGAGGTGTTTGACAGCGAACCGTCGATCACCTCGAATGAGGGTGTCCGCACGTTCCAACACTGGAGAGGTCACAGCTGTGTGCGGCCTGCCGGCACGCCGTAAATCGGTTTGCACGGACTTGTTGCGATGACAGACGCGTCGCCCAAACACTCACCGTGCTTTTGTTCACTGCTAGGTTACCGTAGACATTCAGCGAGCGATATGAATTTACTGTGCCCCGGTTCTTCGTCAAAAGAAACTCAGTGGCAGCTCTCTGCTTGGATCGTACCTCTGTTACAGACGCCACTGTAAAGGCTACGTACAGCGTCGCCACCTATCGGAAATTCATGAAACTATAGAGGCTGAAACAGAAATATTCTACGATGTCACACAGCAAATTCCGCATTTTTTTCAGTCGCAATTGACCGATAAAAAATGTGTTGCATTACTTATTGAACGTCCCTGTTCTGATTGATGTCCTCCGTCACCGTGCTACGATAGCTCTGAAGCGTATCGTGCTTCCCTCAGAACATTGAAGAAACAGCTTCGGCATATTCTTAGTCACAAACATCCAAACCAAATTCTCTTTCTCCGCGACAACGCAAGGCCTCACAAAAGTCTGCGCACCCGAGAGGAACTCATGAAATTTCACTGATGTTCTTCCTCAGTGACCATACATCTCGGATCTCGCTTTCCGATTTCCATCTGTTTGGCCCAATGAAAGATGTACTCCACGGAAAGCAGTATGTGGTGACACGAAGGTCATTGATGCAGCAAGATGTTCGCTCCGACGTCCAGCAGTAAATTGATAACACGCAGGCATAGAAGCCCTCCCAGTAAAGTGCCATAAGGCCGTGGCTCAGAACAGAAATTACGATCAAAAATAGGTTTCTGTGGAGAAGAGCGAGGGGAATAATATATTGGAATGGAGAATGAAACCAACTTTCTTTCAGAAAATAAATGTGTTCTTTTATTTACTCAACGCCCGTCGTAATAGCAGATACAGTGTATTGCAAAATCACTTAATCGAAGGTTGTCATTTCTTCCCAGTCATAGAGGAGAGATATATGAACGTCTAACTCGAAGCAAAACAACAGTGGTGATGTACCAGTGCTTCTGATAAGCCGCTGAAAACTTCTTGCGATCGAGAACTAAAAGTATAAGCACGAGGGAGGGGGAAAAAAGGGGGCTATCCTTTGGCCCTTTGAGGACGTGAGGTAATTGGCAATCCGGAGTAAAGTGGCAAGCGATCGGCGCGCCGCCCTGCGGCCTGCCAGCACAACTCGAGGGAGGGGTTGAGGCGGCGCGCCGCCAGCGCCACCACACTTTGCGCGGCGGCGCACGGAACTAGCGGCGCGGCGCGCGGCCCGGCGCGCTATAAAGACACGGCGGCGATATTGGACTTTTATAGACTATTCGGCTCCATTTTATAGCGCACTCGGCCCGCCGGCTTTCCGCACGCCGTGTGCGGCGCCGTAGCCGCCCCCGCCGCCCCCGTGCTCTGCGTACGGCGTCGCCGGGCCAGTTGGAAGCAACAGGCTGTTGCCGCCTACACCACGTTCCGTACCTGCCCTACCGTCGTCATGCGAGGGGTCTCTCTGTGGTACTAGCTAACGCAGTCACACAGTCCATCACGCAAGTGTCGGGCGTACAGTGAGTCAAGCACTGGAAAAAATGTAATTTTGTAAACAGACCCGTAAATAATTTTAGATATGTTTTTTCCTTCAGGTTATCCACCATAGACAGCCAGTGTCACAGACTCCACACACCAGTGGGCTGTCATTGGACTTTCCTATAAATCCCAAAATAATCCATAAAGATCGATTCACAACAAGTGTCTAACAGTCACTGGTGGGAGGGGGGGGGGGGGGCAGAGCAGCACGATGATTCGAAGTAATGTAAATGCTTGTATGAAATCTTGTGTGTGTTCAGACGGCGTCAAATCGGAGTTACAACTCGAGCTTTCAATGTCTGGCAGCACCAACATTAGCACCCACCTACATAGGGAGAAATGATCATCTCGATAAAATAAGAGAAATAAGGGTTCACAAAGAAAAGTTTAAGTGCTCGTTTTTGCCGCGCGCCGTTCGAGAATGGAACTGTGGAGAGACAGCTTGAAGGAGGTTTATTGAACCCTTTGCCAGGCACTTTATTGTCAATAGCACAGTAATCACGTAGATGTCGATATAGACCTCCTTCGTCAGGAGGTGTCTTTCTGTAAAAAGCGAAGTCTGCTTCTTTTACGGCGGTGTTCAAGTTTGTCATTGGTTGGCTGACATCATCAATAGGTATGAATCAGAGGCTGAACACCACTATAAAGGAAGTAGACTTCGCTCCTGGCAGAAAGTCTTCTCCTGACAAAGATGATGCTGTTAATCTTAGAAAGCTCGAGTTTTAACTCCGTTTTGACGTGGACTGAACACACAGAAGATTTTATAAAAGGATGCTCTAGTGAAAAACGTCGATATCAACAAAAATACCTATATGCAAAGCAGGAGAAAGATTTCGTTTATTGCTAGAATACTGGTAAAATGCATTCCGTCTACAAAGAAGACTGCTGAGAAAACTCACATGGGGAAACATCAGTCATTTAATCAGTTTTGTCGGACCCATACCACACAGCACTGTCAGGGGATGTTGAGCAAATACCAAGGCCAGAATGATCACAGGTTCAACCATCACTAACGAAATTAATAACATTATTTGCCGAAGGTAAACTACTACTTTTCGAAAAGGCCACTGAATGACGTAATGTGAATCTTTTATTCGCATTTCAGTTACAACCACAATACTATGATTGCATCATAACCAGTACCAGCCTTCAATGTTCAGCTTCAGAAGCTAGAACAGAACGAAAAAAGGTAAAAGCCTTTAATAATATCTTAAAACCGGTAAAAATTTATCGCCGGTTTTGCTTGTGAACTGAGTAATTTAAAATTGAAATGTATGTGATTCATACCTATTGGTCGTGTGTGGAATTTGGAGATTCACTGCATGCTTTCCAAACGTGTTGCTCGCCAACTGCCACTCATTTCTGAAGATGGGCGCTAAAGGCCGGAACCATTTATTTTAATGCCATAGATTGTGACTGCGTATGCACTACAAGGAAGTTTACGAGTATCATTATTATTATTACTATTACTGTTTTCGTTTTCATTCCCATTCTCAGTTGGCTGTTTTACTGTTTCTTGACATACTGAAAACACTCTCCCGTCATTCCGTGCAAATCGCATCGCGGTAGTGGCTTCTTCACTTTTCATACCTTTTCAGCCATCTGGACAACTACTCGTCATCGTGTAATAGTGATGCCAAAGTTAGAATTGTATAGCTTTATTGGGTGCGAGACTCCTACTGACGTTTCCAAAATAAATTCGACCGCTACAACAGGTGAAACATCCGAGGCAATTGCAGATGCGGAACTCACCGCGATTGTAGACCACCTGCTAACGGGCGTCCGCGCAGCTGACTTACCTGCAACAGAAAAAGAGAAAAGATTTCCTGTCAGAACAAGGTGATATTGAGGTACAAATGAAAATCCAACGACAGATTGTGGTCTGGTAAGTAAAAACAGACAGCTTGCTTTAAATGTACAGAAATATAAAATTATGTATTGCATAAAATGCAAACAACATAGTATCCTATGACTACCCGTAACTGCAATCAGTCAACTCATACACACCTGCGTGTAAGACTTTATAGGGATATGAAATGAAGGTATCACAGAGTTCGTCAGCAGATGACAGACATAATTTCGTTGGTAGAATACTGGGGAAATGCAAAACAGTCTACAAAGGACATTGCTCACGAATCCCTCCTGTGACCCATCCTAGAATACTGCTCAAATATGTGGGGCCACAATCAAATTGGACGAACACCAGATACTGATAATACAGAGAAGGACGGCACGAATGCTTACGGGTTTGTCTGACCCGTGGTAGAGTGCCAAAGACATTGTGAAAAACCTGAACGGACACAACTTGAAGACAGACACAGACTATACCGAGAAAATATAGTTCATCTTCATCTACATACATACTCCGCAACATGCCGTATGGTACATGGCGGAGGATACCTTGTACCGTTACTATTCGGTTCCTTTCCTGTTCCACTCGCGAATACAGCGAGGGAGAAACGACTGTCTGTATGTCTCCGTGTTGTTGTTGTTGTTGTCTTCAGTCCAAAGACTGGTGTGATGCAGCTATCCATGCTGCTCTGTCCTGTGCAAGTCTTTTCATCTTCTAATAACTACTGCAACCTATATCCTTCTGAAAAATCCCCCCCCCCCCCAAACACACACACCACACATACGCACACACAGGTGTAAACATCACGAAAAGAAGTTGGTATTGAACAAATACTTTGTAAGGTTGGGAGCATGTAGGTAAACAAACCAAAGAGGATACACATAATGAAGATACAATATTTCCGTTGTTAAAAGCACAGTTTCGAACAAATAGCCATATCTAGTGGTAAAAGAATAATACCACACCACAAAAAAGGAGAAACATGGTGAACAGTGCGAAAAATTTCGGAATACAAAATTGTGCTTATGTGTCGGAAATAAAAGTGGTAGTGTGACTTCCAGATCAGAGGAAACACAGATCACAGCAAACTTTAAGTAATTACTTATTTACATAAAAAAATACGAAGGGAACTGTTTGATAATATAAAAATAATAAGACTGTATCGTTATAGAGCCCAATGCAGGTGCCTTTGCACAAGAAAACGCGAAACGCGTTTGGCAAAAATAAATTCAGTTTCAGCAAGAAACGGTAGCTTTATGTACAAAACAAGTATTCTGTGCTTGCTGCAGAGGATGGGCACGCAAACAAACTTGTTGTTCGTACAGTAATGATGACTTCGTGATTGTTTTGCATTCCCTCCACTTGGCATTGTCAACTTCACCAAAAGTTCCTCGGATGCTATTCGTCTCCTATCTAAGTAATTTTCAATTCTAAAGCTATGTTTATTCCTTTAAAGAAACGCAAAAAAATGGTTCAAATGACACTGAGTGCTATGGGACTTAACATCTATGGTCATGAGTCCCCTAGAACTTAGAACTACTTAAACCTAACTAACCTAAGGACATCACACAACACCCAGTCATCACGAGGCTGAGAAAATCCCTGACCCCGCCGGGAATTGAACCCGGGAACCCGGGCGCGGGAAGCGAGAACGCTACCGCACGACCAGGAGGTGCGGACTAAAGATACGCATGTGAAGGTTTAGCAGTTATTCGTGAGTAACATGCGTCGAGTTAAGATATGGTTCAAATGGCTCTAAGCACTATGGGATTAAACATCTGATGTCATCAGTCCCCTAGACTTAGGACAACACACACATTCATGCCCTAGGCAGGATTCGAACCTGCGACCGTAGCAGCACCGCGGTTCCGGACTGAAGCGCCTAGAACCGCTCGGCCACAACGGCCTGCAGTTAAGATATGTTAAGAACAACAGGAGATGGGAGACATTCTAGTTACAACGTACAGAGCTCTGTGGGACAAGCAATATATGGTGCGCAACTCGATATTTTTCAGTTACATACACAGTGCGATGGAGCTGATAGTGACATGGAGGTAATAGTGACGCGAAACACCGGGAAAAAAACCGCTACTGATTCATCTGCACACGAGACGCGATTGAAGCAACGTTCTAGGTAGGCGTATCCGCACCTCGACGCGAGTACCAGCGATACGAAGGTTATATATTGCACCTGGAACCGCTATTAACTTGACGGCACCGCGGGACGCTGTGCTCCTATCTGAAATACGATAATTAATCTGCTATAAACGCGATCGGAATCGTCGATCTATCAAACAAGCAGCGCGGAACCCGCGTGTTGACATTAATTACCCCGGTAATAGCTTGTCTTGCATAAAAGAGGAGGAGGAGCAACAGAAGGAGGGTAAAAATAATATTTTGTGGCAAGGGGATGAGGAAATGGGGAGAGGGGGAGGGGGCGAGATGAGTGGCCGATGATAAGCAGGTTAATTCCCGCAAGACAAACAGGGAAAGCGCTTTTCCGACCGGCGCCGCGGCAGTAAGTCACGTCCTTAATGCCTGGCACGCGCCTATCTGGAGGTCGCAGCAGATCTGCATCGGCAGAGGGGACAAAGAAGGGCCTTCCGTCATTAGCCGGGGACGTGTCACAGTGTCCTTAGCAAACTAAGTCTTGAGGGCGGTTGGCGAGAGGCGACTCCGTAACATTTTGTTGCCTGAACTCGTAACTTGTCTGTGACCGTCGCACTGCAAGCACGTTTTTCGAGAGACGTCAGAATTCGAGCGTAGAGAGAGTGTACTGCAAAGGGGAGATCCCTAGCGGTGTGATCGACTTTTTGAAACTGTCTATACGGTGGTATGACACACTGCAGCCATTCATCCTAGGGGGCCCTCGTTTGCGAATAACTGACAAAAAAAAAAAGAAGAATTGGATATTTGTGTCACTCAACAGCGTAACAACTTCGTGCGCAGGAGGTTGTGGTGTCGAGTCTCATCAGGTGCATAAAGTATTTTTCTAATCTTTATAGAAAAAAGACTGATCATCTTTTTTATCCAATTAATTGATTTAAATCTAATTTTTTAATTCCATTCCTTTGTCACATAATTTTAATCATAGTCTCAGCTGAATGAGATTTTCACTCTGCAGCGGAGTGTGCGCTGATATGAAACTTTTCTGGCAGATTAAAACTGTGTGCCGGACCGAGACTCGAACTGGGGACCTCTGCCTTTCGCGGGCAAGTGCTCTACCAACTGAGCCACCCAAGCAGGACTCACACCGCGTCCTCACAGCTTTAGTTCTGCCAGTACCTCGTCTCCTACCTTCCAAACTTCAGAGAAGCTTTCCTGCGAACCTAGCAGAACTGGCACTCCTGAAAGAAAGGATATTGTGGAGACATGGCTTAGCCACAGCCTGGGGGATGTTTCCAGAATGAGATTTTCACTCTTCAGCGGAGTGTGCGCTGATATGAAAATTTCTTGGCAGATTAAAACTGTGTGCCGGACCGAGACTCGAACTCGGGACCTTGGCCTTTCGCGGGCAAGTGCTCAGTTTTAATCTCTTGATGTTATTCCGTGTTTGCGATTTAAAACTAGGTTGTTTTGAAAATCAGCCTTACGCAAACTCTATTTATTTATTTATTTTGTATTTACCCAGACATTTCTTAAAATTATATAGCTAAATGAACTGCATTATTATATTCGCGAAAACGAGTACAAAAAAAAAAAAACGGTGTATAGTAACGCAGTTCATTTAGCGATGTAATTTTAAGAAATATTAATTTGACCCACAGAAGATAACCGATAGGTGTCAAAACATGTCTCAATAATACAAAAAAGACTCATAAACTAGTATGGTATAACAATTTGTAGGAATATGTAATGCAATGCAAGTTAAGTATGTGGTAGAATTCTCTTCGCTAATAGGACACTGGGATGATGCAGTTACTGTACAAAGGGAAGTGGTTACAAAACACTCGAGCGACGCATTTTGCTCAACCGTGTGGGATCCATATTAAAGAAATTGGAGATATACAAAGATATAATTGGAGATATACAAAGAAGAACATCACGAATGGATGACAGGTTTGTTTGAGCAATGTGAGAGCGTGACTGAGATTGCTGATAACCTGCACCGGCTTGAAGATAAGACACCAGGTTTACGGCGAAAGGCTTCTTTAAAAATCTGAAGAAATGCTGATGAGGAATCGAGGTGAGTACTCCAACTTTCAACGTATGGCTCACGTAGGGTCCGCAAAGGCAAGATTGGAAATAATTTGTGGTAAGTTCTACGGGACTAAGCTCCTCAGGTATTAGGTCCCTAGGCTTACGCACTACTTAAACTAACTTACGATAAGGAAAACACACACACCCATAAGCGAGGGAAGACTCGAACCTCCGACGGGGGTAGCCGCACGAACCGTGACAAGGCGCCTGAGTCCGCGTGGCTAAAGGAAGGATTAGGATATTAGGAGGTGGAGGAGGAGATTAGTGTTTAACGCCCCGTCGATATCGAGGTCATCAGAGACGGAGCACAATCTCGGATTAGGCAAAGGTGGAGAAAGAAAGCATCCGTACCCTTGCAAAAGGAGCCACCTCAGCATTTGCCGTAAGCGATTTAGGCTCTGAGCACCATGGGACTTAACATGCGAGGTCATCAGTCCCCTGTAACTTAGAACTACTTAAACCTGACTAACCTAAGGACATGAAACACGTCCAAGCCCGAGGCAGTATTCGAACCTGCGACCGTAGCGCTCGCGCGTATCCAGACTGGGCGTCTAGAACCGCTCGGGCACACCGGCAGGCTAGCGATTTAGGGAAAGGCAGATTAGAGTAATGCGCAGTGATGCACGCTAGCAAATATTATTCTCGCGCTCCTATGCGAATGAATGTGGAAGACGATGTAGTAATTGGTACAGTTGGAGGTACCTTCTGCCAAGCCCTTCAGGGGTAGCTTGCAGTAGTCACGCAGAGATGAAGAGGATTGCACAGGGTACACTGATGTAGAGATCTGCCTCAATCAATATTTTCGACTGGAGACCGAAACAGGAGTATGCCGAATTATAGAATTTTTTTTCGTTTCTTTTGGACAGAATTAGAGAACGCGATTACAAAGCCGGTCGGGGTGGCCGAACGGTTCTAGGCGCTACAGTCTGGAACCGCGTGACCGCTACGGTCGCAGGTTCGAATCCTGCCTCGGGCATGGATGTGTTTATGTCCTTAGGTTAGTTAGGTTTAAGTAGTTCTAAGTCTAGGGGACTAATGACCTCAGAGCCATTTTAACCATTTTTGAACGATTACAAAGATTTCCGGTTTGGGCTACACAGTGGTCATCTTCACAGACGACTCGTCATAGACGGCACGTGCCAAAGCAAGCATCCACGATTTTTGTTGCTACGGCGCGCAGAATACTCTCGGTTCTGAGCAATGTGCGAGCATTACTGAGGTTGCTGAGCGACGTTTAACCCACTGTCGGCCAGCTGCCAGAGCCGGAGGACCTCCGCTTTCTGGTATACGGGAGGCGGCCGTGGGGCCCGGCTTTCCACGCGTCCTTGGCTGTGGCTGAAGACTTGCGTGGGCACCCCCGGAGACAGGCGCCCACTAAATCACGGGGCCTTTTCTAATTAATATTACCGCCCTCTCCTCACGTGCCTGCCCATTACCACGCTGTCATTCCTCCTGCTTCGCTCTTGGCTGCGCTACCCGTGTTGCAGCTAACCTCATCCGGCGGCCGGACAGAACGAATTGCCCGCAATAACACATGCACGCGATTTACGGACAGCTCGCGTTTATTACCTGTGCTCGTACCACTTGCACGTATTTCTGTAAAGCATTGGTGCTCGTTGCCGACAAGTTGTTTTTCTCGTATCTCATTTCTTCTCCGCTTCTGCTAGCTAAGCGCTCCATGGACACGACGTATGGTATACGCTCTCTACTTCTGAAGTGACGCAGAATCAAAGGGATAACTCCTACATGTGTATCAGCATGTCTTCACTTTGACATTGGAAGCCACCCCTCGACGGCGAGTATTGATCAGACACAAGGGTATCGTCAGCAGTGTCCCAGGAAGTGTGATAGGACGGGCTGTTACTTTCTGTGCACATAAATAATATGGCGGACAGGGTGGGCAGCGATCTGCGGTTGTTTGCTGATGATGCTGTGGAATACGCGAAGGTGTCGAAGTTGAGTGACTACAGGAGGATACAAGATGACTTAGACAACATTACTAATTGGTTTGATGAATAACCACAGCCTCTAAATGTAGAAAAAAATGTGAGTTAATGTGGATGTGTAGGACAAACAAACCTGTAATGCTCGGATACGACACCAGTAGTGTGCTAATTGACACAGTCACGTCCTTTAAATACCGTGGCGTACTTCTGTGAAATGATACGAAATGGAACCAGCATGTGAGGATTGATGTAGATAAGGTGAATGGTCGACTTCGGTTTATTGAGAGAATTTTGGGAAAGTATGGTTCATTTGTGAAGGAGACCGCATATAGGACGTTGGTGCTCGAGTGTTTGAGATCTGCAGCAGGTCGAAGCAATTTAGAGAAGTGCTAGATTTTTTACCAGTGGGTTCCATCAACACACAAGTATTATGGAGATGCTTCCGGAACTCAAATGGGAATCTCTTTTCGAGGAGAACTATTGAGGAGGATTAGTGACCCGCCATTTGAAGCTGGCTGCAGAACGCTTCTACTGCCGCCATACAGGCGTGAATATGGTGTACTGAATCACCGAAACTGCTTCGAATATAATGAAACAACACTAAAACGACGGCTGAAGGTGTTTATTTTATTACGTACCGTACGTTCCATCTCACTGGATGCCTGATTAATTTTTATTTACTTTTGCGTTTCATTGTGTCGCCACGGCTGGTGATCCGTGCTAGTTACGAGAGATTTGTCCTGTAGCAAGAA
Source organism: Schistocerca serialis cubense (assembly GCF_023864345.2). NCBI lineage: Eukaryota > Metazoa > Arthropoda > Insecta > Orthoptera > Acrididae > Schistocerca > Schistocerca serialis. Next base: position 64,674,312 of record NC_064649.1, on the reverse strand, counting down.
CAGCACGCACCGCTGCCTTTGCCTGGTCTCTTCGTGTTCTCCGAATCGGTACAGCGCCCTATTGGGGATGATGGATAGTTATGGCTGCGCGGCGTAGTCCATCTCAAGGCTGGTGCATAAAATTAAACATCTTCCCCAGGAGGTCATCCGTCACCGCCCGGACAGCGTGAGGGAGAAACAGAGGCAATCCAGGGAGCGAGGGGGAGGGTGTGTGTGTGTGTTCTGTTACAAGTTACTAATATACGGCGCCAGTCGGTCGCGTATGACGTCCGCCCCGGGAGGAGAAACCGAACAGGGCCAACAAAAGACGGCGGTGCGCTCTCGCGGAGAGAGGTAACAGATTTTTCGTCGAGTCCGTCCTTATTTATTTCGGACTTTGCTCTCGACGGGGAGGAAGAGGTTGTGTGGCGCCGGTGGTCGAGCGGGGAATGTTTCAGGCGGGTCGGTATAGTAGCAGCACAGAGCGTATCCCGCGGAGGAATGCCATAACTCACGCAGATAGCACAAAAGTCTGTTGCTGCTGCGGGGGAGGGGGGGGGGGGAGGGGGGAAGGAAGTCTTGAGGGGGTGGGGAGGGGGGTGGGACCTGCGGCCAGGTCCTCTAGCGCCCGCTAAATGAGCCATTTTCTTGGGGTTTCGCGCCGCCTTATCGCGGACTATCTTCCCTCCGCCAGATGCTCGCGCGGTCTTAACGAAGTGCCGCGCAAAAACCGGGAGGGGTCGACCCGTAGCTCCAGGGGACACACGCCGGTCCGGGCTGACTTATACCTTCCTTATTACGACGCACAGTTGCTAGCCGAGGCGATGGTTTAGAAAGTGGTCGGGACTGGCGCGCAACAAACAGTACTTGTGGATGCTGAAGGAGGTGACGGAAGAAGCCGGCGGAGAATGTGACATATAGGGGATAGAGAAGTAATGTGTACACCTGTACTTACTCGAGAATGGTTTGTTAATAAGGGGTTGGACCCGCATTTGCCCGTAAATCAGCTGCGATTCTTCTTGGAATATTGGCGTGTAATGATTGTATAGTCTCCAGTGGAATGTTATGCCACTCTTCATCAGAACCCCTACTAATTCCTGTAGTGACGCCGGCCTGTGTGGCCGTGCGGTTCTAGGCACTTCAGTCTGGAACCGCGTGACCGCTACGGTCGCAGGGTCTAATCCAGCCTCGGGCATGGATTTGTGTGATGTCCTTTGATTAGTTAGGTTTAAGTAGTTCTAAGTTCTAGGGGACTGATGACCACAGATGTTAAGTGCCATAGTGCTCAGAGCCATTTGAACCATTTTGAACCTGTAGTGACGATGGAGGCGCTCCTATACCGCCCAAGGGTTTGGTAATGTTAACGTCCGGGGACTGTGCTGGACAGGGAAGACTCTGCAGTTCAGTTGCATGTTCCTCAAACCACGACTGCACTGTCCTGGCTGTGTGAACGGGTGCATTATCGTCCTGAAATATGGCATCATTGTTGGGGAACAACATTTGAATAATGGGGTGCACTTGATCACCTAAAATGTTCGAATAATCGTTCGCTGTCACACGGCCTTTGAGAGTAATGATGGGATCAGTAGAATACCATGATACTGCTGTCCACACCATCACAATTCCATGTTTAACCGTTGGACTCAAGCAATCGCGATTGTTGGCTTCCTTTGGTGTTCTCCAGACGTAAACCCGGCCAGACGTTGGAAATAACGAAAACGTTGACTCGTCGGACCATATGACGTGTTTCCACTGATCAGCCGTCCAGGGTTTATTCTCGTTTGCGTTGGTTGTCGTTATAAATGGTTTCGGTACAGCAGCTCGTCCACGAGTATTCGCTTTATAGAGTTCTCGGCGGACAGTGTCGATAGATACGGGGTCGAAGATTGCTGATGATCTCTGCAGTCACTTTAGCAGCCGTTGCTTTGTGTTTTTTTGACACAATTCGTGTTAGCGTAAGACGATCTCTGTCGTTCGATTTTGATTTGGTCCCACTATTACGTATACATGATGATATATTTTGTGTGTTTTGTGTAGGCTGTTGGAACAGTTGTTCTTGACACATTTATTAGCGAGAAACTAACGCAAGAAACTCACACGAAGAAAACCTACTGAACCGCTACACTTTACACTGCTTTTCTAGACGGCAAACTGGTTCGTGTTCATCCAGCAGAACAATTGTAGCGTTCTTCCGCAATTGGCTATTTCCCCGACTGCCAACGCTGCTCGCTCTCCAGTTTACAGATATACCATGCCATTCAGAGTTAGTCCCTCGCCCAATTCATTCTGTGTGGACACCACTTTTCCTTATATTCAAGTGGTGACTGTTCTTTCGGACCTGTCCGAAAAAAAACAGACACTAGTTTGATCCTGTAGCCACTGGTGGTTGGCGTTGGGGGCCGGCCGTAGTGGACGAGCGGTTCTAGGCGCTACAGTTTGGAACCGCGCGACCGCTACGGTGGCAGGTTCGAATCCTGCCTCGAGCATGGATGTGTGTGATGTCTTTAGGTTAGTTAGGATTAAGTAGTTCTAAGTTCTAGGGGACTGATGACCTCAGATGTTAGCTCCCATTGCGCTCAGAGCCATTTGAGCCATTTGAACATAAAGGAACTAAAGACATTAGCTGCCAGTGGTTATTACTTCGCATCAATGGGACGATTTGAAAATGTGTGCCAGATCAGGATCCGAAACCGCGTTTCCGGCTTGCTTGGCAGATGCGCTGAGCACTACACCATCCAGAGACAGTGGTGACAACAAGCAAGCCGACTAACCTAGCACGCCGGCCGTCAGACCCAAATCCTCAACTTATACCACCCACTACTGATGTAGTGCCCCTTGTCATTAGTCTCGTTACTTGCACCTGCTCGCTGATTACCATAATCAAGGCACTGCCGAATTCAAAACATTAGCTGACAGTGGGCATTGATTTATACCAATACGTCCGAGAGAGGTATGCTAGGGTAGTCTGTGCGCTTGTGGTGGCCACTGTGTCCGGATGGCGTAGTGCTCAGCGCAACTGCTTATGCAGTAGGAGGCCCGGGTTCGAATCTCAGTGTGGCACAAATTTCCAACTTTCCTCACTGACTTAGATCAGTACCCCACTGGCTGCTAATGTGTTTAATTCCTTCGTTTCTTTTCCCCGCTTTCTGCTTCCTTATCGTCATTTTCTCCTCTCCTCTGCCGTCTCTGTATGGATACCGCCACCCAGGAAGCTTGCCCATTGTCTGTCTTCTTCTTCTTCTTATTCTTCTCTCTCTCTCTCTGCGTGTGTGTGACATGTGGAGACGTGTGCAAATCGATGCTGGCTCATCGCGTATGGAGGCGGGAGCGCGTGCGATACCATCTGGCGGTCGTCCGCTAAACGACGGTCGATTTACGACGCACGGCGGGCAGCCACTGAATGCCACTCATGGTGCCAAGACGGGCCGCGTCAGCATCGACAGCAAGACCGCCTCTGGCAACAGGACGCGGCGAGAGCTCCAACAGTGGGTCAGCTGGTGCAACGGTGAACCGCCTGCGGCGACCCACGGGTCTCAACGGCTGACTAGCGCAACATTCACTGACAAGCGAGAGACATAGGGTGATAATGTGTCCACCAACGATTATACTGAGATAGCGGAGCAATGGTCGGAAATGCATATTAATTATCTTGAAAATGTCTCGGGTATTCAGCTGCGTAGCGTCGTCCAATGGGCGCGATATTTCGGCAAGAAGTCGCCTTGCCGAAATATCGCGCCTTTTGGACGACGCTACCCGGCTGAATACCGGAGAAATTTTCCAGATTTATGTACGCCGGGAAAAACTCAGATCACGCATATTTATTATATTATCGACATACACAGCGTACGCCGCATAACAACAACGTAGCTCACAGTAATTGTTCAAAGCGACGTCTGCCAGTCTTAATGCATGTATTGCAACGGCGCTAGCAGTTCTGCCGCATTCTCGCCGAGATGCAGGGAGTATGTTGCACCAGGAGGCATGTAGCGTCATACAACACAAGCACGACGCCACCGTTCACACGCATCCATTCCAGTTATCTACACTCAACAGATACGGGTACACTTAATACACAACTCACCCTACAGGAAGGGAGGAAATGTCTTCCCAATTAGGCTGCTGAATCCACTCCTCGAGGTCTCCTAGAGGACCAAAAGCAGCGCAGTTGTGGTGACAGACGGGCTAGCCGGAGCCGACCGACCGCCAGGTCATCCTATACCAATGGGGTCATATGGATCCGATATGGAGGGCATGGGATCAGCACACCGCTCAACCGACCATTGTCGGCTTAGCAGGCCCGGTGCTACCGACCGACCGCCAGGTCATCCTATACTAATGGGATCATATGGATCCGATATGGAGGGCATGGGTTCAGCACACCGCTCTACCGACCATTGTCGGCTTAGCAGGCCTGGTGCTACCGACCGACCGCCAGGTCATCCTATACCAATATAATCATATGGATCCGATATGGAGGGCATAGGATCAGCACACCGCTCTACCGACCATTGTCGGCTTAGCAGGCCTGGTGCTACCGACCGACCGCCAGGTCATCCTATACCAATAGAATCATATGGATCCGATATGGAGGGCATGGGATCAGCACACCGCTCTACCGACCACTGTCGGCTTAGCAGGCCTGGTGCTGCCGACCGACCGCCAGGTTATCCTATACCAATAGAATCATATGGATCCGATATGGAGGGCATGGGATCAGCACACCGCTCTACCGACCACTGTCGGCTTAGCAGGCCTGGTGCTACTTCTTCTCAGTCAGGTGACACCTTAAATCGCATCACTAGGCTGGGCGCACCCCGTACCAGCCCGCGCACCGGACAGTACCTGGAATCGAACTCGGGTCCTTCGCATACTAGTCAGCCACACTGACCACTTAGCTACGGAGGTGAACAAGCCAATCATGCTGTAAGACCCTTAGCGCAGTCTGACGGGCGCATTGGTCGCATGACGCGGTCTGACGTGGACAAAGCGTTGCCGGCCCGCGTTGTGAGGCGAGTCGACCGCATTGCCATTCCCAGAGGGTCGGTGCTGTCTGGCAGCGACCCCTCAGCTTCCGACACGAGACACGCCGTCGCCCGTTGGCAACGCCGTCTGGCTAGCTGACAGCCGTCTCTAGCCGTTAATAGATTGTGGAGGCGCCGGTCCCTTCTCCTAGACCGCGACTGCGTGCACGATCTCGCCGGAATTGGCTCGACCGTGATTCCTAGCCAGTGCCAAGATTCGGGCGCAAAAAGGCGTCTTGCTTCATCCTAGCGGCTGCGGTGTCTCTCACTGCGCACATCACACACAGCACGGTCCGCCGCTATGCGCTTGGCGCCCAATCCGCTGCTCACTCAATGTCTGGTGTTGCACAGTAACGAAGCCGTTTTTACGACTGTCTCTCTGTCCATTAGGCACTGTTCCTCTCATCCAGCGCCCACCCAAACTAATGTGACCTGCTGCCAAATACATTCTAGATTTTAATATTACTATGTACGCGCTCTCGCAACAGTTGTGGGTGTACGATGAACACCTTTAAAACATGTGGTCGCACATAATTTTGGCTGAAATATTGTCGAGCGTTCCGGCGTAGGTGGTGGCGACTTCTTCAGAGTCTAGAGCGTTTTAGGATGAACGATGTCGACGACAACGTTAGTTCTATAAAAAGAAAAGTCAATCATGCAAGATCATAAAACTTCAAATATGTAAAACCACACTACTAAGTTCAGCTCTGATTAACAAACACAAAAACGCCCTAAAAGAATTAGAATAGAAAGTCTTAGAGGATCGGAATGCAATCAGGACTATCAAGGGGTTGGACGAAGCGGGGGGGGGGGGGGGGGGGGGAGGGAGTGGACGGAGCAGCGGAGACATACTCACTCGTTGCACATGAATGATTACTAGGCTGAAAGGAAATCGAACTAGCATTAATTTCTCGTGCAACCTAATAGCGCAACAACAAGAAGAAGACAACCACATCTCTAACATACTTTATCTTTGCTAATAGAACTCATTATGTTGTGCTGGATGCTGCATGTACGACCGATACAAAAGTAGAAGCGTACATCACCGTTGATACTCTTAATTTAGTCATGCAGCACCACCATCACCATCAGTTGGCGATGCTGTGATGTATATCTACGTCTGTATTTATTCTCTGCAAGCCCCTTTACAGTGTTTGGAGGATGGTCCTTCCTGGGTCACTATTTTCATTCTCCCTTCTCTATTCCACTCGGGAATAGTGCGAGGGAATACTGAAAGCCTACAGATCTCCGTATGAGCTTTGACTTTCTCGTCATGGCCATTTGACGACAAGTTTGTATGTTGCGCGACTCTTCCTGCAACGTTCGCTCACGGAATTCCAGCAACAAACCTCTCCGACTTCTCAGTGACAAGCAGTGTCTCTGCTGTAGCGACTGGAGCTGGAGTTTCTTGTGCGTGTCCAAACGTACAAAACGATCCCTTAACGAATTCAACGCCTATTAGTCACACCATGTAAGAGTCCCAGACTCATGACAAATACTCAAGAATCGGTCGAACAAGTGGTTGATAAGACGCTTCGGTCATGGGTGAACCACACTTCCTTAAGATTCTCCAAATGGTTCTCAGGCTGGCAGCTGTTTTTTCTAGAGTTTGTTTCACGTGACGATTCCACTTAAGGTCGCTCCAGGTGGGTATTCTTCGAGTGTTTTACAAAAACTATTTCAAGTGATTTTTTTGCCAACAGTGTACTCCTACACTAGTGAATATCTTCGACTACTTGCACACAACGCATTACATTCATTTACGTTCAGCGTCTATCACCAGTCGCTGCACCAATCGTCCATACAATGCATGTACGCTTGCGTTTTGCTACAGTCTTGTGGCGTTGGAAACTTCCAACACACAACCACCTCATTCAGGAATAGCCTCATCGAGACTCCGACGATGATCACTAAATTACTACACACACTCCAATGTTGACCACTACATGACTGATATCTATTACAAATCATGTTCTCCGACCGACCGACCACCGTGTTCTCCTTAGACGACAGGTGTTACTGTAAGTGGATGTGGAGGGGCTCTCCCCATCGTTGCCTGTTTTCGTGAACGGCGCCGCCACTTCTCAGTAAAGTATTTCTTCTATTGGTCTCAGAAGGGCGCTTGCTAACAGCACTCGGCAGACCCAGACGGTCACCCACACAGTTTCTAGCCAAGCGCTTCGGTGATCTGACGAGAACCAGTGTTATCATTGCAGCAAATCTGTTGGAGTATATTACAGATACTATGCGGAAAAAAGGGTTTATTTTTTGGTAACATTATAAGTGTGGTGCACCGCCAGACACCACACTTGCTAGGTGGTAGCTTTAAATCGGCCGCGGTCCATTAGTAAATGTCGGACCCGCGTGTCGCCACTGTCAGTGATCGCAGACCGAGCGCCACCACACGGCAGGTCTCGAGAGACTTACTAGCACTCGCCCCAGTTGTACGGACGACTTAGCTAGCGATGCAACACTGACGAAGCCTCGTTTATTTGCAGAGAAGATAGTTAGAATAGCCTTAAGCTAAGTCAATGGCTACGACCTAGCAAGGCGCCATAGCAATTGATAGTTATAGTATGAAGCATGTCTCATCAAGAACGATGTATACAAATGATGGATTAAAGTTAAGTATTCCAGCAGCTACGTACTTTTCTTTATAGCAATCATTCCGTATCCTGTTTCAGACCTCACGCCATCCTGCGTGAGCTTATAGCGTGCATTTCGGCCTCCTCTAGCTATATAACAATAAGGTCAACACAAACCAGATTACCAACAAAAATTTTACAGGAACTTAGGAACTCGAAGCAACAAGTAGGATGGGTAAAGGAAATCAGGGAGGATATGAAAGAAGTAGAATTAACCCTGCATGTTTTGCAAAACAAAACATAAAATTTAAAGAAACTGGAAAACATGAAAATAAGATCTAAACAAAAAACAGACAAACGACAGGCAATAGAAAGGCTATTCACAAACACGGAACGACAAAAAAGATCAGAACGAATGAAAAGATACTGGGCAGTCAAATGGTTCAAATGGCTCTGAGCACTATGGGACTTAACTTCTAAGCTCATCAGTCCCCTAGAACTTAGAACTACTTAAACCTAACTAACCTAAGGACATCACACACATCCATGCCAGAGGCAGGATTCGATCCTGCAACCGTAGCGGTCGCGTTGTTCCAGGTTGTAGCGCCTAGAACCGCTCGGCCACCCCGGCCGGCACTGGGCAGTCGGAAAGAAAACATACTGAAGAAGTTTACCAAAAAATGATTGACTGAAGGGATCCAATGAGGCAGTAAAATCAGAAGAAGGAGGTATTTATTGTAAATAAGAACTGCCCTAAAACAGTCCCTGTGAGTACTCCAGAGAATATTTTTTCCATTAATCGGTTTTGTTCTATTAAGAACGACGTGCTGAGTCATATCTGCAAGAGAACCCTGTAGTAACTGCTTCGACCCTGTACTTCGGACGGCTCAATGCAGCAGCTTCCTCCAGCAGATGGCGCGACCGGCTCCTGGAGCCTCCAGCACTCCTGGCTGACGGCGGCCACACCCGGCCACACGCAGAGTCGCTTCCTGGAGCCGCCGCCGCACTAAATCAGCTCCGCGATCTGCATTCGCCGCTCCAGAAGGCCGCTGGAGCGGCGCCAGCGTGTTCCAGCTGCGGGTGCGTCACGCGCGCCAGGGGTTGGTGGCCTCCAATCAGGCGGACAGCTATTATCACCGCGCCGCACCGCTGCAACCGGAATCCCACGTCTTGTTCTTTTTCTGCCACCAACTGCAGCTGCCGACCAACCGAATTTCGCCTCGATAACTAGCTAACCTTCGAAGCAATGCTTTTCTGTTCCTTTTTTGTCTGTCCTTGTAACCGCTTTCACTACAATAATTGTCGTGGAAACGGATAGCGGTAAGTTTCGCCGACCGGGGTGGCCGAGCGGTTCTAGGCGCTACCGTCTGGAACCGCGCGACCGCTACGGTCGCAGGTTCGAATCCTGCGTCGGGCATGGATGTTTGCGATGTCCTTAGGTTAGTTAGGTTTAAGTAGTTCTATGTTCTAGGCGATTGATGACCTCAGAAGTTTAGTCCCATACTGCTCAGAGCCATTTGAACTTTTTTTTTTTTTGGTAAGTTTCTTCTAAAAATCCACGTGCGCATTTCTGAGACAAATACTGCATTGGTAATCGTCTTACCGATGATCGTAGACCTGGTACAGTTTCGAATACATCAATGAGAGTCAGCGTTATTTCGGCCAGAAGACTTGCGTAAAACAAGTGGATTATCTGACAGCGTGACGGCAATTAGAACTTATTCCCAGAACGAGTTTTCAATCTGCAGCGAGGTATGATATGATGTAGAGCTCCCTGGCGATTAAAACTGTGTTGATCCTGGACTCGAACTCGGGATCTTTGCCTTCCGGGACCAAGTGCTCTGCCAGCCGAGCTACCCAAGGACGATTCACACAGTGCCCTCACACCCTTACTTCCTCAAATACATCATCTCCTACCTTCCAACCTTCACAGAAGGGCACAGCGTGCGGGTCTAGCCCTTCTGGAAGAAAGAATGTTGTAGAGACTTCACTTTACAATTTATTTATTTCTTGAGGATGAAATATTTTCTACTAATTCAAACAAAATTGGAGATGCATGTAATACAATCCACCTAATACTCACACAGTTCGATGCGTCAAACGAGATTTTGAACAGTGGTAGGGGATGTAAGGGTGAGTGTAAGTTTGGTTTCTACGCTTGACATTTGTAAATTTTTCTGCACAACACGGTGACCTTTACTGAGATTTTTTTAAAGACATTCGAAGTTTTAGAAGAGATGTAGACTTATGAAGCCCATGGAGACATTTGCAGCCAAACTTTCCGTAAAAAATAAAAGATAAATAAAAAAATCAAGAAACAGAAACTTGAAACACTGGTAAGGCTGGCAGATCACAGCTTTGGATAGAATTACTCGCTCATCTGTGTACTGAACCAAACCGGAAATATCCCGTTGATATCTTCAACCGTTCAAGATCCGTTCCCAGTATCCTCATCAGGTCTACGTATTAATCGAATGTTTTCTAAACTACGACGTGTGAACAAATTTTTAAGAAAATATTTCAAATTTTACGATTAGAAATCTTTAGAAAGATTGGAAAATTGCTCAGGAAAGGCATTAAAATAGTGGCAATGAAGATAAAAGTGTGCTATTACCTAGGTAATAAGAAATCCGCATATACTGTTTAAGCGAATTACTGCACCTGAGTAAGAAGGTTGGCAAATCACAGCGCGAAATACTGGTAGTTCTATGCAAACCGCTTATTGCAATCGGAAACAGATAGAGCAATGTTATTCTCAACTTCCCAGTAAAGAAGAATGTTATGTGTGAGCATCTCATCAGCATGAATAAGTGAATACGGCGCTAGAGAATACAATAAAAAAAGAAAAGAAGCTGAGTCAAGAACTGGACGATAAATCGTACCCAATATTCGCTCGAGTTGTTGACTGAGAAGAAGGCTCTCGAGAATGCCTAGGTCTTGTTTTTATGAGGCATGACCTCACAAAGAAGGGAAACAGCTATCCAGAGAACGTTGAATTTAATTGTTTTTAATCACATTCCTTGGTCAAACATGGGGGTTAAACAGAACTAAAATCAATCTGGGCTTTAGGTAAAGTCTGTAGGCAGGTAGAGCATCTAGGATTACTGGACATGCATTGAAAAAGATAGTAATGAAAGCAAATGACAAAAATTACTCTAATGGTTAATTTTATTTCATAGGAAGATGGTATCTGTTCTTTCGGACAATGCTGCTCTCATACAATGAAATGATAATTAAATCAAGACCCTAAGCTGTCGACAGGCGTTGATATACATCAACGGGGACAGTTGAAAATGTGTGCCCCGCCCGGGACACAAACCCGGTACCTCCTGCTTACATGGCAGACGCTTTATCCATTTGAGCCACCTAGGACACAGAGGACAGTGCGTCTGCAGGAATTTATGCCTTGCACCCTCTCCGCGAGACCCACATTTCCAACTTAATGTCCAGACACTACAATCTTACCGAGTCCCGTAAGAGTTTGGGCCATGTAAGCAGGAGATCCCGGATTCGAGTCCCGGTGGGATACACATTTTCAACTGTCCCCATTGATGTATAACAACGCCTGTCGACAGCTTAAGGTCTTGACTTAATCATCATTTAATTTTATTTCATTTTATTGCAATTTTTAATATATCGGCTTTACGGATGTGCCCATGCTACCATCTCATTAGTGGAATGTCAATTATGACGATACGAACGTCAGAACAACTCAACGCCGCGTAGGATTAGCCGAGCGGTCTCTCGGCTAATCCGCCGGCGCGGTACCTCAGCGTGTTCGGTCAGAGAGCCGGTGGAGTGGAAGGATCAACAAACGAACTTGAACGGATGTCATCTGACGTCCGCAACGACCAAACACAACGATCAACAACGAACAAAAAGGAAAAAAAAGAAAAAAAGCGGTCTAAGGCGCTGCAGTCATGGACTGTGCGGCTGGTCCCGGCAGAGGTTCCAGTCCTCCCTCGGGCATGGGTGTGCGTGTTTGTCCTTAGGATAATTTAGGTTAAGTAGTGTGTAAGCTTAGGGACTGATGACCTTAGCAGTTAAGTCCCATAAGATTTCACACACATTTTGCACATTTTTTGCAACAACTCAACACCCAGTCCCAGAGCGGAGAAAATCTGCCGCTCAGGGTAATTTTATTTAATGACGAGGGCAGAGATCGTGCCAGTGCAGTCTGAGAAGCCGCTATTGGCGTGCTCTGGACACGCGCCGGTTTAGTCTTATCGTGGGTGTAGTTGTTTATGACCTCTTCCGGAACAATAACAAACATTTTGCCCGACTGATAAGACCTACTGTACTCATTCCCGCGCGTCGGACGCTTCCTACAAGTCCACTCACAAAGAACGTGTCAACACGACAGACATACCCGTACGAAATGATTTGCGGGGCACTTAACAATCATGCCGAAATAAAGAAGTGCGGTATTTGTGTGAGAGAAAAAGAGAGAAGGGGGCAGTAAAATGTCATTATATAGTGGCGGCCGAGTCGTAAAACTTTTAATTGCATTGATACGCGAAATGTATTCTGATATATATATTCCCCGTGGCATTAATTGCGGTCACTTTATCACCGTAAGCAGCTCTTAAAAACGTCCCGTTACAGTAATTCATACTCTCATTAAACAGTCGTAAAAGTCACTGAGCCAAAGTGGTGGGGAGGGTTTCTGTAGGGACGCGGGCAAAGAAGAGGAGGAGTCCAATTGTTTATCGCCGCGGCGAAGTTAATAGCTAACTAATACTGGCGCCCGAGCCACGCGCGCGTTTGTGTGTGTGTGTGTGTGTGTGTGTGTGTGTGTGTGTGTGTGTGAGCTAGCCGCCAACTCCGTGATCCTCGCCCGTTACATAACACGAGCGGCCAGACCACGCGTGTCCCAGAGTCGTAGAGGGACACAGAGTGCCGCTCGCTGTACGCTTTTGTTGAAACAAAAACGACCTGTAAGCGGAGGATCGGCAATGAAATACTAAGCGGCACGGTTTGCGCGCTCGCGCCCGCTAGCTCCCTCGCCGGGAAATTAAATAAAACTCGACACTCGGCGGCATTTTTACGACGCGGCGGCGCTCGCTTTACGAGCTTATTAGCGGCTCTCGGAGCTCCACGCGCTCTGGCGAAGTGAACGATACTCGTAAAGCGGGCCGCAATTACTATTATCACCTGCCGGCCGCCGTAAAAAGTCACCTGCCGACGCGCGCCGCTGTGAATGAGACGGAGCGTTTAGTAGCTCCCCCCGCCTTCTGGGATGCCGTAGGTCAGGAATGCCCACGGTGATTCTCCGGTGCGAGGTGCTGACAGGTTGGTGCTCCCCGTCTCTGCCAAATAGGACACACACGCTACGTGTGGCTGCCTGCGTGAATTTTTCCAAGAGAGGGTCTAACAATACCACCACTTGCAAAGTAGATTAGAAATCAGATTAATAATGTTGCTCACGCAGCATATGTTCGCTTTATCGGGCAACAACAAAGTTATTGATTGTGGATGGTATCGTCAGAATGGAAATAATGAGGTCACCGTAAAAATGTAATTAATTTGGCACTTACCTTGAATGGATTCCCACGCTGATTTCGTTGTAGTCGTTATGGCTCATCTTGTTGATTCTAGAGTGATTCCACTTTGACTGCTAGAAGGTCCAGATCTGTATTTTAGCAATATTTGAAGACCTAACAAATGTGTTTTTCAGGAAATTCTTAACGATCAAACAATCCCAGATCAGAACAATGGTATGGTAAAAGTAATTTTTGACTTGGTGTTCACGATCCTCATTTTTATTAAACTTCTTGTAAATTCACATATATGTCTTCTTAATGGTCACATCATCGAGAAAACAGTTTTGTATCAATCTTCATATATTTAATTTCCACTTGAACCAAACACAAGACTTGACTGTTCTTTTACAAAACGAAATAACAACTTAACGTCTGCAAAGTGAAACAAAGACTGCTCTGTGCGCATTCGCACCAAAACGGTTACAAGTAAGTCAAAGATTGACAGTCTCGCAGAAATGAATACACACAAGAACCATGTCACTGTCATATATCGATACTTCGGAGTACCTATAAAGTAATAAAACCAAATGCGAATAGGGTCACAAAAATATGTCTGTTACTTTGCAAAAAAGTAGTACGATATTACTGGTATCGAGAACTGGGGTTGGAGTGCCGTAATAGTCACGTAAATAGAGAACCATTACAAGGGGCAACACTGTAAAATAGCTAAGCTTTATACGACTGATATATTGAGGACATATGTTGTCCCTAGAACGAAATCTGTCAGGAATTACACAAAACTTGTTGTGTCTTAAGCCTTTCGTGGTTGATGGGGCGCGCGCGCACACGCACACACGCACACACACACACACACACACACACACACACACACACACACACACACACACACACACTTAGGTGACGGAAAAACGTCTATAGCGATATGCACACATAGCGTGTTTCCGTAAGAGTGCGCAAAAATGTAACAGGACCTGGGCACCTGTTTTGGGGTTGGAGACCAGACAGCGAGGTCATCGGTCTCATCGGATTAGGGAAGGATAGGGAAGGAAGTCGGCCGTGCCCTGTCAAAGGAACCATCGCGGCATTTGCCTGGAGCGATTTAGGGAAATCACGGAAAACCTAAATCAGGACGGCTGGACGCAGGATTGAACCGTCGTCCTCCCGAATGCAGTGTGCTAGCCACTGCGCCACCTCGCTCGGTATGTAACAGGACATAGAGAATGCTCCACTGAATAATTCCCCCGGCTAGGAGAAGCCAGCTTAAGGAGATATGAAAGTAAACTTGTCTGCCGTTTTGTCTAGCATTACTGTCTTTCTTTCTCTGCCCGGGGACTGGGTGTTTGTGTCGTCATCATAATTTCATCATCATTCGTGACAGTGGCTATATTGGACTGGGTAAAAAAATTGGACTGTGTAAAAATTGGGACTGTGTACGGGCGCTGATGACCGCGCAGTTGAGCGCCCCACAAACCAAACATCATTAATGTTTTCCAGCTTATTTCCAATTAACTTCCGTCCAAGTTTACGCGTACTGGGCTATTTATTTACATGTACATTGGCGGCCGCAGCGGCCGAGCGGTTCTAGGCGCTTCAGTCTGCAACCGCGCGAACGCTACGGTCGCAGGTTCGAATCCTGCCTCGGGCATAGATGTGTGTGATGTCCTTAGGTTAGTTAGGTTTAAGAAGTTCTAAGTTCTAGGGGACTGATGACCTCAGATGTTAAGTCCCATAGTGCTTAGAGCCATTTGAACCATATTTTTTATCTAGTTACCTTCATGGGACATCATGTGTCCCACTTCACCAATTTTCAAAACTGGTCGCCTTAACACTTTTGGGAGAGAAAGTGTATTATTTATCACAAGGGAAGACTGTTTTTCACCTTCTATTTGTCAAATAAATGCAAAATAAATGTTAACCATGAAAGGGTCAAACGAGTAAGTGATACTCATCCAAAGTTTTATAGGTAGAATACGTTGATAGCAAAAACTTGTGTGTATTTCACTAGCGAAAGCTAATTATATATTTCCGTACCTCTAGATTGAATATAAAAGAAACTGTTTTGATTTAATGATGTAAAGTTACACGATTTTCATGTTTAATTCCAGAACATTCGACGACTTATTTGTAAGTAATTTTTTCATCGATACTCCAGTAATAATAGTTTGTCACTGAAACTAAAAAATCTTAAAAAGAAAAAAAAAATGAGAACGATAGAAAAATCTCGCTGGAATACAATAAAAATAATTAGGAAAAAAAGCTAAGACTGCCACTCAAAATTAAAAATCTGTAATAAAAATATCAGAACGCCGGAGAAAATTCTGCTGGAATGCAACAAAAACAATCTGGAAAAAAGTGCCACACCTCAAAGTAGGAAGACGGAAATACCACCGTATTTCGCTTCGCGGCTGTGCTAAGTTTGGTGTTTAGTAAGATCCGGTACCCCAGATTCCAAGGGGGTGCAAATGCCCGCTCTCTTCATCCGTTGTGGACATCTATGTAAACACGACGTGTTTTCCACACACTCCACAGTAAATGTTGCTTGATGTCGTTCTCAGTGACTTCAGAAAGAGATTTTAAACACTTTCGCACCGTCGTTTAGTGAAACCAGTAACGAAATTGTTGACTATCAGGCCAGGTTTGCGACAGGACTCAGGACTTCATAGCAATTTAGGCGGAATTGATAGGAGTTACAGAAGCCAGTGTTTGATAATTGGGTTACTGTTGCTGAACTTAGGCCGGAAATGGAGTGGGGAAACAAAATTACACGGCAAAATTGTCAAATGTAAAAGTTCCTTCTTCTTGAGGTGATGAATTATTTAGCATAGGATTATCTCCAACGACAGCGATTTTTGCGAGAGTTTGATGTTCTAAGATTAATGGTAAAAGCAAAAACATTAAAAATAGAATAAAATACCATGGGGTAGCAGAGCTACGTTGTAAAGCAGAGGACCAGGGTCCGAAGCATTCTCATGTCAAAGGTGCAACTTTTTGACCTGCTGTTACTGTTTTGTGACCTGTATAGTGGCAAAAAAATTGTGATAGAAGTGACACACATACAATTTCTATTACCATTTTCTGCCACTATGCAGATAAAGGTAGACTAAAAAGGTGGTTGGAACACTGCGATGCTTTAGTTGGACTGATGGAGTTGCATCCCTTAGGTCTGTAAACTGATCTACTCTGCCAGTAGGAGCGTTCCAAATCGTTCAAATGGCTCTGAGCACTATGGGACTTAAATTCTGAGGTCATATGTTCCCTAGAACTTAGAACTACTTAAATCTAACTAACCTAAGGACGACACACACATCCATGCCCGAGGCAGGATTCGAACCTGCGACCGTAGCGGTCGCGCGGTTCCGGACTGTAGCGCCTAGAACCGCTCGGTCACATCGGCCGGCCAATAGGAGGGTAAACAGCTGCTTAATGTGGACCTTTCTTCCATGCTACAACTGTCCTACTAGGGCCTGCCATCCAATACGACCCAGACAATGGTAAACCCGGTATTCAACATACTTAAAAATCGTTGGCAGAATGGAAAAAAATGGCAAGTAGTCCTAGAAGCGACTTCAGATCTAACACCAATTTATTTGGATTACAGGATCGCACCTATATTTACTGCAATAACCGTTTACGAAACATTAGAAGAGCCTAAGCTATGTGGTAACCCCTTTATTTCGGCACAAAAGTATCATAATATGGGTATTTTTAAGTTCAGATCAATTTGGTCTTCATCTTAAGGAGATGGTTCTACATCGGCCCGCCAGTTCTCTGAAGACGCCGCTCGCGTACTGGGGTGGAAACGTTTCCGGTGTCCCGCGTCGCTAATTACCGAGGAAGCTGGCGCGGCGGACACGATGTTTTCCGGACGGCCAGTAGCGAGGTATGGGGCCTTGTTTTGGGGCCATACGTCATTGGGGCCGTCGGTAAAGGGCGCGCCATTACGCAACCGGGAACCGAGCTCCGCCGAGGATAGACGAGACGGGACGAAGGAAAACCCGGGAAAACCGGACGGCGAGCGCGCGGTCTGTCACTTGTTGCCGCGGGTTGAGCAAAAATAAATTAGAGGCACAGCGCCGTGTGGGGGAGATGATAATCGCCTTGTCTTGTCCACGCCACCACTACGGCGGTCAGCCGGAACGCGAAGGCGAGGAAGATGATTTAGCGGGCGGATCTGTTGACGGCTAACAGCGTATCACTGGTAATTTGCAGCGCCGTGCAATAATTCGCACAACTTCGCGCGGCGTGGGAGGCAAAAGCTACGCGTGCGCAAAGACGACCGCAGGATTGTGTTATTTATTTCAGTTGGTAAGAATACCAGGCATCCTTCACTGCTGCTGTCAGGAAATGTGACATAATTTATTTCTTAACGCGAATGATGCAACTGACAAAACTAATAAGAAACAACCACAGGACTTATGGTCCTACTAGTAAGGAGAGGAATAGTAATCGTAACAATGACATGTACCTACAGTGTATAATCGATTTTTCAGAAGGCTGTATCTGGGCTACCGGCCTCGACAATGGGGAAATAGATAAGGTAGAGCGACGAAAGCACGGAAAATTTCATGTAATGTGGGAAGTAAGGACAATTGTCAAAATGGAATGAGAAAGTTGGAAAGAGATTTGAAGGATAAGGAAGAGATGAGAAACGAGAGAAAATGAGAAAGGCTTGGAAAGTGAGATGACATATTTGAAAAAGAGGGAGAGAAATGCAGAAGGAGGAGAAGAAAACTAATATGACAAGAAATTGAGATGTCCTTTTCTGTTGAACTGAGAAAGGAGTCGTAAGTTGATTTACAGTTGTGAAGAGAATGATATTTGATGTATTGGGTATCACTAAAATTTGGTCGAGGTCGGCAGCAGTGTGTCCCTTACCTTTCATTAGTTAACTAATGCAAAAAGAAATACAAGTTTTTATTATCTGTCCTCGCGTCGGTAATTTTCATTTACACAGCCTTCACATCCCTAAAACGTGTGCTCTGAAGACATTCAAATATTTTACAATGCGTAACGAATGGTTCAATTAGTCCCACATTTTTGAAAGTAAAGTCGTCAAGAATATTGTTGGGTGACTAGGCTGCTTCTGCAGAAAAAAGCTATCATGAACTTATTTGCACGCACAGAAAAAATAAAAATCTTCTTAATAACAAGCACATTCACCTGTACTAAACTTAAAAAAACAGATGCAAACTCCGTTTAAACTGACAGTCTCAATCTCGAAATTCCTTCACACTTTTTCGAAACTTACAAGCGGCGTATTAAATAATTAATAGCCTAAGTTGCCTTAAATGCAAGCGAGAATTAAATACCGAATAGGGGAACCCACAGAAACGAGAACAAAAGTGTGGTGATGTTGAACTGCTCTAGACAATTCGAGCCTAATCACAAAGTTGTTACAAACCTCGCTCCGTATCTTCGAATTTAATTTGTCGATGTTTTCGTAAACTGCTTTCTGACAAATGCTGGATGGTTCCTGGAATAAGATCGCTCCTACCCTAAAGTCCATTCTGCTAACGTAACAACTTTGCTGTCGAATGTACGTTAAATCCAGAAAAAAACAACAACAAAAAAAAGAAACGTGAGAAAATTAACATAAATATAGATACCATATTACGGAGTAAGAGAGGCACATAGCTGTACAGACAGAAACATCACACCATGAAATGAGGGATTTAGATAAATGCAGTCAAAAGGCGATGAGAATGTTCGTCAAGAAGAATAGTGTTGTCGGTGTCAGAAAAATAACACGAAATCTTACCAAGCTGTTCAGTTCCAACGCGTCACTTAATGAAGATGACAGAAAATGTTTAAAACATGATACAGTAGAGAGATATTAAAAATCATTTGACTACGAAAACACAGGTTGAACAAATGTTACACGTGCATCCATAAACACTCCTTCAAAATGCTGACAAATGTATAAGTTAATGAAGTTCAATAAAATATAAAGCCTTAAAATTTAAAAAAAGGAACGCTGATCTCCAAATTAGTGACGCAATTACGTAAATAAAAATGCTTGTCGGAATTGATAGCTAGATGTCAATTAAAGCTTACGTACTAATTTTTTGGCTAACAGTAACGCTGAAAGAAAAAATAAGAAACTTCGTAATCATAAGTGATACATATCCCTATCAAACGTGACAAAAGAATCTCTTGCAAACCAGCAAGTAGAACAGTAAATCACCCGCGACCGGAGAAACGTACGGTCGCCGAATATAATTGTGATTTACGAAAGAAATTTATGTTCTGTCGTCGTCCCCTGGGGTCACACACACATGCACACACATCTGCGGTACTGGAATACAAAGTCCAAACTGGCTACATTCCGCTTAAGCGTGCACAAGGAGAAAGTCTGTAACTGCGATTAAGTATGACGACGCCACAGCAATGGCAGGACAAGATCTACATCTGCGGCAACAGAAATCGCTGATCACTTAGTGGCTGTAGAACTTGTTAACAAGATTATTGGCTGTCCCGGCTGGCAGCGGAATTATGCCCATTATATTTATGAACGAGCCGTAACTTCCATTAACTGACATTCGATAGGCCACGAGACGGCATGTTTATCGACGTAGTCTTTCCGTGACGTTCGTTATCGACAGTATGTGAATTCCTCTCAAAGAACGATCTCTGACTGGCCGAATGCGAGACAACGAGAATCCACGTTGCATCCAATAGACAGACGCTCACCCAGGAGGAGTTTAGGTCAAATTCTCGCCTAGCCATTCCCATTTTCTTATTTTTCTTAAATTTTCTCTCACCGCTTTATGAAGAAAAGCGCAAATAAACGGCATTCAGATAATATCGATTCACAAAGTCCATACCATGACTTCTGAGATGTAATCAAGCCTAATCTACATTATGAACTTTCCGATACCGAAGGGTATCGGTAACTTCATTTGTAAGTCAATAATCTCATACAAAATTAATATGTACGAAAATGTCGTATTTCGCATGTTGCTGTGATCAGAGGTTATATGATCAGAATAATTTTGAAGTTATTTAATACGAAATTATATATATATATATATATATATATACAGCCCTACCCATAATGCTCCAAACGTTCTCTGTTGGGGGGGGGGGGGGGGGACATTCGGCGACCATTTATTCGTCGATTCCAGGCAGCAACATTCAATTAAAATGACGTCCAATGAACTGGGTGTATATATATATATATATATATATATATATATATATATATATATATATATAAAATTTTTTTTCCTAGGAAGAGGGATGTAGTGACAAGAATATACATTAAAAAAAACGGAAGTCGATGGACGTGATATAAATGTGTAAACAAACAAGTAATTACAGTTTCAGAAAATCTGAATGATATATTCAAGAGAAAGAGTTTCACAATTTGAGCAAGTCAATAATGCGTTGGTCCCCCTCTGGCCCTTATGCAAGCAATGATTCGGCTTGGCACTGGTTGGCAGAGCTCTTGGATCTCCTGAGAGAGATCGTGCCAAATTCTGTTCCACTGGCACGTTAGATCCCGAGGTGGTTGGACAGCCCTACCCATAATGCTCGAAACGTTCTCTGTTGGGGGGGGGGGGGGAGATTCGGCGACCATTTGTTCGTCGATTCCAGGCAGCAAAATTCAATTAAAATGACCTCCAATGAACTGGAATTACATAATGTATGTAGGAGTACAGGCTGTGACTAAGGAACGACGACATATGGAAGTTTAGGTCTGGCTGTGATTAGTGCACGGATAGTCGAAGCGACTACGGCGACCGGTCACGTGAAGTGGGAAACGCGGTTTAGAAACCCGGCCCGGCACACATTGTCAGTGCCACCATTCCCTTACACAACTGATAGTTGTTCGTATTCGTAGCTGCAAATACATTTCATGTAAATATAACTGTTTTCCGAGGGTCTAGGCGGTGGCACCTTTTCTTGAATTAGACGTCAAGGACTTCCAATGGTTCAAATGGCTCTGAGCACTGTGGGACTCAACTTCTGAGGTCGTCAGTCCCCTAGAACTTATAACTACGTAAACCTAACTAACCTAAGGACATCACACACATCCATGCCCGAGGCACGATTCGAACCTACGACCGTAGCGGTCGCGCGGTTCCAGACTGTAGCGCCTAGAACCGCTCGGCCACCCCGGCTGGCGACTTCCAGTGGATCATGTGGTTTTAGACTCAGAGAACTTGGATCTGTGGGCCACGAAACAAACGTCATCAGCGTAAATGGATTGTCCTGAAGAAACTTTTGGTGTGTGAGCACAGACTGAAAAGGAAAGAAACCGAAGCTGATCCTTGATGTAAACCATCATATAGTTTAAATACTCTGCACCTCTCATTGCCAGAATACATGTGGGGGTAGCTACTACTTACAAGGGAACCTCCCCACGCACCCCCCTCAGATTTAGTTATAAGTTGGCACAGTGGATAGGCCTTGATAAACTGAACACAGATCAACTGAGAAAACAGGAAGAAGTTGTGTGGAACTGTGAAAAAATAAGTAAAATATACAAACTGAGTAGTCAATGGGCCACATAAGCACCATAATGGACTCTGTGAGATCAGGAGCGCCGTGGTCCCGTGGTAGCGTGAGCAGCTGGAGAACGAGAGGCCCTTGGTTCAAGTCTTCCATCGACTAAAAATTTTACTTTCTTTATTTTTGCATAGTTATTATCTGTCCGTTCGTTCATTGACATCTCTGTTCACTGTAATAAGTTTAGTGTCTATGTTTTGCGACCGCATCGCAAAACCGTGCGATTA
This sequence comes from Schistocerca serialis cubense, assembly GCF_023864345.2. Classification (NCBI taxonomy): domain Eukaryota; kingdom Metazoa; phylum Arthropoda; class Insecta; order Orthoptera; family Acrididae; genus Schistocerca; species Schistocerca serialis. Next base: position 64,652,485 of record NC_064649.1, on the reverse strand, counting down.
GTAGACGAAAGGACGTGCCTCTCCAATGGGAACAGAAAACATTTGTCGCAAGGTCATAGGTCAACCGATTCCTCCACAGGAAAACACATCTGATATATTCTATACGACACTGGTGACGGCATGTGCGTCACATGACAGGAATATATTATCGACCCACCTAACTTGTACACTTGGCGAATGGGTAAAAAGATTCTTCTACCTTGCCCGATTTAGGTTTTCTTGTAGATGTGATAATCACTCCCAAAAAGTGATGAAAACATAAGAGTTTGTCACATAAACTGAAAATAAAAAATTAAACTTTTCACTCGATGGAAAATTTGAACCTAGGACCTTTCGTTCCGCAGCTGCTCACGTTACCACGAGACCACGGCGCTCCTACGCTCTCAATGTCCTTAATGTTGCTTATCTTTCCTTGAACTACTCAGTTTGTATATTTTGCTTATTTTTTCACAGTTCCACACAAGTTCTTCCTGTTTTCTCAATTGATCTGTGTTCAGTTTTTCAAGGCCTATCCACTGTGCCAACTTATAACTAAATCTGAGGGGGGTGCGATGGGGAGGTTCCCTTGTTAGCATGTTCTTAGGTAATTACGTATTCGCCTTTCCAAATTATTCACGACGAATGCGAGGGTGTTTCCCCTAAACTGAGCAATACTCCTCCCTGCCACGCTCACTTATTCAGGCGACCTAGCCTGTCCCTATGGACACTAAAGCGGCCTCCCTCCCTCTTCAGCAGAGCAAAACTGTAGCACACTCTTACACAGTGAAAACAAGACAGGCTCTGTAATTGGAGAGCGTGTGACTTACTGGCGCGGCAGAAAGCGGGGGTATTTGTCGCCCTGCCACGTTTTCGCCCCGCCAGCTGATCTTTACGAGACCTGCGCGGCTCTCGTTACCGCGGTAACCCGCGACAGACAGTTAACACCGGCGACCTCCCTAACAGTTGGTCCACCTGCCTTCTGCTGGTGCCAATAAAGAAACTCGCGGCCGCGTGCTGACGTCACAGCGGCGGCGAATCACATCCTGCGGCGCCTTCTCAGACACCCGATACACGACTCAGTTGAGCCAATTACTGCAGTCGCCGCGTGTCACCGCAGACCGTAACTCTGGAGAAGTCTCGCAGCGTCGGCTGCCGTCTGTCATCACACCACTGCCTATACATCACGCACAGCGCTCTTAAATACTCTCTCTTCATTTATTTACTGATCTTCTATTGCTTTAATAACAACAGTTTTTTTTAACTTTATGGCGTTCCGCCCCACCTACATAAACATTTTGTATAACTAGCTTAACATCAAAGTATTGGGGCAAATGGTTTACCATAATAGAGGTAATAAGAAACTCCACAACATAACACTATATAACATATATTTCTGCGTCTGTTCATTCGTACGTCCGAAGGAACAGACACCTTACCGATGCAGCGGCCATACAAATACTTATTCGACGATTATTACGTTAGCCACATTTGTGCTTTGTAATGAATCAATGGTAACCGGAGAAATTTTGTGGCAGACCTGGACTCGAACCAGGATCTCCCTTTTAATGCAAGCTGAAGCACTATTCACATGGGCCATCCGCGAATACTTTTTGTCCGACTCTTGCAATTCCCACACTGCTATACACTTGCAGCGTAGCGTCACATACCAATAAATTCTTCACTCGCCATTTCGGCTTTCCGCAAGAGATCGGGCTTGGTGCACATCAGCACAGAAAGAATGGATCTTTGATCGTCGCGCCGTATATATATGTATTTGGTCGTCTGAAGACATTGAAGTATCTCGAAAACAACACAATGGATCCCAATAATTTATAGTTAAAATTTGTCCGTCTCGGAGTGGGAAATCCAATGATACCAAATTGAACATCTCACCCCACCCCATGTGCGGGGGCGGGGGGGGGGGGCAGCTTTGAAATCTTATATCGGAACCAGTTTACTCCACATTCGGATTCTACGAAAAGAAAATCATCAGTATTGTTAGAAACATACTTTCCGTTACGCAATAGATGGCGCTGTAATCGGAAAAATCAAGATGGGTAGAAAATCGTGTATCTAAAAATGTTATCCAATGACTTTCAAACTACCCCCACTACCCCACTCCACGGTGCGAGGGCAGTAGAGGGAACTACTTCGTAACTTTTAGGGCGACTGCACTGTTTCTTGTGAAAAATCGTACTTCGCGACACGGCCACGGTGGCGCTCCGAGCAGTCCCCTTTTCGTTTTTATGGAGGAATACAACGTTGACTTTGGGATTTCCCATTATAACTCACGAAATAGTTGCCTCTTCTACCCTCGCAGCGTGTGTAGGGGGGTTAATTCAAGTGTCGTTGGATAGCATTCTGAAACATGTGATTTTCTACCCATTTTGAGTTTTTCGAGTGTCTTCAGATACATTGGAAAACCACTATACTTGGGATGGGAGTTTGAGTCGGACGGTAAGCGTGCACGGTTGGCCAAGATTGTTAAGGTGCCAAGGCGGATATCCGGGTTCGAAAACCGGTCCGACACAAATTTTCACCTATTACCTTTGATTCATTTCAAAGGGCAAATGCGGCTACCATAACAGAAAACCTTTGAAAAAATAACATGTGCAGATGACAACACTTGGTGTCTAAGAAATAAAGGCCATAATTTTAAGTATGCATTCCCCATGTGTAGGTAATAAAAAAGTTTTTTTTACGACATGGCCAGGGAAATGCTTCTTTTCCGAGTTAGGGGCCTTAGAACCATTCACCTGCGCGTTTCTCCTGCCGCAGGTAGTTGCCCCATTATAAGCTTCCACAGTCAGCATGTATGGGCGTGTGAAAACCCAAAAGTAATCGTTTCCTCGCACCACCAAGTGCAGTGCTCCCTCAAAATGAGGGCCGGTGTCACTGGTGATCGCTTAGTTGTGCTCCATGCACTTGTAAACGAGACTTACGGGGCAGGAGTACACAGAATTCCTGGAAAACACCATTGGCCATGTTTTTGAAAATAATCCATTGATCACTCGTTATCAGGCTCACACTTTGCGTGGTTCCGCTCCTGCACACTTCGGTCCTACTGTTCACCTTTACTGGCTGAAGAACAGGCAGAGATGGTCCAACTGTTTTGCCCCCACGCTCTTCTGATATCAACCCTACAATTTTTAACTATGGTGTATTCGTCTGGCATGGAATACCTCCGGAATCGGACAGTGGCAGGTTGCGAGGAAATACTCTTCCCAGTCGTATTGTAGTGATACCGACGGAACCGCCTGCACCGGCCGGAGTGGCCGAGCGGTTCTAGGCGCTTCAGTCTGGAACCGCGCGGACCGCTACGGTCGCAGGTTCGAATCCTGCCTAGGGCATGGATGTGTGTGATGTCCTTAGGGTTCTAGGGGACTGATGACCTCAGATTTTAAGTCCCATAGTGCTCAGAGACATTTGGAACCGCCTGCAGCTATTTGGGCAGAGCCCCTTCCAGGAAGCCGGGAAGGTGATTCGAACTCTGAATCCAGAAGGGGCCTCCAAGTCAGACAACGTCCTCCTTTCCAGTGGTCGCAGATCGTTCCCCAGCGCGAGCAATCACGCCCGCGTCAGCTGATGCCGCGGCCCGGCTACAACGTTTACCGCTGTTTCCGTAACAGATCGCCCCAGCTACAATGGGCCGGTCTGTTTTCGGAACGATTCCCGAGCCGCGCGGCACCGTTGGTGCCATTAATTTATTTATCGATTAGCATAACCTGTTCCCTGCGAGTCCCATCTGATCCGGCGCCACTCCCCCTACCCTCCCCAACACTGTCGTTTTCGTTTCTCCGATTCATCTCTCTAACCGCGCCTTTTACCTGGATGGTCATTGTTTCTCTTTTTTTTCTCTATTTTCTTTCCCTCTGCCTCTTTTGACAGGCGTTATATATGTGCTCTACCAATCCATTTTAGGTTGTTAGCGGCGACCGAAAACTCGGCCGGAGGTCCAGCAGATTGGTTCTGTCTGTCGAAGCACTTTTATTTTTTTGTTTTTTGGTAGCGACACAGATCACACGTACACTATTTGAACGAAAGTGTCCGGATACCTACAGTGGACATTAATATAGGTTGTGTCCACCTTTCGCCTTCTTGGCGGCTTGAACACAGAGGGAGACGCATTCATTAAGGCGTCTCAATGTCTCAGGATGCTTGGAAACACCATTCTTCCTCAAGAGCCCAAACCAGACGACATACGTACAACGTTGTCCAACTCGCAGCGGAATTGGTACACCAACCAGTAATATACCATGAAGAAACAATTTCTTGTACATCCCCGGTATGGGACTACAAGTCCCACTGCCACACCTTCACCTGCCCATGTTATGCAAAATTTTTCTGCCTGACTCATGCAGTACTATCACCGTCAGAGGGTGGTACGGGACTACAAGTCCCACCGCCACATCTCCAAAGTGAATTGCAGTGACGCAGTCACTGCCCTGTGGAAATTTACCGCCTCACCGACACAGTTAGACCGCAATAGACCGGTGATGCTGTATTGTAAACTTATCACCCCGGACTACAAGTCCGATTTCTTGTTTCCAGCCATGGACTGTGCGGCTGGCTCCGGCGAAGGTTCGAGTCATTCCTCGGGTATGGGTGTGTGTGTATGTTTGTCCTTAGGATAATTTAGGTTAAGTAGTGTGTAAGCCTAGGGACTGATGACCTTAGCAGTTAAGTCCCATAAGATTGTGTATGAGAAATCGGTTGGAAACTTAAATCATGTCAGGACGTTGTAGGTGTCGCAACCGGCGCCAACTTTGTGTGAAAGCTCTGAAAAGCTAATCATTTGCGTATCACAGCATCCTCTTCCTCTCGGTTAAATTCCGCGTCTGTAGCACGTCATCTTCGTGGTGTAGCAATTTTGATGGCCAGTAGTGTAGTTGCAACCCTCGACCGTGACTGCCTGTTTCTTCATTCGCCAGACGTAGTAGTGATGTTGCACGCTGGGGTCTGGAGTGAAGACGACGTTCTAAATCGTCCAAAACGTGTTCAGTTGGGTTCAGCTCGGGACTATGGGTAGGTCAGTCTATTTGTGACTGTCGACAAACCACTGGCTCACTGGTGCTGCTTTATGACAGGGGGGCATTGTCATCCTGAAGCAAACGATCATCGTGTTCGAACTGTTCCTCTAGTGTACGCAGCACACAATAACATGTGTTCACCTCCTCACGCGTTTTGCATTTTCTTAAGCGCAGTAAGTGCACCACACCCCTACCACGGAAAATACCCCCCATACCACACCACCGTCTCCTCCGTACTCCGAATTGCCACAAGGTAGAGCGTATTTAATCACTCCTGATCACTTGTTTCCAATTTTCCACATTCCAGTGGAGTCGTTTCAAACATATTTGTCTTTGAGAATCAACTTCGTGCCGTTACATGCAATTTTCAGTTACAGATAGATGAAATTGGCGAAAACAATTATTCTGTGTTCATGATGTTAAAACCATTCGTTGATGATGGAAAGCATGACACGGTCAGGACAAACATATAAGATGTCATCAAGAATCACCTGCAAAAGTTGCCCGACGAGTGTAATCATTACTGCCCAGAACATCACAAAACGGAAGCTGAAGTTGCCCAAAAACTGGTTAGCAACCCTTTTAGCCCTAATGCTGGAAAATCTTTAAAAGAAGTTCAAAATGAGAGAAACTGTAAGGACGCATTGGAATCTGACGCTCTTCAGTTTTTGGTGAAAAAAAATTCCTAAGTTAAAATACGAGAAATCCTCTTGCATTATCTTATGCTTTTCTTCGCAACTTATTTATGCAAACAAGGGCTTTCTGCTTTGATGGAAATTAAAACCAAAGTCCAGTAATCAACTGAAAATAAGCCGGCCGTTGTAGCCGAGTGGTTCTATGTGCATCAGTCAGCAACCGCGCTGATGCTATGGTCGCAAGTTCGAATCTTGCCTCGGGCATGGATGTGTGCGATGTCCTTAGGTTAGTTAGGTTTAAGTAGTTCTAAGTCAAGGGGACAGATTACCTCAGACGTTAAGTCCCATAGTGCTCAGAGGCATTTGAACCATTTTTGAACTGAAGATAAGTGATAATATGCGTATAGCTTTAAGCAAAAATATAAGCCCGGAGATTACCAAACATGTACAGAAGATGACGCGAGCTCAAGAATCACACTGAAGCAAACCAAAGTTAATTTTCTACAACAAATATCCTGTTTTTTATTATATTAGTACTGTTAATGCATGCTACTTCTAAGTTTAAGGAATATGTTAAAAGTTTTAATTAAAGTTTGGTTTTAGATTGGCACAGTTTATTTTTTTGAGCCTTGCGATCCCTACGGACAACAAAGAAATCAAAGCAAATGTTCACAGATGTGCTACTGTGTACCGTATTTCTGTCACGTAAGAAACATCTGAGTGCAACATGTATATGGAGATGGCCTTTTGGAAAAGTCGCTGTCTGTGTTTAAATATTTTAGCGTTTAGCGATGACAAACGTTTATAATGTGCTGGTGGGTCTGAGCACTACGGGACTTAACTTCTGAGGTCATCAGTCCCCTAGAACTTAGAACTACTTAAACCTAACTAACCTAAGGACATCACACACATCCATCCCCGAGGCAGGATTCGAACCTGCGACCGTAGCGGTCGCGCGTATCCAGACTGGGCGCCTAGAACCGCTCGGCCACCCCGGCCGGCTAATGTGTTGAGTTTTATGCGTCTGACATCTTGTGCATGAGGTCAAGAGTAAAACGAACAAGAGTGCTCCCCTCAGCGGGTGCCTTACGATCTTTTACAGTCACCCTCCGCAGTACTCTACGGACTCGATCTCGATTTCCCTGCCGTTGTTCCTTCGGCTTTCCACTTCACAGTGAAACGTCTCTAATGGATCTGTTACTTGGGTGCCATCCGATGTCTACTCCACGTACCAAGTCAATGACCTAACCTGACCGACTCAATCCACTGTTACGAGGTGCATTCAAGTTCTAAGGCCTCCGATTTTTTTTCTTCGGACTGGAAAGAGATAGAAACATGCGCATTGTTTTAAAATGAGGCGGCGTTCATTGTCAATACGTCCCAGATGTGGCAGCACCATACGGCAGATGGAATTTTACCGCCAGCGGCGAGAATGAGAACTGTTTTAAATACTTAAAATGGCGACGTTTTCCTTACTTGAACAGCGTGCAATCATTCGTTTTCTGAATTTGCGTGGTGTGAAACCAATTGAAATTCATCGACAGTTGAAGGAGACATATGGTGATGGAGTTATGGATGTGTCGAAAGTGCGTTCGTGGGTGCGACAGTTTAATGAAGGCAGAACATCGTGTGACAACGAACCGAAACAACCTCGGGCTAGCACAAGCCGGTCTGACGACACGATCGAGAAAGTGGAGAGAATTGTTTTCGGGGATCGCCGAATGACTGTTGAACAGATCGCCTCCAGAGTTGGCAGTTCTGTGGGTTCTGTGGGTTCTGTGCACACAATCCTGCATGACGACCTGAAAATGCGAAAAGTGTCATCCAGGTGGGTGCCACGAATGCTGACGGACGACCACACGGCTGCCCGTGTGGCATGTTGCCGAGCAATGTTGACGCGCAACGACAGCACGAATGGGACTTTCTTTTCGTCGGTTGTGACAATGGATGAGACGTGGATGCCATTTTTCAATCCAGAAACAAAGCGCCAGTCAGCTCAATGGAAGCACACAGATTCACCGCCAACAAAAAAATTTCGGGTAACCGCCAGTGCTGAAAAAATGATGGTGTCCATGTTCTGGGACAGCGAGGGCGTAATCCTTACCCGTTGCGTTCCGAAGGGCACTACGGTAACAGGTGCATCCTACGAAAATGTTTTGAAGAACAAATTCCTTCGTGCACTGCAACACAAACGACCGGGAAGGTGTGCGCGTGTGCTGTTTCACGAGACAACGTACCCAGACATCGAGCTAACGTTACGTAACAGTTTCTTCGTGATAACAACTTTGAAGTGATTCGTCATGCTCCCTACTCACCTGACCTGGCTCCTAGTGACTTTTGGCTTTTTCCAACAATGAAAGACACTCTCCGTGGCTGCACATTCACCAGCCGTGCTGCAATTGCCTCAGCGATTTTCCAGTGGTCAAAACAGACTCCTAAAGAAGCCTTCGCCGCTGCCATGGAATCATGGCGCCAGCGTCGTGAAAAATGTGTACGTCTGTAGGGCGATTACGTCGAGAAGTAACGCCAGTTTCATCGATTTCGGGTGAATAGTTAATTAGAAAAAAAATCGGAGGCCTTAGAACTTGAATGCACCTCGTACGGCTTCTCCGCTGACAACACAGTACACCCCGTCTTCTTTTATACCACTTGGTCAGCCTGTCGTAATACCTGATGAATAACGTATTACAAAGAGATGTCCGGATACTTTTGATGCGGTATCGTACGTTGGAGGAACTCCGTGCGTCGCTGACTCGATTACTAGCCACGCGACGCCGGAGGACACGCCCCCGTGGATGAGCCACGATCAGCTGACCGCCGTGTCACACTCCGTCCCTCTGACATCGCCACCCTCTCAGGAAACTCAGGACTGGGTCAAACTGCGCGCCCCATTAGCAGGGGTGAGGGCTGGCTCGCTGAACGGTTAAGCAACAGGCAGCCGATTCCGGGGGTTGGTGGGCCTGCCTATACGAGAAAGCCCTGTGTGGACACAGCTCCTACCGTCTCCGTGTCTCCGCCACTCAAGATGTGTCGAGAACTGAATCCGAGATCACGAGTGTGATTCTTGTTAGCATGCCCACTTTTCTACTTTGTAACATTCTCAGGCGAACTGTTGGCAGACATCCACCACGTTACGACTGCAGGCAAACTTGTCTTCAGGTGCGCTGATTGGTCTATGACTAAGTTCTGTTTCATTTCTTCTTCATCACCCCTTTGTTCCTCCATCCCCTCCCCCACCCCGCCATTTTCCTTAACCCAATGAACGTCGCTGGGCTAACTTAGAGCCTGTTTTGATGCTCTTTGCAAGCTTGAGAATGTTTTCTACTTTCCTATCACCAGTTTATTTCTGTGAGCGGAACTCCAAGGGCTGGAGGCTACTTACGTTTCTCGATATGAAATTTATGTACGAGGGCAGTTCAATAAGTAATGCAACACATTTTTTTCTCGGCCAATTTTGGTTGAAAAAACCGAAAATTTCTTGTGGAATATTTTCAAACATTCCCGCTTCGCCTCGTATAGTTTCATTGACTTCCGACAGGTGGCAGCGCTGTACGGAGCTGTTAAAATGGCGTCTGTAACGGATGTGCGTTGCAAACAACGGGCAGTGATCGAGTTTCTTTTGGCGGAAAACCAGGGCATCTCAGATATTCATAGGCGCTTGCAGAATGTCTACGGTGATCTGACAGTGAACAAAAGCACGGTGAGTTGTTGGGCAAAGCGTGTGTCATCATCGCCGCAAGGTCAAGCAAGACTGTCTGATCTCCCGCGTGCGGGCCGGCCGTGCACAGCTGTGACTCCTGCAATGGCGGAGCGTGCGAACACACTCGTTCGAGATGATCGACGGATCACCATCAAACAACTCAGTGCTCAACTTGACATATCTGTTGGTAGTGCTGTCACAATTGTTCACCAGTTGGGATATTCAAAGGTTTGTTCCCGCTGGGTCCCTCGTTGTCTAACTGAACACAATAAAGAGCAAAGGAGAACCATCTGTGCGGAATTGCTTGCTCGTCATGTGGCTGAGGGTGACAATTTCTTGTCAAAGATTGTTACAGGCGATGAAACATGGGTTCATCACTTCGAACCTGAAACAAAACGGCTATCAATGGAGTGGCGCCACATCCACTCCCCTACCAAGAAAAAGTTTAAAGCCATACCCTCAGCCGGTCATAAGTCATGGTTACAGTCTTCCGGGACGCTGAAGGGGTTATTCTGTTCCATGTCCTTCCCCATGGTCAAACGATCAACTCTGAAGTGTATTGTGCTACTCTTCAGAAATTGAAGAAACGACTTTAGCGTGTTCGTAGGCACAAAAATATGAACGAACCTCTCCTTCTTCATGACAACGCAAGACCTCACACAAGTCTTCGCACCCGAGAGGAGCTCACAAAACTTCAGTGGACTGTTCTTCCTCATGCACCCTACAGCCCCGATCTCGCACCGTCGGATTTCCATATGTTTGGCCCAATGAAGGACGCAATCCGTGGGAGGCACTACGCGGATGATGATGAAGTTATTGATGCAGTACGACGTTGGCTCCGACATCGACCAGTGGAATGGTACCGTGCAGGCATACAGGCCCTCATTTCAAGGTGGCGTAAGGCCGTAGCATTGAATGGAGATTACGTTGAAAAATAGTGTTGTGTAGCTAAAAGATTGGGGAATAACCTGGTGTATTTCAATGCTGAATAAAACAACCCCTGTTTCAGAAAAAAAATGTGTTGCATTACTTATTGAACTGCCCTCGTAGAATGTGTTTTTTACGCACACGGAGAACCTGATCCACGACTATAAAGATTTTTGTGTATTTTACCGGTGGGTGAGGTTTTGTGTTAGCAGAAGAGCCAACACCGTGTAACGAGTGGAGGCCGAAATGCACGCGTTTTAGCTCACGCAGGCTGGCGTGAGTAGGGAAGAACCATACTGACGTGAGATCTGGAACATGACAAGGAATGAGAATTCAGAAACCGGACGTAATTCGTTTCATACTTAACTTTAATCCATTAATGATGAACGTCGCTCTTGACGGTACATGAGTCACAATATTATCTGTTCAGAATACATAGTAACTGAATATGGCGCCTTGCTAGGTCGTAGCAAATGACGTAGCTGAAGGCTATGCCAAACTGTCGTCTCTGCAAATGAGAGCGTATGTAGACAGTGAACCATCGCTAGCAAAGTCGGCTGTACAACTGGGGCGAGTGCTAGGGAGTCTCTCTCTAGACTAGACCTGCCGAGTGGCGGCGCTCGGTCTGCAATCACTGATAGTGGCGACACGCGTGTCAGACGTATACTAATGGACCGCGGCCGATTTAAAGGCTACCACCTAGCAAGTGTGGTGTCTGGCGGTGACACCACAGGTGAAACTAGTAAGTCTCTTAGAGACAACTGACAAACGAATGGGGTAAATAGGTAGTTTTACTGTGATCGAAGCGTATCTAGTGCCAAGACGTTTTTAAGCTTGCAAAGTGTAACCTGACTTGTGTCAAATTTACATCTCTCAGGCGGGTCAGTGCTATCCGCAAACCAATGTGTTCACAGCTAAAAGCAACAACGTATCAACAATTGTACAGGGCATCCCAGAAATGTTACAACAAACTTCGAGAGATTGTAGATGGTGTCTTGAGGAACAAATAGAGGATAGGGATCCGTATCTAGAAAAGTAGCAGGAGGAAAAACTTAGGACAAATAAAAAAAATTGTATCATACAATGGAAGAAATTGAGTAATTCCGGTTTCAGGGCAGAAAAACTACACAAAAATGAGAGAAGCAATGCTAAATCTTTGCATTTAGAAATACAGGGAATAATTTCTAAAAAAAAAAAAATAAAAAAATAAACAATTGAATGTTGAAATGGAAGAAATTGAGTAGTAGTACTTAAGTGACAGAGTAAGTATACAAAAATGAGAGAAGCTATGCTAAATATTTACAGCATAGGAGTCCATCGTGAAAGTTCTAAACACTACAAAATTAGACGACACAGTGGAAGAAATTGAGTAGAAATATTTTCGTGGCAGAAAAGTATACAAAAAAAAGAGAGAAGCAATAGTAAATATTTACAGTATAAGAGTGCGAGAGGATAAGAAGCGATGGGACGTTGTAGTAACGCATGGTTGACATGGTTTTCATTATAGAGGGAGCACTACGTCGGTTGCACAAAAATTGAAGAAGAAAGCGTGTGCAGTCTTCTTGATGGGATCATCACAGATCTCGATTACAAAGATTTTAGAGAACTATGAAATTACGAGTTCTGTACAGAGATCTGAACTCGAGCCTAACACCTTAATCACTGTGCCGCCTCGCTCGGTGTTAACCAGTCGGGTAGCTGAGCTGGCCTCTGATGCGAAACTCACGCACCTGAGCTAAGCCGGACTGGCTACCCGCTTTGCGTGGGCGTCAGTCGCGGGATCCCGCTGCCCGGAAGGCGCAGGCGCGGCAGGAATGTCCTCCTCCCACCCTCCCAGCCTCCTCTCGCCGGCCCACCAAGACACATCAGACTGGAAGCCAACGGTCCCGATTTATCTGCAGAGAACAGCCGCGCCAAGCCACGCCGGGTGCACTGTGTTGATCGCAGACAGGAAGCGGCATTCTTCGCCGAATTCCTCCTACCCCCGCTTATCTCACAATTTACCTTTTGTTTGCGGTTTAACGCAGCTGTAACTGCATGAGGAAAAAACAAAACCACAGCACGAGTAAAAGAAAATTGCTCGTACGGGAAACCCTTCACGTGTGAAATCACTCCCCGTGCTGTGCAACTACGAAAACTGACTTCCTTACAGAACCCGCAAGCATCTGTCTGGAAACTCTATTTCTTGAAGTTCAGCTTGCTTCGTCAATGGGGTATCAACAGCTACAGCATTTCGTTCAGATCTCAGAGAGACGTTTGGGAGAACTGACTGACACCTTCGTAAAGCTGCTGCGTGCACCTTTCCATTTGGCAATAAGGAAAGGTTCGAGATGAAACTCAAGAGACAGGTGCACATCGTGGTGATCACGAGCCCACAGACAACCATCTCTCGACACCTTTCGGACCACACTATGCCAATGAAAATGTTCGAAGCCAAGAGGACTCGATCCGAGCACCTGGGTTCGAGGCTCATAACAATATCAAGTGGCGGTGGTCTCAGCTGTGCAGGCGGGTTGCCGTCATCTAGACGTTCCAAACGGCATTATCGCTATGTTCCAGCGAAAAGCATTCAAGTACGACCTAACGTTCATTGTAAGCTTACTGCTGTGGTTCTTCCGCTTTCTCTCTCTCTCTTCTCCTTTCTCTGTTACTTCCTCACTGGTCTTTTTCTCTCCTTTCCACTTACTTAGTGACTGATGGCCTTTGTAGTCTGGTCCCTTCAACCCCCACAAACCAACCAACCAACCACTTACTCACTCTTTTTTCCACGTTGTCTTTCACCTTTCACTGACTCTATTTTATCCCCCCCCCCTCTCTCTCTCTCTCTCTCTCTCTCTCTCTCTCTCTCTTTCTTTCTCTCTCTCTCTCTCTCTCACACACACACACACGCACACACACGCACACACACACACACACACACACACACACACACACACACACACACACACACATTGTATCTTACTTCCAGGTTCTTCTTTTTCTCTCTTTCACCTACTCAGTCTTTCTTTACTCTTCAACTTACATACTCTCCTTTTATATATATATATATATATATATGGAAAATATATATATTTTTTCTGCAAAGGCCATAAATCATTATTAGGCATTGGCTGGCCGGTGTGGCGCTTCAGTCTGGAACTGCGTGACCGCTACGGTCGCAGGTTCGAATCCTGCCTCGGGCATGGATGTGTGTGATGTCCTTAGGTTAGTTAGGTTTAAGTAGATCTAAGTTCTAGGGGACTGATGACCACAGATGTTAAGTCCCATAGTGTTCAGAGCCATTTGAACCATTATTAGGCATTGTTTCAAATTTTCAGAAAAAAATTACTTTCGTATTCTTTTCCGAGTAAATCAGTATTCTTGAATGTGGTGATGTAGTCTATTGCACAGATCTGCCATCACTTACTGATAAAATATAGAATTGTACTCAGAAACAGTTAATTCATACCACTGCCTAAAATATTAGTTCATTTAAATATAAATCGATCCAAAAGTTTCTGCTTGAATGAATGTATTCTTTCATTCGTGATATAAAAGAATCGATTAAAAAACCTCGTGTCCTATTCGATAGCTCACAGCTTTTACACAACCCGCTATGTATGTGGCATCTAGTGACAAGGAAACGTACGAAGACTAGGAACTGTGAGGAGTAGCGAATGAATGAGTGAGTGGGAGCAAGACTGCAGTTAAAAGTGATTAGGGCTATTAGCGCTCCTACAATTGCATGGGTAGAGTGAATAACCAATGAGAAAGCACTGAACCGAACGAAGGAAAAAAAAAGAAAACGAATTTCACAACTCGACTAAAAGAAGACACCGGATGACGTGATTCATCCACGGACTCGTCACTTTGATAATGGAGAGAAATGTCGGCTTAAAATTGTGGAAGATTAAGGAATAAATATAGAGAGCAGGTTCGGATGGCTGCAGGTTGGTTAATTGTGCGAATATCAAGATGCTTGCACAGGAAAGAATAGCATGGAGACCTGCATCAAATCAGTCTTTGGAATGCAGCCCACTACAACGATAAGTGCCACTCGTCACTCTGCAAAATTCTGATTTGCTACCGCACATATTGGAGACAAAGGGTTTTTGAAATAGACCACAGCGAAATATTTTTCCCATCGTTTCCCTCGCGAAGTTGGTAGTCCGCCTGTAATGACGCTGACACCGACGGCACGTGAACCTACATAGTCACCGCCACTGTCTTCTTTGTCAGAGAGCACCGGCCGCGTCATTAACGACCGTGGCGTTTCGGCCGGCACTTGTTAGCCGTCGTCAGGAGCGAGAGCGCAGGTGGCGGCTGTGCGCGCTTGTTGCCGCCTCCTTTATGCGACTGCCCCGGAATTAATGCGCGCCTCGCTACGCGTGTAGCAGACAGCGGACTGCAGTACCGCCGCCTGTTGCACCCGACCCGACCGCTGCGCTTAAACGCCCAGCCGGCAGTCCAGCTTACAACTACAAACACTGTGTGGCTCACTTGTACACCAAAGTAAAGCAGCGGAAGGTTCCAAACCAGCTCACTCTATCAGTTACTGACAGCGCACGACTCAACCAAACTGGATAGTTTACTCAAGAGTAAGAGCTTCATAAACGGAGCAAGTCAATAACACGTTCATTCACCTCTGGCCCTTATTCAACCAGTTATTCGGCTTGTCACTGATTGATCGAGTTGTTGGATGTCCTCCTGATGGGATATCGCGCTAGATTCTGTCCAACTGGCGGCTTAGATAGTCAACGTCCCGAGCTCGTTGGAGGGCCCTGGCCATACCGCTCCAAATGTTCTCAGTTGGGGAGGATCCGGCAGCCTTACTAGCCAAGGTAGGGTTTGGTTAGCACCATGACAAGCAGCGCCAACGGCCTTGCTCAGTAGTAACACCGGTTCCCGTCAGATCACCGAAGTTAAGTGCTGTCGGGCTGGGCTAGTACTTGGATGGGTGACTATTCGGTCTGCTGAGCGCTGTTGGCATGCGGGGTGCACTCAGCCCTTGTGAGGCAAACTGAGGAGCTATTTGATTGGAAAGTAGCGGCTCACGTCTCGTAAACTGAGATACGGCCGGGCGAGCGGTGTGCTGACCATACGCCCCTCCAGATCCACATCCAGTGACGCCTATGGGCTGAGGATGACAAGGTGGCCGCCTGTACCGTCCGGCCTTCATGGTCTCTTCAGGAGGAGTTAGGACAAGCAGCAGAAACTCTCGCCGTGTGCGGGCAGGCATTATCTTGCTGAAATGTAAGCCCTGGATGACTTGCCATGAACGGTAACGAAACGGGGCGTACAACTGTGCTGTATGGATGCCGTAGGTGACTAAAGAGGTCCAGCTATGAAAAGAAGTGGCACCCCAGGCTATCGCCCCTGGTTATCGGACCATACGGCGGGCGACAGTCATGTCGGTATTCCACCACTGTCCGGGATGTCACCAGTCACATCTTTCCTGGTCATCGGGGTCCAGTTCGAAGCGGGACTCATCAATAAGACAGTTCGATTCCAGTCAGTGAGAGTCACGGTGAAGATGTGACTGGAGATGCCCTGGACTGCAATGGGGTACGAAGTTGACTCTCGCCCGACGTATGGCCCTACAACAAAGAGTCATGGTCTAGTGTGCCATTTCTTTTCACAGCAGGAACCATTTGGTTGTCATCCGCGACACCCTTACTTACAGGGGTACATCGAAGATATTATACATCCCGTTTTTATGCCCTTTATTTCAATCCATTCTGGGTTTCCATTTCAGCAAGATAATACCCTCCCAGAGATGGGGAGAGTTTGTACTGCGTGCTTGCCAAACCCTACCTAGGCCAGAAATGTCGCCGAATTTCTCCCCAGTTGAGAATATTTGGAGCATTATGGTCAGGACACTCCAACCAGGATTCTGACGATCAAACGCTCCAATTGGACAGAAGTTGGCACAAAATCACTTACCAACAATTCTGTGAATCACTGCTAAGCCGAATAACTGCTTGAGTAAGGGCCAGAGGGTGGACCAGTTTGTGTAGCTTTTTCTTTTGAATGAATCATCCAATTTTCATGGTGTGGGTGTGGGTGTGGGTTCCTGTAGTCATGTCCTAGTTCATGAACCACGGGCAACGTATCAGTGGCCAAGTAAGTGGTCCCGACAGTCGGGATACCAGTTACTTTGGAATAAGGCTTTGCATCTCGGACATATTCTGAGTCGTGGTCACCTTTGTGCTCATACGGCAAAGACTACCAAATCCACCGGTTAGTCCCTCAGCCGTTAGGGGTAAAACCCAATGGGACTCGGGGCAAGTAAGGCTAACAACCTGCTTCCCTGGTACTTTAAATATGATGCTGGCAACAATCAGAGCAAAATGCCTCGGACCTTTGGAGGTGACGGAGTCCCACCTCTAACTGACAAACCAGGGACTCCAAAGATATGACTTGGCAAACAAATGGTAATGAGATGGGGAGCTATTAATATCAATAGGGGCTACTCTGGGAAGAAGGTAGAGCTGGCAGAGGCTGCAAGTAAGATGGGGCTGGACGTTTTAGCTGTTAGTGACATTCGGGTAAGGGGTGAGAAAGAAGAGGAAGTGAGAGAATACAAGGTCTACCTATCAGGAGTCAAAGCAGGAATAGCACAATAGGGTGTAGAGCTTTACATCAGGAAAGAAATGGAACCCAGCGTAGTTGCAATAAGGTATGTAAACGAACGACTGATGTGGATAGATTTGACAGTGTCTAGCAAGAAAATTAGGATTGTGTCAGTATATTCGCATTGTGAAGGGACAGATCAAGATAAGATGGATAGTTTTTATGAGGCACTTAGTGATGTAGTTGTTAGAGTAAAGGACAAGGACAGTGTTCTGCTCATGGGTGATTTTAACGCCAGGATTGGAAATCGAACAGAAGGGTATGAAAAGGTTATGGGTAAATTTGGAGAGGATATGGAGGCCAACAGGAACGGGAAACAACTCTTGGATTTCTGTGCCAGTATGGGCTTAGTAATCACAAACTCCTTTTTTAAACATAAGAACATTCACCGGTATACTTGGGAAGGCAGGGGAACCAGATCTGTCATTGACTATATAATAACAGATCAGGAATTCAGGAAGGCTGTGAGGGACACACGTGTATTCAGGGGATTCTTTGATGACACTGATCATTATTTACTCTGCAGTGAAATTGGGATTGTGAGGCCGAAAGTGCAGGAGGTCAGGTCCATATGTAGGAGGATAAGAATGGAGAAACTTCAGGATAAGGAAATCAGACACAAGTACATAACAGCGATCTCAGAAAGGTACCAGTTAGTTGAATGTAGTCAATTACAGTCATTGGAAAAGGAATGGACAAGGTACAGGGACACAGTACTAGAAGTGGCTAAAGAATGTCTTGGAACAGTAGTGTGTAAAAGTAGGATGAAGCAAACAGCTTGGTGGAATGATACAGTCAAGGCAGCCTGTAAAAGGAAAAAGAAGGCCTATCAAAAATGGCTACAAACCAGAACCCAGGTAGACAGAGAAACTTATGTTGGAGAAAGAAACAAAGACAAGCAGATAATTGCAGCATCCAAGAAGAAATCGTGGGAAGACTTTGGAAATAGGTTGGAGACTATGGGTCAAGCTGCTGGAAAACCATTCTGGAGTGTAATTAGCAGTCTTCGAAAGGGAGGTAAGAAGGAAATGACAAGTATTTTGGACAGGTCAGGAAAACTGCTGGTGAATCCTGTGGATGCCTTGGGCAGATGGAGGGAATATTTTGAAGAGTTGCTCAATGTAGGTGAAAATGCGATCAGTAATGTTTCAGATTTCGAGGTAGAATGGGATAGGAATGATGATGGAAATAGGATCACATTTCAGGAAGTGGAAAAAATGGTCAATAGATTGCAGTGCAATAAAGCGGCTGGGGTGGATGAAATTAAGTCGGAACTCATCAAATACAGTGGAATGTCAAGTCTTAAATGGCTACACAGGATAATTGAAATGGCCTGGGAGTCGGGACAGGTTCCATCAGACTGGACAAAAGCAGTAATCACACCAATCTTTAAACATGGAAACAGAAAAGATTGTAACAACTATAGAGGTATCTCTTTAATCAGCGTTGTGGGTAAAATCTTCTCAGGTATTGTTGAAAGGAAAGTGCGAGTATTAGTTGAGGACCAATTGGATGAAGATCAGTGTGGGTTTAGGCCTCTTAGAGGTTGTCAGGACCAGATCTTTAGCTTACAGCAGATAATGGAGAAGTGTTATGAGTGGAACTGGGAATTGTATCTATGCTTTATAGATCTAGAAAAGGCATATGACCGGGTTCCTAGGAGGAATTTATTGTCTGTTCTACAAGATTATGGAATAGGAGGCAAACTTTTGCAAGCAATTAAAGGTCTTTACATGGATAGTCAGGCAGCAGTTAGAGTTGATGGTAAATTGAGTTCATGGTTCAGAGTACTTTCAGGGGTAAGACAAGGCTGCAACCTGTCTCCACTGTTGTTCATATTATTTATGGATCATATGTCGAAAACAATAGACTGGCTGGGTGAGATTAAGATATGTGAACACAAAATAAGCAGTCTTGCATATGCGGATGACTTAGTTGTGATGGCAGATTGGATTGAAAGTTTGCAAAGTATTATTTCAGAGCTAGATCAGAAATTTAAGGACTATGGTATGAAGATTAGCATCTCCAAAACGAAAGTAATGTCAGTGGGAAAGAAATATAAACGGATTGAGTGCCAAATAGGAAGAACAAAGGTAGAACAGGTGGACGGTTTCAAGTACTTAGGATGCATATTCTCACAGGATGGCAACATAGTGAAAGAACTGGAAGCGAGGTGTAGCAAAGCTAATGCAGTGAGCGCTCAGCTACGATCTACTCTCTTCTGCAAGAAGGAAGTCAGTACCAAGACTAAGTTATCTGTGCACCGTTCAATCTTTCGACCAACTTTGTTGTATGGGAGCGAAAGCTGGGTGGATTCAGGTTACCTTATCAACAAGGTTGAGGTTACTGATATGAAAGTAGCTAGGATGATTGCAGGCACTAGTAGATGGGAACAATGGCTGGAGGGTGTCAACAATGAGGAAATCAAAAAAAAACTGAGAATGAACTCTTTAGATGTAGCAGTCAGGGCGAACAGGCTTAGATGGTGGGGTCATGTTACACGCATGGGAGAAGAAAGGTTACCCAAAAGACTCATGGATTCAGCAGTAGAGGGTAGGAGGAGTCGGGGCAGACCGAGGAGAAGGTACCTGGATTCGGTTAAGAATGATTTTGAAGTAATAGGTTTAACATCAGAAGAGGCACCAATGTTAGCACTGAATAGGGGATCATGGAGGAATTTTATAAGGGGGGCTATGCTCCAGACTGAACGCTGAAAGGCATAATCAGTCTTAAATGATGATGATGATGATGATGATGATGATGATTCAATTTCCCTGAAACTATCCCTTTTTTTTGCCCATACATACACATCGCGTCTGCCGATTTCCACCCCATTCCGGTAATTCCTCCTTGGTGATCGAAATGCTATAATGCTATCGACATGACAACGTCTACCGCTCAGCTCTCGAATTTCCGTGTGTGACAATGAAACATCGATTTTAAGTCGCTATTAATCACGAGACCTTTTCTAAAATGAATTTTCCCTTTGCAGCGGAGCGTGCGCTGATTTGAAACTTCCTGGGAGATTAAGACTGTCTGCCAAAAGGGAACTGGAGCGTTGCCCGCCAAAGGGAAAGGTCCGAGGTTCGAGTCCCGGCCCAACGAACAGTTTTAATGCGCCAGGAGGTTTCAAATCATTGCACACTCCGCCACAGGCTGTGGCTAAGCCATGTCTACGTAATGTCCTCTCTGCTAGAAGTACCAGTCCCTCACGGATTCCCGATCCGCAATACTGTTTGAACATGCTGGGAGGTTTCAACTATTAGAGTAATAATACGCAAACAACGGTTGAGCCCAGAACGGATAGATGGTGTCTGTACGTGGCTGTCACGAGGCGTGTGTTTAACTTGTGACGTCAAGACAAAACAGTACGCATTTGTGCGTAGTTATTACGAATTAAGTTTGTGTGAATGTATGAACTGGGGTCGCGAGCAAACGCGTTAAGCTTGGACATCGATTCGGGTGTCATTGTGAAGACCATTTCTAGGCCCCCGAAGTCAGCCAGTAGAAACATTCACCGGATTATAAATAAAATCGATATTAAGTAGAAATAATGAAAGATGACATCTCATATGTCTCGTAAATATGGTCGGAATTACAGAAAACGCAAGTCACAGGAAGCTACAGCAGCATCGGAAAGAAAACGAAAACGCCATACAATGAAGTTCCGGATTCCAAGCATATATCCTTATTTATTTTCTTTCAATTTATTTTTTTTCCAGCAGAAAGAGATTCCTACTCAATGGTCTGAAGATGACCACAGTAGTGGTCAAAACCGGTCACCTTAATAAATAAATCGTGATCAAGACTGTTTTCAATAGTAAAATTTGTAACTCATTGATCACTAATACTCCCATAATGTATTCAAAAGTAATATATCCTAATGTTACGAAGAATGGAAAACCAAAAGCAAAGTGCACGCATTAAAAATACTGTAATAGTTGGATGTAGTATTTCTCCCCTACTGTTCAATCTAGATGTGGAAGAAGCAATGAAGGAAATAAAAGGTTGTGAGTAGGATTAAAATTTAGGATGAAAGGATAAGAATGGCAAGATTCGCTGGTTACATTTCTGTCTTCACTGAATGCGAAGGAGTAGCGCAAGATCTGAAGAATGAAGAACACGCTAGTGACTACAGATTATAGATTGAGAGTAAATCGAAGAGGAATACCGATAAATTTGATGTCGAATTAGGGACCACGAAGTATTCAAAGTTAAGGAATTCTGCTACTTTCGGAGCAAAATTACACATTGCGGGCAGAGCAGGGAGGACATAAAAGAAAGATTAGTACGGGCAAAGAGGGCATTTCTGGACAAGAGAAGTCTGCTAGTATCAAACATCAGAGGAAGTAATATCTGAGAATGTACACTGCGAACACAGAATTGTATTGTAGTGAATCAGGAACAGTGGGAAAACTGAAAAATGAGTCTGAGATGTGATCTGCAAATGGTTGATAATTAGCCGCACAGATAAGGAATGGGGAAGTTTTCCGAAAAATCAGAGAGAAGAGGAAGAGGAGAAGAGTAACAGGTTGCTACAGAAGAGTATTGAGAATTTGATAGACAGATAAGACAAGGAGTGAGGAAATTCTCCCCAGGCTCGGTGAACAAACGATTATATGGGAAATACTACAAAATAGGACAGAACGACAAATCATGTGTAAAGATATCGGGGAATAACTTCCATGGAACTGGAGGAAGCAGTAGATGGTAAAAATCGAAGATGAAACAGAGACTGGAATATATTCAATAAATATTTGAGGACGTACAGTGCATGAGCTACCATGAGTTGAAGGGGATGAAGAAGTAAGGGGGGAAGATGTGCAGGGCCGCACCAAGCCACTTGAAAGAGTGATGAAAAGAAAGTGCAATTTCTAAAACGGGTATTTATTATGACGCTGCTCCAGCAGCACTTTCCTTCATGGTGACTCACTAGGGTGGTCAGTTTATTCGCAGGTGGCCAGCAGATTAATGGCCCGACTCCAGACATTACAGACTCTAGGCGCGGTAAACAGTTTACGGAAAAGGCCGTAGTTTGCAGAATGAAATACTGCTCATTTACCAGAAAAGACTGTACGAAACCATGACCCAAATTCTGAAAACTAAGGCCTCTGAGAAAAGCGTGATATATTTCATTTTTGTTTTAAACTTCTACCTTGGTCACATTACAGCGGTCGGAGACAAAACGCAAAAGTACAGCTTCACTTCGACAAGAACACGAATAATATCGAACTGTGTCGTTTCTTCTCGTCTGTCAGCCATCTCTGGCGTATGGTCTTGTAGGGAAAAATGTATACAATCAATAACCTGGCATTTGCCAGCCTTTTCATAGTATTTCAAAACGAGCATAACATCTAATGTGAAACAGTTGGATGCTGGCGCCACTGAAGCTAGTCACTCGTTTAGCACGTGTTCTTCCCAAACATACAGTTTTACAGCGATGAGCGGATTGGTAGCTACGTCGTATGTCAGATTCGAGCAGTCCTTTTTCGAATACAGAGAACTCGACAGAAATCCACATTTAGCCGTCAAATTGGCTCTGAGCACTATGGGACTCAACATCTTAGGTCATAAGTCCCCTAGAACTTAGAACTACTTAAACCTAACTAACCTAAGGACATCACACACACCCACGCCCGAGGCAGGATTCGAACCTGCGACCGTAGCAGTCGCGCGGTTCCGGACTGCGCGCCTAGATGCCGTCAAATTGGTAACGTTTACGGATACGAGATAAACACAGTGTCAGCAACCCGTAGGAGGCTGTCAGTCATTAGTTACGAGAATAGGAAAAGTCATAGTGGAGAGACTATGTGGGGGCGTCAAAAGTGACTGAGGACCTGAAGGAAAGATTTAGTGGGACGATTACAGAGATCAGACGTTTCACGATGAAGACACAAGAAGGTGACGAAGTGACAGTAACTGCCACCAACTGATTGTGGTTGATCGCTGTAAACTTAATCTGCAGTTATTAAGCCATGGGGGAAATTAGGTAAGAAAACATGTGCTGGCACGAAATGAACAATTATTAGAGACATTTTCTTCTACATCACAACGCTGCTACCAATATTTGCGGCTGCTTCTCGCTGGTGTATAAGCATCTGCAAAGTAATTCCAAAGAACACATGAGTTACGACATGAGTTTTTGTCATGTCATTACCGTAACGTTCAGTGCCACACAATTTCTTACAGAAACAAATGTGCTTCGGCATCGACGTTATTCGCTGTTCATGATTTTTTTTCTCCCTATTCGTTGTGCTAGCGCCAGAAACAGAATCCAGAATCCAGAATTTGGCTTCGCTAAGACGAGAATTTCAGATATATTTTATATATCGAATGCCCGACACTATATATACTGTCGGGCATTCGATATATAAAATGCGTGACTAATAGTGGTGTAAGGTACACCGCCATGAGCCAAAATATTCCAAGCACTTTGTCCCATGCCTCAGACTACACTTAGAATTTCAAAATTTATTTTTGAGACAACATTTACTGCGTTTATAGACGTAAGTGTACAGAATTTCGTAATTCTAGGCTCCATAGATTCGGAAAGAAAGGTACGTCGGCCGAAGTGGCCGTGCGGTTAAAGGCGCTGCAGTCTGGAACCGCAAGACCGCTACGGTCGCAGGTTCGAATCCTGCCTCGGGCATGAACGTTTGTGATGTCCTTAGGTTAGTTAGGTTTAACTAGTTCTAAGTTCTAGGGGACTAATGACCTCAGCAGTTGAGTCCCATAGTGTTCAGAGCCATTTGAACCATTTTGAACCAAAGGTACGTCACATGAAATTAAAAAAATCAGGAAATGCAATTTGAAGTCAACCTAAAGTTTTTTCTTATGTGACTTCTCCAGAAGGCCCCAAATTTGTACATAGAGTCTTTTTTCCCTCAAGTCTTCTGTTCTGGTTTTCTCTTTTCTGCCTTCCTTCCTTTACCAGGTCTTCAACCGACATGTCAGCAGCGGAAAGGCCCTGTCAGTCCAGTTTTCTCATGATGTCTTGAGTGGAATTTCCTATCTGGAAGTCCATTCTCTGTAACAATTTCATCTTCCCTATGTTCCCATCATTTAGTATAGTAACTACGTCGCACGTTGGAATTCTGACAGCTGTAGCAGATGAAATTGTGGTTTTAGGGCATCGTTTTCGTATGAGTGAATTTAGAGACACATTTGTTTTTAAGATAAGGAACAGAGCACGTATGATCAATAAAACACAGCCTTCCAGAAGTATCCCGTGCAAAGTTTTTCAAAGTAATCCATGGAAGCGCTGCTTCGAAAGTGAGTGTGGCAGGAAAGTCTCTTCACACATTTAACTATTTTTCAGACACCTCGGATGCGATGTCATCACTGAAACTTTGGGAACTTATTGTCCACGAGTCCTACTAATAAATAAAAAATAAATTGACATTTTCGGTCAATTTCACGAACATACCCTCTTAAGATAATGTTGCAGATAAGAGAGATTACGGCACGTTCAGCGGCATATCGACAGTCGTTCCTAATTTAATATGCGAATGGAATGGGAAATGAAATTGATAATATTGGGACGATGCACCCTTTGGTCATGCAATGTGCAGTGGCTTGCGGAGTATATATAGTGAAGAGCCAAAACATTATGATCACCTGCTTAATAACTTTTTGCTTCGTCTTTGGAACACAATGCGTCACCGATTCTGGATTCGACAGTTTGTTGGTAGGTTTGTGGATGTACGTCGCACCAGATGTCCACGCGCAAGTCATGCAATTTTCTTAAACAATGGGCAGCTGATTTGTGTACGCGGTCATGGCACCTGATAGCGACCCAAATAGGTTCCATTGGATTCACCTCAAGCGAATATCGTGGCCAAGACATCAACGTGAGTACCCTGTCATGCTCCATGTAGCATGGTTCTGATTATGAGACACAGATAGTTATCTTGCTAGAAGATGACATCGCCAGCGGGCAAGACATCAACCACGAAAGGTGTGCTGCAGCTGTTGGCGTGTCTTCGATTACTGCCACAGGTCCCATGCGAGCATAGCCTAACACTGTTCCCACCAACCTGAGTCTGTGGCGCTCCACAAGTTTCGAGCCGCCGTTAGCCTCGATGACGGCGTTTGTGGAGACGACCATCGACCTGCGATGATTTATCCGATGAGGCAACACGTTTCCATCCACAGCCCAATCCCGACGATCCCATGGCCACTGCAATCGTAACTGAAAACGTCGTTGGGCCAACATGTAAACATGTAGTGGTTGTCTGTTGCGGACCCGCATGTTGTAACCTCCCCACAATAATTTAAGAGTGACAATATTTAATAGAAATGGGACCAGAGCGTAACCTCACTAGCAATTAAATTTAATGACAATAAAAGTGAGAATCGCAATCTGACTCAAATATAAGTTCTTCACAAAAAAAATTAAAGTCCATTCAGTGATAAGAAAATCTCAGTGATAATGATAACTCAATTCAACCGAAATACCGGTCTTTGGCCCTTGTGCAAAAATCAGAATTAAATTCTTACCTTATTGAAACTGCTTGTCAAATTTCTGCTCTTATTGTTGCCCACGGCTTGGAGGAACTGCATTGCAAATAATATATATATTCTTTTTTTTTGGAAATTTAACTGAAACTTTTCTTTAAGGGAAGTGGAACGAAATCGTTAGTTGAATTAAATAAATTTTTTTTTGTAAAATTGCTTTGAAATCAAAATTATTATTGGGGGACTTGTTGGAAATTAATTACAATAAGTAAACTTTACATTATCTGATGATTACCTTAATTAACAATATACCTCATTCAGCATCTTGACCAGAATGCCATGTCGACGCTCGCCGACTGCGTCCCGCTCGCGACCGTGACAGGACTAAACCACTACTGCCGACAGACAACATCACACAACTGCACTGGGCTGCTACTACTGACCGACTGCTCTGCATGACGACTACTAGCGTACTGCTGGACGCAACTGAACTGAGCTACTGCTACCGACAGACTGCACTGCATGACGACTACTAGCGTACTGCTCGCAACACTCGCGCGGTCAAGCGCAGACTAACCACGATAATAGGCTCTCTGGTCAAAGATTTTAACGTGCCTCACCATCGCTGCTACGTTACATACGTGTTTCAATGTTCAACAGTGTTCCATGAACGGTGTGTTCCGAAACACTTGTGCGTGTGCCAGCACTGTGCTCTTTCAGCAGAGATGCCAGAGAGTGCCACCCATCCTGCTTTACAGAGCAGGCAAGCCTCCAAATTCCAGGTTATGTGAAGAGTCGTGGACGTCCAGCCACTTATCGCCAAGTGGTAGTTTCACTGTCGTTCTACCACTTTTCATAGATGCTCACTACAGTAGCACGTGAACATTCGACCAACTTCGCCGTTTTCGAGATACTCGTTGACAGGCTCTGGGGATTAATAATATCATATTTGTCAAAGTCACTTGTGTCAGTAGATTTCCCCATTTGCGGTCGGTGTCGTTGATATGATTCCCCATCCGCCTTTGATCCATTTATACACTTTCTTTACCGTGTCACGAGCTGCCACCAAGCGGCATCGAATCTCGCGGGGGGCAGTGGTCATAATGTTTCGGCTCATCAGTGTATACTGTACGTAGAAGTAGCGGCGTGGAGGGAAGATACACAGACCGACATTGCTTGCAGCCGAAGGCCTGAAGCAGCTGGGTCGGGAAAGAGCAGCTGGTGTTTGTTTTGGCGGGACCGCGCGCTTTGGAGTTTCTCCATACAGACACAGTTGCGCCTCGCGGGCTCCACGGCGCGTGCCAGCCACGTGTCCTCTCGGATGCAGCGCGGACACACACGTGCAAAATCTGCGCGTCCTTTGCCTGTGTACAACGCACTTATGACGTATTCGAGAAATCTACGGTGTGTTACTAACTAAATTTACCTCTAACAATCCCAACTACAGTGCATGGTGGTGGATGTTTATTTCTTCACTTCCGTATGACAGCGATCTCCGCTGATGCCTGCAGATTACATCTAACTCCCTACTCCATTTCCACATCTTTTCAGCTACTTTGGACACTGTAATATCTGTGCAGTGCCAACGGCTTTGCCGCAGTGGTAACACCGGTACCCGTCAGATCACCGAAGTTAAGCGCTGTTGGGCAAGGCTAGCACTTGTATGGGTGACCATTCGGTCTGCCGAACGCTGTTGGCAAGCGGGATGCACCCAGCTCTTGTGAGGTAAACTGGGGAGCTACTTGATTGAGAAGTAGCGGCTCCAGTCTCGTAAACTGACATAATGGCCGGGATAGCGGTGTGCTGGCCACATGTCCCTCCATATTCGCATCCAGCGTCGCCTGCGGGATGAGGATGACACGGCGGCCGGTCGGTGTCTTTGGGCTTTCCAAGGCCTGGTCGGACGGAGTTTATTTTTTGGTTTGGGTTGGGTTGTTTGGGGGAAGAGACCAAACAGCGAGGTCATCGGTCTCATCGGATTAGGGAAGGACGGGGAAGGAAGTCAGCCGTGCCCTTTCAAAGGAACCATCCCGGCATTTTCCGGGAGCGATTTAAGGAAATCACGGAAAACCTGAATCAGGATGGCCGGACGCGGGAGTGAACCGTCGTCCTCCCGAATGCGAGCCCACTAACCACTGCGCCACCTCGCTCGGTTTATTTTTTAATATCTGTGCAGTGTGTGCGTACTCGACAGCCATAGTTTCTTCTCTGTGACACTCTCGTCCGCAGAGAGAACCACATTACAAACCGTATAATTTTTTCGCGGTTTGGTTATTTGCTTTCCACAGAAGTCTTTCCTGTGTGTAACTGTGTCACGTCACAAGCGTAATAACGTTTCGACCGCTAATACGCCAGGCCTTCATCAGGATGACCATGGGACCAACTACAATATTTCTATTGTTACTGCATTTTGCAAATATATTTGGGAATGAATCTTTTTTAAAAATTTTCCTATTCATCCAAGTTGCTCCAAAAGTCTCAAACTGAGATTCTTTTATTCTCTGCGTCTAAAAAAATGTCTGCTGAAGGTGTATCTAGTATCTTTCTAAGTCGCTACTGGACAAATTTAACTGAAAGACTTTGCAGAATTAATATTGTCTTCCTTATATAAACCATCATCATCAGACGATCCACGATAATTCTGTTCCAGTTGCAGTCTAAATCTGCGCTAAGTCTTTCGCGAAGCTGAATCTGCTTCACAGCCCCAATATCCGGTGTTCGTTTCTTTGCCAGACGATATAGGTGTCTACATCCTGTCGTTGGTAAATACGGTGTACTTTGTCAGACCGTTTCACGCCGAACTTCTTTCGTCGTATAAAAGGCTAGTGAAATTAATATCGTTTCCTTCCAAGAAAATTGCCGATTTCTTTACTAATGATGATGATGACGACGACGACTGGTTTGTGGGGTACTGAGTCGAATCTCGGCACTTTGATGATGAAATGATGATGACAACACAAACACCCAGTCATCTCGAGGCAGATGGAAATCCCTGACCCCGTCAGGAATCGAATCCGGGACCCTGTGCTCGGGAAGGAGAAAGTGACCGCAGCACCACGAGCTACGGGCCTCTCACTCATAACTGGCAGAGCTGTCCTCGCTAAATCTGTGACAGAGAATTAAATTATCGACAACCAACAGAAGCATTTTACAAGAATGTACCGCCTCCCATATCAATATCTGCCCTCGCTCGGTGTCTTGTGGATGGTAAGACAAGTTGAAACAGTCAGCCGTATGTTGACAATTGCAATGAGAGCAAACCATACTCCGCCGCTAACTGGCGAAATATTTTCGTCTTTTTTACAGGCTGTTTGCGTAGCACACATCAAGATTGTGTCTTTGTGGGAGGTAGTAACTGTATTAGTAGATTGACTTGAAGCAAAAATAATGTTGAAAATGTAACTGTGATATTCTTCCGCTTTTACAAGTTTAATTTTTGTGACACCTTGTCGTCGTCCCGAACACAAACAATCCTGAGGTATTTAAAAGGAAAGATATTTTCCAAGGGCTGCTGAAGCGATATTTTTGTGTGTGACATTGAGTGACTGAATGAAAGCAGGAAGAAACGTATGTCAGAAACCCGGTAGGCATTCTAAAATCATCCCTGCAGCATACAAGGAATTTAACCAGTGTGTTATTTCGCATGGAACGATTGTTTTTCAGCTTAACTTTTCCAGTTTAGTATTAGGGAGGAAGGGAGGGAGGGAGGGAGGGGGAGAGGGAGGGAGAGAGAGAGAGAGAGAGAGAGAGAGAGAGAGAGAGAGAGAGAGAGAGAGGCAGATACATTTCATTTCGCTTCGAAGCAGCAATTTCATCCAACAAGTCAGTCAAGGTAGCGCGATTATCCTTGGTAATTTTCGAGTATCTCTAAATTACTTCCGCACAACACCTGCTTATAGAATTTTGGTTAACTTGCCGTCGCCGCAACGAAAAAACAAATGATTGCGACGCCTGCGTAAGGTCGTACACTAATAGTGAAAAAGTTTTTTACATACCGTGTACGCACGGAATTAAGCAAGCGGTGCGCGACTACTTAAGGGGACCGACGTAATTACACGTTCTGGTGAGATACCAAACAATTCGTATCCGTCACTAATCGAAAACGCCTGCCGGTAGCTGATACGGTGCTAAAAGTGTTCTCGCAAGTTATGTTGTCTTAATAGGCAGGCTTTTTAGTCCTGATAACAGTAATAACAGGACGATAGGAGTCTCCTTCTAGAAACCTATGTATTTCAAAAAGGTATTATTCAGCGCGGCAGATAATAGTAAAAAATTGCTAGTGTACTTCGGTTAATAGAGTAGGTACAAACGCAGACAAACGGATCTGTTTAATCAGATAGAGCCCCACATGTAGCAGTGTAAATTTATTCACACAGTTTCTGTTTTCAGATTATTTTGCTAAGTACTCCGTTAGTTTCACACATGACGGCTCGTCGCAACGTGTTTGACGTATGGATAGGAGTCCCTTACAGCGAACTGAGATTCCGCTACGGGTCACAAAAACTTTTCGACGTGGCTACACTCCTGCTTCTTACAGTTACAACTATTCCATCTTGTTTCTTATTTTTTTCGTACAGTTCTGACGTTTCTACGGGTATGGAAATGAAGCTTGTCGTCACTGCAAATGTATAACGTAAAGAGTTAGCGGAGAAACGGCGTCATGGAGTGTAATGAGTTGAGGAAAAAGACCATAAGAAGAGTCTGATTGGTTTTCATTAAGGAACGTAAAATATGTTTCATAAACAGTTACTGTATCAATTAAAATGCGTGTAACTCACATGTTAATTAGATACGCGCGTGCAGGCATCAACTTCGTTAGGTAATCTCCTCACAGGCGCAATGTATGAGAATCCTTCCATTTGCTTCATGTACGATCACCGTAATTAAAAAGCTGATCAGTGGTTCGTTGTATTTAAGATACGCGTCACGTTCGTTTTCGATTTGGGACGAACGTTAAACTGACAACAACAAAAAAGAACGTGCAGGAAAACACAATTTTCTTTTTTATCGGGAAATATTTAATGTCACGCTATTCTTTTGTATAGGCGCGCTGAGCCAATTTATTTCGTAAGTAATAAGTTGATTGACTGGGTGGTTTGGGGGAGGCGTCCAAACAGCGAGCCGGCCGCGGTGGCCGAGCGGTTCTAGCCGCTTCAGTCCGGAACCACGCGACTACTACGGTCGCAGGTTCGAATCCTGCCTCGGGCATGGATGTGTGTGATTTCCTTAGGTAACTTAGGTTTTAGTCGTTGTAGGGGACTGACGACCTCAGATGTTAAGTCCCATAGTGCTCAGAAACATTTGAACCAAACAGCAAGGTCATCGGTCCCATCGGATTAGGGACTGATGGGGAAAGAAGACGGCCGTGCCCTTTCAAAGGAACCATCCTGGCATTTGCCGGAAGTGATTTAGGAAAATCACGGAAAGCCTAAACCAGAATGAGCGGACGCGGATTTGAAACGTCGTCCTCTCGAATGCGAGTTTTGTGTACTAACCACGGCGCCACCTGGCTCGGTAAGTAATAAGTGCCTGATAAAAAAAGTGTGATCGCTTTAAGCTGCATTTATAGCTTGTTCTAGTAGCATAAACTACTCTTTTTTTATTTTTCGTAAGAGGCTGTATTCAGTTCAGAGGAGCATATCGTATTCGCGTTATGCGACAGTCCTGCCATCCCGACTTAGTCTGTGGTTTCCCTGAATCGATTAACGTAAATGCCAGGATGGTGTCTTTGAACTGAACGCAGCTGATTTACTTCCATATGCTTCTCACATCCTACGGTGTTAGTTGCTCTTGGAAATCGACTGAACATTAAGCAACAGACTTCCTTTTCCCTCCCTCCCGACCTCCGTCCATTCATGCGCATTTAGGCTATCTTTGGTTTCCTCAAATCACTCCAGTCAACGAACGGAACTACCACGACTCGGTCCCCTGCACATGGCTACTGCAAACCTCTGTTTTGTTTCTACCGACATGGACGTCGACAGAGTGGTTGTTGTTGTTGTTGTTGTCGTCTCTTTAGTCCGTAGACTGGTTTGATGCTGCTCTCCATACTGTCAACACTGTGCAAGCTTCTTCATCTCCGAATAACTAATGCAATCTACAACCTTTATAACCTGTTTACTGTACTCATCTTTTTGTCTCCCTATAGAATTATTACCCCTTCCCCCCTCACCCCCACTTCCTTCCATTACCAAATTGCCTCAAGACAGTTTCTATCAACTGATCTTTTATTCAAGCTGTGCCACAAATTCTTTTTTTCCCAGGTCGGCTCACTGCCTCGACATTTGTTATTAGATCTACCCACTTAATCTTCAACATTCCTCAAAAATTTTTCCTTCCTTCCTCTATAGAACATAAAATTTTTGGGGCCAAATACGCCTCCATACAAGAGGCTTCAGGTACAACACCTCCCGATCCGCTTCCCACGGCTTCGAATTCTGGCTGTGGGAGAAGTTTTTAAGGACGCTACGACTAACAGCTGTTAAACATTTTATGAAGACTCATGATGTGTCACATCAGCTGTATATACACTCACGTGACCCCACTCCCCTACAAATATAACGGCTTCACAATGAGATGCAAGTCCTTTTTAGTTGACGCCACTTCGGCGACTTGAGAGTCAATGATAATGAAAATGATGATGAAGGACACACAACACCCAGTCCCCTACCGGGAATCGAACCCGGGCCCCCCGCGTGGTAGGCGGTAAAGCTACCGCTACTCTGCGGAGGCGGACATTGAATGATTTAAACGGTGCTATTCGTGAAAAAAAACAATCACCATTATTGCGGACTCCTTCAAAGATTTTGTTGCCTTTATTAATAAGTCATCCCAATAGGTAGCATCGCAATCTCTCAGTGATAAACAGAACGGTTCGGAATGTATCTAGAGACGATGGGTCTTGCGTTGCTTTTTTAACAAAGGAATTTTTATTTATGCTCTTGTTTATGAGGATTCTAAAATTAATTGCCTTTCTTGTACTGTAGTTTAAGTTTAAAGCAACAGTGAAGCGGCAGCAAGTATTTCACAAAGTGCATTGTTAGTACATAAGAAAAATACCAGGCGCTTCTGAAAAGTTCCTTGAAAGATCTCGGAAACAAAGAAAACAAGAGCTACAACAAAATACCTCTATTGGCCTACAAAATAGTCACTATTAACTACAATACACTTCTAATAGCGATTGTAAACCTGTTGGAAAACGCCAGCAAACGATTCTTGAAGTATAGCTAGAAGCACCGTGGTGAAACGTTGTTGAACACCTGCATCGTTACTGTAGATGACACCTGATGTTACCGATATGACAGAGACCAATCGACAGTCGATGGCGTTGTGTTCATCGTCTTCCCGCCTCCAAAGTAAGAAAATTCAGCCGACAAAATCCTAGGTTAATACGATGCTTACCAGCTTTCTCGGTGTCAAGGGCTTGATCCATTACGAGTGTCTCCGG
Organism: Schistocerca serialis cubense; assembly: GCF_023864345.2. Lineage (NCBI taxonomy): Eukaryota > Metazoa > Arthropoda > Insecta > Orthoptera > Acrididae > Schistocerca > Schistocerca serialis. The sequence goes on along the minus strand of NC_064649.1, from coordinate 64,619,698 downwards.
ACCATATTGGTCGCACTAGGTCTCCTGTAATGATGTGGATACCCAACAACGCGTGACGAACGATTCCACAAGAAGCGTTTGCTGACGATTTTCAAGAGTTTTACAACTGATGTCGGAGAGTGTTGTAGTTAACAGTGATTACTCTGAAGACCAGTGAAGGTATTTTGCTTGTAATTCTTGCGTCCTTTATTTTCAAAGAGCACCACCGAACTTTTAAGACGCACTTTGTAGGTATCGTCCAAGACATTACTACATTAAAAACTTTAAACAAACATATTTTTCAGAGAAAATGAAAAAAAACTTGATTTTCTATCATTTTTAACTTCCATACTACCACAGACGTTCAGCTGTTATTTACGTCCCGTTATTGGCTTCCGGAAGTTGTCACATAACTAGCTGGATCACACACTCTGCTACAACTGAGAGCTGTCCTATAAAAGTTATTGTAGACTACATTTCAACATTCATTTCTTAATGCAGACTTCGTAAGTTTCCATGACTGTTTCGCGAATGACACTTTGTAGAATCACGAAAACCATTTGTACACATCAATAAAAAAAAAAGGAGAGTTTCCAGAACGCCACCTTGAAGAAAAAATACAGTGCAGAGCAACAAATGCTCAAAACGAAGAACTGCTCTACTTTGTCCAACTGACTTTTGGGGTGTTAAAGTGCACCGCCAATCAGTCTAGATGACGGTTTAACTCCTCCAAATGCCACTGGCGCGTCACAGAGACCTTAGGCTCAATGGGTCATTTTCGTATTTTTTTTTTCTTGCCTCGTGAAGAATCTGAATACTGTTTATGTTCTTCTAACTTCGTTTACTTGCTTATCTTCCTTGGACACCTCTATAATTTTGGGAACTCTATTCAACAACGTTTTCTGATCCTCTTCCTATTTCTTCGCACCACCGTTCCCTTTCATTTTCAATGGACTTTCCGCAACGGCTACGTAAAATGACAAATCACCATTTCGCACTATAAACTACGAATAATCGAGATACATTCTGCTTCTCGACGCATTTTCCGATAGTACGGGATGACGTACAGTGGGTAGGTGAGACCGGGCAATACCGTCACACCAGGCAATAACGATACCACGGTTTTCTCAGCTCAATAGTTCTGCAGTCAGAGGGAGGCAGTGCTGCAGCGTAGCGGACGATTCCAGAAACTGGCCGACAAGTTCTTGTATATGAGAGTCTTGCAAAGCGGCTCAACATTGATTTTTATTAAATTTTGATGTTATTTTTTGTTTACGTTTAAACTGAGGTAAGCGTTAATTTTTTTAACTGTAGGAACTATAATGTACGTAGATACTATGTTTTCTAGTGCCTCTTCTAGCACGGGTTGTGCAACTTTCCTAGCATTAGCAAAGCCATTGAAGTCTACTCCGGAGTGGCCGAACGGTTCTAGGCGCTTCAGTCAGGAACCGCGCGACCGCGACGGTCGCAGGTTCGAATCCTGCCTCGGGCATGGATGTGTGTGATGTCCTTAGGTTAGTTAGGTTTAAGTAGTTCTAAGTTCTAGGGGACTGATGACCTCAGAAGCTTAGTGCTCAGAACCATTTGAAGTCTGCTCTCTCCCATGATGTCAGAGTAGCTTAATATTGATAGATAAATGTGGCACAATATCGACAGGGTGTCGATATTTCCTACTCTCGAAATTTCACAAAAAGTTTGTTTACACTTAACTAAGGCTTTATATCCAAATTATAAATGCAAGGACAAGAAAAAGAAAATCAGAGAGGGCTACAAGGACTCAAGACACCGTAAAAAGTGCATTAAGTTCACTGAAGCCAGGGGGATCACGAAACAGCGTATTGTAGGAGCTGACATTCCAAAATTACAATTAACTATCGATTAAAACCACTTTCTGACAAGAGATTTTCCTGGGGGAAAAGGTCTGTTCTTACGCCTTAACAAGAATTAGGCAACCATGTTACTATAGTGGCGCAATTATTCTATGGCATCTCCCTGCTTACGTTTCAACGTATCGTCTATGAGGTTGGCGACAAACTAGGCCTTAAGCACAACTCGAATAAAATTTCCAAAAGAGCTGGAGAAAATTAAGTTTCTGGTCTTCAAAGCAGAAAAAATAGCTTAAAATAACTGTCAGCAGCAAGTCTTGACAGAGTCCTAGGTTTAAATAAAACTGAAGATCATTTGTTTTCATTCATCTAGAACATTATTTTCTAAAAACATGATGTGTACGTATTTTAATACATATTAAGGTAATAAAATATGCAACTTTCACAGAACAGAAATTTTGTTCCGTCTATATGAAATACTGTTGGTATAACCCTGTGTAGATATTATCCACGTACTAGTTGCAATACCGACGCTTTGCAGACTTGAGACAATTGTGATATAGCTGCGAAGGTACTCGTAATTTTTTCGATTTTTCTGGCACCGCTAAGCGCCTAACATTTCTGCGTCACGCAGGGTGCCATGAGGTTTTCGAGGAAGTGACAGAACCCTAGACAAGTGGAAACGGCTCTTAATATAGTAGTTCTCTGTGAAAACTTGAAAAAAAAACGATATTTTTTTACTAAAATGTTCTCCGGGACGTCTAAATTGTTGCATTGTTCCTCCCAAGTTCGCCAGAAACTCAGTTATCGAGTTGGAAGGTGATTTGTGAAAAATTGTCTCAGGAAACTGTGTCCGAAAATCATTCACATAGTGAAAATATAGTGCCAGCTGATAATTTCAACGATGGCCTAAAAGACATTACGGGAGTTATAAACGTGCGCGAACATGAGCTCGGACCAGCCTGTTACAAAAGGCGACAAAAAAGCGCATCTAGCGAGCAGAGCAGCGAATGACAGAAGCTGCCAAAGAGGGCCGCAGGACCACCACGGCCTCGAAGAATATGGAGGAAGGCCTCCTCTCACACCTGGAAGGATTGCTGTATGGTCAAGGGATTGCTCACTACAGCTGTGTTTAACTTGGCCACAAAAAATGTTCAAATGGTTCAAATGGCTCTGAGCACTATGGGACATCTGTCGTCATCAGTCGCCTAGAACTTAGAATTACTTAAACCTAACTAACCTAAGGACATCAAACACACCCATGCCCGAGGCAGAATTCGAACCTGCGACCGTAGGGGTCATGCGGTTCCAGACTGAAGCGCCTAGAACCGAACGGCCACACCGGCGGGCCACAAAAAAATGTGACCCAAATCTTTAAATGAGTTTTTCCCTGAAATTTCTTGTTTTTCAAATTGGCCAGGAACATTACTTCGGAACGGTTCATACGATTTTGATAGACGTTTTGCGATGTTTTCAAAACAACCGCTCGCTCGTCGAAGGATCAGTTACCTGAAGACTGGAAAGTTGCACAGGTCACACCAATAATAGAAAGTTGCACAGGTCACACCAATAATAGAGGAAGGAAATAGGAGTAACCCGCCGAATAACAGACCCATATCACTAACGTCGATTTGCAGTAGGATTCTGGAACGGATATTGTGTTCGAACATTACGGATTGCCTTGAAGAAAACGATCTATTGGGAAGCAGCCAGCACGGCTTCGGAAAATATCGCTCTTGTGACACACGAAGTAATGAGTGCTATCGACAGTGGATGTCAGATTGATTCCCGATTTCTATACTTTTGACACAGTTACTCAAAAGTGACGTCTAATCAAGTTGCGTGCCTGTGGAGTATCGCCTCAGTTGTGCGACTGGATTCTTAATCTCCTGTCCGAAACGCCAATGTTCTTAGTAACTGACGGGAAGTCATCGAGTAAAATAGAAGTAACATTTGACGTTCCCCAAGGAAGTACTGTAGGTCCTTTGCTTTTCCTGATCTACAAAAACCACGTAGGAGACAAAATGAGCCCTGTTGATAAAGAAGATGATGATAATGATGATGATGATGATGTCATTAACCTTTTGTAAACTCGTCAGATGATCAAAACCAACTGCAAAATTATCTAGACAGCATATCTGTACGAGGGAAAAGTGGCAATTGACTCTGCCTAAACAGAAATGTGAGATCATCCAGTAGCAAAAGGAACCCGCTAAATTTCGGTTACACGATAAATCACACAAATCCAAAGGTTGTAAATTGAACTAAATACTTAGTGATTACAATTACGAATAACTTGAATTGGAATGGTCGCACAGATGATGTTGTAGGCAAAGCAAACGAAAAACTATGATTTATTGGAAGAACGCTTAGAAAGTGCGTCTACTAAAGAGACTGCTTACACCAGTCTTGCCGCCCTCTTCTAGGGTACTGGTGTGCAGTGTGGGATCCGTGTCTGATGTAATTGACGGAAGTCATCGAGAAAGCTCAAAGAAGGGTAGCTCGTTTAGAATTATCGAGAAATTGGGGAGAGAGTACCACAGACATGACACGAGAACTGTGGTGGCAATCATTGAAACGGCGCTTTTCGTAGCGGGAGCATCCTCTCGTGAAATTTAAATCACCAACTGTCTTCTCCGACTGCGAAAATGTTATGTTGGCGTCCAGCTACATAGGGAGGAAAAATCATAATAACAAAGTAAGAGAAATGAGAAGTCGCACATTAATATTAAAGTACTAGTTTTTTCCGCGGGCAGTTCGAGAGTGGAACGGTAGAGAAATAGCTTGTAGGTGGTCCGATAAACTCTCTGCCAGGCACTTACTCATGAATTGCAGAGCTATCACGCAGATGTAGATCTAGATGATGATGTTGATTCGTTTGTGGGGCGCTCAACTGCGCAGTTATCGGCGGCCGTCCACAGTCCAATCCAGTCAATTACTTTCGAATACATTATGGGAGAGACGGTGATCAAAGTGTTACAAATATTTACTATCAAAAACAGTCCTGATCACAATTTATTTACTACGGTGACCGGTTTCGACCACTACTGTGGTCATCTTCAGACCAATGTGTAAGAACCTCCTTCTGATGGAGAATCACTACTGATTCTCCAGCCGAAGGAGGTTCTTGTTCATTGGTCTGAAGATGACCACAGTAGTGGTCGAAACCGGTCACTGTAATAAATAAATTCTGATCAAGACTGTTTTTGATAGTAAACCAATCTAGTCACTCTCAGAAATGATTATGATGAAATGATGAGGGCAACCAGTCCCCGAGCAGAGAAAATCGCCAACCCGGCCGGGATACGAACCCTGGACCCCGTGATGTAGATCTAGAAGTTTATTTTCGGTGCACGCTTATGTCTCGATTTTGTGGCGGAAAAACTGACATTTGTTTCAACACGCCACTATTTTGTTAGAACCTAATATTTTTCAAGTACGCTATCTACGCTGATAGAACATACATATGGGAAATGACGTGCACAAAATTGTTTTGTTACAGGTGCAATAGGAGGTTTTCGGGAATTCGCGCTAGTGACCAATGTTCCGGCAGCAAGGGGTCCTTCCATCTGGTGAAGCGGTTACAGGGAGTGTCGAATGTAGACACAAAAATTTCGTAACAACAAAAGTGTGAGGAATGGAACTTTATCATCAGACTTTGCATTAAATTTTAATTTTCTTGAAAAAAGTAAGATGATCATCTATTTTTCATGCTTCGAAAGAGGGCTACCCCCGTAAGGCGTTGGTATTCCTTCGGTGTCCCCTGTAGCGGCTTCAGGTGTCCACATTTGCGCAGATCGTCCCCCAGCAGGACGGTAGAGGGAGGAGGTGGGTGGTGGAAGGGGGCGTAGCGGGGTTGGGGGAGAGGAGGCTAAATGACGACTGAGGCTGCCCCCGGGTGGCGACGTGCGCGCGTGGCGAAGTGATGTGTGCGGCCGCTTTATCTGGCCTCGCACGACAGGTGCGTCCGACTGCCGCGCCGGTGCGTGTCTTCAGCCACGCGCCGTTTGTCTGCGGCGCCGGCGGAGGTTCTGCAAACTAGGAACGCACGTCGTCCTCGCTGCCTCGAGTTTCAGGAGTGCGTCTTGTTAGCGCTGCTACAGGACTCCGAGCTCCATTACCTAGCATCGCCGGCTTCCCAACAAAGGAGATCTGTGTCTATCGCCTGGTTGTCGCGCCTCGCTCGTTTAGGCAAATGCTGGGCTGGTTCTCAATCACCAGTACGGGAAATACAGTACACTAAAGCTCCGTACTAAAAAGCCTCCGGATGCTCAAAGGTACCGACCGACCGCCGTGTCATCCTCTGCAGGCTGGCACCATCGAGTATGAATATGGAGGGACGCGCAATAAGCAAACCCAGCTCTCCCGGGCTGTTGTCAGTTTTCGTGACTTGGAGCCGCTACTTCGCGGTCAAATAGCTCCTCAGCCGGCATCACGAGACTCAGTGTACGCCGGTAGGCCGACATCGCATGTCGGTCCGGATGGTCACCCATCCAACTTCCAGCCACGCCCGATGGCACTTCGGTGATCTGATGGGAACCATTGAAACACGAGATAAAAATAGTTGAAATACGGAAATACACAGAAGACAAGTTCAAGTGATTCACCGACGGGTGGCGCAAGCACTCTGGCCCTTTATTCTCACGAAGTAATGAGTGTAATCGACAGGTAACGTCAAACTGATTCCACATTTCTAGATTTCCAGAAGGCTTTTCGCACCACTTCTCACAAGTGACTTCTAATGAAAACGTTTGACTATGGAGTATCGTCCGAGCTGTGCGAGTTCGTTCGTAACTTCCTGTCAAAAAAAAAAAAAAAAAAAAGTTTGTGAAATCTTATGGGACTTAACTGCTAAGGTCATCAGTCCGTAAGCTTACACATTACTTAACCAAAATTATCCTAAGGACAAACACACACACCCATGCCCGAGGGAGGACTCGAACCTCCGCCGGGACCAGCCGCACAGTCCATGACTGCAGTAGCGCCTAAGACCGCTCGGCTAATCCCGCGCGGCTCCTGTCAAAAAGATTGCCGTTTGTAGTCACTGACGGAGAGTCACTGAATGAAACTGACCTCATGTCTGGCATTCTTCAAGGAAATGTGCACTTTTCTTAATCTATATAGACGATTTATGGGACAATCTGGGCAGCCCTTTTAGATTATTTACAGGTGTTGCTGTCCTTTACCGTCTAAGAAACTCGTCAGAAAATCAAAATCAATAGTAAAATGATTTGGAAAAAATATCTGCATGGTGCGAAAAATGGCGTTGGATCCTGGACAATAAAAAGTGTGAGGTCCTTCAACAGAAATCAGTTAAATTTGAAGGTTCTCGATTCAACTAAATCCTAGAGATAACGATTACGAACGATTTAAATTGGAATCATTACACAGAAGATGTCGTGCGATAGATGGACCAAAGAGCGCGTTTTATTGCTAGAACACTTAGAAATTGTAACAAATCTTATGAAGAGACTGCCTACACTACGCTTCTACGTCGTGTTCTGGAGTGCTGCTGCCCTTGTATCCTTACTGACAGAGTACATCGAAATAGTTCGAAGAAAGACCGGCCGTTTTGTATTATCACAATATAGGTGAGGCAGTGCCACTGATATGAGACTTAGGGTGGAAAACATCAAAAACAAACATGATTTTTCGTTGCGGTAGCTCTTTGCGACAAATTTCAGTCACCAACTTTCTCCACCGAATGCGAAAATGTTTTGTTAATTCCAGCGAACATGGGGAGAAACGAGCATCGTAATGAAATGAGAGGAATCAGAGATCGCAAAGGGAAGATTAAGTGTTTGTTTTTTTCACGTACTATTCGAGAGTAGGACGGTAGAGAAACAGGCTAAAAGCGGATCTACCAATCACTTAAGTGTTCATTGCAGAGTATTTATGTAGATGTAGATGCAGATGTAGATGTAGATCACGTACGACGGGATATATGCTACGAAGCAAATAGTGGAACTGACTGGGTTGCTCTTTTTGGGGACGGTGATTTCTGACGGTAATAGTTGTTTTATAGAAATTAGAAATCCGGCGTTTTCCTGTGTCAGCAACGAAGGTGCTGCGAAAGAAGTAATAGCGACCATGTTCAGCAAATGAAGAAATGTTCTTCCACCTATCTAAGGATCTGAAGAACGTCCCCGAACCTCGAGAGCCTCCAGGGAGTAATTCTTAGCGGCACTGGCTCCTGGAGTTCTCAGTTTGTTCTCTGATAAGTATAGTTTTATTATCACTAGAGTGGAGTGGTCGCACTTTTGCCATTTAGGATACGTTTGTTTCTGAAGATAGGTAGCAGCACTGCATAATTATGACTTCAGGTAGCCCTTGCTAAACTTGTGTTGAAGAACGCGTACGTGAACGACAAGACTACGAAGATGTTCGCAAAAATCTTTTGTCCGTAGAGGGAGGTTTCTGAGAGCCTGGCAACAACTAAAAGAGGTAAAACACCAGTAAAATGGGCATAGAGGAGCGTCGTGAGAGGAACGAATCAGTTTGTCCAATAAATAAATAAAAGAACAACAGATAGAACAAAGAAAAATCTTCTAGGTCGTATAATGAGATGAAAATACACAGAATAGAAGCGTTTGAAGACGAAATATTGGTCCAGATTATCCGATGTAAACCTAGAAAAGAATTCAGTGGATATCTGAGGAAGATATATGGTTAGCAGATCATGAAAATAGGAGCAGACGCACAACGAAGTAGTCGCACAGTTAAGGCTTGGTATTTAGACTAATGGTGATGATGGAATGGTTGTAATGGGGTAAGTGCGACAACGATGACTCGTTTGAAGAACTAAGCGGCAACATTCACACACTAGACCATGAATTGGCGTCATTCAGAAATGCATGTTCACTGATTATGGACCACAAATATCCCTCTCTTTAGTTCCACCCTCTTTCGTCGCAGGGGACATTTCCTGGCCCTTGGAAGAGTGACTCTTTCTATACATTCCACCCAATAATCGTTACTTGATAGTGACTACACAGCAGTAAATTTTAATAACGTAACGACGAACTCCATGACTGTCACAACCTTTTTTTTCTTATTTTTTTTAAAGTTACTTTTCTCACTAACTTACTGGATTCGTTTTCTGGGTATTTGTGATTACGCACAATGACTTTTACCACCTTGAGGGACCCCCTCCAGACGATGACGTTCTTACATGCCTCTGAACACAAATTCTGGCTTCAACTTCAGGAACAGTGGTTACGACATTCTAGTGAGACAAAGAAAAAGCAGTAGCACTTAACATTAGACGCTACTCAACATGATACAGAAATGAAAACAACGGAGTTTTCCTGCGACATTACAAATAAGCTTTTGTTACTGCTGCTTGTTTCCTGAATTCCTGTGAAAGAGCGCGAACTCGTGTCTTAGACACAAAAGCAAGTTAATAAAGTGTTTAACAACAAGCGTAATTTTTATACATGTAACTACTTTCTACAATGCAGCTGATTTCGGCATAATGAAAATTGCAACAAATTACCGAACTCCTAACTTTTTTAATGATAACAACCACAGGCTTTTTCCAGAGGGATCATTGCAATGAGCTTTACATACTTCTCTAGCAACTAAAATACACGTATTGCACGTAAACTTGAAATTTCCGTCATTCGTAAGTATATGTGTTCGCAATTAAGGTGGAAAGTAGTAATGGTATTTCTTCATACTGCACATTGGCCGAGCGGTACTAGGCGCTACAGTCTGGAACAGCGCCACCGCTACGGTCGCAGGTTCGAATCCTGCCTCGGGCATGGGTGTGTGTGATGTCCTTAGGTTAGTTAGGTTTAAGTAGTTCTAAGTTCTAGGGGACTTATGACCTCAGAAGTCCCATAGTGCTCAGAGCCATTTGAACCATACTGCACATTTCTCATGAACTACAGGCAGTAGGCTAAATTAAATATTGCAGTTACAAATTTCGTCAGCAGTCTAGATAATTATATTTTCTTGGTTATTAATCGCAAGTGTTCAAGTTGGAATCATCGTCCTTACTACTTCAGCTTCCTTCTGAGGGAACTTCACTGAGGTGCTAACGAGGTCAGGATGCTTGTTTCCAACGCTGAAGGACGCAATCCAGCCCACACTGTAATTAGCTGAAGTCTTGACGCTGAAGCTTTTCGCTGTACATTTTCTACTAATAAAGAAACACATAAATATTTTAAGACAGTGCGAGCAGTTTTTTTAAAGTACTAAAGCTAGTGATGACGCCTTTTCCAATTTTTTGTGTAAAAGTGAATACTTAGCGAATTAACTTCTCCCGACGAGCGGTGGTTAACTCGTGTTTTCCGTTCATCATCTTTTCTCCTGCCTGTCAACTTGCGGCAGTATGAGGAAAGTAGAAGATACCAGGGTGTTAGGACCACTATGCCGACACCCTGAGTGGAGAAACAAACTTAGTGCACATTTGCCAATTTACAACCATCCACAACCTTCTAATTTTTTTATATAGTATTACTATTTCGCTGTGACAGAATAAAGCTGCTAGTATCATTATTTCCAGAAGGTAAATTATAAAATATTTAGCTGCCCCCCCCCCTTTTCGCAAGAATTTCAGAAATGTTTGTTACATATTGGCCAATCTACGAACGTGTGTGTCATGAGGTACGCATTCTCAGTGGGTGGGGATGACGGAAGCTACGCTTGCATTTGACATTTGTGGCACCTGTATTTCAGATTAGCAACTACAGCGCTATTTGCGCAGAAGACGTCAGAACCTTCACATCTAAAGTACCTAAAATCTCAAGCTTACTTGTTACTCAAAATATGGGAGAATAAATCGTTTCTTACATGATATCGGTAAAATGCAGTTCATTTGAGCGTAGAATGTCTAACCAAAATACTTGCTATAAACCGACAGCGCGTTATCACCACAATAGAGCAATTTTTACGGTTTACTTCTTTTTATTTTTTATTTTTGTCCCCCGAAGCTGTGATGCCACGAACTTCTAGACCACTGACGATGGTATGTCAGCGTTCTCTGGAGCATTCCTGATCAGGATGCACGGTTCGAACTTAGCGATTTCGCTGAATCTTTCAACACACACCAAAATTCTTTCGTAAAACCGTGTCATCACTACGTTATTTCTCTCCTTTAACGTTGTCTCATCGAGAGCAAGTGACTGTCGCTATGACTAGATCAGTTAACGCTAAAACTACGTGAATGAGCGCAACACACATTCTCAATCTCCAAGTTGCGTTCACGTTATCATTTCCCGAACGGCGTGTGACAAATATAGAAAAGTGAGCATCAGAAATGTTACAGTGAAGATAACTTCGTACGACAGTTGGTGTTTCTGGTTCAGCACCCTTCGTAAGGGTGAACTTTAAAACACTCATGGAAAAATGTATTGAAAGATTTTCAGACGAATGTTTCCATTTGTTTTATGTAGGGCTCATTATTTTTTATTTTCCAAAAACGATTAATTTCTTATTTAGGACGCGCAGAGGAAAGTCTAGCCAAAGGTAGGAGACATAAAACGTACAAACCAGCGCCGAATGCTTCGTCACTTGTTTTTGTTATCTGTAAACCAACAAGCTCGGTATAGTTTGCACAAACACGTTTCCGCTTGTCTTGTATATTGTGATTTCGTACGCTAAACAGGTGTAGGGCTGCTTTTCCGCGAGTACTTCACCATGCACAAAACACTGTACACTGAGAAAAGGCGGACCTTTCAAACCTTTTACTTAAATTTCGTTCTTCGTCGTTTTTCTGTGCCGAATAGGACACAGTATTACAAAAGAACATTTATATTTAGGTAATAACAGGAAAATTCCTCCGATTGGACATTTGTAGTAATTTCAAAAACCGACTCTTGCGTGAATGAAGATACTTGTTTCTGTTCGATAAGACTGGGCGGGTTGTTGAGGGTGAGACTAACAACAGAACCACTGTTCTTATCATCGCTGGAACCAAATTAGTACAATCGTCCGTTCATTCTTCTCAATATAACGACTCTCATGCGAAAACAGGCATTTAGGGCTCACGGAAGGCAATCTAGACTCGCCACTGAAGACGTAGAGACCGCTTTTGTGACTCCTCAGCGTAGTGTTTGTTTCTGCCCGCCACTAGACATTAGAATAACACACACGCAGCACCACAGACGTATACGAGACACTGGCAGCCGTATTTAAATGTTTGCCGAGAACATTACTTCTCACGTGGCTTCTTAGACAGCTAAACATGCCGGGCACGTTCTTAGACTAGAGAGAGCGCGCGCACGCTTGTTTAAGCCAGCGGTTTTCTCGAATAAGGCAGACACTAATTACTTCCACTATTAGGCTAACCTCTGTGCATTACTGCCAGCGGAGCTAGTTAGGTAAGAATTCAAAGACAGCGCCGTGCCTCAACGCAAAGGTACATCACTGGAAATTGTCGCCGAGTTGGGTGACACACACACTGACTGCGAGTAATAATGTTGACACGGCTCGGCCCGATGATATCTCGCACGCAATGATACGAATGTGGGACTAGTAAGACACTCTGATGACACGAATCACGTGAAATATTACTTACTTCACCTAATTTCATTCAACTGTGTGTTACGTATTATGCTGTAGGGTACTTCTACGCATTCTACTGCGATGATATTAACCTAAAAGTGTTTGCGTACTTTGTTTGAGCAACTTTTAAAGGATTTCGGGATTCTAACTACCATTCGCACAAGATTTGTGATGCATAATAGAGATTCATTCGTAACAAACTACGACATTCGTTCAGTAATCCTAGCGACTTAAATAGGTCTTCCTCCTACATCGTACAGAACCTTGTGGACCAAATTGTAAATTGTGTTTTCATTACGTATCGAATAGAAATGAAAAAAAAAATAAAAAATGTAGCGATTCCCAGCAGCTATTCAAATGTTATGCGATTACCTTTCTTTGCAGTAGTTCAGACGCTATCGCTGATTCTAATACTTGTACGTGCATGTAAAATTTCTTCTGATTTTCATATTTTTTTTAGGAATAAAGAAATGATAGAAGTGGATTTAATCAATATTCTGTGAATAAATATTTATCGGTATTCTTGCCACTTGACGTTCGTTTGTACACTTTCAATGACCTACTCTGTCATCACCGCTGTCGTTCTAATACGCCATGAGGTACTGTTGTTAATAGTTGGGCGAATGATTTAACGGAGAGGGAAGGGTGCGTCGTCGAAAGTTTGAGCGCACGAACAAATCCGTCGCACCAAGAAAAACAAGACAAAATTATCCAAGAATATTTGCCGCGGAAAACTACGTTCTCATAATATTATGTGATCTACGCACGTCGTGACGTTTTTTGAGGAGGTGACTTCGGCTTTGACCGGCACGAGAGGGCCAGTGGAAAACAAAACCGAATATTTACACATTGTCTGATGCTGTTTCCCAGCTGAAATATTTACCTCAGCAGGTGTTTCGCTCACGAGAATTTCCATGAAGTGTTCACTGGACGTAAAATGATTTCTACAAGATTTAGCGATGGACAAACGAGCCGAAGCCTAGGAGGCGCAGACGCAGAACTTTTGGAAGAAATTACTACTGCGACGCAGCGACATTCTGTGAGCAGGCAACTTCGGCTGTGGTTGTCCCCACAGTATTTACGACAGTAGGTGTGGCGGTAGATAACAGTCATTTCTTGTTTTCCGTAAAGATGTTATGGCTCGCAGACAGAAAGTTTTGTTTAAATAACACTGTCATCGCTGAGACAGAAGCGTATTCTTGAGAACTTGGCAATTCTTATTTTCTATGGAGGAAAAAAAATGTCAGCAACATTGGGAAAAATGTATATGCCCAGTGGTTGAATCTCAGAAACAGAGGTTCCGGTACTGTGATCTGTTGTTTTTGAAACTTACACTTCTTAAAACGTTACTTCACCACTCTTCTGCGTATTTTAAAAGTGTGAATACAACACTTGCTTTGCATCTCTTCAGCCTCAGTGAAAATGCTATCGCACCACCTCTCAAAATCTGCGGTTCTGATTTAATTTCGTCAGAGATACCGGTATGGCATACCGGTGCATACCGTCACAAATTAAGCACTGTACACACCTAACTGGCAAGTATGTTGAAGTGTAAATAACGCGGTTTTGAGACAAAAAGGCGTAAGTTGCAGTCATGGGGAGTTATTTAACTACCTCGTACAGGTGTTAGCTTCAGGGCAAAAGACACGGGATAACGTGTACCGACAAGGTTTCGTGATGAAGAAACGCAGTTGGAGATGCAAAGTGACGCAGTATGTTTGTGAGCAGATAACTTCGGCGCAGACTGGTGCCATGGGAATGAAGAATTTACATGGACAGATGTGGCGCACGAGATTTCAGGGGAAGTAAATTTGCACTTTGTAACGGATCCCGACAAGGTTTCGTGATAAGTGTGGGTCCAGATACGGAGTCCAGCAAGGAAGCGGCGGCGTGCGACTCACCTGCTATGGCCATCCACGGGTAGAAGGTGTGGTTGGTCGGCTGCTGGTGCACCACGGCCGGCTGCGCGACGGAGCTGTTGATGGAGCATTGGTTCCAGGAGCCGAGCGTCCCGCCCCCGGGAGCCGATGCCCTGCCGCCGGACGCCGCCCCCGGAGAGGCGGCGGGGTCTCCGCCGACGAGTCCCGCGTAGCCCGCGGCCGCGCCGCCCCCGGCGACGCGCGAGTCGGGCGTGCAGGCGGCGGGCCGCACGGGGGCGCCCACGAGCCCTCCGCCCCCGGCGCCGCCGCCCGCGCCGCCCCCGCCTCCACCGCCGCCGCCCGCGCCGCCGCCGCCGCTCTGCCACACGTCCTTGGCGGCGGCGACGACGGCCGCGTAGCCGTTTTGGTGGCCGCCGCCCCCGGCGCCGCTGACGGGCGTCGTCGCCTCCGACTTGCTGCAGTCGGGCTTGCCCGCGCTGTAGTTGGCCACCGCCTGCGGGTCGCCGGCGCCCGCCGCCGCCCCCGCCGCCCCCGCGCCGCCGCCGGCGCCGTACAGCTTGCACGTGGCGGCGGCGATGCTGGCGTCGTAGGGCGAGTCCTGCGGCGGGCGCGCCGCCTGGTGCAGCCCGTGGTGGTGGTGATGGTGGTGCTGTGAAGACGTGTACGGCGACATGCCCAGGCCGAGCGGGAAGCTGCGGTAGGCGGCGGCGGCGGCCGCCGCCGCCGTCTGGTCGTGGTGGTGGCCGGGCCCTCCGCCCCCGGCCGCCCCCGACGCCGCCTGGTGGTGGTGCGCCCCGTAGAAGCCCGACTGCTCGAAGTACGAGTTCATCGTGGCGAAGTCCGTCGCGGATCTGTCGGGCTCGGCGACTGCGGGGAGCGAAACGAAGTCGCTCCTCGGCGGTCTGCCTTGGTACAGTGAGAAAATTTTTCCGGCTCGCGCGAACCCCGAGTCAGTGACCTCCCCTCCTCGTCAGCGCCGATCCCCGAAGAGCTGGCGCGCCTTCAGGGCTCCCTCCGGTAGCTTCTGGCTGCCCTGCTGCCGGAGACACTCATACAATTCTCACTGGGAGTCTTCTCTCTCCGCCGTTCACGCCGTCATTGAGACGACACTGAGCAGTCGGTGGGCCCCTTCTTGCCGCTGTCGACAGCCGCCGAGAGACTTCTGCCTGGAAGGGGGTGTGGCTGGCCGCTCTGACACACACACCGCACTGCGATTCACGTTCGCGTCTCAGTTCCAAATCAAACACCAGAGCTCACCACCAAATAAACAGCAACTCTTCCACGGTGCCACAGAATTTCTGCCGGAACAGTGACACGAACCCAAAAGCACAGTTCTTAGAAACCGACGTCAACAAAACTGCTCCTCAGTACTGAGTCACTCGCCGGGAGCGGAATAAAAGCAGTGGTAAGCGACTGTCACAGTAGTCGAGAGCTGGGCTCGTGGTGACACATGGTGGCACTGTTTACACCTCGCGACAAGTCCTCGCCGAAGCACTCCGCGATCGGCAACATCTGCCACAGCAAGCAAGACGCTTCCACAGCGGAGGGGGGAAAAACAAAAAAGGAAAACGACGGTCGTAATCAAACAGTATTTCACTGCAAATGTCTCCCTCTTCTTTCTGTCTTTTCTGTTTTCTCTGCTGAGAGCCAGACAGGAAAAACAAACACTTTGTCACGCGGCTGAGACTACTGTCACTGGCAGTTCGGAACGTGTGCAGTAGTGTAGAGTGGCGGTAGAATTCACACAGCTTCAACCAGTTTCCATCACAGCCAGCAGTCACCGACGCCGCGAATAAACCGTGGAGTTTCGCAAGCAGCTTCCCTCCAACTCGCAATCAGTTGTCTCAAGAGTCCGTGGCTGGTATTTTAATTGTTATGACAGCAATAAAAAAATGAGTGACTATTAATGTAGACACACCTCTTTATAGTCCATAACGACGTGATAATTGCGATAATTACGACGTATTGCGGCCGACACAGCGTAAAAGTTTATGCAGTAGTAATAACAACAATAATTGCAGTATTTTATTGTTATTGTTTGTTATTATCGCTCAGGGACGTCAAAAATGTGAGTGTCCTCGTTTTATAACAGCTTCCGCGATTCACAACTGTGGTACTGCTCCACTGTGGAGGTCGTGCTACTGTGCTCTGTCTGCGACTAGTAGCGTCGCTATGGACCCGACGTTTTAGAACACGTAAAATCGTCACTGTTTTTATTATTATTATTATTGTTATTATTTTCGCCTCCCCTCCAGCGATGTGGGCGGAGGAGGCAGTGAGTTGGCCGTGCTGTCTCGCCGGCAGCAGTCGGAGGTGCCCGGAATGGGAGCGTCGACGCCGTCGTCGTCGTCGCCGGCGCCGTCGGAGAGCGCGACCGCTTCGCTTCCTGTTGCGACTGCACAGCACACAGCACTGCGATGGCGTTCGCCTGGCACGCGCGCACGCACAAGACTGAATCGGCGCGGCGCCGGCGGTGAGGCATAACCCGCCCCTGCCGCCCCTATCGGCCCCCCACCGCCGCCGCTATCACGCCGGTAGCCGGCGGCCGCCCCTCCGCCCCCCTGCCCCCGCCGGACCCAACCTTCCTCCCCCTCGCCCCCTCACCCGGCAGCGCCAGGCGCCACTCCATCCCCACCACGCCGGCACCTCCGCGTCTCCGGCGCGCGCGCTGCGTTCGCGTGCTGGGCTGTCCGTCCGTCCGCTTCGCTACCTGCCGGCGTATCACCCCCTGTGTGGGGGCGTGCGTCTCTGTCTGTGTGCGTCTGTGTCGATCTATCTCCGTCCCTCCCTGTGTTGGTGACGTACTGTGTGAGACAAGTGTTGACAGGCCGGCTCTGAGATGTGTGACCCGTTTCTTATCGCTCCCGCTTCTGTGACAAATTTCGGCGGGTCGTGAGCAGCTGCAGTCTGTACAGTCCGGCGGCAGCTACTGAGGTTGGATTCCTGCCGGGAGCGATAATTTTCACCTGTGTTGAGAACTGTGCAGTCGGTAGGTACACGCTTTTCTTCAGGAGGGAAGTTGTCATCTACGCAGCACTAAATCGTATTTGTTTAACAGGGGTAGTTTCGGTCCTAAGCCCATCCTCAGGCACCAGAATATTTTTCTTTTCAAGTACGAGAGGAACAGCAATCTCTCGCTGCCTTCGTGAGGTACTGCTAGATGTTCTTGCGCGCGCGCCCGTGTGTCATATATTTAACAGGATATAGTTTCGGTCCTAAGCCCATCCTCAAGCACCAGAATATTTTTCTTTTCAAGTACGAGAGGAACAGCAATCTCTCGCTGCCTTCGTGAGGTACTGCTAGATGTTCTTGCGCGCGCGCCCGTGTGTCATATATTTAACAGGATATAGTTTCGGTCCTAAGCCCATCCTCAAGCACCAGAATATTTTTCTTTTCAAGTACGAGAGGAACAGCAATCTCTCGCTGCCTTCGTGAGGTACTGCTAGATGTTCTTGCGCGCGCGCCCGTGTGTCATATATTTGTTTAACATGGGTAGTTTCGGTCCTAAGCCCATCCTCAGGCACCAGAATATTTTTCTTTTCAAGTACGAGAGGAACAACAATCTCTCGTTGCCTTCGTGAGGTACTGCTGCGCCCGTGTGTAGGCGCGCGCGCAAGAACATCTAGCAGTACCTCACGAAGGCAGCGAGAGATTGCTGTTGCTCTCGTACTTGAAAAGAAAAATATTCTGATGCCTGAGGATGGGCTTAGGACCGAAACTACCCCCTGTTAAACAAATATATGATTTAGTGCTCCGTGCGCGTGTGACAGGTGTTGAGATGTGGGCTCTGACATGTGGGCCTGCTCCTTATCGCAACTGCTTATGGGACAAATTTCGGTGGTCGGATGCAGTACTGTGTCTTCCATCTATACAGTCGGGCGGCAGCGTCCGCGCTTCTCGTGCCCCTGGTTAGACTCGAGGCAGGGACAATAATCTTCGAATAAATCATGACTAACTGAAATAGATGTATAGTTAAAGGCTACCCAGCCACTGACCTTCATCTGTGCGAATGCGCACAGGTTGCCCAAACTCTTACGGGAATCGCCAAAGCGTGCGCGAGTAATGAGTGAATGGGCGAATGTCTATAAGGTACATTACATATGTAGAATTGTGGACAGTTGGGAATGTGAGTCTCACGGAAAGCGTGCAAGGGATAAGTCCCTGCAGTCGCGCTATTCATCTGTGTCCTCGGTGGCTCAGATGGATAGAGCGTCTGCCATGTAAGCAGGAGATCCCGGGTTCGAGTCCCGGTCGGAGCACACATTTTCAGCTGTCCACATCGAAGTATATCAACAACACCTGTCGGCAGCTGAGGGTTTCAATCAGTCATCATTTATTCCAGGGAAAAGTTGCACGGGCAACAACAGTAATCTGTTCTTTCAAGAACATATATAAATAATCTTCGATTCTGGTGAGAACCGTCCGATCGGTACGTACTAGCGGCTTGAGATGCGCTAGCTCGTTGCGAAACCGCTGACAAAAGGGAACCATTAAGGATCGTGTGTGGAAGAACAAGAACCACTCTAGTGTGGGAGGCATATTTTAAAGTTGTAACTATGACAAAAATCGCAAAAAGGAAACTTTGACGGGCGGAAACGTCAGACTTGTTAAATGTTCTGGGCCATTATGTTTGGTCGGATCTATCTCTTATTGAAAACCAACGTTCTTAGAAAATATCTTCAAAGGGGGTTCTAGCTTTATCGGACGTCCGACGTTCTCCTTGGCTAGTTACTAACGTCTCTGACTTTGGCAGAAGTCAGGATGTGTATCGGACGTTCTTAAAAGTTACAATTCCCTCTGAAGATGTCCTCCGCATATGGGGACGAAACTTTGTGTTTCAATAAAGATTCATCTAACCACGACACACTATCCGTAACATTTTATTAAATCTCACGAACATAACAAAAATTATTTATTGTTATTGTTATTGTTGTTAGTATTATTGGTGCTGGTCTTCAGACATGATCCATACAGTCACCTTTCGATACATGACAAGCTACATATTATAGTGAGCAGCGGCTATCATAGTAAATAAAAAACATAACTACACACACACACAAACACATCCGCTCGCGTGAGCGTTCATGACTCACATTCCTATCATGCGATAAATGTTGAAAACATTCTCGGACTTGTTGCTACGTCGGTTCTAGATTAAACCTACAGCTTTCGACGACTACCACGTTCGCCTCCGTCAACTGCTCCAGACGACGTCTGTGGTGGTAATAATTGAAAGCTCGAGTTTTTACCAAGAACAGTTACTACAAGGAGTCCGAAACAGTACTTTACACAAGAGTGTCGTCGCGAAAAACTTGGTTCTCATATGAGAGAATATTTACGTTAATTTGTAGATACATTAACTAAATTATAATGCGTTCAGCCGCTAGGGAAGTTTTCGTATGGTTATATAGAGACACGTCATTCGTAGAGCCTTTATTCTGGTGGCAAGTGATCGACCTCAAAGCGCTAATAACAGTTTCATTACATGAAATATTTATTTAACCACGGGTAGTTTCGTTCCTAATCCCATCGTCAGACATAAAAATATTAATCTTTTCAAATATACAACAAACAGAACTCTTCCACTATGTAGATGACTTCCTAGCAACTCGCGCGCGCTTGCGCTTGCGTGTGTGCGTTTGCGCCCAAGTGTGAAACAAGTATTGTAAGGAAGGCTCTGGTATGTGGCCCCTATTGTGCGACAAATTTCGGTGGCCGAGTGCAGTAATCTATATCGCCTTGCTATACACTCCGGTGGCATGTTTAGTGTTTTCCGAGTGGAGGTCTCTGGTCGGGTTCCTTGTGGGGGCAATCATTTTTTGCCTTGTTGAGAACCGCGAAGTCGGTAGGTACAGGCATCAGGAGATGTCCAGCTTGCTAATCGTGAGTTTATTGCACATTTTCTTACAAAATGCCATCGTTAAGTGTGTGTGGTAGTAAGAATGAGGAAGCAGCCTTGTGATATAGACTTCGAAGTTACAACAGTATGTAAAATTCTGTAAAAAATACAGTTCCCTTAAATGAAATATTTATCTAACCGCAGATAGTTTTGGTCCTAAGCTAATGATCCCATTTTCAGACACCAGCATATTCTTCTTTTCCAATACGTGAGAAACAGCACTCTATCATGTTATCTTTTCGTTTTCGAGGATCTCTCTTCCGCAGTCGCAGTCTTGGAAGTAATATGAGAGTTATTCCGTCTTTGTGACTGTAGTAAACTCTTGCAATGCCGTGTGCTATAAATCGAACGCGTATAGAAAGCTTGAAAATAATGTGGGAGCAAAAATAGCTGACGACTGACGATTCTATAAATAAAACCGAAACCAGCCTGCTCTAAAAACAAAAAAGCTTCAACACAATCGCGAAAGACGGAATAACTCCAATAGCACGCTACTGCCGTGTCGGTGACGAGCTGGCGCATGTGTGTACATATGAGACAAGTATTGACAGGTCCTGTTCGTTACTGTGCATAGCTCTGTGACAAATTTCTGTGACCTGTCTATATAGTCTGGCGGCGGGGTTCACGCCTCGCAAGCGAGCGTCTCAAGGTGGATTCTTGATGGAAGCAGTAATTTTCACCTCCGGTGTGAAATGTGTAGTTGGTAGGTGCAGGTACAGGAAACGATCGGCTATGCGTCAGTGTGGGAAATTGTGACCGCCTCTTCGATTCTGATCAGGTGGAGAATTACATTGTGACATATTCAGGCATCTGAAGACGACCTGGTAATCAATCGAAACTGGAATGACACCCTAATATATTAAAAGACGGTTTCTGTGCTTCCTAAATCAGTATTTCTAGACTGTGTAAGTCTCTGCAAGTGCATTTATGTGACTGCATCGCTAAGAAACACTAATGTAAGGCTGATTTTAAAGTGATAAGACAACAATTTAATGACTAATTTAATCGTAAATAGTTTCGGCCCAAAACCCATCTTCAGACACCGGCTTATTCCGCTATTTAGATACGTGAGAATTAAGACAGGTATGCTAGCGCCTGAATACTGATCAAGTTAGATTTACATGAATCGTTCATGCCATGACATTGTGACCCATTACAAAATCTTTATGAAGAGTAGAAACGCCAGCTCTCACATTAGTCAGGAGAGTCAAAAAAGGATGTATATCTTTTTGTATACAACTTATTTGCATCCACAATTTATGATTCTCACCTCATCATTGCAAAAAATAGACAAAACAGAAAATAAATAATCTATAAAGAAGGTTCTAAGTGCCATACCGGGGCTCTGACTGGTTCTATGTGCCAAAAGGGAAGTCTTTGTTTCGAGAGGCATTAATACAAAAGCACTACGTTTTATTTGTGGCAATACAAGTACAGAAATATAGCAGTAATATTTTAACTTTTAGAACTGTTGCAAACAAAAACCATTCCACATACCTCCTTACAGGAGAACAACAAAGTTAATTTCAAGAAAAAATATTTTTAGTATTGACTCCTGGTTTTTACACACCTCCATCCTTCTGATTAGATGTTGCGAAATTTACTGCAGAATTACCTACGATGTTTAGGAAGAAATCACGTCATCGTCAACAGGTCTTTCCTCTTTTGACGATAATGATATTTTACCATTCTTCTGTCCACACTAATAATTTTTAATGACTACTTGAGATGGATGAGTATGAGACACATAGATGATAATATTTCAGCAACATATTTAAAACAAAAGAAGTCAGTTGTATACGCTGGAACTACATGAAATGGCTTTACAGTTTTAGCTGGTCGGAGTTTCAATCTTTTGCAGTTTTCACAAATTTCTAGTGTTGTTGTTGTTGTCGTGAGACACGAAGTTGTGTTTTGTGCAGCGGTTGGAAATATTACGAGTTTTACATATTGAAGTGCTGTACAGTATATTGTAACTACTTTGAAGAGATTTGTAATTCTTCAGGTAGAAAGTTTCATGGTGCGTAAAATTTTGTATATTTTTAAAAGTAGTTTCATAACGTTTAGCATGTTAACACGTACTTCATTCGTCACGCACCATCTTTTACCTCGAAGCGGAAAATGTTTTTACCACGGAACGCGTGATATTTTCAGATGAACAGTTTCTTCAATCTCTCAACAATTTTCTCTGTAACGAAAAATGTATCTTTTGTTAGTTGCCAATGTCTTCTATTACAAAGTGTTTTAAGCTTGTAACTGATTTTTGATAATACTTCGTCTTGATCTGATTTCACTTCCTAAGTATTAGTGTGCAGTAGAGTAATAATGTAGCACGTAGACTATTAAACACATCACGGTCACGATTTTCTCGGTTGCAACACTTTAAATTTGAATACAGTATGCGTTCGTAAGTACATGACTTCTTGGAAAAATCTAACCTTTTCGGAGTAATTTTTGTAATTTTAGAAAAATACTGCAGCAGGTATAAAGTGAATGCTATCGTTTGAAAATGGACCAGGAAAATGTATTAAAGTACTGTTACAGGAGTGGCTAGAGCCGAATGATTTGCCGGTTGGAAAAAAATCTAGCGACATCATGCAACATATTACCCAAGAACTCAGATGCACCGAAAACGTGATTCGTCAAAAAGTAGCATTAGAGCGCCTGAAATTTTCTCTCTAGACACACACGTATAAAGCAGCATTGTGTTTAAACCAACCTCTTGGTGAAGATTATCAAACCCTATATAAATTTTCCAGTCAATCGTAGTTTCGTGGAATGACAAGTTGCGCAGCTCTACCTTGAACAATATTCAGTTACTGGAAGAACTTTCTTGGTTCTCAAGTGATTGAACAGGAGAATTCCCGAAAAGGAAGGGCTTATTTTCCGTCTGTCGATAGGTATTTTTATCATTTGATGCTCATCGGTTTCGGTCAGTGTCGCGCATTGTCTGATCATTTCTCGTAGTTACTCCACGGTAAGCAGGCTTGACGGAATACTATCAGTTTCACTATGTGACAGTAAAACTCTGTAACTACGAGAAATGTTCAGAAGATGGACACACTGTGTGAAACCGGCCAGGTATTCCCACAGCGACGGCAAACGCATCACAGTACTTTCAGACATACACATCAGGGTTGCTGTATTATTCTGTCCTTTGTGTTGTACCTTTTGGCAGTTGCATATCATAAGCTTCTTAACTGTTGTGTA
Organism: Schistocerca serialis cubense; assembly: GCF_023864345.2. Lineage (NCBI taxonomy): Eukaryota > Metazoa > Arthropoda > Insecta > Orthoptera > Acrididae > Schistocerca > Schistocerca serialis. The sequence continues at coordinate 64,596,395 of NC_064649.1, read as the reverse complement.
GGTACTATCACAGGAAAAAAAAGAGATTGAAGGGGTAACACAAAATAACTCATAATTATATTTTCACTCTGTAACGAACCGGAGACCATTGCTCCCTTATAGCAAAATACTCAGAAAATATCTGTGAACAGCCTATGAAATTTTGTTTGTGAAGTTGGGGTTCACCCTCCGTATAATACTTAAGACTGGTAGGAAACGATCTTAGGTATAATGAGTTTCGGTTCGGCAGAATTAGGACACTGAAGAAAAGAAACTCATCAGTTACAGTCGGAAATGTGTTTTGAGTTATCATTACTGATAGCAGAAAGTAAAGTGCAAAATTTCCCGTTTAACAGTTGTCCTATTGTGTGGTACTTCATCTATTCTGAAATTCTCTTCCATCATCCTTTCTATCTACCTGTTATAGTGTCTACTTTAAAAAAATGTTTTGATGATGTGACTGCATTGTTACGAGGTGGCTTGACACCTCGTCCCGTCCGTTTTCTACTATGCTACTGCAGCCGTGAGAAAAAAAGTCCTCGCGCTATTGCAGGTGTTCATAAGTAGGACAAATAAGTGCTGTAGAATAGTATTAGACAGAGTATAACCCTGTGTGTCCAGATAGAAAACAGTGTTTTCCATTTTTCCTTCCACTCAATGCTGTGAACTAATGGTTCAGCACATCTCATCATACAATATTGTTCCTACTGATGCTTTGAAATAAATTTTATGAGTAAAATATAAAGATATGTACAGAATTACTGCCGATGTCAATCGTATGCAACAACCCAACATGGGAAAATATCTAACGCCGTCAAATTTACAAGTTAAAAGTACGTTGGTTGGTTAGGTGCTATTGATATCAGTAGAAATTTAGTACGTATTTCTGCACTTTACATAAACGTCTGAAAACGGTCATCACTGACTATAAACGGTATTATACGCTACTTTCAGGATCTGATACAGTAATAAGGAATCTTTTCCACGTTTCTGGATTGCTGTGGTCGATCAGCGTTACAAAACAACTTTTTTCACGTATCAGATGGATGATAATATTGTGTGATTCAATCTCGAGATCATTGACCTTTGCATCTGAAAGAGATGAACCCTTGCTTCGTGTACCAAGAACAGTAATGATAATATACTTGCGTTTGTAAGCCTGACACACATTGCGTTGAGAAAGGAAAAACGTAGGTTTCTATCGAGATACGTATGGTAGCGTTCTTTTTCTTAATACTGTACTTTTTGTTTCATTCACACATATTCTATTGATTGAAACCAGTAATTATGCCTTTCTTTCACTATCTAAGACAGTAATAAAGCATACTTTAAAGTTTCTGATAGTGTTCAGCTTACAAGAATTTTCTATTTCGTTTTAATTACTGTTATAAAGTAATAGATTTTAATTTACAAATTAGCCGCAGAACGTGCAACGATATGTCCCCATCCACTAATGGAATAGTTACACGCATGCTACAAATGAACAGCAAAGCACTAAATGGTAATGTCATCTTACCGGAAGTGGCTGACGCGGAATCGACTCTTAAGTATAAAATTACGAAGTAAAATCTTTTTTCCTGTATTTGGTTGTAATAATTAGAGAAAAGTCTATACGTCCAACATGATCAGCTGATTCCTGCATCTAGGAGTATTTTTAAGCTGTCAGTACGCATACAGTCAGGAGTAAAGGATTTAATTAAGAATTACATCTAAATAGAGAAAAATTACATCACTTAATGATTTTATAGACTTAACAGTAAATAAAGTTATAGACTTTACAATGAGGAAGATAACTGAATCTTCCACTTTAATTAACCAAAAACTTATCAAGTTTCGAAGTCTGCTGTAATACCACTTAAGTTTTCTTCTTGTCCATTAAATCCGTGAAACCAGCACCCGTTAATCGTATTTTAGCATCCGTGTTGTTAGTACCAGAACTGTGCATGTAGTTTTTAAACTACTAGTGTAAAAAACGGAAAAAACTGCGTGAATGAAATTATACTTAAAGTAATACGAACATGGGGTATTTCAGACGTTACAACAGTGCAGAATCGATGCTGCTGAAAGAGGCAGTGATACACGAGACTGAAGAATGAAAGCGTTAAACGTACCCGTACAACCATTTCAGTTCCTTACAACAACAATTCACAAGGACGCTTTCTCGTCAGCGAAATCTTATCATCACACCACGTAACTTGATAACCATGTTGATAACGGTTACACATAACATTAGCGCCAAGAGAAATGGCACGATACTGGACACACACTTAGTATACATTTATTTTACTTTGTCGCATTTCCAGTTTCTGTACAACACTTTGTTTTGGTTTGCTCCAAAAACATTTCACGCGTGGAAATTTGTCTGTATGTTCATCAAGCATTGACTTCGGCCCATACAGCAATAATTATGCAGACGAATGAAATTTTGATGAAACCCGTGGTACAGAAAACGAAATGGACAGTAAGTAGGACACTTTGATGTTTTTTGTTTCTGTAGGATTATGGAGCTAAGTAGGTGACGGTCAATTCACTAGATCAAATGTTTAAAAAGGAATGTCCTTAAAAAGGTTCAAAATTTTAGTTTCTAAAATCCAGAGTCTCTAAAACCTGATAACCTTCAGGTCAGTCACACCCGCTTTCATGAAGAAGCATAAAATACACTAAAGTTCCCATAAATGTCATGCTAAAAAAATGCGCTCTCCTGGTAAAAAGACTGCAACAGAACAACAGCTAAAATATTCAAGCAAAACACTGTGTGGCTGATCGATGAGCGAACCGAACGAAAAAAAAAAGAGCCCAAGTTCTGAGGGTTCCGTGCAAACCTAATTAATAGATCCTGAGAATTGAGAAACACAGTGATTTTTTTCAGGTTTTCGGTATAGATAGTGGCAAGATATCGGTCCCAGGAATTCCAAGACCATGCCAAAATCTCAACAGAAGTTCCTCAGTCATACAAAAAGAAGCGGGCAGAGGACTGCAGTTTATACATGTAGGTACAGAAGACCTAATAAAATATTTTTTTTTTACTTACTAAAACATGACCACAAATTACATTTTTTGTTGCACGAAATAATGATCATCTTATTATGATTCGACGCATGATGAACTCAATGTACTTTCTAATGGCAAAAATACGTTTTATATGAGATAGAATTACAATTCAACGATTTCCAGGTTTTTTTACCTTTGCTATTGAATCTCGCTTCTTGCCAAATTTCGTAGTTCTACGTCAGTGGGAACTACCTTATCGGTTATGATGAGTGAGATAGCGAGAATCTAAATAGGTAACATAAATGGCAGTATCTCTTGACTGAACTTCAAATTCATACGTCCTCTCGTTCCCGAGAAAAAAGGTTCTTGACAGTGTCACAGACGGACAGAAAGAAAGACTGATAAAAAAGTTGTTCTACAGGGGTTCCGTTTTTGCACACTGAGGCAAGGAATCACAAAAATAATTAAAAAAAATATTAAAAGAATTCTTGTAAGTCGGTTGCTTGTTCCTTGGACAATATTTGCAGCAGGCTAGTCGCTAGCATACAGAACGTGTAGGAAGAGCTACAAATATGACAGATTTTCTCTGTTGATGACATATTGGCGATTTACACAAAAAAAACTCCGTCTACTGTAAAATTTAAGAAAATTTAATTCAATCACATACAGGTATTATCTATTCTGAAATTCATCTATGGAGTAGGAGGATCAATGAAGCAGAAATCACTACAATTTATATTGAAAATTACTTTTATTGTCTTCAGACACCTGTAATTCACAAGGGAGGTGACCATATAGTTTCCTGGCTTTATACTTCGCTCTTTTCAGTGCCAGCGAAAGGATCTGGATAGTTACTGGTGTTATATTCGTAAATGGCAGTACTATTTTCAAATCGTGGCTGGTTATTAATAGATTTCTTAAGAGGGCAATCATACTGTGAGCCAGTTAATAGTACTTCTAGATTTATACACAGTTGTCTACATGCGGATAGGGGATGAGCACGTGACATTATCATTCCTACGCGTTTCTGTATATTAAATACTTTGCAACTGTGTGTAGGGCTGTCCCAAAAACAATATTCCATGTGACATTTATTTACGGAAGTATGGAGAGGAAGCCAATATTCTGATGCTTTCGTCAATGAAATTATCAATTAGATCTAGAGGTAACGCTGAAGAACTCAAGAGTCAACATCTATAATAAAGGATTTCTAATTCAATTTCTGATCAATATGGAAACGAAAGAATTTCGAACAATCATTAGTAAATATTTCCTTTCGTCATGCATTATTGATATTGACGATTATGTATCCTATTTTGTAAAGACCTGAATTAACATCGTTGTTTTCCAAATTACGGGTGTTACTGAAAAAATTTCAAGGTTGAAGTTTGCATTGTGCAAGTTCGCGTTTATTCAGCTCACTGGTATCATAAGGTGCACTTCCTTCTAGGACATGTCGTAATATTTTCTCTTGAGCGTTTTCAGGAGAGGAGCACCACCCCCTACGCGAGGTGGCGGGAGTCTCTAAAGAAATGATTATGCTTCTGAAGTGAAACATAGCATAAGACACGCCAAAGGTGCCTGAAAAGGGAAGTTTGCCACGAAAATAGTGTGTCCTAATACAACAGCTAAAATACGGTTACGGAAGCAGTAAACTATTCACATTTCTACCCGCTTATTCAAAATATTCAATCCCTTAAAATGTAATAAACCGAGGTAACCAGTGCGATGGTAGTGCTCCATAACAGACGTAAACATCACTAACATAAATAAATAATTCTGCGAGTGACAACCAAAAATATCTACGAGCGGGACAGTAAAAGGACCGACCAACAACAGTAGGAAGCATCCGCCGCCATGCACTGTACAGTAGCTTGGGTAGTACGTACGAAGACGAAGAAACTCGTTATTTGCCAAAACTAAGCTGAAATAGTGTCACAGTACTGTCTCTTATGAAATCAACAACTTCTTTGACTCTTAAGAGGGATAGGGCGTCAAACGGACCGACTTGGAGCAGGTGAGGTACCACATAACATTTTAATTTCCACTGTCTATACTTTTACAAATAAATTCATAAAACTTGGTCAGTATGACCAGGAAGGAGTCAGGATTCACACTCAAAGCAGTGGAAGTTCAAAAAATAACAAAATAATTTTTTTACATGTGAAATTTCATAATTATTTCACTTACTACTGGCTGCAGTTGTTGCTATAGGTACACTTTTCTTCATAAATAAGAGAGATTCTTCGATGAATTTTGCACGGTATACAAATCATACTTACAGGGGTATGAAACACAATAATTTATTTAATTTATGAAAAAATGAATGAGCTGTTACATTTTAAACTTTGTGTTTAGAAAAAACTTTAATTTTACACTTAGTTATCTCAATTTTTACCAGAGTTTTAATAGATTTAAAAATTCTAGAGTTTCATGTACCTGTAAGTATGGCCTGCATGCTGTGCAAAATTCATCGAAGAATCTCTGTTACTTATGAAGAACGGTGTACCTACAGCAACAAATGCATCCAATAGTAAGTGAAAAAATGAAGAGATTTCACATGTAAAAAACATTTATTTTGTTATTTTTTGAACTTCCACTGCAATGAGTGTGAATCCTGAATCCTTCCTGGTCATGCTGATAAAGTTTAATGAATTTATTGGTAAAAGTATAGACAATGGAAATTAAAATGTCCTCTGGTGCTTCTCCTGCTCCACGTCAGTCCGTTTGACGACCTACCCCCCTTAAACAATTTGTAGAAGTACAAAATTTCGAGATATGAGAAGTGTGAAAATACTACGATGGACGCAGAAGACTGAGGGCGAATTTTACTGCAACAAGTGACGTAGTTCAGATGAAACTTTGTAACATGTTCGTGGTAAATGGACATCGCATTCTCACTTTAGGGATGGCGGTTATCGCTGAAACAACTGGTTTTTGTTATAACGTTTTTGCTCTACGCCAGTTTAATGCTACTGTTGAAACCGATAAAAATACTCTTTTTATGAAATTCCCGATATAATTTCAAGTAACAAACGCAGAAATGGAACAAAGATTGAAAAAAATTGACTCACTCAGTTTCAAGATATATAGAAACAAAATATTAAATTCAATAGGCAAATAATAGAAAACTTAGCCCGTCCAGTGATGGCTGCTTTTCTCGAAAAGTAGAAAGGCACCAATATTCACCCGCTGATTCTAATTTTTTGAAACTAAAGAATCAATTTGTAATCAGGGAGCATACCACTATTTGGGCATTTCGACAATTTTATTTTTCACGTTAATTTGTCCGTTTTCATGGACTATAAGGAGAGAAATGTATATTATGTGTTCACATGCAACAGATCAGCTCCCTTTTTTATTTCTGCTGTGTACTATGAATGAACTGTTGTTAAGTTTTTAGGTTATTACTGTTCCCTTAATTTCCTTCGTCTTTTATTATTTCACAGAAGTGGCAGATATTCTCAGTCTCTTAAAGCAAATGAAGCGTTCTACTCCATTGCTACATAACTTGGTAAACATATTTCCACTCTAGGTTTGGTACAACTCTGCGGGACTACGGATGTCCGGCGACGAGACAGCGAGAAGCTACCTTAACAGACGAGATGGGGACCAGTCTTGCGCATTGCACGTATCTTAAGCCACGACACGCGGCAATGGAGGACATCATTATCTCAAAAATGGTTCAAATGGCTCTGAGCACTATGGGACTTAACTTCTGAGGTCAGCAGTCCTCTAGAACATAGAACTACTTAAACCTAACTAACCTAAGGAAATCACACACATCCATGCCCGAGGCAGGATACGAACCTGCGGCCGTAGCGGCACGCGGTTCCAGACTGTAGCGCCTAGAGCCGCACGGCCACCTCGGCCGGTCATTATTGTCTCAGCAATGATGTAGCAACTCTCATGCCATGTGTTTGTTACCCGATTCTGTCGGCACCAATCGCTTTTCCCATTTTCTACAATAACGACATATTCCAAAGCAATGCCAACATTATGAATAAAAATTACTCCTTTTTTTTTTAAAAAAAAAGGTTTATTTAAAAACGAAAGGTAATAGCACTGCTGCTAAGGGTAGTTGTTTTCTACTCTGTTATTAGTAAAAAATAAAAATAAAATCTGTTACAACCGACACCAAATATATACCGAAATACCGAGCGAGGTGGCGCAGTGGTTAGCACACTGGACTCGCATTCGGGAGGACGACGGTTCAATCCCGTCTCCGGCCATCTTGGTTTAGGTTTTCCGTGATTTCCCTAAATCGCTTCAGGCAAATGCCGGGATGGTTGCTTTGAAAGGGCACGGCCGATTTCCTTCCCCATCCTTCCCTCACCCGAGCTTGCGCTCCGTCTCTAATGACCTCGTTGTCGACGGGACGTTAAACACTGATCTCCTCCTTATATACCGAAATATGTCGGTTATCCAGAACTAAAATACAGGTATCGGTTTTAACGTGTCTCATTTTCCCATCCCTAATTGACGTGGTGGCAACTGAAAATAATATTATAATACTGAGTAACTTTTTTCTATTTGTACACTGAAAACCAATTCCATGCAGACAACTAAGGTTAATAACCTTCTAAAAAGGTCCACACATTGTAAATTACATTTCATCACACACATGCTATGCCTTTGACTTCCATTGCTTTATATTACACCACTGAATAGTCACCACATGTTTTAATTTCAGTGTTCATGAAATTATAATATACTGCTCTGTAAAAGTTTGGGTCAGTGAAACTAAAAAATGTCCTCAGAGAAGTTCCAGCTCACGACCTTGTCTAGGAATTTTACTGATTTTCATCGACGTGTTTTTCTTTTACATTCAAACAACAAAGAAGTCTGTGTGAAATAGCATCACAGTAGTATTTGATTTCCGATGTTATAACTGTACTGCACGACTAAATGCTGAATTACAGAAAGACGATCACTGTGCAACCATAAATTATTGACAAATCGTCGAATGAAAGCGAGGGAAGTTATAATCTCACTGTATCATTTTCCGAGAGAACGAATTTTCTCCTCCAGTGTAACTGAACAGTAGGTCTGTTCGAGAAAGTTAACGCATCCGAATAAAAATTTTGCACAGTAGTCTCAATTACAGCCCTAAGACAAGCAAAATTCTGTGCAGGTGATTTTCGTACGAAGACAAGCGTCCATCCGTTTCATTCCAGTGAAGGCTCATGCGAGACGAGAGACATTTCCCATTGAATCGGTGATGAACGAAAATTTAAGATTTGTTCGGAACCATTGCACCTTTGAAATGAATACGCACCACTTTTGAGAAACCACCCTGGCTAGAAGAGTGTGTAAAAGTAGATGTAGCTCGTTAATTAAACTGAACTATTTGACTAGCGACAAATTTCAGAAACTGAAGAAACAATTGTGATTTCTTGTCAGCTGCTTCAGAGGCATGTAGACGTACTTGTTAATAATATTATTATTAACTTGTTAATGTTTAATTTGTCGTTTTCATTATGTTTCTGATTTGATCTGATGTAAGACCGAAATCAGCTACACCTGTGTAAGTTTTATGGACATACTTCGCAATTTCACTCATAGCACAAGACCAGAAACCTAACAATGGTCCAATATAAAATTGGGGATGAAAAGCATGGGAAATACATGCTTCATCTCATTAGTAGTAGAAAGCTGGAAAACTGATTAAAATGCTGTTCCATGGCAAGGCAAAAACTTTCCATTTGGTTTCTTGCTATTATGACCGCCAAATATTTTCTTTAACAGGACTCGTCAATCTATTTCCTGTTCATCGTACAACTCGCCTTTGCATTTCGGGTGAAGTATCGAATTCTCATACTGATTGAGGATCGCACAGACGGCAGATCTTTTCTGTTCGCAATCCACGAAACAGGGTCACCAAATTTTTCGGAGCGTAAATACTGCAATTGTAGCATGCAATTCTCACGTCACAAAATTGTGTAAGTAAGTTTTGTCTTTACCGATCAAGGTAGAACTCCATCATTTCACACACTGACGTGGAGTCCGTATGACATTAGTAAAATAATTCACAGTTTCTGAATTCCGTTCTGTGTCAGTTCAATGGCTTTCGTCCCGCACTATAAAATACCTATTTTCGTATCGCTTCTCGGGAATAATAAAAGCGGCAAGTCCCGGTGAGATTCGCGTTGCACATTGATCTGTATGGTCTAGAGTTCCGCTCTACAAAAACTACAGCTAGTAGTTTTGGTACGCTAAATAAGTGACGTAGCAAATTGTTTGATTAGCGGTAGTATGGCTGTATGTGAGACAAACGGGCAGTGAGAGAAACTGGCAGCCGAGGACAACTACTTTTTTTACGTAATTAAAGCCGTACTTCATTCAGTGGTAGTCAATTACTTATTTATATCCTTTCAGAACATAAATTGGATTTTATAAGTAATAAAAAGTTGTTAATCGCGTAACTTCTGCGCCTTTATGAAACCAAAACAATTTTGATGCAAGTACACTTTACGCACACAAAATTATATTTAGTATTGTTATATTGCACTCAGTAGAACGTTCTAAATCACGAAGAAAGGCAAGCGTTCCTGTTATTATGGATAAATGCGAAATATGTTTATCAGAAACGTGTTATATATCAGTTCGACGAAGTACTGATATGATGTTTGACGCATTTTTGTTTTACGTTTTATTTTACCTTTTCGTTGAGTATAGCGTTTTCTAGTGCTATATGAAATACGTGTACTGTTTTCTTTTTTGTACTAAAACATCAACAATTTTGGAATAAAACCTGAACTATACATTGACAATTTCAATTTTGCTATAAATAGCGTTTATTTTTAAGTACCAGACAGGAAGGTAACAGCCGGCCTGTGTGACCGAGCGGTTCTAAGGGCTTCAGTCTGAAACCGCGCGACCGTTACGGTCGCAGGTTCGAATCCTACCTCGGGCAAGGATGTGTGTGATATCCTTAGGTTAGTTAGGTTTAAGTAGTTCTAAGTTCTAGGGAACTGATGACCTCAGATGTTAAGTCCCATGGTGCTCAGAACCATTTGAACCAGCCAGGAAGATAACAATATAGAACAAAAATGTTCTGTAGGTTACCCGGCCCTTTACACATACTCGCTTTGGTTTTTAGGGTAAATCTATTAACACAGTGATCGCATAAGTAAAGCAAGTGATCATTATGAGGTCACACCCAATAGGTAAGCAACACACCTGACGTACAGGTAACGGGGATGCGACTTTAACTGACGAAAGATACCAGGGGTCTACACTTCCTTATGGCAGTCTACGGTAGCCTACGGCAGTTTTACAACTCTAATACGTTCACTCTATTGTTGGGGGAGTGTTAAAGTCTTCAGTTCGGATGAAGGTAACGACCTAGTGTAGTAGGCACATGGTGTACTAAACTCATTGGAACAGTTCATCCACGTAGGAGGCAGCTTACGGGACCGTCGTTCGTAAGTTTGGGACTTTTAACAGGTACGGTAGATAGTTGAAACTGAGAAGATCCAACGAAGTGCAGTACGTTTCGTCACAACTTCGTTTAGTAAGCAGGTGCTCATCCAATTCCGTTGGCAGTGTGATTTACGTTGAAATTCTACGTACATCTCGCGAAAAGACCACTACGGTAAAACTGCAGAGATTCGAATTGAAACGTCCGCTTGCCAACAACTGTTCTTCCTGCGCAATATTCACGTTTACAACGGAGACAACAGTGCGACAGTAGTGCAAAAACTACCCTCAGCCACATACCAAAAGGTGGCTTACGGATTATAGATGTAGGTGTAGACGTAACGCTCTGTAGTGTTCAAGTTAGGTATGTGAATCACAACCCTTCGCATATTTATTTCATCTTCATTTAAAGAATATGTCATCGTTCTGTCCCAGACAACAACATTTCATGAAACAAGTATCTCACGAGTCTTACAGTACACGTAACACCATGGTGGACAACGTACATAATCACAGATTGCTTTGCGACAGCAGTGAACTAAAATCGACTGCCGCCAGTTACTTTTTCCAAGCTCAGTCTGAAACAAGGTTTCCCAGTTCTAAACGTCCCATTTTTACAGTCTGCGCTGCTCAAATGCAGCCGACAAAGTTAGCTGTCTTTCTTATATAGGCCTATATACAATGAAGAGTAATCGTTTGTTTGTTTGCTCATACAAATACACAATATTATTCCGATCTTGATGAAATTTTGCACACTTTGTCTTGAAGACAAGAGGAATATCACTGTCTCCATAAGATTTCGTAAACCGACTTGAAAAATACGTGTATGTAATATATAAAGGGGAATCATTGTTACCAAAAATATCTAAAACTTCTTGGCCGATTTATTCCAAATGTCTGCACCCAGTCAAAACAACGGCAATGTCCGTCTTGGAAATCCTCCCACAAAACGTCAGTAGATCACGGGACGTGCGAAAGCTCGGGAATTTTACAGAAACATGATTGAAAACTCCTATTTATTGATTACTTGCCGTTTTCACATACGACACATACCCCAGAAGATATTTTACTTCATGTTTCACAGTTACTTTTATTATTAAAATCAACAGTGCCATACAAACGCTAAAAACTCACCAAATCGTGGCCCTGTCAAAAGATCGAACACAACCCGAAATTCCCCCGAACTCTGACGTAAACTGTTCGAACAGTTCGAGTAGAACTCAAACACAGCCCTAGATGGAGCAGTGCAAACTGAGCTGAAACAATAGAAGATGAATTCGCCAAAAACACAATGAGATACTTATCGCAAAATGTAACAATAGATGGCGCAACAAATCACCTTTACGTAAAGGTGAAGACGTATTTATTCGTCGCATTCCGACGACACTCAGTGATTCAAATACGCCCTTCTATTTACTTCGATTGCAGTTTCCCACGCGTGTTGCATTCAGTATGAGTATCAACAAGACAGAGGGCCAAACGCTTTGTGTGGCAGATAGTCAACATCCCTGGCAATGCCGGGCAGGCCGGCCGAAGTGGCCGTGCGGTTAAAGGCGCTGCAGTCTGGAACCGCAAGACCGCTACGGTCGCAGGTTCGAATCCTGCCTCGGGCATGGATGTTTGTGATGTCCTTAGGTTAGTTAGGTTTAACTAGTTCTAAGTTCTAGGGGACTAATGACCTCAGCAGTTGAGTCCCATAGTGCTCAGAGCCATTTGAACCAATGCCGGGCACTATAAGCTAGTCAGACATACGGAGGAAAACTGAAAAGAATGTTTGACTAACTTCTGTACCCCAAAATTCTGTGTGTTCGTATTAGGCTTAAACCTCTCAAGGCGTTATCAGACAAAACAAGTTTTTAAACTATTCCGACCTCCTCCGCCGTTTGAATAATCACCTAAAATTACCCTGTGGTTAACAGTGTACTGGTATCTGGTACTACCTATATTGGAACACATGAGATTGACGTCAGTGGGTCAGTTCTCACGAAAACAACTTCCCGTAATGTAGTCGAAACTTCGAAGGATAATGTTTACCGTGACGAGCCATTGTCAGTTCTAAAAGTATTTTGGTAAGACTAAAGAACGTACAAGGATGTATGAAACCTACGTTACCTCATGTCTCATGAAATTTTGAGATTAACCAATGTTGCAGTACAACTGCAAGCCACAAATAAGGAAATATCATATTGTGATATACTAGTTAAAAAAATATTTTGAAAATAAAATAATAATACACGGAACAGCCCAGTTGTTACTAAGCACCTGTTTGTCTTTTGGTTGATGCGGAACTGTTTTTCGTCATCGAACATGTTTCACGAAAGTTTATCAGCCCAGCTGCGGTGCACGAGCAGTACACTATGGGTGTCTTCTTACGATGTGGCGGAAAGCAGCCATGCAGAAATATTTTGAGCAATGGAAGAGTGAACATTTCATCTGGTGGTCTAATGCCTCTGAGTTGATCGATTTCGATGTAACTTCTGTCAGTAATAGAGAACAGAACGAGGTACAGGAACTTCGTACACGAGTACACTACGATCAAAATTTCCCTAACACTGTGAGTCGCTGTGCTTGTTTTTTGTATTCGGGTAGCATATTAATGAGTGACGTAACTCGAAGAAGCGACTCTTGATAGTGACCGATACGTTGCTTCATTACAAAACGCTAGCCACCGTGCCCGGCTTGTTGAATATCTTCCAAATGAAGTGATTGGACCTGTGCCTCGTTGATGCTCATTGCGAACGCAAGTCGCATGGGAAACTGCAGTCGCTTTAAATCGATGGGCATATTTGAATCAGTGGGTGTCGCCGGAATGCGAGGAATGAATACGTCTTCATCTGCGGCTTACTCCGTGATGATGGTGGCCTCTACTGTTACGTTCAGCAGTAGGTTCTTTACGGCCAGAGATGCTCCGTTGCGTATGCAACAACCGCATCTAATAAATAAATAAGAATCTGTAATCATATTTCTGTGATTTCTCGCGCTTTCACTCGTTCCATGATCTAGCGACTTCTGATGGTGCTATCTCCAAGATGGGTATTGTCGCTGTAATTTATTCTCGTGATAGGACTTACAGTCAGTTTGCCACGATATATTTCGTTTGTTAGGCATTTAATTTTTCGTCTGTTTTCTTCATTGTTTCATCTGAATGTAGAAATCTGAAGTAAATCGGCCACGCCCTTCTAGAGATTTTTGGTAACAACCATTCCCCATTACATTTTTCATACATATAAGTTTCAAGTCAGTTTACGATATCAACGAGTTGAGTGCTTCCAGTTGTGAGTCACTGGTATTGGAGTTCCGCTATACTACATTTTAACGTTTAGTGAATCACATAATTTAACATTTCTGATCACTTAAAGGAAGTTCCCAAATTACGTACCGATTCGCAATCTTAGCTTTTGTTCACAGTGTCACCATGTCAACACTGGTCTCATAAGGTCTTCCGAAAATCCCGTTACAAACATCTAGGACTTGCAGAGGAGAGTGAGTACATAACATTTTGAATAGGAACCTGTGTCCGCAAACTTGCCGTTTCGATTCTACAACGGTTTCAATTCAGATGTTTAACTTCTTCTTGAGAAATTGAGTTAGGCATGACGCAGTACAATAAATTATTAGGTATTAATTCGAAAAGAAACGTTACGTAACATACATTTATTATTATTCGTTTGTAATAAACCTTAAACATTACTCTGAGACTTTTCTCTTTCCCTCAAAAGATGTGGAAGTGTTCCGCAGCCGAACCGAAGCCATTGTATAAGGGGAATGGAAGGTTTCAGGACACTGGTTCCTGTTCAAAATAAAATTTACTCGCTATCCTATACAAGCCCTAGTGGTTTGTAACGGGAATTTCTGAACATCCTAATTTTTTTTTAAATTCTATTTTCAAGTGGCAGCGTTCATGCTGTGTGTGCTGCGGAGTTTTTTCAAGTTATAAAAACTTCTCCGGAAAAATGAGGTTTCTCGAAATGTGAAAAGAGGTTCAAATGGTTCAAATGGCTCTGAGCACATGGGACTTAACATCTGAGGTCATCAGTCCCCTAGAACTTAGAACTACTTAAACCTAACTAACCTAAGGACATCACACACATCCATGCCCGAGGCAGGATTCGAACCTGCGACTGTAGCGGTCGCGCGGTTCCGGACTGAAGCGGCTAGATCCGCTCGGCCACACCGGCCGGCGTGAAAAGAGGTTCCAGGGTACAACACTGTCATATAATTAGGACGAAATATTCTATTCAAATTGAATAGTGTAATAGCCGAGACATTTTTTTCAATATTTACAGAAAACTTTCGATTGCGTTTCAACGATGTGTCTATGAATGCTATCAATTGTTACTAGCCTATAATGAAGAACGTATACGTAGGTTTTACAGATTTCAGTAGACTTCAGACTATAATTTCTCCATCGCCGATGAGACGCTGAACTCCTGTAGTTTCTCATTAAAATTACTCAGAAGCTTTTTTTCAACTGTAAGTTACTTACCGTTCTGTACTTTAAAGTAGTCCTTCTGGCTACAACCTTGGCCGCTTGCCAGAAAAGCTCAAGGGATGTTTAATTTAACGCCCTCTTTCGGAGCGCCAGTTCGCTCACCCGCAGTGGCCGGTTTTCCACCGTTTGCCGTGAGGAGGCGCGCCTCCACTACCTGAAACCATCGGCCGCTATCTAATCTTACCCGCCCCCCAAAAATTACCCACCATCGTAACGTCCTAACGCGCACTAAAATCTGAGTTCATTTTTTTTTTTTTTTTTTTGCTTGTATTCAAGATCCGAATCGGGTAGGAACTGTGAGTGTGCAACCATCATCACATTTCTTCCCAATAGCTCACTTAAACTACAGAGTACTACGTCCGCCTACGTTGAGTTCTTCGTAGCGTACCCCTGTTGGCACCAGCCGTAAGGCAACTGTCCAACTGCCCAAACCAGTCTCTGGACTCAAAGCCACAACAATATGTTTCTGTTGTTCAGTCTCCATAATTAATCGCGTGTTCGGCATATGCCAGACCGACACTCATTGGAACGTCCTCTTAATATATAGTCCATTAACAAACGGTGTAGCTTATAAAACACGATTTTTCGTATCTGCATATTGGGCAAGCAGTAAAGCAAACAAAGGAAAAATTTGGAGTAGGAATTAAATTCCATGGAGAAGAAATAAAAACTTTGAGGTTTGCCGACGACATTGTAATTCTATCAGAGACAACAAAGGACCTAGAAGAGTAGCTGAACGGAATGGTCAGTGTCTTGGAACGAGGATATAAGATGAACACCAACAAAATCAAAACGAGGATAATGGATGTAGTCGAATTAAATAAGGGGATGCTGAGGGTATTAGATTAGGAAATGAGACAGTTAAAGTAGTAAATGAGTTTTGTTTTTTGGGGAGCAAAATAATTCATGACTGTCGGAGTAGAGAGGATATAAAATGTAGACTAGCAATGGAAAGCATAACGTTTCTGGCGAAGAAAAATTTGTTAACAGCGAGTATGGATTTAAGTGTCAGCAAGTCTTTTCTGAAAGTATTTGTATGGAGTGTAGCCATGTATGGAAATGTAACATGGGCGATAAACAGTTCCGACAAGAAGAGAATAGAAGCTTTCGAAATGTAGTCCTATAAACGAATGCTCAAGATTAGATGAGTAGATCACGTAACTAATGAGGAGGTGGTGAATAGAATTGGGGAGAAGAGCAAATTGTGGCAGAACTTGGCAAGAAGAAGGCATCAGTTAGTAGGACACGTTCTGAGGCATCAAGGGATCACCAATTTAGTACTGGAGGGAAGCCTGGAAGGTAAAAATTGTAGAGGGAGACCAAGAGATGAATACGCTAAGCAGATTCAGAAGGATGTAAGGTGCAGCAGTTATTCGGAGATGAAGAGGCTCGCACAGGATAAAGTAGCATGGAGAGCTGAATCAAACCAGTCTCTGGACTGAAAACCACAACAATATGTATCTGTTGTTCAGTCTCCATAATTAGTCGCGTGTTCGGCACATGCCAGACCGACACTCATTGGAACATCCTCTAAATATATAGTCCATCAACAAACGGAATAGCTTATAAAACACCCGTTCTGCGGAACATAAAACATGATTCACCCGACAACGGCACCCTTCGACACTCAGTGGACAATGTTTGCACAGACAGGGCACTTGCTGTGGAGGCCCGTACGCAGCGAAGTTGGATGAACGGTCGTTGAGGCGAAGATGTTGATAGTGCCTCACAGGTGGCGGCACTAGCATTGGAGGGTATAGATGGCGATTCATGGTGGACGTGAAAAGAGTGAAATTGTTGATGTAATGCAGAAACGGAGCGATTTATCTGCCGTCCAAAAGGGCATGCTTATTGGCTTTACCGAGCGAGGTGGCGCAGTGGTTAGCACACTGGACTCGCATTCTGGAGGACGCCGGTTCAATCCCGTCTCCGACCATCCTGATTTAGGTTTTCCGTGATTCCCCTAAATCGCTTCAGGCAAATGCCGGGATGGTTCCTTTGAAAGGGCACGGCCGATTTCCTTCCCCATCATTCCCTCAACCGAGCTTGCGCTCCGTCTCTAATGACCTCGTTGTCGACGGAACGTTAAACACTTATCTCCTCCTCCATTATTGGCTTTCTGGCCAAGGGGTGAAGCGTTTCCGAAACGGCTGTTTGTTAACTGTTCGCGTGCCAACATGGTTAAGATATCCATGGTAAAATGAATCTATTCCAAAACACCACAGAGGCTAGTGTGGTGCACCAAGGACCATATATGACATACTGACTTGTTAAGCAATAGAACCCAGTACGTTGTCCTCGATGGTGAGTGTTCATCGGAGGTGAGGCTATCATCTGGAGTGCCCCAGGGAAGTGTGGTAGGTCCGCTGTTGTTTTCTATCTACATAAATGATCTTTTGGACAGGGTGGATAGCAATGTGCGGATGTTTGCTGATGATGCTGTGGTGTATAGGAAGGTGTTGTCGTCGAGTGACTGTAGGAGGATACAAGATGACTTGGACGGGATTTGTGATTGGTGTAAAGAATGGCAGCTAACTCTAAATATAGATAAATGCAAATTAATGCTCATGAATAGGAAAAAGAATTCCGTAATGTTTGAATACTCCATTAGCAGTGTAGCGCTTGACACAGTCACGTCGATTAAATATTTGGGCGTAACATTGCAGAGCGATATGAAGTGGGACAAGAATGTAATGGCAGTTGTGGGGAAGGCGGATAGTCGTCTTCGGTTCATTGGTAGAATTTTGGGAAGATGTGGTTCATCTGTAAAGGAGACCGCTTATAAAACACTAATACGACCTATTGTTGAGTACTGCTCGAGCGGTTGGGATCCCTATCAGGTCGGATTGAGGGAGGACATAGAAGCAATTCAGAGGCGGGCCGCTAGGTTCGTTACTGGTAGGTTTGATCACCACGCGAGTGTTACGGAAATGCTTCAGGAACTCTGGTGGGAGACTCTGGAGGAAAGGAGGCGTTCTTTTCGTGAATCGCTACAGAGGAAATTTAGAGAACCAGCAGTTGAGGCTGACTGCAATACAATTTTAAAGACGCCAACTTATATTTCGTGGAAAGACCACAAAGATGAGAGAGATTAGGGCTCGTACAGAGGCAAATAGGCAGTCCTTTTTCCCTCGTTCTGTTTGGGAGTGGAACAGGGAGAGAAGATGCTAGTTGTGGTACGAGGTACCTTCCGACACGCACCGTATGATGGATTGCGGAGTATGTATGTAGATGTAGATGCAGATATAGACAAGGGTCAACAGGCCGTCAACATGTTCATTGCTCGGCATCCCAACATGGCCTGGGCATTCCCTGGGTGATAGTCATTCTGCAATGGACAATGGATCAACACACACATACCTCTATCCTTGAGGATCATGTCCGCTCCCACATGCAGTTTGTTTCTCCTCGGCACGATAACATCTACCAGCACGACAATGCAACGCGTCACATAGCTCACAATGTACGTGCGGGTTTCGAGGAACACTCCCCTGAACACCACACTCCCTGGATTTAGACCCAATCGAGAATTTACGACACCACGTCGGTTGGGCTCAGCGGAGAAATCTGGCGCAGCTGGCCAAGGCCTTGGAGCTGGAATGGCTCCACAACCCTGCCGGTACGTTCCAGAACTCCTGCATGTGTCACAGCGGTCCACGCAGCGAAAGGTGATCAGTCTATTCAGGCCTTCCGTAGGTAGTCACATTAATGTGGTTGGGTAAAGTAATAACGACCTGTTTACGTGAATGGTACACTATGATACGTTTTGAAACAGATCTTGAGGAGAGAAAATGAAATACCCAGTTAACAATATAGGCTGCAATGAAAAAAAAAAAACACGTACTGCTGTTCATATCTTGGCTACGAATGAAGTTATTGAGAGGGAACAATGCTAGATAAAGTCCACTTGGTAGGTAAGCAATATTTGTTAATACATCTAGTTTGTTTTGGTTCTGGACAAAAAATTACTTGGGTTGGTGAAGTAATTGGGACACGTTGTGTACAAGGATCATACGATTTATTTACGAGAGGAAAAGTTTTCATTTATGCAGGACTAGCGACCTTGGCAATGTTTCGAATGCCTTCTCCCCTGTTTATGTCCATCATTTCCTCTCCCCTCTTCAGACCACCTCGGCTCCTCCACCCTGTATCTCTCCTCCTCCTCCTTCTTCTTCTTCTTCCTCCACCACCTCTCTGTCCATCCTCCCTCCCCCCTCTCGATGCCCATTTGCTTCCCTTCCACTCTCTGTCCATCTCCTCTCTCTCTTAAGGTTTAAATGCCCTGCTACCGAAGTTAAAACGAAAACGAAATCTTTTAGTTATTATATATATACTTAGATAGGTAAATATTTTTTTAAAAAAATTGGTTCAAATGGCTCTGAGCACTATGGGACTTAACATCTGTGGTCATCAGTCCCCTATAACTTAGAACTCCTTAAACCTAACTAACCTAAGGACATCACACACATCCATACCCGAGGCAGGATTTGAACCTGCGACCGTAGCGGTCACGCGGCTCCAGACGGTAGCTCCCAGAACCGCTCGGGCACCCCGGCCGGCTGTAAATATTAAAAATATATAGCTTATGTCTGTCTGAAAGTTTATTAGAGCATCGCGTAACTATTTGAAGTAAATCAATTAAGAACTTTTCGAGATTTTTGCTAAGAACATTTTTTAGTTTATGTCCGGGCAAATGTTAGAGTGTCTTTAAAAAATCTGAATTAAATCGGTCAACAACTTTTCTAGATATTTTCTAACAACGTTAAACAGCGATGTCTCTTCATATAGTAGTACGGATACAGATAGAGAGAGGTCCGCCACATTGATACGTGGCATGCTGCACCACGAGCTAGACTGAGATTAAGACAGGTGATTATGTTTCCTATATTTACAACTGATGTCGCGTTCTTGTTCGGTTGGCTGTACCAAAGAACAAAATGGTACAGTGGTAGAATACTTCAGCATCCATGATATTTATTACCGGTCAGTTTCCTGTTGCCAGACTAGGTCTCGTTGAGTTTCTACTCATTGATAAACTGCATGGTAGTAAAAAATTTATAGTATACTACGAAGGATATTGTCACCAGCCATAAATATTGTGCATCGTTCTCATCCTGTAACGCTCATTGCGAACGTTCGTAATGTGTTTTAATCATCAATGCTGAGGTTGATGTGATGCAGCTCACCACTCCTGTAGCTTGCGACCTATCGTAACATCCCACATCGTGAACGATATGCCTTATTTACAATACTCATATCTAGGCTTGCTTCTGCGATTCTCACATTCCAACATCCCTTCAGCTACAGTTTTCAGAACGACTGACGTCGTAATTTCCTCTCTTTGATTAATTATATTTTTAATTAAGGATTAGCTATATGCCCGTGACTGCTCACAGAGACGTTTCTCACATATATTTCACATAATACATAAATACATATATTTGAGATATTTCGCACATATCTGTACAGATATTTCGTGTGTACCAACCATTCTCAGTAGGCAACGATCACTACCATAGTTCAGAGTCACCAGTCCATAATGTGCTGTCTTGTTCCTCCATTGTGCAGGTTGTTCCAGTATTTCTTGTAAGCAACAACCACGAGCCCGTGATGTGCTGGTCTCTTCTCTTGTTCCTTGAAAGTGACGACCACGTCATACCTCAGATTCAACAGCCTGCGATGTGCTTTCTCCATTCACTGTACGGTACATTTACGTCGTATCTTAGATTCACCAGCTCAAGATGTACTGGCTCACTCCGTCACCCCTTACACGTGACTTCACGTTTTACCTTAGATTCAACAGCAGATTCCTTGTAAGCGAAGTTCACAACATACCCCACCTTCACCAGCCTGTGATTTGATGGCTCGTTCCCACATTCCTTTTAATCGTAGTTCTTGTCGTCCATCAGCTTGTCCACCATCCAGTGAAGCACTGGATAATTTCCAAACTCCTTGCAAGTTACGTTGATGTCGACACTCAGCTCCACCAGCCCGTGACGTGTGGCTTGTTCTCATATTCCTTGTACGCGACGTTCACTTCGTACGCCAAATTCGCCAGCCCTCGCAATTCCTTGCAAGTGATGTTGACGTTATACCTCAGATTCACCAGCTGGTGAGTCCGCCCCGGTAGCTGAGTAGTCAGCGTGACAGACTGTCAATCCAAAGGGCCCGGGTTCGATTCCCGGCTGGGTCGGAGATTTTCTCCGCTCAGGGACTGGGTGTTGTGTTGTCCTAATCATCATCATTTCATCCCCATCGACGCGCAGGTCGCCGAAGTGGCGTCCAATCGAAAGACCTGCACCAGGCGAACGGTCTACCCGACGAGAGGCCCTAGCCACACGACATTTCCATTTACCAGCTGGTGAGATGGTAACTCGTCCCCTCATTACTCTTCATTGACATTCACTCGTACATCAGGTTCAACAGCCTACCATGTACTGGCACATTCCCTCAATCCTTGCAAACAACATTCAAGTTACCAAATAAGCAGCAAACAGTCGCAAGATCATGTTCTCTTAATTTAATTTTGCAAATCGATTTCAACTGATTAACAGCCATCATCGGTGCTTTCAACGTGTATGTTCCCTGAGTAATAAAACTGTCTTAAACAGACGTCAAACATAGAGTCATGATCTTGCGACTGGTTGCTGCTTATTTGGTACTTTTATGGTTTACAGTCGCTGCGCAACTTGGGAACCATATGGAGCCCCCCCCCCCCCCCCCATTCAGAACATTCAAGTTGTCCCCCAGATTGACCACCCCATGACGTACTGGCTCATACCCTCATTTCTTATAAGTGGAGTGCACATCGTACCTCAGCTCCTCCAGCTTGTTATGTGCTGGCACGCCGGCCGGAGTGGCCGAGCGGTTCTAGGCGCTACGGTCTGGAACCGCGCGGCCGCTACGGTCGCAGGTTCGAATCCTGCCTCGGGAATGGATGTGTGTGATGTCCTTAGGTTAGTTAGGTTTAAGTAGTTCTAAGTTCTAGGGGACTTATGACCTCAGCAGTTGAGTCCCATAGTGCTCAGAGCCATTTGAACCATTTTTTTGTGCTGGCTCGTTCCCATACTCCTTGTATATGACGTTCACGTCGTACTTCAGCTTCGACGGCCTGTGATAGGTTGGCTTGTTCTGTTGCTCCGCGCCAACGATGTTGACGTGTTACCTCAGATTCACCATCCCAAGAGGTGATGACTTGGATGCTCATTCCTTGTAAGCGATCTTCTCTCATCGCCTCATACCTTGTAATGGACGTAACGTCGTATATCCCGTCCGCCACCCTGCGACGTGCCGGCTTATTCCCTAATTCCCTATAAGTGACGGTCTCGTTATATCTCAGATTCACCAGCCCGCTATGTACTGGCTTGTTCTCCCATCTGTTGTTACTGACGTTCACGTCTTACCTCAGATTCGCCAACCTACTATGTGCTGGCTGGTCCCCTCATTCCTTGTAAATGACCGAGTTGGCGCAGTGGTTAACACAATGGACTCGCATTCTGGAGGGCGACGGTTCAGACCAGCGTCAGGCCATCCTGATTTAGGTTTCCCATGATTTTCCTAAATCGCTTCCGGCAAATGGCGGGATGGTTCCTCTAGAAGGGCACGGTCGACTTCCTTCCCCATACTTCGCTAGTACGATGGGACCTCGCTGTTTGGTCCCTTCGCTCGAAATCAACCAACCTAACAACCAACCTTGGTACTGAAATTCATATCAGATGTTACCATCAACAGCCTGTGATACACTGGCTCGTTCCTACATTCTTTCTTAGCGACATTCGTGTCCTGCCTAAGCTTCACCAGTCTGTGAACTGCTGCCTAACTGCCACACTTCTGTACAGTGATGTTCATGTCGAACCTCAGATTTAACAGTCAATGAGGTACTGGGACGTTCACACATTCTTTGTAAACGAAGTTCACATTGAACCTCAGCTTCACCAGCCTGTGATGTGTTGGCTCGTTCCACATTCCTTGTAGTCGACGGTCACATCATACATCAGATCCACCAGAGTGCATCTGATCTGGCTCACTCTCTGATTCATTGCAAGCGACGTTCACGTCGTACTTTAGGTTCACCAGCCCGTGATGTGCTGGTTCGTTCTCTTATTCCTTACAAGTGACATTCGCGTCTTACTTCAGATTCCCCAGGACATGATGTGGTAGCTTATTCCCTGATTCCTTTTGAGTGAAGTTCACATCATGCCTCACCTTCACCACCATTCAATGTTCTGACTTGTCCCCTCACTCCTTATAAGCGACGTTCACATCGTACGCCAGATTCAAGAGGGCCTGGTATTCTGTAAGCAACTATCACCTTGGTCTTCAGATGCAACACCCTGCATTGTGTTGACACATTCTCGTACAGTCTGACGTCGATGGTGTCATCGATAATGCGTTCCATGCTGTCGCAATAGTTCCGCTTTTTCTTTTCTTCCCTTTCGTTTGAGGCGTATTGATAACAGTAACTGCTTGTCGTTTTGATAACAAAAACTGTCGCTGGCAACTGTCTGATTCTCCAATAATTTGCATCCTGTGACTCCAGAAACGGCATTATATGTATCTGTGGTACTGAGTCGTGTGGCACGATCTTTGGTACCGAAACTTGCTAACAAACTTACTACCTTGCTACACTGCTCATTCTTACGACCTGCTTGCCACATGAGCAACACGAATAAACTACAGATGTCGCTACGTATTTCAAAGTACACCAAGACAAATGAATATCGGACGCTATCGAATATTTTTACCTGTCACAGCCTCTCACCTCACTCCCACCCCTATGGAAGGTAGCAGTACGTTGCTCCAATAGTACTGTGGTACAAATTATACAAACAATTAGTCGTGTATATACGTAATGTAGTTAAAATTGCTCCAGGAGGTTCTTAGCTATGCTTCAGCTTAACTTCTTCTGGACCCAACCCCAGTGGGACATAGGTGGTTCTTTACCACCAAATCGCTTCTCTCCAAAATTATATGTGCACCAAGTTTTATGTGGACCACGTTGGTTGAACCGTACGTACACACAACGATTTTCGTAACGTTGAGTCATTACAGGACATTACCAATACTTTCTCGACCAGTCCATGTCATCTACAACAGTCTGCTGTAGTATCACATTTCACTGACTCCTAATCGATACATTATTAGAGATAAAGTGAGTGAACTGCTTGTAGATGGTGACTCTGAAATTATTGGTATATCAGAGCACCACTTAAGTAATTTGACAATTCAGAAGTTTCCTTTACAGGATAGAGATTAGCTGCTTGTTTCTCAAGAAGCACCTTGCGGGGTGGTGGTGTGGCTATGTACATTAAAAACAGTATTTCATTTGAGTCCATAGACGTATCACGGCACTGCACTGAGCGGATATTCGAATGTTGTGCAGGGGAAGTTGAATTTAGAGAAAATAAATTTCTAATTGTTGTTTATAGGTCTCCTAACTCTGACTCCAGAGCATTTCTGCTCAAGCTAGAGAGGGTTCTCGATTCACTTCGTAGGAAGTACCAGGACTGAGTTATATGTGGTGACTTCAGTATAAATTATGTATATGATGGTGCAAGAAAAAGAATGTTGGTAGATCTCCTAAATTCTTAAGATCTGATGCAGACTGTGTTTTTTCCAACTAGGGTGCAGGAGAACAGTAGCACAGCCATCGACAATATTTTTATTCATTCTTCATTACTAGATGGGCATTCTGTTAGTAAAAGGGTGAATGGTCTTTCAGACCATGATGCACAAATTTTAACATTAAAACGCTTTTGCAGTCAAACAAATGTTACAGATAATTACCAACTATGTAGGAAAGTTAATCCAACAACAATAGAGAGTTTTTTAAACCTTGTCAAGGAACAAGAATGGCAGGATGTTTACAGTGACAATAAGATAGATGATAAATTGCATGAGGGCTTAATTAAATATGATTGAAAATACTTTTTAAATTTTTCGTAGCTGTATGTCCGATTATGCTGTGTCTCGTAAACGGTTGGCCCTGACTAGTATTATTACGCAATCTGACTGCTTAGAACAACAACAAAGAATGAAATGAAAATTTTCATTAACACAATTAATTAATTAATTAAGTCCCCAGCAACTATAAAATCTACGAAGCCAACAAGCACAAGTGTAGCTGTTCTGTATGTGGTAGTATGACTCAACGCACATCTGGCACGGTTCTTCTTCAACAAGACAAGAATTTTAAATACCAATTATACTGACGTGATAAAAGAAAATTAGAAAAACTATAATTACACAAGAAAACCAGAATTACACTCTAATACAAGAGCACAAGCCAGATGCTTTGTTGACTGAACCTGTAATGATGCATTATTTGAGACACACAAATAATAAAAGAACATAGTGGTTTTTACCTTCATATATATTGACGAAATGCACTCTGATCATTACAATATCTTCATTAGAATAACATCTGCTATCTCTCCCATCAAATAACTGGATAAAACATGGAACAAACACTCCTTACTACAACCTCTCGACAAGCCTTGCCCACTCGCACATCTCAACACTGACTGCCACGAGACCTCGACAGGCACTGACTACCACGAGCTCTGCCCACGCACTCTGGAGGCGACTTAATAATACTCTTTGGCGCAATCTCTGGCGCAGTGGCTCAGTGTAGCCACCTTTCAAAATATAATGTTTTCCTTAACACATTTCTCATGCTCTTTGAGCGATGCTTTCCATTAGAACGTTCTAAACGGGGTACTAGCAGTAATAGGCAGCCAGGTGGCTGACTAGTGGGATAAGGATATCATGTAGAACAAAGTGGAAATTATAACAAAATGTTGGAAGTAGTCACAATCAAGCTACAGGAGCCCATTACAAACAGTACTTTAAGGTGCTTAAAAATGTTATTAGGAAGGCAATGTGGTACGTAAATAGAGTAGCTAATTCACAGGATAAAATTACAACCATATGGTCAGTTGTGAAGGAAGCGTCTGGTCAGCAGCACAAGCTCGACGATATAAAGTCAGATGGCAGTAAAATTATTTCTGTTACTGGTAAATCAGATATACAGGGTGTTACAACAAGGTACGGCCAAACTTTCAGGAACCATTCCTCACACACACATAAAGAAAAGGTGTTATGTGGACATGTGTCCGGAAACGCTTAATTTCCATGTTAGAGCTCGTTTTAGTTTCGAGCTCATTTTAGTTTCGTTAGTATGTACTGTACTTCCTCAATCAAATTCTAAATTTTCACAATCAACATGTGTGGGCTGACGAGAATCCGCAAGCAATTGTGCAATCACGTCATCAACACAGATTTTCTGTGAACGTTTGGGCAGGCATTGTTGGTGATGTCTTGATTGGGCCCCATGTTCTTCCGCCTACGCTCAATGGAGCACGTTACCACGATTTCATACGGGATACTCTACCTGTGCTGCTAGAACATGTGCCTTTACAAGTACGACACAACATGTGGTTCATGCACGATGGAGCTCCTGCACGTTTCAGTTGAAGTGTTCGTACGCTTCTTAACAACAGATTCGGTGACCGATGGATTGGTAGAGGCGGACCAATTCCATGGCCTCCACGCTCTCCTGACTTCAACCCTCTTGACTTTCATTTAAGAGGGCATTTGAAAGCTCTTGTCTACGCAACCCCGGTACCAAATGTAGAGACTCTTCGTGCTCGTATTGTGGACGGCTGTGATACAATACGCCATTCTCCAGGGCTGCATCAGCGCATCAGGGATTCCATGCGACGGAGGGTGGATGCATGTATCCTCCCTATCGGAGGACATTTGAACATTTCCTGTAACAAAGTGTTTGAAGTCACGCTGGTACGTTCTGTTGCTGTGTGTTTCCATTCCATGATTAATGTGATTTGAAGAGAAGTAATAAAATGAGCTTTAACATGGAAATTAAGCGTTTCCGGACACATGTCCACATAACATATTTTCTTTCTTTGCGTGTGAGGAATGTTTCCTGAAAGTTTGGCCGTACCTTTTTGTAACACCCTGTATGCACAGCATGTAACAATCATTTAGTTTCTACAGGAAATAATATGACTTTCTTGGCAAATGCCTTTCCGAGATTGATGTCTGAAATACTCCTCTGTGATACTGACAAGAGGGAGATTGAGTCAATAATTAAATCACTGAAGACTAAGGACACTCGTGGTTATGATGAGGTGCCTATCAGAATACTAAAGTACTGTGCTGCATATGTTAGCCCCTGTATTTAGCCTTATTTGCAATTTTTCGTTTAGGAATGGTCAGTTTCCTGAACGATTAAAATAGTAGTAAAGCCGCTTTATAAAAAGGGAGAAAGGGATAATGTAGAGAATTTTAGGCCTATTTCTATGCCATCGGTGTTTGCTAAAGTTATTGAAAAAGCTGCATATATAAGGATAATTGATCATTTTATGTTCTACGATTTGCTATCAAATGTACAGATCGGCTTTAGAAGTCGTTCAACAACTGAAAATGCTATATTCTCTTTTCTCTGCGAGGTACTGGATGGGTTAAACAAAAGATTTCAAAAGCTAGGCATATTTTTTGATTTAAGTAAGGCATTTGACTGCGTTGATCACAAAATATTGCTCCAGAAGTTGGATCATTACGGAATACGGGGAGTAGCTCACAATTGGCTCACGTCTTACTTTAGCAACAGACAGCAAAAAGTCATTATTCACGATGTTGAGAATGGCTGAGATGTGGGGTACGTCAAATTGGGGGGGGGGGGGGAGAAAGGGAGTGCCACAGGGATCAGTGTTTGGGCCAGTCCTCTTCCTCACTTATTTAATGATATGCCCTCAAGTATTACAGGTAACTAAAATATTTCTGTTTGCTTATGACACTAGCTTGGTAGTAAAGGATGTTGTGTGCAACATTGGCTCAGTTTCAAATAGTGCCGTTGATGATGTAAGTTCATGGCTTGTAGAAAATAAACTAATGCTAAACCACAGTAAGACCCAGTTTTTACCGTTTCTAATACACAATTCACCAAAACCTGACGTTTTAATTTCACGGAATGGGCATATGATAAGTGAAACAGAACAGTTCAAATTTCTAAGTGTTCAGATAGTAAACTGTCGTGGAAAACTCGCGTTCAGGATCTTGTTCAAAGACTTAATGCTACCATTCGAACGGTATCTGAAGTGAGTGATAGTTCGAAACGAAAATTAGTCTACTTTGCTTATTTTCATTCGCTTATGTCGTATGGTATTATATTTTGGGGTAACTCTTTCCACTGCAAAAGGATATTTTTGTCTCAGAAAAGGGTGGTTCGGGCAATAAGTGGTGTAGGTTCACGAACCTCTTGTCGAACCCTGATCACGAGTCTGCGTATTTTGACATTGGCCTCTCAATGTGTATCTTACTGTCATTTCTTGTTAACAATATTAGTATTGCAAATACATTACAGTAAACACACGAATAAAAATAAAACATAAAATATATAAAACTTGCAGACATATTAAATAACATAATCTAATTCTTACAGTTTGTGTACAGTGCTTTGGGAATTATCTTTTATGACGGTCACTCAGGAAGTGGAATTAACAGATGTTGGAGAAATAAGAAAATTCCAGAGGAATGGAAATTAGCTTCAGTAATACCTATTTACAAGAATGGAGAAAGAGATGCGGAAACTAAAAGAGCATGTCTCTGCTAAACACAGGGTATAAAATATATTCTAAAACACTAGCAGTAACTGTTCAAAATATTCTGTTAGCAGAGAGAAAGAGCTTTAGGGAAAGTAGATCGTGCAGAGACAATACGTTCGCTGTAAGACAAATCATTGAGAAACAGAGAGTTGGATAGAGAGACACATTTACTATTCATAGGTTATGTGTAAGCTTTCGATGTGGTAAAGACAGAAAGGCTGTTGGAGATAATGAACAAAAGGGGAATACCGCCGCTCATAAGAAAGGTTGCAGAAAACGTGTACCAAGAATCAGAGATAGCCACTGTAAGAAATTGGGAATTTTATAGTGGATGCATTTGGGAGTAAGACAAGGATGCAGTTTATGAAATTATAATGAAATCCAGACGTTTAGCTGCTTACAGGCGTTGATAAATATCAACGGGGCCTGTTTCAGATTCCTTTTAGTATTTATATTGACGACATGGTGAGAAAATGGATACGGATATTAAGTTTTTCGAGATTATTCTGTGACATTATTATTTGCTGGTGATGAAACTGTGATTGCTGATAGTGAGAACACATTCCAAAGAGCTGTCGTTGTTGTATCCACAACAACAACGTTATACAATCTATTAGTATCTTCAATGAAAACAAAAATTATGACTTTCAGGAACCTGCAGCCAGTGCCCTGCAAAATAATTAATGATCAGGAAACAGAAGACATAAACTTGTGCAACTTCTTAGGACAGAAATGACAAACAAAATAAAGTACAAAGATTTAATTACATTAAAAGAAAAGAACTATCAGAACTAAAATAAGAAATAAAACTGTACTGAAGTTTTACAAAACGACGTCAGTATGAATCATGACATTCGGAAGCGAGCTGTTGTGTGTAACGAAAGGAAATGAATGGAGAACACAAGCTTCGGTGATGTGATTTCTAAGATGAATTGGTGGGTACACGCTACCCGACAGGAAGATGAGTGCTGACACCATGAGAGAGCAAATGGTGTGGAGAGCTTAAGTGAGCAGATTAAGGACTACAGGAATAAGTGGAACGAAGAATGGAAGACGAAGGAATAACAAAAATAATGATGAATTACAACTCAGTACGCAGACGATCTTAGAGAAGAGTGAGGAAACGATGGAAAAGTCGATGGCGCAAGAAAAAATGCTTAATACCTGCAAAATGAAGAAGAAACACTATAAGCTCAGTTTTTAAAATTTTTTTCAGTTTACTGAAATCCTTCCTGACCCGTTTAGCTCTTCTATTACTTTCTTTGGCAGTTCATCGAATCATTGTCACCCACTGAACATTATAAAAGCTGATAAATTAAATGTACAACGTAACTGAAAATTCCTACCCTTTTTTTTTGCTGTGTGTTCAACATAATAGAATTTCAGTCTTAACTGCAGTGTCTTTAAAGGCCAAATTACGAATTTTCCACTCCTTGTTTACGTTTATCTGCATTAGTGGCAAATAGCAAATTGTCATCATAAAAATTGTACTGGCCTAATACTAAAAGCATTTGGCGTCATTCAATACAAGTAAGTGGCAAGATACCAGAGGCAAATAGCAAACTGTCATCATAAAAATTGTACTGGCCTAATACTAAATGCATTTGGCGTCGTTCAATACAAGTAAGTGGCAAGATACCAGTAAAAAAAGGGGTGAGGCTTAATTTGTCTTCCGAACATCCACTGTATACGATTAAATTCCTAAATGTTGTATGAGTATTAAGCTATATAGTTCTCACATGTGAATTACGTCGATGTAGCTTTTAATACATCAATAATGCTGGAGTGTTTTGTTAATTATTGTTGAAGTTGCATGTACAGTATTCCGGTACTGTCCAAGTACTTTCGCCAATTTCTGTTATGACTTCATCATGTTTATTTGTTAACGAAGATGCTAGAAATAGGGGAGGAAAAAGTGAAATAGACAGCTGGTCAAAGTGAACAGTGCAGATATTTGGGGACATATTAACTGATAACGCAAAGGGTGAAAAAGAAATGAGATCAAGAACTGCAGTGACAAAAGGAGCTTTCCGGAAAAAGAAACTCTTATTGTGAAGCAAAATGAAGTTGTAGGTTAAAAGAAGGCTGGCTAAATGCCTCATGTGAAGGGCTTTTTGGGTGCAGTTGTAAAAACTGGGCACAAAAGAATTTAGAAACAAAATTGGAGGTGCGGATTTGGAGGAGAATGATGAAAATTAAATAGGCCGACAAAGTGAAGAACAGTGAAGTAATCGAAAGGATTTTGTGCAACATTATTGCGTTGCCATTTTTCAACAGGACAATGCTCGTCCACCCAGGGCGTGTGTCTGTATGAACTGTCTGCGTCATGTTGGTGCACTCCTGTGGCTAGCAAAACCCCAGTTCTATCATCTGTCCGCGACAGAACATTTGTAGTACCAGCTCGAATGTCAACTGTGTACAAATGCCAATATCGAGAAATATCAAGGACCAGACAAAAATTTGCGGGTCACATTGCCTCAGAAGAGGGTACAACGGCCTTATGACACCCTACCCAATCGAACCACTGAATGCCAAATTCTTTGCAAATTTGACTCCATCACATAATCACTGAAATAACATCAAACAAACCCTCCACATCGGTTTCTCTTCCCCCTTTAGATGTTTCACTCTTTTCGTCAGACAGTGTATTTTTATTTTGGCAACTGTCATTGAGCCATGTATGCCATAGGAGAAACACTATACTCTTACTTTAAAGTCAGTACCGCCATTTGACTGTTTTTTATTTGCAGTGTTACATTTATGGCTTCACAAAGCCATTGTCAAATGTTTTAATGTTATACAGTGCCTAAGATGGCATACTGTCGTAATACAGTATTAGACACAGTGTATTTTAAATACGACGGTACGCCATCTTAGGCACTGTATAACATTAAAACACTTGATAATGGCATTGTAAAGCCGAAATCATGATCGTGTAAATGTAACACTGCAAATAAAAAACAGTCAAACGGTGGTACTGACTTTAAAGAAATACATTATGCCTGTCGCCCCACATGAAAAAATTACCATACTCTTTTATGATGTCCATCCATTTACGTACAAAGTGCCTCGTAAATCATTTTTCATCATGTATACATGCGTTACGGACGAAGTGTCACTAAACTGTGCAGAGAACATACTCACAAAAAAAATTTAACTGTGGCTTCCACAACAACAATAATGAAAATTTTTAAGTTCTCCATTTTCGCATACACTCAAAGGCAAAAAATAGAAAAATAAAAACGTAATACGAAGGACTTACGCAAACAGGTCACAAATTGATGTTCACAGAGGTATCAACGGAAAATGAAAAACGGTAAACAATGGTCGCCGATGCGTGAATGTGTGACCCTGTAGTGCAATTTGACCGCGCAGCTGGCATGGATAGTAAATAGATGACATGTCAGTACTAGGACACAAAGTCTTTGCGAATTTCATTCCGTGTACCCAATTGGGCAGTCACTATGCCTCGCAGACAGGCGCGTGAACAATCAACGCAGATGGCAGCATTTGAAAGACGACGTGTAATTTGGGTCAAAGAAGCCGGTTAGAGTACTCGGCGAATCGCTCGACATTCCAATGGAGTGATGCCCCTGTTCGACGATGCTGACTGGAATGGGTGAACCATGGCCGAACATAGCGTCAACCTAGAGAGGACATAGCGTCTGGAGGTACTCAGAACCCCTGATTCATTATTACCATCGATCCGACGTGCGACTGGTGCTTCAGTGACTACAAAGGCATCTAATACGCATCTCCCAGAAAAGTGGCTGAGCTCACGGCGGCATTCGCGGTGACTACCATTGACCTCTGTGCACCATTAAGTCTGTTTGTAGGGGTGGCAGGCATATTGGGCCTGGAATCTCAATGTCTGGAGTAGAATTATATTCAGTGATGAGCCCCGATTCGAACTGATCCTGGATGACCAGCAATGGCTTGTCTGTAGACGCCCTGGACAGCGGTGGACCACCAACCTGACTGTAGCCCCCCATACGGCCCGACAACCTGAAATGTTGGTCTGGGGGTGACATTTCATCTCACAGCGGGACCCACTTGGTTGTCATGCGCGGCGCCCCTAAAGCACACCTGTACGTCGACGATCTTCTACGCCCTATTCTGTTTCCATTTACAGCAAGCCATCCTGGGCTTACATTTCAACAAGGTAATACCCGTTCACACACGGCGAGAGTTTCTACTGCCTGTCTTCGTGCTTATCAAACCCTACCTTGCCAGAAAGGTCGCCTGGTCTCTACCCAATTGAGAAAGATTGAAGCGTTACAGGCAGGGCCCTCCAACCAATTCGAGATTTTGACGATCTAACGTGGCAGTTGGACGGAATTTGACACGATATCGCTCAGGAGGTCATCCGAAAACTGCATCAATCAATGCCAAGCCGAAGAACTGCGCGCATAATGGCCTGATGTGGAGCAACGCGTTACTCAATTGCTCAATGTGTGAAACGCTTTCTTTTGGATAAGTCATCCTGTTTTCTGAAATGATAATGATTTATTTGTCTTTACATGGGCATCACATCTACCGATTTCACCGGCCTTGATGTACTTGTATGGGTCACATTTATTATTTGAATGGATTCACACTTGTACGTTTTGCCGGCCGGGGTGGCCGAGCGGTTCTAGGCGGTACAGTGTGGAACCACGCGACCGCTACTGTCGCAGGTTCGAATCCTGCCTCGGGCATGGATGTGTGTGATGTCCTTAGGTTAGTTAGGTTTAAGTAGTTCTAAGTTCTAGGGGACTGATGACCTCAGAAGTTAACTTCCATAGGGCTCAGAGCCATTTTGAACCATCTACCGATTTCCGTCCCATTTGGGTAATTCCTTCGTGATGCGTCTTTTTTTCCTTAGAGTATATAAATAGTCTTCACATTAAATACACCATAGTTAGGTGGTAAGAAATATCTAAATAACTACCATGTACTTCTGTCTTCCAATGTAAACTATCACTACTCCAGTAAGAAATCTAGTGCCTTGTCTGCTTCTATAATTGCCCAAAGACCTTATGTTACAGGCTTTAGATATTCTAAACTTTTTCACTGATGACGTTTTCTGACCTACTACATGTCCAGTACGTCACAATGGTCTAAATTCAATAAAGCATCGCAGGAAACAGAGTTTACATTACTAAATCCTTCGTTATATACTAATAATTGTTACAGTTAAATCGTTACAACACTATCTACAAAAACATTTAAAACTTACAAGTATGAACCCATTCAAATAATAAATGTGACCCGTTCAAGTACAATGTACCGGGCATTTATAATTCAAGTGCAGCTTCTCATGGAGTTATCGTGTGGACTGTTACTATCGAATGGCAGGCGAACTACGTACATATTCCAATGCGTTAATGCAGAAGCGATTTACGATGGAAAACTTAATTACACTCATGCTCACAAATTAAGGATAATGATGATGTATGGTGAAACAAGGCTCTGGTGGACAGTTTGCGGGTTTAAATCATCTCGCCGTAGGACCATGCGGTGAATTTGACCTGCGGTTGTCGCACGGTGGCGCTGGCGCTGGCAGCAGTCCACATACGCAGAGGTGTGTTGGTGCATGTCATAGTACGGTGCAGCGAGTAAGTGTGCAGACGTTTTCAGACGTGCTAATGGTGACTGTTGAAAATGGCTCAAAGAATACATACTGATGACGTTATGAGGGGTAGAATACTAGGGCGACTGGAGGCTGGTCAAACACAGCAGGTCGTAGCACGGGCTCTCCGTGTGCCGCAAAGTGTGGTCTCAAGATTATGGCAACTATTCCAGCAGAGAGGAAACGTGTCCAGGCGCTACAGTACGGGACGTCCACAGTGTACAACACCACAAAAAGACCGATTTCTCACCATCAGTGCCCGCAGACGGCCACGGAGTACTGCAGGCAGCCTTGCTCGGGACCATACCGCAGAGACTGGAACAGTTGTCTCCAGACACACAGTCTACAGACGACTGAACAGACATGGTTTATTCACCCAGAGACCTGCAAGGTGCATTCTACCGACTCCTGGTCACAGGAGAGCCAGTAAAGCCTGGTGTCAAGAACACAGTACACGGTCATTGGAATAGTGGTCCCAGGTTATGCTCACGGACGAGTCCAGGTATAGTCTGAGCAGTGATTCTCGCGTCAAACAGGAACCAGCTACCAAACCCTTAATGTCTTGAAAGGGACCTGTATGGAGGCCGTGGTTTTGTGCTGTGCGGTGAGATTATGATTGGTGCACGTACACCTCTGCATGTCTTTGACAGAGGAACTGTAACAGGTCAGGCGTATCGGGACGTCATTTTGCACCAGTGTGTCCGCCTTTTCAGGGGTGCAGTGGGTCCCACCCTCCTCCTGATGGATGATAATGCACGGCCCCACCTGCCACCATGGAGGAGTGCCTTGAAACAGATGATAGCAGGCGAATGGAGTGGCCTGCCTGTTCTCCAGACCTAAACCCCATCGAGCACGTCTGGGATGCTCTCGGTCGACATATCGCTGCACGTCTTCAAACCCTAGGACACTTCAGGACAGGCACTGGTGCAAGAATGGGAGGCTATACCCCAGCAGCTGCTCGACCACCTGCTCCAGAGTACGCCAACCCGTTGTGCGGCCTGTGTACGTGTGCATGGTGATCATATCCCATATTGATGTCGAGGTACATGCGTAGGAAACAGTGGCGTTTTGTAGCACATGTGTTAAGGGACGGTTTTCTCAACTTATAACCAATACCGTGGAGTTGCAGATCTGTGTCGCGTGTGTTCCCTATGTGGCTATGCTATTGGCGCCAGTTTTGTATAGTGCCACGTTGTGTAGTACCACATTCTGCAATTATCCTTAATTTATGAGCATGAGTGTAGTTGCAGTTGTAGGTGCAAATGTGAGGCTGTATACTATTTGTCTGACTACATGACTTCTACGCTATCATCTGACAAGCCACAATGTGAGTGGGCAGTACGGCTATCGGGAAGACACCGTGTTTTATGTGGACGGCAGCAGTTACACTGCTGCACTGAGACAGTATCACCAAGGATTGAGCAGAGGTCCGATGTCAATGAATGATTTAAAGAAGATTATGGTGAAATTCGACGACACGGGTGAGCTTGGTGCGGGACATGGAAGAGGAAGGCGTACAATGCCAGTGGAGGTTACTGACGAGGTTGTTGCTACTGTGAACTGGCCACACAACACGTGTCCCAGGTAGTGCTACTGCTCTTGCAGTGTCACGAAACTTTCTACCTCCTGGTCAACAGTACGGAGAATTTTACTGTGTATTTTACACTCGTCTCGCACAAGATCCAGGCGGTGCAGCAATTGAAAACTCATGATTTGCAGCAACGTTCTGAATTTGCTCTTCGGATTCTGGCACGGATCGAAGTTAATAACATGTGGCCGGGAAATATTCTGTGTAGTGACGAGGAACATTTTCACTGCAGGGTGCAGTGAATACACAGAACTGCCGAATCTGGAGCACTGTTAAACTATGTGTTGAGAACGAAGAGCCATTGTACCGCAAGTCACTATGTGGTGTATTCTCTCTTTGGAGACAAAACACACGGAAGGTCTTTCAGGCGTACTGTGATGTCTGCACAGTGTGGAAACGACTGTTCTCATGCAAGGTGGGGCAATACCTCATGGGGCTTGCCCAGTGGAAGATCTACTTAATGCAACCTTCCCCGAATGCGTTGTGTACAGAGGTTTTCAAGATGCATGGCTTCTAATGTCACTTCGTCTGAAACCATGTTACTTTCGGCTCTGGGGGACATCTAAACGAACGCGTTTACCAGGATAACGTCCGTTCTTTACCTCGTCTGAAGGCCAATATACCTGAACACGTTCCTCAGATTCCAACGGCTCTGCTGTTAACAGCCGTTGATCACGTCGTTTTACGGATGATACGTTTCGTAGACGTCTCAGTTGCCGAAATTGTTCAATTTGTGCTTTGTAAGCCACTGTTGATAGAAAAATCAACTTTTTCCTTTCTCACGTGCTTGGCCTTTTCTGTCCACCTACAGTTCCTAATACGAGGGCAGTTTAATAAGTAATGCAACACTTTTTTTTCTGAAACAGGGGTTGTTTTATTCAGCATTGAAATACACCAGGTTATTCCCCAATATTTTAGCTACACAACACTATTTTTCAACGTAATCTCCATTCAATGCTACGGCCTTACGCCACTTTGAAATGAGGGCCTGTATGCCTGCACGGTACCATTCCACTGGTCGATGTCGGAGCCAACGCCGTACTGCATCAATAACTTCTTCATCATCTGCGTAGTGCCTCCCACGGATTGCGTCCTTCATTGGGCCAAACATGTGGAAATCCGACGGTGCGAGATCGGGGCTGTAGGGTGCATGAGGAAGAACAGTCCACTGAAGTTTTGTGAGCTCCTCTCGGGTGCGAAGACTTGTGTGAGGTCTTGCGTTGTCATGAAGAAGGAGAAGTTCGTTCAGATTTTTGTGCCTACGAACACGCTGAAGTCGTTTCTTCAATTTCTGAAGAGTAGCACAATACACTTCAGAGTTGATCGTTTGACCATGGGGAAGGACATCGAACAGAATAACCCCTTCAGCGTCCCAGAAGACTGTAACCTGACTTTACCGGCTGATGGTATGGCTTTAAACTTTTTCCTGGTAGGGGAGTGGGTGTGGCGCCACTCCATTGATTGCCGTTTTGTTTCAGGTTCGAAGTGATGAACCCATGTTTCATCGCCTGTAACAGTATTTGACAAGAAATTGTCACCCTCAGACACATGACGAGCAAGCAATTCCGCTCAGATGGTTCTCCTTTGCTCTTTATGGTGTTCGGTTAGACAACGAGGGACCCAGCGGGAACAAACCTTTGAATATCCCAACTGGTGAACAATTGTGACAGCACTACCAACAGAGATGTCAAGTTGAGCACTGAGTTGTTTGATGGTGATCCGTCGATCATCTCGAACGAGTGTGTTCTCACGCTCCGCCATTGCAGGAGTCACAGCTGTGCTCGGCCGGCCCGCACGCGGGAGATCAGACAGTCTTGCTTGACCTTGCGGCGATGGTGACACACGCTTTGCCCAACGACTCACCGTGCTTTTGTCCACTGCCAGATCACCGTAGACATTCTGCAAGCGCCTGTGAATATCTGAGATGCCCTGGTTTTCCGCCAAAAGAAACTCGATCACTGCCCGTTGTTTGCAACGCACATCCGTTACAGACGCCATTTTAACAGCTCCGTACAGCGGTGCCACCTGTCGGAAGTCAATGAAACTATACGAGACGAAGCGGGAATGTTTGAAAATATTCCACAAGAAATTTCCGGTTTTTTCAACCAAAATTGGCCGAGAAAAAAAAAGTGTTGCATTACTTATTGAACTGCCCTCGTACTTTACATATGGAAATACTTCTATACATCTTCCATGCATTCACAGCCACGGATATGCATCTGGTGGCCAAAATTGGAACTTTTTTCCCCAGCGTTAATCGGTTCCGCATTAACGCATTATAATATCTAGCAAGTTTCACTGCCATACGATAATTATAGCCCCCACTGGATGTAGACCAGCTCAACATTAGTTGCAACCACCTGGTCATTATAAAAAAAAATAACTAACATCTCTTAAATAGTATCGAACTTAAGCTTTTACACTGCGGAAAATGTACTTGTAAGTATGTACAGCTTGGACGAAATAAAAGTGACCTGGAACATACAAGAGCGACACTTGTTGAGCGTTGTTACTGAGGAGGAGCAATGCCTATCACAGAAAATGTGAGAATCTGTCATTTCGATGCAGCACTACATTGCTGTCACGCGAGGTGGCGTTTGTGGAGAGGAAAGTCAGCAGCGGCATGCAACCTCCTGGCCATCTCGATAGCCTCTGACTTTTATCTGTGGGGTAGATTGATGGAAGAGCTAAAGCAGAACACTGCTACAGCAGAACACTGAAGACGCCTTTGTTGCTGTCCCTCAGGCAGAACTTAAGACGTTTTCCAGTTTGGTAAATCGAGCACAGCGATTAATCTATATCAGCAGTGGCTATTTCCATCATTTTCTGTAGTTTTTATGAACAAGGGTTAACGGCCGGTCAGTCTTATTGCAAATTCTACCTGACCTCGCCCACGCTTTGCTGTGACGCAGTCTGCTTAAATGGAAAAGAAAGAAGAGAGAAAGCAAACAGTTCCATTGTGTATGGGAATTGGACGTGTGTCCTAACCTCCTCCTCTTTCCTGTCTCTGTCGATTTCCCACTCCCCCTTTCATTGCCCAGCTCGTCCTCCTTCCCGCTCAGTCTGTCCGTCACCTTCTCCACCTTTCCTTTGTCCGTCTTCTCAACCCTCTCTCTCTTTCCGTCTCTTCCTGCACCATCTCTCTGTCCATCTCCGGCTTCCTGAATTCTATGTCAATTACCTCTCACCCGTCTGTCCATCTCCTCTTCCTCCGTCACTCTGTCTGACCTTGAGACTTGTTTATTATTATTGCAAATTCAGATTCTCTAATCGTACTACTATTACTACTGCTACTATCATTATTTTCATTACAAACCAATAAGCCATAAATTCAACATTCCTGTTTGCTAACAACATTTTACACACACACACACACACACACACACACACACGTGCTAACAACATATATATATATATATGTTGTTAGCAAACAGGAATGTTGAATTTATGGCTTATTGGTTTGTAATGAAAATAATTATAGTAGCAGTACAATTAGAAAACCTGAATTTGCAACATTTAGACATATATATATATAAAACATGCCATTAGAATTCAGCGCTGCGTCAAAATTTCAAAGAAACTGATCAAAAATTTTCGGAGATTAAGGATATCGAACAAACCAATATTCACATTTTTATAACGATTCCTCTTTTGTTAGATACATATTACACATATACGAGATTGCGTTCCAGCAGGCATATAAAACACTTGAGTATCCGAATGCAAGGATGTGTCAAAATTTCAAAGCAATACGTGATGAACTTTCGTAGATTTGCGATTTTGATGAAACGAAGATCTACATTTGTAGTTATATAGAAACCATAAATGTTCCTAATAGCAAATCTCCGAAAGTTCTCGATCGAATGCTTTGAAATTTCGACACAACGTTTCGCTGAAATACGCGTGCATTTTTTGTATCTATTTCTTTAAATATATGTAACATATAGGTCTTTATAAATTTAATAGTAGGGGAACGCTGATACAAATAATCTTAAAAAGTTACACACACACACACACACACACAATCACAAAACAAACCTGTACTAGAATGCAACGTTGTGTGAAAATTTCCATGCAATTGCCCAAGAACTTTCGGGGATTTGTGATTTTGAACAAACAAACATTCATATTTTTATTCACACAGGTTTTCACGGCAGCTTTACACTGTCCACCCTTTAGTAGAGTCAACGGCAGTCAGTTTTTACGAATGTTCACACATTGCTTCTCTCTCTGTCCGTCTGTCTCTCTCTCCCTCCCTCTTTCTCTCTCTCTCTGATATGAAGGAGGGAGGGAGGGAGGGAGAGAGGGAGAGAGACAGAGAGAGAGAGAGAGAGAGAGAGAGAGAGAGAGATGCAACACACGAGACCTACCTCAACTCCTGTGGCCGCTGCCGCTGCCGCCGGAATAGTAAACGCCAGGTTTATGGCTGTGACGTCAGCGACCGTAAAACGTAGATCGTAAAACGGAGACGTTAACCCCTGCACCCTCCCCTTTCCACACCACTCTCGCTGCAGGGTCGCCAGCTGACACGGGAGTACGGCAACGTCTGGGGCTCCATTCACAATGTGAGGGCGTTATCAGTGCAGAAGCCAATGTCGGGTGCACAACGCAGCACACACCTTCAGTACACAGGCATCACAGACTGTATGTACTGCATGCTTCCCAGTTCTTCCTTTGACTACGTTGATCTCAGAGTGTCCTTGACCAATTGTCAGCTGTAAGAGATACTAATTCTGGTTTCAGCTTATTTCACAGCCGCTACAAATAATGCAATTTTCAAACGTAACCCGCGAATGCGTCCTGGACCGAGTCAGGGATGTAGAAGAATGGTACTAGCTTTTTGGCTTATTTGGCACCTTCAAAAACATTTAAATCAAAGCATCTTGATATATTCGTGCTTTTTTACTTGTTCGTATTTGTGCCTGTGTCATCAAGAGAAGGAAAAAGATACATGATGTCATGCCCGCAGGAACTAATCCACTCTTACAAAGTTTATGCCCCCAATAAAACTGTTTTAGCTATTACATGTATGTGGTATTATATATAGTTTACTATGGTGGGCGACCATTCTGGATTTTGGACACACTATCAGGGACCTTAACCTATAAACTACAAGCTGCAGGTGTGCCAACAACCAGCAACTAAGAGAGCTCACTACATTAGTGAACTAGGGTTCACTTGTAAAAATGCGCAAATATGTCAAGATGTTTCGATTTAAGGGGAGGTTTACTATCTTTGGCCCGAAAAAAGCATATTCTTTGAGAATTTTTTTCTCGGGATGTGTTATAGATATCAATGTCAAACTTGGTCAAAATTTTTATTGATATTTCCTCCACAAACTGGAAACATCGAATAGCAAAGGCGGAAGTGTCGTCAGAACGAAAGAAAATTTCGATGTAGACCTCCACGCACGGTATGTCGCAGGTCAGCCAGCTCGTCTGCAATCAAAATTGAATTGACGATACCGAAGTACATAAGATTCTTTAGGAGTTGTACCTCACTTAAGTTATTTGGACCATAGGAAACAAAATGGCAGCCTTTTGAAAAAAGAATAGGGTTTTCCTCATCGATTTTTCGACTAAGTAAAAATATTTATAGTTGATGGATCGGAATAAAAATGGTACAACTCCTAGACAATTTAGTTAGCTTCGTCGGAAACAAAGAATCATGCCAATCGGTTCAGTAGATTTGAAGTTACCATACCGTGCGATAAAAAAAAAAAGTCATTTTGAGAAAAACGCGTTAGAAGTTTTGACTATATATAAATGCAATATTATCCAACGTACGTTCACTCTGCTACTCCGGGTTCATAAACCAGTCCTTCCTCTTCCTCATACAGCGCGTTCTCGATCTGCGCCATCCTGTGCTGCTCCAGAGCCGCTCGTACCGCCGGTGACAAGCAGTTTTCTGCCGTTTGAATCCGGTGGTCAACACGCGTTCAAACTTTCATTTGAATTTTGTGTTTCCTCCCAAGCACCGGTACAATAACTCGTCCTCCGAAAGAAAATAACTGGTGCCTGAAAAAGGCCGATTTCAGGCAGGTGCATCTTTTTGTTCAACCGCGAATAACAAACATTTCCGTTCCGTATTCGGAAAAACCGTTTCAGGGATGGATTCTAAACACTTTTATGGATCCAAAAATGCAATTAAAAAAATAGATTTTCTGAACCTAAAGATAGTAAACCTCCCCTTAAACGTCTTTGAAATTGCTACGTAAGTCGAAAAGCAAATTCCCTTCTTCTAATTTTCTAACTCTGCCCAGGTTATCCTCGCCTTTTCATTCTCCTTCCCAACTTTTATTCTGCCGTAATTTTGACGTTAGACCTTCATAGCTTGGCAACCGATGTTGATTTTTCTTGGCTCGGGCGGTGAATAATCAGCTACAGGTCTTTATTTTACTGTCCTTCGAACCATATTACTAATATCGTGTCTAAGAATAAAGCTTTCACAGAACAGGACGGCCATTATTTTCATGTATTTATCTAATTTGTTACGAAGATTTGAAGCGATTCGCACAGATTTGAAACATAGAACTGGCACGCGTAAAAAATGTCCCACAAAAAGCGTGATTTTGCACGAAAACTCAGAATGAAGGTAATTTTTTGAAAACAAGCTTTCAATTTTATCGTAATAACGCATGTTTTATTTGATGATTCAATTTAACCGTTTCCGCGCATTCAATTCACTTATTAACGAAGTTTACATGCTACATTTGCCTTGCCTTTAAACCAACGTATCTCAACACCGGATGGAGATTGTAGGATAGAGAAAATCGTTTTGATTTTTTCCATTTATCTACCTTAGCGCGAAGTTTGAACCGATCCGTACTAGCTTAAAACAGAGAAGCGGCGCGCTTCAAAAATCTCCCAGAAAAACGCGTTTTTGTAGGTATTCGCATGTAAAACCGAACGGTGCATGTACAAATGACGCCATCAGCTGAGCATTAATTTCATCCAGATTAATATCCTTTGCAAAGGGAATTAATCGATTCGCACAATTTCCTTGGGCGCCAGGTCCTGTTTGTCGTTCAAACCTTTCTTAATATATTATAACATAGCTACAGTGAAACGTCTGTTCGAATGGTTATACAAGTGGCCGCTGGTCCATCCTAAACCCAAAACTTTTACCCATGAACCGAACTCAAAGACCCCCCCCACCAAACGACGATTCTGCGTTCTGTCTTCCCAAACATATCTGTTGGTTCGCTTGCGCGCTGTAACGATTATTCTTGTAATTGTTTTCTTAGATCCGACGCTGTTTCGGAGTCCCTACGCCGCACGAGTATCGATGAAGAGGAAACTTAAGAGGATTCGTTCTACTGCCAGAAGGAGAGACGCAACAAAAAGCCATAAATGCGAGAGGGATGGAAAGAAAGAAAGGCTTGCAAAAAAAAAAAAATTGCAAGACACAGCCTATTTAGTGCACAATTCTTAAAAATACATCGACCTCATTGCAGCATTTTATAAAAGGACACTTTAGCTCTGTGAACGTGTTTTCATAGTACTCGCAGCCGTCCTATGATTATTTTTATCGACTGTCAAACTGTTAACCTGACAGCAGTACAAGAAAAACTCAGCTACATAAGCCTCATCTTGAGCGGTGGGAACTTCATAGCGACGACGTGTTTTATTTTATTTTATCTCTCTCTATCTCTCTTGTAAGTAGCCTGTTTATATGTTTTTTATGTTGGCAGTGGTTTAGACTGCATTAATATCCCTGACAGCTTGCTAAGAGACTCTGTGGCTGTCGGACTTGCAGTTAGAAGTTAATACCTAGCAGTGATGGAGGTCAGAAGCAGCGGGACGTGTGCCCGTCATGGAGATTTAACATTGGTTGGACATGGATTGTAAAATGTGGGTAATGGAATTATTGACGATTATATAATTTTTGGAACTGTATTTCACGGAAGATTATATAATTTTTTGAACTGGATGTCACTTGATTAAGGCTAAATCTGCTAAATACATTGTTTGCTCTGCTACAAAATTTTTCCTTTGCTAGCCACATGCCTATTAGTAGTTAGAGCCTACAGTAGTTACAGTAGTTATTTAGCTGGCTGTATACTTGCTGTATCTGCTGTAGTTCGTGTCATAACGATTTTCTGTGAGGTAAGTGAGTACTGAAATGTATGGGTTATCGTTTCTACCAATTCAGGGCCATTCTTTTGTGTTAATTAATAGTCGGATTGCGTTGGATTTGTACATTGTGGGTCATTAATTAACAGAATAACTTTGAGCTATGTTTGTCAGGGAGCTACGTTTGTCAGGGAAAATTCTGTAGGTCACTGTTTGAAATGAAATGATAAAAAAAAAACAAAAAAAAAACAAAGAGACAGTAGGTTCAGTTTCACTCAGCAGTTTAAGTAAAAACGTAGAAGTTTCACCTTCTTAGTTATTTCAGTTTAAGTAAAAAATAAATTAAGAAGTTTCTCTCTCTCTCTCTCTCTCTCTCTCTCTCTCTCTCTCTCTCAGCGGAGCAACCTACGTCCTCAATTATTTGTGGGATGTATACTACTCTCTGTATAACATCACAGATTTTGTCCCTTACCGCTCCCTGAAGTGCCATGGAAGTTAGTGACGTCCGCTCCCTCGAGTACCATGGAAGTTGTTCGCTGACGCATTAACGCATGTGCTATCATCTTGTCCCTTCTTACTGTCAGTGTTTTCCAAATGTGCCTGTCATTCATCACCGATTCTGCCGAGAACCCTCTCATTCCTTATCTTATCAGCACACCTAATCTTCAACATCCTTCTACCGCTCCATGTCTCGAACGCTGAGATTATCTCCTTTCCCCGTCTACGCACGGCTCATGACTCACTAACACGTAACGCTGCGCTTCAAACGTACATTCCCACAGATTACTTCCTCAAATTAAGGCCTATATGTGAGAGTAGTAGACCTCTTTACGTCGTTTGCTGCCTCCTTCATCCTCCTCTCTGTCTTGAGTTATTTAGCTTTCAAGGCAGCACAACTCTTTCATTTCATATACTTTGTGACTCCAAATGTTTACGTTACGTTTATCGCTAATCTCAGTTCTGCTAATACCCATTACTTTCGTATTCCTTCGGTTCGCTCTGAATACGAAGTGTGTGT
This sequence comes from Schistocerca serialis cubense, assembly GCF_023864345.2. Lineage (NCBI taxonomy): Eukaryota > Metazoa > Arthropoda > Insecta > Orthoptera > Acrididae > Schistocerca > Schistocerca serialis. The sequence goes on along the minus strand of NC_064649.1, from coordinate 64,551,594 downwards.
TCATTAGCATCCTGAAATCCTTCCTCATTTCACAGAGGATACCAATGTCTTTAGCGAATCTTGTCACTGATACCCTTTCACCCTGACTTTTAATCTCACTCTCGAACATTTCTTTTATTTATTCGATGTACTGATTGAACAGTATGGCGAAACACTGCATCGTTGTCGGACAACCATTTTAATCCGAGCACTTTGCTCTTCCTCTTGCGTTCTTATTTTTACCTATTCCTCAGAATTTCCACCATTTTATACAAATACTGTAAGTGTGTGGAGTGCTACTGCGCAACGGATTAATCTGAAATGTACCCTTTGCCCTGTGGCTCCTGCAAAATGCAATTTCCACCACCACATTACTACAGAAGTCTGACAGACGCTGCTAACGTTCTAAAAAGAAATGCCTGAATATGATTGTGAGGGCGGAATATGTAAGCAATGAAGGTCAGGAGACCGTGACATCTTACAATACTAGCTGTTCCAGGATATGTTTTGGTGTTGTTCAGTCTGATAAAAGGAAAAGAAATAAATGAAGCAAACGTTTCTAATATGTAGGGGTACTGAACATACGTTCGAATCTCGTTCTCCTTCCTGTCTCTGTCCATCTACTCCTCCCCCTTCCTTTGTCCATCCCCTCCTCCTTCCTCTCTGTCTATAATCTCCTCCCCGTTTGTCTCTATCTCCTTCTGCCCCTCTCTCTGTTTACCACCTCCTCCTCCTTTCGATGTTCATCTTCTCCTCTCCCTAACTCTCCATCTCTCCCTTTCGCCTCTCTATACCCATTTCCTCACACCCCTGTGTCTATCTCCTCTTCACCCCCTCCCTCTGACCTTGAGTACCATTTATTGTTACCAAAAAATCAGAATCTATAGTAGCTTTCTAATTATAAGCTTATAAGCCATAAATACAACTTTCCTATTCGCTAAAAACGTTTCACTATTATATATTATGCATATATAGTTATATATTATATATCTACATCTACATCTACATACATACTCCGCAATCCACCATACGGTGCGTGGCGGAGGGTACCTCGTACCACAACTAGCATCTTCTCTCCATGTTCCACTCCCAAACAGAACGAGGGAAAAATGAATGCCTATATGCCTCTGTACGAACCCTAATCTGTCTTATATTTGTGGTCCTTTCGCGAAATATGAGTTGGCGGCAGTAAAATTGTACTGCAGCCAGCCTCAAATGCTGGTTCTCTAAATTTCCTCAGTAGTGATTCACGAAAAGAACGCCTCCTTTCCTCTAGAGACTCCCACCCGAGTTCCTGAAGCATTTCCGTAACACTCGCGTGATGACCAAACCTACCAGTAACAAATCTAGGAGCCCGCCTCTGAATTGCTTCTATGTCCTCCCTCAATCCGACCTGATAGGGATCCCAAACGCTCGAGCAGTACTCAAGAATAGGTCGTATTAGTGTTTTGTAAGCGGTCTCCTTTACAGATGAACCACATCTTCCCAAAATTCTACCAATGAACCGAAGACGACTAACCGCCTTCCCCACAACTGCCATTACATGCTTGTCCCACTTCATGTCGCTCTGTAATGTTACGCCCAAATATTTAATCGATGTGACTGTGTCAAGCGCTACACTACTAATGGAGTATTCAAACATTACGGGATTCTTTTTCCTATTCATCTGCATTAATTTACATTTATCTATATGTAGAGTTAGCTGCCATTCTTTACACCAATCACAAATCCCGTCCAAGTCATCTTGTATCCTCCTACAGTCACTCGACGACAACACCTTCCTATACACCACAGCATCGTCAGCAAACAGCCACACATTGCAATCCACCCTATCCAAAAGATCATTTATGTAGATAGAAAACAACAGCGGACCTACTAGACTTCCCTGGGGCACTCCAGATGATACCCTCACCTCCGATGAACACTCACCATCGAGGACAACGTACTGGGTTCTATTACTTAAGAAGTCAATATACATTAAGAATCTATAGCTTGTACGTCTCCAAATGTTTATTACACCAAACAGTATAAATTTGAAGTAAATGAGTCGAGTACTTAATGAGAATTTTTAGTAACAAAGTTTTCCCTTCATATATTATATATTCATTTATATATTACGTATATTAAAAACAGGTATATAAAATGTCGAGCGAATTCGAACGAAACGATGTGTCAAAATTTCAGAGCTACCGCTGAAGATCTTTTGGAGATATACGGTTTTGAACAAACTAACATATACGTTTTTATTTGTGTAAATATATAAACATAAAATACTCAGTTTTTGTTCTTAAAAGTACAACAACATCCACGTAATCAAACACAAAATTAACGACTCATTTATTACACAATACATATAATTGTATACTATCACAATGGAATGTAGTCGAATTAAGTCGGGTGATGCTGAGGGAATTAGATTCGGAAATGAGACACTTAAAGTAATAAATGAGTTTTGCTATTTGGGGAGCAAAATACCTGCAGGTAGTCGATGTAGAGAGGATATAAAATGCAGACTGGCAATGCCAAGCAAAACGTTTCTGAAGAGGAGAATTTTGTTAACGTCGAGTGTAGATTTAACTGTAAGGAAGTCGTTTCTGAAAGTATTTGCATGGAGTGTAGCCATGTATGGAAGTGAAACATGGACGATAAATAGTTCAGACAAGAAGAGAGTAGAAGGTTTCGAAATTTGGTGCTACAGAAGGATGCTGAAGATTAGATGGGTAGATCACATAAATAATGAGGAGGTATTGAATATAATTTGGGAGAAGATGAGTTTGTGACACAACTTGACTAGAAGAAGGGATCGGTTGGTAGGGCATGTTCTGAGGCATCAAGGGATCACCAATTTAGTAATGGAGGGCAGCGTGGAGGGTAAAAATCGTAGAGGGAGGCCAAGAGATGGATACACTAAGCAGATTCGGAAGGCTGTAGATTGCAGTAGGTACTGGGAGATGAAGAAGCTTGCACAGGATAGAGTAGCTTGGAGAGCTGCATCAAACCATTCTCTGGATTGAAGTCCACAGCAACAACAACATCCCAAGCAGGACCGTATTGCTTCCAGCTGGATACAACTCTAGGATGAACAAATAATGGGCTAAACGTCTTGTCGACAGAGTGGTCATTAGAGATAGATCATGTGCTCGGATGAAGGTGAAAGAGAAAATAGACTGTAAACTGTTGGAAGGAACCAACCAGGTGAACCTTCCTGGCAGGTTAAAACTGTCCGCCGGACCGAGATTCGAACTCGGAGCCTTGACCTTCGCGACAAATGCTCTTACCTGTCGGCGAGGAATTCTGGTTCACTATGGCAGGTAAGAGAGCTTCTGTGTCGGATGGAAAGTAAGACAATGGATCTGGTAACATCTTTAGGAATATGGTGCTACTTTTTTTTGGTCATCAGTCTTCAGACTGGTTTGATGCGGCCCGCCACGAATTCCTCTCCTGTGCTAACCTTTTCATCTCAGAGTAGCACTTGCAACCTACGTCCTCAATTATTTGCTGGGTGTATTCCAATCTCTGTCTTCCTCTACAGTTTTTGTCCTCTACGGCTCGCTCTAGTACCTTGGAAGTCATTCCCTCATGTCTTAACAGATGTCCTATCATCCTGTCCCTTCTCCTTGTCAGTGTTTTCCACATATTCCTTTCCTCTCCGATTCTTCCTCCAATTAAGGCTGATATCAGTAGATTTCTCTTGGCCAGTAAGGCTTTTTTTGCCATAGCTAGTCTGCTTTTGATGTCCTCCTTGCTCCGTCCGTCATTGGTTATTTTACTGCCTAGGTAGCAGAATTCCTAAACTTCATTGACTTCGTGACCATCAATCCTGATGTTAAGTTTCTCGCTGTTCTCATTTCTACTACTTCTCATTATCTTCGTCTTTCTCCGATTTACTCTCAAACCATACTGTGTACTCATTAGACTGTTCATTCCGTTCAGCAGATCATTTAATTCTTCTTCACTTTCACTCAGGATAGCAATGTCATCAGCGAATCGTATCATTGATATCCTTTAACCTTGTACTTTAATTCCACTCCTGAACCTTTCTTTTATTTCCATCATTGCTTCCTCGATGTACAGATTGAAGAGTAGGGGCGAAAGGCTACAGCCTTGTCTTACACCCTTCTTAATACGAGCACTTCGTTCTTGATCGTCCACTCTTACTATTCCCTCTTGGTTGTTGTACATATTGTACATGACCCGTCTCTCCCTATAGCTTACCCCTACTTTTTTCAGAATCTCGAACAGCTTGCACCGTATTACATTGTCGAAAGCTTTTTCCAGGTCAACAAATCATATGAAAGTGTCTTGATTTTTCTTTAGCCTTGCTTCCATTATTAACCGCAACGTCAGAATTGCCTCTCTCGTGCCTTTAATTTTTCTAAAGCCAACTGATCGTCATCTAGAGAATTCCTCAATTTTCTTTTCCATTCTGGTGTATATTATCCTTGTAAGCAACTTGAATACATGAGCTGTTAAGCTGATTGTGCTACAGTAGAATAACGTAAAATTTAGGTATATGGTGCTACAATAAAATGACGTAAAATTACAGTTTCCGACAAAAAAATCTTGAAGCATTCAGAAGACATGGTTGGAAGTCAAACGTAACTTCGTGTTCCTACACGCCGTTGATGGGTACGTAAACGATTAGAGCTGCAATTTCCTATGACGAGTCGAAAGGCTGCACAGAACATTAGAGTTGTTTGCATTTAGTACTGTTACCTGGGCTGGCAGAGTGCATAAGGTGCGAGGTTCCGCGGCTAGCAGTGTATTTAACACTAAATTCTTCTAGAATCTTCATATGGAAATGATGCTCTAAGCCCCCTTTTCTAACTCCGACTTTTGGTGTTGCAGATGGACTAAGAAGAAACGCGAACTGACTGTAATCGATCCTGCAAGTGGAGTAGAAAAGAGTTTGGCACCCGCAATAATTTAATTTGATATAAATTAATTTGAGAAACGAAAGTTTCATTAACGTAGTGAGAAATGAAAGGGTTGCTTTACCGATCCACAGAATGAAGGTTCTGCCCAAAACAACAATTTGATTTATTATGACTAAACTGGAAATAATAAACAAAACACATGAAACATTTACAATACGTCAAATTGGATATTCAAATAAATGCTGTGAAGGTGAAGTTGTCCATAAACTAGCTTGTGACGTTTATGACCAAGTGGTATGTGGAGCCAATTCGCTGCAACTCAAATCTTAAGAGAAACACCCAGCCAACCCAACATTAATTGCTGCTACGGTAGTGAGAACTCAGACAATGAACACCCAAGACAGAACAAAGTTAGAAAAGACGAACAGGCGCGCTCTGCTGAGCTCTGATTGTGACCTAGCAAAATTGCCTGCTTTGCCGGTGCTGCGGACATACATTACCAAGCTGTCTTCTAAACTGCAAGGACACGATCTGGCGTACCGGAGGCGGGTGGCTGGTTGCTTCGACGTCCCGTCGTGGTGATGATAATGTCGCGAGTATAGCCCGAAACAAATTATCCTGGTCTGGTTGTTCCAGACTATAGTCCTCCTATCAATATAAATGCGCCTCTGAGGGAGACGAAGAAGGCTCGCCACACAATCACTGACGGTACAGTGGTTGATTTTAACAAGCGAAGTCACACAGTAACTCCGATACAGTCAACTTTAGCCAAAACTGCTCAAGACGGACAACATATGCCGCTTGTACGCAGAACGCTCAATTGCCAACTGTACTCGGAAAGTTACGTTGAAGTCGACACTTCAGCAACTTCGTCAAACAGTTACAATTAAAAGAAAGTATATTAGACGGCCAACGGAAGGCAGGCTGTCCAGGGCAGCGAGAGCTCAGTCTAGTAACCTACCCCGACCGAAAGGCGAGAGCCTCCTCTCTCAAGAGCAGTCGTACAAGCCGAACACAGAAGATTCCCGCCCCCACGACAGAAACCGTGGTTAAACGTTCCAATCAGCAACTCGAAAACCGGCGGAAAATTCCACTCTATTGCCGACGCACTACTATTCCACCAATGGAGGTACTTGGCGCCAATTTCTGCGCCGATTTTACTACCTCAGGGATCTATCCCCTGAGCAGGCCAATCACAGTTATGATTTTGCAGAAAACGCGGGAAATTGCCCGCCAAGACTGCCTGGGAACACAAGTCATTCCCACGCCTCGCTGGTAGCCCGCCAGAAAGTGTTTTCAGCAAGTTTCTGCGAAGTAACGGAATCTCTAGCCCAGCCGCTCCGTCAGACCCCTGTGGGCAAGTCGCTCCCGCTCTTATGACAATGTCGTCGTCTGAAAAGCATCCACTCGACTCCCTCACACCTGTTGGCTTAACCATTTCAAGATCAGCAGAACCGGCTGTCACCGGACCACCCGGTTGACGAGAGACGCTGCGTGGGAAGTCCGCGTGTGAAGCAATAGCAACACGACTAAGCTAAGCAGGAGGAAACAGCATCACATGTTGAGTGATCACTGCGAAGGACGCGGGGAAGCCGCATATTCTTGACAGACGGCGTTATCGGCGTGCTTGACATCTACATCTACGTGGATACTCTGCAAATCACATTTAAGCGCTTGGCAGAGGGTTCATCGAACCACCAGACAGAGTCTGAAAGGGCCTCACTGTGGATCGCCATCTGCCCGCCTGGTCGAAACGCGCAACATTGAGATTTGTGGAGCATTCGAATGCGACAGTGGGCCGATGTTGGACTCATTCATTTCGTTTCCGTGTCCGGTCAGCATTTCCAGAAGATAGCAGCTCCGATGGCCTTGTTGGTTCCCTCGATCAGGTCCTATGTTGTGCAGGGTTGTTCAAATGGTTCAAATGGCTCTGAGCACTATGGGACTCAACTGCTGAGGTCATTAGTCCCCTAGAACTTAGAACTAGTTAAACCTAACTAACCTAAGGACATCACAAACATCCATGCCCGAGGCAGGATTCGAACCTGCGACCGTAGCGGTCTTGCGGTTCCAGACTGCAGCGCCTTTAACCGCACGGCCACTTCGGCCGGCAGGGTTGCTCAAGTTGAGGACGTATTAGCAGGTGGGCCAAGTCTTGTGTTGTTCCGCACTCGCAGGATGTATCTCCATCAGCTGGAAGAATGCCCCATTTTCGCGCCGGCCGGGCTGGCCGAACGGTTCTAGGCGCTCAAGTCTGGAACCGCGCGACCGCTACGGTCGCAGGTTCGAATCTTGCCTCGGGCATGGATGTGTATGATGTCCTTAGGTTAGTTAGGTTTACGTAGTTCTGTTCTAGGGGACTGATGACCACTGACGTTAAGTCCCATAGTGCTAAGAGCCATTTGAACCCATTTTCGCACGTTGGTGTTGCATAGAGGAACGCCCACCCTACGACGATTGAGCGATCTCCAAATAGGGTAGGGCAAGTCGTTTGCTGAAGCTAGCTATTCCTTCACAGGGAAATCAGGTGGTAGCTTGCTCTTCCGACTGGTGATGCGGTTAGACTCGTGTTCCCTCTAGTGGTTGAGTCCTGGCGATAAAACTCTTGATGTTAGACTGCATGGAAATGTAAGGGTTGGCATACTCGCCGTCAAAGATCCGGTCGACCGCGTGTGACACCACAAGAGAGGATCGCCATTGTCCACCCAGCAGACAGCAACCCCCCCTCATCCGTGCCAGCCACCCGAGAACAAGAAAAGGTCTCCCTGAGATATTCTCAGTCATCCCGCACCACTGTTCGGAGAATAGCGGCAGCCGGACTAGGGAATTACTGTCCCATGTGAGGACTACCGTCAACGCCACAACAGAAACGGTTGTGCTCGGAGTGGTACAGTAACCGATAAGCACGGACTGCTAATGAATCGCGTTGCTGCATTTGTCCGGACGACCATTGTCGGCGCATATGGCGCCGATCAGCGGACAAGTCTCACTGTGTCAGTATTTTGGAGAAGGACAGCGGTCGACATAAAAGTTTTATGCAGAAGAAGGCCGCTGCAATCGTGGCCGAAACGGTGGTTTTTCTCCAGCAGCAGTAGTTTTTACATTATGACGCGGTACCAAACCCAGAAAACTTTTATGCCGACCGACTCTGGCTGCGGAAGCCTACGCAATTACAAGGACAGCGGTATTACTTCTGATTTCATGGGATGGGCAGCCAACAGGTATGACTTCAGGTCACAGCTGGCAGTGACAGAAAAATCTGTCAGCACGACGGTACGTCACAGACACCTTGCGTCCGCTTCTGTTCTACATCTGCATCTACATACATACTCCGCCATCCACCATACGGTGCCTGGTGGAGGGTACCTCGTACCACAACTAGCATCTCTCCCTGTTCCACTCCCAAACAAATCGAGGGAATAATGGCTGGCTATATGCCTCTGTACGAGCCCTAATCTCACTTATCATATCTTTGTGGTCTTTCCGCGAAATGTAAGTTGGCGGCAGTAAAATTGTACTGCAGTCAGCCTCAAATATTGGTTCTCTAAATTTCCTCAGTAGCGATTCACGAAAAGAACGCCTCCTTTCCTCCAGAGACTCCCACTCGAGTTCCTGAAGCATTTCCGTAACACTCGCGTGATGATCAAACCTACCAGTAACAAATCTAGCAGCCCGCCCCTGAATTGCTTCTATGTCCTCCCTCAATCCAACCTGATAGGGATCCCAAACGCTCGAGCAGTACTCAAGAATAGGTCGTATTAGTGTTTTATAAGCGGTCTCCTTTACAGATGAACCGCATCTTCCCAACATTCTACCAATGAACCGAAGACGAATATCCGCCTTCCCCACAACTGCCATTACATGCTTGTCCCACTTCATATCGCTCTGCAATGTTAGGCCCAAATATTTAATCGACGTGACTGTGTCAAGCGCTACACTTCTAATGGAGTATTCAAACATTACGGAATTCTTTTTCCTATTTATCTGCATTAATTTACATTCATCTATATGTAGAGTTAGCTGCCATTCTTTACACCAATCACAAATCCTGTTTAAGTCATCTTGTATCCTCCTACAATCACTCAACGACGACACCTTCCCGTACACCACAGCATCATCAGCAAACAGCCGCACATTGCAATCCACCCTATCCAAAAGATCATTTATGTAAATAGAAAACAACAGCGGACCTACCACACTTCCCTGGGGCACTCCAGATGATAGCCTCACCTCCGATGAACACTCACCATCGAGGACAACGTGCTGGGTTGTATTACTTAAGAAGCCTTCGAGCCACTCACATACTTGGGAACCAATCCCATATTGGTTAGAAGTCTGCAGTGGGGCACTGAGTCAAACGCTTTCCGGAAGTCAAGGAATATTGCATCCGTCTGACATCCTTCATCCATAGTTCGCAAGATATCAAGTGCAAAAAGGGCGAGTTGCGTTTCGTAGGAGCGATGCTTTCTAAGGCCGTGCTGATGCATGGACAGCAACTTCTCTGTCTCAAGAAAATTCGTTATATTCGAACTGAGGATATGTTCGAGAATAATGCAACAAACAGATGTTAAGGATATTGGTCTGTAACTTTGAGGATCCGTCCTTCCACCCTTCTTATATACAGGCATCACCTGCGCTTTTTTCCAGTCGCTCGGGTCTTTACGTTGGGCAAGAGATTCGCGATAAATGCAAGCTAAGTAAGGAGCCAAAGCAGTGGAGTACTCTCTGTAAAACCGAATTGGAATCCCATCAGGACTTGGCGATTTATTTATTTTCAACCCATTCAGCTGCTTCACAACCCGAGGGCTGTCTAATCTGTTACCTGTCAGGAGGAAGTATCTGCTGCAGGACAATTCTTCTCCACAAATGAGACATGTCTGTGAACCACACGCGTTATCGAGTGGAACTATACGGTTTCAGAGACCTTTCGAAGTCCCAAACATCTGTGATGTGTGTATGTAGACTGAAGGGACAAATTAAAATTTGTACCAAGACTGGGATTCGGACGCTTATCTCCGGCTCACTGGACAGGAGCACGGACCACTACACCACCTGTGCATCGTGGCTTTGCGCAACTCCATGGAACAACACCAGTGCGACACTCTCATCTGTCCAAGTGGGCTGAGGCGTGAAGAGGAGACGTGCTGGTGTAGTCCGTACTGAGAATTCTTCCGGGTTATATGGCCGTGGTCCATGGAACTCTTCAATCCCTGACGTCTCGTCCAAGGCTACGTTGGACATCTCCGGTGGTGCTCCTGGGTGTGCTGAGTCTTGCCGACACAACCAGGGGCGCCTCCGAAGATGTCCAACGTAGCCTTGGACAAAACGTCAGGGATTGAAGAGTTCCGTGGGCCACAGCCGTACAACCCGGAAGACTTCTCAGCAGCTGAAACATCCGGTCGTGAAAGTCTTCATTGTATGAGTAGCCCGTACTGTTGTGCAAAGCCATTATGCGAGGGTGGTGCAGTGGTTTGTGCATCTCCCTAGTGAGCAGGAGTCTTGGCACAAATTTTCATTTGTCCCTTCAGTCTACTGGATGTAGAGGTACGCTAGTGGTCAGCAAAATTCCCGTATCTGTCCCCAATAGAACGCGTCTGTGTCCAGCTCACACGTCAACTGCGTCTCCGTGCCACCATCCAGGATACCACCGACCAGAGGAGGAGATTAGTGTTTAACGTCCCGTCGACAACGAGGTCATTAGAGACCGAGTGCAAGCTCAGCGAAGGACGGGGAAGGAAATCGGCCGTGCCCTTTCAAAGGAACCATCCCGACATTTGTCTGAAAGGGTTTAGGGAAATCACGGAAAACCTAAATCAGGATGGCCGAAGACGGGATTGAACCGTCGTCCTTCCGAATGCAAGTCCAGTGTGCTAACCACTGCGCCACCTCGCTATCATCGACCAGTCGCAACAGTTGTGGGCCAGCTTGTCTCGAGGAAGGATACGACGACTTTATGACGGACTTCCCAATCGAGTTAGTGCATACATCCAGACGCAATATGGTGCGACATCACAACTATTAAGTGGACTCATACCGCCCTCCCTTTTTTTTTACTAGATTTCGTCATCACTGAGATAACATCATATTGTCTCTGAACGTGATAAGTTTTATTTAGTTTCCCTTCTTGCTGCTCAAATTTTTTTGTCGTGCTATGTAGATGAGTACAGCGCGGAACTAACGACAAGGTACTGAATCGAAGTGGGGAGACAAGAAATTGTGGTGCAAGTTGACTAAGAGAAAGTATCGGTTTATACGAGACAGCCCGAGGCATTAAAGTATCGTCACTTTGGCAACAAAAGTAAGAGCTGGAAGTAAAAACTGTAGAGGGAGAGTCCAAAACTTGGTTACACTAAGCAGGTTCAAATGGATGTAGCGTACAGTAATTATTCGGATATGAAGAGACCTGCACGAGATAGAATAGCGCGGTGGCTGCTTCAGATCACACAACAACAACGACAACGACAACAATTCACGATAAATTCGGTTCGACGTTCGACTCCCGGTCCGACTCACACTTTTCATCTGCTAGGAAACATCAAGAGAGCTCACACTCCACTCCACAGCGAAAAATTTACTCTGGAAAGAAAAAGGTGTTCGTCTTAATCGGGTTAAACAAACTATGGGCGATACGAATAACGATTTTTTTTTATTTTATTGGTTTGAGGGACCTAAATTCTGTTCCTTTTCTAATTTTGAAATAGAATGTGTTCAGAGTATGCTGTAATATGCTAATATACACTACACTAGCGAAGAAGTGATTGTTTATTTGATAATTTTTAAACTTTTCTTCGATGTAGCCCGTGTCGTCATTCGTCAGCAGCTATATGGAGTGTCCATAAACTATCTTTACAACTTACGACTTTAACAGTTTTAAAACTACAACTGATATTAACTAAAGGTTTTCAATATGTGATAAGGTAACTCAGGTTTTTTTTTCTCTTCTAGGTGACACAATATGACGCAAAACTGAACTTGAAAACCAGATAAAATATGGACGCCACAGGTGAAAGCTCAGTTTGTGGCCCGACACTCAAATGCAACGGAACTTTCGAACAGAGTATGGAAGACAACCACAGTCCACACCAACTATTCGGCCTTGGCATACATCATTTATGGAAACAAGAAGTGTCCTTCGTAAAAAGGGGGCGGGTCGCCCTTATGTTTCAGGCGCCAACGTGGACAAGGTACGGTAGCTGTTTGTAAGGAGTCCCACTAAATCGGTTCGTACGGCGACCAAAAAGTTAGAATTTAGACCAACAGCGCATATCATCTTACATGAGAGGTTACGGCTATATCCCTCCAAGGGGTTGCTGTTTCACGCATTAAGGCCTTCGGAAAAACCTAAGCGCGATGAGTTTGCTGTGGATACGCTAGGCAAAGTCGAGCAAACAATGACTTTTTTGGATAAGACATGTTTCTCTGATAAGGTAACATTTCATGTTTCCGACAACCTGAATCGTCATAACGTTCGTATATGCGGCCACAGCATCCTCTTGTTACACGTGAAATGGCAAGAACAAACACAAAGGTAAGTGTTTAGCATTCTCTTGTTACACGTGAAATGGCAAGAACAAACGCCAAGGTAAGCGTTTAGCATTCTCTTGTTACACGTGAAATGGCAAGAACAAACGCCAAGGTAAGCGTTTAGCATTCTCTTGTTACACGTGAACTGGCAAGAACAAACACCAAGGTAAGCGTTTAGCATTCTCTTGTTACACGTGAAATGGCAAGAACAAACACCAAGGTAAGCGTTTAGCATTCTCTTGTTACACGTGAAATGGCAAGAACAAACGCCAAGGTAAGCGTTTAGCATTCTCTTGTTACACGTGAAATGGCAAGAACAAACACCAAGGTAAGCGTTTAGCATTCTCTTGTTACACGTGAGATGGCAAGAACAAACACCAAGGTAAGCGTTTAGCATTCTCTTGTTACACGTGAAATGGCAAGAACAAACGCCAAGGTAAGCGTTTATCATTCTCTTGTTACACGTGAAATGGCAAGAACAAACACCAAGGTAAGCGTTTAGCATTCTCTTGTTACACGTGAAATGGGAAGAACAAACGCCAAGGTAAGCGTTTATCATTCTCTTGTTACACGTGAAATGGCAAGAACAAACGCCAAGGTAAGCGTTTAGCATCCTCTTGTTACATGTGAAATGTCAAGAACAAACGCCAAGGTCAATGTTGGGTGTGATCTGATGCAGAATGACATCATTGATCCATTCCTTTTCATCAAACTTGCGTCAACGGTGGTTTTTACTTGGACATGTTACGACAGTTTCCTGTGCCACAATTGGAGTGTCAGCATGGGGCAACGCCCCATTGGTCCACTAATGTTCGTCAATTTCTAGCTTAAAAGTTCCTGGATAGGTTGATTGGACGAGATGGTCCAATTCGATTGCCGGCACGAACCCCTGACCTCACACCATTACACTCCTTCCTGTGGGGTTTTGTAAAGGATCTGGTAAACTGAACCAACGTTTACAGGATTTGAAGGCATTCGCAATGCATTTGAACATGTCACCGTGCAGACCTTGAATCGTGCTGTAGAGAAATGGAATTCCGACCAGACGCTATCCGTGCCTCTAATGGTGCACACACTGACGTGTATGAGTGAGGAAACAAAAGATTATGAGTACGTTATCACATGCTGAAAACTATTTGCCAATATCTTGAATAGTTGAAATGGTATCACAGTCCTAAGCTATAATTTATGGTCACTTTGTACTTTTTGAAAGAAATTTCCACCCTTTGACAGAAAATCATTATTCATTTATTTCACTCAACCATTGCTTCAGCTTTATAACCATTCTGATGTCTAAGTTAAAATGACACAGAAGTCTGACCTGCGTAAATGACTTATCAGTAATTTACAGTCAAATGGCTGAAATTTGTTTCAAAAATTCTGCGTGATTCTGGTCCCCCACGAACGAAAAACATAAACCTACACTGTCACATTCACACGAGAGAATGCAAGAGGAAGCAGAGAGTGACTAAGAAGAGAAGGAATTTGATGAGGAATGAGGAAATGCACCAGAACAAAAAAGCTTATGCCATCACCAGCAGCACGAAAGTACCCATTGAGAAAATTTTCCTCATGTGATAAAAGAAGCAAGCAAAATCCTGATCTTGACCAAAAAAAATCCAGATTATAGTCAATAACATTTTGACATCATGTGAAAAATATGGCTCAATTTTCTCTCAAATAGCAGAAGTTACATTAGCTTACATGTACGCATGTATTTTTTCTAAGGCCCCCTTAATAACAGTGGTAAACCAGAACGATGGAGCTGGCATAAGAGGCAACTCTTCCCAAATGGGGTTGACCAACGCACCCTTGTGGGTGGAGAAGGGAGTTTCAGCCTCTTGTGGTCCCACTATGGGATGGACTATGGGCTTACAACCTCTGTTCTATTTTCGGACACAGTGTATCCTGTTTTCCCAACAACTGGCAAGACTACACCATTTTACAAATTAACCCTCCTACTGTCAGTGTTTGGTAGTGTTGCTGAGTACCGCTGGGATCAAATAGACCCCCAGTAATGCATACCTGGCAAATTGGGACCATTTTAATGAAATAACATAAAAACATACATTTGCTCAGTGTAACAGTAATGATTACACTTTCATAAATATTACATTCAAGAAAGTAAAAGAAATTTACACTGAGGTCATATTGACCCCAATGGTATTCAGTGCAAGAAACCGTGAATAAATTATAATATGTCGTAAATATAAAAGTATACAAAACACCAATGGATAAAACTGAGTCAGAGAGAGAGTGATATACTTTGAAAAAAAAAATAGCTTTGAAAACAAGAGAGAGATGATTTTCCAATGTGCTTATGGGGTTAGATTGACCCCAGTGGTACTAGGAGGGGCACAACAACAGCTGATGCAACAAAACCTACAAATGGGAACAAAAATAATATTTTTGTTGTTTCAGATGTTTAATATAACAATTGTTCAACATGATATTATTGTATTTCCATACATGTCAGAACACCTGAGAAAGAAGGAAAAAAAACAGCTTAAGTTGGGGATCATATTGACCCCAGTGGCACTCAGTGCAGAAATCATGAATAAAATTTCATTTGTTGTCAGTATAACACTGAATTAAATATTACTGAATACAATTGACTCAGAGGGAGAAAGTTATATTTTGAAAATAATGATTTTGAAACGGAGACAGCTATATACTGGATGAGCCAACATTACCTCACTTTTTTTGACTCGAGTAATAACGGGTAAAAATCAGCGCAATAGAGCGGCGTGCTTAGATTATTGTTTTCCCCTACAAAAGCAGTTTGGTTATGACACAGAGGTCGACTATGTACCACCGCTGAGTTAGACGTAGCGACGTTCTTTAAAACTGCAGAATTTGTGACCACCACACGAAGGCCGTTCCATGTCCAATTCGACGTTCCGCGTAATGGTGCAGTTCCAACCCACAATGCTATTCTGCTACGAGTTAAGAACTTCCGTCAGACAGGTTCTGCAGCGAAGAAAAAACTGGGAAACAGTGCAAAGACACCCACATCAGCAGAAAACGTTGAACATGTGCGTCAAGCAATTCGACAGAGCCCCAATCGACGCCTTTTTTACCGTCAAAGTTTTCATCCCTCCATAACTGCCATTTTTCAGGAGTTGAAGCCTCAAGATTCTGTGACAGCGAGACGTTTTGCTGAAGTAATTAAAGAGGTGTTGGAGGAACAAGCTGGAATTGTGTTTTTAATGACAAATGACGCTAATTTTCAGGTAAACTGCAGCGTTAACAGACGAAACTGTCGTTACTGATGTCCAAACAACCCTCAGCAATTGCACCAGTGCGCACTGCATTGTGACAGGGTGGGCCAGATTAGTAAGGTTTTGCTCTCATGAGGCCTTATTTCTCCGAAAAAAAAAATGGGACAGTCGTCACCGTGAACTCTGAGCGTTATTTGACCGTTTTGCGTGAATTTCTCGTCCCAGAACTTCGTCGCCGTGGCATAAATGGTCGAAATGTTTGGTTTCAGCAAGAAGGTGGGGCAGCTCACACTTCCAGTGTATATATTATACGCGCAGATTAAGTTGACACTCGGCGGATACGCTGATGGTAGTGAGTGTAAATTGGAAATGCCTTTGCGGTCGCTCCCATTTGCCACTAAGCCAAGTGTCAACTCAGTTTGCGCATATAACATGTGTCATTTAAGGAAGTTGTTCCCAAAAAAATGGTTCAAATGGCTCTGAGCACTATGGGACTTAATATCTATGGTCATCAGTCCCCTAGAACTTAGAACTACTTAAACCTAACTAACCTAAGGACATCACACAACACCCAGTCATCACGAGGCAGAGAAAATCCCTGACCCCGCCGGGAATCGAACCCGGGAACCCGGGCGCGGGAAGCGAGAACGAGTTGTTCCCAGGGAAAGTGATGTCCAACAGAGATGTTGACCGGCCGTTCCACTCTCCAGACTTTATTCCATGTCGCTTTTTCTTGTGGGTCTTCCTCAAGAACAAGTTGTGCCTCGGTGAGCCACGTACTGCCCTTGAATTACAGGATACCACAGAAGTGAGAGACTCGTGCTGTACCCCCATAAAATGCTGTATAGACTGATGACAAACTTCGTGCAGAGCGTCACGAGTGTGTCAAAAAATTAATATCTGGCAAAATTATTCTATAAGATGAAACCTTTTATTCACTGTGTATCTTTCGAAATAAAATAAGCTGCTATATCTTACAACGTCATTGTTTACAATAATTTCAAAAACTGTCAGACAACGATGACTCACGCTGTATTTCCAAAGGGCTTATGGGGTCGTATTAAACCCAGTTTCGAAAAGAAACGTATACTGACTAAATCGTGCCTGCTTCCTCTTTTCATCCACAGCCTCAAGAAATGGCCTTTTTTCACTCTGCCTTCCACCGAGCCACCTCTATACCATTTTCAACAGAAAAGTTTAGTGAGGAGATTAATTTAGTTAAAGCCGTAGCAGTCAATAATGAATATACGCCTAACATAGTGGACGATATCCTAAAAAAGAAAACTGCAAGAACTACCACGCCCAACACCTCATGCACTGAAATTAACCAAAAAAAAAACGTTTTTCTATTCCTTTCATAGGACCCATCTCCTATCAGATTCAGCGCATGCTTCGCAACAAATACAACTGCAATGTTGTCTTCTCTACTAATAATAATCTAAAGAGAAACTTCATTCATAATTTGAAATCCATTCGCTCCCCTACGGAAAGTTCTGGCGTTTATAAGATCATCTGCGATACCTGCTCCACCTATTGTACAGGGCAAACTGGACGTGCTTTCACCATCAGATATAAAGAACATCTTTCGAGAAAGAACGGCACCAGTCCCCTAAATTCATCCTTTGCCGATCGTCTCTTAATTACTAGACACGTATCTAAAGCCATAGGCGATAACAATATTCTGCATACCGAAAAGAAGGGGCGTAGGTTAGACGTCTTAGAGGAATTGGAGATTTTCAAACATCTCTCTCGTCATGATGGCCTCATTCTCAACAAACAGCTGCAGCTGCGAAATAAAAACTTTTTCGACCGTATAAAGCCATTGCTTGATCTTTGATTCAGATTTCCTGATGCAGTTTACCGAAATGTTGTTTTCCTGTTACATCTTTGCCGTTTTCTTGTATCTCATAACTGACGTTTTTTTACGTTACAAAATGTATCTCCGTTTAAAGCAGATAAATATGTAACTTCATCCTGTTATTATTAGTGCTTACGGTATGCCTGAATCAGCTGCATCACAATTTCATGTGTCTAATTTTGAATGTACTGTGGCCTAGTTGTTTGTGCGGCTACTAGATGGCGCTCGTAGCAATACCATGTTTACTTGCCCACACTTTCTAACGTGGGCACCTCAGTCTTGTTGCAACCCATGTTCACTGAAGTACGAGCAGCCCTTAGCGGCTCGCCATCTCACTTTCAACTATTCATGACGTCGCCTTTCCGGCTTAGATCTTTTTTAATACGTGACTTGTAAGTACTGCTTCTTTTTCCAGTCAGTACAAACTTTAATTTTATTAATGTATTATATACCTCATATGTTTTAGAACAGTTAGTCTAATTCTGAAGACGACGCTTATATAGCGTCGAAACCTGGTCAATTTTGACTTAATATTTGTGACCGAGGGCTTATTTGTTCTAATATAATTCTGACACGGTCACTGAACATTAGCAGCTATGTTCAAAGTAATAGATGTGTGTCATGAAGTGTCGCAGAAATGAGTAAACATCATTGACTGTGTCTGTTCGTACCAACAAGTTCAGATAACGCAGTGCGGCTGGCTACCCAGACTCCTGCTTTATTTTCGAGGTGGAAGAGCCATCCATCATTCCGCCTTGTGACAGGTCTCGAGCATTGTGCCTCGCGGGACGAAAGGGATGGCGGTCTGTCCGCCCAGCCAATGGGAGGAGAATTCGTCACGCCTCTGCCTCGCCAAGTAGTTCCGCTTCTCTCCGCGCCGCGCCACGCGCCGACCGCCCGGCCACAGATATTCCCCCACCCTCACTCCGCCGCCGGCTCGCTCGCTTTATCTGCGCCGCGCCGTCCGATTCCTCTTCCCCCCCTGCTGCGGCACCAAAACACTGCCGCTAGCGCCAGCTGTGGAGATACGCGTGAACTAAGTGCTCGTTTCGGAATTCCTACGCCGCGCGGAAGCATTAAAAGTCGAGTTAAGGCCCTGGATACCGCGGGGCGCTCTTAAAAGTGACGCTAATAGGGCCGTAACCGCGCTCGAGTCACGTGGGTAAACTCGGCGCTATCGGCCGATCGTATCTGGGCGACACGAATACCCGACAAACGGGGCAAACAATAGCTAGACACGCGCTGATGCCTCCGGAACGGCTGTAGCGTTTGTACGACACGGCTCTGCACCTGCTCTTACAAGCACTGGCCCATACGTCAGCACCAACGTACCTTTTCCATTGGCTAAGATTCGCCTTGCGCTCCTCGTAATTTAATTAATAGATATTACTTTATCCATAATGATGCTGCTTGGGCTCACTGCCCATAGATTAAATTGCTCGAAAATATATTTGCATCAACCAAACCCTTTTTATAAAGCTTAATTTATACCAAGATGCGTTTCGAGATTAAACACACTTCAGCTGAAATAGGGGATTCATGGAATTGATGATACAGCCATCCTATGGAAAATATCACAGCCAACGAAAAGAATGAAGAAAGTTGCACTTAATAAATCAGACAATGTATGCAGGGGAGAATCTAATTGGGGAGAAATCACTTACGCAGTCTCAAAAGACTCAATCATAGGTCCGCTACTGTTACTCCCATATACAGAATGTAATGGGTATGTTGTTGTGGTCTTCAGTCCTGAGACTGGTTTGATGCAGCTCTCCATACTACTCTATGCTGTGCAAGCTTCTTCATCTCCCAGTACCTACTGCAACATACATCCTTCTGAATCTGCTTAGTGTATTCATCTCAGCCGGTTAAGGGGCTCCGGAAAGCCTCAAAATCATGAAAAGTTCAATTTTTACTTTTTTCCGTTTTCTGAATGTGCAGACTATTATCTTTTAATAGATATATAATTTATTCAATTCCGAAGACTACAACTATTTTTAATTTTTTTTTTTTTGAAATGTGTTCTACATGGGCGTGACCCACTGTGGCGCTGTTAAACTGCTGTCAAATGGTGTTATTATTAACGTCCGTGTTCATCAGGTACATTTTAGTTATGTGAGATAAAGTATGTCTTGTGGCTAACCCGTGATGGTTCAATATATATCGCTGGTGTGATTGTCGATTGTTTCATGTTTATTTACTCTGTCGTTATCTCGAAAATATTCGTAATTAATTCTGTTTCTTGAGTCTCTGTTTTGTTGAAGTATAATAATGAGTAAAAGTAAAGTTATTAGAAATCCTCTGAAGGCTTTTAAGAAAAGGAGAAATGTTGGAAAGCCAAAGGTATGTGTTATTACTGTAAACAATAAAGACGATAACCAAGTGAGTGAACCTAACCTCTCAAGTACACCTGCCCATAGCAGTCAAAGTGGGAAAGAAAATACTTCACAGAAGAAGCTTGGTTCAATGAGTGAAAACTATGAATGTTTTATGGGCGAATCGGATGTGAATGAAATATTTGATATGTCGGTTCTCAAAGGAATTTTTTCAAACTGTGTAAGATGTATTCATTGTAGTGAAGTTGGTCTGGAACCCTCCATAATAAAGCACGTAGGACTTGCTAGTGAAATACAACTGGAATGTGATAAGTGTTCATACATGGCCACCTTTTGGAACAGTGTTGCAGTAACTGCAACTGAAGAAAATGGTAGCAAAATCTAGGAACACAACAACGAGCGATGCTTGCTTTAGACAAGGAACGCCTTCGGTCGGCAGACAGGGCTGTAAAGAGTCTAGAAATACAAGCAAGAGTAAACAGGAGGAGGAACAAGAGGAAGCTGGAGGAGGAGTTTGCAGAGGATGAAGATAATCCATCCTATGGACCTGGAATGCACTAAAAAGTTAATCCAATCTTTGTCGCTCGATTCCCAAAACTTTTATTTTCTCATACTAATACATGTTTTCTAAGGATCTTCCAAACATATTTGTTTCAAACTTTCAGTAAATGTTACACAGTACCTTCTGCATAATTTAACACAGCCTTTTTCCAAAAAACTGTATATTTTTGAATATATAAATAAAAAATTGCAAAAAAATGTTGTGAATTTTCATTACAATTGAAAAAAAATCATCTTTAATAACTGAACTAAAATTTTGTAAAATCCCTGTGTTAAGTTGTAGCCCATATTCCAATAAATAATCTGTAAAAAGTTCAACTTCCTAACTCAAATACTTTGTGAGGAAAGATGTAATTTATAAGCGTTATTTTAACATTGCAAGTATAGGGCGTTCCCGAGTCCCTTAAAGGTGCTACAGTCTGGAACCGCACGACCGCTACGGTCGCAGGTTCGAATCCTGCCTCGGGCATGGATGTTTGTGATGTCTTTAGGTTAGTTAGGTTTAACTAGTTCTAAGTTCTAGGGGACTAATGACCTCAGCAGTTGAGTCCCATAGTGCTCAGAGCCATTTGAACCATTTGAATCAATACCTCCTCATTAGTTAAGTAATCTACCCATCTAATCTTCAGCATTCTTCTGTAGCACCACATTTCGAAAGCTTCTGTTCTCTTCTTGTCCACACTATTTATCGTCCATGTTTCACTTCCATTCATGGCTACACTCCATACAAATATTTTCAGAAATGGCTTCCTGACACTTAAATCTATACTCGATGTTAACAAATTTCTCTTCTTCAGAAACGATTTCCTTGCCATTGCAAGTCTACATTTTACATCCTGTCTACTTCTACCATCATCAGTTATTTTGTTCCCCAAATAGCAAAACTCCTTTACTACTTTAAGTATCTCATTTCCTAATCTAATTCCCTCAGCATCACCCGACTTAATTCGACTACATTCCATTATCCTCGTTTTGCTTTTGTTGATGTTCATCTTATACACTCCTTTCATGACACTGTCCATTCCGTTCAACTGCTCTTCCAAGTCCTTTGCTGTCTCTGACAGAATTACAATATCATCGGCAAACCTCAAAGTTTATATTTCCTCTCCATGGATTTTAATACCTACTCCGAATTTTTCTTTTGTTTCCTTTACTGCTTGCTCAATAGACAGATTGAATAACATTGGGGAGAGGCTACAACCCTGTCTCACTCCCTTCCCAACCACTGATTCCTTTTCATGTCCCTCGACTCTTGGGTATAAGAAAAGATATTTCTATTGGTGACTGAGGGTGGTGTAGTGAACATCATTTGCATATTAATAATTATAGCCAGTACAAATTGTACGTTTTTGAGTTGGTTAGTACCTCCATGTACATGTGGCAAGAGGAGGATATAAATGCTTATTTCCGCATGGGCAGAAGATCAGATGCTTAAGTGTGGATAGATTGACGCAAAATGATTATATACTGACAGGTGTAGCCCACTTACTGGTGCAGTTACGACCATGCAGAAAACATCAGGTCATGAATTTTCGATGTGTTTTTGTTTTGGGAAGACAGTTCGACACAGATAAAAACAACCAACACATTGACGTGTGTACATATTAGGTACCACAAATAAATGTATCTGCACCTGTTACAACGTGGATAACCTTCCATCTAATACACAACAAACAGAATTTGCTTCTTTTGAAGGTGACACTGGTATTGTATTCAATCCAAATAAACATACAGAAAGAGAAGAAAAGGAAAATAATGTTCTTAATTGTACTGTTCATTTGTTTGGTTTTCTGTAGATGGTCTCATTAGCAAATTCCGAAAAGGACACAACGTGTTCAGTTCAACAAATCTACACGAATAATAAGTATAACACATGGCGAGGAAATAATTGCTGGGTGGAAACTTAAGACAAATTTTGTGTTCATACTGACGTGGAATCTAGAATGAAAAAAACACATCTTGGAAATCCATAAATTATTACTTAGTTCAGCCACTTTGGCACTTCGAATCACTGCAAATTTTGGTGAGACACAGATCAGTGACATATTTTGCTTATTTTCATTCAATCATGTCGTATGGAATAATGTCACGAGGTAACTTCAAAGTCGGCCGCGGTGCCCGAGCGGTTCTAGGAGCTTCAGTCCGGCACCGCACTGCTGCTACGGTCACAGGTTCCAATCCTGCCTCGGGCTTGGATGTGTGTGATGTCCTTAGGTTAGTTAGGTTTAAGTAGTTCGAAGTTTTAGGGGACGTTTGTTGGAAATAATCCATCGCGATTGAAAGACAACAAACATGTGCGTAATTATAATACCAGAAGAAAAAATGAATGTAGTTTTTACCACAAAAATAATTTTTGGTCACTTCCTCAGTGATGTATTGACAGACTGCAGCGTAAAATCTGGAAACAAACTGAAAACGATTCTGACAGCCTGTTCACTCCTGTAGAAGAATTTCTATTTTTGTAAGGTGTAAAAGGTGGCAGCTAAGAATTAGTCACATCTGTATTAAAAAAAAACCTCTTCCGTATGGTCAGCATGTACTCGTATTTGCATGTGATTGTGTAATGTGAATGGAAAATACCTTACAGATATCATTACGATAAACCACGCAAATAATGCGTGGAACATGAAACTAGGTATCTAACATTTGTGTCTTCATGAGTACTGCGGTTTTGTTAACCGCATTCTGAAAACTGTGGCTGTACTGTGCAGAATAACAATTCGTTCAGATACTTCGTTTTCCAGAGCATCTGCAGCGTTTCAAAATGAAAGTCGAAAGGTACTGATTAAAATTTAATCTCACCATTTCTATTAACATATAAACGTATGACGCCAGTTGAAGGTGCGTCAAATTTCTGAACAATTGTTGTCATAACTAAAGTTTTACAAAAGGCTGGTTACTGTATTTCTTCGAGTAGGCCTAATTACTACAGATCTCATTCAATTTTATAGCATCATTTCCTATTTGTAGAATCCTTGCATCCAATTGCAAAATATTTTGTATCAGTAACACATCACAAATATAGAGGCAAAACAAATACCTTGTAGGTAATAAAAGCTGCGCAACGTAAACTACACGTAACAGTAAAAAGCGCAGGTTACACTAAGTGTTACAACATGGTCAATTCGTAGTAATTCAGTTTCAACACCTTGTCAACAGGAAACCAGCATCGTAAAATTCCTTAAAGCGTTTATTAATGATTCTGCCAACAGTTGCAGTATTTATATCTGGCGACTTGTTTTGAAAGTTATAGATTCATTTGCAAGCCCGGAGTCTACCTGTAAGGTTTGAAGCTAGTCGTCTAATATAAATACTGCAACTGTTGACAGAATGATTAATAAACGCTATACGGAGAACACAGTTAATTTTTAAAGAATAGTAAGATGACACGTATTATGTGGAGGAGACGTGGAGACACCGGAAGGTTTCGGATGGTGTACATAATTTCTAAACCGGACTTTAAACTGAAAAACGATTCCAGGAGCAGATGAGTTTTGCCCATGATTTTATTGGTTGCGAAATGCAGATTAAAAATGAAGGAATTGCGGTTTCGGTAAGCTGGAAGAACCAAAACTTGCTGAAAGTTTCAAAAGAAGCATTAGGCAACGATTGACTGATTCAGGGAAAAGGAATAAAATAGAAATTGAACGGGAGCTTTGAGGGCTCATACAGTGAAGCCAGCAGAGGATCAAAGAGGCACAAAGGAAAATCCTGTGAGAAATCCCTGACCAATAGACTACACATTGAAGTACAAAAATTCGATAAATGAAGCGCGCAGAAGTGAATACATGCGTCTACAACAACAGGTCGATACAAAGTGTAAAATGACAGAGCAGCAATGGCTAGAACAGAAATGCAAAACTGTGGGTGGATGCATATGTGTCTGGAAGCAGAATTTGGCACTCCTTTGGAGAAAAGAGAAGCGTCTGTATGAATAACAAGTGGTAACATAGCGAGCCAGTACGAAACAAAGAAGTGAATGCTGAAATATTGAAGGACTGCGCTGAAAGGATCCACAAAGGAAAAGAACTTGAAGGCAATATAAAGGGAGAGGAAGTAGATGAAGATGAGATACAAGGTATGATACTGGGAGAAGAATATGACAGAGCGCTGCAACAACTAAGCATAAATGAAGCACCTGCAATAGACGACATTCGCTCAGCACTATTAAAATCTTTTTGAGAACAACCACGAAGAAACTATTTCATGTGCTGTGCGTGCCAAGCCTGTGAGGGACAAGAATAATAAGCTCAGATCTCAAAAAAAATGTAATAACCCTATCTGTAAAGAATGCAGGTGCTGACAGCTGTATGACTGAACTACCAGTTTAATAAGTAACAGCTGCAAAATACTGATACGAATTCTTTGCATAAGAATGGGAAGTTTGACAGACGCTACGTTCTGCGAAGATCAGGATGGGTTCCACGGAAATGTAGGAATATGTGAGGTAATATTGACAATGAAGACACATTCTATACATCAAAACTACAGTTATGGTATTTGTAGGTGTACCGAAAGATTTTGACAATGTTGACTTGAATACACAAAGTTCTAAAGGTTGCTAGGATAAAATGCAGGGTCCGAAAGTTTATCTACAACTGTTATAGTAGCGAAGGACATTAAACGGAAGCTGTGATTGAGAAGAGAATGAAAGAGGGTTGTAGCGTATTCACGACGTTACTCAATGTGTACAATGAGCAAGCTGCAAATGAAACTAAGGAGGAAATTGATAGGCAAACTGAAGTTTAGAGACAAGAAATATAATTCGAAAGAAGAAATAAAATTTGCCGATGATACTGTAATTCAGTTTGGGACAGGAAAGACTGATCAGGTGAATGGAGTGGACAATGTCTTGAAAATACGTTATAAGAAGAACAGCAACAAATGTAAAACAAAGGTAATGTAGAACACCAAAATTTAATCAGGCGATGATGAAAGAAGTGAATTAGCAAGTGAAACACTGACAGTTATGTTCGTTGTTGTGATCTTCTATCTGAAGACTGTTTTGATGCCGCTCTCTGTGGTGTTCTATTCTCTGTAGGCCTCTTCACCTCTGCCTAACTACTACAAAAAATGGTTCAAATGGCTCTGAGCACTATGGGACTTAACATCTGTGGTCATCAGTCTCCTAGAACTTAGAACTACTTAAACCTAACTAACCTAAGGACATCACACACATCCATGCCCGTAGCAGGATTCGAACCTGAGACCGTAGTCGTCACGCGGTTCCAGACTGAAGCGCCTAGAACCGCACGGCCACACCGGCCGGCAACTACTACAACCTACGTCTACTTGATACTGCTTTGCTGTGTTCAAGCTCCGATGTCCCTCTCGAATTTCTACACACGGTTCCTTCCATTACTAAACTTACTATCCTTGAAGCCTCATGAAACTTCCCATTGCCTAATCCTTTCTTTTACCCAAATTGCATTATAAATTTCTTCCCTCTTCACTTACTCATTAGTAATCCGATCTGCCCATCTAACCACTCTAGTCGTCAATATTCTTCGGTAGCGCTACATTTCCCATGTTATCATTTTATCTGAACTGTTTGTCAATCACGTTTCACTTCTGTTCATGGCTAAACACCAAGTAAATACCAAAATACCTTCAGGAGAGACTTACTAACACTTAATTTTACATTCGATATTAACAAATTTCACTTTCCTAAGAAATGATTTTATTGCTACTGCCAGTTAGCATTTTCTGTCCTTTCTCATTCGGCCGTTGTCAGTTATTTTGCAACCCAAATAGCAAACTGCTTCTGTTCATGTCTCACTTCCTAGTTCCCTCACTATCGCCAGATTTAATTCGACTACATCCTTATTTTACTTTAGTTGATGTTTATCTTATAATTTCCTTTCAAGGCACTATCCATCCAGTTCTACTTGTCATCCAAGCACTATCCCTTACAGAATCATAATTCCCTTATTATCTCATGGCTGAATTCGACTACATTCTCATTTTACTTCGACTGATGTTCGTCTTGTAATCTCTTTTCGTGACATTATCCATTCATTCACTTCAGCTGATCTTCCAAGTACTTTTCCTTACAGAATCGTAATTCCCTCAGCATCGCCTGATTCAATTAGACTACATCTATATTTATCTTTAGTTGCTTATCTCATAACCTCTTTCTAAGTTACTATCCTTACATATGTGAAAATTACCGAACTATCACTTTAATAAGTCACAGCTGCAAAATACTAACGCGAATTCTTTACAGACGAATGGAAAAACTGATAGAAGCCGACCTCGGGGAAGATCAGTTTGGATTCCGTGGAAATGTTGGAACACGTGAGGTAATACTGACCCTACGACTTATCTTAGAAGAAAAATTAAGGAAAGGCAAACCTACGTTTCTAGCATTTGTAGACTTGGAGAGAGCTTTTGATAATGTTGACTGGAGTACTCTCTACCAAATTCTGAAGGTGGCAGGGGTAAAATACGGGGAGCGAAAGGCTATTTACAATTTGTACAGAAACCAGATGGCAGTTAGTCGAGGCCTGTGAAAGGGAAGCAGTGGTTGGGAAGGGAGTGAGACAGGGTTGTAGCCTATCCCCGATGTTATTCAATCGGTACATTGAGCAAGCAATAAAGGAAACAAAAGAAAAGTTGGAGTAGGTATTAAAATCCATGGAGAAGAAATAAAAACTTTGAGGTTCGCCGATGACATTGTAATTCTCTCAGTGACAGCAAAGAACTTGGAAGAGCAGTTGAACGAAATGGACAGTGTCTTGAAAGGAGGGTATAAGATGAACATCAACGAAAGCAAAACGAGGATAATGGAATGCAGTCGAATTAAGTCGGGTGATGCTGAGGGAATTAAATTAGGAAATGAGATATTGGGAAGTGAAGAAGCTTGCACGGGATAGGGTAGCATGGAGAGCTGCATCAAACCAGTCTAAGGACTGAAGACCACAACAACAACAACAACATCTATATTTATCATTAGTTGCTTATCTCATAACCTCTTTTCAAGTCACTATCCATTCAGTTCAACTGTTCATCAAAGTACTTTGCCTGACAGAATCCTAATAATAATTGCATACAAGTATTGTGATTTTAGCGTATTTGTTGAGACTGTGGCCGTGTAATAAAGTTAAACTTGAATCATAAGCAAATTAAATGACATCGTTGGCCGGGAAATCCGTATTCGGGGAAGTTCAGCCGCCAAGTGCGAGTCTTATTTCATTCGACGCCACACTGGGCGATCTGCGTGCTGGAGATGATGATGAGGATGAAATGATGCTGAGAACAACACAACACCCAGCCCCCGAGCGGAGAAAATCTCCAACCCGGTAGGGGATCGAACCCGGGCCCGCCCGCATGGGATGCGAGCACATTACCACCCAGCTAAGCAGGTGGATGAACCATAAGCAGTTCAAATGAGAAGGGAATAGAACCTTTAGAAACGTGGCGATATAGAATAATGAAGAGATAGAGCCTCGTGCATCGTAGCTTCAGGTTAAAAAAAAATGGCTCTGAGCACTATGGAACTCAACTGCTGAGGTCATAAGTCCCCTAGAACTTAGAACTACTTAAACCTAACTAACCTAAGGACATCACACACATCCATGCCCGAGGCAGGATTCGAACCTACGACCGTAGCGGCTGCGCGGCTCCAGACTGTAGCGCCTAGAACCGCTCGGCCACTCCGGCCGGCGAAGCGTCAGGATAAGATTGTATAGCCTTCAGAGATTGCGGAACTTTTTCCTGCGACTGAACATCAGAAGGTGCTGTAAATCAAACAATATCTTCCCATGAGTGGTATCACGATCAACAAGTCCTTTTCTGAACAAGAGACTAAGCAAGTTGACAGCACAAATTCCCGCGAGTTTCACCAAATGTCTTGGCAATAAAAAGTACAATTTATCGACTCACCATAGACTTAACAGTGCTTGAGCTACACTTACAACGTAGTAAGTGTTTCGCATGGTGAGCTTCTGTACCATACCAAGGACTGTTTGTTGACAGTGCCATCTCTACCCACTGCTTAATATCTACTTAACCGAAGCCATTGCACATGGAGAAGAGTAGACACCAGTTTTCATTTCAAAACAAATTATTGGTATTTTCACGAATCTACTGGTTTCACGTGAAACACAGACAGCATGGAAGACAGACTAACAGGAGGAACTTCACCATAGAGTACCAGTGAAGCAGCTGTGATATGTATTTCTCGTTCATGTAACAACAAACCTCTCTCAGGTGTGACTGTGGAAAAGCCTCGGGTGAAACTTGGAAGCACTGATGGTGGAGCTTTCGGTACGAAATGCTTATAAGACATAAGAACCTAAAAACAGCGAAATATCGACAGCCAACGAAATTTTATTATTAAAATATGCTAATTAGTGCGTCAGTCTTATTCACTACATTTTTTCCAGAGCAACCCGAATGATTCGGATTTTTTACCAGTTGCAGTGAATTTTTGGTTTGATTTGTTGTATCTGTTATATGATCTGCATGTCGCTACACAAATTTTGAAGTATCACGTTTGCGGCCTATGGAATAAGGCACTGGTAATTTGGTGTGTACGCTACATGACAACAAAGAGAAGTAACAAAATTCAGTTATTCATAAGTGCCTCCGTGGTTCCAAAAGACGACCGAGCTAGAAGTACGAGACATACAGAAACAGACGCATGAGTGGATAGAGCCCCACTGCAAGTTTTTAAGTCACAGTACAGCTAGATCAATATGGGCACCGTTCGTGAGTCGGGAAATGACAAAATCACTAGATATATCATATTCGTAATTGACCTCTATTGCATGTTGCTTATTATAATCTGCGTCTGGCCTTCTAATTTTCTGCTGTCTACGAAAGGTGATTACACAAGATGCTCAATCAAAAAGGAAGTATAAATTTGAAAACTGAATAAATCACCGAGTAATGTAGATAGAGAAGTACAAATTGACACCCATGCTTGGAATGACAGGGCGTTTTATCAGAACCAAAAAAATACAAAGTTAAAAAAATGTCCGACAGATGGCGCTTCATCTGATCAGAATAACAATAATTAGCATTACAAAGTAAGACAAAGCAAAGATGATTTTCTTTACAGGAAGTGCTCAATATGTATACCATCATTCCTCAACAACAGCTGTAGTCGAGGAATAATGTTGTGAACAGCACTGTAAAGCATGTCCGGAGTGATGGTGAGGCATTGGCGTCGGATGTTGTGTTTCAGCATCCCTAGAGATATCGGCCGATCACGATACACTTGCGACTTCAGGTAACCCCAAAGCACGGAGTGAGGTCTGGCGACCTGGGAGGTCAAGCATGACGAAAGTGGCGGCTGAGCACACGATCACCACCAAGCGACGCGCGCAAGAGATCTTTCACGCGTCTACCAGTACTTCGTTTTTTTTGTTCTAGTGAAACCCCATGTCATTCCAAGTATGTGTGTCAATTTTTACCTCTCTATCTACATTATTCCGTGGTTTATTAAGTTTTCAAATTTATACTGACCTTTTGATCACCCGGTAAATACTTGCGCAGTAATATGTTGGTGTAAGTGCACAAAGATTTCATAAAAAAATTATAATAAACAGAATTCTCTACTGTTTTCAGATATTTACGCGGAGTAAAGAAGTACAGTGCTACAATGATCTGAAAAGTGGACTGTAGGGAAGCTGGAGCTGACGAAGCTGAAATACTTCGAAATAAGGAATAGAAAAGCATGCTAAAAACCAAGTGGATACCTAATGTAGTGAAGGCACATGTACTAGACAAATATATGCGTGGGAATAAATGTATGGTGAACTGCGGGTATTACAGGAATACAATATATGAACAGGTTAGTTTATTTGGGAGAGGGGACCATAAAGAGAGGAAATCGGCCCCACCGGAATAGGAAAGGATGGGGAAAGAAGTCGGCCGACCGCTTTCAAAGGAACCAGACCGGCATTTGCCTGAAGTGATTTAGGAAAATGACGGAAAATAAGGATGGCCGGGTATTAACCGTCGTCCTCCCGAATGCGAGTCCAGTGTGTTAACCACTGCGCCACCTCGCTCGGAACGCTATCTGACCAAACTTTTCCAAACACCGTTATGTAATGCGGGAAGTGGGTACGAGATGTCACGACAGGCGAAACAACCAGTGTAACAGAAGGCAGGGACTATTTTGCTGTCAGTAGGGATGCAGAGGCAGTGGAATGGTTCGGTCAGGGAAGCTCAGTGACTGCGAACGTGCGCCTAAATAACAAATACATCAGGGATATTTCAGCCCTTCTAAAGCTGCCCCAGCCGGCTTTTGCTGATGTGACTGTCAAGTGGGAACGCGAAGGAACAACTACAGCTAAATCAAGACCAGGGGCACCTAGTCTACTGACGGATAAGGACCGTCGAGCGTTGTGGTGGGTGTCTGTAAAAAAGTCACATGAAATAAGCGGAAGGAATCACTTTCGAGTTCCAATATATTGTTAACAGTCCAGCTAACACAGTGACTGTACAGAGAACGTGTTCCCGCACTTTTTCATAACCCACATATTTCTGCAGCCAATGCGCCGCTACGGGACAGTGTGAGACTGGACAGCCGGCCGCTGTGGCCGAGCGGTTCTAGGCTCTTCAATCTGGAACCGCGCGATCGCTACGGTCGCAGGTTCGAATCCTGCCTCGTGCATGGATGGGTGTGATGTCCATAGGTTAGTTAGGTTTAACTAGTTCTAAGTTCTAGGGGACTGACATTAAGTCCCATAGTGCTCAGAGCCATTTGAACCATTTCTTTGAGACTGGAGATGGATGATTTGCAGTGATGAAAAATGCTATACTCTGCAGCAATGCGATATGAGGGTTTGAGTTTGGCGAATGTCTCGAGAACGTCACCTGCCATCATATACACTGAAGAGCCAAAGAAACTGGTACACCTGCCTAATATTGTGTAGGGCCCCCGCGAGGACCCAGAAAAGTCGTTACAGGACGTGGCGCGGTCTCTACTAATGCCTGAAGTAGTGCTGGAGGTGACTGTCATCATGAATCTTGCAGGGCTGTCCATAAATCCGTAAGAGTACGAGGGGGTGGAGATCTCTTCTGAAAAGTACGCTGCAAGACAGATACGCTCAATAATGTTCACGTCTGCAGAGTTTGGTGACCAGCGGAAGTGTTTAAACTCAGAAGAGAGTTCCTGGAGCCTATCTGTAGCAATTCTCGGCGTGCAGGGAGTCGCATTGTCCTGCTGGAATTGCCTATCGGAACGCACAACGGACATGAATGGATATAGGTGATCGGACTGAATGCTTACGTACCTGTCACCTGTCAGAGACGTATCAGGGATCCCATACCATTCCAACTGCACACGCCCTACACCATTACTGAGTCTCCACCAGGTTCAACAGTCCCCTGCTGACGTGCAGGGACCATGGATTCATGAAGTTGTTTCCATACCCATACACGGCCGTCCGCTCGATACAATATGAAACGAGACTCGTCCGACAAGGCAACTTGTTTCCAGTCGTCAACAGTCCAATGTCGGTGTTGATGGGCCAAGGCGAGGCGTAGAGCTATGTGTCGTGCAGTCATCCAGGGTACACGAGTGGGCCTTTGGCTCCGAAAGCCCATATGTTCCGTTGAGTGGTTCGCACGCTGACACTTGTTGACGGCCCAGCATTGAAATCTGCAGCAATTTACGAAAGGGTCGTACTTCTGTCACGTTCAACGATTCTCTTCAGTCGTCGTTTGTCTCGTTCTTGCAAGATCTTTTTCCGGCTGCAGCGACGTCGGAGATTTGATGTTTTATTGGATTCCTGATGTTCACGGTACACTCGTGAAATGGTCATAAGGGAAAATCCCCACTTCATCGCTACCTCGGAGACGCTGTGTCCCATCGCTCGTGCACCGACTATAAAACCAAATTCAAACTAACTTAAATCTTGACAACGTGTCGTTGTAGGAGCAGTCCGATCTAACAATAGTTCCAGACACTTGTTGTATTATACAGGCGTTATCGACCGAAGCGCCGTATTCTGCCAGTTTCTTTGGCGCTTGCGTCTATATTGGCAACATTGAAGAGGTGGTGTTATGACGTTGTTACTGGTTGAGGTGTGGGTGCCTTAATGCGCTTAAGAAGACACTATATACGGCACTATATGAACACATTTTACATCAATGTGTTCTGCCTGCAGGAAAGGAACAATTCGGAGACCATGACTGTATCACCATGACAATGCACCTTGTCATAAATGAGCAACCTTGAGGCAATGGTGCGTGGACAGTACAGTGTCTGAAATGGACCTGCCTGCCCAGAGTTCCAACATGAACCCAGTTGAACATATTTGGGGTTCTTTTGGTAGTCCGCGCAACCAGTCGTGCACCGCGTGGCGTACCTCTTCATTAGAACGGAACTTCTTTCCTCCCATTGCGTCTCTGAATGGTCCAAACATATGGAAATCACCTGGGAAAGACTCTGGTGAGTATGGCGGATGAGGAAGACACTCAAAATGCAGGTCTGTGATTGTTGTAACTGTTGCACGGGCAGTGTGGGGCCTTGCATTGTCGTATTGCAAAAAAGGACACCTGCTGACCGCAATCCACGTCGCTTTAATTTGATTGCAGGCCGCAGATAATTTTTTTGGAGATCTATGTGTGATACACTGGTGACAGTGGTCCCTCTACGCGTGTAATGCTCCAAAATGACGCCTTTTTCGTCCAAAAGAAGAGTCAGCATAACCTTCCCTGCTGATGGTTCTGTTCGAAACTTCTTTGGTTTTGGTGATGAGGAATGGCGCCATTCCTTGGTCGCTCTCTTCGTTTCCGGTTGGTGGGAGTGAACCCAGGTTTCGTTCCCAGTAACGATTCTTGCAAGGAAGTCATCACCTTCTCGTTCAAAGCGCCGAAGAAGTTCTTCACAAGCATCAACACGTCGTTCTCTCATTTCAGGAGTCAACTGCCGTGGCACCCATCTTGCAGACACTTTGTGAAACTGGAGCACATCATGCACAATGTGGTGTGCTGACTCATGACTAATCTGTGAACATGCTGCAATGTCACTCAGTGTCACTCGGCGATTTTCCTTCACTATGGCTTCAAGTGCAGCAATGTTCTGGGGAGTCGCAACTCGTTGTGCCTGACCTGGACGAGGAGCATCTTCCACTCAAGTCACACCATTTGCGAACTTCCTACTCCATTCGTATACTTGCTGCTGTGACAAACATGGATCACCCTACTGAATCTTCATACGTCGATGAATTTCAATAGGTTTCACACCTTCACAACGCAAAAACCGAATAACAGAACCGCTGTTCTTCCCTGGTGCAAGTCGCAAATGGGACGGCCATTTTTGTACTGATACGGCGACGGTATGTGTGCATCTGCGCTATGCTGCCACCTACAGGTCATTCTGCACGCTGTTTGTAGCACTCTTACGAACGTACAGGACAACGGCGCGAAATTTCGAATTGTTATTACAAATTTAAGGTTTTCATTTGACTCACCCTCGTATATGTTCTGTTCTTGATATATGTGAATGACCTCCCTTTTTATCTGAATCAAGAAGCTAAACTGGCATTGTTTGCTGATGATACGGGCATAACTTACGATCCAGTGAAAGGAATTCCAATAGAAAATGATACAAATAATGTCTTTGGAAAAGTTATTGATTGTTTTTCAGCGAATGGGCTTGCTGTGAACTTTGAAAAAACACAGTACATTCAATTTTCTACTGCAAGGACTACATTTCCTTCAGTAAATATAACACATCAACAGAAGTCGGTAGCCAGGACAGAGCAAGCGTACATATAGATGAGAATCTTAATTGGAAAATTCATATTTTCGATCTGCTAAAGCGACTAGGTTCACCAACTTCTGCAATCAGAAAAACTGCTAATTTTGAGGTTATATAGAAATTAGCAAGCTAACAACATACTTTGCACACTTTCACACTCGGATGTCATACGGAATAATATTTTGGGGTGACTGAACACTTACGCAAAAAGTATTCACTACTCAAAAGAAAGTGGTTCAAATAATGAGTGGTGCTCATAGCCGCACATCTTGTAGGTATCTCTTTAAAAGGTTAGGAATTCATATAACAGTTTCACAGAACACTTTCTCAGTAATGAATTTGTTCTCAACAACGTGGACCAGATTAAAAACAACAGTGACTTTCATGATTATAATACGAGAAGAACGAAAGACTTCCACTATCGTTTACTTAACCTATCTTTGGCACAGGAAGGGGTAAAATATGCTGCTGTAAAACTTTTCGAAAAATTTCGAGATGAAATAAAATGTCTATCAGACAGCACTAACAGTTTCAAAAATAAATTGAAATCATACGTCCTTGAGAACTCCTTTTATAACATTGATGAATTCTTGAATAGGAGTAAATAAATCTACAAGTATAATATATGAATTTTGTGCCATTTAAGGGAATGGGGTAAGTAATAAAAATTTTAGGCTTAAAAGAAAACCTTAACTTACTATCATACTTAGGACACATTTAAATCGAGTAGTTCACACGCAGATTCGTAAGCAGTAACAAATAGACGAAAGTCCACACAACACCGTGTGACGAAACCAGCTTCTCTTTTATAAGAAACAGAACCAAATATGGAATCACCTACCTCGCAAATATTACGGATGATAAGTTAATTCAATCAGAATACGAGCAACAGACTCACAACGCAACTCAAAGAATGCAAATCCCATGAGAAATCCTGATCATCCTCATGACCACACTATATACCCTCACGTTAATGGTAGCAACTACTTAATGTGTATAGTAACCCAAATCGTCCTAAAGATATGCGCAACGTATTGTATTACACTACACGCCCTCACTATATCAGCATCAGTTACTATTTCCATTAATAATCGACTCTGCATATTATTACCGGTTGTATAAAAACTGATATATTAAAACCCACGTCAAAGTACTACACCTGCGAGAGTAAGATATGCTTATAATACTAATGCAGCAGTGTTGTAGATTTTCCTGTAGCTTCACATGAGATATTGCTACATGATTTTATCGAACGATTAAAAATTTCCGTTATTAACATTTTTTTATTAATCTGATAAGGTACTGAAATTACTTTTTTAACGGTAGACAGAGCGAAATATTGTCTTGTGAAGCTGAAGGAAACGAAGAGCACGAGGACTAAGTTTAATGGCAGTAGCGCGCATTCCATTCTTATTTTTATCCACTGTGACATTACATAAATGTTTAAAATTGAATCTGAGGAGTTCAAAATACAACAGTACAGGACATTTCTTTTAGAAATTTGTTCTCTTGTACCATGCTTATTATAGCGAAACCTACAATTTCGTATCCCTGCTGCGGATCTAAAAATGGGGAAGCTAAGTTTAATATACAGAATATCCAACTCTTTCATGTGTTGCATTCTTTGAAGGTAGTGATTCATCAAACACATTGGAGGACTCTTTTTGATAAAAGAGTGAGGGATGAAACACAACTATATCAGGTACAGGAAGGAGAATTTTGCGAATAGCTGGAACTGGTTGGCTGAAAAATCCTGACTCTTAATTTTAAAAATAAAGCACATGTTACACATTTCCAAAGAAAGGTGACTTACAGCCGCCGTCAGTACTGTTCCATTACTTCACTGCTTGGAGCAGAACATCTAAGTAACTGTAGCTCCTTCCCTCCCC
Organism: Schistocerca serialis cubense; assembly: GCF_023864345.2. NCBI lineage: Eukaryota > Metazoa > Arthropoda > Insecta > Orthoptera > Acrididae > Schistocerca > Schistocerca serialis. Next base: position 64,515,629 of record NC_064649.1, on the reverse strand, counting down.
CGTTAATGCTGCCACAAATGTTTTCAAAAAGTTGACAATGAAAAGCGCCGAAGTGAGCGTCTGTTGAAAGATGGGGCCAACAACGCGGCATGCTGACACTGCTCACCAACCCCAAACTTCAGATCGTGCAGTGGCGTTTCGTGTTCCGCTATCCTGAACCTGTGATGCTGTGAATTGGCGTAACCACTCACGAGAAACCAGGCTTCATCAGACATGGAGGACAGACCTATGTCCAAGCCATTCATTGTTTTCTCAGTGAACAGCCACTTAAAAAACTGTAGGCGCTGAGGAGCATCTGCTGGTTTTAACGCTTGAATAATAGACACTCGGCAGGTGTGTTTCTGCAGGTCAGGTCCACGTGCAGTATTCGTCCGCATCATAGACGAGATATGCCGGTCTCTTTCCACAGGCATCGGGTTGATTTAGTAGGACTCTAACGCAATGACTAGCGAACTGTAGCCACATTTTCTGGTGTGCGGCCACGTTACGGAATTTTTTTTTTTACTTGTTCAAAACAGATACCTTATGACGTCATTTTCGGACTAAGCATTGTATGGTACTTCGACACCACTAAACCTCTCAGCAAACAATTGACCACATCGTCCCCACGACTCCACGTAACTTTCCACAACGAACACCCGCTGCTCTGCTGTCAGAACCATCGTCCCCGCTGCAGTGCTCCACTCACACTGACATAGGCTGCAATACCCTCTGAATCGTTGCCGATCACGTGGCGGGCGTACAACGTAAAGTCCCGAGCGACTGGAAAAAAAGCGCAGGTGACGCCTGTATATAAGAAGGGTAGAAGGACGGATCCTCAAAATTACAGACCAATATCCTTAACATCGATTTGTTGCCGGATTCTCAAACATATTCTCAGTTCGAATATAATGAATTTCCTGGAGACAGAGTTGCTGTCCATGCATCAGCACGGCTTTAGAAAGCATCGCTCCTGCGAAACGAAACTCGCCCTTTTTTCGCATGATATCTTGCGAACCATGGATGAAGGGTATCAGACGGATGCCATATTCCTTGACTTCCGGACAGTGTTTGACGCGGTGTCCCACTGCAGACTCCTAACCAAGATACGAGCATATGGGATTGGTTCCCAAGTATGTGAGTGGCTCGAAGGCTTCTTAAGTAGTAGAAACCAGTACGTTGTCCTCGATGGTGAGTGTTCATCGGAGGTGAGGGTATCATCTAGAGTGCCCCAGGGAAGTGTGGTAGGTCCGCTGTTGTTTTCTATCTACATACATGATCATTTGGATAGGGTGGATAGCAATGTGCGGCTGTTTGCTGATGATGCTGTGGTGTACGGGAAGGTGTCGTCGTTGAGTGACTGTAGGAGGACACAAGATGACTTGGACAGGATCTGTGATTGGTGTAAAGAATGGCAGCTAATTCTAATTATACACTCCTGGAAATTGAAATAAGAACAACGTGAATTCATTGTCCCAGGAAGGGGAAACTTTATTGACACACTCCTGGGGTCAGATACATCACATGATCACACTGACAGAACCACAGGCACATAGACACAGGCAACAGAGCATGCACAATGTCGGCACTAGTACAGTGTATATCCAGCTTTCGCAGCAATGCAGGCTGCTATTCTCCCATGGAGACGATCGTAGAGATGCTGGATGTAGTCCTGTGGAACGGCTTGCCATGCCATTTCCACCTGGCGTCTCAGTTGGACCAGCGTTCGTGCTGGACGTGCACACCGCGTGAGACGACGCTTCATCCAGTCCCAAACATGCTCAATGGGGGACAGATCCGGAGATCTTGCTGGCCAGGGTAGTTGACTTACACCTTCTAGAGCACGTTGGGTGGCACGGGATACATGCGGACGTGCATTGTCCTGTTGGAACAGCAAGTTCCCTTGCGGGTATAGGAATGGTAGAACGATGGGTTCGATGACGGTTTGGATGTACCGTGCACTATTCAGTGTCCCCTCGACGATCACCAGTGGTGTACGGCCAGTGTAGGAGATCGCTTCCCACACCATGATGCCGCGTGTTGGCCCTGTGTGCCTCGGTCGTATGCAGTCCTGATTGTGGCGCTCACCTGCACGGCGCCAAACACGCATACGACCATCATTGGCACCAAGGCAGAAGCGACTCTCATCGCTGAAGACGACACGTCTCCATTCGTCCCTCCATTCACGCCTGTCGCGACACCACTGGAGGCGGGCTGCACGATGTTGGGGCGTGAGCGGAAGACGGCCTAACGGTGTGCGGGACCGTAGCCCAGCTTCCTGGAGACGGTTGCGAATGGTCCTCGCCGATACCCCAGGAGCAACAGTGTCCCTAATTTGCTGGGAAGTGGCGGTGCGGTCCCCTACGGCACTGCGTAGGATCCTACGGTCTTGGCGTGCATCCGTGCGTCGCTGCGGTCCGGTCCCAGGTCAACGGGCACGTGCACCTTCCGCCAACCACTGGCGACAACATCGATGTACTGTGGAGACCTCACGCCCCACGTGTTGAGCAATTCGGCGGTACGTCCACCCGGCCTCCCGCATGCCCACTATACGCCCTCGCTCAAAGTCCGTCAATTGCACATACGGTTCACGAACACGCTGTCGCGGCATGCTACCAGTGTTAAAGACTGCGATGGAGCTCCGTATGCCACGGCAAACTGGCTGACACTGACGGCGGCGGTGCACAAATGCTGCGCAGCTAGCACCATTCGACGGCCAACACCGCGGTTCCTGGTGTGTCCGCTGTGCCGTGCGTGTGATCATTGCTTATACAGCCCTCTCGCAGTGTCCGGAGCAAGTATGGTGGGTCTGACACACCGGTGTCAATGTGTTCTTTTTTCCATTTCCAGTTGTGTAGATAAATGTAAATTAATGCAGATGAATAGGAAAAAGAATCCCGTAATGTTTGAATACTCCATTAGTAGTGTAGCGTTTGACACAGTCACATCGATTAAATATTTGGGCGTAACATTACAGAGCGACATGAAGTGGGACAAGCATGTAATGGCAGTTGTGGGGAAGGCGGTTAGTCGTCTTCGGTTCATTGGTAGAATTTTGGGAAGATGTGGTTATTCTGTAAAGGAGACCGCTTATAAAACACTAATACAACCTATTCTTGAGTACTGCTCGAGCGTTTGGGATCCCAATCAGGTCGGATTGAGGGAGGACATAGAAGCAATTCAGAGGCGGGCTGCAAGATTTGTTACTGGTAGGTTTGATCATCACGCGAGTGTTAAGGAAATGCTTCAGGAACTCGGGTGGGAGTCTCTAGAGGAAAGGAGGCGCTCTTTTCGTGAATCGCTACTGAGGAAATTTAGAGAACTAGCATTTGACGCTGACTGCAGTACAATTATACTGCCGCCAACGCATATTTCGCGGAAAGACCACAAAGATAAGATAAGAGAGATTAGGGCTCGTACAGAGGCATATAGGCAGTCATTTTTCCCTCGTTCTGTTTGGGAGTGGTACAGGGAGAGAAGATGTTAGTTGTGGTATGAGGTATCCTCCGCCACGCACAGTATGGTGGATTGCGGAGTATGTAGATACATGTGGTGTACGCGTCACGAAGAGTGGTTATACGCGCACATTTACGTTCAGTCGTATTCACCCCTCTGGATCACTATTATGTGCCCCACCTGTACAGTTAATGGTAACTTCCAAATAAACTCTGAACTTCTGTTTAGTGCTCAGAATGGTACTTCTGTTGGTGCAACAGCCTTTATCAGATTGGCAGCAGACACCTAGATGTGTTAGTCACGTCTTCTGTAAGTTATCAGAATACTTGGCCTAGATGAAGTAAATTCTGAAACTTCCTGGCAGATTAAAACTGTGTGCCCGACCGAGACTCGAACTCGGGACCTTTGCCTTTCGCGGGCAAGTGCTTCTTTCAGGAGTGCTAGTTCTGCAAGGTTCGCAGGAGACCTTCTGTAAAGTTTGGAAGGTAGGAGACGAGATACTGGCAGAAGTAAAGCTGTGAGACCGGGCGTGAGACGTGCTTCGGTAGCTCAGTCGGTAGAGCACTTGCCCGCGAAAGGCAAAGTTCCCGAGTTCGAGTCTCGGTCGGGCGCACAGTTTTAATCTGCCAGCAAGTTTCATATCAGCGCACACTCCGCTGCAGAGTGAAAATCTCATTCTGAAGTAAATTCTATTTAACGCTTACCTTCGTATTAAACAGTTTTTAAAACATTTCCAGTACTGAGGCACCTGATGCTATTCCTTGAGTAAGCAGTAAGGAAAAATGAGGATAAACTTAAAAACCCGGAATTAAAGTTCAGAAAGAAGACACAAAAAGCCTTAAAGGTTGACAGGCTATAATCCTGTCCGATAACCAAAGGAATTGTACGACTGGTAGAGTGGAAATGATATCTTGAAAGAAAAAAAAAAATTACTAGATGAATAAACTATATGTAAATCTTGACTAACTCAGTGTAATCAAATTAAATTATTTATTGCTAATGGAACTAGATTAGGAAATGAGGCATAAAAACAGTGACTTTCATGATTATAACACGAGAAGAAAGACAGACTTACACTATCGTTTACTTAAACTATCTGAAGGGGTAAAATATGCTGCTGCAAATCTTTTCGACAAATTTCGAGGTGGAATAAAATGTCTAACAGACAACACTAACAGTTTCAAAAATAAATTGAAATCATATCTCTTATGTGGTGCTACAGAAGAATGATGAAGATTAGATGGGTAGATCACATAACTAATGAGGAGGTATTGGGTTGGGTTCTTTGGGGAAGCAGACCAGACAGCGAGGTCATCGGTCTCATCGGATTAGAGAAGGACGGGGAAGGAAGTCGGCCGTGCCCTTTCAAAGGAACTATCCCGGCATTTGCCTGGTGCGATTTAGGGAAATCACGGAAAACCTAAATTAGGATGGCCGGACGCGGGATTGAACCGTCGTCCTCCCGAATGCGAGTCCAGTGTCTAACCACTGCGCCACATCGCTCGGTGAGGAGGTATTGAATAGAATTGGGGAGAAGGGGAGGTTGTGGCACAATTTGACAAGAAGAAGGGATCGGTTGGTAGGACATGTTCTGAGGCATCAAGGGATCGCCAATTCAGTACAGGAGGGCAGCGTGGAGGGTAAAAATCGTAGAGGGAGGCCAAGAGATGAATACACTAAGCAGATTCAGAAGGATGTAGGCTGCAGTAGGTACTGGGAGATGAAGAAGCTTGCACAGGATAGAGTAGCACGGAGAGCTGCATCAAACCAGCCTCAGAACTGAAGACCACAACAACAACAACAGTCTCCTTGAGAACTCCATTTATACCATAGATGAATTCTTGAATAGGAGTAAATAAATCTATAGGTATAATATATGAATTTTGTGCCATTTAAGGGAATGGGTAAGTAATAAAAATTTTAGGCTTAAAAGAAAACCTTAACTAACCATCATACTTACCATACATTTAAATCGAGTAGTTCACACACAGATTCGTAAGCATTAACAAATAGACTGAAGTCCACAGAACACTATGTGACGAAACCAGCTTCTCTTTTATATGAAACAGAACCAAATATGGAATCACCTACCTCACCAAATACTACGGATGATAGCATAATTCAGTCAGGATACGAGCAACAGTCTCTCAACGCAACTCAAAGAATGCAAATCCCATGAGAAATCCTGATCATCCTCATGACATATGCAACGGCTAACACCACACTATATACCCTCACGTTAATGGTAGCAACTACTTAATATATATATAATAATCCAAATCGTCCTGTGTGGAGTTGATAGTCTCCCATCGGGCGCCTCCCCAGGTGGCGGATAGGGGAATGCTCTCCAGATATGGAGGGTACCGGGGAAATAAAATACCCGGGGTGGACCAAAACTATCAACCGAAATCCACTAACGTCTGCCTGGTATCCAGCGGTTAGGGGTCAGCGTCTGTTCTCCTAGATGGTGCGGCTGCAGCAACCTCCTTGATCTCAACTATCATGTCGTATTCCTCGTGATCTTACCTCGGAAGGACCACCACCAAGTTAGTTTTCAACTTGAAAACCAAACATGATGATAGCACAAGGAATGAATCCACTACCCCGGGCACCAGTCGCAAGGCTGGCTTTACCTGGTCATCGGATTCCGGGGGACCAGGAGCATCATGTTACGCCTAAGGTTGAGAACCAGACGACGTCCAAATTATTACACACAAAACAAAGACACTTCATCGGTACACTTAATACTAATACTCTTTTCAAACAGACGTGGTGCAAAAATTCCAGATCAAAATCCTTGCAATCCAGGAAACACGATTTACGGACGAAAACCATTTTGATACAGACAACTACAGGATCTACAAAGGAAAACCAGCAGTTAAAACTAATGAGAAAGGACTCAAACAGTTTGGCACAGCATTTGCAGTCCATAAATCTATCAGTGATTCTGTCATTGACTTCCAGTCTGCCTCAGAACGTATATCAACGCTCTCCGTCAAATCGGCCAACAAAGCATATACCTTGATCATCGCACACGCACCCACAAATAACTATTACAAGAAGAACCGCCAGAAAGCGGATGACTTCTGGAATGACCTTGAAGAGACGACAAACAAAATTGCCAAACACCATGTAATAATCTTGTTAGGCGACTTTAACGCACAATTAGGTAAAGAGAAAAAATACAGGAAAATCACCGGAATCCATACAGCTCACAAGAGAACTAACAAGAATGGGGAAAGATTGATAAGCTTTTGCGAAAATTTCGGCCTCGTAATTATGTCAACACAATTCAAAAAACCCAACAAGAAACTGTATACTTGGAAGTCGCCCAACACAATGTTGGGTGAATTCCAGATAGACCATGTGGCCATCTCCAAGAGTAACACAGCAGAAATTCTGAATGTGAAAACGAGAAGAGGATTTTTTGACTCAGACCACCATCTTCTACAGATAAAGACCAGATTACAACCCAATAGAAAAAAGCCAAAACTAAACAAAGTGCTGAGACCAGACCCCGAATACATAAAACTCAACAAGGAAAACATCTTACAGGAAATTAGTCAGACAAACACCACAAACTGGACAGAACTTGTGGACGTGCTCAAATCCACAATGAAATTGGGTCAACCCCTGAGAAGGAGAAAACACAGGTGGTGGAATATAATATGTGACCAAGCAATAGAAGAAAGGACCAATGCCTGGAAAAACTTCAATAGTCACAAAACATCAGAAAAATGGCAACAATTTCTAGTAATCCGAAAACAAACATCGAAAACTATTCGGAGGGAAAAAAGAAATTATGACAAACGGCGACTAGATGAGATAGAACAAGACTTTAAGAAGAACAACAACAGGAATTTTTATAAGACGTTTAAAGAACATATTGCAGGATACCAGCCACCCAATCTTTGCTTCAAGAAACCGGATGGTTCACTAGAAACTAACACGAAGAATAACTGCCAAATCCTCGCAGACTATTACAACAAACTTCTCAACTGCGAAAGACCTACAGAGGACATTCACTACGAGACGTCTACACCAAATCCTGACGCTAAACTGCCAACCATCAACGAAATAGTAGAAATTATCAAGACACTGAAAAACAATAGAGCCCCAGGAGAAGATGGAATTATTGCAGAACTATGGAAATTAAATGATGAAAGATTAACAGGAAAAATTCACAAAATCATATTAAACATTTGGGAAACAGAACAGATCCCTTCTGAATGGAATTGCGCACTCATCCATCCACTCCACAAAAAAGGGGACAAAACTGAACCAAATAATTACAGGGGTATCTCACTCGTACCGGTCACATATAAAATCCTATCAAAAGTTCTCATGAATAGATTAGAAGAACAAGCTGACCCACAAATAGGAGAATACCAGGCTGGTTTTCGCAAGGGACGATCATGCATAGAGCAGATCTGGAATCTGAAAATGATTCTCCAGATGAGAAACACCCGAAACACAGTGGTTACTTTTGTACATTTTAAAAAGGCCTACGACTCAATAGACAGAGTAGTGCTCTGCAAGACGCTGGAAGATTTCAGCATTGACAGAAAGACAAGAGCAATCATTCAGGAAACATTAACTGACACAGTCTCCAAGGTTAAATTTATGGGGGATATCTCGGAACCATTTGTAATCCAAACTGGAGTGCGACAGGGTGACGGACTTTCACCATTACTCTTTAATATCATTCTTGAAAAAATCATCAGGACATGGGAAAAAGAAGTCAAAGGAATCCAAATTGGCATTAGAAAAGATAATAGATTCAATGTGAAGTGTTTAGCTTTTGCAGATGACATTGCAATCCTCACAAATAATAGAAAAGAAGCCACTAACGCCATAGAGAAGTTACACGAAATTGCACAAAGAACTGGCCAGCAAATCTCATATGAGAAAACCCAGTACATAGAAAGAGTGCCACAAGACAAATTGCCTATTGTGACAACCCATGGGAAAATCGTACAAGTACCACATTTTAAATACCTGGGAGAAATCATCCAGCCATCAGGGATCAACCTAAAGGCCAATGAGGAAAGAATAAAAAAATTACAGAAAGCATATAAACTCACGTGGAACTATTATAACAAAAAGTCCATATCCACTAACGCAAAATTGAGGCACTACAACACTGTCGTACTTCCGGAGGCACTGTATGCATCTGAAACAACACAAATAGGTAGGCAAGCTAAAATCAAAGAAATAGAGAAACAAGAAAGGAAAATTCTCAGGAAAATTTTTGGCCCGATACAAGAGCAAGGAATCTGGAAGAAGAGACCAACATCAGAATTATATAAATACACAGACAAGATTACAGATACAGTAAGGAAAAGAAGAATGCAGTTCTACGGACATATCCACAGGATGAATGAAAACAGAATTTCAAAGCGAATTCTTAAAGTCATCAACTCAGGCAGGGGAAAAACAAATTGGATAAAAGGAGTTGAAGAGGACCTCAGACAAGCACAAATAACAGTAAACGATGCAGAAAATAGAACTGAATTCAGGAACATCATCAAAAAACATAAATTTGACACCACAACACAGAAGAGACCAGGATGCAAATGGACAGCGGAGCGAAAGAAACAACACAGTAAATACATGAAGAAAATTTGGGCTCAGAAAAAACATAAACAATCATCATAAAGGAATTCAAGTACACACGCTCTCTTAAATGGGAATAATCGAAAATAATAATAATAATCCAAACCGTCCCAAAGACATACGCAACGTATTCCATTTCACTACACGCCCTCAGTATACCAGCATCAGTTACTATTTCCATTTATAATTTACTCTACATATAATCACCACTTGGATAAAAACTAATACATTAAAACCCACGTCAAAGTATTACACCTGCGAGAATACGTTATGCTTATAATACTAATGCAGCAGTGTTGTAGAATTTCCTGTAGCTTCACATGAGATATTGCCACAAGATTTTATCGAACGATTAAAAATTTCCGTTATTAACACTTTTTTATTAATCTGATAAGGTACGGAAATTACTTTTTTAACGGTAGACAGAGCGAAATATTGTCTTGTGAAGCTGAAGGAAACGAAGAGCACGAGGACTAAGTTTAATGGCAGTAGCGCGCATTCCATTCTTATTTTTATCCTCTGTGACATTAAATAAATGTTTAAAATTCAATCTAAAGAGTTCAAAATACAATAGTACAGGACATTTCGATTAGAAATTTGATCTCTTGTACCATGCTTATTATAGCGAAACCTAATATTTCGTATCCCTGCTGCGGATCTAAAAATGGGGAAGCTAAGTTTAATATACAGAATATCCAACTCTTTCATGTGTTGCGTTCTTTGAAGGTAGTGATTCATCAAACACATTGGAGGACTCTTTTTGATAAAAGACTGAGGGATGAAACACAACTATATCAGGTACAGGAAGGAGAATTTTGCGAATAGCTGGAACTGGTTGGCTGAAAAATCCTGACTCTTAATTTTAAAAATAAAGCACATGTTACACATTTCCAAAGAAAGGTGACTTACAGCCGACGTCAGTAATGTTCCATTACTTCACTGCTTGGAGGAGAACGGTTAAGGCCACAAACAAAATTAGAAAGGAGCGGAAATCAGGGTAAGAAAAGTAACGAGAGAAGTTTTCACTGACTTTGAGAGTAAAATTTTGTCAACCAATCTGGCTAAATAGAATGCCATACGAGGTTTATGAAAAATCCATAAGCAGTTCGAAACCACCTATTCAGTGACCATACTGGCACCGAAACGTAGAATAACACAGAGAGGGCCTAAACACTGAATTCGATCTTACGAAATTGTTTCACCGTGGAAGATCGTAACACTGTCCGCCATTTAAATTATCATACGATACTGAGATAACCGATCGCCGAACAGAAACGCAATTACAATCTCTTTTTAGCTCAAAGGCATCACGACCTTATGAGATACCAGTAAGATTATGCGAAGGAACTTGCTCCCCTTCTAGATTAGTTCACTGTAGTACGGGGAACTAGTGACTGCAAAAAAAAGGTCAGTCCCGTTCTCAAGAAAGGCCGCAGGACAGATGCACATAACTGCAGACCTATGTCGTTGACGTGAACCTGTTTTACTGTTTTAGAATTATAAAGCATGTTTCATGCTCGAGAATTATGACGTTTTTGTAGAACGAAAATCTACATGGATTCCGCAAAAGGAGATTTTGCTCTTAACGGAACAAAATCGACAGGTGAAAAACTGATTTCCGGAGTAACTGAAGGAATTTTAATAGGACCATTACTGTTTGCAACCTATATGAATGATCTAATTGAAAGCGTCGGAAGCACCTTAATATTGTTCGCAGATGATGCGTATAAGAACAGTAGACAGTAAACAGTATCGATTTGCGGTATAGCATACAGAGATTGAGAATAGCGCAGGCTCGGAAAGTTGAGCCTGAAAGTAAACAATTGCAACATATTGCGCATACAACTACACTAGTAGTGACAAATTACTGGAAATACCAGCTACAATAAAATGTCTAGGAGTATCTATCTAGAGCGACCTTAAGCGGAATCTCCACATGAAACAAATAGTTAGCAAAGCAGTTGCCAGATTGATCCATAGAATCTTAAGAAAATGTAATTCATCTACGAAAGAAATGGTTTACAAGGCGTTTGCTGGACCGATTCTTGGATACTGTTCCTCAGTCTGGGAGCCATACCAGGGAGGACTGATAGACGAGATACAGATGATACAACGAAGAGAAGCTCATTTCGTCACGGGATCGTTTAGTCAATACGAGACCGTTTCAGAGGTGCTCAAGACGTTGCAAAACAGGCAATGCGCGTGGCCGAGAGGTTTTCTATTGAAATTTCGAGACCGCCTCTCCGTGAATATTCGGACGACATATTATTTCCTCCCACACACATCTACGGAATGACCACGTCGAGAATATTCGATAAATAAGAGCTAATACAGAAGCTTACTGACAATCATTCGGTCCAGGTGCAATTCGGGAGTGGAACAGGTAAGGGGAGATGAGTTATTGGTATCTGAAGAACCCTCAGCCACACACCGACAGGTGACTTACGGAATATTGATGTACATGTAGATGTAGAATATCACACGAAGCTGCTAACCGAACATCAGAAAAAAGGCTCTTCAGGGTATCTGTACACCCACGTGCCAATCCACTTACACTTTAACGATGTTTTGAATTAATAACTAGAGCCGGCCGGAGTGGCCGTGCGGTTCTAGGCGCTATATTCTGGCGCCGGGCAACCGCTACGGTCGCAGGTTCGAATCCTGCCTCGGGCATGGATGTGTGTGATGTCTTTAGGTTAGTTAGGTTTAATTAGTTCTTAGGCGACTGATGACCAGAGATGTTAAGTCCCATAGTGCTCAGAGCCATTTTTTTTGTAAGTTATCAGAATACTTGGCCTAGATGAAGTAAATTCTATTTAACGCTTACCTTCGTATTAAACAGTTTTTAAAACTTTTCCAGTACTGAGACACCTGATGCTATTCCTTGAATAAGCAGTAAGGAAAAATGAGGATAAACTTAAAAACCCGGAATTAAAGTTCAGAAAGAAGACACAAAAAACCTTAAAGGTTGACAACAGAGGCTATAATTCCGTCCGATAACCAAAGGAATTGTACGACTGGTAGAGTGGAAATGATATCTTGAAAGAAAAAAAAAATTACAAGATGAATAAACTATATGTAAGTCTTGACTAACACAGTGTAATCAAATTAAATTATTTATTGCAAATGGAGCTAGATTAGGAAATGAGGCATAAAAACAGTGGAAGAATTTTGATATTCGAGCACAAAATTACTGAAGATTGCCGATGTAAAGAACATATCGAAAGTAGATCGGCAGTAGCAAGAAAAACATTCCTGAAAAAAGGAAGTGTATTAACATCCATATAAATAAAAATCAACTGCGCGTGTACGAAAGATCATCACTTGAGAAGGACTCTACCGATTTGGCTCCCCTTTGGCTCCTTTGTTGTGTTCGTAACTGCCAGGACAAGGTTTGTACGAAAGAAAAGTTTTGGCCAATCCACTGGAAAAGTCGGAAAACTGGATAGTAGTTTTGTATAAAAATCTCAATAACAGAAATGTGACAGTCGGTTTGACAGTTGTGCTGTAATATCTTTTGATTAAAGAAAAAATGTGACGTTCAGCTTGACTGTCCGCTGCCGCGTGTTTCCGTAACAACAAAAAATTCTGTATCTGTATAGAATAGTGAGATTTTGCGAAAAATAATACAATTGAAAGCGATATTCCAGCGCTTTGTCGATGGTGGTCATACTTTTGGTGTGTTGAAAAGATCGAATTGATTTCAGTTCGGGATAATGTGTGTGTTGCAAACTTTCAACTGATTTCAGTTCGTGCTGTTTTTCTTTGGAAAGAATACCACCGATGAAGCGTCGAAATACCGGTCCGTGTATGCGCAACGCAGGCCAGGCTACACGATCGTCGAGTCCATGAGACTGACGAAGAGTGTTGACAGTGTTTGGAAGCAAATCGAATAAGGATTTCTCATGCGCGGAGGATTATGACTCGGCCGGCGTGAGTGGACGAGTGGTTCTAGGCGCCACAGTCTGGAACCGCGCTACCGCTACGGTCGCAGGTTCGAATACTGCCTCGGGCATGGATGTGTGTGATGTCCTTCGGTTAGTTAGATTTAAGTAGTTCTACGTTCTAGGGGACTGATGACCTCAGAAGTTAAGTCCCATAGTGCTCAGAACCATTATGAGTCGGAACAGCGAATACACTCTCGTTCGACTCGATCAATTGGAAAAATGGCTCTGAGCATTATGGGACTTAACTTCTGAGGTCATCAGTCCCCTAGAACTTAGAACAACTTAAACCTAACTAACCTAAGGACATCACACACGCCCATGCCCGAGGCGATCAATTGGAGCTTACGCAGAAAATAATTTGGGACGTCGACAAAACAGGCGGCCAATACTGACAATCCGAACTGAAATTTCAGTGTTGAGATACAGTCTCGATGTTTGCGCGCCTATTTTCGTTTTTAAATTACATTCTAGACGATATGGTAACTCTCAGAAAAAATCTCTCTCTTCAACATCGTTTGGTAGCAGATGACAAGCTACCTGTAGTAATTAACACAAAAGTAATCCAGAAAATTCATGCACACCAAATGTAAAGGTATTTACAAAAAGAAACGATCTGTTGTTTGAACTAAAATGCACATAATTTTATAAGCATTTAACAAAAACGTTCACATTGCAGAATAAATAAAAGCGAAAACCCACTGATGATGGCCAGTGGTACCGAAACATGTTTAGGTACTGAGAAAAACGGTGTTTTGCATAACTGGCGGACCTCACATCCAACAATTTTGAAATTTCAGTGCTGCTATACTATTCAACAGGCGACCACGTTGCGGATGTATTGGTCGACTTCGGAACAATGAACAATGTTTTCCAACATTGCAATGTTTTGAGGTTTCGACACGAACCACCACGATTGTGTTGTGCTAGCGGAAAGGTCAAATTACCACAACTGAAACCGCCACCAGAGTAACTGGCACCATTGTTTTCTGGGCAGACAAATGCGACACCTACTTCAGCACCTTGTCTGTTCACCTGCATCCATTCATGTCCACTGTGCATTCCGACGGACTTGGGAAATTCCAGCAGGATAACGCGACATCCCACAAGTCCAGAAGAGCTAAATAAAAGAAAGCCCTGCGCAGTCCAAGGCTTTCTTTTGTTTAGCTCTTTCCCTACTGCGCCATACTTCACTTTCGAGCAGTACCCAGTTTCCGTTACAACAGGTAAACCATAGAAATTAGTTAGGGCCAGCTTAACATCACATTCAGCACATAGCGACGTCATTTACAGCTGGCTTTGCATTTCAAAACTGATATCAAGTTCAATTCAAGTAGGTTCGTTTCAGATTTCATTTCACAGGCAGTTAGTCTTATTCTTACACTGCAGTGTGACACTAGTGTGCGCATAATTTAATGTTCGGGAATACTGCGTAAGTAGTATCACAGGCAATTTTCACATAAACATTTTGGTTATTTATTCTTTCAATATTCAATTTTTAATTTTGTGTAGCATTTTTTTTATTCTATTAGTTTTGGGTGTTGAATTCGTAAGTTACTTATTGTGACGTCACGAAGTGTAGCATTGTTCATTACACTGCATGATACAGAATTTCAAAGGAACATTTATTTAGTTCACACCTTTACGATTTCTAATTAATTTGGTTGAGAGTAACTGTCACACAGTTATAGTGTTTCAGATAGTCTGGCGACTCATTTTGTAAGATAGTTTTTTTGTAATTACACCAGTTGCACTGTTCAGGATTACAAGACAAGCACATAAGAAGTTTAAGGGAAGAAACCAGTTCAGTCTGTGGTGACGGTACTCACTACCCCAGAGAGTATCCCATCACAGCCGCGGTCGCAACACTCGTAGCGCAGGAGCCCTATGGGTTGGCAATGCGAACTATACCAAAGTCCACCAGGAGCCGCAGCTGCCAATCCCATGGACATCATGGGTGTGGAAAGCAATTGGTCGATACCTCGTTAAATGCCGGAGCACTGAGCTACGGCAGACAGGCCAGCTCAGGACTTTAGTATTTTAGAGAACTTGTAATGATTTCAGACGCCCAGGTACGCTGGACATTTCACAAGAAGCAGCATCGTTTAAGCTGAGTATTTCTTCATATTTAATAAATATCATTTTATTACTTATTGTTGGGAATCTTTATGACTGAAAATAACCTACGCCCTCCTCCTGCATTCCTAATACAGTCCCGCACAGTTACTCTGTAATTTACAACATTCAACTTATTTATCAATTGAAGACAAAAAGTCTGTATATGAGTGCGTGATCATTTTATTTTTAGTACTTTTATTTTCACAAGTCCGTCTTGATCACGTAGATTTCTTTACACTTTCTGACCGGTTTCGGCTTATCGCCATCTTCTGATCCTTAAAATATTCTGATACAAATCATCGTCAAGTTAAACATGTGCGCACATGTTTAACTTGACGATGATTTATATCAGAATATTTTAAAGATTTGAAGATGGCGATAAGCCGAAACCGGTCAGAGAGTGTAAAGAAATCTACGTGATCAAGACGGACTTGTGAAAATAAAAGTGCTAAAAATTCAACTTACTCATTTTTATTCAGAAAGACTGGAAGGCACTGCACGTTAGAGAGCTGTGTGGCTCAAGTTAATGAAAATGAAGAACAGGTTGATAGCAGAGTTCTTGGACATCATGGAATAATTAATTTGGTAACAAGACCCGTAGCTTTTACGTACAGACGAAGACTTGGACGCTCACGCTCAGATGGGTGTAGGGTGCAGCAATTATACAAACCTGAAAGAACTTGCGCAAGTGATACACCATTCCTTGTAGACACGTTGGACCGATCTCCTTGATACACCAACAAATTGGACAATTTCATTCACTTCACTATTATGACTTTCATCAGCGATGGTCAAATAACATCCTAGCGACACTATTACCCATAGCAGTGCTCCAAGACAAGCAGTGCGCTGTTCAAGGGGATGGCGACTTTCGCTTATAACTTTTCACTTTTTTTATTGTGACCTCAAATTGTTGCATTTATCCTTGTCCATCACCCCTCAAAGATTGTAACATCATAACGGAACCAAGAATGTTAGGCCTAATACGAAACAGACACTACCTCCTCGCTTTGCTAATGTTATAACCCTACATTCACGTTATTTTATATTCTGCTGTCTATTCTCGTTTGTTCTTTTATGCTTTAACTGTCGTCAGTTATGAGTGAACACTGTACATTAAGGATACTTACTTTTTGCTGATTCTGATTTTTCGTCCCTCTGGAGGTTGTATAAACTCTGCTTGTTCAAGACAGAATCGTATTTCCATCTATACTGCTGTACAAAGACAAGTCGTTGTTTAATGTTGCTTTCCAAAATTTCGAAAAGTACCTGACCGATTTACATCAAATTTTTACTCGAGACCCAAATGAACATTCGGACAATTACAGCCTATATTAGGCTATACATTTTTAATTATACACAATGTATAACTTCAAATGTAGTATATGAATGGGAAACTTTGCTAGCAAAACCCTCTCAAGTTGTAGATCAATTTACTTCAAATTTTTACACCTTGCTCTAATAAACGTTGAGACAGACACAGGATACATATTTATTTAATATATTCAATATATAAATTTATGTAAAATATCTAATAGGGAAAGAATGTTTGCAAAAATCTTCTTTGATTTCTTGAGTTCTTGACCTACCAGCTTCAGATTTCTACAGGATACTCTATCTAGAAACGTTCATATGGAGATAAGCTCTCTACATTTTTAAACAACAATGTACAGGTTTTCTGTTTACACTGGTAGCGAGAAAGAAAATGCTGTGAATATCTGCCGTTTAGTTTTCTTTCTCGCAGATTACTACAGCGCGGCGTTTAAACCATTACAGAAACTGTTTCTTCTATACATATTCTTCTTCATTACATATATTTTTAAACAAAAACTCTATACACAGCAACGTGCTGTTTTGTTTTCTTTCTCAATAGTCAGTATTGACACAAAAGAAGAAAGCTTTATTAATGCTTTCCTGGATTGTGATTTGAATGCTGCTATGGAACCTGCATATGCAATAACATTGAACGAGTCTCAAGGTCAGTGGAAAGTGGAGGAGTACACAGAAAGACAAGGGGGAAGGAGAATATGGATAGAGAGAGTGGTAAGAAGAGAGGTGGGAGGATGAGATGGGCAGAGAGAAGGGAGAGGAGGTGATGGACAGAGAGGGGAGAGGGCGAGAAGATGGGACAGAGAGAGGGGGAGGACGATGAAAAGTAAAAGAAAGAGAGGGGGGGTAGGAAATAATTCCCAGGTGTATCTAGCAACTGCAAAGCATTCCCACATTGTTGGTATCTTATATATATAAGGCAGCGTATATGCGTGTTGGTGAATATTCCAGGATGCCTCCAAAACCCCTCGATCTGTTTCAACCAAATTTTGCACAGAAACAGCAGGCCTCACAGGTATCAGCACCGTGGGGTTTATGGTCTCCAATAGGAGCAGAGATATGGGCAAAAACGAATTTTTCCCAGATCCTGGCATATAGGCTGCCTTCCACAAATGGCATTTTGAAACAGTATTGGCCTGCCATATCAACCTGCTTTGCAGGGCAGCTTACAGTGAGGGACAAGAAACGGTTTTCTGAACCGAACACGTAGGCTGCCCTGCATGACATGTGTGTTGTGCTGCAGTAGTAATCGACCTGCTTTATCGATCTGCTTTGCATGGCAGCTTGTCATCAGGGGCACATAAGCGATTTTCAAATCCCTGATGTGTAGCATCCCTGAATGAAAGGCATATTATGGGAGTAGTATCAGCCTGCTTTATCGAACTGTATCGCAGGGGCTACATGTCCTGATGAACACGGCTGAGGACATGATGAAATGAATAGAAAAGGTGATAGTCAGTGTGAGGGAAGGAGAAAAAAAGATAAAGGAGTGGAGGGGAGATGCATGAGGCAGGTCGGAGGTGTAAAGGAGTAGTGTGTAGGTGGAAAAGGAAGAAGGAGAGGGAGAGGTGGACATGGGAGAAGATATGGTCAGAGGAGGTATGATCAGAGAGAGGGGTGGCAGAAATGGGCAAAGACACGATGAGGAGAAGATAGAGTGAGTTGGGAGGAGGAGATAGGGGAGGGAAGGTAAGGTGGCCAGACAGAGGGATAGAGAAGTGAACATGCAAACTGGCAGGAGGAAGTGTATTCAGTATATGTGTCAAACGCATATGCGGTAGAAGCCGTGGGGAAGAGGCTAGTAATTACATAACTATATCAGCTTTAAACAAGGAGAACACATGAGATTCAGCCACAACATGGGTTGCTCTTTGTTTTACACCTTTATGATGAGCGCTCTGTGAACTCCTCCATTTTCCAAGATGACAATGGCTATGTTCACAGTGGTGCACATACATGTTCCCGGCTTGAAGGACCCTCAACAAGACTATTACACATCAACTGGTACGCTAGATCACCCTGTCTTAATCTCAGAGAACATGTTAGGAACTCTTTAGAATAGTGAGTAAATCGTAGCAGTCAATATCCCCACAATTTGGTGATTTAATCAGCACAGAATGGCTCGATACGAATACGGCATAGCTGATGAAACTTGTGGACTGTCGTCCTCCACGAATCGCTGTCACTGTAGCGCCTAGAGGCAGAGCTACCTACACGATGACAGCGTGATGTATCCCACGGATCACCAATTTTCTGTTCGGTGTGCTGTTTTAGACGATAACAGATTGCGCAACAATTCCGTATCATACTTCCTCGTTTTAACCCTTGCCAAGTCTGTACCCGGTATTACTAACTGTGCTGCAAAGCAATGCCTTTGCTCAACCACTCAACGTTCAAGAGGAGGCGAATTATTTTTTTCCCGCAGTAAAACTCCCTCGTGCCGATGCATAGTGATGTGCGCGTGCGTGACGCGATGTGCATATGTCTTCTTTTGCGTCCTCAGATGTGAACGTAAGTTTCAACCAACGAGTCAGTCAAGCACGCCGGAGTGTTATAGTGTGGCGTTCGGCGATTTCAAAAGCAGGTTCTTCAGCGTCGAAGCACTTATATCTCGGTTTGTTGCTTTTCTGAAAAATGAGATACTGACTGGACGAACGCAAGGCGAGCGTTCCGAAGCAAAGAAACGACGGAACATCAAATGCCACCGAACACATCTACATCTACATGGTTACTCTGCAATTCCCACTTCAGTGCCTGGCAGAGGGTTCATCGAACCATTTTCGTACTACTTGTCTA
Source organism: Schistocerca serialis cubense (assembly GCF_023864345.2). Classification (NCBI taxonomy): domain Eukaryota; kingdom Metazoa; phylum Arthropoda; class Insecta; order Orthoptera; family Acrididae; genus Schistocerca; species Schistocerca serialis. The sequence goes on along the minus strand of NC_064649.1, from coordinate 64,496,391 downwards.
CCATTCTACTTTCGAATGGCGCGTGGGAAAAAGGAGCACCTAAACCTTTCCGTTCGAGCTCTGATTTCTCTTAGTTTATTATGATGATCATTTCTCCCTACGTAGGTGGGTGTCAACAAAATATTTACGCATTCGGAAGAGAAAGTTGGTGATTGAAATTTCGTAAATAGATCTCGTCGCAAAGAAGACCGCCTTTGTTTCAGTGACTGCCACCCCAATATGAGTATCATATCAGTGACACTCCCACCCCTATTGCGCGATAACACGAAACGGGCTGCCCTTATTTGCACTTTTTCGATGTCCTCCGTCAATCCTACCTCATAAGGATCCCATACCGCGCAGCAATATTCCAGCAGAGGACGGACTAGTGTAATGTAGGCTGTCTCTTTAGTGGGTTTGTCGCATCTTTTAAGTATTCTGCCAACAAAACGTAGTCTTTATTTCGCCTTCCCCACAATTTTATCTATGTGGTCTTTCCAGTTCAAGTTGCTCGTAATTTCAATTCCTAGGTATTTCATCAAATTGACAGCCCTTCGATTTGTGCGATTTGTCGTATACCCAAATTTATCGGATTTCTTTTAATACCCATGCGGATGACCTCGCAATTTTTTTTGTTTAGTGCGAATTGCCACTTTTCGCACCGTACAGAAATTCTTTCTACATCATTTTGTAATTGGAACTGATCGTCTGATGATTTTACTAGACTATAAATTACAGCGTCATCTGTAAACAATCTAAGGGGGCTGCTCAGATTATTACCTAGATGATTTATGTAAATCAGGAACAGCAGAGGGCCTATGACACTACCTAGCGGAACGCCAGATATCACTTCTGTTCTACTCGATGATTTACCGTCTATCACTACGCACTGTTACCTCTCTGAGAGGAAATCACGAATCCAATCACAGAACTCAGACGATACTACATGTACACACAATTTGATTAACAGTCGCTTGTGAGGAACGGTATCAAAAGCCTTCTGGAAATCTAGGAATATGGAGTCGTTCTGAGATCCCATGTCGACGGCACACATTACTCCATGGGAATAAAGAGCTAGCCGTGTTGCACATAAACGATATTTTCTGAATCCGTGTTGCTTGTGTATCAATAAGTCATTTTCTTCAACGTGATTCATAATGTTCGAGTACAGTGTATGCTCCAAAATCCTACTGCAAATTGAGGTCAGTGATATGGGTCTTTAATTCAATGAGTTACTCCTATTTCCTTTCTTGAATATGGGTGTGACCTGTGCTACTTTCCAGTCTTTAGGAACAGACCTTTCGTCAAGTGAGCGGATGTATATGATTGTTAAGAAAGGTGCTATTGTGTCTGCATACTATGAGGGAACTAGATTGGTATACCATCTGGACCGGAAAACTTGCTTTTCTTAAGTGATTTGAGTTGTATCTCAACACCTAAGATATCTCCTCTTATGTCACTCATACTAACAGCTGTTCTGGTTTCGAATTCTGGAATATTTACTTCGTCTTCTTTCGTGAAGGAATTACGGAAAACTGTATTTAGTAACCCCGCTTTAGTGGCACCATCATCGGTAACATTTCCATCGCTATCGCGCAGTGACGGTATTGACTGTTTTTTTTTTTTTTTTTTTTTTTTTTTTTTTCGGCTGTTGTACTGTACATACGATACACGTAACACAACTGGTGGGAATTAGTGAAGTTCGGTGGCAGGAGGAACAAGACTTTTGGTCAGGTGATTACAGTGTTATAAATACAAAATCAAATAAGGGTAATGCAGGAGTAGGTTTAATAATGAATAAAAAAATAGGAGTGCGGGTTAGCTACTACATACAACATAGTGAACGCATTATTGTGGCCAAGATAGACACAAAGCCCATGCCTACTACAGTAGTACAAGTTTATATGCCAACTAGCTCTGCAGATGATGAAGAAATTGATGAAATGTATGACGAGATAAAAGAAATTATTCAGTTAGTGAAGAGAGACGAAAATTTAATAGTCATGGGTGACTGGAATTCGTCAGTAGGAAAAGGGAGAGAAGGAAACATAGTAGGTGAATATGGATTGGGGGGAAGAAATGAAAGAGGAAGCCGCCTTGTAGAATTTTGCACAGAGCATAACTTAATCATAGCTAACACTTGGTTCAAGAATCATGAAAGAAGGTTGTATACCTGGAAGAATCCTGGAGATACTAAAAGGTATCAGATAGATTACATAATGGTAAGACAGAGATTTAAGAACCAGGTTTTAAATTGTAAGACATTTCCAGGGGCAGATGTGGATTCTGACCACAATCTATTGGTTATGAACTGCAGATTGAAACTGAAGAAACTGCAAAAAGGTGGGAATTTAAGGAGATGGGACTTGGATAAACTGAAAGAACCAGAGGTTGTAGAGAGTTTCAGGGGGAGCATAAGGGAACAATTGACAGGAATGGGGGAAATAAATACAGTAGAAGAAGAATGGGTAGCTTTGAGGGATGAAGTAGTGAAGGCAGCAGAGGATCAAGTAGGTAAAAAGACGAGGGCTAATAGAAATCCTTGGGTAACAGAAGAAATATTGAATTTAACTGATGAAAGGAGAAAATATAAAAATGCAGTAAATGAAGCAGGCAAAAAGGAATACAAACGTCTCAAAAATGAGATTGACAGGAAGTGCAAAATGGCTAAGCAGGGATGGCTAGAGGACAAATGTAAGGATGTAGAGGCTTTTCTCACTACGGGTAATATAGATACTGCCTACAGGAAAATTAAAGAGGCCTTTGGAGAGAAGAGAACCACTTGTATGAATATCAAGAGCTCAGATGGCAACCCAGTTCTAAGCAAAGAAAGGAACGCAGATAGGTGGAAGGAGTATATAGAGGGTTTATGCAAGGGCGATGTACTTGAGGACAATATTATGGAAATGGAAGAAGATGTAGATGAAGATGAAATGGGAGATAAGATACTGCGTGAAGAGTTTGATAGAGCACTGAAAGACCTGAGTCGAAACAAGGCCCCGGGAGTAGACAACATTCCATTAGAACTACTGATGGCCTTGGGAGAGCCAGTCATGACAAAACTCTACCATCTGGTGAGCAAGATGTATGACACAGGCGAAATACCCACAGACTTCAAGAAGAATATAATAATTCCAATCCCAAAGAAAGCAGGTGTTGACAGATGTGAAAATTACAGAACTATCAGTTTAATAAGTCACAGCTGCAAAATACTAACGCGAATTCTTTACAGACGAATGGAAAAACTGGTAGAAGCGGACCTCGGGGAGGATCAGTTTGGATTCCGTAGAAATGTTGGAACACGTGAGGCAATACTAACCTTACGACTTATCTTAGAAGAAAGATTAAGAAAAGGCAAACCCACGTTTCTAGCATTTGTAGACTTAGAGAAAGCTTTCGACAACGTTAACTGGAATACTCTCTTTCAAATTCTGAAGGTGGCAGGGGTAAAACACAGGGAGCGAAAGGCTATTTACAATTTGTACAGAAACCAGATGGCAGTTATAAGAGTCGAGGGGCATGAAAGGGAAGCAGTGGTTGGGAAAGGAGTGAGACAGGGTTGTAGCCTCTCCCCGATGTTATTCAATCTGTATATTGAGCAAGCAGTAAAGGAAACAAAAGAAAAATTCGGAGTAGGTATTAAAATTCATGGAGAAGAAGTAAAAACTTTGAGGTTTGCCGATGACATTGTAATTCTGTCAGAGACAGCAAAGGACTTGGAAGAGCAGTTGAACGGAATGGACAGTGTCTTGAAAGGAGGATATAAGATGAACATCAACAAAAGCAAATCGAGGATAATGGAATGTAGTCAAATTAAATCGGGTGATGCTGAGGGGATTAGATTAGGAAATGAGACACTTAAAGTAGTAAAGGAGTTTTGCTATTTAGGGAGTAAAATAACTGATGATGGTCGAAGTAGAGAGGATATAAAATGTAGACTGGCAATGGCAAGGAAATCGTTTCTTAAGAAGAGAAATTTGTTAACATCGAGTATAGATGTAAGTGTCAGGAAGTCGTTTGTGAAAGTATTTGTATGGAGTGTAGCCATGTATGGAGTGAAACATGGACGATAACCAGTTTGGACAAGAAGAGAATAGAAGCTTTCGAAATGTGGTGCTACAGAAGAATGCTGAAGATAAGGTGGGTAGATCACGTAACTAATGAGGAGGTATTGAATAGGATTGGGGAGAAGAGAAGTTTGTGGCACAACTTGACTAGAAGAAGGGATCGTTTGGTAGGACATGTTTTGAGGCATCAAGGGATCACAAATTTAGCATTGGAGGGCAGCGTGGAGGGTAAAAATCGTAGAGGGAGACCAAGAGATCAATACACTAAGCAGATTCAGATGGATGTAGGTTGCAGTAGGTACTGGGAGATGAAGAAGCTGGCACAGGATAGAGTAGCGTGGAGAGCTGCATAAAACCAGTCTCAGGACTGAAGACCACAACAACAACAACACAACAGGTTCAAACTGGAAGTGATGCTTAATAAAAGGAAAAACAGTAGAAAGGGGAGACGTGGAAGGCAACAGTCACGGCCAAACGATTCGGATCATATTTGGCACGACGTTTGTGTACAACCTGAAATGAAAAGTTAAGACACACCCTAAGAAAAATAAATAAATAAAAAAACTATGCACCACGAAGGAATTATCTGAATGGGTTACTGGGACGGAAAGCATCAGATGTAGTGTGAATGTACAGACGAACAAATGATCACAATTTCAGAAAAATTGCGATTCAAGAGAAAGAGCTTCACAAATTGAGTGAGTCAATGACGCGTTTGTCGACAACTCTGGCTGCTACGGAAGCAGTTATTCAGCATGACACTGAGTGATAGAGTTGTTGGATTCCTCCAGAGGGATCGTGCCAAATTCTGTCCACACGACGCCTTATGCTTCCAAATTCCCGAGGTACTCCAAACATTTTCAACTGGGAAAACGTCCGACGACTTCGCACGCCAAGGTAGTGTTTGGCAAGCACGCAGACAAGCAGCAGAAACTCTCGCCGTGTGCGGGTGGGAATTATTTTGCTGAAATGTAAACCTAAAATCTCATTGAATGGAGTAGAACTGTGATCACTGATGAGCCCCGCTTCGAAGGCAGCTCTGACGACCAGCGAAGACGCGTCTGGAGGTCGCCCGCCATACAGACAGACGACCAGGAGTTATGCTCTGGGGTGCCACTTCATTTCATAGCAGAACTCCTTTGGTTGTCATCTACGGCACCGTTGCAGCACGGCGGGACGTCGACAGTACTGTACGCCCCGTATTGTTGCCGTTCACGGTAAACCATCCTGGGCTTACATTTCAGCAAGGTAATGCCTGCCTGCCCACAGCTAGAGTTTGTACTGCGTGCCAAACCCTACCTTGGCCTGCAAGGTCGGTGAATCCCTCCCCAGCTTCGAACGTTTGGAGCATAATGGGCAGGGTTCCCCAACCATCTCGGGATTTTTGATGATATAACGCGCCATTTGGACAGCATTTGGCCCGATATCCCTCAGGAAGACATCCAATAGCTCTGTCAATCAGAGCGAAGCCGAATAACTGCTTGCCTAAGGGCCGCAGACACTCCAAAGCGGGCCGGCCGTTGGTGACCGAGCGGTTCTAGGCGCTTCAGTCTGGAACCGTGTGACCGCTACGGTCGTAGGTTCGAATCCTGCCTCGGGCATGGGTGTGTGATGTCCTTAGGTTAGTTAGGTTTAAGTAGTTCTAAGTTCTAGGCGACTGATGACCTCAGATGTTAAGTCCCACAGTGCTCAGAGCCATTTGAACCACACTAACGCGTTATTGACTTGCTCAACTTGTGAATTTCTTTCTCTTGAGTAAATCATCAAATTTTTCCCAAATTGTTATCATTTATTTGTCTGTACATGTACGTCACATCTGGCCATTTTCGTCCATTCGGATTATTCCTTAATGGGGCGTCGTTTTTTTTTATTTTCGATTTCTTTTTATTTTGTCTTACAGTCTATTTAGGCTTAACATCCCCATGTCTCGGAGAAAACCATCTCTAAATATCTTGACGCTCAATCGGCTCGAAATTGACGGGATGGATAGATAACTGAAAATTGAGCGTTCATCATGATACACACAACTGCACTAGCAGTCGAGAAAAGAAACTTTCTTGCCTGCCACTTATCTACCCAGATGGTAAACGCTGTTCATCGAAAGCGCCGCTGGGGAGCATAGACCCATTGTTCGTTTACCAAAAGCGTCCCGCAGCCGTTTTCTGTTTTTCATTTGCATTTTTTCCATGTCGAAATTGATAGGAATCGGAATGTTAGTAAGGTAGGAAATAACAACAAGGTACACAAATAAATTTCAGTAACAAAGTGGAACACCAAGTAACTAAAATTTTAATCCTTATCGCTTTGCAATGTCTTCGCTTTCTTTTCGAAGAACTAGATGGTTACTACTTGTAATGGAATTATTGATTTACTTGCACTATTGACCCTCCTATTCGTACGAATTTCGATACGGAAAAAATACAAATAAAAACAACGAATGCGGAGTGCATTTGGGAATCGGCACAGGTTCTCTGCTCTCTAGGCAGATGCATTGGTCGTTACGCAAGCGGCTCTTAACGATGAACAGTGCCTAGGATATGGCTACAAACGAGGCAGTGGAAAATATTTATTTTATTGGAAAATGTGCGTCAGCGGACCCCATCGATGATGATGCAAAATGGGTAATTTTGAATTATCTGTCAAGCCCGTCAATTGTGATTCCTTTGCGCACAATTACATTTAGGGGTGGTTTTTCTCGAAAACAGGTGGGTTCTGAGACAAAACATTTTAGAGTCTCAGGCTACTTCACAGGTTTTAAAATTCTCAATGAATGTGGGTGGATGCCACCAAGGGTTCTGCCGAACGGATGGAGGGGGGAGGGGGGAGGGGGGGAGAGGGAGAGACATAGAGGGTTACTTTGCCGTTTTATGCTCAGATAACACCATCAAGGCGATCAATCCACAGGAGGGCATGAAACAGGAGCACTAGGAAAGCGTAAGGACACTTTGCTGCGGTTCTAGGCGCTACTGCCTGGAACTGCGTGACAGCTACGGTCGCAGATTCGAATTCTGCCTCGGGCATGGATGTGTGTGATGTGCTTAGGTTGGTTAGGTTTAAGTAGTTCTAAGTTCTAGGGGACAGATGACCTGAGAAGTAGGTCCCATAGTTCTCAGAGCCATTTGAACCATTTGAACACTTTGCTGTTTCGGACCACTTTGAAATTTTGGTGAATAGCATTGAACGATCCCCAGTGGTTCCAGTCTGCATACGAGAGCAGAAACTACGGTTGCGCAGCACTCCAAAGGGGTGCGGCCACTTTCAATGCGGACGAAGCCCCTCAGTGTTCTTAGAGCAGGGCTGAAACGTCCAAGTACGTCAATTGCGTCAGAGAACGTCAAGAATGTCTTCCTCTTGCTCATCGCACTGCGAAGGGTCGCTTTCGGCCGCGAAATGTATGGCAATCGACATCCCAAGGAAAGGGGTTGGTTTCACTGACGCCCTTGATGCCATCCCCTTTCCATTTCGATTCGGAGCGGCGGTGTGCCTGAAAAGCTCCCTCGGCCACTCATAAGCGAACAGGGTGATTTAAACTCTAGTGATCGCAGTTCTGACCTCCGTCGCAGAGGCGTCAAAAGAAGGAGTGAAATGTAGGTAAGAGGGTATGTGACAGCCTTCCCATCCTGTGTCACGTCGACGGTCTCGTTGGGATGAATTTTGGTGAAATACGAGATCATTAACTCACTTTACACATCACACGAACTTCTGAGCTCTGGCCTTTTCCCGAATGTGTCGACGCCTTGCTTATTTGAAGGGTCGTCGAGCCCAAGGACGACGTAGGTGCCACGCTTTTGCAGGTTGTAGATACGTTTGAGCCAAATTTCAACCATACAAGGTGCGTTCCGTACGTGATGCGACCAAACTCATAAAAATTCATTTATTGAACATATTTGTAGAAATAATCAAAAACTTTCAAAATAGCACCCTCTTGCGCCGATACACTTCTGGAGGCGGTGTTTCCATGCCTTGAAGGCATCCTGGAATGCTTTTTCCGGAATGTCCATTAGAGCTGATGTAACATGCGCCTGGATGCTTTCATTCGTGTCCCAATGTTTTCCTTTCATCTTCTAACCAAGGATACAAAAAAAAAGTCGGCGGGAGCCAGGTCAGGACTCTAGGGAGGCTGGGGAAGCAATGGAGTCTTGGTCCTGGTCAGGAAGTGGTTGACAATGAAGGCGCTGTGACTCGACGCGTTGTCGTGGTGAACATTCTACGTGTCCTTTATGTCGCTTCGGCAGCGCGAGATCCTCCTTTTCAGTCTTTTCACAGTAGTCCCGGTAGTTACGAATTCGTGGTGGTCAATGCCTCTCACGTCAAAGAATAAGCATGGTTTTGATCCTGGACTTTGCAGTTGTGGGGAAGGCGGATAGTCGTCTTCGGTTCATTGGTAGAATTTTGGGAAGATGTGGTTCATCCGTAAAGGAGACCGCTTATAAAACACTAATACGACCTATTCTTGAGTACTGCTCGAGCGTTTGGGATCCCTGTCAGGTCGGATTGAGGGAGGACATAGAAGCAATTGAGAGGCGGTCTCCTAGATTTGTTACTGGTAAGTTTGATCATCACGCGAGTGTTATGGAATTGCTTCAGGAACTCGGGTGGGAGTCTCTTAGAGGAAAGGAGGCTTTCTTTTCGTGAATCGCTACTGAGGAAATTTAGAGAACCAGCATTTGAGGCTGACTGCAGTACAATTTTACTGCCGCCAACTTACATTTCGCGGAAAGACCAAAAAGATAAGACAAGAGAGATTAGGGCTCGTACAGAGGCATATAGGCAGTCATTTTTCCCTCGTTCTGTTTGGAACAGGGAGAGAAGATGCTAGTTGTGGTAAGAGGTACCCTCCGCCACGCACCGTATGGTGGATTGCGGAGTATGTATGTAGATGTAGATGTAGTAGACTTGCTCATACATGCCTTCTTGGGATGGGGCGACGATGGGGTGTGCCACTCTGAACTCTGCCTTTTTGTCTCGGGGTCGTACTCAAAAATCCACGACTCATCACCAGTGATAACTGAGCTTAAAAAATGAGGATCATTTTCACATATTTCCAAAATTTCTCGGCACCGAACCACTCGCATGTGCATTTGCACGTTTGGAGCTAGTTTGGCACACACCTTTCTCATGTTCAAATCTTCCGTCACAATACGGAAAACGGTTGTTTTTGACCTGTTTAGAGTTTGTGCTATCAATTAAAGGCTCAGCCGTCTGTCAGAGTTCAAACAATCGCGCACACGCGTGACATTTACGTCGACTCGTGCTGTTGAGGGCCGTCCACTGCGAGGTTCGTCGGTGATCTCTCGGCCTTCCATGAATGACTTGTGCCATCGGAAAACTTGTGATTTGGACAAGAAGTCAATCCCAAAGGCATGCTGAAGTAATGGAAACGTTTCGGTGGCGGACTTCCCAAGTTCAACGCAAAATTTGATAGCGTACCGTTGCTCTACAGAATGATCCGTTGTGCCGTGCAACATAAACTCAAAACTGGGTTGACGGAAACGCACGTCCTGACTCTCCGGCAGCTCGCAGCCGAATGAGACAGCGTTTTGAAGCTAACACCCCCTCCCCCCTCCACTTACCCCAGCCGGTAAAATGGAAATGTCGTGTGGCAGAATGGCTAGGGCCTCCCAGCGGGGTTACAACACGCTGTGGTGTACCGTTGCGTCCGAAAATAATTGGTCGCCCTCTGTATGTGTCACAGTGGGAGACAAGTACGAGGATTCTAAAAAGCGACCCTTTAATTCTGTTGCGCAGAGACCTTGGAAACGAACCCACAAACACCGAAATGTCGCCCGCCATAATTTAGAGTAATGTTCCTTTTTTTGTGAATGAATGCTGAAGAACACCAGATTTGCTGCCGAACATGCGGCGCAATAGCGTGAACAAGAAATGTGGTAGTGGGGGAGGAGTTTACGAGGAGTTTTTTTTTACGGAGTGTTGTTAGGACCGCGATCTTCCGTAAACACAGACGGCCGGCCCGCCTGCGCGCCACCAGCTGCGTCTCTTGTCTGTCTGGAAGCGGCGCGCGCGCTCCTTTACGGCCCATCAAGAGCTGTCCAACGATCCGCTGGAATTTTCACTGCCGCCAGCAGCGGACCGGGGTCAGTGCTGGAGGACAGCGTCTCAGATAAATGCGTCCGCAGCCGCACCAGTCGCGTTCTGAGATTGCAGTACGTCGCAGCTGCACTGGAATGTAAGACTGCAAATAGTAAAAGAATGTTGTACGAATACTGTGGAATGCCTGATAAAAGCTTTCTTTACTTCAGATGTGAGTCACTGTGGCGGTAAGCAAAGCGACTCTTCAAATTTGCGTAGACATGAGTCACGGGTTACGGAATGCGATACTAAGTATTTCGAGATAGCAGAGTGTCTCGGCTGCGAAGGCTGCTGGTGGTGATTTGGGGAACGGACTCGAAACAGAGGAGTCGGTCTGGATTCCTCTAGATTTATCACAGAGAGAGGGAGAGTTCGAAGTACCCACCAGGGTAGCCGAGAACGCTAACGCGATGCTTTCTGGAATCGGGTAGCTGCGCCGGCCAGCATGGATTTGGTTATTAGGCGTTTTTCCACATCCTACTAGGTGAATACCGGGCTGGTCCCCACGTCCCGCCTCAGTTACTCGACTCGCAGACATTTGAAACACATTCACACTATTTCACGATTTACACTAGGCGCAGACAGCTGTGGTACACTAATTCTGTCCCGGGGGGGGGGGGGGGGGTGGCGGCAGGAAGGGCACCGGGCCACCCCTTACAATTAACCATGCCAAATCCGCACTTAATCCTGCCGACTCGGCGCACAATGCGGGATAAAGGCAGCAGCAAAAGAAGAAGAAGAAGAAGAAGAGGGAAAGTTCAAGATGGTTCAAATGGCTCTAAACACTATGGGACTTAACATCTGAGGTCATCAGTCCCCTAGTCATACAACTACTGAAACCTAACTAACCTAATGGAATTACACACATCCATGCCTGAGGCACGATTCGAACCTGCGACTGTAGCAGCAGCGCGGTTCCGGACTGAAGCGCCTAGAACCGCTCGGCCACAACGGTCGGCAGAGAGGGAGAGTAGTGGTTTGACACACTGGGCTCGAATGCGGGACGGCGACGTTTCAAACCAGCGTCCGGCCATTCTGACTTATGTTTTCGGTGATTTCCCTAAATCGCTTAGGCAAATGCTGGGATGTTTCCTCCGGCAGCTCTCTTTCTCCATTCTTCCCTAATTCGAGTTTGTGCTCCGTCTCTAATAATCTCGTTGCAGCGGAACGTTAAACACTGATTTCCTCCTCGATTTATCGTTGGTAAGATATCAGTATTCACTGTGAAAGACACTCTAGGGCAACGAAACAACGAGACACAACGAAGGAATTGTCCTACGGGACGCAAATCGGTGGATGTAATGTTCTCTTGCGGATAAACGAATGATTAGAATTAAAAAAAATACTTAATGATTTATTTAAGCGAAAGCTTCACAAATTGAGCACTTCAGTAACGGAATGGTCCACCTCTGGCGCTCTGGCATCTCCAGACACGCCTTCGGCCTGGTATCTTACTCACTGGAGTAGAATTGCTTCAGTGATGAGTCCCGCTTCGAACTGACCCCGATGAGCAGCGAAGACGTGTGTGGAGATGCCCCACACAGCGGTGGGATACGAACCTGATTCGCCCGCCATACGGCGCGACATCCAGGAGTAATGATCTCGGGTTCCATTTCTTTTCGTAGCAGGACCCCTTTGGTTGTCATCTGTGACACCCTTATAGCACAGCGGTACGTCGACGATGTTCTACATCACGTTTTGTTGTCCTTCATGGCAAGCCATCCTGGGCTTCCATTTCAGCAAGATAATGCCCGTCCGCACAAGGCGAGAGTGTGTACTTTTTGTCTTCGTGCTTACCAAACCTATCTTGGCCAGCAGTGTCTCCGGATCTCTCCCCAGTTGAGGGCGTTTGTAGCATTATGGGCAGAGCTCTCCAACCAGCCAGCGATTCTGACGAACTAACGCTCCAATTGGACATAAATTGGGACGATATCCTATAGGAGCCCATCCAACAACTCTGTCAGTCAATGCCGAGCCGAATAGCTGTTTGCGCAAGGGCCAGAGGTGGGCCAACGCGCGTGCGGTCTAAGGCGCTGCAGTCAAGGACTGTGCAGCTGGTCCCGGCGGAGGTTCGAGTCCTCCCTCGGGCATGGGTATGTGTTGGTCCTTAGGATAATTTAGGTTACGTAGTGTGTAAGCTTAGGGACTGATGGCCTTAGCAGTTAAGTGCCATAAGATTTCACACACACACACACACACACACACACACACACACACACACACACACACACACACATATATATATATATATATATATATATATATAAAGCTCACCGGCCACCATTTGACCATCTTCTTCTGTGCGGATGCACAAACAGTGCCCGAACTCTTACAGGAATCGTCAAAAAGCCGCGAGTAATGAGTAAAATGGGCAGGGGCACTATGAATATAGTGCGGGACAATACGTTGGGGATGTGCCAGAGATAAAGCCCTGCAGTCGCATTATCCTCTGTGTCCTCGGTGACTCAGATGGATAGAGCGTCTGCCATGTAAGCAGGGGATCCCGGGTTCGAGTCCCCATCGGGGCATACATTTTCAACTGTCCCCGTTGACTTATATCAATGCCTGTATGCAGCTAGGGGTATTTATTTCATTGTAATTTCATTCTAATCATTTCATTGCCTGTACATCTACCGATTTCCGTTCCATGCGGATAATTCCGTCCTGGTTTGTCGCTTTTATCCCTTAGACTATATTTTAAAAGAAAATACAAGAAAACACCGTAGATTTCGCAATAACAGAAAAGTATTGTAGGTGTTGCATTACGGATGTAAGTTACAACGATGCCTCATGCGCAGTTTATCGCTTGGCTAAATCAGCCTACAAGATTGTTGCCCAAGAAAGACGAAAGTACTCCAGGAATATCATCAGGTATCACCCCTTAGACGAAATGCAACCAAAAAAATTACAATCAGGGCTAGAGATTATAGTTTCTAAAGGTGACAAAAATTTTCATACTACTGCAAATTCGATATTTTACTGTCCAGTAGCATACATTAAACATCGAAGAGATACTGTAATTACAAAATAGTTCTTTGGGCGCATTTTGGAAGTGAATGAAGATAATACGTAAAGTGTCTCGAGGTGCAAAAATGACAACAGTTGTCTTACTGTTCCTAGAAGTGAGAGGGCTTAACCTTGACGAAAAAGTTGAAAAAATACAAGATGTTGTGGATGGTAGAACACAATTAGTAACACGAACAGTGACATAGCTGCAGAATAACTGGTTTTCGAAGACAGGGACAATAACTCCACATATCTCGTAATGGTTATTTGTCATCCTAACAGTTGAAAGTCACAGGCTCCGATCCTTGTCGAAAAGTAGAATTTTCTGTTCGGCATATAGAAATCTTTTCTGTCGCCAGGTAGTAATTTGTGTAACCTTGTAAATTTCATGTCATACGGATGTTAGGATTCAACAAATACCAGAAGAAAAGGGATAACCGGGAATTTGTTTCTGTAGATTGGAGTCCCAATGTAGAAGAAACACGAGAACAGATTCTAATGCAGCGCTTCACAGAGATGTAAAGCGATTCAGAGCGCATCTCTCAATATCAAGCATCCTTTTTAGCGACTGAATATGAGCATTTAAATTTATAGTCTTTTATATTTTGATACAAACTCATTCACCAAACATAAAGTACGGATTGATCGCAATGGCTGAGAAACGAACAACAGAAATATAAGCATATGAGATCAAAAATTCAAGGAAGATCACGGAATTAAGGAAAAGTAAAAAGCTCTGTGTTATGTCGTTCTTAGTGTGTACAGAGCTATAACAAAGTATGTAATACCTACACTGACAGCAAAGAGTTTAGAGATGTAGAAACCCAGCGAGGTGGCGCAGTGGTTAGCACACTGGACTCATATTCGGGTGGACGACGGTTGAATCCCGCGTCCGGCCATCCTGATTTAGGTTTTCCGTGATTTCCCTAAATCGCTGCAGGCAAATGCCGGGATGGTTCCTTTGAGAGGGCACGGCCGACTTCCTTCCCTAATCCTGTCTGGTCTCCTCCCCCAAAACTAACCAACCAAACCAAACATTTAGAAGCTCTCGAAAAGCAGATAACGTTACGGAAATGAAAGTTAATTAAAACTTACCACAGGATATTTCCAGATTGAATCTGTCTTCCTTACCTGAAATGAGAGAAACACAAGCAACCTTATTAATTTTTGGTCCAAGTTTAATACAGTATTATAAAGTACATTCTAATTCAGCAGCATGATACTTGTTCATCAAAGAAGATGCATGTGCCAAGATAGCGAAACCAAACACATGATATCATTATACAGAGTATGTCGACTTTTTTTTTAAATCTGAAACAAAACAAGTCAGACATTATTTCATCTTGAACTAGACGATAGTATTTTGATGCAGGCTTGCACTGAATACCTTGTCAGACCAAACAAGGAAGTAATTGCATAACAATAGAGAGCATATTGACTCATATCGGATGTACAATAATATTAAAAATTTCTGTCAGAAAAACTATGGCATTAGAACACATGTGTTAAATACTAACACTTAACGCATCTGAAAATATCATAGTTCGTGGCAGATCTCAAATGAAAGACATTCAAAATTAAGAAAGAAAAGTTCTGAGGGAAATTCATGGGCCAAATTGAATTTGTATGAAGAAGAAGTCAGAACAGATCTACCAAGTTACAGAAAAAACGGCCAATACGATAACGAAATGGCAATTACATTTTTCTGCCCACTGACGTAGAATGATTAACAAAAGATTTATGCAGAAAATTCTGAGTTTACCCATGTATCTGAAGAAGAGAAACAACGGGCTAACATCTACTCGTGGAGATCTAAAGGAAAGAGGCATACATGAAGAACGTTTTCAATACAGAATATAATTCAGAACTGTAATTAACGGTTACAGATTGGTCGAGAAGTTTTCTCGAACAATTGCGAGATAGGTACATGAACAGAAGAAGAAAATGTGTTAACGGAAGAAGAGATATTTGGAGAAAGAGACGAAAAGTGATAATTAATTAGTCAACCTCGTACAGTCTGGTCATTCAAGTACCTGGTTGTAACAATTTATGAGGATATGAAGTAGAATGAGTAGTCATAGGCAAAGGAGGTGACTGACATATTAATTGGCACGACGTTGGGAAAATGTAAATAGCCTACAAAAAGACGATTTGCAAAGATAGTCGTGCGACCCCTCCTGCAATGACGCTTAAGTCTGCGGGACTCATACCTGTAAGGACTGACAGGGATTATGTAATGTGTAGAAACAAGCGCAGCGTGGATGGTCACAGGTTTCTTTGACACACTGGTGGGTGTTACGAAGACGCCGAAAAAACCGTGCTGGCAGACGCTTTAAACTGTCCCAAGAAAGCCAACTTACAAAGTTTCAAGAATCCGCTGTCAGAGACGAATCTAGGAACTTACTAACCCCCCCGCCCCCGTAAAGATCCCAACTTGATAATTTAGGGACCACAAAGAGGCAGTTAAGCATTCTAACCGTGATTCATACGTGAAAGATAGGACGAGGAACCGAATGTGTTGTACAGTAAGAAGTACCCTCTGCAGTGCCCTTATAAATGGTTTGTACAGTTCAGGTGGGAATGTAGAAACGGAACTGCGCTTCTCAGTTGCGCATTACGAATAAACATTCCCAAATCAGATAACGAAAAACTTGAGTCAGCGCCCAATCCTTCTCTGTTAAGTTACTCCCAATTATAAATGGATTTGCCTATTTTTATTTCAGTATTCTACGATTTTGAATGTATAGTTTTGCATATATAGTGTTACCAGTTAAATCCTTTGTTGAAATTTCTTCGCTTTGTTCTTGTTTGTGCCAGTTATCCCTGATCTCTTTACCACCTGGATGTCGAACTCTGTGCTCTGAGCACAGAAGTTCAGCGTGCCTTCAGAACTCTGTCGCTTGCATCTTACGTGATATCGTAACTAGGCGAAACAGTGCATCGGTCTGTGCATGATTTTCAATTTACAATTTATTTCTAGATATTTCTAGATAGATTACTGTACTGGTGGCGCAAACAGGCAACTATCAGGTCAACTCAGTATTGCGATACTTGCTTAGGAGAGGTCAACAAAACCAAAATAATTCCTTCCTTCACGTAAGTTACGCCATGCCACTCTGAATCAGTGGAGGAAGATTGCATAAATTATAATAGTTATTGTATCTCGGCTCACATCCTGAAAAATTTTGATGCTTGTAAACATGTTCAGTATAGTATCTGTATTAAAAAACAACGATATTAATTAGCTTTACTAATAAGCGTCAAAAAAGTATGTATTTCTAATAAGAATAAAATATGCTAATCATACAGTTCATAAAACTGAGCTACGATTGTTAGCTGTAAGAAGAGAACAAATCCTTTAGTCATACAAAATTAATTTTTATGGGAATGTTGTGTAGACCTAAAAGTAAGGACGTTACAACAATCAAACGAATAATCAAGTATTAGGATACAATTAATCGATTCATTTAAATAATCGAAAAAGCCAATATAAACTAACCGGCGCATAATCAGACTTCCCCATCCCTAAGGGTAATACGAGACTAATATTCAGAAGTGAGACGATGTTCCTGTGAAGACATATTTCACGTCCTATTAAGAATAATGCATTGTCGTTTTCACAGCGTGTGTCTGTACGGTATTGAATGGTAATACAAATACATGACTGTAGACAAAATGTGTGTTTGCATGTATTTTCCTTTACACTGAGAAGGAGGTGCCCATCCACATCAATTTATACTTAGTCAGTTCTTGCTTAGTTCATTCGTAATTTTTATCATCGGTTATGACATGTCTCAGAAAATAACATGAACTTTCTTCGAAAGATGTCTCCATTGTTTACGATATTTGATTTTACAAATTACGAGTACTTAAAAATTTGGCTAACAGAGTATCTAAATTATCGATTTCTACTGCACATAAGGGCATGAGAAAATGTATAAAGTGTAAGTGAAATATTGCAATCACTTTTCTAATGAGCCTGCCAATATTCGAAGTACACAAGTATTTTGAAACGGTACATCTTTTGGTGCTAATGTTGGAACGGTTCATTCTGTTCATCTCCAGTAATGTGAACACCCGAACATCTGAGCGCAGGATCAGAAAGTGTTTTCGTTTGGGTTTTGGGTGACACTCTGTGATGGCCATATTTCAGTGAGGCAAGTAAGGATATACGAAGAGTTTTGGCCTATGTGCTCCGACGGTAGCTGCTGAACATCCACTTTGGGTGGAAATCAATAAACAGTATGGCTTTTTATATATGTACTACGTGACAAACCTAGCATTGCCATGGCATTTATTTTGCCAGTTTTGTATTGGAAACCAAAACAAAGAACGGTTTTTGGTTGGTAGTGAAGTATCGAAAAAAATTCGTTTCCATGTGTTCGTGGGAAGACCTCTATAAATTCCAAACATTCGTATAAAGAAACGTAAATGATGTACAAATGCATAGGTACAGTATACAAATTAAGAAACATGATCATGAGCGTTTCTGTGTGCTGGGTGCTGTGTGCTGGGTGCTGTGTGCTGTTTAGCGTGTCTACAACGCGATTTTGTGAACGTCCCTGTGGCAACACCTCTTCATACCCCTATAGATGGCTACTTTTTTTGCCCACAGCTGTTTGCAAAAGCTGCTAAAAGCGCTGCCAGGTGTCCGGGATTTCCTGAATTTGGCTAATCTGTACCAGTGTCTTGATAGTAAAGAATAAATGTACCGGGTGATAAAAAAGTAAGTATAAATTTGAAAACTTAATAAACCACGGAATAATGTAGATAGAGAGGTAAAAATTGACACACATGCTTGAATGATATGGGGTTTTATTAGAACCAAAAAAATCCACCCCATATTGTTAGACGCGAAAGATCTCTTGCGCGTGTCGTTTGGTGATGATCCTGTGCTCAGCCGCCACTTTCGTTATGCTTGGCCTCCCAGGTCCCCAGACCTCAGTCCGTGCGATTACTGGCTTTGGGGTTATCTGAAGTCGCAGGTGTATCGTGATCGACCGACATCTCTAGGGATGCTGCAGGACAACATCCGACGCCAGTGCCTCACCATAACTCCGGACATGCTTTACAGTGCTGTTCACAACATTATTCCTCGACTACAGCTATTGTTGAAGCATGATGGTGGACATATTGAGAATTTCCTGTAAAGAACATCGTCTTTGCTTTGTCTTACTTTGTTATGCTAATTATTGCTATTCTGATCAGATGAAGCGCCATCTGTCGGCCATTTTTTGAACTTTCCTATTTTTTTTTTGGTTCTAATAAAACCCCATGTCATGCCAAGCATGTGCGTCAATTTTTACCTCTCTATCTACATTATTCCGTGATTTATTCAGTTTTCAAATTTATACTGGTTTTTTGATCATCCGGTATTTAAACTTCAAGCATTATGTGGCATTTCTTCACGTATCTCAATGTTTATGACGTCACATCTCTTGATCTGTGTGTCGTGCAATAATGTATTTGTGTAGGTCCACTCAGCGGAATAAGCGGATACCGGCAGTGAAAAATTTTGAAAATACGGTTAGTAATGAAGGAGTAAGAAATCCAAACGTCGGGCATTATGCTGTTTTTCACGCACCGAAGTGTTTATGACGTCATATCTCTTGCTCTATATAATTTTGTGCACACATTCAGAGACGTATGTGGATACTAATTGCAAATTGAGTTGAAGATGCAGTTAGTGCAAGAAAGTAATAAATGCAAACATCATGGATGATGCGGCAGTCTTTCACAAATCTCATTGTTTATGACATCGCATTCCCGGAACAATGTTGGGTAGGTGGATCTCACTCTCCCAGGGTTTGTTGCTTGAGTGTCTGAGAGTGAAGGATATGTGTACCAAGTTTGGCTGAAATGGCTCCACTGATTTAGGAGGCGAAGTGACACACACACACACACACACACACACAAATCCGTTTTTGTAATACAGAGTGTTCATCCATTACGGGAATCTAGACTCTCGACAAGTTTTGTCTGTAATCGATATCGATACTGGCAAGATACTGGCCCCAGGAAATCGAAGAAGATATTAGAACCTCTATATTCGTTCCTCAGACTAGCCCGGGCATATAAAAAAAAAGCAAGCAGGGGACTCCAGTTTACATATGTAGAGAGAGAAGATTTCATAAAATGTTTTTACTTACTTACTAATACATTATTACAGCTTAAATTTTATATTTCCTTGCAGTAATAATTTTCTATTAGGCCTTTGACGGATGATAAATGTAATGTAAGTTCTAATGCCTAAAGTAAATTTTTTATGCATTGTAATTACAAATTAATAATTGTCGGATTTTCTCCTTCACTTGCGCTGTGAACCCTTGCTTTTTCCCAAATTTCATGATTCCAGGTCAACGGGATGTTTGCGAGCATCAAAATATGTTACTTTATCTGAGTTATCAGTTGCTGACAGGTCTGATGCGGCCCGCAACGAACTCCTCTCCTGTGCCAACCCCTTAATCTCAGAGTAGCACTTGCAACCTACATCCTCAGTTATTTGCTGGCTGTATCCTAATCTGTGTCTTCGTCCCTCTAGTACCTTGGAAGTTATTCCATGATGTCTGAAAGCTGTCCTACCATCCTCTCCTTTCTTCTTGTCAGTGTCTTCCCTGTATTTCTACCATCGGCGATTCTGTGGAGAACCTACTCATTTCTTATTTTATCAGCGCACCTAATGTTCAACATTCTTCTGCAGCACGACATCTCAAATGCTTCAATTCTTTTCTGTTCCGGTTTTCCCCACAGTCCATGCCCCGCTGCCATACAATCCTCTGCTTCAAACGTACATCATCAGAAACTTAATCCTGAAATTAAAACACATCTTTGATACTAGTAGACTTCTCTTGACCAAAAACGTCCTTCTTGCAGTGCTACTATGCTGCCTGTGTACTCCTTGCTCCGTTTGTGATGGACTATTTTGCTGCCTAGGTAGCAAAATTCCTTAACTTCACCCACTTTGTCGTCACCAATTATGTTGTTAAGCTTCTAGCTGTTTCATTGCTGCTATCTCTTATCACTTTCATGTTTCTTCGATTTACTCTCTTGTGGCTGCATTGACTTAGCTTACATTTACTACTCCGCCGAGGGACCGTAGACCTTAGCACAGGATATAAATTTCATCTTGATGCACGTACCCGCTCCCGAGAAAAAACGTTTTTGACAGTCGGACAGACAGACCGACAGACAGACATACGAAAAGCGATGTAATCCTATCAGGGTTTCCTTTTTATTTATTTATTTACATGTCAAGTTACGTAGGGCCAAATTGAGGAGCAAATCTCCAAGGTCACGGAATGTGTCAGTACATGAAATTACAACATAAAAGTAAAAACATATAAAAATAAATGTTCATGAACCTGAAAAAAGTCAGTCCATAAGTTTAAGTAAACGCTATCAGCAATACTATAAGAATCAGCTTAATTTTTCAAGGAACTCCTCGACAGGATAGAAGGAGTGACCCATGAGGAAACTCTTCAGTTTCGATTTGAAAGCGCGTGGATTACCGCTAAGATTTTTGAATTCGAGTGGCAGCTTATTGAAAATGGATGCAGCAGTATACTGCACACCTTTTTGCACAAGATTTAAGGAAGTTAATTCAAAATACAGGTTTGATTTCTGCCGAGGATTAACCGAGTGATAGCTGCTTATTCTTGGGAATGAACTAATATTGGTAATAAGAAAAGACAATAAGGAGTATACGTATTGAGAGGCCAATGTCAAAATACCCAGAATCGTGAACCAGAGGTCGACAAGAGGTTCGTGAACTCACAGCACTTATTGCTCGAACCGCCCGTTTCTGAGTCAAAAATATCCTTGTAGAATGGGAACAGTTACCCCAAAATATAATACCATACGACATAAGCGAATGAAAATAAGCAAAGTAGACTAATTTTCGTGTCGAAGTATCACTCACTTTTGATATAGTTCGAATAGTAAAAATGGCAGTTATAAGTCTTTGAACAAGATCCTGAACGTGGTCTTTCAACGACAGCTTACTATCTATCTGAAGACGTAGAAATTTGAACTGTTCAGTTTCACTAATCATGTGCCCGTTCTGTGAAACCCACTTAGATACGGAATACCAAAAACTAAAAGGAAACTAAAGGAAAATGTTGATTTCATCGGTGGAGAAAGACTCTCGTTAACGGCTCTGGTTTATAAATACACTGGGAGAACCGTGGAGAGTAACGAGTGGAGTGCCGTAGCAGGTATTTGCACAAGCGACTTCTAATCAAGCTGCGGGCCCATGGGGTATCGTCTCAGTTGTGCGACTGGATTCGTGATTTCCTGTCAGGAAGGTCGCAGTTCGTAATAATAGACGGCAAATCATCGAGTAAAACTGAAGTGATATCAGGTGTTCCCCAGGGAAGCGTCCTGGGACCTCTGCTGTTCCTGATCTATATAAATGGCCTGGGTGACAATCTGAGCAGCTCTCTTAGGTTGTTCGCAGATGATCCTATAATTTACCGTCTAGTAAGGTCATCCGAAGACCAGTATCAGTTGCAAAACGATTTAGAAAAGATTGATGTATGGTGTGGCAGGTGGCAGTTGACGCTAAATACCGAAAAGTGTGAGGTGATCCACATGAGTTCCAAAAGAAATCCGTTGGAATTCGATTACTCGATAAATAGTACAATTCTCAAGGCTGTCAATTCAACTAAGTACCTGGGTGTTAAAATTACGAACATTTATTTATTTTATTTAGCGTATGGCTATACATGCAACATTAATACATCAAGTATTAGACATTAAAATCTTATAACAATCATAAATATAATTTATATTTATATTGGTCAGTTAAAAGGTTATATCGAGGTTTGAGATCCATTCTAGCGCCGATGGGGATGCCTCCAGGAAGTCGGACCAGTTCCCTGCATATGCTCGCAAGGGGCTTACACCATGGATGTGTTGGATCGTCTGTCTAGGGGCACCGCAGTCGTATTCTGGTGACATCGCTCTTCCCCATTTGTGTAGTGAATCCGCACACCTGCCATGTCCAGTACGTATTCGATTTAATGCGGACCATGTTTTCCGTGTTAGTTCCATTCCGGAGATGTTGCAGTTATAGCTCTCAAACCAGGTCTGTAGTTGGTCATTTGTCTTTTGGTTCCAATCTAGTCTCCATTGTTTCATGTGGTCGTAGTTATTATTTTGAAGCTGCTCAGCTGTGCGTATTGGTGGCTTTCTTGATTTCAATCGAGTGTGTCGCAGTTGTGAGAATTCTTCTTTAATTGGTAGTTCTGGTTTTGTCTCAATCTTTCTGAATTCGTGCAGTAGGGCCGCTTTTCTACGCAGGTCCGGGGACAGGATATTACATAGCACCGATAACCAGTACGTGGGCGTTGATTTAACAGTTCCAGAAATCAACTTCATTGTGTTATTTAATTGCCTGTCAATAAGTTTGGTGTGACAGCTATTAATCCAGACTGGAGAGCAGTACTCAGCCACAGAGAACACTAAGGCGATAGATGAGGTGCGTAATGTTTTTGCGTTAGCTCCCCAAGTAGTACCGCGAAGTTTTTGGATAATGTTATTCCGTGTTCTAATTTTTGCAGTGGTGTTCTCCAGATGTTTTCGGTAAGAAAGAGTACGATCCAATGTTATACCTAAGTACTTTGGAAACTTATTATGTTTGAGGTTGGTGTTTCCGAGTGTTACGTTAATAATTTCATTTGCCATTTTGTTATTAAGATGGAATGTAGATACTTCAGTTTTGTTAGGGTTTGGCTTGAGTCTTCATTTCTTGAAATAATTGTATAGTATTTCAACGTCATTATTAAGGACTTCCTCTGTATTGAAGAGATACTTGTCTCTGGTAGCCAGTGCTATGTCATCCGCATAGCAAAATTTTCTTGACTTCGTGTTTGGGAGATCTGCTGTATAGAGGTTAAACAGAAGAGGGGCCAATACGGAGCCTTGCGGAAGCCCGTTGTTAATAAGTTTTGTTTTACTTGTCTTTCCGGTTAGGGTGACCTGGAAGGTTCTGTTACTCAGCATATTATGTATTAAGGATGTTAGAATCTGGCAAGGAATCACTCTTAAGAGTTTGTAAATTATTCCATCTCTCCAAACAGTATCATATGCAGATGTTAAGTCTAGAAATACAACACTTGTTTTCAATTTCTGTTGAAAGCCAGCCTCCATGTAGGATGTTAATGCCAGAACTTGGTCACAGCAACTACGGCCAGGTCTGAAGCCTGCCTGTTCTATAGGTAAGTTCTCCATAATAATGCCGCTAATTCGATTATGGACAAGTCGTTCGAGAAGTTTGTATGTACAGCTAAGAAGTGCTATTGGTCTGTAGCTTAGCGGTTGGTCTGCTGGTTTCCCTGGTTTCAGCAAAGCTATTATTCTTGCCTTTTTGAATTCTCTAGGGAGATGGTTTGTAGTCAAAATGTTTGAAAAGAAATTTGCCAGCCATTTGACTACGTTCTTTCCAGCGTAGGTTAGAAATTCTGAATGTATGTTGTCAAAACCTGGGGCTTTGCCCGGTTTCATATCCTTGAGGGCAGTAATGACATCATCCTCAGTGAATGGTCTGGAAAGCTCTTACATATTTGGAGTATTCTTTTTTAGTGTTCTGAGTTCGCGCTTAATCATCCTGGTATGTGGTTTGTCTCTCGGAGCTCTTGACATTTCGACAATGTTATTTGCAATTTTCTCTGGTGTTATGGTTGGATTTTTCTGGGCTAGTCTTGTCGTACCTCCGAGTTTACGTAACAAACTCCATGCCTTCCTACTTGATTGAGTGAAATTCATTCTTTCAGTTGCTTCAGTCCATCGTTGTCTTCTTGCGGAATCTAGATTGTGGAGGAGGTCATCAGCTATTTCTTGGTCACCACTACTAGTAATATCCTCATATAGCTGATGGCATTTTGCATCCCATCCTGGGATGTATTCTTTTCGAAACCCCCTAGGAATGTGTTTTTTAGCTGTGGTAATTATAGCTTACCTGAAACGATCGTAGCATTTAGGTAGTGACGGTATAAACCGGATGCATTTATCAAGGTCCGCTGAATACTTCTCCCAGTCAGCTTTTTGGAAATTCCATCTAGGTCGAGGGAAGGACCGTATCAGGGGTATAGTGACACCGACGTCTAAAATAACAGGCCTATGCTGGCTGTGTGGGAAATCTGTGGCAACCCTTCTATGTATATTGTTCTCGTCGGCCCATTCCACCAGCGCTTCTCCATGTTCATTATTTTCGGTGTATCGCCACATTACGAACAACTTCAGTTGGATAGACCACATAGATAATATTGTGGGGAAGGCGAGCCAAAGGTTAACGTTTCATTGGCAGGACACTTAGAAGATGCAACAAGTCCACTAAAGAGACAGCTTACACTACACTCGTTCGTCCTCTGTTAGAATATTGCTGCGCGGTGTGAGATCCTTACCTTGGCGGATAGACGGAGGACATCGAAAGGGTGCCAAAAAAGGGCAGATTGTTTTGTACTATCACGTAATAGGGGAGAGAGTGTGGCAGATATGATACGCGAATTGGGATGGAAGTCATTAAAGCAAAGAAGTTTTTCGTCGCGGCGAGATCTATTTACGAAATTTCAGTCACCAACTTTCTCTTCCGAATGCGAAAATGTTTTGTTGAGCCCAACCTACATAGGTAGGAATGATCATCAAAATAAAATAAGAGAAATCAGAGCTCGAACAGAAAGGTTTAGGTGTTCGTTTTTCCCGCGTGCTGTTCGGGAGTGGGATGGTAGATTGTGGTTCGATGAACCCTCTGCCAGGCACTTAGATGTGAATTGCAGAGTAATCACGTAGATGTAGATGTAGAAGACCTGAAGTGAAGAAGTAGAAGAAGAAAATTATATTCTTCTTGAAGTATGGGGGTATTTCGCCTGTATGAGATTTCCCGCATATCATCTGGAACAGTTCAGCACGATTGGTTCTCCCAAGGATATTAATTCTGTGGGAATGTCGCCTACCCCAGGTGCCTTCATAGTTTATGACGCTTTTAGAAATGCGTATTTCAACCATATTACGGCATACCTGTCTGAGGCTGAATTTATTTAGGACGACCCTGGCGTGACTCCACCGTTCACGCTATTGTAATAACAATTCTTTTAAGTGTCTGGTTGCAGGGTGAGCTGGGGCGGCGCGAGACGTCTTAATACGAGTTCAGTTACCCAGACAGTCACACACGCGGGGTGGGGTGAAGGTTCTGCAAACAGGGCGGGGCTTGCCCGTGAATAGCCGAGCAGGGACGAGCCGAAGGCAGCGGCCAGGGCGGGGTTGTAAATCCCTGCAGCCAACCGAGCGGGCCCTAAGGAGAACACAAGTGGCCGCATAATAGGGAGTCGGCCAGCTCCACCTGCCCCGGGCAGCAGCGGTGGAGACGCCTGGCGGCAGCTGGCGACTGGCAGACAGCTGGCGGGCCGGCGCGCTCGCATTGTCCGCTGCCGGCGGGCTGGCGGCCGAGCGGTCGCGGCTTCGAACCGCGGAGCACCTGCCAAACCACTCCGTCTTCATCTGGCTCACAATGGCACCCGTGAACCTCGCCAACCTCGCTGTGATAACTCTCTGCCGTCGTAGTAAAAGCTTATGAATGTATTCATATGTATGTTTCACTCACTTCTATTCACCAGCGTCAGGTGAGGTAGAGGTCCGTGTGCACGGGCCACGTTTAACGGCAATATCTGGCGGCAGTAGCGTTGCCCTCAACACTGCTGCAATGTGGCTGGAATAAACGGAAATCTGCGGAATGGCCAGGCAATACTGCTGATGTTTTAGCCTGCTGCATTGCCGTCGGTTTGTCGGAGTTATCCACCAAGGGCGGAGAGTGAAACGCCGTTGTATTCGTCGCTTTTGAAACTACGACACTATCAACAAAAATTAGTGTAGTTCCATTTCTAAAAAGCAATATAACTATAAAAAAAAGAACTGACCTTATTCACACTCTACCTGAGTGAAAACAGAATTATGATACCTTAAAACGCATCCGAAATATTTTAGGTCAAAGCTTAGCTGAACCATATACACCGAAAACCTGAGAAATATATATAACAGTAACCAGTCGTCCTTTCCTTTCAGGATTTATTAAAGTAAACCTAGATTTCGGCTGGCAAGTAGCCATTATCAGTTCCCAAAAAAAAAAAAAAAAAAAAAAAAAAAAAAAAAAAAAAACCAAAAAAAAAACATGAAGTTCGTAGTTCAGGCTCAGGTCCACAGTTAGATCAAGCCTACTGCATAACAAAGGTAGGCTTTGCGGAGAACACATCGCTTGGCTGTATTGCGCCCTCTATATGAACTACGTAATACGTAACGTTCATAGTAAAGCAGTTACTGTCTCTACTAAAAGGCTTCAGTTGCATAGGAATAACACAAAATAAAATACAAGTAAAACTATTTACGTTGCTGTCTGACTTACTGCCACATTTAACAGTAAACATTAGAAGAGGTAAAAATAATGCCACATTCACTCCTTGTGAGCCAAATGTTTTGTTGTTCTTCAAAAACACATAGATAACGTCAGATTCGTAAAAAAAAATTTAAAAATATTTACAAAACACTAGGAGCCAAATGTGTATGCTGCGCCTACTGTAATTGATTTGATTTAAATATTTTATCTTTAGAAATATTATTCTCTTTATTTAATCATCGCGACGATGTATTTGGTTCCTCTTACTGAATTGTTCATAGATGCCGCCAAATATCAGCAACTAAGATGGTTTGTGTGATGTTCCATTCCGTAACGGACGTAGGAAGTATTGATATCTGTACCACTTCAAACAGATTTTTAATTTTCAGTACAATAAAATCATTATGCTGAATTGCTATTATTAACAATGTGCATGTACAACTTTAAACAAAGCTGTGTGCAGCAACCGTGAAAATATTTTTTGTAGTAAAGACAGCCCACTGGTTGCAATGGAGTTTATAGTCGAATTGTCTATGGTTTCGACTCCTAAACTAAGGGAGTCTTCATCAGAATTTATATTACTTAAACAAGGGGGATACAAAGTTAATCATTAATAAGAAAAATACAAGACAGTAATAATTAGTTCAAATGGCTCTGAGCACTATGGGACTTAACATCTGAGGTCATCAGTCACCTAGAACTTAGAACTACTTAAACCTAACTAACCTAAGGACATCGCACACATCCATGCCCGAGGCAGGATTCTAACCTGCAACCGTAGCGGTCGCGCGGTTCCAGACTGTAGCGCCTAGAACCGCCTGGCTACCCCGGTCGGCAGTAATAATTAGACACATTTGCTATACAAACTGCTGTAACTTTTCTATCACGTAAAGCAGATATTTCCAATTTTCATCACTAGATGGCGTGACACCTCGTGTCCGCATCGCAGTATAGCCGGCGCACGCACCACCCTGTCTGTGGCCACCTGTTTCAGTATACACAAGCAGCCCTTAGCGGCAATCTTTAATTTTTAATTAGAAATGACAGTAAAACTTTTACGTAGGATGTTTTATTATGTGATGTGGCCTTTTTGGCGTTAAAATTGTATGACGAGAACTGTTATGCTCAACTTTTTACGTATGTAAGTACAACTTTATATACGAATATTAATTATTACTGTCCTGTATTTTTCTTATTAACGACTAACTTTGTATCCAACTTATTTAGGTAATATAAATTCTGATGAAGACTCCCTCAGGACCGATGACCACGCTGTCTGGTCTCCTTCCCCAAACCAACCAACCAACTCCCTCAGTCGAAACCATGGTCAATTCGACTATAAAATCCATTGCAACCAGCGGGCTGTCTTTACTATTTTAAAAAAAATGTACGTGTACTTAAACCAATGAGTATATCCGCAGTTTCCGTCGAGATCCTGTAGAAAAGCATTCTGCCTCTTTTGAGCGTTCTTTGTGATCTTCCACGATTCTCTCTCTCTCTCTCTCTCTCTCTCTTACACACACACACACACACACACACACACACACACACACACACACACACACACACACACATCTATGTGTGTGTGTGTGTGTGTGTGTTTGTCACGCACATATGTATAAGCAGTTTATATATATATATATATATATATATATATATATATACCAGGTGATCAAAAAGTCAGTATAAATTTGAAAACTGAATAAATCACGGAATAATGTAGATAGAGAGGTACAAGTAGACATACATGCTTGGAATGACATGGGATTTTATTAGAACAAAACAAAAAAAATATAAACGTTCAAAAAATGTCCGACAGATGGCGCTTCATCTGATCAGAATAGCAATAATTAGCATAACAAAGTAAGACAAAGCAAAGATGTTCTTTACAGGAAATGCTCAATATGTCCACCATCGTTCCTCAACAACAGCTGTAGTCTAGGAATAATGTTGTGAATAGCAATAATTAGCATAACAAAGTAAGACAAAGCAAAGATGATGTTCTTTACAGGAAATGCTCAATATGTCCACCATCGTTCCTCAACAATAGCTGTAGTCTAGGAATAATGTTGTGAACAGCACTGTAAAGCAAGTCCGGAGTTATGGTGAGACACTGGCGTCGGATGTTGTCTTTCAGCATCCCTAGAGATGTCGGTCGATTACGATACACTTGCGGCTTCAGGTAACCCCAAAGCCAATAGTCGCAAGGACTGAGGTCTGGGGACCTGGGAGGCCAAGCATGACGAAAGTGGCGGCTGACCACACGATCATCACCAAACGACACTCGCAAGAGAGCTTTCAAGCCTCTAGCAATAGCGGTTTTTTTTTTGTTCTAATAAAACCCCATGTCATTCCAAGCACGTGTGTCAATTTTTACCTCTCTATCTACATTATTCCGTGGTTTATTTTCATATTTATACTGACTTTTTGATCACCCGGTATATATATATATATATATATATATATATATATATATATATAAAACAAAGATGAGGTGACTTACCGAACGAAAGCGCTGGCAGGTCGATAGACACACAAACAAACACAAACATACACACAAAATTCAAGCTTTCGCAACAAACTGTTGCCTCATCAGGAAAGAGGGAAGGAGAGGGGAAGAGGGAAGGAGAGGGGAAGACGAAAGGAAGTGGGTTTTAAGGGAGAGTTTAAGGAGTCATTCCAATCCCGGGAGCGGAAAGACTTACCTTAGGGGGAAAAAAGGGCAGGTATACACTCGCACACACGCACATATCCATCCACACATACAGACACAAGCAGACATATTTAAAGACTTTAATTTTTCCCACGTGGAATGTTTCCCTCATTATATATATATATATATATATATATATATATATATATATATATATATATGTGTGTGTGTGTGTGTGTGTGTGTGTGTGAGAGAGAGAGAGAGAGAGAGAGAGAGAGAGAGAGAGTGAGTGTGTGTGTGTGTGTGTGTTTCTGAATGAGTGAGGCAACGTTCCAATACACACGCTTGCTCTCTGTGCGCTCCGGGTTGAAGAGGGACGAGCCACGGGACGTCACGCCAGGTGGCTGGGCGGCCGCCGGAATAGTAAACACGGTTTTACGGCTGTGACGTCAGCGATCGTAAAAGCGTGCGAAGGGCAGGCCGCCCATCCCGGGCCGCACGGAAGCCCGCGTCGGCTCCACACTCAACCGCGCGCCTGTTGAGCGGGTCAAGGCACGGAGCAGGGAAATCACGTTAGGTCGCTGACTTTCCTTTCCTGCCACTGTCCTCCTTGTGTAGATCTAGAAGAAATGCTGAACAGTATTTTTCCCACTACAGTTAATAACCGAACCATTAAGAGTTGCGTCATGGGAACATCCTAAGTTTTCTAGTTTTGCATCCCGTGGTTATTAGGAGAGAGGTATGCAGCTCGAAACAATGTGTTCTTCCGCTAGTCTTCGAACTGACGCAGTCTAAATCTAAACTGCGCAATGACCCAATGACTAAAATACCACCCGTCTGTACTACTGAAAAAAAAAAAAAAATTAGTGCACTCCAGGATTGCAGAGGTTGTAACAATGGAAAATTGTACTCAAATGCAGGAGGATCTGCAACTAATAGATGCATGGTGCAGGGAATGGCAACTGAATCTCAATGCAGACAAGTGTAATGTGCTGCGAATACATAGAAAGAAAGATCCTTTATCATTTAGCTACAATATACCAGGTCAGCAACTGGAAGCAGTTAATTCCACAAATTATCTGGGAGTAGGCATTAGGAGTTATTTAAAACGGAATGAATGACCATATAAAATTAGTCGTCGGTAAAGCAGACGCCAGACAGAGATTCATTGGAAGAATCCTAAGGAAATGCAGTCTGGAAACAAAGGAAGTGGGTTAATGTACACTTGTTCGCCCACTGCTTGAATACTGCTCACTGGTGTGCGATTCGTACCAGATAGGGTTGATAGAACACACAGAGAAGATCCAACGGAGAGCAGCGCGATTCGTTACAGGATCATTTAGTAATCGTGAGAGCGTTACGGAGATGGTAGATAAAAAACCAGTGGAAGACTCTGCAAGAGAGACGCTCAGTAGGTCGGTGCGGGCTTTTGTTGAAGTTTCGAGAACATACCTTCACCGAGTAGTCAAGCAGTATATAGTTCCCTCCTATGTATATCTCGCGAAGAGACCATGAGGATAAAATCAGAGAGATTAGAGCCGACGCAGAGGCATACCGACAACCTTTCTTTCCACGAACAATACGAGACTGGAATAGAAGGGGGAAACGATAGAGGTACTCAAGGCACCCTCCGCCATACACCGTCAAATGGCTTGTGGAGTATGGATGTAGATGTAGATGCAACTCAAAATGCCATCATCTTCAACCAAACAAGAACATAACCTCCAATAACCGTAGCACCTATTGATAAATATATCCTCTAAAAATCTAAACGGTAAGACCAAATAAAAATATTGACAAAAATCCTGCATTCAGGATCTCAGATTCCCTTGATGAAAATATTGAAATATGCCATATTTCGTGACATAATTGTCAAAACTCCATATCTACACAAAATAGCTGTAATCGTAAATTTCATAAAACGAACGTCAATGTTTCTGTTGTGATCTTCAGTGCGGAAACTGGTTTGATGCAGCTCTCTACGGTACTTTAACCTGTGCAAGTCTCTTCATCTCAGAATAAATGCTGCAACTTACATCATTCTCAATCTGATTAGTGTATTCATCTCTTGGTCTCCCTCTACGAGTTTTACGCCACTCTCTTCCCTCCAGTGCTAAATCGGTGATTCCTTGATGTCTCATATTGTGTCCTATCGACTGATTCGTTCTCCTAGTAAGGTTGTGCCACAGTTTTCTTTTCACTCCAGTTCCTCTCAGTTCCTCGTCATTAGTTACGTTACCTACCCATACAGTCTTCAGCAACATATTTCAAAAGCCTCTATTCTTGTGTAAACTGTTTCACTTTCACACAGGGCTACATCTATATTCGATGTCAACTAATCTATCTTCTTCAGAAACGCTTTTATTGCCATTGTCAGTCTACATTTTATATCCTCTCCACTTCGGTTATCGTGAATTATTTTTCTGCCCAAATTACAAAACTCTTTTACTACCTTAAGTAAGTAGTTTTGAAACTAATTACCTTAGCATTACAGCTTTAATTCCAAAAAATTGGCCTGGTCTTGGTTAGCTTTTGCTGATGTTACTCTTATATCCTCCTTTTAAGACAACAGCCGTTCTGCTCACCTGCTGTTCTCTGAAAGAAATACGAAGTTTTTATTTTTTCTACCTGGCGTTTAACCTCTACTCCAAATTTTTCTTTGGTTTGCCTTACTGCTTGCTCAATTTAGAGACTGAAAAAGAAAAACACGCTGAGATCTACATTTATCTACATGTTATCAAAAACCTGGTAGTAAGAATAGGACAATATTTGACAGAACTGGTGCCTTCACGCTAAGGGGAAAAAAACCATGCCGCAGCCAAATCTACCTCCAAATTGTATGAGTTTTCCTACGGTAACCTCCAGATAATAACAGCGTTGACAATAATGTTGACGGTTTTGATGATTGCCCCACAGGGTGAATACGAATAATAACATTGAGTGAGCATACCTCATTACCACCGATCCCAAATTCATCTCCTTAGAGTGAGTTCTTTTCACAAAACCCACCGCTTAAAATGGCTAAGGAACAACTGACACTGGCCGAGGGACAACTGTCAATTTCTACTGAAGACCCAGACCAATGACAGTAAAAGGAAATGTAGAGGTTGGGACGTATTAACAGCAGCAAAGCCGGTGCACGGACGCCCTGCAAGCGTTCGACATTTCATGCAATAAGGTGTTCAACGAAGGATGGTGTGGAACCGATTAGCGCGACATTCAGTGCGGTAAGGCAACACGTCAGCAAGACATCATCTGAGTGCTTACCATCGTGGAATATCAGCTGGACGACTCTAAGACGGTTAAAGTGTCGATACCAGAGCCACAGTAATCGTTGTGTCGAAAAGTGTTACGTCGCTAGTAAAAAACATGCCACTGTAAGTGGAAATGTTATGCCAAAGCATGCTGGTAGTCGTATCCAGACCACCACACCGATATGCAGCCCTAGCGACGAAAAGGAACAGGCATGTCACACGGAGGCAGATAGCTGCAGACATTGTAACCTCTACTCGTACAGGAGTCTCCGCCACGACCATTTTGCATCAATGAAATCAGGCCCGTTTGCATGCTCTGAAGCCCACTAAATCCCTCCCGCTTCAACCACTCGATTGTCGAGAAAGAATGCGATGGTGTAGGGAGCATGTTGTTTTGGATCGGCAACAGTGGTCCAGAGGGATGTTCCCCTGTAAGATGGCAAGAACTATGCCACTTACATGAAGTCATTAAAGATCACCTAACTTACACAGAGCGAGCAGTAGGGCTAAACAAAATGACTGACAAGGCACAATGCATCTTGTAGAGGGTATAGTATGGACGTAGTGGAATAATTAATGTCGGGTGATGGTTTTAAAGTAAGTCACACAACATGAAAACTTTGTGGAAACGAGTCGATTTACTGGACGCTAGTTTACCCCAGGGAAGCATTTAGAGTTGAGCGTGGCCGGCCGGAGGAGCAGCTAAGGGAAGTGACAATAGGCAGCTTAGGGCGGCTCAAACTCTGAGAAAGCGGTAACGGTGTGCAGCCTCCAGCTGCCTAAAGATGAGTGACAGTGAGTGGGTGGTTGACCCTGACTCCATGCTGCTGTTCCGGGAAACAGACGGAGAGCTTTATGCCTGTTGACAAATGTCCGTTGTCTCGTTTTCAGTAAACATGCGAGAAAGCCGCGTAAAGCTACGGTGGAGCAGTCAACAGAGGTCAAAATATGAGTGTTCATGACTATGGCAACTTCACGGTGAATACACGGTCTGCAGAGCCTGAAGTAAATCAGATGAAGAGCGACAGCATGAAATACGCCGGCCTCTGATGGGAACGTAGGACCAAGGAATTTGAAGTACTCTCCTGGGAGTCAGCATTCCGGAAAACTTGGTGTTTCTGCAGACGCTAACCTTGATGGGTGGCCTGGGAGGAGCTAAATAGCAGAAGTTGAGAGGAAGGGAAATTTTGTGGGAATTTGTTCACTTCCCAGAGCAGGCATTGGTCAGCACTGGGAAGCAACGCATAATTAACGTGACTGGCACTGCAATTGGCGTAAGCGATATTGCTGGAGGGGAAACTGAGGTGAAGAGCGGACTGTGAGAAGTCTCCGTAGGGGTCTTCCGTTCCCAGCTAGCCTAGAGTGCGGACATGGCGTTCTTGACTCAGCTTGCCTGAGAAAGAGTGAGCATCTCTGCAGTTTAGTACTTAGCAAATGGAACGATTGAGCTTGGAGATAGAAAGTTTTGGTTCAGCTATGTACTGAGCAAGATAGCTAGGAGTGAATAGACGAGCGCAGCAAGAGCCTTGCAGCACCACGAGGTCGGCCGACGTCCGCACAACGACGCCGCCGCGCCACGCCGTATTCGGTGATATTGCGCCCGCTTCGGCCGCTGAGTAATTTGTTGGATCACGTCGGCAAAGTTTCCACAAGGGTTTCATGGGCCGTGTACTGTAGAATCCTTCTCTTACTTCGCATTACGCCTGGGTCAGTCGATAGGAATTACTTTTGAGTTATCGAGCTTTACTCCCGCAAACGCAATTTATTACCACTGCCTGGTAGGAGAGTCATGTAATGTGTTGATTGAAGGTCGTGAGTTAAAATAAATTTGTGATAATCGACTGCATCTGTTTTCAGTCAAGTAGTGGAAATCCCAATTCAAGTTCTTAATTAATTTTATGTTCAACATTTGCATCTGGTGTTCAATAGCTGCATATAACATCAATGTGAACCCCTTTTTATTTAAAAGTGATCAATTCTGAATCAATTAATGTCAACACTGCCACCCACCGCGGTTCAATCAGGAGTCACAGGGCGTTATTACTTTCTTTACGTTATCCGATATTGCGGCAGTTTTGCACTCTCTGTTGATCTGTTGGTCGATTAGCTGGGGTGAACACACGCCAAAACCAGATAAGTGACGGGTGGGGTGTTACACCCCAACGAATCCCGCTTCACTGTGACAAGTGCTTCTGGCCATCATTTAGTGTAGAGAGACAGGGGAACACATTAAACGCCACAGAATGTTTACGAACTTCATCGGTATGGCGTAAGCGTTAAGGTGTGGGCAGGCTGTCGCGTCCCGGCACAGTTTTGTAGTCCAATAGGAACGTTGACGACAATCTGAGGGTTGCTGAGGTGTCCACCTTTGTTGTCGGAGATGAGGGGAAGAAATCTCTGCGAGGTAGAACTGTGGTTATTGGTTGCAGTGGTAATCTGTTACGATTAATGGCAGGATGGATATGCCGAAGAGGTCAGTATTTATTTAATTCATTTATTATCTCTCTGATAACTTATAAAAGGGGTGCCAGTTCCTAACCCCCTCTTTAATAAATATCAGCCTCAATTTCTGCTTATTTTCAGCCATAATAGCTATATTTGTGAACCGTGACTGTGTGGGATAATTATTTATTTCAAGTTTCAGGTACCAGTCACTTTCTATTTTATGCTTAATCTAACATAATTCAACGCGTTTCGGACATGTTTTGTTGATCTTCAGGCGTTTATACATACATACATACATACATACATACGTACATAGAGAAATGTTACTTAAAAATAAACAGTCTTAAACTAGATTAATCTAGAACACTTGGTCCATTGTTTGATACTGTAGCTGCTGGTGTGGCATTTGGGTGGAAGGAGGGGGACAGTGTATGGCTACAAATCGAAATCAGTGATGTCTTCTGCTGGTTTTCTTTTTTGTGGTTAACTAAGTATACCACAGAAATTTCATAATCTTGCTGCTTCACTCGCATCACTGGTGTAATGGCGGAGCTGTTGATTGACATTACACTACTGCACATTATAATTATGTCACTGACTGCCAACGTAATTCACTGCACAAATTGCTTCGATGCTATACACACAACACAAGATTCTGCTTATCAACAGGCCACTCGCCTAAGCTTACAAGAGACTATTACTATTCCGTAAATGTTCTTGTTCATTACGAAACTACAAATGCTATCTATTCCTTGAGACAAAGCCAGATCGTCTATGTTCAGAGCTATTCCCCAGAACAGATAATGATTACTTATCTTGCAGTTGATGTGCGTGTCACTAGATCTGATCACCGACTTCTCGCTGAGAATATCACTTCTGTATACTTCGGCTGCTGCTGCCTGTCGTAGCTACACGGTGGCGCCTCAAAGTGGCCACTACTGCTCTCCCTCTGAATCCTCTCTCATAATCTCTTGCTTATATACCGTTCTAAGTCGCGGCTCAGCTTCTATAATATCCGTTCGGCATGTTTCCATTAGCTGGCTCATTCTACACGAAAACACTTTAATGTTCGATTTCTCTTATAGGTTTCCACTCGATGTTACCACTTGCGTATACTGGAAAACTTCCTTTAGCGTCAGGGCTTCTGATCCTTGGCGCAGTCTCCTTTCATTTGTTTATTATTAAAAACAGTCTTGATCACAATTTATTTATTACGGTGACCGGTTTCGACCACTACTGTGGTCATCTTCAGACCAATGAGCAAGAACGTCCTTCTGCTGGAAAATCACTACTCACTAGGGATTCTCCAGCAGGAGGAGAACGTTCTTAGTCATTGATCTGAAGATGACCAAAGTAGTGGTCGAAACCGGTCACCGTAATAAATAAATTGTGATCAAGACTGCTTTTAATAGTAAATATTTGTAACGCGTTGATCACTGTCACTCCCAGAATGTATTCAAAATTCATGTGATCTGACAAGTATTGTTTATTAAAAAAATTTTCTCTTGGGACTTGACAAGGTATTATGCACAACGGCCGAACACAGTTGTATATGTTCATACACATTTTTGCAAGTTTATTATGAACTGCAAAAAAATGGTTCAAATGGCTCTGAGCACTATGCGACTTAACTTCTGAGGTCATCAGTCGCCTAGAACTTAGAGCTAATTAAACCTAACTAACCTAAGGACATCACACACATCCATGCCCGAGGCATGATTCGAACCTACGACCGTAGCGGTCGCTCAGCTCCAGACTGCAAAAGGTAGCAGTTAATACAAAAAACACTGCCAGTAACATAAAAGGACATCACACACATCCATGTCCAAGGCAGGATTTGAGCCTCTGACTGTAGCAGCAGCGCGGTTCCGGACTGTGTAAGAGGTCCGTGCAGATGTAATTTCGATGTATTGCTCATGAGCTGCCTGCGATATGCAAGGTATAAGAGAATCTCTGAACAGAGAGCAGTGTTGACTGCAGTAGGAACTGTGTAGCTGTAGCAGTAAGTTATTGCTAGTCTGCAGCCTGCTCTGGTCTGTTCTGGTGTATCGTGTTGGCTGGGCCGGTCGTGGTGCAGCGATGCCGGAGCCTGAGTATTATTGTATAAGGTAAAAAGCAGCCTCGTGCATATGTAGTAATGTCATCTCAAGTCCCATGTAAATGTTTTAAAAATCTCGTAATAATAATCTTTCTCATAAAAAGTAACTTTTAACAACCATTCATTTCAATTTAAAGAATTTACTAATTTCTCCCATCCATGATCATCCCGCTTGTTGCAAAAGGAAAATCAGTTGCTTCCTTTCATAAATGACAAATCTATCGGCCAGCATTGCACAGGGCTGTGCCAGAAAACATTATTTTAAGAGCAGATATATATGCGTTATCCGGCGACTTCATTGAGGTAAGAATTTTTCCCTTTTTTTATTCAGAATGATCTTTCAGCGCCATGACGCAGCCCTGCTGACGTCCAAAATTTACCAGGTTAAATTCACAGTCAATTATTGTAAAGTTATAAATGACCGACAATTTAATTGACAGGTTAGTTACATTGTATTATTACCAGGTTACTGAATTTATTTTATTTTATTTTTTTTTTTTTTTTGGACGTTACACTGAATGTGAACGACATAATTATAATTTTTTACTGTTGAGAGATTTAGGAATTTTTCTGTTTTGAGCTTACATTAAATGAGAAATGAATTTTGTGCGGAGGTTAAATGGGAACGAATTTTGTTGGGAGGTTACGGTAAATTATTTTGTAGGGAGGTTACAAATTGGAAAGAATTTTTGTGGGGAGGTTACAACTGCAGCGCCGAGAACCGCTCGGCCATAACGGCCGGCAGTTGTTCCGAAGTTCAGCCGGCCGGGGTGGCAGAGCGGTTCTAGGCGCTTCAGTCTGGAACCGCACGACCGTTACGGTCGCAGGTTCGAATCCTGCCTCGGGCATGGATGTGTGTGTCGTCCTTAGGTTAGTTAGGTTTAAGTAGTTCTAAGTTCTAGGGGACTGATGACCTCAGATGTTGAGTCCCATAGTGCTCAGAGCCATTTGAACCATTTTTGTTGCGAAGTTCTTCGCCCATATTTTAATCGTGTTACGCGATGGAATTTGTCCCCTTGCCACTCACATGAAAATGTCTGCCAAACTGAAGTCGGGTGACAACAACAGAATCACTGGTTTCAAAATAACGCCTCAACGACGAGCGCGCGATGCTAACTGGACCACTGCTCCGAGGCAATTGAAAGTACCTAGAGAAACCTCGAGGACGCTGCGCTCCCCACCGCCCCCCCCGTCTCCGCGAATACCGTACTGTGCACGGACGAAAACAATCTAGTGCATCTGACGCTTCCTGTGGTTTTATTTATTTTTCAATGGCAAGCATGCCACATTATAAATGACAAAGACTTCACATTATTTCTTTCCTTCACAGGTGTAAGTTCTCCTAAACCATTAGCTGGAGGAGAAAGTACTGGTTTAGTATGTAGGAAGACGAAACTTTATAGCAGAAGAGCCAATGCAGACAAAAGCGATTCTCGTGAGCGTCAGGACGAGTTGCAAACAATGAACAGCGGTCAGACTGCTCGCAATAAGCAGAAAATAGAGATTCGACGTTCAATTTGTACGCAAATTTTCTACTATTACGGGACTGTCATTGCAAATTAAGTGTTCAGACGGGTCTAAAATTCTGGCACACCAATATTCCACGCAAACGGCCAGGAAAACTATATGCTGTTTCAGAATTGAGTTATTTCTTGCTCTTATAAAATACCCGAAAACACGTAGGATTTTAAGGCTAATACTTGGACTGATACCGCTTACAGTAGAAACTTCATTAGGAAAACCCTAAGATTAACACGGTGAACGGAAGAAATTGGCAGCCTTATATTGTCAGCGCTGCCCAAGTAGTGGAGTTCAATTCCGGCCTGCTAATATGACGTGTACATCTGTACTGATACGCGCTCAAATAGTGAATGGAGTTGCTGGTGTCTTTTACGTACTGCCAAGTCAGCTGGCGGCGTCGGTGAGGAAGGAGAAGGAAGCGAGGGTTAACGTCTCCGTTTTACTATCTACGTTTTACGATCGCTGACGTCATAATCATAAACCTCGCGCTTACTATTCCAGCGGCAGCGACCACAGCAGTTGAGGTAGGCTTTCGCTGGTTCCTCTCCCTCTCTAACTCGCCCTTTACACCTCATACATACCACACAGGAAGTGGTATGTGAAAGTTGTGACATTATCACGAAAAAGTTTTCGGCGATCCATGAAAATATTTGCTTTATTATAATTCCGGCGTTAGACCATAATATTTTCATTTGTAGTCAGGTAATTAATTCCGCGCAGTAATGACCATCTTCAGGGCTGAGTAGAAACGTGTTGCATTAAATACATCACAGCATTACATGTGACGATGCACTCAAAATCATTAGCCATTTCGCCAATGGAATACGACATTAAAGACGTGGAGGGGCATTTGCTGGTGTTCAAGAGTACTGATAATATTGAAAGGAAGAGTGGCAACTGAGTCGCTGTTCCGAAAAATAAACTGAAATGAC
Source organism: Schistocerca serialis cubense (assembly GCF_023864345.2). Lineage (NCBI taxonomy): Eukaryota > Metazoa > Arthropoda > Insecta > Orthoptera > Acrididae > Schistocerca > Schistocerca serialis. Next base: position 64,456,962 of record NC_064649.1, on the reverse strand, counting down.
TTGCCTCTGCGTCTATCCTTGATGGTCCTTGGGTTTTTATGGGATGTGTATTTAACTTTGGCGCTAGTAATTTAGTACTGGTAATAGTTGGTTAACAGTGGTAGCTGCAAGAACAGGTAGTAGGAGAGTTTCGATTCTCGTAAACATATGTGAAAGTGTTCAAAATCTAACTACAATTGACAGCTAGAGGTCCAGAAAGATCATATGGTTTTAATTATTAAAAACAATGAGACAGGAAACAGTAAAAATCACTAGAACACTCACGAGATATTAAAAAATGTAACTGATGAAAGAAACATATTCAAAAACGAAGCATGCGGAAAAGAATGCAGATGTCTAAAAGATGAGATTGACAATTAGAGCGATGTGGCAAGGTCGGAATGGATAAATGAGAAATGCACGGCTGCAGAGACTGCATTATACATAAATACAGCTTGTAGGAAAGTTAAAGAGACCTTTCGAAATATCGGAAACACCTGTATGAATATTAAGAATTTACAGGGTGTTTCAAAAATGACCGGTATATTTGAAACGGCAATAAAAACTAAACGAGCAGCGATAGAAATACACCGTTTGTTGCAATATGCTTGAGACAACAGTACATTTTCAGGCAGACAAACTTTCGAAATTACAGTAGTTACAATTTTCAACAACAGATGGCGCTGAGGTCTGGGAAACTCTATAGTACGATATTTTCCACATATCCACCATGCGTAGCAATAATATGGCGTAGTCTCTGAATGAAATTACCCGAAACCTTTGACAACGTGTCTGGCGGAATGGCTTCACATGCAGATGAGATGTACTGCTTCAGCTGTTCAATTGTTTCTGGATTCTGGCGGTACACCTGGTCTTTCAAGTGTCCCCACAGAAAGAAGTCACAGGGGTTAATGTCTGGCGAATAGGGAGGCCAATCCACGCCGCCTCCTGTATGTTTCGGATAGCCCAAAGCAATCATACGATCATCGAAATATTCATTCAGGAAATTAAACACGTCGGCCGTACGATGTGGCCGGTGGCCGGGCACCATGTTGCATAAACCACGAGGTGTTCGCAGTGTCGTCTAAGGCAGTTTGTACCGCCACAAATTCACGAAGAATGTCCAGATAGCGTGATGCAGTAATCGTTTCGGATCTGAAAAATGGGCCAATGATTCCTTTGGAAGAAATGGCGGCCCAGACCAGTACTTTTTGAGGATGCAGGGACGATGGGACTGCAACATGGGGCTTTTCGGTTCCCCATATGCGCCAGTTCTGTTTATTGACGAAGCCGTCCAGGTAAAAATAAGCTTCGTCAGTAAACCAAATGCTGCCCACATGCATATCGCCGTCATCAATCCTGTGCACTATATCGTTAGCGAACGTCTCTCGTGCAGCAATGGTAGCGGCGCTGAGGGGTTGCCGCGTTTGAATTTTGTATGGATAGAGGTGTAAACTCTGGCGCATGAGACGATACGGGGACGTTGGCGTCATTTGGACCGCAGCTGCAACACGGCGAACGGAAACCCGAGGCCGCTGTTGGATCACCTGCTGCACTAGCTGCGTGTTGCCCTCTGTGGTTGCCGTACGCGGTCGCCCTACCTTTCCAGCACATTCATCCCTCACGTTCTCAGTCTGTTGAAATTTTTCAAACATTGTATCGCTTTTCGGTCCTTTGGTTACATTAAACCTCCGTTGAAACCTTCGTCTTGTTGCAACAACACTGTGTTCTAGGGGGTGGAATTCCAACACCAGAAAAATCCTCTGTTCTAAGGAATAAACCATGTTGTCTACAGCACACTTGCACGTTGTGAACAGCACACGCTTACAGCAGAAAGACGACGTACAGAATGGCGCACCCACAGACTGCGTTGCCTTCTATATCTATCACATCACTTGCAGCGCCATCTGTTGTTGAAAATTGTAACTACTGTAATTTCGAAAGTTTGTCCGCCTGAAAATGTACTGTTGTCCCAAGCATATTGCAACAAACGGTGTATTTCTATCGCTGCTCGTTTAGTTTTTATTGCCGTTTCAAATATACCAGTCATTTTTGAAACACCCTGTAAATGGCTTGGGCAGTAGCTTATTACTATGCAAAAAAGAGAAGGCTGAAATGTGGAAGTTATGTCAAGAGAATCTTTCGCTAAGCGAAACAAACGCGAAAACAGTAAAGCATTATTGAAAGAAGTAAATGGAGACAGGAGGATACATATGATGTGAAAACAATTTGAATGACCTCTGAAAGACGGAAGTCGAAGCAAATACGCTGGAGTAGATGATATTCCCTCAGAAGTACTGAGATCCTTCAGAGGGTCAGATCATGGCTATTGGTAATGATATGCAGTTGGTATGTAGCATTGTATTTTGCTGTATCATTCCTTTATTCCGAGATAATCCCTACTAGTACTAAAAACATACTTCCTTATTTGATCTTCACAAAATATTGGCATAACATTGAACAATATATTATTCCATATTTAAAATATGCCACTCTTTTCAGATAGGGTCCCAATGTCAAAAGAAAGATCGCTCTTCTAAGTCACCTTGAAAATCATGCTCAAGGTCAATGTCATTAGTAGCCATGTGTGACCCTCTTTGCTACCTACAACTTTTATCTAAATTATTTTGCTGTGGCTCATCTCTGTCCTGAGTTATTCCCCATCATGGATTAAAATTATCTACCCTGTATAACTAAGAGAGTGATGAGTTTCTACAGGCCTACCAGGGTCCTTTGTAGATAAATTAACACCATTAGTACTTCCGTAAATCTTCCGGGCAAGGGCACTCGCCAGAATTCTCTTTCGCTCACATGTATATGAGAAGAGTGGTGGTGAGGGAAGGAGGAGGAGGGGGGAGGGGGAGGGGATGGAGAGGGGGAAGGAATTGTGCAAGAACTAGAGAGGCTGCAACTCAGTTACAAAAGCGAGGTTTACTGCAGTGACGTCAGAGACCGTAAAGCGTAGATCGTAAAACAGGGGCTTTAACCATTTGCCCGGATCGCAGTGCACCGAAACCAGCTGACACGACAGCATGTAAATCCACCCTCGCTGCTTCCATTCACAAGCAGAGGTCGCGGCGAGATGAAAGACCCCTCCAGAAGAGGCAGCCACCTTTGACAGCAGTAAACGGTTATTACAGCCTGTGAATGTCTCACAGCTGGTCCCATTCAGTGTCTTCATCCTCAGAAGCTAGGCGACGAGAATGTAGCTCGTCGTCATCGACCGCTAGAGACCTCGATGACCAGTCATTCACCTACATTTACTTCCCGACGATTACACTGCCATTCCCAATTAAGTGCCTGGCAGAGGGTTCATCGCACCACCTTCAAACTATTTCTCTACCGCTCCACACTCGAACAGCGCCCGGGAAATACAAACACTTAAATGTTTCCCTGCAAGCTTTGCTGTTTTTATTCTATTTTGATGGTCATTTTTGCCTATGTAGGTTGGCACCACCAAAATATTTTCACGCTCCGAGTAGAAACTTTGTCACTGAAATTTCATAAGGATGCAACAGCGAGAAACACCTTTTTTTCAATGGTTCAATTCGCGTATCAAATCCGTGGCAATCTCTTCTCTATTTCGCAATAACACAAAACGAGCTGCCCTTCTTTGGACTTCTTCCATGTCCTCCTTCAATGTGGATGCCATACCGCACAGCAGTACTCCTGAAGAGAGCGGACAAGAGTAGTGTAAGCGGTCTCTACAGTAGGCCTGTTTTATGAGTGTTCTGCCAATAAATCCCAGTCTTTCGTTCGCTTTTCCCACAACATTATCTATGTGATCGTTCCAGTTTTAGTTATTCGTATTTATAATCCCTAAGTATTTGGTTGAATATACAGCCTTTAGCAATGGTTCAAATGGCTCTGAGCACTATGCGACTTAACTTCTGAGGTCATCAGTCGCCTAGAACTTAGAACTAATTAAACCTAACTAACCTAAGGACATCACACACATCCATGCCCGAGGCAGGATTCGAACCTGCGACCGTAGCGGTCGCTCGGTTCCAGACTGCAGCGCCTAGAACCGCACGGCCACTCCGGCCGGCCACAGCCTTTAGATTTGTGTCATTTGTCGAGTAGCCGAAATTTAGCGGGTTCCTTTTAGTGCTCATGTGGATGAATTCCCACTTTCCATTATTTATAGTCAATGGCCACTTCTCGCACCACACAGGTGCGTTGCGTGGATCATTTTGCAGATGATCTGATGACTTTACAAGACGGTAAGCGACAGCATCACCTGGAAACACTCTAAGAGGGCTGCTCAGATTGTCGTGTAAACCATTTAAGTGCAGCAGGAGTAGCACAGGGCCTGTAACACTTGGAGAACGGCAGATATTGCTTCCGTTTTATTCGATGTCCTTCTGCCAGTTACGACAGGAAATCACGAATTCAGTTGCACAACTGTGACGACAGTCGATCGCCACGAAATTTGTTTAGTAGTCGTTTGTGAGCAACGGCATCAAAAGCCTTCCGGAAACCTAAAAATATAAAATTAGTTTTATATTCCCTGTCGATAGCACTTATTACTTCGCGATAAAGTGGGATTTTGCCTTTCGAGGTTCTTCACATGAGAATTACCGAAGAAAATTTCTCTGCGTTCTGACGCCTATGTTATGCTATTTATTTAAATGTAATGGAAGCCGTACAATGAGTGGAGCAGTTTGTGACGTACGTGCATTACTATACGAAAATACTGGGAGAAGATATGTGTGTGTGTGTGTGTGTGTGTGTGTGTGTGTGTGTGTGTGTGTGTGTGTTGGTGGAAGGGGGGGGGGGGTGACTGATTATAAGGACTCATAGGGGGAGAAGATGCGAGCGAGATTAATATAAAAAAAAGCTAAATTTTCGAACGCTTAGCATAATTTCAACCAAACTTAGGGTCTGGAACAAAGATCTTCGTTAAGACGCGCTTAGCAGCTTGGTGATGTAGTTAGCCGTGAGAAGAAGATGGCACATAAAAAGACAAGAAATTATTAATAATAATGGCGGATACATAGTTTTAGTGCTCACTAGGATGAATAGGGTACCATGCAGCGCGTGGTATCTCATGTAGGACTAAGGCAAAGTGTTGTAGAGCCGAAGTCGGTCAATGAATTTTTGTATTTGCCTTGTTGGTGGAATCCTGGTCCTATCCGTTCAAAAGTATAACAACAGATGATATTTGTTTGCGTGTTTCGTAGCTCTGTTCGTTTGTGATAAAATGTACTGTTTCATTATAGTCACCGAGTGAAGTGGCGCAGTGTTTAACGCACTGAACTGACATTCGACAGACGCTGGATTCAAATCTCGTCCGCCCACCCAGACTCAGATTTTCCGCGGTTTTCCAAAGTCGCTAAAGGCAAACGGCAGGTCGGTTCCTCCGAAAAGGACACGGACGGTTCTCTGTCCAGTCAGAGCTTGTTCTGCGTGCGTAACTGAAGGGCTGTACTTTCACATTAAACTGGTAACTCTCATCTTTGCTATTGTGAAACACATCTCATCTATTGAACAACGCATCTATTGAACCTCAGTGCGCCTTGAAATCTCAGAGTAGTACTTGCAACCTACATCTTCAACTATTTGTTGGATATATTCCAACTCCGTCTTCCTCTACAGTTTTTACCCTCTACAACTCCCTCTGGTACCATGGAAGTAACTCCCTGATGTCTTGACATATGTTCTCTCATCCTCTTCCATCTCCTTGTCAGTGTCTTCCACAGATTCCTCTCCTCTCCGATTCGTTGCATAACTACCTTATTCCTCATCTTAGCAGTACACCTAATTTTCAACATCCGCCTGTAGCACCACATCTCAAATGCTTCGATTCTTTTCTGTTCCAGTTTTCCCACAGTCCATGTGTCACTCCTATACAATGCTGTGCTCCAAATATACGTTCTCAGAAATTTCTTCCTCAAACTAAGGCCTATGTTTGATACCAGTAGACTTCTCTTAGACAGGAGTGCCCGTTTTGCCAGTGATTGTCTGCTTTGAAATATTACAATCAGAAAATGTCGCCGTCTAACATGGAGCAAGAGAAAAATATATGCAGCGTAAGTAGCTTTTGACAGGACTTATCGTAGTCGTATAATAATCATTCATAAGTTTCGCAAAACAATGCTCGCGACAACTTTACTGTAACACAGAGATTCATCACGGTACCTGTACACTATTTTTCTTACTTTTCTCTTTACTTAATAGTAATTTCAGTTTCACACAATTACGAAGTATCCCAAGAGGGCATAATATCTTCTGTAGATTGTGTCGAAGACGTGCCCCTGTTCCATTGACATTTCTTTCAAACGGCGACAGTGAATGGCGTCACTCAAAGGGAAACGATGTTACGACACAGTCTCACACTCAGAAGATCCGGGTCTCAAATGGTCATCCAGTCAACCATGTTTAAACATTCTATCATTTCCTTATTAGGTCACGCCAATGGCAATATGGTTCCTTCGGAAAGGTTCAGTGCCAATTTCCTTCTCTCTCATTAGCGATCCAAGCTAATATTCGTCAACGCGACGTTAACTCATCTTTCTTTTGTCACTAAAAACAATCCTTGACATAAAAATCTGCTGTAACTCAAGTGTTTTATGTGGGGATAGCAAGGCAGTTACGTGTAAATACACACATAACTGTGAAGCAGCTTAAGCCAAACGAATCTGATATAAGGATAAGTTAATAAAATAAATAAACAAATAAATAAAGATGTGTCCAAGACACATTTTACATCTTCGGAATAGGAATTTGTGTAGCACTTGGGCAAATTTTGACTGAGCTGCTACTATATGAAACTTATCCGAAGTTAACCCTCCAAATAGTGTCTGCTACAAGAATCCTCTTATATCTAATGAATCTTTCGACGTAGCGCCACGGTCTGGAATGCGATCTCCCTGAGATATCCCTCCCAACTGTCACTTATGACATCTTTCCTCACAGAGTGAATAGAATGGCAGTGTTCGTGTACGCATTTTATGCCTCAGCTGACTGCTGTTGTGGCCAAAGTGGATGGAGCCAGCCAATGTTTTATGACACCCGTTTTACGACCCGCGCCGTCAGACCCATAAAACCTGTGCCAGACGTACCGGCCACCAGCTGACTATAATTCTACTACTAGCATCCGCGACCGCTGCTGTCATTGATTCTATTCATTTACCGCGCTATAAATTCAGTCTTAAACATGAATAGTGTTTGTCATCGACCTCTCCGCTAGATTTGTCAGGGAAAGTTGGTGGGCGATACTGATTGTTCTGGATGTATCGTGTGTAGTGATACAGATTTCAGGTTGAACCACTGTCGATTTTCCCGCCTCCACGTTGTATTGGCGGTCATTTACAGACGCTTGTAATTTAGCTCGAACTTTACTGCGAGATGCTTTTAATAGTTCCCACAGCGGAACTCTGTCTCGAAATCTGGCAGAAAACCTGAAGAGTTTCTGGTCATAAGCAAAGTACACGCGACGCAATTGATGTCTTCGTTGCACGATAAAAATTGTGATGGCACTGTTGACAGCGTCACTAAAGCAGAGTTACCAAATACAATAGCCAGAAATACTTTCTACATCTACATCTACATACATACTCCGCAATCCACCATACGGTGCGTGGCGGAGGGTACCTCGTACCACAACTAGCATCTTCTCTCCCTGTTCCACTCCCAAACAGAACGAGGGAAAAATGAATGCCTATATGCCTCTGTACGAACCCTAATCTGTCTTATATTTGTGGTCTTTTCGCGAAATATGAGTTGGCGGCAGTAAAATTGTACTGCAGCCAGCCTCAAATGCTGGTTCTCTAAATTTCCTCAGTAGTGATTCACGAAAAGAACGCCTCATTTCCTCTAGAGACTCCCACCCGAGTTCCTGAAGCATTTCCGTAACACTCGCGTGATGACCAAACCTACCAGTAACAAATCTAACAGCCCGTCTCTGAATTGCTTCTATGTCCTCCCTCAAACCGACCTGATAGGGATCCCAAACGCTCGAGCAGTACTCAAGAATAGGTCGTATTAGTGTTTTATAAGCGGTCTCCTTTACAGATGCACCACATCTTCCCAAAATTCTATCCGCCTTCCCCACAACTGCCATTGCATGCTTGTCCCACTTCATATCGCTCTACAATGTTACGCCCAAATGTTTAATCGACGTGACTGTACCAAGCGCTACATTACTAATGGAGTATTCGAAAATTACGGGATTCTTTTTCCTCTTCATCTGCATTAATTTACATTTATCTATATTTAGAGTTGGCTGGCATTCTTTACACCAATCGCAAATCCTGTCCAAGCCATCTTGTATCCTCCTATAGTCACTCAACGATGACACCTTTCCGTACACCACAGCATCATCAGCAAACCGCTGCACATTGCTATCCACCCTATCCAAATGATCATTTACGTAGATAGAAAACAACAGCGGACCTACCACACTTCCCTGGGGCACTCCAGATGATACCCTCACCTCCGATGAACACTCACCATCGAGGCCAACGTACTGGGTTCTATTACTTAAGAAGCCTCCGAGCCACTCACATATTTGGGAACCAATCCCATATGCTCGTACCTTAGTTAGGAGTCTGCAGTGGGGCATCGAGTCAAATGCTTTCCGGAAGTCAAGGAATATGGCATCCGTCTGATACCCTTCATCTATGGCTCGCAAGATATCGTGGGAAAAGACGGAATAAATACTCCAGAATTCGAATAAATAACAAATGCAACATGAGTAACATAAAAGAAGATATCCTCGGCGTGGTGAAGCAGCTTAATCACTTAATAACAGTCCAGATTGTATACCAATCTGGTTCCCTTCAGAGTATGCCGATAAAACAGCAACAAAATTACCGCTCGCTCATCGTAAGTTCCGTATCTAAAGACTGGAAAACTGCGAAAGTCACACCAATACGCAAGAAAGGAAATAGGAAGAATCCGCTAAAGTACAGATCCATTTCACTAACGCCGATTTCTATTATTCGTATGAAGTGATGAGTGCTATCAACAGGGGATGTCAAATTGATTCCATGTTTCTAGATTTCCAGAATTTTGACACCGTTCCTCACAAACGTCTTCTATTCAAATAGCGTGCCTATGGAGCGTTGTTTCAGTTCTACGACTGGATTCGTGTATTCCTGTTTGAAACCTCACAGTTCGTAATAATTGGCGGAAGTCATCCAGTGAAACAGAAGTAATATCTGTTGTTTCTCATCGAAGTGTTACAGGCGCTCTTCTGTTCTTGTTCTACGTAAACGATTTACGTAACAACTGAGCAGCGCTCTTAGACTGCAGATGATGCTGTCATTTACCGTTTTACAAAGTCATCGCATGATCAAAACCCATTGCAAAATTAGTTACACAAGATATCTTCTTCTTTCTTCTTCTTCTTCTTCTTCTTATCGTCGCCTTGTCCCACGTAGGGTCGGCGTTTCTCTTCTGGATCCTTCTCCTCCATACTACTCTATCCATTGCCTCTTCCTTCTTCCATCCTTTCTCCCTTAGGTCCCCGTATATCTTATCCTTCCACCTCATCTTCGGCCTTCCTCTCCTCCTCGCTCCTTCAATCTTTGTGTCTTCAATTCTGTTCCCGATATACCCTTCCCCTCTTCTCTGTAAGTGTCCGTACCACCTTAGTCTGCTCTGTTGTATCTTTCTCCCCATGCGTTCCACTTTCACAGCTCCTCTAACAAATTCATTTCTAATCCTGTCCTTCCTTGCTACCCCACACATCCACATCAGCATCCTCATTTCCGCCACTTCCATCTTCCTTTCCTGGGCTACTGTTGCGAGGTGCCGGGGCTAGCAGTGTATTTAACACTAAATTCTTCTAGAATATACATATGTAAATGATGCTCTAAGGCCCCCCCCCCTATTCTAACTCCGACTTTTGCTGTTGCACAAGGATTAAAAAAAATACGCTAACGGACTCTAATCAACCCTGCCAGTGGAGTAGAAGAGAGTTTGGCACCTGCAATAATTTAATTCGATAAATAAGTTAATTAAACGAAGGTTTCATTAATATAGTGAGGAATGATAGGGTTGCTCTACCGATTAACAGAATGAAAGTTCTGTCCAAAATAACAATATGATTTATTAAGACTAAACACAAAATAATAAACAAAAACACATGAAACATTTACAATACATCAAATTGGCTCAAATTGGATACTCAAACAAACGCTGTGAATGTGAAGTTGTCCCTAAACTAGATTGTGAGGATTATGACGAAGTGGTATGTGGAGCCAATTCCTTGCAACTCAAATCTTAAGAGAAAACACATAGCCAACCCAACATTAATTGCTGCTACCCAAGACAGAACAAAGTTAGAAAAAGACAAACAGGCGCGCTCTGCTGAGCTCTGATTATCACCTAGGAAAATCCCTATCTGCCGGTGCTGCGGACATACATTACCAATCTGTCTTCTTAACTGCAAGAACACGATTTGGCGTACCAGAGGCGACGGCTGGTTGCTTCGACGTCCTCGACCGAAAGGCGAGAGCCGACTACCTAGAGCACCCGTACAGGCCGAACACCGAACATTCCCGCCCCCACGCCAGTGGCTGTGGTTAAACGTTCCAATCAGGAACTCGAAAACCGGCGGAAAATTCCACTCTATTGCCGGAACACTACCATTCCACCAATGGAGATTCTTGGCGCCAATTTCTGAGCTGATTTTGCTACGTCACGGAGCTATGCCCTGAGGAAGCCAATCACAGTTACTATTTTGCAGAAAGCGCGGGAATTTTCCCGCCACAACTGCCTGCGTACACAAGTCATTCCCACGCCTCGCTGGTAGCCCGCCAGAAAGTGTTTTCGCTAAGTTTCTGCGAAGTAACAGAACCTCTAGCCCAGCCGCTACTTCAGACCCCTGCTGGCGTGTCTTTTGACAATGTCGGCGTCTGCAAAGCATTCACTCGACTTCCTCACACCCGTCGGCTTAACCCTTTCTAGATCAGCAGAGCCCGCCTGTCACCGGACCACCCGGGTGACGAGAGACGCTGCGTGGGAAGTCCGAGTGTGAAGGAATAGCGACTTTTCACTGCATGCAATTAGAGAGGAAAATCGTAAGATAGAAATATGAGAGGGGGCTCATGCCACCTCTCACTGTGAATGGCCATGTCTCTGCCCTGTGTATCAAAGCAGGCCTTACCACAGACTAGTACACTTTCCGTTTCAACCCAGTGCTCACCTTCTTGTCACACAACACTCCACTCACTTTCCTCTAGTTGTTCCAATCGCAATTTATTCGGTGTTGTATCTAGCTTTCCAGTCCTCCGACCCTCTGTATGTACGACCCCAGGTATTTAAATTTGTAGACCGATTTCAGCTCATCATCCTGGATCTTGCAAGACCTCATCTGCACATCCTTCAGTGCTAAATATTCTGACTTTGTCCTGCTAATTTTCATCCCTATTTCTTCTAGAGCTTTCCTCCAATCCTCCAGCTTTTCGTCAAGTCTGTCGATGCTCTGCTCACAATGAACCACATCATCCGCAAACATAATCTTCCACGGCGCTTCCTTCTTCACATCTTTCACCAGCACATCCAAAATCAGGTCAAAGAGATAGGGACTAACCGCAGACCCTTGATGTAACCCTACTTTTACTGGAAACTCCTTTGTCATGCCCACACTACTTCTCACCTGTGTCATTGCTCCTCTGTACATTTCCTTCACTACCCTCGCATACTTCTCTGGCACGCACTGCTCTCTCATGTTTCTCCATATTTCGTCTCTTGGGACTCTGTCTTATGCATTCTCCAAATCAATGAAAGCAATATGTAGATCGACTTGTAGCTCCCCGTGTCTCTCCACTATCCGCCTTAAAGCCTGTATTGCATCAATCGCTCCTCTTCCAGGCATGAACCCAAACTGTTCTTCACACACCACAGTCTCCTTGCGTAATCTTGCTTCTATAACTCTTTCCCAAATTTTCAGTGTGTTTGCCATCAGTTTAATACATCTGCAGTGTTGCACATCATCTTTCCCCTTAAATATTGGAATCAGTACACTAGTTCTCCACTCGTCTGGCATCTCCTCCTGTCACCAAGTCTTCTTTATTAAATCCCAAATGAGCTCAATTCCATTTTTACCGAGACTCTTCCATACCTCAACGGGGATCTGGTCTGGGCCAACTGGCTTCCCATTGTTCATCTTTTCAACTGCCCGTTCGACTTCATCTCTACTTAAATCCATCGTTAATCCTTCGTTTGCCCCTTCCTTCCTCAGTTTTCACTCTTACATTTTCTTCATTCAGCAATTTCTCAAAATAATTCAACCACCTTTGGATTATTTTTCCATGGTCATGCAGAATTATTTCTGTTTTATCATTCAGTTGTTTTATTGCTGTTAGGTCCTTAGAAGCCTTATCTCTAGATTTGCCTATCCGTATCAGTTGTCTCATATCCTGATTTTTCTACAGTTGTTCGTATGCTTCCCTTACTGATTCAGCTTTAGCCAAGGCTCGTTTTGCCTCCTCCTTTGCACTTTTGTCTGCTTGCCCATCCTCAGCACTTCCGGACATATCCCACTTCCTCTTAGCGCCTTTTTTTCCCTTCACAAGCTTCTGCACCTCTTCATTCTACCACAATGCTTCCGTATCTTTTGGCACCCCTCTCCCAGACGTTAGCCCAAACACATCCTCCCCTGTCTTCCTTATAACAGCACTATTTATTTTCCACCACTCCTGCACACTCTTTACACAAGATATCTCTATGGTGTTAAATGTGGCAACTGACCCTAACAATGAAAAGTGCGAAGTCATCCACGTGATTACTAAAAGAAGTTACCAAAATTTCGTTTACACGATGAATCACACAAATCTAAAGGCTGAAGATTCAATTAACTATACAGGGGTTACAATGGCAAATAACGTAAACTGGAAATGTCACATAGATAATGTTGTGGGTTATACAAGCCAAAGACTGCAATTTACTGGCAGAACGCTTAGAAAGTGCAGCAGATCTACTAAAGAGACTGCCTACACCACGCCTGTCGGTCCAGTTCTGGAATACTGCTATACGATGTGGGATCCGCTTCAGATGAGACTGAAGAAGGACGTCGATACATTTGAAAGAAGGGCAGCTCGTTTTGTGTCATTGCGAAATAAAGGGAGATTGCCACGGACGGACATGATACCCGAAGACGGGTGGCAATCATCAAAACAAAGGTGTTTCTCGGTGCACCAGCATCTTCTCGTGGAATTTTGGTCAGCAGTTTTCTCCCCCAACGGAGATAGTATTCTGCTGGCGCCCATCTATGTACGGAGGAATGATCATCATGACGAAATGCGAGAAATCACAGCACTCAAAGAAGGAATTAAGTGCTAGTATTTTCTGCGCGACGTTCGAGAGTGGAAAGGCAGAGAAATAGCTTGAAAGTGGTTCGATGAACCTTCTGCCAGGCATTAATTTGAACTGCAGAGTCATCAGGTAGACGTAGATGTAGATATTGTAAGGTGTGGAAACTACAAAGTGTTTTGTTTCGTGTTTTCTTTGTTGCATGAGTGACGCAGAGTTCGGGTTGTGAGATGACGACAGTTCTTCGGCCGGCACGGGGAGTTTCACAACGCCGGATTAAAACTCCGCTAGGTCGACGTGCGTCCAGTCGAAGAACGAGTCGCTGCCCTCTTCCACAATCTTCTGTCAGCCCAGAGGATCGGGCGTTTCCCATTTGATTCCATCAATGTGGTCTTCATCGGTCTAAATGGCTCCAAAACCGACTGCCCTAAAACAACATACGGCCGCGGTGGCCGTGCGGTTTGAGGCGCTTCAGTCCGGAACCGCGAGACTGCTACGGTCGCTGGTTCGAATCCTGCCTTGGGCACGGATGTGTGTGATGTCCTTAGGTTGGTTAGGTTTAAGTAGTTCTAAGTTCTAGGGGACTGATGACCTCAGCAGTTAAGTCCCATAGTGCTGAGAACCATTTTTTTGGACCTAAAACAACAGAGGGCACTCGTTTTCTCACTTCTACGGAAATCTGCTATCTAGCGCTATGTTTAAGCTTCCGACGGAAGTCAGTATCTTCGCTACCGAAGTCCTTGCAATTAAAGAAGCCCGTCAATATGCGGCAAATCACTTCACTTCAATGGCATCCTTATCACGGATTCGAAGAGCGCACTGGAGAATCTGGAAAATCAGAAAAGTGGCTGCATCACTAACCGTCATGTATTCGAAGTAATTCGATAGGTAGGTGATTCGGTTTTTCAGCAGGACAATTCACGGACACATACGGCTGCTGCGACGCACAGTGACCTTCGGAGCGTATAACAGCTGACCTGGCCAGCAAGATCACGTGTTCTCTCGCCAATTTGAAACGTCCCCTTAGAAAAATTATAAATGACTGTGCTTAAACTGACACACAATATTTTTAGCGCAACGCAATCTGACTTTCAAAAATCCCCACAAAAGAATGGCCCTGACTAACAATAACCTATACCTTTCATGAATTACTTACCTCACAAAAATCTTCGTTACGCAAACTACTGCAATACAGCGTGCGCTAATACTGCCAGCTGAATAAAAGATTCTAACTACTGGTAGGCATAGTTAGCAAATGAAAGATTTTGATAAAGAACAAACAATGTATTTACCTTCATAGTGTTCATAAGTCATTTTATATATATATACATATATATATATATGTATATATATATATATATATATATATATATATATATATCAGTTTATCATATCCAGTATTACAAATTTACTCTTTCTGGCACACACACGTCCAGATCGTCCGCTCTTAAAATTCTGCCATCTCTCTCCCCACATCCAACACTGTTGGCGGGTCACCTCCAACTGCACTGCACACAGCACAGTCAGTGATTCTCATACAGAGCGCTAGGTGACGTTACCAACATAAAAACCTAATCAGCCTACTTACAAATTGACCACGTGTGGGCTGCAATGAAGTGGAGACTTACTTATCCACCAGGGTATGCAAGAACCATTGCTGGATTGCAATAGAAGGCGCAAAATACTTGGGACAATTATCACAGGATGTCATTCGACAATTTTATGATCGTTTGCAAACGAAAATACACGCCTGCGTTGACGCCGGATGGGATACATTATATGTTGATGCGACGTTTTGGGCAGCGTTTACTGTGACATGTGTGTTTCATTTGGTCTGAATTTCTTATCGCATACTCCTATAGACGTGAACGACCTGTGATCTCGTTAACATTAAAACGACCTTGTCCTTGAGACTGCTGCATTGTATTGGGCATTTACATTACTTAAATTTTTGGACTCTGATGTGATATTGTTTGGTGTTAATAAACGAAGTTGAGGTGATATGAAGATAAAAAGCAATAATTCAGTTGTACGTATTTCCTTATCCAAACATGACGAAGTAATTTTCATAATGTGTCTCTATGAAAGTTTGACCAATTGAAGTCATGCGTTGGAAGAGTATTTGTATCGTTAGTTTTGAAATAGAACGATGAAATATACTTCGAACTGAGTTCTAAGTGTTTTTAAAGAACGGTATAATCTACTATTGTAAGGCGAAGGAAAACTGTTGAGATTCGTTCTAGCTGAAAATAACCACGAAATACGTTAAAGTAAAAATACTGAAGCTTATCTGGGAACGACAGTGTATAATCCAGAGGTCCAGTTTACTTAGGTGATCGTTATACTAAATACTATCTCTGGTTCTCTGAGCAACGCAGCAATCAACGAATAAACTACGACGACTTTAATCCAAAATCTTTTAACTCTCAAACGAATTTATGACTTCTTGATATCATAAACAGAATTTATAATGGGAAACCAGGACCGAGGGCAATGAAACAATGTCCCCAGTTTGGGCAGGGTTTTTAGTAAACATAAAAATAATAGATTCAGTAACGGATTTCCAAGCAGTATCACCAAGAATTGCGACTCTAAGCTTTAAAACAATGAATAAAACCTATACAATAATAAATGCTCATGCCACAACAAATGAAAAAAAATTGTCCAACAAAAACAAAGGAGGAGGTAGATATATGTTGGGACCTTCTAGAACAAACTGTGAACAGAGTAAATAAAAAGAATGTAAAAATCTTATTGGGAGATTTCAATGCTCAGTTGGGAAAAGAAAGGAAATATAAAGATATAATTGAAAAATGGAGTCCACATAAATTTACGAACAAAAACGGTCAAAGACTTGTAGAACTCTGCAGAGAACACAACCTTATATCTAAATCAACATACTTTAAGAGGAAGCCAAGTAAACTTAAAACATGGAAACATCCAGACTGGAGGAAGGGGAGTGGCATCTAGACCACGTCTGTGTGGACAAAAATTTTCATAAGGAGATCCACAACGTTAAAGTACTGAGAGGAGTAGACACAGGCTCAGACCATTATATGCTTATGGTTAAAATTAAAATCAAATGCACTCCGTTAAAGAAGAGGCCCGAAAAAACTAATAAAATAAAAAGGAGGTTTGACCCACATCAGCTAATTAAAAATAATAGGTACCAACAAATAACACAAACCATCAAATTAACAGATGATCTAGAACAATTAGTGCCTAATCCTAAAAAAGAAGCAGAGAATCTAGCTCCCTTGAACCCACGAAGGAAACATGCATAGTGGACATCAGAATGTGACAAATTCCCTGAAGATAGACACCAAGCATGGTTAAAGTTTCAAACACATAAAACTGAAGAAAATGCCATCAACCTAAAAAATGAAAGAAAAAATTTCACTCAAAATATTAGAAGAATCAAGAGAGGATTTCGTAAAGATATTATAAACTCTATAGAAGTTAATTATCATAAAACCAACTCCACGAACTACTATAAAATCTTTGAGAAACAACTACAACAATATGAGGCCCCTACACTAATACTGAAAGATGATGATGGAAGAATGACACACACAGTAACAAGGAAAATGCAGAAATCATGGCAAAAGCATTTAACAAACTTGTGCATTGCGAGGAACCCAAAGAACTCTTACAAATCAACATAAATACCTCAATAAAAACCAAAGCAAACAAACTAGACCCTCCAACTTTCCAAGAAGTAGAAAAAATTCTTAAAGAACAAAAAAATTATAAGGCATGTGGAGAAAATCATGTTTTTGTTGAGATGTGGAAATATTCAAGTGATACAGTCAAGACTTCCTCACACATGGCTCTAACAAAAATTTGGGTAACAGAACGATTCCCCGAACATTGAACCACAGCTATCATCTACCCACTACAGAAAAAGGGAGATAAGAGCAACCCAGACAACTACAGAGGAATCGCTCTCCTAGATTGCACATACAAAATTCTATCCAAGATCCTATATGAAAGAATGAAGGAGCAATTAGAACAGGAGGTAGGGGAATATCAGGGAGGTTTCAGACCATGGAGAAGCTCTGCAGAGCAGATAATTAGTTTAAAATTGATTATGGCATACATACGGAACAAACCTCTGGCAATAACATTTGTAGATTTTAAGAAGGCATATGACTGTCTCCACAGATCTTCAGTAATAAAAATTTTAAGAAATCTAGGACTCCATCCAAAACTAATTAAAATAATACAACTCACTGTAACCAACACCAAATCAAAAGTGAAGTTTAAAGGAGAAATTTCGGAACCATTCCTCATAAAAACAGGCTTACGACAAGGTGACTACCTATCACCATTACTGTTCAACTGTGCAGTGGAATACATGATGAGAGAATGGTACAAGGAAAATCCAAAGAGGATAAGAATTATAAGAGCAAAAGATGATATTAGCTTAAACTGCTTGGGATTCGCTGGCGATCTTGCTCTCCTAGCCAACACCGTTCAAGAACCCAGCCAACAAGTGAAATCACTACAAGAAATAGCAGAGAAAGTAGGCCTTAGAATATAATTTGAAAAAACGGAGATTATGCTAACTGATCCACCACTTGCAAACAAAATTACAATAGGAGAACAGGAAATCAAAATTGTTCATAAATTTAAATATTTAGGCGAAATAATAACATACAATCTAAATGGGAAGCCATCATGGCAGAATAGAATAAAAAAACTGAACTACGCAAATTACATTACCAAAACTATATACAACAAAAAAGCCTATCTATAGATGCAAAATTAAAACACTATAAAACAGTTACACAACCAGAAATAACGTATGCAGCTGAAACTATCTTCAAAACAACTAATACAGCAGAAATTGACAGAATACTAAAAATAGAAAGAAGAATAATTAGGACATGTATAAATAAACAGTATAAAATAAATGGACATTGGAGAATAGCATCAAATGATGCAGTATGTAAGAAAATAGAACCAGTCATGAGCACAATCAGGAAGAAACGCATCTCGTTCTTTGGACATCTGATGAGAACTCCAGAAAACAGAATTAGTAAAAAAATAATACAAAAATTGTGGAATAGCAAGAGCAACATTAAATGGGTCACAGAAATTACGGAAGATATAAAAGAACCTCAAATTACAGTAGATGACCTAAAAAACAAGACAGAGAAATCCAGAATACTGCAAGTCCCGCAAACCAGACTACAAATGAAAATCAATAAAAGGAATACAGGAAGAGTGGTCTCAGATGGAGAAAGAAAGAAAATATCTGAAAGAGTGAAGAAATAGTGGGCAGACAGAAGAGCAAAATACCTTTCATATAAGAATAGACTCTAATAATTATATTACCTAAATATCATATTAAGTTATTGTTGAACCAAATTGTATCCCTGTGTAACAACTTGTTTAGAACTTCGTATTTTTGACTAGAGTGGTCCAATGAAGGCCATAAAATAAATAGTAATAAATAAACGGTAGGTTGTGGGCTCCAAAAGGACACCGCTTTGTTTCAGCCATGAAAAGTCATTTATTTTACTTTCTTCACAAACATTTATAAATAAATTTCATATTTGCATATATTAAAATACGAAACATCTGTTTGACACCAAAAACTGAGAACAAATCACAAAAGGAAAGCAGGTGTATGCAACCCTCCGTAATAATGAAGTGAAATGAAACATAACAATTCAGTCTAATTTATTGTATTAGAAAGAACACCTAAATAGACTGGACCTCCGGAATCTGCACTGCCATTCCAAGGAAATATTTTGCACTTCAACGTATCTCCTTGTTATTTTCCGCTAAATGAATTTAAACAGTTTACTTTTTACCTTGCAATACTAGATTATACTTATTTAAGGAACTGAAAAATTAGCGGTGTATAATGAACTTCAGATATGAACCGATACACAATTTACGCTATTATTCACTATTCACCCAGGTTTTCCTCTTCACTCTCTTTACACATCACTGAAAGACTGGTTTGTCAAATGTCTTCTAACGCATGTCTAGTTAACAAACACTCCAATGCAGGCAATGGAGTGCACAAGTGTTCTAATCTGCTTGCAGGGCTTTGAGTGTAGGAATTTTCATATTCAATTTGTGTCTAGTTCTCTCACACTCCTCAGAGGTTCAATAGAGGACCACTTATACCCATTTCTGCCATAGAAACTTGATGCCTCTTCGCTGCATTTGTTTGTCTCTGCATTATCTGTTTCACTACAGAGACACTTATTTTCAGAAGCAGTTTGATGTTCACAATTGTAAGATGCGTGACTTTCACCTTCGAGATCATTTGCATCCCTACCTTCATCTTCTTCAATCGTTTTCCTCACAAAGTCCGAAAAAAATTTGCATCAAGCACTTAACCTACGTGAACGAGAGCTCGATACCATAGCAACGCTGAAAATAAGTGAAAACACAAAGTAAGCCGAAGAACAAAATGATATTGCTGTGAAAAGTAAATTATGGCCATGTAGAAAACAGACAAACTTACGGTGTCGTAGAATCGATAATGCCACCACCCAAACTTCACAGCTGTGCAGTGAGAAGTGTACGATCCGACAATATTTCTAGTTTGTCTGCAGGACTGTTATCAACTGCCGACAAGGAATGTGGGAGCGACGACAATAAAAGACCAACAGAGGGAATGACAAGGGTGCACAGTTTCACTCGTATCGAAAGGATTCTACAACTCCATTTGAGGGTTAACAACAAGTTACCACCCTTCCTTCACCCCTATTCTGTCTCAGAAAAGACGAACTTGGGAACTAACAAACATACAGAAGTGGTGGTGTACATGTAGCACGACACGGTATAATCAAACATCCAATAAATGATCAACAGTAAAGAAACAGCCTATTTACATTAGGTGTAGAAATCACTACAGGTGACAAATGTAAATTTGTACCAGACGAGAACTCGAACAGCGATTTCCTACTTTTCACGAGTGGAAAGAAGAATTTTAGGCGCACTGACTTTCAGTCTCTGAAGCCCACCGAATACAAGCTCGTGTCCATTCTTGCTAGCAACGTACATGTTTTTTTACACGTTGATAATGTAAGTGATGACCTGGGTTGCCAAATGTTCGTTTTATTACCGAACTATTCGGTATTTCAGTCCCCTGTTCGGTACGGAAGTATGAGTGGTTCGCTATTTTTAGAATCCCATTCACTTCACTCGCAGCGTGCCAAAGAGCCGAAGATTATTTTAAAAATGGTCTGCTTAAGAAAACTCTCCTTTTAAGATTTTCGGTTAGGTCGATTTAGGGAGACCAACATATGAAAAATATGTACAGGCAGCAAATGTGATGAATATTGAAGAGGACGTATAAAGATTGTTTATTCGAAGATATATATATATATATATATATATATATATATATATATATATATATATATATATATATATCTCAGAATGACAATAGCGGGTCCATACAGTGAAGCCTACGTGGAAAGTGTTCACTCACTTAAATCACTTATGGTCTGACGCTAGAAACGAATAGAATGAAACTATATGGTTACAGAGACATTTTCAAGCCTCAAACATCTATGATGTGTATACGCAGACTTAAGTGATGAATGAAAAATTGGACCTAGGACAGGATTCGAACCCACATCTCCTGCTCACCAGGCAGATGCGATAATCAGTTCGGCACCCTGGCACAGTGGCTTTTCAGAACTGCATGGGCTACCGTAGCACACCTCCTCCCTCAATTTAAATTCCCATTCACGTCTCAACCCTTTTGGTGTTCCCTCTAAATTTGAACAGCATTGCAGAGGCTCTCCAACAGTACTGTAATAGCACCTCAGTGCGCTGAGTTGTGTATGGGAATTTGGGTTGAGGAGGGAGGCATGCTAGGGTAGTCCGTGCTGTTGTGCAGCGCCAGTGAGGCAGGGTGGTATAGTGGGTAGCTCACCTGCCCAGCGACTATGAAATGCAGGTTCGAATCCTGACTTGGTGCAAATTTTCATTCGTTATTTTCAGTCCCTATATATATATAGCAAATAAGAGCGTCGATATCGTAAAAAGCAGCTATATGCTTCGTTGTAATCTGAAGTTTGCAACATGCAAAGACTTTTACCCAAAAATTAAGCGTAACAAAAGCTGGTTGATCCGGTAATTTTGTCAGTTTAATCTGGCAACCCTAGTGGCGAATTGGGTTTGTTGTGACGCAATCTATGGCGTGGCACAGAGCGTACGCAGTCAGACGCTGGCCCCAGAAGGCCTCGAGAGTCAGGCAGAGCTTCATCCCGTGACACACGAGTCGTCGACTCTGGCGGTGCAGCCTGAGCTGGCGCGCTCGGCGCACGTGCTCGTAATGGGGCCTCCATTATTGAAGGGTTGGCAGCCCTGAGTAATGGTGGGCGCGCAGATTGGCCCTGGGACCGGGCGCGGCTGCTAGTGGGCCTCCGGGGGCGGTAAGCGGCCTCATTAGCCCTGCGGGGGCGGCGGTGGCGGAGGCGGCGGTTGCCCGCGAAGTGATGTTTACGCGTGCGGCCGACAGCCCGCGCTCGCGGCTGGCTTCCGCTCAGGAATCATCAATCACTGGCACACTCACACTTGCCTCTATCCCCCCTCCCCCCCCCCCCCCCCCCCCCCAACTTGATCACTGAGTTACCTTTGCGCCCATGCTCACCAACAGTTATAATTTCCTTATCTATTATTTGTTAAACAGAAAGTCAAATACGAAGTTGTATTAGTATAAAGGTTAACAGTACAACAATGCACGAGGTGATTTGGATAGTTCTCTTATGTTTTAAATGTCATCTTCACCTTATTTTCAATAATATTCCTAATGACGATGAGGACATAGAAACGTGCTTGTCTACTTCTGTTACAGAGGAATCGAAATAATTTATTCTGGATTAATATCCACATAAAGAATTGTCACTACTGCAGAGGCATTCTGCTGCGTCCAAGGGCACTGTGACCTCTTGTGGTACAATCATGGATACCGTGTTACCTACTCGGCAGACGTTAGCAGTGTAAGCAGAACACAGTTCCGGTGAGACTCACAGATGGCGCCCAGCATTAATCATGCCACACGGTCCCAAATGTCGTCACACTACTTTACATAGCCAGTCACGTGGAGTGGAATACAGCTAGACGGTATCCATCCACTTGCTGTGTATGTAGGGCGCTGCAAGGCCTACTGATTACATTATTACAATTGAATTTAAATTACCATTTTTCCAAATATGTTGTCAAAAATCTTTTTCTTCATAGGAGTTAGAACTTCGTAAGGCATCCAGATTTTAGAGACCTTACATGAGCTTGATCCATAACGACAGGATGTTACAGTAGGAGATCCTTAGAAAATAATCATTATTTTATATCAACATTTGGCAATTGCAGTTAACCTCAAGTACCGAAAACTAACAAAACAATATCTACCAATATATGGACTTGCATGAACAAACAAGTTAGAGTGAAACGCATTTTGGAGCTGAACTGAGAAGGTGGTTAACAATATCGTAAATCCCCCACTTAGGCAGAGAATGGCAAGCTTCAGCACAGAAAGGGATAAAGCCAGAACAACACACTATTCCTAATGGTGTAAATAAGGCTGGGACCGAGGGTAAGTGGCTGCACGACCCAGCAAGAAAAATAAAAATGTTTATTCACGTCTAGCTAGACGGTGACTGGCTGAAGCAGATGCGTCACAGTGGGGAGATCCCCGTTATATAAAAGCATTTTGAGACCTAAAATTAAGGCTCTCTCTATCTCGTCTCACGGCGGACCACAGCAGTGTGCGGAAATAAGCGAGGGCGTTGAGAGCTTTGCTTTCTGTGAAGTGAGGACGGTAAACTTCACGTGTCGTGGCGACAGGTAGCAAAGCGGCAGTTAATTAGTCCTGCGATAATTTTCGAAGGCAAAGAAACTGTGCGCGTCACTCCAATAGCGAGTGTGCAATAGCCATTATTTCGACTAGGGGCAGATTAACGTTCTACAGAACGCCGCAAAGTTGTGACTGAGTGAATTCAGTCAAGGTCAGTGTAGGGAATTAGCGCTTCAGACTAGCACGGAGTCAACGCCGTTGCAGATGCTGTTTGGTAAAGTACCACTGCGCATTACGCCACACTAAATGTTGAGTGTAGATTTTGCTCACTCAACCTTGCGTACGCTTTGACGATTGAATATCAAAAGCTACGATACTAACCTACCCTCATATTGAGTAAATGGGAGTTTTTTTCACTGGTTCAAAAAGTAAATTTATTCTCCACCAACTCAGTGCATCGACCAGCTACGACAATGTAGATTTAAATGAGCTGATAAGGATTTTTAATAATCATTCTTTCGTGCAATAAAAAATTTTCATGTGTAGAGATGACGATTTTAATAATCATCATTTCCATATGTCCAAGAATTAAATATTTCGTTACTGAGTGTCAAAAATAATTGAAAATGATTGTTGTTTATCACTTGAACCCTAAAAGCAACAGTTGATAAATTATATGTAGAATAAAAAAGGGAATAGCTGTGTTGTCTTTGTAGAACAGAACCCAAACTTTCACTCTCATTAATTCACGCATTCTAGGTACGTGACACCAGCATTTCTAATGATTTTTGTTACGACCAGCACCTGGTATTAGCTGACTTACAGGGCCAGGGTCATATCTATTTAGAATGTCTGTCTGACACCCTGGGCTTGAGAAGACAGTTCATATGTTTTTCCCATTTGCGCGCTAAGTGGTAAGCTAAGATTGCACACATTAGTACACTCACTGTGCAGATACCAAGATCGGATGTATGACAACTTTATTTACTACACTTGTAATAAATATAGTGAGTTGGGTCAGTTCTTTCCTCTCATAGTTCTGTAGACTCACTGATAAAATTAGACACTACTGTACATGCAATACAGTACATGACGACGATGGTCACAGCAGACTTTTATCTGACTTCTTGCCCTAATCCTGTTACATATACAAAAGTCAATTTTTGAAGAGGTAGCTGTGTTTTGTCCGTTGCGGTTCTGGAAGACTGAATGCACTTGAACAGAGATGAGAGGGAAGAACTATGAACTGACAAACTCATTTTGTTAACATTTATTAATTAGTCCATGGCTAATGGCACAGTCCTTAGACTGAGACACCACAACATTCAGAGACGTTTGTGGTATCCTTGAAATCATCACGATTTGCGAGAACATGTACATAACCGACTCTATTATAGACGGAACAGAAAAAAAAGAGGCTGTAATGTTTCTGACCAACTGGCCGCATGCGGAGACCTGTCAGAACTGACACAAGATGTTGGGTTATTGGGAGTTATTCCAGCCAAATAATTCCTTATATGAAACTGCGAAGTTGTGCAGTATGGGAAAAACGTACCTACTGCATTGTGATCACGCTCAGCGACCGTGGTCGCTCACATAAAACAACAGACAGATACGTTTATCGTCTTCCACTGGCTGTCCGCAGCTGTTCAGAGAATAAGGAAGCGTTACCTTTTCTCATCTCCGACGAGCTAGCATCTGAGAACAGAAACTCAGGAGTGACCTAACACGGAAGAGTGGCTAGGCAAAGACTGAGGGTCAACGAGCATGGAGAAAAACGTACTTAGTGCAGGCATGTGCTGCGTATAGTACTGACTTTTGATTATTTTTTTTTCATTTCAACTGGGTGTGATTATTATTCGAAGTGACTGTGAATACGTGTGATACATATTCCATAAGCATAGGTCTCGTGGTAAATAAAAAGTGTGTTTGTACCCCTAAAAATCTTAGGATATTCATCGTCAGTTGTCAAGCAAGCTGTTAATAAACTGTAGCAGCCCTTATTGCAGGCAAGGTGAATAGTGCGATGTGTTCTGAGTAAGCGGCACAGTAATAGAATATGCGTGATTAGTGGAATGAACTTTTGCAATGTGTATCTGAAGTGTATACATAGGCCTGTACCTATAAAGCCGACATGAAATGTGGACAACTGGCCCGCATCTTCCCATATTCGGCAATAAACACGGGTGGAGACGTTGCAAGGTCTCCAGGCACATTGATAAGGTAGAGAGTGGCAACAAGTGAATGCTCAAGGTAGCCCCACACTCAGCCAATGAGCGCAGGGGAGCAGATGCAGAAATCCTGCACCGCCATTACAGGCAAGGTTTAATGGAAGTGGTATCCCTCCGAATTCTTACGAAGTGTCAGATGCTTATTTGTGTCCTGTGAACAACAGTGATGACTGCTTGTACGGTGTTGTTGTGGATGAACGAAAGGCTGAGTGTGAAACCCGATGTCGGTTCGTAGTGTACTCCTCTCGAACATCACCAAAGGGTCCGCCGGGCTTAACGTCCCCCTTCATTAACAGTGTCACATGCCCTCACTTTATGAGACACTGTGGAGATATTTGGAATTTAATTCAACTCATTGTCTCAAAGTCTGGTGATAAGGAACTTTAAGTCGCTAACTCTTCTCACCTTTCCAGCGAAATACACGCAGTGAAATTTTCTGCCACCAGGAATCGAACCGGCATACTTCCGAGTCGAGCGTCAGTGATCGCAGCTACAACAAAGAGTTAAGTGTATGCTATTACTCCAAAAGCTTTTAGCATAGTATTTGGGAATGTGGATTGTTGAATCTCCACATTGAAGAAGCAATGACGGAATTAGAAGATGGGCTGTGTAGTAGTACTAAAATTTAGAGTGAAACAATATCAATGACAAGATTCGCTGAAGACATTGATATCTTCAGGTAAAAAAAAAGAGAAGAAAAGATAGGACTCACTGAATGGGATGAATAGTCTACTGAGGCCAGGATATCGGCTGAGAATAAATTGAAGAAAAGCGTGAGTAATCAGGAGAGTCAGAAATGAGATCAGTAACATACAAAAATTGAGGGCCACAAAGTAGGTGAAGAAAAATGTACAAGTTTCTGCGGTTGTTTGTTATCTAGGTTTCACCACACAAGGAACTGAATGTGCATTTTGTACGTCTACAAGTAAGGTAATTATGAAGCTTTATATCTCGAAAACGGATAAAACTAACAAGAAGGTTTTCAAAGTTATTCGATCTTATGAATATATGATAAAAATTTCAGCCATTTGCTGCGTATAGCCATCTTGGAATCTGCGGCTGTTTATGATAGGAAAAAACTGAAAAAAAATTTATGGCGCTTTCTAAGCTCTTGTGCGCCCATTAAGGCCCACATCATCAGTGTACATCAAATGCAAAAAGAACCAACTGATTTTCCCATTTGCCTGAGCACGAGCATATGTGTAATATGAATACTCTGACCCAGTACTGTGAGATAGTGACACTAAAACGATACTTTTGTTGGGTATGCTAATTGCCCCTAGCGCAAGGACTGGGCTATCCGAAACACTTGATCCTACACTTCCATCACCAACAAAACCCGAGGTATGAGTCCCGGAAGGATTTAGCTTTCTGCGTGGCGTTTTGGAAAATTAGGTAAAGCATGCTGTCACATATGTGATGACTAAAAGAAGGGACAGGATGACAGGACGTGTGTTAAGACATCAAGTAATAACTTCTATGGTATCTCGGGTAGCTGTTGAGGAGGTGAACTGTTGGAGAAGACAGAGATATATCCAACAGGTGACTGAATACGTTTGGTGAATGTGTCACTCTCACAAGGGGGGGGGGGGGGGGGGGGGGGGGGGGGCACGACGTTTGAAACGCGGATTTACTGCAAACTTCGTACACTCTTAGTACTCCATGAAGGCAGTAAAACATGTAAGCAGTAGGGCGTACTTCTCAAGCGTTATTGAGAAAATCGCAAGATAATTTCGGTCGTCAAATATATAACTGAGCGTGGCCATTTTTTTACCATGAACCTGTGGCAGCCGAGTGGTTAGCGTTCAAACACCGAAATCTCTGTATCGCTTGATCGAGTCCCGATCGTCAGTTTTTTTATTTTTATTTTCAACACAGCCATTTTCTTTACTATTTATATTGAAATTGATATAATGGGAAAAATAAGTGTAATCTGATGAACTTTTATTAAACTTACAATGTTATTTGGCAGTCTACAAATTTTTATTATCACAAATAATATAATATTCGTACCTTTGTTTTCCATATTTTGACGAAAAACACGGTCCTGCAATTTGTACTCGTAATGTTGAAAGCGACGATTAATTGTACATCTTTCGACAGCCGTGTGTGCCGGTCAAAACTTGCAGGTAACAGGTAGTTTCGGGTTCCTTCCAGGTATAAGTGATTTCTCAAATCACTGACAAGCGTACATTTTCAGTATCTCTTTATACGTTTCGTCGTTTACTAGTCGATAGTTATGAATATTATATTATTTGTGATAGTAAAAATTTGTAGAAAGCCAAATAACATTGTAAATATAATAAAAGTTCATCCGATTACACGTATTTTTCCTATTATATCTATTGTAATATAAATAGTAAAGAAAATGACTGTGTTGAAAGTAAAAAAAAAAGTAACTAACGAACGAGACTCGATCCATCGATCCAGCGATTACGGGGCTTGAACGCTATCCACCTAGAAACTTCCTGGGAGATTAAAACTGTGTGCTGGACCGAGACTCAAACTCGGGACCTTTGCCTTTCGCGGGCAAGTGCTCTACCAACTGAGCTACCCAAGCACGACTCACGCCCCTTCCTCACAGCTTTACTTCCCCCAGTGCCCCGTCTTTCTTTCAGGAGTGCTAGTTCTGCAAGGTTCGCAGGAGAGCTTCTGTGAAGTTTGGAAGGTAGGAGACGAGGTATTGGCAGAAGTAAAGCTGTGAGAACGGGGCGTGAGTCGTGCTTGGGTAGCTCAGTTGGTAGAGCACTTGCCCGCGAAAGGCAAAGGTCCCGACTTCGAGTCTCGGTCCAGCACACAGTTTTAATCTCCCAGGAAATTTCATATCAGCGCACACTCCGCTGCAGAGTGAAAATCTCATTCTGGCGATCCACCTTCTTTTTTTTCTTTCTTTCTTTTTTTTTTTTTAAAGTCTCATTTTGTTCGTTTTAGTTCGTTACATCTGCTCGGGCGGACGTCGCAACACACCCGTTTCAGCTCGTCGTTGATCCATTAACTCAGTTTTTTTTATTTCAGAGGGCATACACTCGACTGCCGCCTCTTCATGGTAAAAATGGCCACGCGCAGGTACATTTTTGACGAGCGAAATTATCTTGCGATTTTCTCAATAACGCTTGAGAAGTACGCGCTGCTGCTTACACATTTTGTTGTCCTAATGGAGTACTACGAGTGTACGAAGTTTGCAGTAAATCCGCGTTCCAAACGTCGTGGCCTCCCTTTGTTAGATAAAGAGGTTGGCACGAAAGAGGAAATTGTGGCGGGTCGCATCAAACTAGTTAAGAGGAATTATGAAAAAAAGTAGAATTGACATTTGACAAATGGAAAGGTATTCACCTGAGCACGAGATCTGATAATGTATGTTAGAGGGATATCGGAACCCTGTCACAGTCATAAGCTGGGAAGTGGGAGAAAGTGGTACACCTAAAATGCTAGCGAAGACTAGTCGGACCAGCTTGCACAAAACTAAAGTGGAAATTCGAGGTGTAACGGGTATAAGTGCAGATATTTTTATATGTCGTTCAAAATGGATGTGAGCGCTATGGGACTTAACATCTGTGGTCATCAGTCCCCTAGAACTTACAACTACTTAACCCTTTGTTGCCTGACGGTACTTAAAAGTACCAGTAAGTTTTGACTTTCATTATTTTCTCCTGGTGCAGTTTCGTGATCTGAGAGCCTGTCGGTACGTAACAGTAACTCTGCTCTACTGTTTCATAGATGTTATTGTGCAATACATAGACCTCTCTGGCGGTCAGAGCTTGAAATTGTTTTTCGCGCGCTGCTGTGAAAGCAGAAGATTGTATGTGCTTGTTTCCATGGTGTTGCCTGAATTTGTGCGCAATTTATTGAAACTTCCATTGAATTTTCCATTGTACGTACTTACCTTCTTTGTTTTTTTATAATAGTTTGAAGAATTACGTTACATGTGAATGAGATAAAGTGGAAAATATAAGGCGGACTTATTAGTACCGGCAGGTTGTGCGAACACTTTATTGTAGCAACAATGAGTTACCTCTAACTAGTTGTTCTGTCCACTTTTTCTCACACAGAAATCGGTAAATACATTTGCCTTTGGAACAATTAGAACAAACAGGAAAGGTTTGCCAGGGAATTTACCTAAAGAAAAATGTCTAAATCAAATCACAGAGAGTCATCTTTAGACCTAACAGTATTTCAATGGAAGGAAAATAAAGTAGTGTATTTTGCGTCAAACTTCCATGGCACTGAACAGAGCGTAGTGACAAAAAATCAGAAAGATGGAACTAAGATGACTGTACCATGTCCAGTTATTGTATGTGATTACAATAAAAACATGGGTGGCGTGGATCATGCAGACAGATTACGTTCAACTTATGGTCTTGACAGGCGATCAAAGAAATGGTGGCACCGTCTCATCTGGGGAGCAATAGAAATTGCTTTTGTCAATGCTTACGTCACTTTCAGTGATCTACATGGGGCACTGCCACTGCTGGAATTCAGGAGTTCTGTGGCACTAGGGCTAATGAATGAACAGCAAGTGCCAAATCTCAAAAAGAGAAACTCTGGTAAAGATGAAATAACTCTCCCAAAGAGAACGAAGGATAACTTTTCTGTTCCTAAGGATGTACGCCTTGGCAACCGAGGAAACCATTTTGTAGTGTTCAGTTGTAAAAGAGGACGATGCGAAATGTGTGCGAAAAATAAAATTCAGTCGAGACCACATTCACAATGTAGTACATGTAAAGTGTATTTGTGCCGCAATGAAAAAAAGAACTGTTTCCTACAATTTCATGAGGTATCACTAAATATGTGATATGTATACACTGTCAAAACTGTATAGCTAAGTTACTATGCATTGTGAAGTTGCTCTAGAATCAATTTATGCGAAATTTAAAAAAAAATTCAGAAATATCATATTTCTGTTCATTAATTTACTAATGTAAAAATATTTAATATTTGTATGGAATAAAATACAAGTTATAAAAATTGGAGCATTTTTCTGCGCATGTTGTGATTCTGTCCATGGAGTCTGACGGTACTTCTGAGTACCAGGAGAGAAAAAAGTTGTGCAAAATAAAATAAAATTTTACAAAAAATCCTACCGTCATTTGAGGCCACAATAGCATAAATTCTGCAAAGAAAATGTTAAAAAGCAAATTTTTTCTTATGTCAGGAAACAAAGGTTTAAACCTAACTAACCTAAGGACATCACACACATCCATGCCCGTGACAGGATTCGAACCTGCGACCGTAGCAGTCACGCGGTTCCAGACTGAAGCGCCTAGAACCCCACGGCCACACAGGCCGGCTTATATGACGTACATTACTGTATACACACATCAGTGTGTTGGTTGTTTTCTCTGTTCATCGAACAGTCTTCCCAGTAACACGTCACTAACTTGACGACCTGATGTTTTCTGCACATGTATAATTCACTACTGAGTGGACGACACCCGTAAGTATGGATTAACAGTTTTGTGTCCACGCGTCCATACTTCAACACCTGACCTGCCGACGAACAGAAAATAAGCATTAATGGCTTGCTGGCGTACTTGCAGGTACTAACCAATCTGAAAACATCAGGCTAGTAATAGCTGTGTCTGCAAATGACATGAATACTGTTGTAATGTTGATCAGTGAACCGTCTTCAGTCACCCACAGTAGTATCTGCACTTATACTCGTTACACCTTGTACAAATGGGACAGGTAGTCCAGCGCAGTTACGCAGTCGTCTTGTTGATCACGTGGCGGGACTTGCAGCAGAGCCGCGCCATCGTCCCGGGACAGTGAGGCGCAAACAGGTGTCAGGAGGCGGCTTTTACGGCCGGGATTGACGGCTTTTTAAGCGGCCTGTGTGTGTGCCGCCCGCTAAGCAGCGCCGTTTACGACGCTTCCAGTGGCCATAACGGCCCCGATGAGTGTTTATTTACTCCGCAGCCGTCTCGCGAGACGGCCTCTAGACGGACCGAAGCACCGGTGCGAGGAAAGGGAGGAGGCGGCGGAGTGAGAGAGAGATGGGAAAAACGTGAGAAGGGAAAAAAAAGCGGGAGGTGCGCGTAAGAAGGGCATAAAAATCTAAGTGAGTGTGTGGAGAGGGCAGCCGGCCAAGCGGTAGCACAGTGGCACGCGACCGCCGTGATGCGCCGGCGACAGCTTTAGTGCGCGCCGTTTGTTTTGTTATCTGGCGGCAGTCCTGTCCGGCTGTAAAAGCGCGCTCTCCACTTCCCCGCCGCCGCCGCCGCGCGCTCGTAAAACTTTTATGGGCTTCGCTGCCGGCCCTGCTCAACTCGCCTTCTCTCCCTCTCACTCACTCACACATTTCCTCGCACACTGTCTCTGTTCACCTAACTACACTGCTCGTTTCTCTCTCTCTCTCTCTCTCTCTCTCTCTCTCTCTATCTATCTCTCTCTCTCTCTCTCTCCCTCCCTCCCCCCCGTTTTACGTTTACAACTCGAGATCTTTTCGTCGGCCACCGGCGATAACATCTGGACACTAGGCAGGTCCTGACGAGCTGGTAACTCCGCTGTTTATGCCGTTGTGACCCACCAGTGAATCCCCAATTGTTTAACCCTTTGAGCTCCGGCAGTTTCCGCGTGAAACTACCGTTTTAATTTTTTATTTCAAGTACCGGTGCCTATCGCATGAAACTACCGATGCTAATGCAAGACATAGACTTCCAGGGGCACTCTACGAATGTAGTGAATTGTAGCTGTCAGTATTCAAAATCACTTAACGCAAATTCTGGCATGGTTCCTTCGAAAAGACACGGCCGCTTTCCTACTCCATCCTTCCTTGGTCCGAGCTTGTGCTCCCTCTTTATTGTCCTGGTCGACAGGACGTTAAACGCTAATCCCCTCCTCCTCCTCCTCCTGCTTCTCCTCCTCTTCCTCCGACTGCGCTACGTGACAGTAGGGGAGGTAACTGACAGTGCATGCAAGTACATCTGAAGTTAATGAAACGTAAATTAGAATCTATACTACTGATTTCGTGAACATTATGAAAGTGAAACGACTCGGACATGCGTAGTTGTGTTACCAAATTTATTAAGTTTGTGGCCCGTTTTTGCTCCTCATATACTACTATAATATGTTTCAGGCCTTATTAGTTCATGTAAGTTCATCTACATCTACATCTAGATTTATATTCCGCAAGTCACCCAACGGTGTGTGGCGGAGAGCACTTTACGTGCCACTGTCATTACTTCCCTTTCTTGTTCCACTCGCGTATGGTTCGCGGGAAGAACGACTGCCGGAAAGTCTCCGTGCGCGCTCGGATCCCTCTAATTTTACATTCGTGATCTCTTCGGGAGGTATAAGTAGCGGGAAAGCAATATATTCGATACCTCATCCAGGAACGCACCCTCTCGAACCTGGACAGCAAACTACACCGCGATGCAGAGCACATCTCTTGCAGAGTCTGCCACTTGAGTTTGCTACACATCTCCGTAACGCAATCACTCTTACCGAATAACCCTGTGACGAAACGTGCCGCTCTTCTTTGGGTCTTCTGTATCTCCTCCGTCAACCCGATCTGGTACGGATCCCACACTGATGAGCAATACTCAAGTATAGGTCGAACGAGTGTTTTGTAAGCCACCTCCTTTGTTGATGGACTACATTTTCTAAGGACTCTCCCAATGAATCTCAACCTGGTACCCGCCTTACCAACAATTAATTTTATATGATCATTCCACTTCAAATCGTTCCGCACGCATACTCCCAAATATTTTACAGAAGTTTCGAGTTTTGTCTAGGAAAAACACGAATTTGCTTTCAAGTAAGTCAAGTGAAACGAAAGGTGGTTGAAAAACGTATGTCTCAGTGGTTCCAAAGTGGATGATGATGAAGTCCCATACTTCTTGACAGAGCGTAGGGAAACGATGCGGGAGACCCGCACTGCCGTACTAAGCAAGCTCCTAGTGAGTTTGCCATTGCCTTCCTCCGACCGTAATGGGGATGAATGATGATGATGAAGACGACACAACAACACCCAGTCATCTCTAGGGAAGGGAAAATCCCTGACCGGGAATCGAACTCGGGACCCCGCGCTCGGGAAGCGAGAACGCTACCGCGAGACCACGAGCTGCGGACTTTCAAAGTGAAACCACTTTCTTAAAACAACCGTTTTCGAGTTTCATGTTATATCCGTCGCTTACGTAGTCCATAAACGACTGATTTTTAGTTTTTGCCAACTGCTTCTTGTATTTGTTGCTTACTATGGCAATAAATTTTAATTACGTGAAAAAATTTAAAATTAGAGTTTTTCATAGTACTGGGACTCAAAGGGCTAAAAGAATCAAGCTTCCATCAAAAATTTACATCTTCTGATTAATTTACAAATTGAAAGGTGGCTACACTGAGCCACTGCGCCAGAGATTGCGCCAAAGAGTATTATTAAGCCGCCTCCACAGTGCCTGTTAAGAACTCGTGGTAGTCAGTGCCTGTCGAGGTCTCGTGGTAGTCTGTGTTGAGATGTGCTAGTGGGCAAGGCTTGTCGAGATGTTGTAGTAAGGAGTGCTTGTTCCATGTTTTATCCAGTTATTTGATGGGAGAGATAGCAGATGTTATTCTAATGAAGATATTGTAATGATTAGAGTGCATTTCGTTAATATATATGAAGGTAAAAACCATTATGTTCTTTTATTATTTGTGTGTCTCAAATAATGCATCATTACAGGTTCAGTCAACAAAGCATCTGGCTTGTGTTCTTGTATTAGAGTGTAATTCTGGTTTTCTTGCGTAATTATAGTTTTTCTAATTTTCTTTTATCACGTCAGTATAATTGGTATTTAAAATTCTTGTCTTGTTGGAGAAGAACCGTGCCAGATGTGTACGTTGAGTCACACTCCCACATACAGAACAGTTATACTTGTGCTTTGGTTTTGTAGGTTTTATAGTTGCTGGGGACTTAATTAATTAACTGTGTTTACGAAAATTTTCTTTCATTGTTTGTTGCGGTCAGATTGCGTAATAATAATAGTCAGGGCCAACCGATTACGAGACACAGCGTAATCGGACATACAGCTACGAAAAATTTAAAAAATATTTTCAATTATATTTAATTAAGCCCCCATGCAAAATGAGTAAATGTGTTAAATTTCCAACGTTAAATGTGTGAGCGAGACAAAGTTTAGAAAAGGTTTGAAATTATGTTTGAAGTTTGTTAGAAGTCGCCAAATGCTCAAGTCGCCAAATGCTCTCATTATCAAACACAGCAGACTCTATTCTGGGAAATTTGCCTTTTAAGTAACACCTAGTTTTTCACGCATCTCAAAGCTTATGACGTCATATCTCATGAACAAAGTGTCGTTCAGTAATGCAGGGTGTCCGAAAAGTCTTTCCCCGATTACATACATTGATAACTCAGGCTTGAAGTAAGATACAAATATGAAACTTGTGTCGAATTGTTTACAACTATCAAAGTTTTTTTCTGTTTTAGATTCGCAGTACGAAAGTAGTGGATGAGGTGCAGTGCCTAAGAAGCCATGTTAACTAATCAGGAGAAGGCACAGTGTGTCCTGTGGTACTATGAGACACGATCACCAACCACAGTGCAGAGACACTTCCAGACAACATTTGGAAGGAATCCACCTGATGTCAAGAGCATTAGAGCCTGGTATGAAAAGTTCATGAACGTCAGCAGACAGGGTGGAAGCTGTAAGGCAGTCTTTTCTGCGAAGTCCGAGGAAATCGATGCGCAGGGCCTCACGTGAATTACAGATGCCAAAAAGCTCTCTCCATGACATTTTACACAAACGTTTATTGTTTCGTGCATACAAAGTGCACATCGTTCAGGCCTTGTTGCCCAGTGACAGTACACGTCGATATGACTTTGCGGTCGAAATGCTATCACGTATTGAGGACGATGATGGTTATCTCAGACGAATTGCCTTCTCCGACGAAGCAACCTTTTTTGTCAGTGGGGTAGTGAATCGGCAAAATGTGCACATTTGGGGTTCACAACCCCCTGGCGAGATCATGGAGTGCAGCAGAGGCAGTCCAAAGGTGAATGTTTGGAGAGCGCTATTGCACGATCGAATTATCGGGCCATTCTTCTTCGCTGAGGCTACCATCACATCTGCAGTGTATCTGGACATGTTGCAACTGTATGCTGTTCCTCAGCTGCTTCAGTATCACCCCAATGTCTTGTTTCAGCAAGACGGTGCACCGCCTCATTGGGGTTTGGACGTCCGTGCCTATCTCGATATGACCTTTCCTGGGCGATGGATTGGTCGTGATGGGCCAACGGTTTCGCCTCCACGCTCTCCTGACATAACCCTATTAGACTTCTTTTTATGGGGTTATGTCAAGGACGACGTCTACCGAACACGTTTACCAGATCTTGAAACCGTGCGGCAATGGATAACCACAGTCGCTGAATCGATTCCTCCAGTGATCTTGGCTAATGTGTGGACGGAAATTGAATATCGCCTAGATGTGCTACGTGCTACCAAGGGTGCTCATGTGGAAGTTTACTGATGTGTGAAAAAAAAACTTTGATAGTTTGTAAACAATTAGACACCAGTTTCATACACTCCTGGAAATTGAAATGAGAACACCGTGAATTCATTGTCCCAGGAAGGGGAAACTTTATTGCCACATTCCTGGGGTCAGATACATCACGTGATCACACTGACAGAACCACAGGCACATAGACACAGGCAACAGAGCATGCACAATGTCGGCACTAGTACAGTGTATATCCACCTTTCGCAGCAATGCAGGCTGCTATTCTCCCTTGTAGACGATCGTAGAGATGCTGGATGTAGTCCTGTGGAACGGCTTGCCATGCCATTTCCACCTGGCGCCTCAGTTGGACCAGCGTTCGTGCTGGACGTGCAGACCGCGTGAGACGACGCTTCATCCAGTCCCAAACATGCTCAATGGGGGACAGATCCGGAGATCTTGCTGGCCAGGGTAGTTGACTTACACCTTCTAGAGCACGTTGGGTGGCACGGGATACATGCGGACGTGCATTGTCCTGTTGGAACAGCACGTTCCCTTGCCGGTCTAGGAATGGTAGAACGATGGGTTCGATGACGGTTTGGATGTACCGTGCACTATTCAGTGTCCCCTCGACGATCACCAGTGGTGTACGGCCAGTGTAGGAGATCACTCCCCACACCATGATGCCGGGTCTTGGCCCTGTGTGCCTCGGTCGTATGCAGTCCTGATTGTGGCGCTCACCTGCACGGCGCCAAACACGCATACGACCATCATTGGCACCAAGGCAGAAGCGACTCTCATCGCTGAAGACGACACGTCTCCATTCGTTCCTCCATTCACGCCTGTCGCGACACCACTGGAGGCGGGCTGCACGATGTTGGGGCGTGAGCGGAAGACGGTCTAACGGTGTGCGGGACCGTAGCCCAGCTTCATGGAGACGGTTGCGAATGGTCCTCGCCGATACCCCAGGAGCAACAGTGTCCCTAATTTGCTGGGAAGTGGCGGTGCGGTCCCCTACGGCACTGCGTAGGATCCTACGGTCTTGGCGTGCATCCGTGCGTCGCTGCGGTCCGGTCCCAGGTCGACGGGCACGTGCACCTTCCGCCGACCACTGGCGACAACATCAATGTACTGTGGAGACCTCACGCCCCACGTGTTGAGCAATTCGGCGGTACGTCCACCCGGCCTCCCGCATGCCCACTATACGCCCTCGCTCAAAGTCCGTCAACTGCACATACGGTTCACGTCCACGCTGTCGCGGCATGCTACCAGTGTTAAAGACTGCGATGGAGCTCCGTATGCCACGGCAAACTGGCTGACACTGACGGCGGCGGTGCACAAATGCTGCGCAGCTAGCGCCATTCGACGGCCAACACCGCGGTTCCTGGTGTGTCCGCTGTGCCGTGCGTGTGATCATTGCTTGTACAGCCCTCTCGCAGTGTCCGGAGCAAGTATGGTGGGTCTGACACACCGGCGTCAATGTGTTCTTTTTTCCATTTCCAGGAGTGTATTTGTATCTTACTTCTAGCCAGAGTTATCAATTTATGTAATCAGGGAAAGACTTTTTGGACACCCTGTATAATTTTACACCTTCATTTAGTGGTATATGTGGATACTATCGGCAGAATTTGTTGCAAATACAGTTATTATAAAAAGATAATAAATTAAATCGCCATGCCTCTTGCAGGGTGTACAAATCCTCCTCCCAGCCCGCCTGCGCTTAACTCCGCCGCGGCCACAAGAGCAGCTCAACCTGTCGCGACGGAAGCCCAAGAGTAAGTGTGTACAAAAGCGCAATGGTTAACGCTGCCCAACCTGGGCTTCTGCAAGCCTGTCTAGATTCACGGGGCTTGTTCGGGCTGCTGCATCTGAGAAAAGGTTGCGCTTTCAAACCAGCTTGACTACAGAATAATCTCGTGTATGTTCGCATAGGCAGCTTCACTGCAGTTCGGATATCCTACGGTATGGGTGGGAGCAGCAAAATGAACAAAATAGACTCCAGGGAGATAGAGCAGAAATTGAGAAATGGAGAATATATACCAATCACAAAACGGAGCTCAAGTCCACCATAGAAACTGTGTTCATATCCAGAATGAGATTTTCACCCTGCAGCGGAGTGTGCGCTGATATAAAATTTCCTGGCAAATTAAATCTGTGTGTCGGACCGTGGCTCGAACTCAGCACTTTTGCTTCGCGGGCAAGTGCTCTACCATCTGAGCTACCCAAGCACGACTCACGCCCCGTCCTCAACGCTTTAGTTCCGCCAGTACCTCAGCTCCTACTTTCCAAACTTCACAGAAGCTCTCCTGCGAACCTTGCAGAACTAGCACTCCTCGAAGAAAGGACAACCTGGGGGACGTTTCCAGAATGAGATTTTCACTGTGCAGCGGAGTGTGCGCTGATATGAAACTTCCTGGCAGATTAAAACTGTGTGCCGGACCGAGACTCGAACTCGGGACTGTTGCCTTTCGCAGTTTTAATCTGCCAAGAAGTTTCATATCAGCGCACACTCCGCTGCAGAATGAAAATCTCATTGTGGAAACGTCCCCTAGGCCGTGGCTAAGCCACGTCTCCACAATATCCTTTCTTCCAGGAGTGCTAGTTCTGCAAGGTTCGCAGGAGAGCTTCTGTGGAGTTTGGAAAGTAGGAGACGAGATACTGACAGAACTAAAGCTGTGAGGACGGTGAGTCGTGCTTGGGTAGCTCAGGTTATGTTCATATGTTTATCAGGCAGCTTCAAACACAACACAGGTGTCAAATGTTCAAATGTGTGTGAAATCTTATGGCAGTTAACTGCTGAGGTCATCAGTCCCTAAGCTTACACACTACTTAACCTGAAGTATCCTAAGGACAAACACACACACCCATGCCCGAGGGAAGATTCGAACTTCCGCCGGGACCAGCCGCACAGTCCGTGACTGCAGCGCCTTACACCGCGCAGCTACAGGTTTCTCGTAATGAAAATAGTGTCAATAGGTACTAAGCATTCATATGGGAATCACGGTAACATTACGACATGTTTGTAAACTTGCCCACTTCCCTCACTCGATAAAAAACCTGACGGACAAAAAAATAGCCACACCAAGAAGGTGTTGTGTGACATAAACGGAAGTTGGTAAGCGTGTTTCTACGTCTGAAAGATGAAGTCTACTCAAATTTCACGCCACTAACGCTACTATGAGGATGCAAATCAGGTTACCTCTAAATACACTCTGTAACGGTCGTGAGAGTTAGCTACTTTTGAGAATGGACATGATGACTCCATTTTAATCAAGAATGCCAGTAAAGCACCAAAGAGGCCATTACCAACACCCTACTGAGTTAGAACGACGTCGTGTGACAAGGCTACGAGAAGCTGGATGTTCCTTTTGCGATACTGCTGAAAGACTTGGGCGGAATGTAGACACTGAACATGACCGCCGTACTAGGCAAAGGCATAGTGGGGGTGGTTTTCCATTGCCATCCTCCGACCGTAATGGGGATGAATGATGATGCAGACGACACAACACCACGCAGTCATCTCGAGGCAGGAAAAACCCCTGAACCTGAAAGGGTACAGTACCGCCCGACATTGAAAACAGGTACAACATTCTTCGTTAGTCTTGTCAGAACAACATATTTTTGTAATAATTGAGAGGTGGCAGGAGCCCCCTCTCATATTTCTATCTTACGATTTTCCTCTCTAATTGCATGCGGTGAAAAGTTGCTATTCCTTCACACGCGGACTTCCCACGCAGCGTCTCTCGTCTCCCGGGTGGTCCGGTGGCAGGCGGGCACTGCTGATCTTGAAAAGGTAAGCCGACGGGTGTGAGGGAGTCGAGTGAATGCTTTCCAGACGCCGACATTGTCAAAAGGCACGCCCGGTGGGGCCTGAAGTAGCGACTGGGCTAGAGGTTCCGTTACTTCGCAGAAACTTAGCGAAAACACTTTCTGGCGGGCTACCAGCGAGGCGTGGGAATGACTTGTGTTCCCAAGCAGCCTTGGCGCGCAAATTCCCGCGTTTTCTGCCGTATAGTAACTGTGATTGACTTCCTCAGGGCATAGCTCCGTGACATAGCGAAATCGGAGCAGAAATTGGCGCCAAGAATCTACATTGGTGGAATGGTAGTGCTCTGGCAATAGAGTTGAATTTTCCGCCAGTTTTCGAGTTGCTGATTGGAACATTTAACCATGGCCACTGTCGTGGGGGCGGGAATGTTCTGTGTTCAGTTTTGTACGGGTGCTCTTGTGGAGTAGTCGGCTCTCGCCTTTCGGTTGGAGTACGTTACAAGACTGAGCTCTCGCTGCTCTGGACAGCCTGCCTTCCATTGGCTGTCTAATATACTTACATTTAATTGTAACTGTTTGACGAAGTTGCTGAGGTTTCGACTTCAACGTAACTTTCCGAGTACAGTTGGCAGTTGCGCGTTCTGCGTACAAGCGGCCTATGTTGTCTGTCTTCAGCAGTTTTGGCTAAAGTTGACTGTATCGCAGTTACAGTGTGACTTCGCTTGTTATAATCAATCACTGTACCGTCAGTGATTGTGTGGCGAGCCTTGTTCCTCAGAGGCGCATTTGTATTGCTAGGAAGTCTTTAGTCTGGAACAACCAGACCAGGAAAATTAGTTTCGGGCTATACTCGCGACATTATCATCACCACGACGGGATGTCGAAGCAACCAGCCATCGCCTCCAGTACGCCAGATCGTGTTCTGGCAGTTAAGAAGACAGTTTGGTAATGTATGTCCACAGCACCGGCAGATAGAAATTTTCCTAGGTGATAATCAGAGCTAAGCAGAGCGCACCTGTTCGTCTTTTTCTAACTTTGTTCTGTCTTGGGTGTTCATTGTCTGAATTCTCACTACTGTAGCAGCAATTAATGTTGGGTTAGCTGTGTGTGTCTCTTAAGATTTGAGTTGCAAGGAATTGGCTCCACATACCACTTCGTCATAAATGTCACAATCTAGTTTAGGGACAACTTCACCTTCATAGCATTTATTTGAGTATCGAATTTGAGCCAATTTGATGCATTAAAATGTTTCATGTGTTTTTGTTTATTATTTTGAGTTATAATAAGTCATATTGTTGTTTTGGACAGAACTTTCATTCTGTTAATCGGTAGAGCAACCCTATCATTTCTCACTACATTGATGAAACTTTCCTTTATTTAACTTATTTATCAAATTAAATTATTGCAGGTGCCAAACTCTCTTCTACTCCACTTGCAGGGTCGATTACAGTCAGTTCGCGTCTCTTTTTTAATCAATGTGCAACAGCAAAAGTCGGAGTTAGAATAGGAGGGGCTTAGGGCATCCTTTATATATGAAGATTCTAAAAGAATTTAGTGTTAAATACACTGCTAGCCCCACCACCTCGCATAATAACTCAATTTCCCTTAATACACCGAAGCCGAATACCAGTGTAGGAAAGAAGGACAATTTATTTATTTAATTGATCGCATGTGCACTCCTACAAAATAAATCCCTATATCCAATTTGGTGAGATCTGTAAAATGAATGAATGTACGGTCGTCTGCTAACTGCAGATAGCGAATGTGCAATATATGATCATCTTTGAGACAGTCCTTTGGTGGAACCAAAGATATGATATTTACCTGAGCTTTGAGCGCCTGAAATGTGGCTGACCAATACGGTAGCATCGTGCTCCCCCACCTAAGCGGAGGTGCGAGATGACCTGAAGAACGGCCATGTTTCAGCACTCTGCCGCTGGATCTTGTGCTGTTAAGACCTGTTTTAGTTGTGCTCCATAAAGACAAAAGAGTGGAGACATGGTATGCATGTGGAATATTTAAGAGTAGTTTGATATAATAATTTCTCTATTTCAGGAACTTTTGTGGGGAGATTTAAATGTCAGGCAGGTAATGTTAATGGGATCGTAGTAATCTTTGGAAGTGACCAACGGTCACAATGAAACCACGTGTATCAATAAGTTGAAATACTTCCGAGTGCTTAAGTTAAGCTTAATTACTAGCGTGTGTACTATAAGTTGGAAATATTTAAGAGATGGCGTGTGCAGGACTTGAAATTAGAGACGAGTACTTCCACGTGGTGTTTACTGTGTGAGTCTCAATCTGTGTATGAGACAAAGGATAAAGAGAAGTACTCGTCCAAGGTATCAGTTGAGGACTCACGTGTGTGACGAATATGATCTTAATATTACTTTGCGTGTTATGTTTCCGTGTGACGCTTGATTCAAACTCTAATACTCTGAGAGAGAGAAGTAAGGTGAGTAAGCCGTCTATCCAGCAACACCACTTGGCTTGCATTGCACAGGAAGACGTGCATATATCCTCCAGTGTTCATAGTAGGAAAGAAAAGTTACGAAGTGGGGCAGTGTCGTGTGAAACTGGGATGAATACTAATTGAAGTGGGAAAGCTGAAAGTGATGTGATTCTAACGTTGTGACTATTCTTTGTGTTGTATTCTATGTTGCCGGTGTGATGTATTTCATGTAATATAAGTATGTGTGGTTTGCTTGGGAGAGTAGCAAGATAGGTTCAGAGGCAGTGGGTTATGCATGTTCCTTTTTGTACCGGTCGGTCTGGAGGAAATTCTCGTGATGATAGGTGTAAGAGTCGAAGTGTGAGATATAGCAAAAGATCCACCATCCTATCCAGAAAGTGCACTGTAGCGTTAGATCATTACGAGACCATAAGATAATCACCAATGTAAAGCCATGCCCACTGGGCGGAGTTTCTCATGTGTAATTGTAGTGCAAAATGTAATGGTGTGTTTAGGTTATCTGTGAATCATAATAGAATTTATCTGAATAAAAAAGATAATGAAAAGAAAAAGATTGGTGGCCTTGTTCTTCGAATAGTGTGTAGTCATGATATCCGGAATTTATAACGTGTGCGCCATTCATATTCAGTGACATGGCCACGTGTTGATCAAAGCCGTTGGGTGAGAAAGAAAATGTGGTATTTCCAGTGAGTAGTGAACAACCGGAGGTGTGTAAATTTTTAATAGTCAGATGTGCGTTATCCGTTTCCGTTGCGTAATATTCAAACAGGAGAATAATTTGTAGCTTAATTGTGGGAACTAGGGCTCACAATCAGTCACTGATGTTTTGCGACAAATAAGAATAAATCCACTCGCTTGGCAGACCACTCATCTTGCAGGTCTGACTGCTCGATGCCACAGTATGAGCAAGGCATGTGGGTGCCTCTCAACACTGCCGAGAATCGAACCCGGGACCCCGTGCGCAGGAAGCGAGAACGCTGCCGAAAGACCACGAGCTGCGGACAGACAGCATGGTATGGGGTGCGATTTCGTATGACAGTAGGAGCACTCCCGTGGTTATTCCACGCACACTGACTGCAAACTTGTATGTCAGTCTGGTGATTCGACCTTCATTCATGAACAGCAATTCAGTGGGTGTTTTCCAACAGGATAACGCTAGCCCACTCTGCAATAAGTCTACATGTTGCGTTAACCTGCTCGATCACCAAATCTGTCTCCAATGGAGCACATATGGGACGTCATCCGACGAAAACTCCGGAGTCATCCACAAACCACATTAACCGTCCCTGTATTGACCGACCAAGTGCAGCAGACATCCAACTCCATTCCACAAACTGACCTCCGGCACCTGCACAACACAGTGCAAGCACGTTTGTCTGCTGGCATTCAACATTCTGGTGGTTACACGGGTTATTAGTGCCACAGCATTTCACATTTTCCATGGCTTATATCGCGCTTACATTAACATATAACGTTGCAATGTTGATCACTTAAATATGTCACCTACATAAATGTATTCCATAGATTTAATTTCTCTATTAATTAT
The DNA here is from genome assembly GCF_023864345.2 of Schistocerca serialis cubense. Lineage (NCBI taxonomy): Eukaryota > Metazoa > Arthropoda > Insecta > Orthoptera > Acrididae > Schistocerca > Schistocerca serialis. The sequence goes on along the minus strand of NC_064649.1, from coordinate 64,413,505 downwards.
TTCTTGGTGCGCATTTCTTCTGTCAGGGTATTTCAAAAGAGGGCAAAGTCTTAGTGCCTGACAAATGTGTGGAAACATATGCTAAGAACTTGAGGCCATTAAATAGTATAGAGGGAGAAGGATCTCTAAATTTAGGACAAACATTGACTGAAACTGGAAAAAGTATGGCTCAGTGGATGTTAAAAATTGTCTTACGTCCAGTGGGATGTCTACCAACAATAGCGGCATCAGCGTATCTTAGGAGCTCAAGATACCTGAGTGTGCGAGGTGCCGGGACTAGCAGTGTATTTAACACTAAATTCTTCTAGAATCTACATATGTGAATGATGCTCTAAGCCCCCCCCCCTCCCCCCCCCCCCCCCGCCCCTAATCTAACTCCGACTTTTGCTGTTGCACAAGGATTAAAAAAAAATACGCGAACTGACTCTAATCAACCCTGCCAGTGGAGTAGAAGAGAGTTTGACACCTGCAATAATTTAATTTGATAAATAAGTTAAATAAACGAAGGTTTCATTAACATAGTGAGGAATGATAGGGTTGCTCTACCGATTAACAGAATGAAAGTTCTGTCCAAAATAACAATATGATTTATTAAGACTAAACACAAAATAATAAACAAAAACACATGAAACATTTATAATACATCAAATTGGCTCAAATTGGATACACAAACAAACGCTGTGAAGGTGAAGTTGTCCCTAAACTAGATCGTGAGGTTTATGACGAAGTGGTATGTGGAGCCAATTCCTTGCCACTCAAATCTTAAGAGAGACACACAGTTAACCCAACATTAATTACTGCTACTCCAGACAGAACAAAGTTAGAAAAAGACAAACAGGCGCGCTCTGCTGAGCTCTGATTATCACCTAGGAAAATCCCTGTCTGCCGGTGCTGCGGACATACATTACCAAACTGTCTTCTTAACTGCAAGAACACGATTTGGCGTACCGGAGGCAATGGCTGGTTGCTTCGACATCCTCGACCGAAAGGCGAGAGCCGACTACCTAGAGCACACGTACAGGCCGAACACACAGCATTCCCGCCCCCACGACAGTGGCCGTGGTTAAACGTTCCAATCAGCAACTCGAAAACCGGCAGAAAATTCCACTCCATTGCCGGAGCACTACCATTCCACCAATGGAGATTCTTGTCGCCAATTTCTGCGCTGATTTTGCTACGTCACGGAGCTATGCCCTGAGGAAGCCAATCACAGTTACTATTTTGCAGAAAGCGCGGGAATTTTCCCGCCACAACTGCCTGGGTACACAAGTCATTCCCACGCCTCGCTGGTAGCCCGCCAGAAAGTGTTTTCGCTAAGTTTCTGCGAAGTAACGGAACCTCTAGCCCAGCCGCTACTTCAGGCCCCTGCTGGCGTGTCTCTTGACAATGTCGGCGTCTGGACAGCATTCACTCGACTCCCTCACACTCGTCGGCTCAATCCTCTCGAGATCCGCAGAGCCCGCCTGTCACCGGACCACCTGGGTGACGAGAGACGCTGCGTGGGAAGTCCGCGTGTGAAGGAATAGCAACTTTTCACCGCATGCAATTAGAGAAGAAAATCGTAAGATAGAAATATGAGAGGGGACTCATGCCACCTCTCAAGTGTATTTGGATTCCCAGCAATAAAACAGGGAACAATAATGTGGCTCTTGAAAAAGCACGGATAAAACGTTGATAGACCAAGAGCGTTGTTTTTATCCACTTATTTGAGTCAGCGTGGGTGTTCAACTGACGATAAGCGTATATGGCGGAGGCTAACTTCTCCACTGTTTGTGAACGATGCTTCTTCCTTAAACAAAATTTTGCATATATATGCCGCATCACTTTCCACTTTCCATGGATAACATTCGCCGAACTATAACCAATTTTGGAAGTCACTGCCAGGAAGCGGTAGATGCAGCCAAATGTGAAGAGGATGAAATGTAATCTAATGTGGTGTTGGCAGAACACTTGTTTGGTTGATCCCTCTCCTTCTTGCGAGATTCCTCTTAGTAATACTTGCACTCTATGCTACAGTTCGTCTGCTAAAACGTTAGTTTTATTTTCTTTCGTCTCTTGCTCTTCTTTTTCCTTGGCGTATTTAATTTTCCAGACTTCCAGGCTGTAGGACTTCCGTTGACGATCTTCGCAAAGACAGATCTTGAGTGCTTGGAGCCGGCCGGTGTGGCCCAGCGGTTCTAGGCGCTTCAGTCTGGAACCGCGCTGCTTCTACGATAGCAGGTTCGAATCCTGCCTCGAGCATGGATGTGTGTGATGTTCTTAGGTTAGTTAGGTTTAAGTAGTGCTAAGTTCTAGGGGACTGATGACCTCAGATGTTAAGTTCCATAGTGCTCAGAGCCATTTGAACCATTTTGAGTGCTTGGCACTATCTGCATAGTCTTCAGCATACATTCTCGCATTCGCCATAAACAATATTCAATTTTTTTTACTATAGCAATACACTGCGAATGTCTCAACAGCTGTAAGAGCAAGTTATCTGATTGCTATATCAGTGGATCGGAGACTGATAGGCTTCAAGCGTTCAGGTAAATACAAGAGCCACACCGGAGTTACGTGTTTGCTCACATTTGAGAAAATAAGGCAGGCGTTTGTGGGATCTTCTCTTCTAACGGCGTGTCAGTGGTCTGCGGCGCTGTTCTCTTAATAACACACTGAAGCACCAAAGAAACTGGTACAGGCATGCGTATTCAAATACAGAGGTATGTGAACAGGCAGAATACGGCGCAGCAGTCGGTACCACCTATATAACACAACACGAGTCTGGCGCAGTTATATCGGCTACTGCTGTTACAACGACAGGTTATCAAGTTTTAAGTAAATTTGAAGGTCACGTTATAGTTGGCGCTCCAGCGATGGGACACAGCGTCTCCGAGGCAGCAATGAAGTGGGGATTTTCCCGTACGACCGTTTCACAATGTACCATGACATTAGGAATCCGGTAAAACATCAAATCTCGAACATCGCTGCAGCCGGAAAAAGATCCTGCAAGAACGGAACCAACGACGACTGAAGAGAATCGTCCCTTCCTAAAATTGCTGCAGATTTCGATGCTGGGCCATCAGCAACTGTCAGCGTGCGAGCCATTCAACGAAACGCCATCGATATGGAAAATCGGAGCCGAAGGCCCACTCGTGTACCCTTGATGACTGCGCAACACAAAGCTTTACACCTCGCTTGGGCCTTTTAACACCGACATTGGGCTGTTGACTGGAAACATGTTGCCTGCTCAGGCGAGACTCGTTTCAAATTGTATCGAGCGGATTGACGTCTTCGGATATGGAGACAGCCTCATGAATCCATGGACCCTGTAAGTCAGCAGGTGACTGTTCAAGCTAGTGGAGGCTCTGTAATGGTCTGGGGCGTGTGCAGCAGGGGTGATATGGGACCCCTGATACGTCTAGATACGACTCTGACATGTGACACGTACGTAAGCATCCTGTCTGCTCACCTGCATCCATTCCTGTCCATTGTGCATTCCAACGGTCTTGGGCAATTCCAGCAGGACAGAGTGGCTCCAGCAACACTCTTCCGAGTTTGAACACTTCCGCTGGCCACCAAACTCTCAAGACATGAACATTATAGAACATTACTGGGATGCCTTGGAACGTGCTGTTCAGATGAAATATCCACCCCCCTCGTACTCTTACGGATTTATGGGCAGCCATGCCAGAATTCATAGTGTCAGTTCCCTTTCCCTCCAGCACTTCTTCAGACATCAGTCCAGTCCATGCCACGTCGTGTTGCGGCACTTCTGCGTGCTCGCAGGGGCCCTACACGATATTAGGTACGTGTACCAGTTTCTTTGGCTCTTCGGTGTATTTTATCAGGTCCCATAAAAGTGGTGTAGTTGAACAACGCATATAGTTCCATTAAGGAAAAAAAAGGGTTCGTTTGTAAATCGGTGAAAATAAATGACAAAAATCGCTAAATTCAACAAAATTCACCATATTGAACCTTATAAGCTGGCGAAAATCGCGTCTCGATACATTTATTTGTCCTGGTTATATCTGTTGTAGCCTGTCTGAGCTGCCTGATATATATACTGCTGGGTATTGAGGGTACTTCGTAAACAAAAAGAAGCGAAACGCGTAAGGCACAAAACAAACGCCCTGTCATTTAGTAGTACAGATGGACGTCCGCAGGAGATACAACACTCGTTGCTTTTGCCTCCAGCTTAGCCCTCCAGTCTCGTGAGACCCATGTCCAGTCACACTGGGAGAGGCTGGAGGACGAGTCTATGCTCGACGCCTTTCTCTTTGAGCTGCAGTGTCGCAGCGTTTCGCCGCCGACGAGCACGTCTTCAGGAGGGAGAATCGTGCATCCAGCAGTATCTGGCTTCCCACGCCGCGCCGTCCAGTCGCGACCCGACCCGACCCGACCCCAGGGTCCGCCGGCCTCGCAGCGCCCAGCTGTCGCTTATCTGCTGCATGTAGGAACGGCGCTTCGTTACGCCGCAGTACCAGCTTCTTCTTATATCTGGTGGTCGCTGCAGCTAGATAAACCCTTATCCAGTCAGCTCAGCTGTAAGACTCCAATATGCAAAGAGGAAGCCAAAAACGGAGACGACGTTACTCAGCCTTCACGTTTTTAAAGTTCGCTTCCTATCGCAGAAGTTTTCCCCATTAGCTCAGGGCCACTCTTTTATCTGTATGTGTTTCACGCGATAAGAATTTGGAACCGAGAAAAAACAGCCCCTATTTTCAGTCCACCAAGCTATTTACAGTCGTGCGTCATATCACGATAGCTAGTCGCCACTGGAAGAAACTGTCATGTACGGGAAAGACTGAAACCAGACTTTCATTAGGTACGTTGTTTAACACGAACAAATCCAGGCAACGGTTCTGGGGAGGGGGGACGGAAAGAGGGAGGAGGGGCTGAAGTATCTACTGTAAGTAGGCTGTTTATGTTTTCTCTATGTAAGTAGGCTGTTTATGTTTTCTCTATGTAAGTAGGCTGTTTATGTTTTCTCTATGTAAGTAGGCTGTTTATGTTTTCTTATTGGCAACGTTACGTAGCGCTCAATATGAAAATCACTGGCTGTGATGTGTGCAGTCTGTGGCTGCTTTGCATTGTTGTAATACTCGCCATTGTAGTGTTAGGCAGCTGGCTGTGAACAGCGCGTAGCGTTGCGCAGTTGGAGGTAAGCCGCCAGCAGTGGTGGATGTGGTGAGAGAGATGGCGGAGTTTTGAAATTTGTCATGAACTGCTATATTTATATATGATGATATCAAGGTAAATACATTGTTTGTTCTCTATTAATATCTTTCATTTGCTAACTATCCCTATCAGTAGTTAGTGCCTTCCATAGTTTGAATCTTTTATTTAGCTGGCAGTAGTGGCGCTCGCTGTATTGCAGTAGCTTGAGCAGCGAAGATTTTTGTGAGGTAAGTGATTTGTGAAAGGTATAGTTTAATGTTAGTCAGGGCCATTCTTTTGTAGGGAATTTTGAAAGTCAGATTGCGTTGCGCTTACAAAATATTGTGTGTCAGTTTAAGCACAGTCATGTATAATTGTTCAAAGGGTACGTTTCATACTACTTTGTTATTGTGCACCTCTCCGCCCCTGCAAATATAACTTCCCCTCACCCTCACATTTAACGAGCCGCACATGTATAAGATTTGAATAAAAAAGTAAAATAAATTGCAAAGGACATCTTGTAGTACAGAGCCAGCTGAAGTAAAAATAAAAAAATAATAAAAAAAAAGGGTTCAGATGGCTCTGAGCACCATGGGACTAAACATCTGTGGTCATCAGTCCCTTAGAACTTAGAACTACTTAAACCTAACTAACCTAAGGACATCACACACATCCATGCCCGAGGCAGGATTCGAACCTGCGACCGTAGCGGTCACGCGGTTGCAGACTGAAGCGCCTAGAAAATAAAAAGTACGGTAAAAAAAACATGCAGTAGATGTGATGTACAAGTACAGACAAACGAATGATTACAAATTCAGGAAAACTAAATGATTTATTCAAGAGAAAGAGATTCACAAATTGAGCATGTCAATAAAACGTTGATCCATCTCTGGATCTCATCCAGGCAGTTTTTCGACTTGACACTGATTGACAGAGGAGTTGTATCTCCTCCTGAGGGATATCATGACATGTCCAATTGGCGCCTTAGATCTTCAAAATCCTGAGCTGGTTGTAGGGTCCTGTCCATAATGCTCCTAACGTTCTCAGTTGGTGGCAGATTCGGTGACCATGATAGCCACAGAAGGGTTTGGCAAGCACCATGGCTAGCAATAGAAACTCTCCTCTTATGCTAATGGGCGTCAGCTTGCTGAAATGTAGGCCCAGGATGACTCGCCATGGTCGACGCACTGCTGTGCTGTAAGGGCGCCGAGGATGACATCCAAAGGGTTCCTCCTACGAAGTGAAATGGCACTCCACACCATCATTTCTGGCCGTATGGCTGGGGACAGTCAGTTTGGTAGCCCACCGCTTTGCAGGCGTCTCTAGACACGCTGGTCATGGGGGCTCATTGTGAAGCGGCGCTCATGACCAAAGACAGTTCTATACCAGTCAATGAGATTCCAGGGCGAAGACTGGTCTGGGGACTATCTGGACAGGGGTAGGATATCAACCTAACTACAGAGATACGTCGATGACTTTCTATTCCCCATTTTATTGCTCTTCATGGCAAGCCATCCTAGGATTACATTTCAGCAAGATAATACCCGCCAACCGCCCGCACACGACGATAGTTTCTGATACTCGTCTTCGTGCCTACCAAACCCTCCCTTGGCAGCACGGTAGCAGGATCCCTCCCCAATTGAGAACGGTTGGAGCATTATGGGCAGGGTCCAATCATCTCGGTATCTGGACTATCTAACATGCCAATTGAACAATGTTTCACGCTATATCCCTCAAGGGGGCATCCTAGAACTCCGTCAATCAATGACAAGCCAAATGACCTGAGGTGGACTAACGCCATACTGACATGCCCAGTTTGTGAAGCTCTTTATCTTGAATAAAAAACCCAATTTTTCTGAAACTGTAATCACTTTTATGTCTGTACATGAACATCACGTCTACCGATTTCCGTCCCATTCGGATAATTCCTTCTTTTTTCCTTAGAGTGGATCTTTTTAGTCCGTTATTTGTACGAACAACGGATCATCAATAGCCTATAGTGTGCACGCCTCCAGCAAACGACGTATCTGTCAAGTATAAAATCATGCCAATGAGAACGTTGTAACCTCCCCACAAAATTCTTTCTTTCACATTTGTAACCTCCCTACAAAATTCTTTCTTTCACATTTTTAACCTCCCTACAAAATTCTTTGCCATTTTTACCTCCCCACAAAATTTCGTTACCATTTTAGTGTAACCTCAAAACAGAAAAATTCCTAAACCTCTCAATTAAATTGTCACTGACTTATAACTTTTCAATAACTGACTGTGAATTTAACCTGGTAAATTTTGGACGTCAGCAGTGCTGCGTCATGGCCCTGCAAGATCATTCTGAATAAAAAGAGAAAAATTCTTACCTCAATGAAGTCGCCGGATAACGCATATATATCTGCTCTTACAATAACCTTTTTCCGGCACAGCTCTGTGCAATGCTGGCCGATAGATTTGTCACTTATGAAAGGAAGCAACTGATTTTTCTTTTGCAACAATCGGAATGAACATGGATTGGAGAAATTAGTAAATTCTTTAAATTGAAATGAATGCTTGTTAAAAATTACTTTATACGAGAAAGATTATTATTAGGACATTTTTAAAACATTTACATGGGAGTACAGATAACATTACTAGACATGCGCGAGGCTGCTTTTTACCTTATACAATAATACTCAGGCTCCGGCATCGCTGCACCGCGACCGGCCCAGCCAACACGATACACCAGACCAGACTGCAGACTAGCCACTAGCAACAACTTACTGCTACAGCTACACAGTTCCTACTCAGTCAACACTGCTCTCTGTTCAGAGATTCTCTTATACCTTGCATGTCGCAGGCAGCGCATGAGCAATACATCGAAATTACATCTGCTCGGACCTCTTACAACGTGAGGAAGAATTAGAATAACTTTCGAATGGATTGGCGACGGAATATGGATTGAGAGTAAACGGAAGCAAGACCAAAGTAATGAGGAGTAGCGGCAATGAGATTAGCGTTAAAGCTAACATCGAAATTGGGGGCAAAGAAGTAGACGATGTTCAGGAATACCGCTACAAGCGAAATAAAACACGGCGAACGCAGCAAGGAAAAACATTAGATTAGTGCAGACTTGCGCAATTCCTGCCGGAGAATGCGACACCCCATACGTCCAGAATTGTTACAGTGGCCCCAGGAACACTCTTCTGAGTTCAAACACTTCCGCTGGCCACCAAACTCCCCAGATTTTAATATTATTAATCACATCTGGGATGCCTTGCAACGTCCTGAGTAGAAGAGATCCCCACCCATATCACTCTTACGGATTTCTGGACAGACCTGCTGGGTTCATGGTGTGAGTCCCTCCAGCACTACTTCAGAAATTAGTCGAGTCCAATGCCACGTCGTGTTGCGGCTCATCTGCGTGCTCGCGGGAGCACTACACGGTATTAGGCTGATGTACCAGTTTTTTTTGACTCTTCAGTGTAGTAGCATCGTTGCCATCATATAGAGGTGCGGAACAGTAACTGCACTGCATTAGGGGAAAGTATGTGGGACGTACGCAATATCCGACGGATTCTGTAGGAATATTCTTTCAGGAAAATAATTTACTGATGAGTGATGGCAGCAAATTTTCATTTGTCTATGACAACGAGGGATCGAATTAGAGAACACTGGTGTCTGCCAGCGAAAAGGGAAAATCGTGTTTATCAGGCTACGGACGATAGTTTGTGGATGAAACGTTCAGATATTCGAACAAGTAGTTCGGATAGTTGTTCATAGTTCACGCCGATCTTGCAAGTTCTTGGTAGAAACAAACACTACTACAACTGTGTACGTTTTTCTACCTGACAAACAACGAAAAACATATCCTCTTTTATTTAATTATTAAAAGCAACGCGCTGGAATCGGATCTTGCTTCTCTCGTGATGGACTTACAATCTGCTACTGTCCAGTCATCTGGAAGTACGTTTCCTAAAACAGAGATTATTGTCAATGTTTGTGGAGACAATTTCATTGATGCGGCTCTTTTCCTGCCTATAAGGAAAACGAAGAAATGAGCTGCTATGTGAGAGTATGTTCAGCTCTAGCATATCTTCCCCTGGAAATGTTGGATGATGGTTGGCTGTCTTTGCTGGAGAGCCCGCCTGAAAGCCAAAAGCTTCAGGACTTACAGGATTATTTCTGGAGCAGTGGCTCGATTTCGAATATATGCCGAGGTATATGTGGAGCTGTCACACTAACATCAAAAGTTCATCAAAATGCTCACACGTCAATAAACTCAGCAGATGCAGTTTACCATGGCCATCAGTCTGATTAATTTCAAATTTTTTTGAGAAAAGAAGAAAGAAGGGAGCAATTAAGGCTGACGAGACTACTGCAAAGGTTTCAAAATGAGTCCAAATTATCGGACTGTGACCTACGCACAGAATTACAATGAAGAAGAAAACGTAACAAGCATTTGAAATTATGTAAATTATGATATGCAATTTAATGCACTTCACCCTCATTGTCAGACTTTTTTTAGAAGTTGAATGGGGGACGAACTGAATCTCTCCTCCTGATTTTTCTAGGAAACCATACAAAGTCTCTAGCACTCTGTAAAATATTCGCTAATGAAGACCGACAAGATTATTTCAAAACCACGCCACTACTAGGGAATCATCGTGGCATTGCCGTTGAGAGATTCTATACATGATGAAATGATAATTAAATCAAGACCTTAAGCTGTCGACAGGCACTGCTATACACCAAGGGGGACGGCTGAAAATGAGTGCCCCGACTGGGACTCTAACCCGGGATCTCCTGTTTACATGGCAGACGCTCTATCCATCTGAGCCACAGAGGCCACATATGATAGTGTGACTGCAGGGATTTATCCCTTGCACGCTGCCCGTGGGACCCACATTCCCAACTTAATGTCCACACACTACATTCGTTGTGCCCCTGCCCATTACACACATTACTCGCGGCAGACAATCTTACAGAGTCCCGTAAGAGTTCAATGGCCGGTTAGCCTTAACAATATATGAACGTGGTATTTGTTCTTTCGGACATGTCCGGAAGAACAGATACCATCTTCATATGGTTGCAGTTGAAACGCTAGGTAAAGTCATGCAAACTACATCCATTCATTCCTCCTCCGTCTGAAGACGTGTTGCACATTATAGCACGCTGTGCTATTCTGCTAGACGTCTTGGTGTGCCTGTGCCCGTGAAAAGCCTTTTAACCCAGCAAGAGCCAAGGCTCCGTACAAGTGTTTCTGAAGAGCAGTTCCTGGTGTACAGGAAGATATTCTTTCTCAAATACTTCTAAGTTGCGGAGCATCCAGCATAGAAGACTGAATAAATTAAATATTTTACTGTATTGTAACAATATTTTAACATCGGTGATCAGCACATCGCTTTGACGTAACATCCAGGTAGCTGTAGGTCAGAGAAATACATAATTTGAAAAGCACTCGTCCAAAAATGGGAGAAATACACTCTCATGAAAGTGATTTAAGAATGATGAAAGCAACCAAGTCGCTGAAATCTGACTTGATAATTTACACGATATAAGATCGAAGTATGCACTCGCTATTTCACTTAGTACTGCGACTCTGAGCTGGGACTGTGGGAACGTGTGAGTGAGGAGACTGGTGGTTGCTTCAGACGTTATCATTTTAGGAGAAGGTTTTCAATTTTCTTTTAATTTTTTAATTCTGAGCTTTTTTACCTTCTGTCTTGCCTTGTTCCGTGCGGTTTGCTGGTTCCACCTGCCTCTATACCCGGGAGCAGTGTCACATTTGTTGCTGGCTGCATTTACGGTCAAGCCTGACGCCTTTTTCAATGTTCAGTCAGTCAGGCTGCAAATCAATTCACACGAAAAAGTATCCTGTGTTAAATATAGCTCGTCTCCTGGAATTCCTTGTTATTCCAGAGACTTCGCTAATTTATTCCCAAAAAAAAAAATAGCCGAGAATTTTGGGAATCAATGTACCCTATGAAAAATGTAAGTCATTTTTTACCTTCTCCATCTTTCCTTAGTCGGTTCTATTTTCATGGATATGTGATCCGTCAACGCAACTAAATGAACGGCTGTTGTTTTGTCCCACATGCGTTTCGTTTCTTTCTACTTATGAAGCATCTGCAGTGAGTTATAAGATGATTTCAGGTAAGTTACTGTATTACAGTTTTTGTTAGTCCCTTGTCGTTAATTAAGAACAACTTTTTGGAGTGTAAGGTTAAATTATTTCTTGGTTCTGGTTACGATTTTGTGATGTCATCTTATCTATGTCGACCTGCAGTTGTACTTAGTTGGCCTGCGTTTTCGAACATGTTCCAGTTGACAGCTTCACTTTCACTGTATACTGATTGTGTGTGTTTACTCTATTCAGTGATGCCAACTGTTGCTGTGTAATTTTTCGTTTGGCTCTTCTTTTTGTTGTTGTGTCTGTACGTATTTTTACATTCGCTTGTGCGTGCATGCCGTTTTTGTGTGTGTGTGTGTGTGTGTGTGTGTGTGTGTGTGTGTGTGTGTGTGTGTGTGGTAGGGCCTGCTGTGTGGAAGGAATCGGAAATATTAATTCTTTTACGTGTCTGTGGAAGAAGTTATTATTTAGTCTGGTTATGTTCTATCTGTTTTAGTATTTTAATGGCTAACAGCCCACAATTTCACTTGCAGTACGAGCCACATGATGTTCCTGACGAATCCTTAGAGAGATGACGATCAGGTGAGAGAGAGAGAGAGAGAGAGAGAGAGAGAGAGAGAGCCAACGATTACTCTTTTTTTTGTTTAGGTATTTTTTCTTCCCACACGATTAGAACTGCACATCGTTCAGTGTTAGTCCCTATCTCTTTTTATATCTTTACTGAAGGTAAATTGCATTTTATAAGTATTAAAAATTCCTTGATCGTGTAACTTCTGCACTTTAATGTAACCAAAGCGATTACTTTTGATGCAAGTACAGATTATATGCACAAACATTGTACTCAATACACGATCAAAGGCTAGAGTTTCCTGTTATTATTCATAAAACTCGTTTATGTGTAACCGAAACATATTTTACATTAGTTCAACGAGGTATTGAAGCGATATTTGATACATTTTTGTTTCCCTTTTTTTATTCGATGTTGTTGTTGTTGTGGTCTTCAGTCCTGAGACTGTTTGATGGAGCTCTCAAAGCTGCATGTCCTCGGGAAAAATTACGGCTGTAGTTTCCCCTTGTTTTCAGCCGCTCGCAGTACCAGCACAGCAAGGCCGTTTTGGTTAATGTTACAAGGCCAGATCAGTCAATCATCCAGACTGTTGCCCCTGCAACTACTGAAAAGGCTGCTGCCCCTCTTCAGGAACCACATGTTTGTCTGGCCTCTCAACAGATACCCCTCCGTTGTGGTTGCACCTACGGTACGGCCATCTGTATCGCTGAGGCACGCAAGCCTCCCCACCAACGGCAAGGTCCATGGTTCATGGTTATTCGATAGTGTGAACAAATTGCGTTTTCTAGCATCATATGATAAACCTCTATTGTTTCCTTTATTTTCACAACAGCCCTCTATTTCACATTACGAATCAACGGTCTTCGAATAAACCGGAATTTAAGATAGACAACTTCAATTTTACTAAATATATTATTTATTTTTACGTAACAAATCGAAGACTAACTACGTAGAAAAAAAGTTCCGTGAGCTACAAGGATCTTTATATGTCCTCAGCTTCCAGACTGTTCGCCGCTTACGGTTTCTAGGGCAATTTCTTAATAAGACACTGATAGCTTACGTAATGAAAGCGGTCTTTATGAGATCACGCCCGAAAACTATGCAATACACCTAACGTAAAGGCAGTGCTACTAGGAAAACTACTGTAGATTACTCTTACTTACCGTAGTCTATTGTACGATACAGTAGTTCTACAACGCAATTACACACCAGTCCATCGGGAGAGCCAAAAACAATAAATATTGGTTGTCTGTTAGTTGAAATCAGGGTAACTATTCAATGTTATAATTTCTTCATTCTCCTGCAACTGTCAGGGAAGTATAAATTGTCTTTCTAGATGAAGATGATCCTGGCGATGAACTGATGACCTTTCTAAATTAAAACGCTTTAAACTATTTGGTGTGTAATCTATCAGTCACCAGAAGTGAGTAACGTACTGAAAATACGCAGCTGAGCACCTGTAATCTTGGTCGTTCCTAGCTAAGAAAGAAACAATTTCTGTTTTAGGACGTACCCTGCATTAATTTCTGCAGTGCTGGAAAATCACAACCTACATACACTCCCAGATCGCTGGAGACAGGCCACCACGCCGTAACGCCACGGCGCTGCCATCTGTGGGCGGGCGGCGGAACTACGTGGAGGTAGCTGCAACCCCTAACAGAAGGCTCTTCCAATATAAATTTTACTACCACTCTGACGGATGATAGCTCTATTATTGTTACACCCATGTTCTTTTACGATGAAATAAACATTTTACCTGTTCCTGAAGTTCTCTCATCTCATCAGCGGCAGTATAAAATCAGAGAGTCTAGACGTAACAAACAATGATGACAATTCATGCTGATTTCGATGAGGATACTCGGTGATACATAATATTACATAGAAAACCACACCCATTTTTCCATACACATTCCCTCAGAAAGCCAGGTGAACGTCTCTCATAGCATAATATTTCCTCCCCCTGCTAACGTCTGTGATGCGTTACGTGTTCTTAGGAAGTTGAAAGTCTTGTCGACTTCGGGCGGGCATTATCTTGCTGAAAAGTCTTCGTCCTGGAACCTCATTCTTTTGATAGCAGGATCCCCTTTGGTTGTTATCCATGGCACCCTTATGACAGAGTGGTATGTCGACGATGTTCTACGCCCCGTTCTGTCGCCCTCCGTATCAAGGCAACATGCGCTTGCATTTCAACATTTCTCTTGAATGTTGTTGTTGTCGTTCTTGTTGTTGCTGTGGCTGTTGTTGTCTTCATTCCGAAGACACAACTCTCCATGCTACTCTAGCCTGTGCAAGCTGCTTCAACGCCGAATAATTACTACATCCTACATCTTTCCGAACTGCATGCTGTAGTCATCTCATGGTCCCCCTCTACCGTTTTTAGCCCCCACACTTACCCCGGTGATCACTTGATTTCTCAGAATGTGTCCCACGGAACTATCACTTCTCTTCTTCCAGTAAGGCTGTGCTACAAATTCCTTTTCTCCCCGGCTCTATTCAGTACCTCCTGATTAGTTTCTTGAGATACCCATCTAATCTTCAGCATTCTCCTGTATCACTTGTCTTCTTATCCAAACTGTTTATCGTCCATGTTTCACTTCTGTACATGGATACACTCCACATAAATATTTTCAGAAACTAACACTTAAATCTACACTATTGGCCATTAAAATTCCTACACCACGAAGATGACGTGCTACAGACGCGAAATTTAACCGACAGGAAGAAGAGGCTGTGATATGCAAATGATTAGCTTTTCAGAGCATTCACGCAAGGTTGGCGCAGGTGGCGACACCTACAACGTCCTGACATGAGGAAAGTTTCCAACCGAATTCTCAAACACAAACAGCAGTTGACCGGCGTTGCTTTGTGAAACGTTGTTGTGATGCATCGTGTAAGGAGGAGAAATGCGTACCATCACGTTTCCGACTTTGATAAAGGTCGGACTGTAGCCTATGCCGATTGCGGTTTATCGTATCGCGACATTGCTGCCCGCGTTGGTCCAGATCCAATGACTGTTAGCAGAATATAGAATCGGTGGGTTCAGGAGGATAATACGGAACGCCGTGCTGGATCCCAACGGCCTCGTATCACTAGCAGTCGAGATGACAGGCATCTCATCCGCATCGCAGTAACGGATCGTGCAGCCAACAGATGGGGACGTTTTCAAGACAACAAACATCTGCACGAACATTTCGACGACGTTTGCAGCAGCATGGACTATCAGCTCGGACACCATGGCTGCGGTTATCCTTGACGCTGATCCATAGACAGGAGCGCCTGCAATGGTGTACTCAACGATGAACCTGGGTGCACGAATGGCAAAACGTCATTTTTTCGGATGAATCCAGGTTCTGTTTACAGCATTGTGATGTTCGTATCCGTGTTTGGCGACATCGCGGGGAATGGACATTGGAAGCGTGTATTCGTCATCGCCATACTGGCGTATCACCCGGCGTGATGGTATGGGGTGGCATTGGTTACACGTCTCGGTCACCTCTTGTTCGCATTAACCGCACCTTGAACACTGGACGTTACATTTCAGATGTGTTACGACCCGTGGCTCTAGCCTTCCATCGATCCCTGCGAAACCCTACATTTCAGTAGGATAATGCACAACCGCATGTTGCATGTCCTGTACGACTCTTTCTGGATACAGAAAATGTTCAACTGCTGCCCTGACCAGCACATTCACCAGATCTCTCACCAACTGAAAACGTCTGGTCAATGGTGGGCGAGCAACTGGCTCCTCACAATACGCCAGTCACTACTCTTGATGAACTGTGGTACCGTGTTGAAGCTGCATGGGCAGCTGTACCTGTACACGCCATCCAAGCTCTGTTTGACTCAATGCCCAGGCGTATCAAGGACGGTATTACGGGCAGAGGTTGTTGTTCTGGGCACTAATTTTGTCAGGATGTATGCACCGAAATTGCGTGAAAATGTAATCACATGTCAGTTCTAGTATAATATGTTCCTCCAATGAATACCCGTTTATCATCTGCATTTCTTCTTGGTGTAGTAATTTTAATGGCCAGTAGTGTATATTCGATGTTATCAAAACTTTCTTTCCTTCAGAAACTCTTTTCTTGCCATTGCCAGCCTATATTTTATATTCTCTCTACTTCTGTTATTTTACTGCACAAAAAGCAAAACTTATTTACTACTTCAAGTGTCTAGTTTCCAAATCTAATTCCATCACCGTCACCAGATTTAATACGACTAAATCCCATTATCATTTGAATGAGACTGTCTTATTTGTCATGACGATTTTTAAATGTTTTGTCCGTAAATGAGAATCGAGTTGCAAATTTGACAAATGTACTCATCCTCTGTAGTATCGGTAAAATTATATTCTTTATAAGTTTGTGTTTGAGATCAGAGATTTTAGAGTAAGTCAGAGAGTAGCAATGTGCTGTGTGTGTTGGACAGTCTGGCTATGCATTTGGTTTAAAAAGGATGGAAGCCGGCCTGCCTTGTAGTGGAGGCAGCATTATTTAAAACGGATTTTGTAATAACATATTCTGAGAAATAAACTGAGGAAATGAGATGATGTGAACGCAAGAACGACGGAGCTAATTTTTAAGGTAATCCAGTATTTTCATATTTGTAACTGTGTTGTCTATTATTGTTAAAACATTATGTATGCTAAAAATCTGCAGAAGAAATTTTATAGTGGAGCACATGGATTCGTCTCACAGTTGAATCACGTGTCAAGGGAAGCAATTGTACACAAGAGAGTTATTAAGAAATATTTTTACTAACTTGTCTCTGTATCAGAACTTTATGAAAAGGTGTACTATTATTATGGCTTAATGAAACTTAGTTATACTTGAAGTCTTTGTTCTCACTTATCGGTCGTTAAGTTTAGATCCTCATTTTTCACTCTTTACTTTCACACTTCTGTTTGCATACTCGCATAGTACACTGCAAGTTTTGTACCAGGAGGCATTTTAATGAAAATTGGTAAGACGCTGTCTCGGAATGAACATCGTAAGTACGGTAAATGAAATTTGATTTTTGACAGTCTCATCATTATCCTAATAGTGACAGGCAGCAGCAAAGACGAGCGTTCCTTGCGCACAGGTATGCTAATAAATTTAATTATCATCAAAGGTCAAGTGCATTGTAAGTCGTAGTGACTGTGTTATTTTTTTGAAATATCAGTAACAATTATGAGGCTTAATACCAGCAAACGATTTCAGTAAAGTGCTATCTAATGAATTTTCAAGAAATTTTATCAGGCCGGCCGGAATGGCCGTGTGGTTCTAGGCGCTGCAATCTGGAACCGAGCGACCGCTACGGTCGCAGGTTCGAATCCTGCCTCGGGGATGCATGAGTGTGGTGTCCTTAGGTTAGTTAGGTTTAAGTAGTTCTAAGTTCTAGGGGACTGATGACCTCAGAAGTTAAGTCCCATAGTGCTCAGAGCCAAGATCGCGGACTGGGCTACAACCCTGTCTCGCTCCCTGCTCAATCATTGCTTAATTTCCTTCGACCCTTCTGTCGTCTCTTTTCTGTGCAATTTGTAAACAGCCTTTCGCTCTCTGTATTTTACATCCGTTACGTTCTACACATGTACAGTTTCAAAGAGACTGTTCCAGTCAACATTGTCAACAGCTTTCTCTAAGTCTACGAATGTTATAAACATAGGTCTGCTTTTCCGTAACCTATCTTTTAAGATATATGGTCAGTATTTTCTCACGTGTTTCTATATTTCTCTGGAACCCTCCCATACGGAGGCTTCTACCAGTTTTACCATGCTTGTGTAAAGAATTAGTTTTAGCATTTTCCACCCAAAAGTTATTGAACTGATACTTCGGTAATATTCAACCTGTCGCTTGAATAAATCATCCAATTTTCCTGAAATTGCAGTCATCTGTTTGTCTGTACACATACATCTAGTCTACTGATTTCCGTCCCTTTTGGATAATTCATTCGTAGTACGTCGTTGTTTTTTTTTTACTTTATTTTTTATTTCAAAGTTTATTTGATAACAGAAACGATCTTCTGTTGTAAAACAGCTTTCACCGCCTGCTCTGTCTCCGCTTTAAACCGTATTCTTCGTTTGCGTACGTGTGAAATTATATCTCAAGCAGAAGGCGTTCGGTTTGTGACCTAAATATCTGGTCTCTTTGAAAGCAAAAAGTAGATTCCTGAATCGTTAATCTCGAGATAGTTATTATTATTGTAATTACTGTTGTACAGGATTTCGACGAAAATTTGGAAACACCACGAGAAACAGATACTTGAACATAAATGGACATGCTAGCCAGTGCTACATTATTCGCTATTATATTTGACCACGAACAGTACCTGTGAAATGACCTCAATGCGCTATAAGTATCAGTCGTGGTAAGGACCACGTTCCCTGTAGTTGTGAGTGTATTATATCGGAGCTAAACTAATTTCAACGTGGGCAAATTATCGCTATTCGCATGGTAGGTGCTTTCATAACCAAGGTAGTCAAAGTATTTGGTGTTTCTGGAGGCACAGTATCGAAGGTTCATACCGGTTGCAGCGAAACTGAAAATAAATTCATATGCTAAGTCACAATACGGACAGAAGCGTGTGTTGAGAATCGTAGCGGATGGTCACTGAAGAGGACTGAGGCGTAGAATAAGAGGATGACAGCTGCGTAAGTCACTGCAGAACTGAATGTCACTCTCGCAAACCCCGTCAGCACCAAAACAACACGAAGGCAGCTCCATAAGCTGGAAATTACAGGGCATCAGTGATGCAAATGCTTGTGACAGGAAAACGGAAGCACAATGTCATAAAACCTGGACTATGGTACAATGGAAGAAAGTAATGTGGTCAGATGAGTCTTGCTCCACGACCTTTCCAACTTCTGGTGGAATTTACGTACCAAGAGTGAAACACGGCTGGGGTTCGGTAATGGTATGGGCAGCCACATTGTGGTATTCCATAGGTCCCATGGTTACTCTGCAAGGTCACATTGAAACATCCCCTTAGAAAAATTTATAAATGACAGTGCTGGAAAATCTCTAGTTATTTGATTTTCAAACAGTTGAGCAAAACTGAACGTACTCAGACATTTCTCTCTTTACTTATTCTCATCAACACTATACTGACACACAATATTTTTTTAGCGCAACGCAATCTGACTTTCAATAATCCCTACAAAAGAATGGCCCCGACCAACAATAACCTACGAAGTTGCTGTTGTGGTGTTCAGTCCTGATGCTGCTCTCCATGCTACTCTATCCTGTGCAAGCTTCTTCATATCCCAGTACCTACTGCAACCTACATCCTTCTGAATCTGCTTAGTGCATTCATCTCTTGGGCTCCCTCTACGATTTTTACCCTCCATGCTGCCATCCATATACTAAATTGGTGATCTCTCGACGTCTCAGTACATTTCCTACCAACTGACCCCTTCTTCTAGTCAAGTTGTGCCACAAGCTCCACTTCTCCCCAATCCTATTCAATACCTCCTCATTAGTTATGTGATCTATCCACCTTATCTTCAGCATTCTTCTGTAGCACCACATTTCGAAAGCTTCTATTCTCTTCTTGTCTAAACTATTTATCGTCTACACTCCACACAACTACTTTCAGAAACGACTTCCTGACAATTAAATCGATACTCGATGTTAACAAAATTTTCTTCTTCAGAAACGCTTTCCTTGCCACTACCAGTCTACATTTTATATGCTCTATGCCTCTACCATCATCAGTTATTTTGCTCCCCAAATAGCAAAACTCCTTTACTACTTTAAGTGTCTCATTTCCTAATCTAATTCCCTCAGCATCACCGGAGTTAATTCGACTACATTCCATTATCCTCGTTTTGCTTTTGTTGATGTTCATCATATACCCTCCTTTCAAGACACAGTCCATTCCGTTCAACTGCTCTTCCTACTCCTTTGCTGTCTCTGACAGAATTACAATGTCATCGGCGATCCTCAAAGTTTTTATTTCTTCTCCATGGATTTTAATACCTACTCTGAACTTTTCTTTTGTTTCCTTTATTGCTTGCTCAATATGCAGATTGAATAACATCGGGGATATGCTACAACGCTGTCTCACTCCCTTCCCAACCACTGCTTCCCTCTCATGCCCCTCGACTCTTATAACTGCCATCTGGTTTCAGTACAAATTGTAAATAGCATTTCGCTCCCTGTATTTTACCACCGCCACCTACAGAAATTGAGAGAGAGTATTCCAATCAACATTGTGAAAAGCTTTCTCTAAGTCTTGCATGGGGGCATAATTAAATATAATGAATGCAAATATTTTTTAATTTTTAGTAGTTGACTGTCCGGTTACGCAGTCTCGTATCCGGTTGGCCCTGACTAGTTTTAGTACGCAATCTGACTGCATAGAATAGCAACAAGAATGAATGAAAATTTCCGTTAACACAATTAATTAATTAAGTCCCCAGCAACTATAAAACGTACAAAACCAAAGCGCAAGTGTAACTGTTCTGTGTGTGGAAGTGTGATTCAACGTACACATCTGGCACGGTTCTTCTTCAATAAGACAAGAAATTTTAAATACCATTTATACTGAAGTAATTAAAAAAAATAGAAATACTATAATTGCGTAAGGAAACCAGAATTACACTCTAATACACGAACACAAGCCAGATGCTTTGTTGACTGAACCTGTAATGACGCATTATTTAAGACACTGAAATAATGAAAAAAAAGGATTTTTTTTACCTTCATATATATTGACGAAAAGCACTCTGATCATTACAATATCTCCATTCGAACAACATCTGCTGTCTAGCCCATCAAATAACTGCATAAAACATGGCCTCAAATAGTACAGCTATCAATATCCTCTCAGCAAGATCTGCACAACCATTCACTACGACGACATCTCAACAACGACTTGACTCCTACCACATCTCAACAAGCACTGACTACTGCCACATCTCGACAAGCACTCACTACTGCCACATCTCGACAAGAAATGCCAGTGGAGGCGGCGGAATAAAACTCTTTGGCGCAATCTCTGGCGCTGTGGCTCAGTGTAGCCACCTTTCATATGCCCTTCCTCCACGGGCCAGAATTTGATGGTATTTTTGCCAGCATTGGTGGTGAAAATACCACCAAATTCGTCCACAAAAATACAGACAAAAATAAAAGATAATATTAATACCTAAATATGACATAATTAGATAAAATTTTGGCTTTGCACTGACCTTTCAATAACCTAATATATAAAATACAGTAAGCAATACAAATTCTTTCATACATGTGACTTTACATAATAGTTTACACAATACACAAAAAATCAGTTTATACAAATGTTCACATAAAATGCTTTCAATGATTCAAAAACAAGTAGTTGATAGTTCCAGCAGTAGCACCCAGCAATGGTCAACAGGTGCAAATACCAACAAGTGACATCATTTTAATAGAAGCAGTTCCATTAGTGGCACCCAGCAATGTTGAACAGGTTCAGATACCAACAAGTGACATCATTTCAGTAGAAGCAGTTCCAATAGTGGCACCCAGCAATGTTGAGCAGGTGCAGACACCAACAAGTGACATCATTCAGCAGAAGCAGTTCCAACAGTAGCACCCAGCAATGTTGAACAGGTGCAGACACCAACAAGTGACATCATTCAGCAGAAACAGTTCCATTAGTGGCACCCAGCAATGTTAAGTAGGTGCAGACACCAATAAGTGACTTCATTTCAGTAGAAGCAGTTCCATCTGTGGCACCCAGTAATGTTGAACAGGTGCAGACAGCAGTCCATAATATTCACTATCACTAATCACACTGTTCATCAGAGTTTATCAGCATAAATTAAACATGTCCTAGTGGCACCAATCATGTAGAAAAAGTGCAAGTAACAGTCCATAATATTCACTATCACTAATCACACAGTTCATCAGCAGAAATTAAACATTTCTAAGTGTCACACATCATCGTTGAACAGGTGCAGGTGTGAACAACAGTTTGAATGCACACACAATTGCTTTTACAAAATTATTATCAATGCTCTTACACTAAACATATAAATTATAATAAACACACAAACGATATCAGATAATTGTCATATTAACTATTACAAATACACAAATATCAGTAAACCTATAATATTTATGGGTGACAGTGCAAGCCACAACAAACAAGTAAAATAATATTTAGGAGATAGGTCTGTACCAATTATCTGGAATTAGGAAAGGAAAACACTCAAAATACACTCACTCATCTTTCATCCACATTAAGTGCTACTGTGTAATTGAATAGTGTTAACTGTGTAAATACAATTCTGTCAAAGATTTGTTGTTCGACATGTGTATCAAGTAGTAGTGGCACAGTGTATAACAGTCAATAATAGTTAAGTCAACGTCATAGTCATCATGTCAAGAGCAATGTCTGCCGAGCCAAATCAAATGTACTGTTGCTGAACAACTGTCAGTGTGCCAAGATATGCAAATACTTCCTCTCTTCAAAAAAAAAAAAAAAAAAAGAGTATATACTGCTTATTGATTTAACAAAGTGTGTGTGTAGACAATTTTCTTTCCACTTGAGTGTTCTAGTCTGCTATCTTCATCCTCCTTGTTCCATATAGACAAAAAAAAAAAAAAAAATTTATGCTCCTCACTTACTTCACCTCTTATCCACCAAAACTCCAATAATCATTACATAATCTTAATACTTCAATAATACCTCTTACGTCGATACATACAAATCTTATCATCAATATCATTTACCTTACCTCTTGTCCACCAAAACTCCAATAATCATCAACTTCACACAATCTCAACACGTCAATAATACCTCTTCAATACGTCGATACATATAAACCTTATTACCAATATCATTTCCCTTCCATATCAACTCTTTCCTCTAGTCAGTCTCCTCGAACAAGTACAGATAAAATCCTAGTGCAAACTTCAATTCATCATCCCACACAATCCGAAGACACAATGTCCACACACAACCTCTGTGTAATCCATCTGACCAAAATCTTCTACTCATTATGAATCATAAAATACATTTTGGTTACCGTGTCCATCATAAAATAAAAGAAATGCATACATGACCTCTAACAGCCTTCAGTTTGAATAACTCTCAGTAAGTAAGTACGAGTACGGAGTGTTAATGATCGTAATATTTCACAGTGTGTACACCACTTCAAGAATCATGGCAAATCAGAAACATACATGTGGAGTATTTCTTGTGTCAAGTGTCACTTCCTATTTCAATTGCTCACGAAGAATGCAGTGTAATAACTGTCAATGGTCTAACCCTAGTGTTGGTATGTCATGTCGTTAGCTTCCTTCCTATTAGCATGAATTTATACAGCTTCCATAAAACCTCCAACTCATGTGACTTCTATGAAGTTTCTTGTACTAATGTCGTTCGTCGAATTATAGCAGTTCATTTTCTTATCTTAAAATATAAAGCACTGAGCGTAAGCAAAACATGCAATAGCGAGTAAACATACCAGTAGAGAACACAATGTCAACAAATGGATATAGCACAATCCCTACAACGAGGCTCTGCCAAGCGAACAATCTATAATTAATGCCATAGTGTAACCTAAACTCTATGTTCGTACACTGTACATCAGCATTGCTATATTCTAAATTGAAGAGTAGTTATGACAACAAACAGAAATGTGTAAATATGCAGTCCATACGCAAAGCAGCAAATATATATCTTACATAATAAACAGGTCATTAGCATCATATCAGCATAAGCAAATAAATGTTCATATGTAATCTTAAAAAGTAAACGTGAAGGCGCAAGCAGATAAATCACAAAGTATAACTTACATACCTAACCATATCAGCACAATTAATCAGGTGACAATTATAATTTAAATAAATAAGCGCAGCAGGCACATAATAAAAAAATATGACATCAGTGAAAAAGCAGTGCAGCCAAGCGATGCATAATATACAGAAGGAACAACCCTGTTCATTAATCAATCATTGTCAAAATCAGTTAATGTACGCAAGCACGTCGCTTCACAAGTAAATTCATAGAACATAAAATTTAGCACAAGGTATAAATCACGTAATCGCGAGCAGCAAATTACGTCTAAAGTACGTACCTAAGTGGAAATATGTTACCTGAAAAATAAACTCAATTGATAGTTACCTTTTTAGTTTATTACTTTCTTCTTCTAAATGACATTCTTCCTGAAAATTTCTCGATAGCAAGTCCTCCTAACGTCGGACACACACAGAATTTACCTGAAGTTCTTAAATATTTTACACAACCGTATCCTGAAAAATACTGAACGTTAATAACATAATTTATCAAGTCACTATAGCTTTATACCGAATTTAATCGGAGAAAGTAGACTGTGTATTTGTTTACGGCTGTCAGTGCATTCGCACTGAGCGCTCGATCAGCTGTAGGCGCGTGACGTAGAAAGCAATGGTTGCGGTCAACGACTGCCTTGTGCGGCGCGCAGACTTGACTGTTGCTTTGAGTATGTGCCGCCGCCAAAACACAGCGCGGTATCCTTGTACTCTCTGCATGTTTACATGTAGCTGTTAGTTTCTTAAAAGTATGTCATTCCACAAAAATTTTAACGTTTGATATATGATGTATTCCCTTAGAGCGTCGAGATTTAAGAGTTTCTACTTCGACAATGTTATCATGAATAATTTTGCGAACTCTATATGGACCGTTATAAAGCAGAAAAAATTTGCGATACAAGCCTTTTCCTTTGTGAGACAAACGATGAGACTTAATTAATACCTTTTGACCAACTGACGAAGTTTTTAAACGACCAGGACGTTTAGCTGATTTCTCTCTTCTAGCAGCCGCAAATGCAATATTTTGTAGAGCCAGATTGACAACTTCAGAATGCCGCAGTTTCCGTGAAGGCGGAAAAGGAACGATTTCAGAAATGCGATTTGTCGGTACTTTATTTTTTAATATCAATAGAGGCGGTAAAGAAGTTGAATCATTAGGGAGTTCATTCAGAATGTTTTGAAAAATATGAAGATACTGATTCCAAGTTCTGTGATTATGATGACAATAAAGTCGACACAATTTATTGATTTCCTTCATCCATCTCTCTGAAGCGTTAGATTGAGGGTGAAAAAGTGAAATGAAAATTGGTTTAATCTTACGACGCCTTAGAGTACGAAGCCAAATTTTAGACCGAAACTGTGATCCATTATCTGATAAAACCTTATCAACATGACCCACTTCTTTAAGAAAATGTTTGATGAAAGCATTAGATACTGAACGAGCTGTTGCTTTGCGTAAAGGTGTAAAACACACATATTTTGATGTCAATTCCACTGCTACGAAAATGTACGCAAAACCATTAGTAGAACGAACCACTGGACCGAACAAATCGACTGCAGCCATGTCCTTTAATTTCGCTGGAATGATAGGAAACAACGGTGCTCTGTGAGAAATAGTTGGCGGCTTAGCCTTTTGATATAATTTGCATTTGGCAAGAACAGATCGGCAATAGTTTTCCATATTACTGAAGTAGCAATTTTATCGTAATTTGTGAAAGCATTTTCTGGGACCAAAGTGTGCATAACTGAAATGTGTGTACCAAATCAATTTATTAACCCACTCATCAGGAATACAAACTAACCAAACAGCGTTGTCGACCGATTTTCGTTTAAAAAGAATATCATTGCGAAGTAAATAATACTATCTAATCGCTACGCTTTCCTTTTTCCTCCACTTCTCCTTAATGTCCTTCCAGATTGGATCCTTATTTTGCTCCTTAGCGATGTCCTGGAGCGAAGACGAAATAAAATTCTCAAACGCAACACCTTGAATATACATCAAACAATAATGGTTTTCTTTGCAGAACTCTTCAGCACTTTGTTTCAAACCCATAGATGCACGTGATAAAGCATCAGCAATAATATTTGAAGAACCCTGTATGTAAACAATACTAAAATCAAATTCCTGTAGATACAACGCCCATCGTGACAATCTTCCAGGAGTTAATTTTGTTGACATAAGAAATTCCAGAGCTCGATGATCGGTGTAAACCTTAATATGTCTGCCAAACAAAAATGTCCGAAATTTTGTAAAAGCCCAAACAACAGCCAAAGCTTCAAGTTCCGTAATCGAATAATTCTTTTCTGATTTAGAGAGAACACGACTTCCATATGCAATAGTTTTCTGTACTACAACGCCGTTTTCTTCTATCTCTTGAAATAAGTGTGCACCTAGGCCTTTGTATGATGAGTCCGTCGCCAAACAAAAATCTTTAGATAAATCCGGATGTGAAAGAAGTGGAGCAGCAACTAAAGCATCACGAAGTTGTTCAAATTCTGACTGAGCTTCCTCATCCCAACACCAATTAGAATTCTTTCCGGATAGTTCACATAAACGAGGTGTGGCCAAATCGTCCAATTTAACAAAGCGTCTAAGAAAATTACAGACATCAAGGAAACTACGAACATCACGTTTTGTAGTAGGAACAGCATAATTACGAATAGCGTCTAGTTTCTCTGGATCTACGAAAGGTGGCTACACTGAGCCACAGCGCCAGAGATTGCGCCAAAGAGTTTTATTCCGCCGCCTCCACTGGCAGTTCTTGTCGAGATGTGGCAGTAGTGAGTGCTTGTCGAGATGTGGCAGTAGTCAGTGCTTGTTGAGATGTGGTAGGAGTCAAGTCGTTGTTGAGATGTCGTCGTAGTGAATGGTTGTGCAGATCTTGCTGAGAGGATATTGATAGCTGTACTATTTGAGGCCATGTTTTATGCAGTTGTTTGATGGGCTAGACAGCTGATGTTGTTCGAATGGAGATATTGTAATGATCAGAGTGCTTTTTGTCAATATATATGAAGGTAAAAAAAAACCTGATTTTCCACATGCTTATTTATGTTCTGGTACTCTTCGGTTTCTGCAAATGGTAATGGAGCTGTATCATCCGAATCTCTGTCCCCATTTAAAGTAAGACTTGTCAATTTATCTGAAATCTCCTCAACTCTTTCCGGTAAATCACCTATTTGTTCTTTCTGTTTATTTACGTCTTCTGTAAGTGTCGTGACTCGGGTTTCAGTATCGACACATTTATTAGTTAACTGTTCATATTGTTGTGTTAGATTATTTACTCTGTCATTTGGTACGGATTCCTCGATTCTCTCAAATATTTCCTCCTTATCGTGTGCACGTTGTAAATTTAACTCTGAAAATTTTTGTACTATCACGTGATCTCTTTCTTCCTGTTCCCTTTGTCTAATCTCTACTGCAATTAATCTATTATTGTGAGAATTCAAAATCGGTTGTACTTCTTCTCTAATTTCTTTCTTTAATTCATCTTTCACGTTTTTGAAACATGTCCCTATTCGTGAATCTAACCGTGTTTCCATTGTTTCCATCTCAGCTTCTAGCCGTGTTGCCACTGTTTTCAATTCAGATCCTAACTGTGATCCCAATGAGTCTAACCGTATTTCCATTGTTCCGATCTGTGTTTTTAATTCAGATCTAAACTGTGTTTCCATTCGTGCTCCCAAATTTAATATAGCACCCATCAACTGCTCCATATTAACCGGTTCGAAATTCTTTTCGCCGCTAACATCTCCCACAAAACTAACTTACTTCTGCATAGCCATAAAGCTATCTGTGTTCAATACTATTCCAGAATCTTCTATCGTTAATTTCGTATTCTGTGAATTTTCTGATTGAGAAAAATTTTGAAATGGTTCCGGACTATCTTCCCGACTTATTAAATTGAGTTCAACTTCATCATTCATCATACTGTTCTCCTGTGTTGGCGAGTTCGCCATGTTAACAATTTCGTCATTCTCACTATTCATCATTTTTGCCTTTTTCATTGATTGCGTAATCATTTACAAAACATACAAAACTCGTCACTGTACGAAAATTACACACAATGACTCTTTATCTCCAACAATACCATTCACACGAAATGTTTCCCTCAAACACGATTAACGAAAAATTGAAATAATTGCACTAAATTGTCAAACCCGTAGACAAGACAACAAAAATTATATTCTGCAAAAAAAAATACCATTAGAAGAATGACAATTACCAAATCTACACATGCAATACAGACTACAATTACTAAACTACAAATTACTACAACAAAACTACTGTCTACTATTTATACAATCAGAAGAATTCCAAGGGACGATCCGAAGCAGCGGTCGCCACGTGCATGGGGGCTTAATTAAATACAATGAATGCTAATATTTTTTAATTTTTAGTAGTTGACTGTCCGGTTACGCAGTCTTGTATCCGGTTGGCCCTGACTAGTTTTAGTACACAATCTGACTGCATAGAATAGCAACAAGAATGAAAGAAAATTTCCGTTAACACAATTAATTAATTAAGTCCCCATCAACTATAAAACGTACGAAACCAAAGCACAAGTGTAACTGTTCTGTGTGTGGAAGTGTGATTCAACGTACACATCTGGCACTGTTCTTCTTCAATAAGACAAGAAATTTTAAATACTATTTATACTGAAGTAATTTAAAAAAATAGAAATACTATAATTGCGTAAGGAAACCAGAATTACACTCTAATACAAGAACACAAGCCAGATGCTTTGTTGACTGAACCTGTAATGACGCATTATTTAAGACATTGAAATAATGAAAAAAAGGGATTTTTTTTACCTTCATATATATTGTTGAAAAGCACTCTGATCATTACAATATCTCCATTCGAACAACATCTGCTGTCTAGCCCATCAAACAACTGCATAAAACATGGCCTTAAATAGTACAGCTATCAATATCCTCTCAGCAAGATCTGCACAACCATTCACTACGACGACATCTCAACAACGACTTGACTCCTACCACATCTCAACAAGCACAGACTACTGCCACATCTCGACAAGCACTCACTACTGCCACATCTCGACAAGAACTGCCAGTGGAGGCGGTGGAATAAAACTCTTTGGCGCAATCTCTGGCGCTGTGGCTCAGTGTAGCCACCTTTCAGTCTGCAAATGCTAGAAACGTAGGTTTTCCTTTCCTTATTCTTTCTTCTAAGATAAGTCGTAAGGTCAGTATTGCCTCACGTGTTCCCACATTTCTACGGAATCCAAACTGATCTTCCCCGAGGTCGGTTTCTATCAGTTTTTCCATTCGTCTGTAAAGAATTCGCGTTACTATTTTGCAGCTGTCACTTCTTAAACTGATAGTTCGGTAATTTTCACATCTGTCAACACCTGCTTTCTTTGGGATTGGAATTATTATATTCTTCTTGAAGTCTGACGGTATTTCGCCCCGTCTCATACATCTTGCTCACCAGATGGTAGAGTTTGGTCAGGAATGGCTCTCCCAAGGCTGTCAGCGGTTCTAATGGAATATTGCCTACTCCGGGGGACTTGTTTCTACTCAGGTCTTTCAGTGCTCTGCCAAACTCTTCACGCAGTATCATATCTCCCATTTCATCTTCATCTACACCCTCTTCCATTTCCATAATATTGTCCTCAAGTACATCGCCCTTGTATAGATCCTCTGTATACTCCTTCCATCTTTCTGCTTTCCCTTCTTTGCTTAGAACTCGGTTCCCATCTGAGCTCTTGATATTTATACAAGTGGTTCTCTTTTCTCCAAAGGTCTCTTTAATTTTCTTGTAGGCAGTGTCTATCTTACCCCTAGTGAGATAAGCCTCTACATCCCTATATTTGTCCTCTAGCCATCCCTGCTTAGCCATTTTGCACTTCCTGTCGATCTCATTTTTGAGATGTTTGTATTCCTTTTTGCCTGCTTCATTTACTGCATTTTTATATTTTTTTCCTTTCATCAATTAAATTCAATATTTCTTCTGTTACCCAAGGATTTCTACCAGCCCTCGTCTTTTTACGTACTTGATCCTCTGCTGCCTTCACTATTTCATCCCTCAAAGCTACCCATTCTTCTTCTACTGTATTTCTTTCCCCCATTCCTGTCAATTGTTCCCTTATGCTCTCCCTGAAACTCTGTACAACCTGTGGTTCTTTCAATTTATCAATGTCCCATCTCCTTAAATTCCCACCTTTTTGCAGTTCCTTCAATTTTAATCTACAGTTCGTAACCAATAGATCGTGGTCAGAGTCCACATCTACCCTGGAAATGTCTTACAATTTAAAACCTGGTTCCTAAATCTCTGTCTTACCATTATATAATCTGATACCTTTTAGTATCTCCAGGATTCTTCCATGTCTACAACCTTCTTTCATGATTCTTGAACCAAGTGTTAGCTATGATTATGTTATGCTCTGCGCAAAATTCTACCAGGCGGCTTCCTCTTTCATTTCTTAGCCCCAATCCATATTCACCTACTATATTTCCTTCTCTCCCTTTTCCTACTCTCGAATGCCAGTCACCCATGACTATTAAATTTTCGTCTCCCTTCACTACCTGAATAATTTCTTTTATCTCATCATACATTTCATCGATTTCTTCGTCATCTGCAGAGCTAGCTGGCATATAAACTTGTACTACTGTAGTAGGCGTTGGCTTCGTGTCTATCTTCGCCACAATAATGCGTTCACGATGCTGTTTGTAGTAGCTTACCCGCACTCCTATTTTTTTTATTCATTATTAAACCTACTCCTGCATTACCCCTATTTGATTTTGTATTTACAACCCTATATTCACCTGACCG
This sequence comes from Schistocerca serialis cubense, assembly GCF_023864345.2. Taxonomy (NCBI): domain Eukaryota; kingdom Metazoa; phylum Arthropoda; class Insecta; order Orthoptera; family Acrididae; genus Schistocerca; species Schistocerca serialis. The sequence continues at coordinate 64,383,146 of NC_064649.1, read as the reverse complement.
AAAGTCTTATTCCTCTTGCCACCGAACTTCACTAATTCCCACTATACCTATCATTAACTTGTCCATTTCCCTTTTTAAATTTTCTAATCTACCTGCCCGATTAAGCGATCTGACATTCCACGCTCCGATCCGTAGAACGCCAGTTTTCTTTCTCCTGATAACGACTTCCTCCTGAGTAGTCCCCGCCCGGCGAACCGAATGGGGGACTATTTTACCTCCGGAATATTTTACCCAAGAGGACGCCATCATCATTTAATCATGCAGTAAAGCTGTATGCCCTCGTGAAAAATTATGGCTGTAGTTTCCCCTTGCTTTCAGCTGTTCGCAGTACCAGAACAGCAAGGCCATTTTGGTTAGTGTTACAAGGCCAGATCAGTCAATCATCGAGACTGTTGGCCCTGCAACTACTGAAAAGGCTGCTACCCTCTTCAGGAACCACACGTTTGTCTGGCGTCTCAACAGATACCCCTCCTTTGTGGTTGCACCTACGGTACGCCTACCTGTATCGTTGAAGCACGCAAGCCTCCCCACCAACGGCAAAGTCCATGGTTCATGGGGGGAGGAACCTATACCTTTCACAAATCACTTACCTCACAAAAATCTTCGTTACTCAAACTACTGCAATACGGCTAGCGTCAATACTGCCAGTTAAATAAAAGATTCTAACTACTGACGGCACTAACTACTGATAGGCATAGTTAGCAAATGAAAAATTTTGATGGACAACAAACAATGTATTTACCTTAATAGCGTTCAAAAGTCATTATATATATATATATATATATATATATATATATATATATCAGTTCACGACATCCAGTCTTACAGACTGCACAACGCTACGCGCTGTTAACAGCCAACTGCCCCACACTACAATACGGAATATTCCAACAATGCCAACCAGCCACAGACTGCACACAGCGCAGTTAGCGATTTCATACAGAGCGCTACGTGGCGTTACCAACGTAAAAACCTAAAAACCTAAACAGCCTACTCACAACATCACTGCCAAGGATTATGTGACCACAGCGGCCGGTCAGATCTATCTCTTCATACAATGTTTGTTCTCCAAAGGTGGTGATGTTTTCCGAGGCAACAGGACACCAGTTCACACGGTTGGCATCGTCCACGAATGGTTTTGTGTGTACATGGATAAAATGTAATATCTCCCATGGCCACCACATTCCCCACATCCAAATATATTGAACCTTTGTGGTTTATTTTGGAGAGGAAGGTGTGTCATCGTTATTTGGATTAGCGGCAGCTTACAGCGTATTTTTTTTTTCTGTTGTACTGCTGAATTGTAGGAAGGAGATGAGAAAGCTTTAGTGCAGTGGTCGGCAAACTTACGAAGCTTCTGAGCTACCGTGCCGTTTTAAAATCCTATTGTGAACTACCAAAAGAGACTAGAACACGAATAGGAAGTTTTCTTAAAATGTTACAATTTTTAGTTCCTATAAACTTCCATTTCTAGGAAATATGAGATGAATTTTATTTCAAATGTGGATAAGCAATAGAAATTGTGATTGAACAGTGCATAAGAAAGAAATTGAAGTGTAGTTAGTAATAAAATTAACAACAGATGTTTTTAACAGACTTATTACGTTTACTAAGAAGGGTGACATCGAAAACCTTTTTAATGTTGTTGAAGTAGTAGCTGCCACTCGAAAACAACTGTCCAGCTATTCTTCTGTCATTCTGTCAATCGGTTTCTGCACTGTCTTCCCCCCCTTTCCTTCTCCTCCCCCCCCCCAAATTCTCTCTCTCTCTCTCTCTCTCTCTCTCTCTCTCTCTCTCTCTCTCTCTCTCCCTTTTTTTCTTACTGGAAAAAGAAATCTCACACAGATATGAACTACTCGGAGGAAGAAAACGGTAAGTCAAAATGGGAGTTTGTAGGCACAAAAGATTAAAGTTCCCAATTCATCCACAAATCTGAATAATTTTATTCTAACTTTCGTTTTGTGCTACATACAGACGTAAAAAGAACAAGGAACAGACCATACCACGTGAAATATACATAAATAAACATATTACTGTAGTGGAGAGACCATTATGTTACCCAAATCATATAAGCTAACAACAAAACATAGTGATATGTAATCATATGAGAACATTTACACAGACCTATTAGAAGACTTAACTCTACTGCACTTTGCTTGAGAGTACTTAATGACTCATCACTAATGTATCAATTCTGTTGGATTTGTAGCAAGAAAAATCCATGATGAACTGGAGGGATGTAATCTAAGACGGACAGGGCGTCAGCAACTTTCCGTTTTTCAGTGAGTCTGGATCCGACGTACTTCAATCACAGAGTATGATCTGGGTTTTTGCCTCCCACATTACTCGAAACTTGCTTTGCGCCAGATGAATAAAGCTGATGGGTATTCAGGAGTCTCCTGCATTAATTCCTTAGACAGACGGCCATATGCATTCTGAACATCAAAGTCGCCAATTTCCCAGAATGTTTTGAATGTTTGCCCCACATTTCTTTTGCCTACTTCGTCAAAACTTCTAAAAACGGTGGCTGTTAGGTCCTCCACATGTTTATCTACATTTTTTCCAGAACGGGGTACATATTACTCGCCTGCATTACACATCATCTGCTTACATTTCCGTTGTGAAGTGCACCTCAGGCTTCTCCAAGAAGACCATTCGGTTTGTTCTCCTGTCCCTTCATGACAAGTATTTGACACAACGGAAGACTGCTCGATATTAGGACAAATTCGAAATTATCCGCAGAGCACCTGAATAGCAACAAACACTATTACTGTTATTGTAACTGCTACTACTTGTACAAATGAAGAAGTATGCATATGAACGCTATCAAGACTTCAACAGCAGCCATTGAGTAACAACCCCATAATTTATGCACTTCAGGAACGTAATGGTATGCACATGCAATTACTATTATGTTCGTGAAACAATGAGTACTTACCTAACTCTGTGACATTTCAGTCACATAATTGCCGACTTTGTGAAGGGGCTGTCAGAAACCACGTGGGGATAGGGGGCGGCACCACAATCCCATCGTTGTTCCCAAACAACGGTGGATTTTTTTGTGAATGACAAGGCGACATATCACCCGGCCCCAGTTGTTCGCGATTGGCTCGAAGAACTTTTCGGTTAATTCGAGCGAATGATCTAACCACCCATCTCACCCGACATGTATCCCAAGGAAATTTCATGGGACATAAGCGAAAGGACATCTCGCGCACAAAATGTGTGCCGTTGGCAACATTTTCGCTGTTATGGGCGGTTATATGCGCAGGATGGTTCAGTATATCTGCGCAGTACTTCCAACGACTTGTTGAGTCCATGACAATTCCAGTTGGTGCACTACAACGGGCAACAATTTTAGGAGATATCCCGTGACTTTTGTAACCTCAGTATATGTTGTTCATGCCAATAGCTTCTAGGGACAGGGTGTGGGAGTGTGGAGATTAATGAGTATTTTTAATATCTTGGAAAACGAATGGTGAATTTTAAATAGGCACAAGAAATTTCCAGTTCCGATCGTATAACGGAATAAAAATATGGATAATACCGAATTTTTAATCATTTTCGTGAAAGAAAAACACCTTACTACAATATATTTTCTTGGTTCTTCCGCGTGTAAAGACATCCTAAAGTAGTATCCATGCCATGTTGTAACGATGAACACGATCTCAGTGCAGCGTAACCACTGGCTGGTTGACACAAACTGTCTTTTCCGGCCTCTTCAACTACGTCGTGTTGCGAGGCCAGGCCCAGTTGGCGCTACAGTTACGCCATGTGACGTCCAGTTTACTGTGTACGACTGAGAAACCTCTGGCACGCTTCGGCACTTTCATTCATTTCCATCGAGTTGTAAGTACGAGGTGCATTCGATAACAAATGCAGCGCTTTTGTTTTTTACTGTAAGTGGATTGTTGATATTCAGGATTCCTTATATAACATATTTGTCTCCACTCTTTTGGCTAAAACCTATATATTTCAACACAATCTCCGTTCAATGCGACGGCCATGCCCCACCTTACTGGCAGGGCATGTATACCTCCATGGTACCACTCTAGTGGTCAACGTCGGAGCCTCCGTCTTGCTGCACCAGTAACCTCCCCTTCAGCCACGTAATGCTGTCCGCGGAATGTATCATGCGTTGGGCCAACAGACGGAAGTCTGGAGGTGCGAGATTCGGGCTGCAGGGCGGATGAGGCAGAACCATTCAGTGAAATTTTGTTAGCCCCTCTCGGGAGCGCAGGCTTGTGTGACGCCTTACGTTGCCATGGAGGTGGAGAAGTTCATTTACATTTTTGTGGCGACAAATACGCTGTAGTCGCTTCTACAATTTCTTGCCGGTAGCGCAGTACACATCAGTGTTGGTCATTGCACCATGAGGGAGGACACGGAACAGAATAACCCCTTCAGAGCCCCCGAAGATTGTCGTTACGATTTGACCGACTGAGGGGGCGGCTTTGAACTTTTTCTCTTTAGGAGATGTGATGTGGTGCCACTCTAAGGATCGCCGTGTTGTTTCCAGATCGATGTGGTGAACCCATGTTTCTTCGCCTGTTTGACAAAAAATTTTCACGATCGGCTCGTGACGCGCAAGCAGTTCCGCACGGATGGCCCTTCTTCGTTGGTCTTTCTTGTCTTCTGGTAGGCGGCGAGGAACCACAACTGGTGGACGAATGTGTCAGCACTACCAGCAGACACTCCCGATTGAGCAACGAAGTGTTTCTCTGCGATCCGTCGATCACTTCGAATGAAAGTGTCGGTAGATTCCAGTACTGCAAGAACCACAGCCGTGTACAGCAGGCCGACTTGCGGGAGATTGTACAGCTCTGTGCTACCTTGATTGCATGATGACAGAAGCCTCGACCAACGACTCACCGTGCTTTTGTTCGCTGCCTGGTCTCCATGGAAGTTCTGCAAGTGGTTAACACTATCTGCGATGCTCTGGTTTTTCCGCCAACAGGTGCTCAGTGTCTGCTCTCTGCTTGGAACGCATGCCCGTTACAGACGCCATTTTGAAGGCTACATATAGCACTGCCACCTATCAGAACTTCATGAAACTACAGGGGCTGAAATTTTTTCAACTGATACGGTTCGATATTTTTTTTCATTTTTTCTCCATAGCCACCATTCTTCGGCCTGGGTTGATGCTGCCCGCCAGGAATTCCTCTCCTGTGTCAACTTCATCGTCTCGGAGTAGTACTTGCAGTATACGTCCTTTATTATTTGTGTATTTATTCCAATGTCCGTCCTCCTCCACAGTTTTCGCCCTCTACAACACCCACTAGTACCATGGCAGTTATTCCCTGATGTTCTATCAGATGTCCTATCATCCTGTCCCTTCTTCTTGTCAGTGTTTTCCATATATTCCTTTCCTCGTCGATTCTCTGGAGAACCTCCTCAACCCTTACCTTACAACTCCAACTAATTTCAACATTCTCCTGTAACACAACACCTCAGATGCATCGATTCTCTTCTGTTCCGGTTTTCCCACTGTCCCCACGTTTCACTACCATACAATCCTTTGCTGCAAACGCACATTCTCAAAAATTTCTTCCTCATATTATGATCTGTGTTTGATAACAGGATTCTTCTCTTGGCCGTGGACGCCCTTTTTCCCAGTGCTAGTCTGCTTTTGATGCCCTCCTGCCTCCGTCCGTCATGGGATATTTTGCTGCCTAGGTAGTAGAATTACTTACATTTCTCTACTTCCTGATCATCAATGCTGATATTAAGTTTCTCGTTGTTCTTATATCTGCTGCTTCTCATTATGTTTGTCTTTCTTCGATTTTCTCTCAGTCTACATTCTGTACTAATTACACTGTTCATTCCATTCAGCAAATACTGTAATTCTTCTTCAGTTTCACAAAGAACAGCAGTGTCATCAGCGAATCTTAACATTCATATCCTTTCACCTTGAATTTTAATCCCACCATTGAACCTTTCTTTGATTCCCATCATTGCTTCTTCAACGTACAGACTGAATAGTAGGTACGAAAGACTACATCCTTGTCTTACACTCTTTTTAATCCGAGCACTTCGCTCTTGGTCTTCCACCCTTATTGTTCCAACTTGGTTATTTTAAGCATTGTGTATTACCCGTCTTTCCCAATAGCTTACCCAGATTTCCCCGGGGTTTAGAACATCTTGCACCAATTCACATTCTCGAACGCGTTTTCCAGATAGATAGATTCCATTACAGTGTCTTTATTTTTCTTTAGTCTTTCTTCCATTATCAACCCCAACGTCAGAAATGTCCCTTGGTACCTTTACCTTTCCTAAAAACAATTTGATCATCATCTAACAGATCCTCAATTTTCTTTTTCCATTCTTCTGAATATTGGGCTGATTCTGCAATAGTTCTAGCACTTGTCGCCTCTTGCAATCTTTGGAACTGCGTTGATGATGCTTTTCCGTAAGTCAGACGATACATACTCATGCATTCCACATACCAATAAGAATGGTCGGTTTGTTGCCACTTGCACCAATGATTTTAGAAATTCTTGTGGAATGGTATCTATTCCTTCTGCCTTATTTAAGTTTTCCAAAGCTCTGTTAAGTTCTGATTCTAATACTGGAGCCCCCATCTCTCCCCTATCGACTCCCGTTTCTCCTTTTATCACTTCACCAGATAAGTCTTCTGCCTCAAGGAGGCCTTTAATGTACTCTTTCCACGTATCCGCTTTCTGCATTTAACAATGGTTTTCTCGTTGCACTCTTAATGTTACCGATCATTCTTCTAGTTTCACCGCAGTGTGTTTTTATTTTTTATATGCTGAGTCAGTCCTTCAGGACATCATTTCTTTTCGATTTCTTCACATTTTGCATGCAGCCATTTCACCTTTGCTTCCCCGACCTTCCTATTTATTTCATTTGTAAGTGACTTGTACTCCTGTTCTCCTGCATTCCCTAGAATATTTTTGTACTTCGTACTTTCATCGATTAACTAAAGATTTCTTCTGTTATCCATAGTTTCTTCGTAGTTACCTTTTTTGTACCTACTGATTCCTTTCCATTTTCTGCTACTGTCGTTTTCACAGAAAGACATTTCTGTTCAACTGAACTGCCTATTGAGCTATTCCTTATGGCAGTATCTATAGCCTCAGAGAACTTCAAGCGTAGCTCTTCATTCCTTAGTACTTGCGTATCCCGCTTCTTCGCGCACAGATTTTCCTAACTAGTCTACTAACTTCACCTACTCTACAGCTGAATTTTTATTTTGGTCTATATCAGCCTTAGAATCCAGTATGTTATTGCGGAATCTCTGCCTGTGCGTGACACAAGCTGACGGGAATCTTTCCATATCTCCTTGGTCTTTTCGAACGATACCTTCTCCTCTTGTGACTCTTGAACAGAGTATTGGCTATTACTAGCTGAAATTTACTGCACAATTCAATTAGTCTTTCTCTTCTCTCATTAGTTGTCTCAAGCCCACATTTTCCTGTAACTATTTCTCCTATAACCGCATTCCAGTCCCCATGAGTTCTAGATTTTCATCTCTCTTTACGAACTGAATTACTCTCTCCATGGCTCTGAGCACTATGGGACTTAACTGCTGTGGTCATCAGTCCCCTAGAACTTAGAACTACTTAAACCTAACTAACCTAAGGACATCACACACATCCATGCCAGAGGCAGGTTTCGAACCTGCGACGGTAGCGGTCGCGCGGTTCCAGACTGTAGCGCCTAGAACCGCACGGCCACTCCGACCGGCTACTCTCTCCATATTCTTATATACTTTCTCTGTCTCTTCATCGTGCGACGTCGGCATGTATACCTGAACTCATCTCACCAGAAATCCTTGTCTTCTTTCCATTTCACTTCACTGACTCCCAATATATATATATATAGTCTTAACATTTCCCTTTACAAATTTTCTAGCTTCCACACAACGCTCAAACTTCTGCCTTCCATTTTCAGATTTCCTAGCTCCCACATCACCTTCAAACTTGTCAAACGTCCCAACTCGTAGAACGTTTTCCTATCGTTGGCTTTTCAATCTATTTCTCATTGTCACCTCTCTGTTGACAGTTCCCTCCTCGAGATCAGAATAGAGGACAGTCCGCAATGTTTTGTCAAAGGAGAGATTACGAACGCACTTTTTCAGTTACAGGGCACATGTCATACGGATACAAATTATGTCTCTTTAATGCAGTGGTTTGCATTGTTTTCTGCATCCTCGTGCCGTTGATAATTGCTGATTTTTCCGCCTTTAGGGGTAGTTTCGCACCTCAAGGACAAGATGGTGCTCTGAACGTCTACTCGCTCCTTCAATCTCTTTGACAAGGCCTTTAGCTGAATGAGAGGTTAGTTCTTATGCCGGAAGTCTTCGGCCGGCAATGCTGATGATATATAGAGACCCATGTTCTGGGGCTTAGTCGTCCTGCTAACTCAGCGGTTCTTTAGATAAAAAAAGGGTGAGCTAGCATCATCAAAGTAATCAAAGTATCCTCGGTACCGGGTTCGAATCCCGCTACCGCTTAAATTTTGAATTTTAAGAAATGTAATGCATCACTTTTTGAACGCTTGTAGTACATTGTAGTGCTTTATTACTCTCGTCCTTAAGTTTTGCAGATGTGGGTAGTTTCTACAATAAGCGTCAGTGTCGATGGCACCAAGCTGGACTGTAGCTGACAGAGTTTTCGCTGCCGACAGCAAGGGTAGGATTTTGTGCACCCCTCCAGGAGTAGGACCCGGGAACCAGGAAACGAGAAAAAGCGAGGAACGCCGCGGAGCAGAAATTCCGAAGATGAGCAACAGCGGACGACGCGGAGCGCATCGTTAACGAGGTTTGTGGGTGGGGGAGACGTGGGGAGGGCGGGGGGGGGGGGGGAGGAGTGGCAAAACAAACGCCAGAGACGCATGGCCGGGCCGCGACTCGTTAGACCCGCAGCCGGAAGACAGGCCCTCGCCGCTAGGCCGCCGAGCGCTGCGGGCCAGCCGCCAGTTTTTGCACCCTCCAAACTCCTGCAGCGGAATCTCCACAGTTCGCAGAGTCCTCAGATCGTGTGAACCAAGCACAGCGCAAAAATCGAGCACAAAGATCAGCGAAGTGATAGATCCAAACGAGGGATGCTTCGTGAAGGGACTGGCAGTTGGCCATCAAAGTATAACATTGGCAAACAATCTAAACAAGAACCCTAAAAAGTTTTGGTCATATGTAAAATCGGTAAGCGGATCTAAATCCCCTATTCAGTCACTCGTTGACCACGATGGCACCGAAACAGAGGACGACCGAAGAAAGGCAGAAATACTGAATTCAGTGTTCCGAAACTGTTTCACTGCGGAAAATCGTAACACGGTCCCTGACTTCAGCCGTCGCACGGACGCCAAAATGGAAAATATTGAAATAAACGATATCGGAATTGAAAAACAACTGCTATCACTTAGTAGCGGAAAAGCATCCGGACCAGACGAGATACCCTTAAGATTCTACAGTGATTATGCTAAAGAACTTGCCCCCTTTCTATCAGCAATTTATCGTAGATCGCTGGAAGAACGTAAAGTACCTAGCGACTGGAAGAAAGCGCAGGTCGTTCCCATTTTCAAGAAGGGTCATAAATCAGATGCGAATAATTACAGGCCTATTTCGCTTACGTCAATCTGTTGTAGAATAATGGAACATGTTTTGTGTTCTCGTATTATGACGTTCTTAGATAATACAAATCTCCTTCATCATAACCAACATGGATCCCGCAAACAGAGATCATGTGAAACTCAGCTCGCCCTATTTGCCCAAGAAATTCACAGTGCCGTAGACACTGGCTAGCAGATTGATGCCGTATTCCTGCACTTCAGGAAGGCATTTGATACGGTTCCGCACTTACGTTTAGTGAAAAAAATACGAGCTTACGGAATATCGGACCAGGTTTGTGATTGGATTCAGGATTTCCTAGAAGAAAGAACACAACATGTCATTCTTAACGGTTCAAAATCTGCAGATGCAGAGGTAATTTCGGGAGTACCGCAGGGAAGCGTGATAGGACCTTTATTGTTTACAATATACATAAATGACTTAGTTGACAACATCGGTAGCTCCGTGAGGCTATTTGCAGATGACACGGTTGTCTACAAGAAAGTAGCAACATCAGAAGACTCGTACGTACTCCAGGAGGACCTGCAGAGGATTAATGCATGGTGCGACAGCTGGCAGCTTTCCCTAAACGTAGATAAATGTAATATAATGCGCATACATAGGGGCAGAAATCCATTCCAGTACGATTATGCCATAGGTGGTAAATCATTGGAAGCGGTAACGACCGTAAAATACTTAGGAGTTACTATCCGGAGCGATCTGAAGTGGAATGATCACATAAAACAAATAGTGGGAAAAGCAGGCGCCAGGTTGAGATTCATAGGAAGAATTCTAAGAAAATGTGACTCATCGACGAAAGAAGTAGCTTACAAAACGCTTGTTCGTCCGATTCTTGAGTATTGCTCATCAGTATGGGACCCTTACCAGGTTGGATTAATAGAAGAGATAGACATGATCCAGCGAAAAGCAGCGCGATTCGTCATGGGGACATTTAGTCAGCGCGAGAGCGTTACGGAGATGCTGAACAAGCTCCAGTGGCGGACACTTCAAGAAAGGCGTTACGCAATACGGAGAGGTTTATTATCGAAATTACGAGAGAGCACATTCCGGGAAGAGATGGGCAACATATTACTACCGCCCACATATATCTCGCGTAATGATCACAACGAAAAGATCCGAGAAATTAGAGCAAATACGGAGACTTACAAGCAGTCGTTCTTCCCATGCACAATTCGTGAATGGAACAGGGAAGGGGGGATCAGATAGTGGTACAATAAGTACCCTCCGCCACACACCGTAAGGTGGCTCGCGGAGTATAGATGTAGATGTAGATGTAGATGTAGATGTATACAACGTATTCCCCGGCTGGCCGAAGTGGCCGTGCGGTTAAAGGCGCTGCAGTCTGGAACCTCAAGACCGCTACGGTCGCAGGTTCGAATCCTGCCTCGGGCATGGATGTTTGTGATGTCCTTAGGTTAGTTAGGTTTAACTAGTTCTAAGTTCTAGGGGACTAATGACCTCAGCAGTTGAGTCCCATAGTGCTCAGAGCCATTTGAACCATTTTTTGAACGTATTCCCCAGATTTTATTTGTTTATCGTTCGGCGGTACACGAACAAAGATCGGAAAAATACTGCATGTCAACACTTTAACACAACTCTCCAGCATATAATAACACAAATGACAACAGCATAGGGTGGTCCATTGATAATGACCGGGCCAAATATCTCAAGAAACAAGCATCAAACGAAAGAACTACAAAGAACGATACTCGTCTAGCTTGAAGGGGGAAACCAGATGGCGCTATGGTTGGCCCGCTAGGAGGTGCTGCGTTTTTTTTTTTTTTTTAACAGGAGCCCCCATTTTTTGACATATTCGTTTAGTACGTAAAGAAATATGAATGTTTTAGTTGGACCACTTTTTTCGCTTTGTGATAGATGGCGCTGTAAAAGTCACAAACGTATAAGTACATGGTACCACGTAACATTCCGCCAGTGTGGACGGTATTTGCTTCGTGGTACATTACTCGTGTTAAAATGGACCGTTTACCAATTGAGGAAGAGGTCGATATCTTGTTGATGTATGACTATTGTGATCAAAGTGCCCAATGGGCGTGTACTATGTATGCTGCTCGGTATCCTGGACGGCATCCAAGTGCCCGGACCGTTCGCCGGATAGTTACGTTATTTAAGGTCACAGGAAGTGTTCAGCCAGGTGTGAAACGTCAACCACGACCTGTAACGAATGATCATGCTCAAGTAGGTGTTTTAGCTACTGTCGCGGCTAATCCGCACATCATTAGCAGACAACTTGCGCGAGTATCGGGAATCTAGAAAACGTCGGTGTTCAGAATTTTACATTAACATCGATTGCACCCGTACCTGTATTTATGCACCAGGAACTGCATAGCGACGACTTTGAACGTCGTGTTCAGTTCTGCCACTGGGCACAAGAGAAATTACGGGACGATGACAGATTTTTTGCACGCGTTCTATTTAGCGACTAAGCGTCATTCACCAACAGCGGTAACGTAAACCGGCATAATATGCACTATTGGGCAACGGAAAATCCACGATGGCTGCGACAAGCGGAACATCAGCGACCTTGGCGAGTTAATGTATGGTGCGGCATTATGGGAGGAAGGATAAATGGCCCCTATCTTATCGATGGCAATCTAAATGGTGTAATGTACGCTGATTTCCTACTTAATGTTCTACCGATGTTACTACAAGATGTTTCACTGCATGACAGAATGGTGATGTACTTCCAACATGAAGGATGTCCAGCACATAGCACGCGTGCGGTTCACGCGGTATCGAATAGCATATTTCATGACAGGTGGATTGGTCGTCGAAGCACCACACCATGGCCCGCATGTTCACAGGCTCTGACGTCCCCGGATTTCTTTCTCTGGGGAAAGTTGAAGGATATTTGCTATCGTGATCCACTGACAACGCCTGACAACATGCGTCAGCGCATTGTCAATGGATGTACGAATATTACGGAAGGCGAACTACTCGCTGTTGAGTGGAATGCCGTTACACGTATTGCCAAATGCATGGAGGTTGGCGGACATAATTTTGAGCATTTATTGCATTAATGTGGTATTTACAGGTAATCACGCTGTAACAGCATGCGGTCTCAGAAATGATAAGTACACAAAGGTACATGTATCACATTGGATCAACCGAAATAAAATGTTCAAACGTACCTACGTTCTGTATTTTAATGTAAAAAACCTACCTGTTACCAACTGTTCGTCTAAAATTGTGAGCCATATGTTTGTGACTATTACAGCGCCATCTATCGCAAAGCGAAAAAAGTGATACAATTAAAACATTCATATTTCTTTACGTACTACACAAATATGTAATAAAAAATGGAGGTTGCTATTTAAAAAAAAACGCAGTTGATACTCGTTTGACCTGTGGCAGCGCCATCTAGCGGGCCAACCATAACGCCATCTGGTTTACCCCTTCAAGGTAGACAAGTTTCGTTCTTTGTAGTTTTTTCGTTTGACGCTTATTTCGTCAGATATTTGGCCCGGTCGCTATCAGTGGACCTCCCTGTACACAAGGTGAGTCACCTAACATTACCGCTGGATATATTTCGTAAACCACATCAAATACTGACGAACCGATTCCACAGACTGAACGTGAGGAGAGGGGCTAGTGTAATTGGTTAATACAAACCATACAAAAATGCACAGAAGTATGTTTTTTAACACAAACCTACGTTTTTTAAATGGAACCAACTTAGTTTTATTAGCACATCTGAACATATAAACAAATACGTAATCAGTGCCGTTTGTTGCATTGTAAAATGTTGATTACATCCGGAGATATTGTAACCTAAAGTTGACGCTTGAGTAGCACTCATCCGCTGTTCGATCGTGTGTATTGGAGAGCATCGAATTACGTAGGGATCCAAAGGGAACGGTGATGGACCTTAGGTGCAGAAGAGACTGGAACAACACATTACGTCCACGTGCTAACACCTTTTTAGTGGTCTTTTTCACTGACGCACATGTACATACCATGAGGGGTGAGGTACACGTACACACGTGATTTCCGTTTTCAATTACGGAGTGGAGTAGAGTGTGTCCCGACATGTCAGCCCAATAGATGTTCAATGTGGTGGCCATCATTTGCTGCACACAATTGCAATCTCTGGCGTAATGAATGTCGTACACGCCGCAGTACATCTGGTGTAATGTCGCCGCAGGCTGCCACAATACGTTGTTTCATATCCTCTGGGGTTGTAGGCACATCACGGTACACATTCTCCTTTAACGTATCCCACAGAAAGAAGTCCAGAGGTGTAAGATCAGGAGAAAGGGCTGGCCAATTTATGCGTCCTCCACGTCCTATGAAACGCCCATCCAACATCCTGTCATGGGTCAGCCTAGTGTTAATTGCGGAATGTGCAGGTGCACCATCATGCTGACACCACATACGTCGACGCGTTTCCAGTGGGAGATTTTCGAGCAACGTTGGCAGATCATTCTGTAGAAACGCGATGTATGTTGCAGCTGTTTGGGCCCCTGCAATGAAGTGAGGACCAATGAGGTGGTCGCCAATGATTCCGCACCATACATTTACAGTCCACGGTCGCTGTCGCTCTACCTGTCTGAGCCAGCGAGGATTGTCCACGGACAGCCCGCATCTCGTGGTCGTGCGGTAGCGTTCTCGCTTCCCACGCCCGGGTTCCCGGGTTCGATTCCCGGCGGGGTCAGGGATTTTCTCTGCCTCGTGATGGCTGGGTGTTGTGTGCTGTCCTTAGGTTAGTTAGGTTTAAGTAGTTCTAAGTTCTAGGGGACTTATGACCACAGCAGTTGAGTCCCATAGTGCTCAGAGCCATTTGAACCATTTTTTTTTGATTGTCCACGGACCAGTAATGCATGTTCCGTACATTCACTGCCCCGTGGTTTGTGAAACCCGCTTCATCTGTAAACAGGTAGAACTGCAACGCATTCTCTGTTAATGCCCATTGATAGAACTGAACTCGATGATTAAAGTCATCACCATGTAATTGCTGATGTAGCGACACATGAAACGGGTGAAAGCGGTGACGATGCAGTATGCGCATGACATTATTTTGACTCAGTCCACCGGCTCTCGCTGTGTCCCGTGTACTCATGTGTGGGTTCATGGCAACAGCAGCTAACACACCAACTGCACCCGCTTTTCCTGTGACGGGCCTGTTACGGACACGTTCGCGTGCTACGACCATACCTGTTGCATACAGTTGGCGGTAGATGTTTTGCAATGTGCGGCACGTTGGATGCTCTCTGTCCGGGTACCGTTCTCCATACACCCTGCAGGCTTCAGCTGCATTTCGTCGACACTCGCCATAGATGAGTATCATCTCCGCCTTTTCAGAGTTCGAATACACCATGGTCACAGTTCCTATAACACTACACTATCACGAACGTCTGGTAACACGGTGTACTACAGTTGGTCTGCGTGCGGAGACGAATGCAGAATAACAATAGCAGCAAGCGCTACATGAGAACACTGCGACAACTAGACCCAACCACAACAGTGCACTACACCCTATCATTTTGAACTATTTCTTCTGCTACTCAAGATTTATTCGCAGTTACGTACCTTATACCTATGTTCTGTTCAACATCTGTGGGTGCTTTGTCATCTACGTCTACATACATTCTCCGCAAGCCACCGTACGGTGCGTGGCGGAGGGCACCCTGCACCAGAACGAGCCCCGTCAGACTCGTAAACACGGTCGTCATCGTAAACATGTCCCTGCAGATGCTGCTCGCCGACCGTGGCCCGTGTTTGTTACAACACGCAACTGAACGTCGGAGGTTTCAAGCGTCAACTTTAGGTTACAATACCTCCGGATGTAATTAACATTTTACAATGCAACAAACGGCACTGATTACGTATTTGTTTATATGTTCAGATGTGCTAATAAAACTAAGTTGGTTCCATTTAAAAAACGTAGGTTTGTGTTAAAAAACATACTTCTGTGCATTTTTGTATGGTTTGTATTAACCAATTACACTAGCCCCTCTCCTCACGTTCAGTCTGTGGAATCGATTCGTCAGTATTTGATGTGGTAACGTTAGGTGACTCACCCTGTATATCAGGATCTTTTTCGTATTTTATCACAACACACACCGCTGTCAGGAAATCTTCGAAAGGGCCCTTATAGGCACGTGCGGAATATGTTAATAGAATGTGAGCTACTGTCCGGTGTTCCGCACAACAGTCTCGCGATGGTGATGCAGATTTGCCTCACAGATCAAGGTAGTCAAAATTCCCCGAGGGTCGCCGAATCCAGGGGGTTTCTTCTGGATGCAAGGCAGGCAATGTGGACGACAGTTTTGTTGCCAGCAGCGTTTCCATTCATTGATGATACTGAATTCAGTTTCCGTGAAAGTCCTGACTTTCAGGAGAGTGGGATGTGTTGACCGTAGTCTTTTCTTTTTCGCTCCACAGAATCAAGCACAAACACCCATTACTGGCTGAATTCAGAATGAACACTACAAGCAGCCAGGTCCATAAAATACAGGGTGTTTCAGGAGGAGTGGTCAGTATTCACGAATATGAGAGGAACGACAATTCGAAAGAAGACTGTCAAGCAATCATCGACTCCAAACTCCGCACCTTAAGAGCTTTGAGATATATTTCATCTTCGATGCCGTGGAACAAATCTAATCTACTGCAGTCTCTTTGATTTCCATGTTTTGGAAGAAGGTAGTGCATGCCAAAACAAGCAAAAACAGAAATGTCCAGTAAACACGGGGTCTGAAGTGTATACCTATGAGAACGTGCTCCGCAGGAAAGAAGTTTTTCCCTGCTCTTAGCTCTTCAGCTATGCAGTTTAGAGTCCATGTATACTAACATTCTTTGCTTCCAAATATTGTTCCTGTCATGTCCCTGAATACTGGCTATTACTCTTGGGACATCCTGTATCTAGGAGTATGCGCACCGCTATTCAGAGAATAATTGAGTATGTTAAGCGAGAGGTAATAATAGTAGCAAGAGATCATGGCGGATTGGAAAGCAGTTCAAGAAATAGAAGAAAGGGTTCCGTGGGCTTGATAGTAGTAATTGAGTTCTGCATACATTTTAGCAGGTAATAGCGAGCACTATGTTCAAGAATCACAACAGGAGGATACATACATGGAAAAGGAATAGAAATACTAAAAGATTCCAATTGAATTATGTCGTGATCAGACAGATATAAAGCCAGGTTGTAATATCGTAAAGATGTAGAGTAGACTCAAGTTTAAGAGACTCGTCTGGAAGAATCAGTGTCGTAGGCAGTGAGATAGTAAAATACTGAGGAATGATGAGACGCGTTTCAAATTCTCTAAGGATATGGATACTCTGGCAAAAAATCCCACAGTAGGCAATTCAGTTGTAAAGGAGTGGACACCCCTCTCCACTGAGGTTGAAACTGAGTGTGCTAGCGAAGTTATCTGATTGCGCGTAACAGGACTAGGTGGAACGAAGGTAACTGTCGGATGTTTTTACCGACCACCCGACTCCACTGTGAGAGTTCTACAGTCATTCAAGGAAAGTCTGTGGTTAGTTGTACAAGAATACTCGTGACAGTTCTAGAGTCACTCAAGGAAAGTCTGTGGTCAGTTGTACATGAATACCCAGGTCATGCAATACTAGTTGGTGGTGACTTTAACCTAACGAGTTTAAATTGGGACGTGTATTGATTCACTGCAGGGAGACAGAAGTATTGGGACACGGCCGGCACCATTCCAAAATACCGAATGTATCCGGTACGTGTTGCCTCTCTAGTCGTTATTACCGTAGCAGGTTGCGACATAGAGAGAGTCCTTTCCGAAGCATCGTTAGTAGACAGCAACAAGGTCGCACGCAGTGTATCCGGCAAGTGTTGACTCTCTAGTCGTTATTACCGGCGCGGGGTTGTGAAATAGAGAGAGAAACCCTTTCTGCAACTCGAACCCTGCTCCTCCTGGGTGGAAAGGCCAAGTGCTCCCACCTAACACAATTAAACCACCAGACACACATGGAATTGATGGGAAATTAAAAATGCCGGAGCCCTTTCTGGGACTCGAACCCTGGTGTTCCTGGACGGAATGCTCAAGTGCACCCCCAACACATGAAACCTGTCTAGATGCGGGAGAGGAAGGTTAGGTTAGTGTACTTTATTTATTTTGGTCGAGAAACTGACGCAAAGATCGATCCTAATTGCGTAATTAATCACAAAGATAGGTCCTAATTACACAACTATATGCAAAGCACTACAGAAGGACGGCATAAAATCGCAATACGCCGCGGAAACTGACGATACCATACAACTGGTGTTATCCTGCCAAGAAAAAGATTCGCAGAACCACTCGAAACCAGCGACAGAAACATCGAAACTCTACCCTACACCTACAAGCTGCCAGAGTCGATATTAGCTAACTTTGAGACGGGTGTATTTCCTGCTTTTCATGTATGCGTGTTTCTACTGCATTACAGAGAAGTTATTATCAGAGTTTTTTTTTCTTTGTATACGTCTACGGCATTGCATGTTTCGAATTCTTTAAGTTCAATGGGCCCCCATGTACAATTAATCTTAAATTGAGTGATGGTAGAACTGCTGTCTGGACGCTTCCATATGAGGTCTACTTTTTTCGTATTTGGTCTTCGTGGTCCTTATGCGCAATTAATGTTAGCTGCAGTATAGTCGTTTGGTAGTTACCTTGAAATGAGGGTCTCTAAATTTAGTGTTTACAGTTCCTAGGAAAGAACACCGTCCTCCAAGGACTTCTGTTTGAGTTCTGAAAGCAGCTCCATGGCACTTACAGGTAACAAATCTAGAAGCCATTCGCCGAAATTCTTCAACATGACCTGGAACGGATCAATCCCACCAGTGAAGTAAGCAGGACTATAGTAATACTTCACCTGAATGTTACTGGTTTATTATTCCTACTCATCAGCATTAACTTGCATTTTTTCCGCATTTAAGGCTAGCGACCATTCATCACACCAAATGGAAATTTTGTCTAAATCGTCTTATGTCCTCCTACAGTCACTCAGCTTTGATGACTTATCGTAGACCGCTGCATCGTCGGCAGACTATTGACCCGCCAAATCATTTAAGTATAAAGAGAACAGCAGCTATCCAATTGCACTGGGCTGCATATTGGATATAGCCACTCTCTTATCTCTGAGCCTGTTAAATATGCTCGTGCCTTCGTTAACGGGCTGCGATGGGAGATCGTGTCATATACCTTCCTGAAATCTAGAATATGTAATCCACCTGTTACCTTCCTTTATAGTTCTAGATATATCATGTGAAATAAAGGCATGCCGAGTTTTGAACGAATGATGCTTTCTAAAATCAGGCTGATTCATCAACATAAACAGCTTAGCCTCAAGAATGTTTATTATATTCGAACTGAGAATACGTACAAAGATTCGGGAGCAGTCCGAAGTTAGGGATATTGGTCTGTAATTTTGCGGTCTGTTCCTTCATCTTTCTTGTATACTGGAGTGACCCGCGCTTTCTTTCTTTCCTTTATACCATTCGTTTCGATCTTCGTGTTGGACGAGAAAGAAAGAGAGAGGGAGAGAGAGAGAGGCGGGGTGATGGACCAATTCCCTGGAGTACTCCTTCTAAAATCTAACAGGAATGCCATCCGGACCAGATGATTTGTCTGTTTTTCAAATCTTGACGGTGCTTCCTTATGTCAGTTACACATCTTCCATACGGGGGTCCATCCGAAGGTCAAGAGACTGCATGTTTGTACGGTTTTCATGCTTGAACGATGTCTTAAACGTGAAATTTTAAACTTAGGTTTGGCTTTTCCAATCTTCAACTGCCGCACCAGACTGGTCAACAAGGAACTGATTGGAATCCTTAGACTCGCTTACCGATTTTACACACGGCCTGAAAGTTCTCGGCTCCCTGCCAAATCTTTTGCTAAGTTGTGACGGTGGCAGTTACGTGCTTCACGCATTAATATTTCGGCAGCCGGCTAATGGCTTACGAGGCCTCGATTCAATCTATTAAACGTGCTTGATTCGATTATTCTATTCCCTACAGCTTACAGCCATGAAATATCGGTCAAATTATACATCATCTTCGTTTTCCATTAATGTCGATGGTACTTCATTCCTAAATATACGGCTTACAAGTAGTATTGTTTAGTGCTCGTCGCAGTTATGAGTACCGGTAACTACAAGCGAGGTTCATTACAAAAGCGATTCATTACAAAAGCGATACTGTCTGACTCGAAATAGCCAGGTATCTATGATAGGGTATGCTAATACACAGAAAATTCGGTGCATAACTGATTCTTTGTCTATGTGATGCACAAAACTAATTTCATTTTGTTTTGATGTTATTTATTTATTTATTGATTTTAGTTTCAGAAGCTATCCCCGATAGCTCCGCATCGCCGTCACCACTACCATCACTGCCAAGATGGTACTTACTTCCGGAGGAGGGGTATGGAAAAGATGATAATGATGACGATGACGACGATGTAATATTTCTCTGTGAAATAATAAATATCGACTAAAAGCACTACATACTTTGGAACACAACCTACGAGCAGCTTAGAGACAGAAGTGATGACACTTTCTGCGGGACCTGACCATCATTTTGCAGAACAATGCTCAAGCACGTAGAGTGCAAACTGTTACTGATTTGTTTGACTGATGGGACTGCTGAGTGCTGTACCACCTACTGCGGTCCCCTGACGTAAGTCGTCGTGAGTTCAACTCGATTTCTGACTGAAGGAAACACTTCACGGCATTTGCTTGACGACTGCTGCAACTCATCGATTAACAGACCGCGCCACTCGAACTGTCAACACATGTGACACTGCTAAGAGCATCACTGGCAAGGGTTATACACTATGCTGGAGACTACTTTGAAGGTCAATAAAACTTTGAAAGACATATTTATTTTGTACGAGCTGTAAGTAAATAGTTTTCCCACTGTTAAATTTCCAATCCTCGTATATAAACTCTCTCCTAGTATCCACCATCTTCTACAAGACGAGTCCCTTGCAACAGAGTATACCACAGAGGTGCATGTGTGTTTGATGCTTTAGAAATACGCAGTGTGTTGCCTCTACAGTTGCTAAATTCATCATAGCATCCACAGTGAGTAAATAATACACTGTCACTGTTGCGGCCAAAGATGTCAATACAGAGATAGAATGTATTGTATTTAAACTGCCAACAGCCTTGTTCAGTCTATTTCAGTAATGTCCAGCCTCGTACCTATCCATATATCCTCAATTTACACTATAACTTTGATGCCACTGGCTGATCTCCATGACAGCAGCAATATCTCCCTCCCTGTAATACTATTACTTGGAGTGCAATAAGACTCTCTTCACCAACTGTTCGGTGTTGTAATCAACGAAGAAATTAACCGCATATTTACCTTCTCAGAGGAACCGAAAGTATAGAACCACTCGGATTACGTTTCGCAGACTCATCCATCATTCAATTTGATTTCGTTTGGCTCCCATACAGCTCAGCTGATGACGCCATTCTTACGTGCTCTCTGTCCCACTCAGCAACTTGTGTGATGAAGACGCTCGATCTGCTCACCACACAACGAATTCAACCACTGATGGTGTTAAAGATTAATATGTTTTAGAACAGTTAGTCTAATTCTGAAGACGACGCTAGTTTGACTGATTATGGCATTGGTCTTCCGCTCCTAGTCTGCTTCTGTCTGTAACGGCAGGCTCAATTCAACGTCATGCTTATCTGTTGAACAAAACAAGAGTTAGTTTTACACGTTACAACAAGTAAAAATCAGTGATAGTGGTCAAGGTTCATGGATGGACTTGAGAGCATCTATCTTTTGTGATGACCTTCATTATCATCCTTTAAACTGACTGGCGTGTTGTTTTAGCGTCTCTGCTTAACTCAAATAGTTTAGCCTAGACTCGGCTAGCGTCGCTAATACGCCTCTACAACACTCCTACTGCCCAAATCATCAATAAGCTCTGTCGATCACGCTATTGCGTGCGACCAGCGACCTGATTTACGTCTTCTATGACGGCTCAAAACTCGTCTTTTCACACAACATCCTCATCGCACCGATTACGAATTATCCATGTTTGATGCGTCCCTATCGCCTAATTTCGATTGACTGGCCACCGGATAGTCGTTTTGATCACCGTACTCACACTATCAACACAATTGAGATAACAGGTGCGTCTCGAACACTACTGCGTCGGACAGACCACCTCATAATTATCACCCGAAACACCCACAATCACCATACGCCGATAACGCAACGGGTGGGTCCTGAACACTACCGCATCGGACGTCATACCCTGCACTCGTCTCAAGAAACGCAACACATTCGGTGGGACGCAATATCCACCTACCACATCACAACACGCTCAACACAGCCCAAATCCATCCACCACAGAGCCAGATTTTATCCTGAAAGCTCTCCTGTCCAATAGCCTCGCCATAAAATTTTGTATAGGAAGTTATCTACATAAGATAACCCCTTCTATAATTAATCTAATACTTCTAAATATTGTTTGTGTCATAGCTGAAGCAAATTTTCTATACTAAGCGACCCAGTGGTCCCCATACAACAAAATTTAACATCAAACACATAATATACACACAATCCATGCCAAAATAAGACAAGCACATGAAAATAGGAAAATAAATACACACAACATAAAACAAATAATCACAAAACACAAATAAAACAGTGCCTATACTAATACAAATAAACATCGCCAACAAATCACAAAAATCTAATGTAATTATACATTACTTTGTTCCCGGCCGCGTTCTTCCGCTGCCGAGTGTGCCGCCCTAGTCATTCTTGTCTCTTTTGCGCAGTTTGCATACGGCCAGGGTTCGCCGGACGTATTTTGATTATTTGTGTAGGTTCTGGATTGCGGTCTTCACTCGCTCTCCAGTTCTGCACTGGTTGATCCCTTCCATTTTTATTGGTTGGTTTCCAGTTATTATTACCCTGGTTCCACCTACGTTCCTGTGGCGGATAATGTTTGTCCTCTATTATCGCGTCACTTCGGATTGTTTCTTCAAGTTGCATGCTTTGTGGGCTGCACCGCGGAACTTACCCGTAAGATGACAATGGTCTCTACGAGGAGTCTCAGCTTTTCTATCTAAGGCCAGCCCGCAAATATGACAATTAACAGCCTTTTCATACAAGTCATCATTTTCCTTTGATTTGGTCATGGGAATATTGATGCTGTAGAGCTTGTGAATCATATGCGCATACAACTTGGAACGCAGTCGCATAAGGTAAGTGTTTTTGTGTGAAGGTTGTGTGTGAGGCTAAGGGGTTCCCTTCACAACGAGTAATAGGCGCCAGCAAGCATCAAAATCGGCGTACACAACAAAAGGACAACGCTGCTGGTGGTGAGCATTTTTAAATTTAATGAAGTTATTTTCCTCAGCGGGCATAACAACACGTACCGGGTCCATGCATGCACAATCTAATAGATGTGTCGCTAATAACTCTTGAGATGAAAAATAATTCAAACACCTTATACAAATATGTTGGGAGGAAATGAGTCGGGACATGTCTTTGATCCAGACGTAGTGATAATTATCACGTTCGGAGAAGAGCAGCATGTTGACATGCAACTCTCGCTCACATGCAAATTTTGAGAAATGGAGGGGGTCTACTACTGTATGCTTGTTCTGCACATCTGACTTGCTTTTCCTCTCCAGGCCACAAACGTGGACCGATATTGCGGTATTCTGAGCTTAAAACTTAGGTATGTCCTGGATTCTTAAAGGGAACTCTATTCCATCAAAGTTGTACTGTCTCTTAATATCTTTGACTTTGTAACTGCTGGGACGCTCGGGATGATGTTTGTAATTGTAATTGTAATTGTAATTTCTCTCGCAAGCCAGGACTGACCATGCAAAACACGCATTATCATACTTATTTTGAACATTAATGCACGCCTGCTTTTTCTCAATATCTAAAGGGAGTTTAATATAACTGGACCCTCCATTCATTGGATCATAGACATGTATATGGATGTCGAGGTGTGGTATACTGCTGAGCGCTTTAGCGGATCCACGTACTTCCATCTCGGAAAATCGGGCCATAATAGCGCTCAAGGTGGATTCTCGGTACAACTCAGCAATCGATGTGCTCCGAGAAATAACACCATTTTCACCCCATATATAATGCAGAGTAGCCGTCTCCGCGTCACCTTGATGTTTAGGGGGGTGACTCAGTTCACTGCATAATACCGCACTGCATTTAAAGGCGTTAAATTCCGGATCTTCTAAGAGTTTGAGGAGCTCCAAGACGGGGAGGCACGCCTCCAAAAACCTTACAGGATCGCGATACCTCCCGCATGGATTCTCAATTCTGGTGAAAGAGATTCGCCCCTCAAACGCTCTAGCAACTGCTGAGTATTCTAAGGGAGTCATTACGCCGTTATTCTGATCGAATTCGTTATCGATAGGACGGGGGAGAGAACTACCGTTAGCCATAAGGAAATTACTATTATTACTGTTGCTACAACTAGGAGTCCACCCGATAGATGAATGGACTGGTGATGGGTGATCGTAATCATCATCATTTGCGGGGAGAGGCATACGTCTCGAAAGGCACACCTTGCGTGGGCGGCGAGCTGCTGTTTCTAGAGGAGTAGGGGGTGACGCCGGTTTGAAGGGCCAGGCTGTGGCGACGGCAGACGGGCTGCGCAGCCAAACGGTTGCGACAGCGCTGAGGGAGGAGATGGCGCTAACTCTCTCTCTATGTCACAACCCCGCGGAGATGCTTCGGATGCTCAAGCGGGAATTCCTCGAGGGAAGAAGACAATCTTCAGGAAGAACACTACTGAGAAAGAAAACCAGCATCTGAAGCTGACTGCAGAACGATCCTACTGCCGCCAATATACATTTCGCGTAAGTACAACGAAGATAGCAAAAATTTAGGGCTCATACGAAGGCGTATAGATAGTCGTTTTTCCCTCGCTCTGGCTGCGAGTGGAAAGAAAGGAAACGGCTAGTTCTGGTACAGGGTGCCCTCCGCCACGCACCGTACGGTGGCTTGCGGAGAATGTATGTAGACGTAGATGACAAAGCACCCACAGATGTTGAACAGAAGATAGGTATAAGGTACGTAACTGCGAATAAATCTTGAGTAGCAGAAGAAATAGTTCAAAATGATAGGGATACAGCAATGTAGGTCACTTAGCAATGAAATGAACAGGATCTGCAGGGAAGCCAATGTGCAATGGCTGCGGGATAAATCTGAAGAAATCGAAGAAAAATGATCGTCATAAGCACTGACTAAGCGTACAGAAAAAACAGCCTTCGGTGAGATGAAATGTAATGACGGCAACACTAAGAATGCAATGGGAAATACACTGCCAAACGCATGGGAGTGAGCGGGTAGGTGGAAAGATTACATCTAAGTTCTGTACGAGTGGGAGGAATTGTCTGATGACGTAATACAAGAAGAAATTGAAGTCGGCATCGAAGATATGAGGGATGCAGTACTAGAGTCAGAATTTAAAATAACTCTGGATGATTTGAGATCAAATAAAGCAGAAAGGATAGATGACATTCCTTCGGATTTTCTAAAACCACTGTTGGCAGTGACGACCAAGGAACTATGCAAGTTCATGTGTTGAATGTGTGAGACTGGCGAAATACCGTCAGACATCCGCAAAAATGTCATCCACACAATTCCGAAGACTGCAAGTGCGAGAACTATCACTCAGCCAGCTTAACCGCTCATGCTTCCAAGTCGCTGACAAGAGTAATATACAGAAGAACAATGAAACATTGAGAATCCGTTAGATGACAATCATTTTGGCTTTAAGAAAGTTAAAGGCACCAGAGAAAGCAGTCGTGACGCTGCGCTTCATGATGGAAGCACGACTGAAGAAAAATCAGGATACTTATATTGGATTCGTCGACCTAGAAAAAGTAAACAATGTAGATTGATAGCAGACCGAAGGACACCGAAAGTAATTAGAAGCAGGAGAAAAGAGAACAGTGAGAAACTTAACATTAGAATTAGTGATGACGAAGTCCGCCCCCGGTAGCTGAGTGATCAGCGCAACAGAACGTCAATCCTAACGGTCCGGATTCGATTCCCGGCTAGGTCGGCGATTTTCTGCACTCAGGGACTGGGTGTTGTGTTGTCCTAATCATCATCATTTCATCCCCGTCGATGCGCAAGTCGCCGAAGTGGCGTCATATCGAAAGACTTGCACCCGGCGAACGGTCTACCCGACTGGAGGTCCTAGTCATTCGCCATTTCATTTCAGTGTTGACGAAGTAGGGAAAGTTAAGTAATCCAGCTATCAAGGCAGCGAAGTAACCCATGATTGACGGAGAAGGGAAGACACAAAAAGCAGATAGCACAGGCAAAGAGGGCGTTCATGGCCAAAAGAGGTCTGATAATGTCACAGGCCTTAATTTGACGAAGATATTTGTGAGAATATAAGTTTGGAGCACTATGTTGTATGGCAGTGAATCATGGACAATGGGAAAACCAGGTGAGACGAGAATCGAAGTGTTTGACAGGTGGCGCTACAGAAGCAGTTTGAAAATTAGGTAGCTGGTACGGTAAGGAATGGGGAGGTTCTCCGCAGTCGGTAGAGTGAGGAACATACCGAAAACACTGACAAGAAGAAGGGAATAACTTTCATGGTAATATAAAAGAACTGTAGAGTGTAAGAATCCCTCAGGTAAGGGACGCCTTTCCTCGTACTACTACTGTCCGCTTTCAAACCACCGTCTCCACATCTTACTCGATAAAACCAGTACGTAAGGGACCTTCTTCTTCGACATCTTGGTGCAATACAGAGCTTCTTTTCCGAAATCGAAATATTTATAACTTTTGGGAAACGAAAGCAATTCCAACGACTATGTCAGTATGTACTTAGTTCTGCCAAGTATAAATATAGATCCCTCTGTCTGTGCGGTAGCTTCCTTTCATGCTTACTGATTGCGATAGAAACAGTCCATCGCCATGGGAGCAACAAGAAAGGAACGATGTAAAGAGGATGTGAATGTATGCTAATCATTTCTTTTTGATCACTGCATTTGTGCCTACTTTAATTTCTACAACTGCATACCCAAAAGACAATAAGGAAAGAAGAAATGGGTATGTGAATGTTTGAAAAGAAGAACGACATACTCCATATTAATTTACTCTCTAAAATCCGATATCCCTTCCGGCGAAACATTAGTTAATAAAGTGTAGGACAATGTTCAAAACATGACTGAAAGTACGTTCATAAACAGAAGTAAGAATATCTATGATTGACATGCCATCTAAAGTCGACGTACAATTTTAAAATGTTAGAAATAAGGAAAGGAAGTAATACAGAATGCTATGCTTGTAACGTGCGTTGTTCTACATTGTTTAGCTCTGGTATTTACAGGATCACAGAGAAAGCATCCTAGGTTTGGAGGGAAAAGCCGTAATAGTAATGATCTGCACTACAACAGAAACAAGAAGCACAACTTAAGAAAAAATAATGTAATGTGTGTTCCAGCTTACAAACGAGAATGAAGCAGGTAGATTCTGTGACTTAGTATGGACAGAGGTTATATTCGGCAACCGGAATAAATTAATAACTGGCTCCTTTTACCGACCCCGGTCTCAGATGTAACAGTTGCTGAATATTTCAAAGAAAATTCGAGTCTCATCGCAAATAGGTACCCTACTCATACAATTGTATTTGGCAGTGACTTCAATCTAATTTCCGTATGTTGACAAAATTACATTTTCAGATCCTATTGTAGACAGAAAAGAACTTCCGTAATTGTTCTAAATGCTTTTCTTAAAATTGTTTTGAACAATTAGTTCAAGACGCTATGCAAATTGTAAATGGTTTCGAAAACACACTTAACCTGTTAGCCACAAATAATCCTGAGCATCACAACGGATACAGGGATCAGTTAATACACAGTCGTAGGAGGCTCAATTCCGTAACAAAGAAATTCACTAAAACTAAACGCGAAATATATCTATTTGTAAAAGCAACTAAAAATTCGGTTGACGTCTTTCTAAGAGACAGTCTCCAATCCTTCCAAACTATGTAAGTGAAGACCATATGTGACTTCAGTTCAAACAAATAGTACGAACTGTACTCGATAGATTCGTACCAAATAAATTAATAACAGACGGGACTGATCCCCCATGGTACACAAAACACAACACAAAGCTGCTGCAGAGGCACCGAAGAAGGCACGTGTAATTGAGGCGAACGGAAAATCTCCAAGACTGACGAAGTTTTACTGCAGCTCGAAATTTGGTGCGGATTTCAATGCGAGAAGCATTTAATAGTTTCCACGACGAAACTCCCTGTAGAAATGTGGCGGAAAATCCATAGAGATTCTGGTCTTATGTTAAGTAAACCGTCGGAAAGGCTCAGTAAGCACCTTTACTGCGGGTCAGGCGGCGCGTGAGGTGGAGGAGGGGGAGGTAGGGGAGAGAAGGGACCCAACCTTTCGGAGCAGGTAAAATCGTGGCAAATGTCCGGCGAGGCAGATATCCGCGGAGGATGCTAAGTTCACCGGACTTGGATACGATGTGACGTCATTATGACGTATACACGCTACATCGAAAACGATAGAAACCGTATATCGACTATTCGACTTTTGTGAACTTTCGAGAGGTTGTGACAGGGTAGCGCTGTGCTCTGCACCATTCCTTGACATGTGTTTTGCGTTCCTTGCGTTTAAATCGTGTATTGTACTGTGTTTATGTCCGGTGCGTTGTTTTTCGTTTGCTCGTCTCTAATTATGTGTTCAGCATTCGAGAGACTAACGAGAGAAAATCTGAAAGAGTTCAGCATCGATGACGACAGGCAATTGCGTGGTTATTGTGAATCTCAAGCAGAAATTGATGTACTTCTGACCCAGCTGAAGTGCGTCGGTTATTTGTACTCGGAGAGAAGAAGCACTCAGCAGCCAAAATCTTTAGATGCGTCAAGACACTAACCTTTCGTTAAGATTACATTGAGAAATCCACTTCCCCTCGTATTTCATCTCCGGTCGACGATTTTTCTTCAACAATGCCTCATATTTTTCTTTTTAAGTTCGAAATTCAATCATTCTACACACCAGTCATTACTGGACACTGAGGTACCTGTTTCTGCGGTCCGAGTGTAAAATTACTTGGAATTATGGTTGATAAAAAAACTATCTTGGGATGGACATATAAATTACTTAGCTAACAAACTTGCACGAGTTCTCTTTCAGCTATATAAATTAAGAAAAAAAAGGTCAGCAAGAGTATGCTGCTACAATCTAATATGTACTGACAAGACCAATTGTATGAAACCATACTAAAATATTGATAATAAATAAATATTATTTTCGGCGTAAGCGTTCAATACAACAATCACACAATCTAATCTGGTCAGGACACAAGAAGACTTCACATTTTTACGAAACGTGTTGTCCGTGGTGTTTCCAAGGCCACGGTCAGGAATATTTCTATTAATATCCAGCTCTTTTACTTTTATTTTTGCGAAATACATATACGCTGCCACACTGAGCTGTTATCAGAATCGCACGTGTCAAAACAAACCACTAGCTGACGACAGTTTAGAATCTCGAACGTTCGTAAAAGTCGATAGGCGTGTTAATCGACTAAAGCGTGTTACGTCATAATGACGTCACATCATATGCAGGTTGGGTGAACTTAGCATCCTCCGATGTCCGCACACCGGGTGCAAGTGCTTCTCTGAAGAGGTTGGCACAGGAGAGGAATTCGTGACAGGCCGCTTCAGAGCAATTAGAGGAGTGATACTCAAAAAAGAAAACAAGCTGATACTGCGGTCAAATGAAGTTTTCCTGAAAATTTAGCTGTTAGGCAGCTGCACCGGGGTAGCTTTCCCCGCCCGCCGCCAGAGCTCAGCAGCGCTCACGGCCTGCAATCTGCCATCACAACAAGCGGTCCGCATTCAACACACAATTCCCGGGGTGCGAAGAGCTTGTTAAGTGCGTGCAGAGTGCGTGTTCGGTATTTCCACACAAACAGCGATCTTTGCCACGCGCGGCAGGACGCCGCATAAGAAAACAAAAAAAAAAAAAAAAAAAAAACGGTATGGAGCACTCTCCCGTTAAATTTTCGAGGAATTACAAGATAGATACTTTCTAGATCTACAACTACACATGAACTCCGGAAGGCACCATACGGTGCATGGCGGAGGATATCATGTACCACTGATAGGTGTTCGTTCTTTACGCGCGCTATACGAGACTGGAATTATACATAATTGTGAAGGTGGTTCGATGAACCCTCTGCCAGGCACTTAAATGTGATTTGCAGAGTATCCATGTAGATGTAGATGACAATCATTCCCTTTCATATCCAACTCGCAGGTGAACGATTGGTAGCGTTTTTTCATAAGTTAAAAAAAAACACACACAACAGATACACGTGTCTGAGACTTTCGTCAACAATAATAGATTCTCTTTCATTACTTACAACAGTCTGCCAACGCTGGGGTAACTTTTCGATTCCGCGACTATAGAAATCGGATGAATTTGAGGCGAAGAACTAGTCGAACCGTTTACGGAGCACATTTTCATCCGGAAAGGAAGTGTTTTGTAGGCTGCTCGACAGAGACCGAAAAAGATGAAAATTTGGAGGCGCAGGTTGAGGTGAATAACGTGTGTGTGGAATGACTTCCCAATCCAATTCCTGTACGGCCTTTTTTGTCAGTCTAGCAGAATGATGGCGGTCGGTATCGTGGAGTAACGTCACTTCATGCAGTCTTCCTGGTTGTTGTTCTTGGGCTGCATCTGCAGGACTTCTCAGCTGTTGCCAATAAATGTCAACAGTCATGGTTATACCTCGGGGAAGCACTTCGTAGTACACCGCACCGCCTGTCATCTTTCGTGGATGGACGCAGGCTTTTGTATTCGGAGTTTTTGCTTTGTTAGAGTTCATCCATTCCTTTCTTTTCCTTATGTTTGCATAAAGACACCAATTCTCGTCACCAGTAACGATACAGGATAGGAATGGGCAGTATTTTTCACGAGTTACTTGACGACGAGCAATTGAAGATGCACATATGGCCAGCCTCTGATTTTTGTGATTTTGGCTTACAGCATGCACTTCCCATACTCCAGATTTTTGAACATTCTCCATTCCATGCACGATGGTGGAATGATCATCAAACCCCGAAGGTTTTTCTGGAGAGCCACTAATGTCAAAACGAACTTCTTTTAAACGAGAAAACCAAACGGTTCTAGGCGCTACAGTTTGGAACCGCGCGACCGCTACGGTCGCAGGTTCGAATCCTGCCTCGGGCATGAATGTGTGTGATGTCCTTACGTTAGTTAGGTTTAAGTAGTTCTAAGTTCTAGGGGACTGATGACCTCAGATGTAAAGTCACATAGTGCTCAGAGCCATTTGAACCATTTGAGAAAACCATTTTCTTGACGTGCTCTGTCCAACGGCATTATCCCCATGCACGGCAAAAATGTTTCTGGCTTCCTCCACAGTTCTCACCCCTCCATTGAACTCAAACAGAAGAATATGTCGGAAATGTTCCGATCTCTCCACTTGGCAATCCATTTTCTAGCGACCACGGCTCCGCTCACTATCTCCAAATGACAAAATGACAGTAAGTAAACTCAAGTAGCAACAGTGGACTACAAGAAAAAAATGACCACTGGTAAATAAAACCATAGGAAACGATATAACAAGATGCAAAACAAAAACGCTACGAATTTATGCACCGACCTAATAGCTTGGCACTTCATTCTTTTTTCATGTGACGGTGCTATGTTAAGCGACTTTATGATGTTGAAGATGCCTAAGCATATTTGTTCGTCTTCATGAAGTTTTTAGTGGATTAAGCATATGTGAAGGTGGCAAACATTTGTCGAAACAGTAATATGTAAGCAATCATTGACGAAAAAAAAATATATAGAAACATTAGAAACGTCATATACTTCCATTTGTCAATATATCAGTTTTAAAATATTCTTGATAGTAGTTAGCGAAAAGAAGTCTTTTTTTCGTCCAGTGATTCCCATTTCAATTTACTAAACACTTCCGTATTTCTCGTGTGTTGATGGAAGCTACCGATAACAAATCTAGCAGCAGAGCTCTGACTTGCAACTACAAGGCGTATGAGAAAAGCAGAGAGAGAGACTGATTTTTATCTACCAAAGTTTTTATTGTTTTCAAACAACAATATTGTTCCCTTCAAAGCAGTTTCCTTCGGCAGCTATACCCCGGCGGAGTCTTTGTTCCCTGTCTTGGTAGCAGCGTTGAAGGTTTCAGCTGCTTGCGCCTTTAACATGTCGGTCACATTCTTTTGAACGTTCTCTAGAGTCCCAAAATGACGTCCTTTCAAGACATTTTTCAATTTCGGGGAAAGAAAAAAGTCACAAGGACTCAGCTCAGATGAATAGTGGAGCTGTGGAACAGGAAGAATGCCTTTTCAGGTCAAAAATTCAGTGAATGCAGTGGCCGTGTGACATGGGGCGTTGTCATGAAGGAGAATCCACTTGTCTGCAATGTCCGGTCTCACTCGGTTCATTCCCTTTCTCCGAGCCTTTGAAGGATGTCTTTATGCAACACTTCATTCGTAGTTTCTCCTGGAGGAACAGTCGCACAAGAGGTCGCACACGTTGGCCGTTCTCGTGTCTCCCTGTGTTAGATTCTTCTCCATCGTGTTCTCGGTCTTGCAAAAATTATTTGTGCCAGCGAAAAACGTGTGTGCTCTTGATAAGGAATGCGCCCACAGGCCTGTTTAGACTCTTCAAAGATCACATTCGAGGACTCCCGAAGTTTAACAGGAAACTTTATGGCATAACGTTGCTCTAGATTCCGTTGCCCCATTTTCGTACCACACAACAAAAACAAACTTCACCGACGGCGCTCTCAAAAATCCCGTGACGGCAGTATGGAGATGAAACTTGGACTGAGCATCTGGAAGGGATGAACACACCGGTCTACACAAGTAGAACAACACAGCGTTGTCGGATCGTTCACAGTGTTGTCAGTCTTACTACTTTTCTCACACACATCGTGTGTCTCGTTTTAACCTCACCTTGTTGTGATCCCTAACACTCGAGCAGTATTCTACGTCGGGTCGTCGAAGCGTTCTGTTCGTGTTCCCTTTTATACTTTAGCTAAATTTTCCTATAACTTTCTCAATAAACCGAAGTCCACTATTCGATTCCGCTACAACCGACCTTACTTGCTGGTTTTATTATACATCGCTCAGAAACATTACGCCCACATTTAATCGGCGTAATTGTGTCAAGCAGGACACCAATAATACAGTAAAAGAACATTATAGGAC
The DNA here is from genome assembly GCF_023864345.2 of Schistocerca serialis cubense. NCBI lineage: Eukaryota > Metazoa > Arthropoda > Insecta > Orthoptera > Acrididae > Schistocerca > Schistocerca serialis. Next base: position 64,350,338 of record NC_064649.1, on the reverse strand, counting down.
TGTTTTTTTCTGCTCATCTGCATTAATTTACATTTCTTTACATTTAGAGCAATTGTCGTTCACCACAGCAAATACAAGTTCTATTCAAATCAACCAGTATCAATGACGACAGTGTAGTGCTGCCGGCCGGTGCGGCCGTGCGGTTCTAGGCGCTTCAGTCTGGAACTGCGTGACCGCTACGGTCGCAGGTTCGAATCCTGCCTCGGGCATGGATGTGTGTGTGATGTCCTTAGGTTAGTTAGGTTTAATTAGTTCTAAGTTCTAGGCGACTGATGACCTCAGAAGTTAAGTCGCATAGTGCTCAGAGCCACTAGTGTAGTGTTTCACTACAACGCCATCAGTAAACAGTGGCAGACCCGTTCGCCCTATCCATCAGATAACTGGCATCAGAGCAGTCCTGTCACACATCCTTGGGGCATCCCTGAGGAGGCCATTGTCTCTGATGCACCGCCGCCGTGGAGAACAAGGTACCGGCTTTATTCCTGAAGGAGTCCTCGAGCCACTCGCACATCAATGAGCCTTTCTACACCTACGTACATACTCCACAAGCCACCGTACAGTGTTTGGTCGAGGGTGCCCTGCACAAATACTAGTCGTTTCCATTCCTGTTCCACTCACAGATAGGAGTAGGGATAACGACTATGTGAATGCATCCGTATGAGCCCTGATTTCTTGTATATCTTCGTTGGTTGGTTGGTTAGTTTTGGGGAAGGAGACCAGACAGCGTGGTCATCGGTCTCATCGGATAAGGGAAGGATGGAGAAGGAAGTCGGCCGTGCCCTTTCAGAGGAACCATCCCGGCATTTGCCTGGAGTGATTTAGGGAAATCACGGAAAACCTAAATCAGGATGGCCGGACGCGGGATCTAACCGTCGTCCTCCCGAATGAGAGTCCAGTGTCTAACCACTGCGCCGCCTCGCTCGGTTATATCTTCGTGGTCCCTGAAGGAAATATATGTTGGCGACAGTAGGATCGTTCTGCAGTCAGCTTCAAATGCCTGTTCTCTAAATTTTCTCAGTAGTGTTTCCGGAAAACAACGTCTCTTCCCTCCAGGGATTCCCGTTTCAGTTCCCCAAGCATCTCCATAGTACTTACGTGTTGTTCGAACCTGTCTGTCAGTGCGCCTCTGTTTCTATCTTCCTCTCTTCCGACCTGGTACGGGTCCCAAACACTTGATCAGTACTCAACAAGAGATCGAATTAGAGTCCCATATGCGGTCTCCTTTACAAATGAACCACGACTTCCCAAAATTCACCGAAAAAATTGAAGTCAACCATTCGCCTTCCCTACCACAGTCCTCACATACTCTTTCCATGCCATATCGCTTCGCAGTGCTACGTCCAGATATTTAAACGGCGTGACTGTCAAGTAGGAGACTGCTAATGGTGTATGCGAACATTACACGTTTGTCTTTCCTACTCATCCGCATTAACTTACATTATTTAGAGCTAGCTGCTATTCATCACACCAAATAAAAACTTTATGCAAATCATTCTGTATCATCCTACAGTCACTCAACGACGGCACCTTCCCATACACCACAGCATCATCAGCAAACAACCGCAGATTGATGCCCATCCTGTCCGCCAAAACATTGATGTATATTGAGAGCAGTAGTGGTTCTATAATACATTCCTGACGATACCATTGTCGCTGATGAACGTTCGACTTTGAGGACAAGTCTTCAGCCACTAACATATCTGGGAACCTATTCTGTACGCTCGTACCTTCGTTAACAGCCTGCAGCGTGACACCGTGTCAAGCACTTGCCAGAAATCAAGAAATACGCGATCTGCCTGTTCCTCTTCATCCATAGTTCGCAAGCAGTTCGTGTGAGGAAAGGGCAAGCAGGAATCTGTGGTTGTAATGTGTGTCTAGCCCTCCCGGCTAGCCGCGCGTTCTAACGCGCTGCTTCTCGAGCGGGAAGGCGTGCCGCTCTCCGGAACGAATCCGCCCGGTGGATAAGTGTCGATTTCCGGTGTGCTGTCCAGCCTGTGGATGGGTTTGCGGGCGGTTTTCCATCCGCCTCGGCGAATGCCGACTGGTTCCCCTTATTCCGCCTCAGTTACACTATGTCAACGATTGCTGCGCAAACACTGTCTCCACGTACGCGTACACCATCATTACTATACCACGCAAACATTGGGGTTACACTCGTCTGGAATGAGACGTTCCCGAGGGGTCCACTGGGGGCCGAACCGTACAATAATCCTGGGTTCGTTGTGGGGTGGCGGTGGGGTGAGTGGACTGCTGTGGTCTGTTGTTGGTTCAAAATGGCTCGGAGCACTATGGGACTTAACATCTGAGCTCATCAGTCGCCTAGAACTTAGAACTACTTAAACCTAACTAACCTAAGGACATCACACACATCCAAGCCCGAGGCAGGATTCGAACCTGTGACCGTAGCGGTCGCGCGGTTCCAGACTGTAGCGCCTAGAACCGCTCGGCCACACCGGTCGGCGTTATAGTCTTAAAAAATTGGCGAAGTACGTGTAGAACAAGCGGACCTAGGTCTCCGTACAGACTTAATTACGTATATAGATGGTTTATCCACAGCGGGAATTGAGAATCCCACGATTTTTACCTGTTACCGATTTAATACTAGCAAGAAATACACTATGTGATCAAAAGTATCCGGACATCCCTCAAAACATACGTTATTCATATTAGGTGCATTGTGCTGCCACCTACTGCCAGGTACTCCATATCAGCAACCTCAGGAGTCTTTAGACATCATGAGAGAACAGAATGGTGCGCTCCGCAGAACTCACGGATTTCGCCCGTGGTCAAGTGATTGGGTGTCACTTGTATCAGACGTCTGTATGCGAGATTTCCACACTCCTAAACATCCCTAGGTCCACTGTTTCCGAAATGATAGTGAAATGGAAACGTGAAGGGACATGTATAGCCCAAAGGCGTACAGGCCGACCTCGTCTGTTGACTGGCAGCGAGCGCCGACAGTTGAAGAGCGTTGTAATGTGTAATAGGCAGCCATCTATCCAGACCATCACACAGGAATTCCAAAATGCAACAGGATCCACTGCAAGTACTATGGCAGTTAGGCGGGAGGTGAGAAAACGTGGATTTCATGGTCGAGCGGCTGTTCATAAGCGACACATCACGCCGGAAAATGCCAAACGACGCCTCGCTTGGTGTAAGCAGCGTAAACATTGGACGATTGAACAGTGGAAAAACGTTGTGTGGAGTGACGAATCACGGTACACAACGTGGCGATCCGATGGCAGGGTGTGGGTGTGGCAAATGCCCGGTCAACGTCATCTGCTGTCGTGTGAAGGGCCAACAGTAAAATTCGCAGGCACTGCTTTTAATTACACACTCGTAGTTTTAAAGTTGAGGTTTTCCTTCATTAATAAGTATCTCTCTGCCAGAATGAGATTTTCACTCTGCAGCGGAGTGTGCGCTGATGTGAAACTTCCTGTCAGATTAAAACTGTGTGCCGGACCGAAACTCGAACTCGGGCCCTTTGATTTTCGCGGACAAGTGCTCTGGTGGTAGAGCACTTGCCCTGCGAAATGCAAAGGGTCCGAGTTCAAGTCTCGGTCCGGTACACAGTTTTAATCTGCCAGGAAGTTTCAATATCTCTCTGGTGTCAAGAATTCTTTGTAATACATACTATTACTAAAGTCCTTTGCAGCAGGACTAAAAACTGCAGAAAAGCAAATGCTTCATTTTCAGGATTCCGTACCTCAGTCGGTAAAAACGGAACCGTTATAGGATAACTTTGCTGTCCATTATTCTGTCTGTTTGTCCGACTCTTAAAAACCGTTTTTCTCAAGAACGGGAACGTATATGAAGGTGAAATTTATGTCACTTACTGAGGTAGACAGTTCCTTGAGACTGTAAAGTATGGAAGCCTTTGAGTCCCTGAAACCAAAAGACACGGCCATTTAAGTCACATATTTTGATACACGCAAACTCTGTCATCAGAACCTGTGGAGAACTTCCCATTGGCCCAGCATCGTGAATTTTTGGCAAGAAGAAAGGCTTTACAGCACAAGAAGAGGGCAGAATCTGAAATATTTTATTTTTCATTGTATCACATTAAGGATTGTTATCTGATAGTTGGTCAGTACCTCCGTTTGCTAAAAACCCATTTTCTGAGAAACGAATAGAAGTATCAAGTTGAAACTGACGCCACATGCTGAGGATCATAGTCTCTTGCTGGTGCAAAAATGTTAAGCTTCTAAGTCGATGCAATCAAGATATACGGGCATTTATGTCACGTAGTTTGACACTCGCTAACTCGCTCATTAGAAACTGTAACGTAATTCCCATTGACGAGTAGTCATGAAATTTAGCGAGAAGTAGGGTTTCGCAGTAAAATTTAACAAAAAAAATTATTAAATTTTTAATCTATAATTATATCACACGGAAAAAAAATTATTTTGTCATTTGTTTGAAACGTCCCCTTAGAAAAATTAATGAATTAACTGTGCTGATAAACCTCTGCGTTATTTGATTTTCAAACAGCTGAGCAAAACTGAACGTACTCAGACATTCCTCTCTTTACTTACTCTGATCGACACTAAACAAACACACAAAATTTTTAGTGCAACGCAATCTGACTTTCAAAAATCCCTACAAAAGAATGGCCCTGACTAACAATAACCTATACCTTTCACGAATCACTTACCTCACAAAAATCTTCGTTACTCGAACTACTAAAATACAGCGAGCGCCAATACTGCCAGCTAAATAAAAGATTCAAACTACTGAAGTCACTAACTACTGATAGGTATAGTTAGCAAATGAGTTCATGATATCCGGTATTACAAATTTACTTTTTCTGGCGGACACACGTCCAGATCGTCCGCTCTCAAAACTCCGCCATCTCTCTCCCCACATCCACCATTGCTGGCGGCTCACCTCCAACTGCGCAACGCTACGCGCTGTTCACATCCAACTGCCCAACACTACAATAGCGAATATTTCAACAATGAATCCAACCAGCCACAGACTGCACACAGCACAGTCAGTGATTTTCATACAGAGCGCTACGTGGTGTTACCAACATAAAAACCTAAACAGCCTACTTACATGTTATCCGACTTCAAACGAGAATTTAAAACATTCTAGAAAGTCTTGGAATCCACATGACCGATGTCTTGTTAGCGTAAATGTCGATAACAGGCATAAATGGTCGAAATTCTCGATTGTCAGAATGCGAACTGTAATACGTAATTAAGTTTGTACAGAACTCTGACTGCGCGAATCCTATGCACAACTAGCCAATTATTTCCACTCATCTCATCTGACAAGTGTATGGGATGCACATATCTCTGAAGGATGTGTATCGGCGTTGAACTCAGTTTCTTGTTCTGAATTGTAAATCGTCAAGAGATTGCCTACATACCCTAAAACAGGTAAAAAAGTATTAGCATCATTTTTAAAGTTCCCAAATAGTATATAGAATGCCCCAACACAGTCTCTTCTCATATGGGCCGCAGTCGCTACAATGGGTCACATACTGTCGGCGCAAGCTAGCGTGCCATTTATGCGACAGTCGTTTGGTGAAAAATGGGCTTCCGATAGCCGTATACGCGGCACCGATCTCTCGTCAGACAGATAAGTGTGAAGCGACTTGAATTGCTAACAGGGCTATGGGAAGTGGCCAGACACCGTTCGGTTTGTCTCCGTATCATCGCCATTGCAGAGGTCGGCAGCAGTGCCACAGAAAGGTCGTGTGTGTGCCTGTAGACGCCTACGCGAGGTAGTGGCGATTCAATTGGGAAGCACACTGCTCAAAAAAATTAGGGGAACATGACTTCCATCCTCCACTGTACAATAACTGAGGGTGTATGTACCGAAATTATACCTTTATCTTTCACAAATTAAGTATACAGCGGAACACCGTTACGTCCTCGATCGTTTACATAAAAAGAACTGATATGTTTGGCAGATGTGGAAAACAAACTGGAAACCATTGTTCATGTCGGTATCCTGGGTGCTTTTCATTGGACTTCGGGAGCTTCAATAACGTGTAGGCCTTTCGTGAGCTTTTATCACTGACTCACACCAATATGGCATGCTCTGTGTAAGTTTACAGAGGTCACCCGTTCCCATTCTTCAATGAGAGACCACGAGAGTGTTTGGAGTCTCTGTAGTGGAACAGGCCGATCACGAACGCTTCTGTCGAGCGTGGGATTCAGGTCGGGACCCACCGCTGACCATTACATTACTTCAGGGTCCAGGCTTCGCTAGACATATCTGTTGATGCCTGTCACAAAGGACCTGGCACTGAAAAGAATTCAGGGCCACCACCAGAAGCAGCATCCACCACAGGCCCAACAGGATCTGTTCGATGTACTGCCTGGCGGTAGGGCGACCATGGACAATGACAAGATCCGTATGGCTGACAAGACTGCAGCCTCCCTATAGCATCTCAGAAGCTTGGAAACCTGTTGATTTCCTGGACAACATTAGGCAGGTAGCGCACACGAACACTACCGCCGCCTTACGTCAGAGAATATCTGGACTCGCATGTGAATAACACGTTTCGCCAGTGACGAAGTTGCCAACTGACACGGGAACAACAGGTCCAAGGGAGCTAGCAAGGCGTTGTATCAAATGGGGTACTCGAACAGAACATCTGGATCATAAGGCCATCTCTCGTAACCTGTTCAGTACAGTCTGATTCTACAGAGTGAATCACTAACTACTGCCACCAAGAATAACTCCGAAAGTATGATAGGAGTTGAAAAGTTTGTGGGACAAAAGTTCCATGGAACAACGGGGGCCATAATATGGCGTTGGCTTTTGTTGCTAGGTGGGTGGCTTCAGAGATATGAAGGTAAACTTTTTTTTTAATGGGACTTATTTTCTCATAGCACGTGTCGAGACGAATCCAATGATGTATAACAGTAAGATCTTTGAAGGTCAACGAAGCTCACAAAGGTGGCATGAACGTCCATTTACGGAAGGTGTTCGAAGTGATGACCATTAGTATCAATGCAGTGCTGCAATCTTATCATCGTGGATTGAGTGACATTCCTTATCATTGCGGTACTTATCGAAGCACATGCTCTGACAATTCTCTCTCGCATGTCGTCAGGTGTAGTTGGAACGTCTTTACATCCGCACAAGAAAAAATTCGGAGGCGAGAAGTCCGGCGAACGACCCGGCCACGACACATCTCCTCCGCGTCCAATCCAACGATTTGGGAATTGTCTCTGCAACTCATTTCTATCCGTCAGCGAAAAATGTGCCGGACACCCATCGTGTTGATAATTCATTCTATTCTTTGTTCCTAAAGGTATTTCTTCCAATAACAGACCCAATGTTTCTTGCAGGAATGTGCTGTACTTCCTACCATTAAGCCTTCCTTCGATGAAATAGGGGCCTATAATTCTATCCTCCAGAATCCGACACCATTAATTCACCGACCACGCTTTTTGGTGTACAACTTGCCGCAGCTAGCATGGGTTTTCAGTTCCCCAATAATGCATGTCATACAAACTAACATTTCCATGGTTCATAAATGTAGCCTAGTCAGTAAAGAAAATCAAATTAATAAATGTGTAATCTCTCTGCATCAGAAGTTGAGCCCATCGGCAGAATTCAATGCGACGCATTCAATCCATACCAGTTAGCTCTTGGTGGAGACTGATATGGTAAGGAAGACATTTATGGCGATGCAGAACACGAACAACACTACTCTGGCTTATGCCAGATTCCCTACCGATTTGACGCGAACCAACACAAGGATCTCGAACCACAGTGGGAAGAGTACCAATTTTCGTTTTCTCGTTAGTAACTTTTTTTTACAGGACATGTTTCCAATGTGTTAAAGATCCAGTTGTTCTCAATTTATCATACACATATTTAACTGTACGACGTGTAGGGTGAGTACGATGAAGATATCGTTCAGCGTATGAGTCTGTAGCTTTCACTGAATTTCGTTGGCGTCCTCCGTAAATGAGAAGCATATCGACTTGTTCTTCGAAACAATACATCATTCACATTCGCTTGATTCGACGATACTAGTCTTACCGTTCCTGTTACTGTTGTATTGCGAAACCGTCGAATGGTGTTTACATGTCAATGGCACGTTAGATTGATACGACGTATTCGGCGAATATTTACTATTTGCACGATATACAAATGAGAATTGTCAGAGCATGTGCTTCGATAAGTACTTATGTGATAAGGAATACCACTCAGTCCATGATAAGAAGATTGCAGCACTGCATTCATACCAATGGTCGTCACTTCGAACACCTTCTGTAAATGGACGCTCATGCCACCTTTCTGACCTTCGTTGATCTTCATAGACCTTACTGTGATACATCATAGGATTCGTCTCGATAGCCACTATCAGAAAGTAAGTACCCAACTATAGTATCCCATTAAAAAAAAGTTTACCTTCATATCTCTGGCGCGACCCAACCTAACAACGAAAAAACAACGTCATATTATGGGCCCCGTTGTCCCATCCAACATTTGTCTCACAAATTTTTTCAGCTACCATCATACTTTCGGAGTTATTCTAGGTGGCAATAGTTAGTAACTCACTCTGTATACAGCGACACAAGTGGCTCTTCTGAGATCGTCTTGCAGTGTTCTGGCGGTGTCCATAAGACGTCACAACGTAGAGGTGCCCGAATATCGGTCTTCGCCTGGGGTTGTAAAGCGTCCGCTACCTTGTCCAACACCCTTTGTGTTCTGACCTGTCTCCATGTAATGCGGCCACAACCTACGGACGACACATGGAGAGGCATTGTCATGTCCGGAAGTCCATCCTTTCTGGATCAAACAGACCACCCTTGCAACTTTCACAGCATTCAGATGTCGCAATATATGTGCATGATTGAAAACAATGGCCACAAATAACAACTCTCATCTGTGCACACTACTGGAAAACATTGGGACACCGCTACCCACTTGCTTCTGAAATGTCGCCTGACACTGTAACACATGACACAGCCAGTAGATGGCGAAAGATTTTAGTTGTTGCCCACATTGAAAGCGGACATCTCAAGCCATTAAAATAAGAGCGCAGGTACAGCCTGTATCAAAGTAAATTTAACATACAGGACACTGATAAACGTGTTCCCGTGATTCTTTTGGACAATGTATATTGATATAAGAAAGTATTCACGTCTTGCAACTTCATGTGTTACCATTAACGCCAGTGAGGTGATGATTGTTTATCAGCACGTAGCAGAAAAAAATTTGATTAGGGAAGAGATCCCTCTCAACTGCCGCATTTGCGAGTTGAGCTATACTCTCAACTTGCTTCGCAAACAAAACAGTATTATTTGTTATAGCTGCAAGAGCACTAGAACGCAGTAACGAATAACGAATACTTTTCGAAACGGGTACGTATCTCGCCAATACCAAACACATAAAATACAAAATTTGCTCGTTATTTGTACAGCCCTACTGACGGCAGATCTTGTTGCTACTACCAACAGTCCCAAGCCGTCTTTGTGTAGCCTAGTCTATCCTGAGCGATCTTCCTCATCCTTAAATAACTACTGCAAGCCAACACCCAGTTGGTCTACCTAAATAATTTTTACTTCCGCACTTGTCTCCGTCCATTGGTGGTCTCAGTATGTGTCCTACCAGCCTATCCCTTCATTTAGTGAAGTCTACAAAATTTCTCTCTAGCCCGACATTTCAAAATATTCTATTCTCATCTATTTTATCGGCCACATTTCGATTCCATTTTTCGTCTCATTCCAGGCAGATAAATTCAGAAACAACTTGCTAAAGTTCTTTTATAGACGAGGTTAATACAGTTGCCCTTCTCGAGAATGCTTCCTTCGCTATTGACAGTCGATGTTTTGTATCATCTTCACTTCGGCCATCGACGGTTATTTTTCTGCCCAGTCAGTCAGTCTCGTCTACTTACTTTTAGTATCTCATTTCACAAACCAGCGCCCTTGCCATTCTAGAAACCGAAGTATAAAGTCTCATTTTCCTGAGTGAAATCATTATTCCAGGAACGTAATAAGACCCTTAGGATCTCTGAACGACACCGTTCGCTTCCTCTACAGGACTGAAATAAGTAATAAATAAGCTAATTACCAAATGAAATTAAAGGTTTGCCGTTACCGGTCGCAGTATCTTTTATTCAGTTAATAAGGTAAGCTACTGTAGTACAATCGTCAAACTTTCATGGAGGTCTCTGAGCCAGTGGTCATATTTTGCTGACACTGGACTCGCATTCGGAAGGACGACGGTTCAATCCCGCGTCCGGCCATCCTGATTTAGGTTTTCCGTGATTTCCCTAAATCACTCCAGGCAAATGCCGGGATGGTTCCTCTGAAAGGGCACGGCCGACTTCCTTCCCCATCCTTCCCTAATCCGATGAGACCGATGACCACGCTGTCTGGTCTCCTTCCCCAAACCAACCAACCAACCAACCATATTTTGCTTTGCTTGTCGTATTTACATCACATAAACATTCAATGCACTAAAGTTAGCAATGATAGTGTATTACAATCCAATAAATAAGTGCAAAGAACATGAAGACACACTATTGGAAAAGAAATTCAACACCTTCAAGGACTGTGTTCAGTGGCTCTAGGTTATAATACCCTCATTCTGGCGGTTCTACTGTTAGTGATTAATTTGTCACAGTATTCGGCGATCATTCTGTGCGCCCTCTGCCTCGACACTGCAGGCAGTAACTGTGATGGGTTTAGAGATAAACAATGTTTGCAACATTCGTACTAGGCTACAACCACGCCCTACTGTAGAGTACGAAATCTTGATGAACAGGTTCAGCCATTTGGACGTGACCGCATTGTGCGCCTGCGAGAAGATGGAGGGACATAGCGACACATTGTTGCATATGTTGGCTACACTGCATCGGTGTTATGCCGCTGCTTGCACAGTAGTCTGTGGAACATTCCAACACATTTATATCTGGCTCAGGACGTCCGCTTAGTACAGAAGCACATCAAGATCGACGCACTGTTCGAACAGAGGTGGCCGATCGAACATCATGCAGGGAAGACATCTGGGCACATTTTGCACCTGCTGTGTTATCAGGTAACCGTCTGCTAGCAACAGGACTAAGAACACGTGTACCTCTGGCCAAGCTACCACTGACACCACACCACCAACATGGCTATTACGAAAGATATGACTAGAGAGTGGAATTGTGTTCTTTTATCTTCAGTGATGACAGTAGGTTCTGGCTGTATGCGTAGACCTGCTGAGCGGCCTGTTTCGGAGTGCATTCGTCCACGGGAAACAGATGCTACCCGAGGCTTCATGGGGGGGGGGGGGGGGGGGGAGGGGGGGTCCTTCGATTACAACCGTCGATCTCATTTGGTTTTTGTGCAGGCTAAAGTTACCAGTGCCCTCTGTATTCTACATGCTGTTACCCCCTGGCTACTGTCATTTCTTCGAAAAGAAGGTGAAGAGTCTTTTGAACAGGACAGTGCACGTTAACATATGGGTGGTACAATGCAAGGTGCTCTTCACAGTGTACAACAAGATCACCAGATCTCTCTCCAGATGAGCACGTATGGGGGACAGTGAAACGATTAGTTAGTCGTTATCCAAATCCTGCAAGTATCATTCCCGAATTCCAACAGAAGTGCAAGTTTCCAGGGAGAATGTACCGCAGGAAGTCATTCGGCACCTTTACGATTGTTTGCCTGCAGAAGTACATGTCTGCGTTGATCCAGAGGGGGTAGGGATTGCACTGTGTATTGATGCGAATGTTTGGACACCCTTTACTGCTACGTTTGTTTCACTGGTTTGGTGTCATATGCTCCAACAACGATGAAACTACTGTCACATCACTTAATAACAAAGCCACCTTTCCTTTAAGGGTATTGAATTTTTTATCTGTAATGTGCAATGTTGTCAACAGTTATTAATTTACATAACATTTTCAACTATTCTTGTTATTGTATAAAATTGTGTGTGTGTGTGTGTGTGTGTGTGTGTGTGTGTGTGTGTAAGGAAGGGGGGGGGGCGGAGAGGGGAGAGAGAGAGAGAGAGAGAGAGAGAGAGAGAGAGAGAGAGAGAGAGAGAGAGAAACTAGAGTTTTGATTATGACAGAGCTGTGTGTTACCAATTTTTTTTTTTTCTATATGGTTATGCCTAGTTTTACAAATTTGACACACACACACACACACACACACACACACACTACACACACACACACGGATCATCGTGCTGGGTAATTTGTACTTTAGTTCATAATGGCCGCCTAGAGGCCAAACTAATAGCGCACTGTATGCATCGACACACAACCCTTCCAGTAGCCATCAAGAGAGTGCGTCAATCTGTCGCACTCTGTCTTCTTAAGGTAGCCGGCCGCGGAGGTCGTGCTGTTCTAGGCTCCAGTCCAGAGCCGCGCTGCTGCTACGGTCGCAGGTTCGAATCCTGCCTCGGGCATGGGTGTGTGTGATGTCCTTAGGTTAGTTAGGTTTAAGTAGTTCTAAGTTCTAGGGGACTGATGACCACAGCAGTTGAGTCCCATTATGCTCAGAGCCATTTGAACCATTTTTCTCAAAGTAGCGGTCGCCAGCAACAAATAAGGATGTGTTAGATAACGATCAGTTTGGCAATAGGAAAGGTAAAGGCACCGAGATGCTCTGAGTAAACTCTTCAGTGCGTTGTGTGTCACAATAGCAAGTTAATGACAGAATGACGTCACGGTGGTGTACGCTTTTCAAGAGGTAGCTTCGTGTGCTGGCGACCATTCATGCTAGAGAGATCACAGGGGCTATTTGGCGTAAGGGGTGACTTGGCATACAGCTCTTCTCTTTCAATCCTGAGTGCTACTATCCTTACAATTGAATATTTTTGTGCTGTCGTAAGCTGGTGCCAGAGCACCATGCGGTATTGTGGCGAGAATATCGACAGAGGACAAAAACAAACTCGTAGGAAACGCGCCGCCAACGCCCTCTTGGCCGCCAGTATTTGAGATCACCGCTGCGGACGAGGGGGGCGAGTCTGTCGCACCGAGTAAGTTCCAGTGTCATCAGTTTCAGCACAGCGGGAATCGCAGTAGTTGTCAGCTCTGCCACTAACTCAGAGAGAGGTAGCACATAGCAACCATAAAATTGTATGTAGCGGACTTTGTACTACAATAGCAGTGAGGCTAAAGAGCTTGTACCACAATGGCCATCTCGAATTAAGTCAACTTTCCATTCTCACGAATAAAGAACCCAGTTAACAGCTGGTGTTATAGGAAGAGGATACTGGACACCAAACAACATCCTCTCCTTACCCCGATGGTACAGCTCAACAGAGACAACGAGACGACATACAAATTTTAAATCTCAATAAAACGCTTAGTACACACTTTTAGACAAAAATGGTGAAATGATCGTGTCGGATTGTTAGCCGGGAGGACCTGTCTGGGGAAGTTCGACTGCCGCGTGTAAGTCTTATTTCAGGTGACGCCACAGTGGGCAGCTTGCTCGCCGGTGTTGATGAGGACAACACAACACCATGTCCACGAGAGGAGGAAATCTCCAACCCGGCCGGGAGTCGAATCGGGGCCTGCTGCACTGGAAGGAACCACGTAAAAAATGATGCAGCACTAAGGAATTATTCGAATGGCACTTAAATCAGTAGATATGATGTATATATCCAAACAAACAAGAATCACAATTCCCGAAAAAAAAAATGGATGAATTATTCAAGAGGAATAGCTCCCAAATTGGGAAAATCGATAATGCGTTGGTCCATTTCTGACCAATATTTAAATAGTTATTCCGCTTGGCATTGAGTGATAGAGCTGTTTGGTGTCATCTTGACGGATATAGCACCAGCTTCTGTCCAACTGGGCCGGCCGCGGTGGCCGTGCGGTCGCAGGTTCGAATCCTGCCACGGGCATGGCTGTGTGTGATGTCCTTAGGTTATTTAGATGTAGGTAGTTCTAAGTTCTAGGGGACTGATGACCTCAGATGTTAAGTCCCATAGTGCTCAGAGCCATTTGAACCATGAAGTACTTTTGGTGGAGACGGTCTTGAGTCGACTGAGACGAAGACAGTGGCGGAACGCTGCTAGAGTCGAGTGGAGACGGACACTTTTAGAGTGGTGTGCTCAAGGAAGCGATGGACTTTATGCCCAATTTTGGAACAATGCGGGCCTGCCTGTGGTAACGTGTGGTATTTGTTCGTTTAGGTGATAGACTATGGGCAGTGAACGGCCACTGCCATACTCTGGAGGTCGGAATGTCTTCCAGGTTAACAGCTTTAAATTTCCGCTCGCATTACGGGACTAAGAACAGAACCTGAGTTTCTAGTCATTATCTTATATGTGCCAATCTGAAAATCGTGATGTTGAACTGTGGACTATTTTGAGATGTTGAATATTTTGTGAACTTTGATCTCAAAACAGACTCAGTTTTCGCGAGTCCTGAATCAATATTTAGCGAATCCTAGCATTCTCGTAACTCTAGCAACGCAACTTTTACTGCATTTGATCAAGTTGTCCTTCTGTATGCTAGACAACTGGTCATGGTAGGACCACTTTTCCCTTCATTTGAGATTGTTTCTTGAAAAAACAATATTCAACAGGATTCTCTCATGTGGTCTACACTGAAGCGACAAAAGTCATGGTATAACTCCTACCATAGTATCGTGTGGCACCTCCTTTTGACCGGCGTAATTGACAGCTCCACGTGGCATGGACTCAAGAAGTCATTGGAGGTCCACTGCAGAAATACGGAGCCGTGTTTCGTCTACAGCCGTCCGCAACTGCGAAAGTGCAACCGTGTAGAGTGTTTGCACGAACTGACCTCTCGATTACGATCCATAAATGTTGGATGGGATTCATATCATGCAATCTGTGTGACGAAATCACTGACTCGAATTGTCTAAAGTGTTCTTCAAACCAATAGCGAACAATTGTGGCCCGGTGACATGGTGCACTGTCATCCATAAATACTCCACCTTTTTTTTTTTTTTTTTTTTGGAAGCATGAAGTCCATCAATGGTTGTAAATGGTCTCCAAGTAGTCGGAGATAACCGTTTACAGCCAATGAACGGTTCAGTTGGACCAGAGGGCACAGACCATTCTGTGGAAGCACAGCCCAAACCATTAGGGAGCCACCACCAGCTTGAACGGTGCTTCTTAACAACTTCTGTCTACGTCTTTGTGGGGTCTGCGGCACACCGGAACACTACCATCAGTTCTTATACCCAGAGAAATCGCGCTCAATCCGACCAGGCTACGGTTTTCCAGTCGCACAGTCGTATAGGGTCGAACCGGTATGGTCACGAGCCCAGGGAGAGGCGCCGCAGGCGATGTCGTGCTGTTTGTTACCAAAGGCACTCGCGTCGATTATCTACAGCCACAGCCCATTAACGCCAAATATCACCGCACTGTCCTAACGAATACGTTCGTCGTACATCTCACATTGATTTCACCGGTTATTTCACGCAGTGTTGCTTGTGTATTAGCACCGACCACGCAAAAAACTCCGCTGCTCTCGGTCGTTAAGTGAAGGCCGTCAGCCAATGTGCTGTGCACAGTGAGAGGTAATGACTGAAAGTTTGCATTTTCGGGACTCTTTTTTTAAACTGTGGATCTAGAATACTGATATCTCTATGTCCGAAATGGAATGTCCCATGCATCTAGCTCGAGCCATCATTCCGCGTTCTTAATTCAGTCGTTTGGCCACAATCAAGTCGGAAACGTTCTCACACGAATTACCTAAGTACAAATGACAGCTCCACCACTGAGCTTCCCTGCTGTAACTGGTATAGGAGACACTACCGCCATGTGTGCAAGTGCATATCACTATGCAACGAATTTATTGTCAGTTCAGTGTATTTTATTACAGACGTTAGAATAGAAACCTTGTTATTAATTATTCATGTATCTGGTATTTATTACTTCTGTAAATTTTATTCATTCGAAGTCGGAAGCCTTGAGTGAGCCAGTCCTGACAAGCCTCTATCATCTGGTGAACAAGATGCACGAGACAGGCGAAATACCCTCAGACTTCAAGAAGAATATAATAATTCCAGTCCCAAAGAAAACAGGTGTTGACAGTTGTGAAAATTACCGAATTATCAGTTTAGTAAGTCACGGCTGCAAAATATTAACAAGAATTGTTTAGAGACGAATGGAAAAACTGGTAGAAGCCGACCTCGGGGAAGATCAGTTTGGATTCCGTAGAAATGTTGGAACACGTGAGGCAACACTGACACCACGACTTATCTTAGAAAATAGATTAAGGGAAGACAAACCTACCTTTCTAGCATTTTTAGACTTAGAGAAAGCTTTTGACAATGATGACCCGAATACTCTCTTTCAAATTCGGAAGGTGGCAGGCGTAAAATACAGGGAGCTAAAGGCTATTTACAATTTGTACGGAAACCAGATGGCAGTTATAAGAGTCGAGGGGCATGAAAGTGAAGCAGTGGTTGGGAAGGGAGTGAGACAGGGTTTTAGCCTCTCCCCGATGTTATTCAATCCGTATACTGATCAAGCAGTGAAGGGAAAAAAAGAAAAATTCGGAGTAGGAAGTAAAATATATGGAGAAGAAATAAAAAATCTGAGGTTCACCTATGATATTGTAATTCTGTCAGAGACAGCAAAGTACTTGGAAGAGCAGCTGAACGGAATGTACAGTGTCTCGAAAGGAGGGTAGAAGACGAAAATCAACAAAAGCAAAACGAGAGTAATGGAATGTAGTCGAATTAAATCGGGTGATGCTGCGGGAATTAGATTTGGAAATGAGAGGCTTAAAGTAGTTAATGAGTTTTGCTATTTGGGGAGCAAAATAACTGATGATGGTCGAAGTAGGGGTGATATAAAATGTAGCCTAGCAATGACAAGAAAAGCGTTCTGAAGAAGAGAAATTTGTTAACATCGAGTACAGATTTAAGTGTCAGGAAGTCGTTTCTGAAAGTATTTGTATGGAGTGTAGTCATGTATGGAAGCGAAACGTGGACGATAAATAGCTTAGACAAGAAGACAATAGAAGCTTGCGAAGTGTGGTGCTACAGAAGAATGCTGAAGATTAGATGGATAGATCATATAACTAACGAGGAGGTATTGAATAGATTTGGGGAGAAATTTGTGGCACAACTTGACTTGAAGGGATCGGTTGGTAGGACATATTCTGAGGCATCAAGGGATCACCAGTTTAGTATTGGAGGGCAGCGTGGAGGGTAAAAATCGTAGAGGGCGACCAAGAGATGCAGGTTGCAGTAGGTACTGGGAGATGAAGAAGCTTGCACAGGATAGAGTAGCAAGGAGAGCTGCATCAGACCAGTCTCCGGACTGAAGACCACAACTACAATAAAATATTCATTCGCGTTTCCAGCCTATGCACAGGCTGTTTGATTCCATAATCGCAGATAGAAGTTATTATTTGTAGCGAGTTATCTACTTGAGATGAAAGCAGATGTATACGGCTCGACCCTAGCATCTTATCGAGCTATTGTTTTTAAACAGAAAAACGCATACCCTAATTGCCTAAGGAGCGAGCAACACCAGCTAAAGCCCCAATTTGTGGGCCCTTATGAGATGCTAGTTACAGAACTCAGCTGCTCAGCAGAATAATCATTAGACATTGTCGCACTCTGTAACAAACAGGCAAAACATGTAGATCTAGCTAGCGGTTCTCGGCTGACGGCCCCGGTTACAGCGATCAAGGATGACACTTTAGTAATAATTATAGTACAAAGTAATATTGGCAGTTTACAGTTACATTTTCAGCAAGTACACCAAGTCCTTTGATCCATACATGTATTTTCTGTTCATTACTAACTTTCCTACAGGAGCGGGTATACAAAGTAAAAGGCATATTACTATGCACAAAACTAGGTGTACTTTGTGTCTTCGGGTAAATTCCAGAATGCCAGGTCTTTTAGGCCATGACATCCCGGCCGGCGAAAGATTCAAGTCCAGGAAGGGAGGCGTTTTCACAGCGGACAATAGCGAGTATAAACCACCCATTGCCATCAGCTCCAGTTGCGACATCAGGAGAGAAATTAACTCGACAACCACGAAAGAATATAGGTTCATTCAGAATAACAGATTGTGGAGTACCATTTGTGCCAAGTTTATTCTCGAGTCTAATAATGCGTTTGTAGACTGGCATGCGGCGGTGGCGTTGACGATACACACTTCGATTAGGCATAGTGCTTCAATGCTGTTGCCGATGGATGTCGCAACCTGGCGTTGTGGAATCGACCTAGTTTTTTTGTATAGTAATATGCCTTTTACTTTGTATACCAGCTCCTGTAGAAAAGTTATTAATTGCGAGAAAGGTGAAGTGAGACGACACGGGAGAGGTTTCCGGGGGCGGCCCCTGCCGCCGCCCCACGCCTGGCAGGGCGGCGACCGCCGCCCGGCGCCGGGTCCATTTGCGGGCCCCGGTGACGTATTGGCGCGCCGTGCTGCGCCAGCGCCGCCAGATAAGGACTGAGGACGCGCCGAGGAGCCGCGAGTTACGCCGATGGCCGCCTTATCGTTATGGACGGCGCGGGGCGGGCCGCTTCGATTCGTCGCGCGGCGCCCTCCCCCCGCCTCCGTCTCCGGCGCCGCCCCCGCCGCCACCAGACGCTGCGGCGCCGCCCGTGCTCCACCCTTCCTCCGACGCACGCTACTGTCCCAGGTCTCCACAAGCCCTCACAGCGTCTCCGATCGAAGATCGGTGAGAACGAGCCGTTTCGATAGTCAAGTCATAAAAGCCACGTAACATTATTAATGGTGTTGATCTGTTACTCCTCAGTTGCTATTAATAGGGAAGTACAGAAACTAATACATTACGTGCAGAGGTGACATATACACATGCAGACCACACAACACAAAAGAAAAGGACCTGGTACACAATGTCATACGCACGAATTCACACACAAAGCTGCAAAACCCTCTGAAACTGTGGCCGTCCAACTTATGACGTCCCTTCCCGCTTTCTTCACTCGTCGGGAGGAGACGCGACTCGTAACGATGTTCGTCCCCGTCGGTATGACGTGGAACAGCACCTGTTACTCTCGTAAGAACACAAACTCCTCGCGTGGCTTAGCAATATTCTGTTATCTGTCCGCAACAGTCTTCTCAGCTTGTGCGAACTGGTAAACTGCAATCGTTTATTTTTATGTCCGGTTAATTGCGTGATGGAATATAATCTTGATTCTTAATTTCATCATTACGGTCATTTTTCGCATCATACATAGCAATCAGTAAAGGAAACAAAAGAAAAATTCGGAGTAGGTATTAAAGTCCATGGAGAAGAAATAAAAATGTTGAGGTTCGCCGATGACGTTGTAATTCTGTCAAAGACAGCAAAGGACTTGCAAGAGCAGTTGAACGGAATGGACAGTGTCTTGAAAGGAGGATATAAGATGAACATCAACAAAAGCAAAACGAGGATAATGGAATGTAGTCGAATTAAGTCGGGTGATGGTGAGGGAATTAAATTAGGGAATGAAACGCTTCAAGTAGTAAATGAGTTGTGCTATTTGGGGAGCAAAATAACTGATGATGGTCGAAGTAGAGAGGATATAAAATGTAGACTGGCAATGGCAAGGAAAGCGTTTCTGAAGAAGAGACATTTGTTAACATCGAGTATAGATTCAAGTGTCAGGAAGTCGTTTCTGAAAGTATTTGTATGGAGTGTAGCCATGTATGGAAGTGAAACATGGACGATAAATAGTTTGGACAGGAAGAGAACAGAAGCTTTCGAAATGTGGTGCTACAGAAGAATGCTGAAGATTAGATGGGTAGATCGCATAACTAATGAGGAGGTATTGAATTGAATTGGGGGGACGAGAAATTTGTGACACAATTTGACTAGAAGAAGGGATCGGTTGGTAGGACATGTTCTGAGGCATCAAGGGATCACCAATTTAGTATTGGAGGGCAGCGTGGAGGGTAAAAATCGTAGAGAGAGATCAAGAGATGAATACACTAAGCAGATTCAGAAGGATGTAGGTTGCAGTGGGTACTGGGAGATGAAGAAGCTTGCACAGGATAGA
Source organism: Schistocerca serialis cubense (assembly GCF_023864345.2). Taxonomy (NCBI): domain Eukaryota; kingdom Metazoa; phylum Arthropoda; class Insecta; order Orthoptera; family Acrididae; genus Schistocerca; species Schistocerca serialis. Next base: position 64,330,404 of record NC_064649.1, on the reverse strand, counting down.
GTAGTATGGACAGCTGCATCAAACCAGTCTCAGGACTGAAGACAACAACAACAACAGCAGCAACAAGTTCCGTGATGAAATTAAATCTTGTTTCTTGATTTCATCCTTACGGTCGTTTTTCACATCATTACATAGCGAGGATAACAGTTCGCTGTCTACTATTCCGTTGCTACGCCGTTGCTACGTCAAGTTACTAACAACGGGCCGACGTAATTCCAGAAATAATTTAAATTTGAGTAAATGTTTTTTAATACGCCGTAAAATTGCTTTAAACGAATCACTTTTCACTGTCCGTTATTCATGTACTCACTTAGTCACTTAAAACGTTTGAAGACTCAATCAACTTGCATTAATACACATTGTATTGTCCGTTTAACGTGTTAGGTGATACGTAAGATTTATCTTTCGACTCAGATTTTATAGTTCTTCCTTTAATTAATTGATTGTCCCTGTAACACACGCCCACAGATATATGATTCAAGATGAACTTCAGTTCAGTAGTCGTGACGCTGACGACAACTTTTGACTAGAGTCTTCGTCTTATTGTGTCCTACTCAGGACTACGAATTGTTTTTCTGTCGTTGATCCATTGCTCTCAAGGTTGGTAACTGTTCATTAGTACGAAGGCTAAGTCCGATAAACCAATATCACTCAATCGAAGTCTAACACTCGTCTTACTATACCGTCGCGTTGAGAACGGTCGCGTTGAGAACGGTAAAGATTAACTTTCATCAGTCGAATGACTGAGCAATACTTCAGTCTCCACTTCATGAATTACCATACTTCAAAACTGAAACAATCTAGCATAGTTTGCGACCAGACAGCTATCACAGAAGTACTCTAGAGCGACTCAAGAGCAACCAACTAACTGAACATTTCCATACCCAAGTTCCATTGTAGTCGCATTGAATTTCCTTTTCGATGCGCCTACAGCTCTCTTCCATGGTAAATGTTATCTTTGACTGAATTACTTCCTTGTAATTAAACTTCGTTCATACGATTTTGAATCTATTCTATAGATGTTTGAAAATGAATCCATGATAATCCATTCCTTTTATCTCCCCTCTTTCTACGCTATTCTCAGTATTTGAATGATACAGGTGTTAATCAAAATATTACCAGTGTAGATTTTATCGTCAATAGTTGCAGTCACTATCAGGATGACTCACTTCCCTACTTTAAGTTTCCACAAAGTTTTAAGTGGTTCAAATGCCTCTGAGCACTATGGGACTTAACATCTGAGGTCATCAGTCCCCTAGAACTTAGAACTACTTAAACCTAACTAACCTAAGGACATCACACACATCTATGCCCGAGGTAGGATTCGAACCTGCGACCGTAGCAGTCGCGAGGTTCCAGACTGAAGCGCCTAGAACCGCTCGGCCACACCGGCCGGTTCCACAAAGTTTGTTAATTGGGGTTTTCTGTCCTTGAGGCGTTACGAACTCCGATGCAAATATTCGTGCGGTGAGCAACTCTCAGTCGTATTTCATAAGAACACTAGGTGACTCATTGCCTAGGTATGTATTTATTACAGTTCTGTTCGTGCTTCTCCTCCTTCCGCCTCTCTCTGTCTGTCTCCTCCATCCCCTATTCTTCCTCCATGTTATCACCCAGACCACAAAATGAGGTTGCTGGTTCGTACTATAGAACCCAGTACGTTGTCCTCGTTGGTGAGTGTTCATCGGAGGTGAGGGTATCATCTGGAGTGCCCCAGCGAAGTGTGGTAGGTCCGCTGTTGTTTTCTATCTACATAAATGATCTTTTGGATAGGGTGGATAGCAATGTGCGGCTGTTTGCTGATGATGCTGTGGTGTACGGGAGGGTGTCGTCGTTGAGTGACTGTAGGAGGATACAAGATGACTTGGACAGGATTTGTGATTGATGTAAAGAATGGCAGCTAACTCTAAATATAGATAAATGTAAATTAATGCAGATGAATAGGAAAAAGAATCCAGTAATGTTTGAATACTCCATTAGTAGCGTAGCGCTTGACACAGTCACGTCGATTAAATATTTGCGCGTAACATTGCAGAGCGATATGAAGTGGGACAAGCATTTAATGGCAGTTGTGCGGAAGGCGGATAGTCGTCTTCGGTTCATTGGCAGAATTTTGGGAAGATGTGGTTCATCTGTAAAGGAGACCGCTTATAAAACGCTAATACGACCTATTCTTGAGTACTGCTCGAGCGTTTGGGATCGCTATCAGGTCGGATTGAGGGAGGACATAGAAGCAATTCAGAGGCGGGTTGCTAGATTTGTTACTGGTAGGTTTGATCATCACGCGAATGTTACGGAATTGCTTCAGGAACTCGGGTGGGAGCCTCTAGAGGAAAGGAGGCGTTCTTTTCGTGAGTCGCTACTGAGGAAATTTACAGAACCAGCATTTGAGGCTGACTGCAGTACAATTTTACTGCCGCCAACTTACATTTCGCGAAAAGACCACAAAGATAAGATGAGAGAGATTAGGGCTCGTACAGAGGCATATAGGCAGCCATTTTTTCCCTCGTTCTGTTTGGGAGTGGAACAGGGAGAGCCAGCCGCGGTGGTCTAGCGGTTCTAGGCGCTCAGTCCGGAACCGCGCGACTGCTACGGTCGCAGGTTCGAATCCTGCCTCGGGCATGGATGTGTGTGATGTCCTTCGGTTAGTTAGGTTTAAGGAGTTCTAAGTTCTAGGGGACTGATGACCACAGATGTTAAGTCCCATAGTGCTCAGAGTCATTTGAACCTTTTTTTTTTTTTTTTTTTTTTTTTACAGGGAGAGAAGATGCTAGTTGTGATACGAGGTACCCTCCGCCACGCACCTTATGGTAGATTGCGGAGTATGTATGTAGATGTACTCCCACATAATTTTTTTCTCGGTAGCAATACGTGTAGCAACTTTGTTTGAAATCGATCAACTTAAGACAATTCTACTCCGGTTAGTGAGATACGAGGCCCAGGATGTGTCTGGAGGCGTCCCGGACAGTAGTGCAACGTCAACCTGATTGTTGTACGTCGTACAGTCCTCCAAGCAGGCGTAATGGTCTGGGCAGCCATTTCTTTTCGTAGCAGGATCCCTTTCTTTGTCATCCGTCGACAGTTTCTACTGTTTGTCTTCGAGTTTACCTAATCCAACGTTCGCCAGAAAGGTCGCCGGATCTCTCCCCAGGTGAGATCCATTGGAGCGTCCACCAAGTATCTCGGGGATTTGAAGGTCTACCGCGACAACTGGACTGAATTTGGGACAATATCCACCAGGAGGACATACAAAAACTCTATCGAGCAATGCAAGCCAAGCAACTATTTGCGTATGTGCCGGAGGTGGAACACAGCATTACTGACTTGTATCAGATTCCGTAGTTCTTCCTCTTTAATAAATCATCCAGTTTTTCTGAAATTGTAATCATTTGGTTGTCTGTACATGTACATCCTATCTATCAATTTACGTCCCATTAGGATAATTCGTCCGTGGTGCGTCTTTCTCTTTTGTCTTAATAAGCATTTCGTTGACTACTTGTTTTATAAATAAAACTGCCTTTTCCTGCTGCTAGTTGCTTTATTTATCCCATACGCGTTTCGCCTTCTCCTGTTCTAAGGCATCATCCGTGGGATCTATAACGATACAGTCTTGTTAGTTTAATATTATTAAACAGTTCACTTCGCGATTTTTTTGTAAAAAAAAGTAATTACTTACGATGGTGGTGGAGTGACAGAAGAACAATAGTCCACCACAAAAAAGAATGAGAAAAATGGTGAACAATGTGTGGAAGGCGAGAACACAAAGATGTGATTATACGGCAGTGATAAAAGTGGTAGTGCGACCTCCAGACCAGATGCGAGGAAACGCAGCTTAGCAAATCGTAAGTAATTACTTTTCTTACAAAAAAAAATCGCAAAGTGAACTGTTTCATAATCTAAAACTAACAAACTGTATCGTCATAGATCCTAAGTATGATGCCTTAGAACAGGAGAAGGCGAAACTCGTATGGGATAAATAAAGTAACTAGCAGCAGGAAAAGGCAGTTTTATTTGCAAAACAAGCTACTGATAGTGCTCGAGTATGGCGCAGATCTCACGAAGCCATGGACCCAAATTGTCAGCAAGGCACTTTGCAAGCTGGTGCTGTCTCCATGATGGTGTGAGCGGTGTTTACATGGAATGGACTGGATCCTCCGCTCCAACTGGGAGGAGACGTTTATGTTCGACTACTTGGAGACCATTTGCAGCCATTCATGGACTTCATGTTCCTGAACAACGATGGGATGTTTATGGTTAATAATGTGCCATGTCACCAGGCCACAATTGTTCGCGATTGGTTTGAAGACCGTTTTGGACAATGCGAGGAAATGACTGGACCACCAAGACCGCCTGTAACGAATACCATCGAATATTTATGAGGCGTAATAGAGAGGTCAGTTCGTGCACAAAATCCTGCACCGGCAACAGTTTCGCAATAACCGACGGCTGTACAGGCAGCATGGTTCAATATTTCTGCAGGGGACTTTTAACGACTTGTTGAGTCCATTCCACGTCCAGTTGCTGTACTAGGACGGGCAGAAGGGTGTCCGCCGCGAAATTAGGAGGTATCTCGTGACTTTTGTCACCTCAGTATAAACCGCGCTCATGCTGACGTACTGATCTGAAAAGATCGGCCGATGTCGATGCCGCCGTCACCGCAGTCGTACGGTGTGCAGCGGGGTTTGCCGCTGGCTTAAATCTCGCCGAGCGCGCAGACGGCGGGGCGAGTAAAAATAGCTCGCAGAGAGCCACGGGGGCAGCGAAGACCAGTGAGCCGGCCGGCCGGCCAGCCAGCCAGCAGCTGCCGCGGCGCAGGAATGCAGGCAGGGCTCTGTAGTATCGGCCAGGAGGGCGCCGAAGTCGCTGAGAGACGCGCAGGCCGCCACGTGCTGCTCGCACCTGCAGCTGCGTCTCTTGTCATCACTGTGCTGCAACCAGTTCTGGCCACGTCGCTCGTACTTCATCAGTATCAGTCGTTCGATTGGTTGGCAGCGTCTGGATCTACACTGATCGCCATTGAAATTTGCCAAAACCAGCAAGGACAGCAAATAAGGAACTTCTACTTATTGTGCCTACACAATGTAGAAGGGAAAATATCCGATTAGGTTTAAAGCTAATCTGTGTTATCTATTCAAAGTGTCTTGTGGCCTTCCTGTAGCAGATAAACATCATTTGTATATAAAGAGTGTTATGGGTGTAAGTACACGTACTGTGCCGGCCGTTGTGGCCGAGCGGCTCTAGGCGCATCAGTTCGGAACCGCGCTGCTGCTACTGTCGCGGGTTCGAATCCTGTCTCGGGCATGGATGTGTGTGATGACCTTAGGTTAGTCAGATTTACGTAGTTCTAACAAGGGAACCTCCCCATCGCACCTCCCTCAGATTTAGTTATAAATTGGCACAGTGGATAGGCCTTGAAAAGCGGAACACAGATCAATCGAGAAAACAGGAAGAAGTTGTGTGGAACTATGAAAAAAATAAACAAAATATACAAACTGAGTAGTCCATGCGCAAGATATGCAACATCAAGGACAACCTGCGCGAAGAACTGCCGTGGTCCCGTGCTTAGCGTGAGCGACTGCAGAACGAGAGGTCCTTGGTTCAAGCCTTCTCTCGAGTGAAAATACTAATTTTTTATTTTCAGACAATTATTATCTGTCCGTCCGTTATGTTTTCATCACTTTTTTGGGAGTGATTATAACATCCACAAGAAAACCTAAATGGGGCAAGGTAGAAGAATCTTTTTACCCATTCGCCAAGTGTACAAGTTAGGTGGGTCAGCAACATATTCCTGTCATGTGACGCACATGCCGTCACCAGTGTTGTATAGAATATATCATACGTGTTTTCCTGTGGAGGAATCGGTTGACCTATGACCTTGCGATCAAATGTTTTCAGTTCCCATTGGAGAGGCACGTCTACTAATCGCACGGTTTTGCGGTGCGGTCGCAAAACACAGACACTTAACCTATTACAGTGAAAAGAGACGTCAATGAACGAACAGACAGATCATAACTTTGCGAAGATAAAAAAAGTAATCTTTTCACTCGAAGGAGGATTTGAACCATGGACCTCTCGTTCCGCAGCCGCTCAAGGTAACCACGGGACCACGGCGCCCCTTAGGTCACACTGTCCTCGATGTTGCCTATCTTACGCATGAACTACACAGTTTGTATATTTTGCTTATTTTTTTCATAGTTACACACAACTTCTTCCTGTTTTCTCGATTGATCTGTGTTCCGTTTTTCAAGGCCTATCCACTATGCCAACTTATAACTAAATCTGAGGGGGGTGCGATGGGGAGGTTTCCTTGTAAGTCTAAGGGACTGATGACCTCAGATTTTAAGTCCCATAGTGCTTAGAGCCATTTGAACATACACGTATTGTAATAACTGGTACCTTAGTATGTACCCAATTCAGCGTGTTAGCTGTTTGTACAATTCCGTACTTCGGTCGGTGAAAACGGGACCCATATAGAATCACTTTGTTGCCTATCCGTGTGTCTATCCAATTGTCCTAAATCCTATTTCTCAGCAATGGGTAGACATATCAAATTGAAATTTGCGTGACATGCTAAGGTATATGGCCCCTTGGTGGTATAACAAAAATTAGCTTCCAAGTCAGTACAGTCAACATATACGGTCATTTATATCAGGTCTATTCATACAAAATCAGTCATTATAACTGATGGGGTACTTCAGCTTGATATAGGACTTACAAACATTCTAGAAAATGCTGGAATAGTTGTCATCGTGTGACTAGGACCTCCCGTCGGATAGATCGCTCCCCGAGTGTAAGTCTTTTGATTTGACGCCACTTCGGGGACTTTAGCGTCAATGGGAATGAATTGATTATGATGATTAGGACGACACAAAACCCAGTCCCTAAGCAGAGAAAATCTCCGACCCAGCCCGGAATCGAACCCGGGCTGAGAATCGAACCCGGGCCCTTAGGATTGACATTCTGTCGCGCTGACCACTCAGCTACCGGGAGCGGACAATGTTGGAATACCTGGAACCGATATCTTGCCAGTATCAATATCAACTACACGCAAAAATAGTCAAGATCATCGATTCCAGGAATGGACGAACCGTGTGTATGCAGAATGAAGTTTGTACGGAAGCCGCAGCGCTCGAGTCCTACTGACACCTGCCCATTTTTTCCTAATCGTCTGTCTTCCCACAAAAACATAACGTAATTTACTACGTGATGTTTTCTGCACGGTCGTGAATGTGCCATTAAGTGGAGTACGCCTATCCCTATAGAAAATTCATTTCGCGCCCATGCGCCCACATTTCAGACCTGCCCTCTTGCCCAGGGGAAAATAAACAATGATGGATTACTTGCGCCACACGCACTTGACGTACTTATCAACGCAACGCACTACACGTATTAGCTGTAAATCTTAGACTGAAAATGAAGTAAATAGTGATGTAACGGTTTTTAGTACTCCGCCTTCAATTATGAACAGAAATGTATCCAAGGTTCTCGGGTGTCCAGCCGGATCCGTTCGTCGAAGTTCCACGATATTTCGGCGGATAACCGTTCCGCCATCATCAGGTGGTGCTGATGGAATGATCTGCCTGCGCTGTGTCCGTGGTATTTATGTCCGCGGGCTCCCGAGTCGTACCCCGGCGCGGGCGGCCGGCGGGGCGCCGCTTGGTGGGAGGGGTGGGCGAACCTGCAGCCACGCCCGGTGGTAGGCGCAGTCCATCTCCGTCCGCCGTGGCGGAAGGATCTCGCGTCCGCTCTTGCCGTTGCTCTTTGATGGTGTTTAATAACGGTTTCCAAGGTTGGCGTAAGCGGGTGTGACGTTCGTGTTCTTTGCATCGGTCCTCGACCGTGCGAACTGTTTGGCCGATATAGGATTTGCCACAGCCGCACGGGATTTTGTATACGTCACCCGCTTACGCCAACCCAGCCATTCGGCCCTAGCAGAACACTGCATTGAAACCGGACACGCAGCGAAATTCGAAGAGACAAAAATCCTGACTGCCACAAGTGCCTACTGGGACAGTATCTACAAGCAGGCCATAGAAATTCGAGTTACAGATAACCTCGTCAACAGGGTCACCGGGTTTCAATTTAGCAAGGCCTGGAAACCGTTATTAAACACCATCAAAGAGCAACGGCACGAGCGGACGCGAGATCCTTCCGCCACGGCGGACGGAGATGGACTGCGCCTACCACCGGGCGTGGCTGCAGCTTCCCCCACCCCTCCCTCCACGCGGCGCCCCGCCGGCCGCCCGCGCCGGGGTACGACTCGGGACCCCGCGGACATAAATACCACGGACACAGCGAAGACAGATCATTCCATCAGCACCACTTGATGATGGCGGAACGGTTATCCGCCGAAATATCGTGGAACTACGACGAACGGATCCGGCTAGACACCCGAGTACCTTGGATACAGCACATTCACCGGGAAAGCCTGAGATCTCATATGAACAGAAATATCTGTACTTATACCGCTAACACTTTGCGTAGACATGCACAAGACTGGTTGCTTTTTATATTTTTGTTTTTCCGTACCAGTATCGAACAACATGGCCATTCTCATGGGTCTCACAGTAAATGTGTTATGGGATTTAGGATGTGTTCACAATTCATCACTACAGGGTGGTTCGTTAACATTTGAAAATCGATTAATTCACTGTTAATGTGAGGTGAGAGGTAAAAATTGACACACTTGTTTGAAATGACATAGGGTTTTACTGAAATCTAAAATGAGTGCAAAAATTAACAGACGTATGTGTCTGGACAGCAACACGTTAGTGACGCCACATGAGAGTCATGTAAAATGAGCTGCAGTGAGAGTGGGGACGACACCATCCCTAGTCTGACTGTGAAACACCTGCTGGGCAGTGCGACTTTAATGCAGGATGGCGCTCCAGCCCATATCGCTACCCGTGTGAAAGATCTCTTGCGCACATCGTTTTGGCGAGGACCGCGTGCTGAGCTGCCATTTCCGTCACGCTTGGCCTCCCAGGTCCCCAGACCTCAGTCCGCGTCATTATTCATTGTGGGGTCACCTGATATCTCAAGTGTGCCGCGATCGTCCGATCTCATTAGGGATGCTAAAATCCTAAACCCGGCGGCAATTTCCCACCATTGTCCCTCGACTACAGGTATTGCTGATGAATGAGGGCCGAAATGTTATAAAGAGCATCCAAATGGTTCAAATGTCTCCGAGCATAATGGGATTTAATATCTGAGGTCATCAGTCCCTTAGAACTACTTAAACCTAACTAACCTAAGGAAATCATACACATCCATGCCAGAGGCAGGATTCGAACCTGCGACCGTAGCAGTCGCGCGGTTCCGAGCTCAAGCGCCTAGAACCGCTCGGCCACAGCTGCCGGCTAAAGAGTATCGTCTTTGCTAAAAATCAATTGCTATGTTAATCATTGCTTTGGTATCATATGAAGCGCAATCTGATCATCATTTGTGCACTTTTTATGTTTCAATAAAACCCTATGTCATTTGAAGTACATATGTCAATTTTTACCTCACTACCTACATTATCCCGTGAAGTACTGAATTTTCCAGTAATTGAATTTTGCGTGACCCTGTATGTCTAGCACTTATTTATATTTTATTTTTACATGTCTTTATTAAATTGTTCTATTAATTTTATTTTGTCTCCAGCTCGTCATCGTACTGGCACGAACACTAGTGAAAAAGTCTGTCAACGTTCGTTACACAGGTGAGACAGTAAAATCACTAGACGACGGCCGGTCCTTGTGGCCGAGTGGTTCTAGGCGATTAAGTCTGGAACCGCACGACCGCTACGGTCGCAGGTTCGAATCCTGCCTCCGTCATGGATGTGTGTGATGTCCTTAGGTTAGTTACATTTAAGTAGTTCTAAGTTCTAGCGTAAAAAATGGTTCAAATGGCTCTGAGCACTATGGGACTCAACAGCTATGGTCATCAGTCCCCTAGAACTTAGAACTACTTAAACCTAACTAACCTAAGGACATGACACAACACCCAGTCATCACGAGGCAGAGTTCTAGCGTACTGATGACCTCAGATGTTGAGTCCCATAGTGCTCAGAGCCATTTGAAGCATTTTTTTGAACACTAATAATATTTACACATTTTGCTTCTGTATTACCTATTTCTTATGTATTTCTTATCAATGAGGCCACACACACTACCTAAGGCACAGAAAATAATGCACAGCCCTGTCTGACAAGAAAATGTGTCTCTGGTATCATACAGCACGACAATCTTCGAAGACTTGTTAAGTAATAGAACCCTGTATGTTGTCCTCGACGGCGAGTGCTCATCGGAGACAGGGGTAAGGCCGGTATTACACTATCAAATTTCTTTGTCAAATATCTTTGTCCAATATCTTTGTCAAAGATATTTGATGGTGTAATAGGGAACTTTGTCAAATGTCGTACAATATTTGATCAAATCTAGGGCCTCGCTGTAAATTTGATCAAAGAAGTCGCTTGTCTTCTGTTCACTCCATGTGACATGTTACCACATGGAGCGCTAGCATCGCTGCATTCTGTCGTCTGTAGTGTTTTTATAAACATCGCCAGTAAATACAATTGGTGTGTGCCGACAACTACAAAATTAATAGAGATGTATGAAGGTGAAGAGGCGCTTAACAACGTAAGGCACCTTGAATACAAAAATAGATTAAGAACATTGGAGACATGACCTAACCTAACCTAATCTAATCTAATCTAATCTAAACCTAATCTAACCTAACCCTCTCCTGTAGCAAGGTATCGGGGTGTTACAGTCAGCCTGTCTTCTGCAGATGTAGCAGTTCTTAAGTGAATATTGTGCTTTGTGATATGAGGATACACTTCACTGAGCACATACAGAAATGTATGCTCATCCATTCCTAAGTAATTGATATACGACTTAACGTCCTCCACTATAAGCTCACGTAACAAGTTTTGTTGAATGCTTTTAACGTGTCGTTGTAAAACCCATGGCATCACCCAGGTATGTTCCTTTCTCCCCCCCCCCCTTCCCCCCCCCCCCCCCCCCCCCCGATCACGCTTCTCTCTTCTGCATGTGCAGGACGAAAAATATGATGACAGTGCAATACCCCCTCTAGCGCTACGTCAAAGATCTTTGTCAAATATATTTGACGGAATATTTGATCAAATCTTTGACAAATAAATTTGATAGTGTAATACCGGCCTAACATCAGGCGTGCCCCAAGGATGATCTGGCTGACAGGGTGGGCAGCAATCTGTGGTTGTTCACTGGTGATGCTGTGGTGTAGGGGAGCGTGTCGAACGTCAGTGACTGTAGTATCGTGCAAGATGACCTAAACAAAATTTCTAGTTGGTGTGATGAATGGCGGCTAGTACTTAATGTAGGAAACTGTAAGTTAATGCGGATGAGTAGGAAAAACAAACCCATATTTTCGGATATAGCTTTGGTAGTTGAGAGCTGGTTTCTCAGGATGGGGCAGGATAAGGCTACGATTGTGGGTGGGGCCGTCATCAGTTACTCTCGGTTGCACAATAAATACATAATTTTTATTTAAAGAAATTAAAATTTTAAGAGTGTCTCTTAAAAAACACAATTGACTGTATGACGGCTGAAGGCCTTATCACAGAAAAAAAATCCCACAATTTTAGGTCCGAAGACCACCAACAATAAACTCAAACAACAAACGGCTGAACGCCTGAATTAGAAGTCAGAAGAACAATTCCAAGTAGCACTTTTAAAATATATACCTTGCTTTTAAAACAAGTTTGCTTGAAAAAAACTTACTGTAACATGGCTGAAGGCTTTATCAGGAAAGAAGTGAACTTATTGCTCAGCTGAAGGCCACACCAACAACAATTAGAAAATTACAAATATCCTTAAAACAAACATCACGATCTAAGGAATCAGGACGAGCGGTTCTCAGCAAGTGTTCCAAGGGTCGGCCTGGGAAGGTAACTCAAACATAAGGTAAGGAGAGACAGTGAGTTGTACTTACGTAACAGGTTGGCAACTCAAACTAGGGGCAGCCTAAGCGCCGACCGACCGACTAACCAATCCACTTAACGTCTGATAACCGGTACAACGACGGAATATTTTCAGGGAAGGGCGAAGAGACAGAAAGCACTACGTCTTCAGGGAACACCCAAGGTCGAAGGAAACACAGGAACCAGGATAGACCTCACAAAAAATATGCACAGTGCAATACAAGAAGCTGTCCAACTACACGGCGTGTCGGACAGCATCAACACGACGAGGAAAGGTACACTGCCGGAAAAGTAGGCTAATCTCCAGGGCAGGCAACTGGGGCGTTAGCGGCCACAAGGGAGAAAATACTGCTGGTTGCACTTCACTAATAAGAATAATACTAAATTCAACGGCGAATAACAAATAGAGAAAGACGGCTGCAATATTTCACCGCCTCGAAACACTTCACTCGCTGCCGCCAGGCTCAGCGTCCCTGGGAGCAACAACCCGCCGAGCAAAGGCGAGATCTCAGAGTATTCGAGGTTGCTTTGCACTCAAACGTCCAGGGTTCGGTGTGCGACAAAGCCGTCGCTCTCGCAGCTGCCCCTCCTCGGTCCGGCAGTGGCCGCACGCCGCCAGCGGGGCCCTCGCGCTGCACGGAGCTGTTCGCTGCTGCGCCCCCAACCGACGTGAACTCCCTTCGCAACTCTCACTCCAAATCCAGAACGCAGACAGCGTTAAAATAACTGGTCATTCAAAACCACAAGATACACACGGATCCGGGAAAACAATTCTACCAACAGCTCACAATACTAAAACCAATCACTGTGAAACAACACAGACGAATTGTAAGTCGGCATAAACGCAGAGAAGCCGGAAGTGGTGGAAGACCAAAGGTACGTCGTCCGCTGAGACGACAGACCGAACGACCAACCAACGGCTGTCCCCACTCAGGCACGGGAAGGATCCCAGTATAAATCGTAGACTGACAACTTATTGCCGTGACGTCACTTCGACGGGCGGACACACACACACACACACACACACACACACACACACACACAGGTGAAAGTTGCACTACTCGAATACAACGGTCCGTTCAACCAAAACTCGCTGAATCCGGTCCTCCACATGGAGGACTTGGTGCAGGGAGTGGCAACTGACCCTTAACATAGACAAATGTAATGTATTGCGAATACATAGAAAGAAGGATCCTTTATTGTATGATTACATGATAGCGGAACAAACACTGGTAGCAGTTACTTCTGTAAAATATCTGGGAGTATGCGTGCTGAACGATATGAAGTGGAATGATCATATAAAATTAGTTGTTGGTAAGGCGGCTACCAGGTTGAGATTCATTGGGAGAGACCTTAGAAAATGTAGTCCATCAATAAAGGAGGTGGCTTACAAAACACTCGTTCGACCTATACTTGAGTATTGCTCATCAGTGTGGGATCCGTGCCAGATCGGGTTGACGGAAGAGATGGAGAAGACCCAAAGAAGAGCGGCGCGTTTCGTCACAGGGTTATTTGGTAAGCGTGATAGCGTTACGGAGATGTTTAGCAAACTCAAGTGGCAGACTGTGCAAGAGAGGCGCTCTGCATCGCGATGTAGCTTGCTGTCCAGGTTTCGAGAGGGTGCGTTTCTGGATGAGGTATCGAATATATTGCTTCCCCCTTCTTATACCTCCCGAGGAGATCACGACTGTAAAATTAGACAGATTCGAGCGCGCACGGAGGCTTTCAGACAGTCGTTCTTCCCGCGAACCATACGCGACTGGAACAGAAAAGGGAGGTAATGACAGTGGCACGTAAAGTGCCCTCCGCCACACAGCGTTGGGTGGCTTGCGGAGTGTAAATGTAGGTGTAGGTGTAGATGGTCGTGCACTCTCGCGACCACATGGTTTCGTCGGACAGTGCATGTGTGTCGCCAGCGGTGGGGTGAGTGCTGGCTGTCCGCACCTCACTGCTGCTCCGTCACAACTCTCGCAGCTCGATACACGACGACCCGGAAAAACTAGAGGCCGCTCCAAAGATGGCACCACAGTACGAGCTATCGATAAGCACTGCTGCTGCTGCCACGCACGGACAGACAAGGCGAGCAAACGTAGTGGCGCCAGTGAACACACTAAGAAAACGAGACGCCACTATCGCTATTACATGATGCAAAGCTGTGAACGGCATGTACGCGAGCCGCACAGGGCTCAGTAGTGTCCTGCTTGACACATTCACGTCGTTTAATTATCTGGGCGTAAAGATGCGAAGCGATATGAAATGAGATGAGCATGTGAGGACTGTGATACGGAAGGCGAATGGTCTACTTCGGTTTATAGGGAGTATCTTGGGAAAGTGTGGTTCACCTACAAAGGAGACCGCACATAGGACGCTAGTGCGACCTTTTCTTGACTACTGCTCGAGTGTGTGGGATCCGCACCATGTTGGTTTGAAAGAAACATCGAAGCAATTCAGAGGTGAGCAGCTAGATTTCTTAGCGGTAGGTTCGATCAGCATGCAGGTGTTACAGATACGCTTCTGGAATTCGTGTGAGAATCCCTGGAGGGCAGAAATCATTCATTTCGAGGAGCACTACTGCGAGAGTTTAGAGAACCGGTATTCGAAGCTGCGCGTGGAACGATCTTACTGCGGCCGACATACATTTCACGAAGGGACCATGACGATAACATATGACAAATTAGGGCTCATACGGAGCCATATAGGTGGTCATTTTTCCTTCGCTCTATCTGCGAGTGGAACAGGAAAGGTAATGACTAGTAGAGGTTCATCTTACCCACCGCCGCGCGCCGTACGGTGGCTTATGGAGTATGTATGTAGATGCACATGTAGATACCAATAGGAGGATGTGTTGGAAACGAGGTAAAAGTAATAGAGCATGTCCCTAAACGTCTGTGAAAAAAGTAAAAAGGCATAAAAATAAAATACTAGTGTTAGACATACTAATGCAAAATACCGAATGTTGTAAACACAACCAAACTCTCAAAACATATACCATGTAACAATGTATTTCATTCTAACGCATATCCTATAGGGCCCCTGGCTAGAACGTGTAGATTGGTAGCAGTAAGCGACCAGCCTTCTAATTATCTATATACGAGGTGCGACAATAAAGTAATGAGACTGATGTGAAAAAAAAATGTTGCTTACTGTTTTGGACAAGTTTAGTGATGGCTCCTTCAAAGTAGTTCCCTTCTGATTGCACACACTTTTTCCAGCTCTTCTGCCATTGACAGTAACATTTGTGGAACTCATCTTCTGTAATATCCTCCAAGACCCTCGTGACAGCTTTTTGGACATCTTGTGTTGTTTGAAAACGGTGTCCCTTGACCGCCGTTTTGACTCTTGGGAATACAAAAGGGTCGCACGGAGCGATATCTGGTGAATAAGGTGGCTGTGGTAGTACTGAAATTTGTTCTGAGGTTACAAATTGCTGTACAAAAAGAACAGTACGGGATGGCGCATTATCGTGATGCAGAATCCAGCTGTCAACAATATTGGCACGGACAAGAGCAACTCTTTAACGAAGTCTCTCTAAAATTTCTTTGTAGTGATATTCGTTAACTGTTTGTCCAGTAGGCACCCACTCTTTATGAACAATTCCCTTGGAATGCAAGAAGCACACAAGCATGCATTTCACTTTTGACTTTCACTTGCGAGCGTTTTTTGGTCTGGGTGATCTCTTTGAGCACCATTGCGAACTTTGGCGTTTTGTCTCTGGATCTTACTGAAAAAAACCAACTTCCATCACCAATGATAACACGGTTCAACAATTCTTGATTGATTTCCGTTTAGTCTAACACATCGGCTGCCACATTTCTCCGTGTTTCTTGCTGTTGTGGTGTGAGATTTTTGGGGACCATTTCGGCACAAATCTTTCTCATACCAAGATCTTCAGTTACTATTAGACGAACCGTTTGTCGATTGATGTTCAGTTCTTCTGCAATAATTTTCACGGATAATTTTTGATCAGATCGTACGAGTTCACGCACCCTGGCCAAGTTGAAATCCGTCAGTGAGGTTGATGGTCGTCCACTTCGGTCTTCATCTTCAACATTCGTTCTGCCTTCACAACAACATTTTATACCATCGAAAAGCTTGAGCTCTTGACATAACATCCTATCCAAAAGCCTTATGAAGCTTACCATAAGTTGTCGTCGCGTTTTCACCCAATTTAACGCAAAAAGAAATGGCATACCGTTGCGCAATATTATGCGGTTCCATTTCCGCGACGACAGACACGAAGACGTGTTAACGTCCAGAATGAGATTTTCACTCTGCAGCGGAGTGTGCGCTGATATGAAACTTCCTGGCAGATTAAAACTGTGTGCCCGACCGAGACTCGAACTCGGGACCTTTGCCTTTCGCGGGCGGTAGGAGACGAGGTACTGGCAGAAGTAAAGCTGTGAGTACCGGGCGTGAGTCGTGCTTCGGTAGCTCAGATGGTAGAGCACTTGCCCGCGAAAGGCAAAGGTCCCGAGTTCGAGTCTCGGTCGGGCACACAGTTTTAATCTGCCAGGAAGTTTCATATCAGCGCACACTCCGCTGCAGAGTGAAAATCTCATTCTGGAAACATCCCCCAGGCTGTGGCTAAGCCATGTCTCCGCAATATCCTTTCTTTCAGGAGTGCTAGTTCTGCATGTTTCGCAGGAGAGCTTCTGTAAGGTTTGGAAGGTAGGAGACGAGGTACTGGTAGAAGTAAAGCTGTGAGTACCGGACGTGAGTCGTGCTTCGGTAGCTCAGTTGGTAGAGCACTTGCCCGCGAAAGGCAAAGGTCACGAGTTCGAGTCTCGGTCGGGCACACAGTTTTAATCTGCCAGGAAGTTTCACGTGTTAACATATTACAGAACAACTCACGACTGAGCAGTTGCATCGATGTGCCGCTTGGACTAGAAGCAGCTTATAGACAAAGGTCAAAGATATTGTGCCTACGCAAGCCTGCAGGGTTGCAACGTCTTGCAAAGAAAATCAGTCTCATTACTTTATTGTCTCACATCGTATTTGTTTATGTATTTAACTTGATCTGATTACAGCCATCCGACGCTCTCCTACATCGAACCATGGCTTCACAAATACAGAACCTTTTTTACCTCGTCATTTCATAAGAAGTAACAGTTTTAATTTGACAAATAGTATTAAAATGACACATACAAAAAATTTCGTTTATCAGCGATGTGACGGTATGAGTGAGTGCCAAATTTAGCTCAGAAATCTCTAATCTCTGGAAGCAACAACAGCGTAGAGCACACGGTCTGAGTTTGTGTGACGTCACAGAACCGATTTATCCGCAACTTGGCGACAGGGCGCGGCCCCTCAACGCCATCTGATGGCAGGATAACATGTTCTTTACAACACAGAGAGATGTCACTTTCTTTTCGTGTGTTTCAGATTGACGGTGGCTGTGTCTTCCCCGAAGATCAGAAGGAGAGGAATTCCCGTTAAGAAGAGTGAGGTGACTGCTAAAGCTGGCAGGCGGACGGACAGAACGCACGGTGGACAAGCGCCGTGCCTCGTGATTCGCCCGGAACAGCCATCCAGCTGTCTCAGTGTGACATGCACAGTAGACGCGTTAGATCCAAAACAAAAAAAAAATTAAATAAAATAAAAAAAAAAATTAAAAAAAAGCGAAAGATCTGCATATATGGACCCGTCCACGAAGGCTATATGGCGCATTTACCAAAATTAATGACTGTGCTAAGGATCTGCTAGGAGGGAGCTGACTGTCTGAGAGGGTCAGAGAGCGACCGATGTAACATCAGGCATATCCGCAGAAGTGCGATGGGATTGTTGCCTACTCCTTCGAGGAAAATGAACAGGAGAAACCAAATTTGGATACTGCTCCAGCACACAGACAGAACAATCACTTCGGTACCAATACATGGTTTCAAGGCGACATATGCTCATAAACTCGGGGCTCTAGCCGCGTCACCTTCTTATAAACCCACGAGATTTTGTCTCAGTGTTGCTCCATCACTACCAAGTGTTCCAATGCCCAAGGACCATTAGGCCGAAAGCTTTTTGATTTTTAACTATCTTCTCGTGGATGGAAGTTCGAAAAAACTTTATCAGTTCGTACCAATTTGAAGAAGGAAAGAAGGAAGATGTATACTGAGCAATAAAAAGTGTGCCCACAACCATTTGTCGTGAACTATTTCACCGTTCGGCGCGAAAATTTTACGGTATCCCATCCTTCTCATCCTCTTCCTCCTCCTCCTCTTTCTCCTCCTCCGCCCCCCCCCAAACCCCCTCCTCCTAACTCAAAGCCTTGTGTTTTTTTATTAAAAACTGAATCAGAAATTTTGCAGATGACACAGTTATACTATGTGTAAAAAGGTACGCAAGTATCCAGCCGTATCTTGTTAAGCGTCCACAGTGGTACAAGTGCGCCCCCGGTAGCTGAGTGGTCAGTGCGACAGAATGTCAATCCTAAGGGCCCGGGTTCGATTCCCGGGTGGGTCGGAAATTTTCTCCTCCCAGGGACTGGATGTTGTGTTGTCCTAATCATCATCATCATCATCATCACATTTCATCCCCATCGACGTGCAGGTTGCGGAAGTGACGTCAACTCGAAAGACTTGCACCCGGCGAACGGTCTACCCGACGGGAGGCCCTAGCCACACGACATTAACATTTTTACAGTGGTACAAAATTGACATCTAGTTTTCTATGTTCAGAAATGTAAAATAATGAACTTCACAAACTAAGGACAAAGAAAGGAAAACAACTTAGTGTCCTATGATTCCAACATCATTAACTCTCAGTTTGAACGGATCACCTCATACAAATATCTGGGTGTAATAATTTGTGAGGATATGAAATGGAACGATGACAGAGTCTGTCGAGCGACCCACCCTAGAATATCACTCAAGTGTGTGACACTCGCACCAGACTTGTTTAACAGGGGATATCGAATGTGCGCACCGAAGAGCAGCACGAATGGTTACAGGTACGTGTGACTCATGGGAGAAGCGTCACGGGCATTCGGAATAACCTTGTCTGGAAAACTCCAATTTTCCCTCTACATTCTAATTACAGCGTTTTAGGAAACACTATTAAGCGAGGAGTCTAGGAACATACTAGATCTCCAGTAGGGACAGCAAAGGGAAAACCAGACTAATTACAGTACACACAGAAACCTCTAAGGAATAATTCTTCTCCCCTCCACGCGTGACTGCAACAGAAAGAAACACAAACATGCGATACTGCCTTCTACTACGAAGCTTACAGTGGTGTGTGAAGTATGTGGATGTAGAGCAGAACTCAAACAGGGCAAGGATAGAGTTGGAAATCGACCATGGTTACTTTTCTAGTGTCACCCCGGTAATTTGCCTTAAGTCGGAAAGGTATATTGGAGGGTAGTTTGAAACAAGCTGCTTCACCAGAGATGGTCGTGTTGGATACGGTATACTACTGCTTTCACCAAACTTTAAGCTAACTTTTCAAGGGAATTCGAGGGAGGCCTAGAGATTTAACATGGACTCCGAAAGAAGGTGCACCTTGGCATTTTTCATACGCGCTGATGTGTCTTCCTTAGATGCAGTACACTGCCGTACACACAGAGGCCGGCACAGGGGAACGGCAGTCTGCAATGGGTCGCTACACAGTTGTGGCGCCATAGAGGGCGCACAAAACACGGACTGTTTTATGCTTCGGATCACGTCACCCAAACAGGTCCCAAGATGACACCCGTCCACTGGACGTGGATATGTACATCTACATCTGCAACTGCATGGATACTCTGCAAATCACACTTAAGCGCCTGGAAGAGGGTTCATCGAACCACCTTCACAGTAATTCTCTATTATTCCACTCAGGAACAGCGCGTGGAAATAACGAACACCTATATCTGTGCGTGCGAGCCCAACTTTCCATTATTTTATTACGATGACAGTTTCTCCCCATGTAGACTAGTGTTAACAAAATATTTTCGCATTCGGAGGGGAAAGCTGGTCATTGAAATTTCGTGACAAGATCCCGCCGCAACGAGAAACGTCTTTGTTTTAATGATTTCCACCCCAAATTCTGAATCATGTCCGTGATACTCTCCCCCTGTTGCACGATAATATAAGACGTGCTGCTCTTCTTTGAACTTTCTCAGTGTAATTCGTTAATCCTATCTGGTAAGGATCCCACATTGCGCAACGGTATTCTAAATAGAGGACGGACAACTGTAATGTAGGGAGTGTCTTCAGTATATCTCCTGCATTTTTTAAGTGTTCTGCCAGTAAATCGTAATTGTAATTACTAGGTATTTAGTTGAATTTACTGCATTTAGATTTGACTGATTTATCGTGTAACCGAAGTTTAACGGATTTCTTTTAGAACTCGTGTGGATGACCTCTGAGTTTTCGTTATTTAGGGTCATTTGCCAATTTTCGCAACAAACAGATATCTTTTCTAAATCGTTTTGAAATTTGTTTTGTTTTTCTGATAACTTTATCAGTCGATAAACGACAGCGTCATCTGCAAACAACCTAAGACGGCTGCTCAGATTGTATCCCGTATCGTTTATACAGATAAGGAACAGATGATGGAAATCAGTAGGGAAATCAGTCCTGCAATGCTTCAGTACAATTATACTGGCGAGCAACTTACACCGCCACGTGGACTATATATCCAGGCGTAACGTTGGAAAGCGACGTAAAATGAAACTAGCATGTAAGGTCGGTTGTGGAGAAGGAGAATAGTCATGTTTGGTTAATCGAGAGGATTCTAAGAAAGTGTAGTTCATGTATACATGACGCCACCTGTAGAATACTTGTGCAAACCATTCGTGAGTACTGTTCGAGTTTCAAAGGTCCCCAGCACGTCGGATTAAAAGAAGACACCCAAGTATTAATCATGGTTCACTTGGCAAGCGCATACGATAAGCTTCGTTAACGTGTGAGGTTCGCACGCCTCCCAGATCTCAGGGTTCCTATGTGTCTATATATGAGTCTTTATATTATTGTAGTGGACGTAAAATCTGTTCGCTTGCGGCGTAGAGGAAAGTAATCAGAAAGATTATCAAGGCCTGTCCACTAGGCCCCACTGTTCTGTGATATTAGTGTTGAACCCCTCCTACTTCTGTTAGTAGGGGCAGATACTACTGAAGATGTGTTGCATACGCAGTAGTTTTGTCTGCAGACTCGAGTACCAGACTTGTGGGAAAGGTGAATGAAGTGCTTGTTCAGATGCACCACTGATGCAAGAGCAACAAACCGACTATAGCCGTTCATAAAACCACATATATATACTCCTGAGGGGGCAGACTTTCTCTTGCCAGAAACCCTTCCCTGAGGTTTGACGGAATACCCGTAACACGCAGTGCTGTTTGTAGATGTTTAAACATTCTTCTAGACGCTAAAACACACTTTGAAGAACATGTAAAATCTGTTACTCAAAAAAAAGCTTAGACTGTACTTAAGACTGCCCGTGCTGGCACTGCTGACTACGAACTATAGTTGCTCGTGGTGTGGTCATATCACGATGCTGTCTTCAAGGCAATTATGAGCTTCACTGCCAGCGTTTGGGTGCATCGCCTTCGACTTGGCAGCCACGAATTCGGCGAAGCTGTGAGACTTTCCGCCTACACCTATACTAGGGATTACTGGTGATTCTCTGGATATGTCCGATGGATATAGTAGTACCTTACAGAGCGGCGATTCATTACCTGGGACCTGAACAATATCATCGTGTGTACCAGACCAGAGTAACGAATCTCACTGATAAAATACGTTTACGAGTATGGAAGATAGATAAATAGCAGTCTGATTGGGACACTGGAAGCACTGCAAGGCGTGTCTACTACGCATTCCCAATGATCAGGATGACATTCAAATTGCACGCCATTGCCCCTAATCGAGGTATGTTGCACCTATTAATAGGTCACGGTCCGTATCCCAAACATTTGCATCAAATAGAATGTGGTAATACAGCATTCTGTGGATGTGGAGAGGAAGGGTCCGCTCATCGTGTCGTTTCCAGACACTCCTCCTTCAGGCAGAGAGAGACTACAGCCAGTTGGCCTGTGATACGCAAACAGTTGCAAGTGACCAAAACATGTGAAGTTGAATCAGTATGATTGCACATCTAATATCTAAACCGCAACTGCTTAAGTTTCAGTCTATAGCTTCAAGTGGACGCTCTGATTATCACAATAATGTCAAAGATCAGAAGAATCGTTTCTTTAATTATGGGTTATGATAAGGACATATAAATTAATTAAGAGCAACTTAAAAATATACACACAATAAATATATATATAATAGCAACTTAAGGATACACACGCAAAATGTATATGAAAAGTAAAATAAGAAACAAAAGAACGAATGCTCTGGCGAACCATACGAGTATATGCAGGCTCGAGGCTTGCCAAGACACGCACCTACACTACGTGATCAAAAGTATCCGGACACCCTCAGAACCATACATTTTTCATATTAGGTGCATTGCGCTGCCACCTACTGCCAGGTACTCCATATCAGCGACCTCACTACTCATTAGACATCGTGAGAGAGCAGAATGGGGCGCTCCGCGGAACTCACGGACTTCGAACGTGGTCACGTGATTGGGTGTCACTTCTGTCATACATCTGTACGTGAGATTTCCACGCTCCTAAACATCCCTAGGTCCACTGTTCCGACGTGATAGTGAAGTTGAAACGTGAAGGGACACGTACAGTACAAAAGCGTACAGGCCGACCTTGTCTGTTGACCGACAGACACCGCCGACAGTTAGAGGGTCGTAATGTGCAACAGTCAAGACATCTATCCATACCATCACACGGAAATTCCAGATTGCATCAGAATCCACTGCAAATACTATGACATTTACGCGGGAGGTGAGAGAACTTCGATTTCATGGCCGAGCGGCTGCTCATTAGCCACACATCACGCCAGTAAATGCCAAACAACACATCGCATGGTGTAACGAGCGTAAAGATTGGACGATTGAATAGTGGAAAAACGTTGTGTGGAGTGACGAATCACGGTACACAACGTGGCGGTCCGATGTGCGTATGGCGAATGCTCGGTGATCGGCATCTGCCAGAGTTTGTGGAGCCAACAGTAAAATTCGGAGTTGGTGGTGTTACGGTGTGGTCGTGTTTTTCATGGAGTGGGCCTGCACCCCTTGTTGTTTTGCGTGGCACTACCACAGCACAGGCCTACATTGATGTTTTAAGCACCTTCTTGCTTCTCAATATTGAAGAGTAATTCGGGGATGGCGATTGCACCTTTCAACATGATCGAGCACCTGCTCACAATGCACGGCTTGTGTTGAAGTGGTTACAGGACAATAACATCCCTGTAACGGACTAGCCTGCACGCAGTCCTGACTTGAATCCTATAGAACACCTTCGGTATGTATCGGAACGCCGATTTCGTGCCAGGCCTCACCAATCGACATCGATACCTCTCCTCAGTGCAGCACTCCGTGAAGAATGGGCTGCCATTTCCCAATAAACCTTCCAGCACCTGACAGAACGTATGCCCGCGAGAGTGGAAGCTGACATCAAGGCTAAGGATGGGCCATCACCATACTGTATTTCAGCATTACCGATAGAGGGCGCCACGAACTTGTAAGTCATATTCAGCCAGGTGTCCGGATACTTTTGATCACATAGTGTACCAGTGTCAACAATGTAGAACAGTGTAGCAGCTATCGGTCTGGAAGTCGGTATAGTTGTAGTTAGCCGGCAGTCCGAGAGTTATTCCGACGGCGCCTGTAACGTACCTTGTAATATAAGCTTCATGGTTTTTTTTTATTTTTTAACTGATCCTTATTTTTTAAAATGATTTGTTGTATTTCTGCTTTGATATTATCAATGACTACTAGTATCATAATTTATTAATACCTACATGATATAAAACATCGTACGTCACCTTGATTATTGAGTATGTCTCGACCAGTTTACAGTTTCTAGAAAACAGGTCTAACTTTCGTGGCAATAAACTGAACTAAACTGAACTGACCTGAATTCAGGTTTGACCTATATGCGAGTATTAAGGAGATGCTTCCCGAACTCCAGTATTAATCCCTGGAGGGAAGAAGACATTCTTTTCGCGAAATACTATTGAGAAACTGTAACGAACTGACAATTGGGGTAGACTGCAGAACGACCACACTGCTACCAATTTACATCTCCCGTAAGCACCGCGAAGGAATGGGAATTAGGGCCCGAACGAATGGCGATTTTCCTTCATTCCATTTGCCAGTGAAACGGGAAAGAAAATGATTAGCAGTAGCGCAAGGTACCCTCCGCCATGCACAGTACTCTGGATTGCTGACTGTAGGCCTATATGCAGATGCAGATTAGAGCTGGTCGACAGTCATCTTGCAATCGCATTTCTAAACATGATCAGTCTGTTTCAGTTATCGCCTTGTGCCAGATCAAACAAGTCTGAGGATGATATACGGAGAATAGCAAGCGGTCTGTTTTGTGTAGTTGTACACAGAATAAATTATGCTTCCACAACATGAACTAAATACAGACGAGGTCATGTTTATAGTCAGGATAAAAATCCGATTTGCTGTTACTGCATTCAAAATCATAAAAAATAATTTAATGAGTTGATTTTGTTTGGAAAGATTTGTACAAACGTAAGAATAAAATGGTATACTCACTGTTAATAGGTGTCTAATATTCACTATCTTCGTTTTATTTACCAGCATGCTGACAGTCGAGTGTAACGTGTAACAGTGGGATTGTCGAGGGGCCCAGGAGAGATGGTAGAGGGGAAGGGGCCGATTTTGCTTATGCTCACCATTTCCTTTAATTCTGAGCACAACTTTAATGATGACATGCCTTATTGCAATAGAGCGCTTGTTCTTTCAAATACGTTTTCCTTTGTTAAGCGACCTCAGTGCAAGAAAATGTTCTTATCCTGCATTTTATGACAGATTGAATTAAAACGTCTATAAGTTTTAAAAAAAAATTGCAGCTGCTGTACAGCTATTCCCTATTTTGCTATTAGAATATCCAGCGACGATACAGACAATTGTGAGTTTACTTACATACCGGATGCAGAAAATGCGGTTCAGGCACGGAGTGTCACTCACCTGTAACAAAGAGACAAATGATATAATGAAGGCTTTCACAAGCGGATAAAATTGCTGCTGGTAAACTTTTCGGGGTTTAAGGTCATGGTCCATGAAACTATCCTGTTCCTAACGTTTCGTCAGTAACCGCGCTGGACATCTTCAGAAGTGTTGTTACTCCGTTGAGTCTTGCCGACTTGGCAAGAGCAACGCCTCTCCGAAGATTTCCGGCGCAGTTAGGGACGAAACGTCAGGAACAGGAGAGCTTCGTGGACCACGACCTTATACTCCGAAATGTTTACCAGCAGCAAAGAGGCAGATTCCTGACGAATATAGCAATTCTTTTTACAGAAGAAAGTAACAACTGATAACACAAAGCGAATTATAAATATTTATCACAATCAGAATCGAACACATTTAGTAGCAAGCGGTCTTGCAGCAGAGCCACCTGATCGTGTATACTGTATACAACGTTGTAGGACTTTCAGAAATAGTTGTGAACTCTGTATTCGAATAACTTATATTGTAAGTAGGCTTTTTAGGTTTTTATGTTGGTAACACCACGTAGTGCTCTGTATGAAAATCGTTGACTGAGCTGTGTGCAGTCTGTGGCTGGTTGGAGTCTTTGTTGGAATATTCGCTTGTGTAGTGTTGGGCAGTTGGATGTGAACAGCGCGTAGCGTTGGGCAGTTGGACTTGAGCCGCCAGCAGTGGTGGATGAAGAGAGAGAGAGAGAGAGATGCCAGTGTTTTGAGAGGTTACTGTAAGTGGACGATCTGGACGTGTGTCCGCCAGAAAAAGGAAATGTGTAAATATGTATGTCATGACTTTTGAACACTATTAAGATAAATACATTGTTTGTTCTCTATCAAAATCTTTCATTTGCTAACTATACCTATCAGTAGTTGGTGCATCCAGTAGTTAGAATCTTTTCTTTAGCTGGCAGTATTGGCGCTTGCTGTATTGCAGTAGTTCGAGTAATGAAGATTTTTATGAGGTAAGTAATTGATGAAGGGTATAGGTTATGTTAGTCAGGGCCATTCTTTTGTAGGGATTATTGAAAGTCAGATTGCGTTGCGCTAAAAAAAAAATGTGTATCAGTTTAGTGATAATGAGAATAAGGAAAGAGAAGGAAGAAAAGACGTTGTGTTTTCCTCAGCTGTTTGAAAATCAAATAACGCAGAAGTTTACCAGCACAGTCATTCTTAATTTTTCAAAAGGGACGCTACAGTATTACTTCAGTAGTGTGCAAAACTTAAGGACGAAAGTAACTTCGGAGGCTGTGTCAGTGTCACGTAACATGGTACAGTAGAAGTGGGCCATAAATTGAACCCTGAGGGACTCTGTGATTTCTCCCCAGTAACTCAAATCTGCTCTCCTTCCACCACCATTGGTGTTTAAGCTCAGTTGCAGCCATGCAGAAAAAAAAAAAAAATAGCTGACGCAGTACTCTTTATGTGGATTAAGTAGGAGACATTTTTGTGGAGCGCTCATGATGTGCACTCTCGGAGGACGCGGCAGGCGCAGAATATTTCGGTAGGGCACAGGCCTTGCTGAAGCGCGCGTGTATTTCTAGTGCGCCGTCCGTCTCTGCCAGCGGCGCAGCGCGGTGCGTGCCGCTTGCTGCGTGCGGAGAGATTTAGCGGCAGCGCGGCGGACACGCACTAGCACTCGCCCGCACTGCATAGCTCGCACCCGCCGGCGCGCCGGCCTTGCATTCCTGGCGACTCAGACAGCCCGGCCGCTGCAAGCGCCTGCTGCCTGCGTGCGAACCCAGCTCTCCTCACCAGCGCTCGGCCAGCTAATGACACAGGCGACGCGCAATCCACGTAGCCAGCTAGCATTGAGGCAGCGACGGCTTATGGATTGGAAGTTAGTTGAACAGCTAGCGGGGAAGAAAAATATACCTACACTGTCCAGTCACATTAACGTGACCACCTGTCAAAAGCCTCAATGACAATCCTTTGCAGTACGGACCACTTCGAGTAGTGCAAGAAGAGAGTCAGTGAAGTCCCAGGAGGTACTGACAGGGATGTGGAGGCATGCCAACTGCAATGGCGTGACCATCTGCGCAAGGTTTCGTGGTTGATGATCCGTGGTGTCAACAACACGATCGATGTGGTCCAATACATTCTCCAATGTTGCTTATAATGTCTTGATTGCAAAAATGTTTATTCACATGACCGGTTTCGGTTCCTCTACAACCATCTTCAGATCTGAAATGACAATGATACTAATTTACTATTCCACAAATGCGCACTTATTTCATTCTACCCGATCAACATCAAATGTACCAGAACGTACCTGCAATTTCGGTTACAGTACTAACCCGTCCACACACAGCAACCTTCACATGCTGCGTCACATTGAATTGGTTGGCAGAATGCACGTTGTTGGCAGAATGCGCGTCATTCATATTAATTGTAATACTCTTACAGACACGTGGCGTCTCGTACATTGGTTACATTACATATGAACATAGTGTATTAAGTAGATTTTTCTAATTTGCTTTTATCTCTAAAACTACTTAATTAAAATCTGTAGTTGTCAAGGTTAAAATCTGTAGTTGTCAAGGTTAAAATCTGTACTTGTCAAGGTTAAAATCTGTACTTGTCAAGGTTAAAATCTGTACTTGTCAAGGTTAAAATCTGTACTTGTCAAGGTTAAAATCTGTACTTGTCAAGGTTAAAATCTGTACTTGTCAAGGTTAAAATCTGTACTTGTCAAGGTTAAAATCTGTACTTGTCAAGGTTAAAATCTGTACTTGTCAAGGTTAAAATCTGTACTTGTCAAGGTTAAAATCTGTACTTGTCAAGGTTAAAATCTGTAGTGGTCAAGGTTAAAATCTGTAGTGGTCAAGGTTAAAATCTGTAGTGGTCAAGGTTAAAATCTGTAGTGGTCAAGGTTAAAATCTGTAGTGGTCAAGGTTAAAATCTGTAGTGGTCAAGGTTTAAATCTGTACTTGTCAAGGTTTAAATCTGTACTTGTCAAGGTTTAAATCTGTACTTGTCAAGGTTTAAATCTGTACTTGTCAAGGTTAAAATCTGTACTTGTCAAGGTTAAAATCTGTACTTGTCAAGGTTAAAATCTGTACTTGTCAAGGTTAAAATCTGTACTTGTCAAAATTAAAATACACAACAAAATAATCGTTTTTGTACGATCAATTTCTATATCCATGGCTCTGGTGTAGACTTATTTTCCTCCTCGGTCTGCTTCCGTGGTTCCCGCTATTTCGGTGTCGTGCCGCGAGCCGTTCAGTCGTCTGATTTCCATCGCCCTGACGCAGCATGTGAAGGTTGCTGTGTGTGGACGGGTTACTACTGTAACCGAAATTGCAGGTACGTTCTGGTACATTTGATGTTGAACAGATAGGACGAAATAGGTTTGCATTTGTGTAATAGTAAATTGGTATCATTGTCATTTCAGATCTGAGGATAGTTGTAGAGGAACCGAAACCGGTCATGTGAATAAACATTTTTGCAATCAAGATGGATTATAAGTAACATTGTATAACCAGTGATTGCGGCATCCCATCAGGCATTATATCTGTTTTTGCAATAATTCCCAGTTGTCTTTAAATCAGGGAAATCTGGGACAGGGGAAAGTATGGTAAACTCATGCTGGAACTCTTTTAACCATACACGTACCTCTACCAAGCTCAATGACACACTGCATTATCCTCCTGGTAGATACCTTCGTGCCAAAGTGGGGACATTGTCCCCAAGGACAGATTGACACTTACTTTGATCTATTGCCCCTTCCACACTGACGAGAACACTCGGGAGTGCCACGAAAACATTCCTCAGACCATTATGCTTCTTCTCCAGCCTGCAACCTTCCGATGATCCAACAGTCATCTGTTCAGTGGAGTACAAAACGTAATGAGCCGTGCACGGCTCGTGTTCATGCCACTTATTGTTTGTCTTCTTTTACTACGGTACTGCCGCCTCGTTTTCCATTTACTGGCGTCACTAACTTCATATCTTACTTGTCCGTGAGCGGCAGCAGCAGCGTGTATCGATAAGAGCCAGTGCTCGTCGACCACTGGCGACACACATGAAATGTCCGATGTGGGAAGATTTGAGGGCGATGACCGTTGGTTGGCCGTCTCATAGGCCGACGTATATTTGATCCTTTCACCGTTTCCGGACCTGGGCAGTCGGTCGGTTGGCGCGGAGCAGCGAGGAAGTCTCCGTAGCGCGTACTCTGGCCGGGGCCGCTGGTGGTGTGCACGCGCGGTTGGGGTGTGAAGTGCTCCTCGCGAGTGCTACGAAGTTCGTCGCCCACTCGTCTTGGACATGAAAGTTGAGTCCTCACTTAACCTACTATCGAAGTCAACTGTTTACATTTCTTCGTTTGATCCTGGTTGTCGCTTTTGGGACATTCTCGCGAGCAACAACTTGTTTGTATTCAAGTCGGCTAAGACTCCAGCCGTCTTCCTGTGGAGTTGAACGTAATTTATTCTCTGTTATTGAAGTTGACCAGCGGCATTTTCTGCCTTGTGGCCATTGACTTTCCGGTTACCTGCCCTGGTCGTTGACGTAATTTTCGGCAGTGTATTTTCCTCGTCGTGTTGTTGCTGTCCAGCGCGGCGTGTAGTTCGACAGCTGAGGAGTTGTTGGTCGTTGTGGGCGCCAATATTCTGTGAGGCGTTGTATTGAAATCTTGTGGTCGTTTTGCTGGTTGAGTGGAGCGGAACTGATCTTGTTGATTGGTCGGTCGGTCGGCTGTCTGTCGGTTGGGGGCCTTCAGATTAAAAAATCGTTGGACAGGCTGTTGTCTCACCTTTTTTTTTTTTAATCTCATTTTGTTCGCTTTTGTTCGTCGCAACTGCTCGGGGCGGAAGTCGTAAGGTACCCTTTTAAGTTCTTTGTTGATCGATTAACTCAGTTTTTTTATTTCAGAGGGCAGCTACCCCTCTGACCGAACACGCTGAGCTACCGTGCCGGCTCCTAAACGGGCGTCAGTGTTACAATCCCAGGCCGACCCTTGGAAGCTTCTGAGCGCCGTTCTTTGTCTGTTATACAGTAATTTCCCTGTTTGGGTTTTAGTTATTTGGTTGATGTGTGGTTTGACCTGATTACCAATATCTTTAAAATAAATGTTCTGGTATTTCCCTTCAGGCACGAGATTATTATTCTTTATAGGGGCCTTCAGCCGAATTTTGTTTGAAATGTTTTAAGATACGGCCTTGCCTTTTAAAATTGAAATTCTCCTTTCTAGAGCTTAAGACGTTAAATTATTTGCTGATGCGCGGCCTTCAGCCGAGTTTTAATATCTCTTAAATTAATGTTCTTGTCTTGCCCTTAAGGCAAAAGATTGTTGTGCTTTAGTATACGGCCTTCAGCCGAATTTTGCATCAGATGTTTTAAGATAAGGCCTCCTGCATTTTGATTGTAACTCTTCTTATTGCTTAATACGCAGACTCCAGCCAAGTTCCATTAAAATTATATTGCTAAGGCCTTCAGCCTGTATGGATTGAAGATTTAGAAAATATTTTTGGGTGAAACCCCCATAAGAAGCCAACCGGTGTGGCCATGCGGTTCTAGGCGCTTCAGTCTGGAACCGCGTGACCGCTACGGTCGTAGGTTCGAATCCTGCCTCGGGCATGGATGTGTGTGATGTCCTTAGGTTAGTTAGGTTTAAGTAGTTCTAAGTTCTAAGGGACTGATGACCTCAAAAGTTAAGTCCCATAGTGCTCAGAGCCATTTGAACCATTTCCACCCCATAAGAAACTTCTATTTCTATTTCTTGCTTATGCCCTTCTGTCTTGGATTTTGAGTGTGGCCTTCAGCCGATCTAAAGTTAATCAAAGGAGGCCCTTAGTTGCTCAAGTTGCACGTCTATTCGCCCACACGCACCTCAGCGGCCGTCGTTCCCCTCATCCACCTATGACCCGCAGCGTATCACAGTAGCTTTGCCGGTGAGTTGGGAAAGCGCCATTCTGCTGTGTCCGATATACTTCAACTACAGCGGCAGGTAACAGTTTATAAATTTAGCCGTTTCGGAATGCTGCCACCCTTAGTCAGAAAGCAAATGATCATTCCCTTTTGGACGTCAGAGAAATCGCTCCATTTTTGCATTATGATAACGACTGCACTGTTTTCTCCAACCCCCACACGCTTTGCATATCCTTCACTGCTAGTGACATCTCCTGCCACCTGTGAGTGATTATCGCACGCTGATGTCGACGACAGGCGGTGAAGATAAATGTGAATGAACCATGTATATATTAACGCGAGGTTGTCTTAATAACTGAACTTAATTATTTCTTCTACACCAAATGAATTGCTCCACTCTTCAAGCCTGCAAACCTGTCGGTGATGTCTTCACAGAATGACTTGTTTTTATTAACCTCCCTAGAGGTTCTTTAGGTACTGAAATGTCCGCTAAAGAAGAAAGTCTCTCTTCTGAAAGTGCATTTCTCATGTATGTTTTAATACGTTGAAGACAAGGAAACCTTCGTTGCACAGATGCTGTGGTGGATGGACAGAATAAGGGAGAACAGATTATATTTGTAAAAAAGTCCTTGTCCTCGTTAAGCATTTCTAATACCTTCCTTGCAGAAATCGATAAACCATGGTAGTTTGAAACTAACGTTGTAGCATTTACTTGAATCTTTCACTGCTTTCGGAACACGTATTTCTAGAGAGTCGTAGGTGCACCGCCCATATAGAACTTCCTTCTTTTCTACATTTGCGCCGGCCGGGGTGGCCGAGCGGTTCTAGGCGCTTCAGTATGGAACCGCGCGACCGCTACGGTCGCAGGTTCGAATCCTGCCTCGGGCATGGCTGTGTGTGATGTCCTTAGGTTAGTTATGTTTAAGTAGTTCTAAGTTCTAGGGGCTGATGACCTCAGACGTTAAGTCCTATAGTGCTCAGAGCCATTTGAACCATCTTCGTACATTTGCTTCTACCTCATACGCCGCAAGCCATCTAATAGTATGTGGTGGAGAGTACACCTAGTACCACTAGCTGATCACCCCCTTACCATGTTCCATTCACGAATGGCGTGTGGGAAGAACGATTACCGATAATCCTCTGTATTGGATCTAATTTCTCAAATTTTGTCGTCGTGGTCATTTCGCAAGATGTATGTGAGAGTAAGTAATACGTCCTCTGACTTTTTCGGGTAAATGTTCTCTCGAAATTTCAATGGTAATGGTAAACCTCTCCGTGATGCACGACGCCTCTCTTGAAGCATCCGGCACTAGAGTGGAACATCTCACCATCTCGCCAGGTAAACGTTCCCGTGACGTAACGCGCCGCTATTCGTTGCATCTTCTTCAACTCTGCTATCATTCCCACCTGGTAAAGACCCCATGGTGATGAACAAAACTGAAGAATCGGTCGAACGAGCGCCTAATAAGCCATTTCGTGGATGACTTACATTCCTTTAAGATTCTTCCTATGAGTCTCAGTCTGTCATCTGCTTTTCCTGTTATTCGTTTTCTATGTCCATTCAACTTAAGGTTGCTCTCGATAGTTACTCGTAGATACTGTTTCCGGCAATTTCTCATCATTAGTGTAGTTGTACATTAGTGGATTTCTTTTCCTATGTGTGCTCAATATCTTACGTTTAATTAAGTTCCCGCTCAACTGCCAGAGCCTGCACCATTCATCGATCCTCTGCAGGTCATTCTGCAAATCGTTACTGCCAAGCGACAGGTAGCCGTGACAAAAAGATCCAATAACTGACCAAAGGATGACATTCTACGAGTCGGAGGTTAGCTCGTCAGAAGTCTGAAGGTGGTAGAGAAGCTGGAACATCTCAAAAGGGAAATGGAAAGGCTCAATCCACATGCACTGGGGGTCAGTGAAGCGAAAATGAAAAGAAGATAAGGATTTCTGGACTGACGAGTGTAGGACATTATCAACAGCATTAGCAAATTGTGTGAAGGGAGTACTATTTGCTATGAATGGGAAGATAGAGCAGAAAATGAGTTACGTGAACAGTTTAGTGATCACGCTGTTCTTGTCAGATTCGACAGCAAACCAGCACCGAGAACAATAATTAAGGTAGATATACGGACGTCGCAGACAGAATATGTAGAAATAAAGATAGTATATGACAATATTCAATGGATAATTTCGAATGTAAAAGGAGATGAAAATTTTATAATCATGACAGACTGGAGTGTGGTTTTTTGGAGAAGGAGTGCAAAAACGAATATGGGCGTGGTAGTAGGAATGGGAGAGCAGAAAGTCAAATCGAGTGACGTAGTAAATTTCAGTTAGTGCAAAAATCACAAAGGAAATGATATGTGAAAAACGCCAGGAAGATTCCAGCTGGAGTACATCATGGACAAACAGAGATCCCAAATCAGGAACGGGGTTGCAGGGCTAATCCAGGAGCAGATATAAACTGGCATGACAATTCAGAAGTGATGGAAAGTAAACTGATGTCTGAGACCATCATCTGGAAGAATCAGTGTGGAAGGAAGTGCAATACTGAAGTTCTGGAGAAGGATGAGGCGAGTTTGAATTGCTCTAAAGATGTTGATACTGCAGTCAGGAATAATAACAGTAGCCAGTTGAAGAGGAGTGGGCTTTACCAGGCAGACCAGTTACAGGAGATGGAAATAAAAACATGGGTACTAGGAATGTGGTTGCAAAGAAAGTAGGTGGCAGAAGAAATACTTCAATTGATGGACAAAAGAAGGAAAAACAAGAATGTTCAGGAAAAGATAGAAATAGAGCAATGAGAATCAATTAGGAATGAAATAAATAGGAAGTGCAGGGAAGCTAAGACAAAATGGCTACAGGAAAACTGTGAAGAAAATTCAAAACACCCTTCGGTGAACTTAAAAGCAAGGACCGAAACATTAAGATTAGAATGGGAATCCCACTTTTTATCTCAGAGTAGATAGTGGATAGGTTGAAAGAGTACAATGAAGGCTTCTATGAGCGGGAGGAATTGTCTGTTGAAGTGATAGAAGATGAAATTGGAGTCGATATCGAGGAGACACGTGACCCAACATTGGACTCATAAAATAAAAGATTTTGTAAGACCTAAGATCAAAGAAGACAGAAGGGAGATATAATATTCCACCGGAATTTTTAAAAGCACTGGGGGAGGTGGCAACAAAACAACTATTCAAGTTTGGTGTGTAGAATGTATGAGTCTGGCGATATTCAATTAGACTTTCGGAAAAACATCGCCCACACAATTCCGAAGGCAACAACAACAGGCGAACGCAAGCATTATCGTATAATCAGCGTAACAGGTCATTCGTCGAAGTTGTTACAAGAATACTAGACAAAAAAATAGAAAAGAATATTTCAGATCAGTTAGATGACCCTAGAGAGGCAGTTATGATGCGTTTGATAAGGGAAGCAAGACTGAAGAAAATCAAAATACGTTCATAGGATTTGTTGACCAAGACAAAGCGTCAGACAATGTGTAAGTAGGCTCTTTAGGTTTTTCTGTTGGTAACGCCACGTAGCGCTCTGTATGAAAATCACTGGCTGTGCTGTGTGCAGTCTGTGGCTGGTTGACTTTGTTGGAATATTCGCTTGTGTAGTGTTGGGCAGTTGGATGCGAACAGGGCGTAGCGTTGCGCAGTTGGAGGTGAGCCGCCAGCAGTGGTGGATGTGGAGAGAGAAATGGCGGAGTTTTGAGAGCGGATGATCTCGACGTGTGTCCACCAGAGACAGTAAATTTGTGAGACTGGATGTCATGAACTTTATAATGACTTTTGAACACTACCAAGGTAAATACATTGTTTGTTCTTTATCAAAATCTTTCATTTGATAACTATGCCTATCAGTAGTTAGTGACTTTAGTAGTTAGAATCTTTTATTTATCTGGCAGTATTGGCGCTCGCTGTATTGCAGTAGTTCGAGTGATGAAGATTTTTGTGAGGTAAGTGATTCATGAAAGGTATAGGTTATTGTTAGTCAGGGCCATTCTTTTGTAGCGATTATTGAAAGTCAGACTGCGTTGCGCAAAAAAATATTGTGTGTCAGTTTAGTGATGACAGAATAAGTAAAGAGACAAATGCCTGAGTACGTTCAGTTTGGCTCAGCTGTTTGAAAATCAAATAACGTAAGGGGTTTATCAGCACAGTAATTCACTGGTTATTCTAAGGGGACGTTTCAAATGACTTACAATATCAAAAGAGCAGACGACTCCAATGGGCATGTCACGTAATCCCTATGCTAGAGTCCTGACTACCTAAGCAAACTTTCATTGCCCTCATTACAACAAAAAGACCCTCGTGTAGACCAAAAAACAGATGGGAGGACGACATAAAAGGTTATAGGGACAATTCGAATGTAGTAATTTGAGAAGAAACAACAACGGAAAAAACGCAGGAGACTGGTTATTTACTCAACACATGATGTACTTGGCCGGTGACCGCCGGATAACTAAGTAAGTACTGTAAAGTAGCACAAGATGTTCGAAATTCTCACAAAAATAGGAAAGGTAGGGTAAAATTCAATATGTACAAGAACAAAGAAGAAACAATGACAGCGAAAGACCTAAAACGAACTGCTCGGGTTGAAAAAGGCGTGTAGGGAAGCAGCATACTCACGCATTATAAAATTCACATCAGTCTTTCCATTGTGTGCCAGCCTAGTCCGCTGTAACTAGCTCTGACGTCATAAATGTTGCGCAATACTTTAAAAATCAAGTAAATAACCTGAAACGTTTCTAGCATGTCAGGAGTAATACTAAATCAATATGTGTTGAATATCAGTTCAATAACTTTAACCATTTTCGAAATTTGGACGTTTTTCTGTAAAAATCATTGGCGCAACAGGAAAGAGATAGAAACTTAAAAATTTGTATTTAGATTCCTTTTGCATAATAATTTAGTAGAAACAGTATTCTGGATATCACAAATTAAAATTTTAGTTGAAATTCATAATTTTCTGGTTTTTGTCTTAGAAATTAAGGAAGCAAGATAGATTAAGTAGGCGAATAAATAAGGTTAGGATGTTTAAATTTAAGTAGAAGGGAGATCCGCTATAATCATAAAGATGTGAGAAGTTTCAATTGAATAACTATAAAACTATAGCAATAGCGTATTTCCAAAGAGCAAGTTCAGAGCTCGTCTACTGTGTGTAGAGTAATTTAATTCTCTCGCCCAAAATATTTGACTTAGCCACATCAGACTTTTATTATGATTACTTACCTGTGTGCTCATTGCACATTTAAATTGAGAGTTTCATCGGCCATCAGCAAAGGAAGCGATGATTTATTCAATAACTTGAAGTGGTGCAGTACTAGCCCAGCGGCTAGTCGGGAGAGTAGATTTCATCAGGCGTTCCCTTAGCCGTCCGCGCCGCGGCTTTATATGTAAGAACGCTGTGGGAGAGAGAAAGGCCCCAGTTCTCTCCAGACGCTTATTAGCGCACCACCTGTGCCGGGAGCCGCGTCGCATCGGTATCATGGCTATAAACAGCCTCGGATGCCGTAATAAGTTATTCGGGATACGCATAACCATGACATCGTTTTCGAGTGAAGTGTTAATTCTGGGATGACTTTAATGATGTATCTTCAGTTTGCATATGTCGTATTTTCACGTGCCGTCGCGGGACAGACATTCTACCATTATTTAGCGTGGCGTTTGATGAACTTTATCATCAAATCATGGCGAGCATTCACTTAAACATTTAATTTGAACAGTTATAGTTGCATCAGCGCATTAGACTCTGAACTGCTCTGGTAGTTGGATTGTGTGGATTCTTTTTGGTCTGTG
This sequence comes from Schistocerca serialis cubense, assembly GCF_023864345.2. Taxonomy (NCBI): domain Eukaryota; kingdom Metazoa; phylum Arthropoda; class Insecta; order Orthoptera; family Acrididae; genus Schistocerca; species Schistocerca serialis. Next base: position 64,293,736 of record NC_064649.1, on the reverse strand, counting down.
ACTTTCAGAATATAGTGAACATTTTAGAGAGAATGGTTTTTAATTATGAATCCCAGACAATCTCCTAATTCCTCAGAGCTCTAAGCTGTAGCTATAAATGTATTTCTCAGATGAAGTGGGCACTAGGAATTCTAATTACAGGCTTCACGTTTTGCTAATCACTTTCTGGTTGCCAATATTGTAATTAGAGAGCCAGTGTTCAGAACGGCAAACAACAGCAATAAATAAATAATAGTAACATTTTATAAACAAATTAATTCCACCCACCGCCCTACAGGCGTAAGACTGGTATGCAGTTTTCACCTCTACTGTCCACTCTGTACATCGAAGAAGCAATGCAGGAAGTAAAATAAAGGTTGTTGAAAAAAGTCAGCCAACAGTTACCAAAAATTATTTTCTTTCTTTTCCGTTTTCAGCCACCTAGTGCCTCGCCTCAAAAGGGCTCATTGAAACACGTGAACAAATAAAATTTCTTTTGTACAACTGGTTGCTGATTTTTTTTCAAGAAATATACTTAGAGTTGCTAAATATGGATAAAGCCTTAAATAAAGTAAGGATTCAGGAGTGGGATTAAAATTCAGGGATATCATGGACTGTGGGAAAACCAGAACAGAAAGGAATCGAAGCATTGGAGATGATTTACAACAGAAGAGCACTGAAAATTAGATGGACTGATCAAGTAAGGAATGAGGAGGTTCTATTCAGGAATGGTGGAGAAAGGAAGATACGAAAATCACTGACAAGAGGAAGGAACTGCATGACAGCACATGTATTACGACATCGGAGAGTAATTTGCATCGTACTACAGGGAGCTGTAGAGGATAAAAACTGTAGGAAAGATTGGAATACATCCACCGAGGATGTAGGTTGCAAGTGCCACTGAGATGAAAAGGTTGGCACAGGAGAGGAATAATGGGAGCCGCATCAAACCAGTCAGAAGATTGTCGACTAAATAAAATATCTTTCTGAGCATAGGCGGCTATCGGATACCTATCATAGCTGTCACACTTAGCGGAATATTTGTCATACACTGGAGTGTGCACGTCAACGAAAGCAATGCAATATGTGGGCCATATAACACGTTTACGAAAGTGGGAACATTATGTGACTAAGTAATTAGCTCACCCACTGATCACTTCATATCTGGAAAGTAGGAAGAGCAGGATGTCACTCAGTGTAAAGAAACAGGATAGAGGTTTCAATCCGAGTGGGGTCACGTAAAGTGGGGGCGCCATAGGGATCTGTTCTGGGTGCTTTTCATTTCTTGATATATGTCAATGATCTGCCTCTATACGTGACACAAAGATATTTGTTTTTATTGATGGCACAAATGATATTGTGAAAGACGTGGAATCAGCAAATTAATGCTTAATTGCAGTAAAACGTAATGCATACCGTTTGTGACACGGAAATCTTGTAAAAGCGAAGTCTTACAGTCTCCAGCTGGTCAAACAGGAAGTGAGGTCGGTCAGTCTAAGTTCTTAATACTGAGGGTAGATGGAAGCCTCTCTTGAAACTGTCACGTTCCAGATCTTGTGCAGAAAATGATTGCTAATGTCTTCTGTACGAGAATGATCTTCAACGTCTCTGACAGTGAAATATGAAGGCTTGTTCACATTTCTTCCTTTCATTCCTTAATCTCGTATTGTGTTTTATTTTGGGGTAACTATAGCCACTCAGAATATTCTTAGGCCAGTAAAGGGCGGTCACACTTATCTGGCCATAACCCATAACCCTTACGCAATACTCCATAGCACAAGTCACAACAGACAACCCACGGCCAAGAAATCAGTTCGTGAAGATCGTGTAATATGTTATTCAGGTGTCTCAGAATTCTGTCGCAGCTCTACATACATTCCGTCAGGGGATGTGTTGCTGAAAATATTCACTCACTCAAAAGAAAATGTAGCCTTCATTTAGCAGGCAACAGACGGAGTAACGATGTGCACTTGTATAACACCTCCTAAAGCATATTACAGAAAGGTGTGCACTATTCATGAAGTTCATATTCGATAAATTTGCAGTAGGGCTGAAAAAGAAAGTCATGAACCTCAAGTATTCAGATCGAAGTTGGAAGTTTTCCTTGTGGCTCACTCCTTGTATTCTGTATAGGAGTTTCTCGCACTAGTTGAGAACTTTTGCCTGTAATAGTTTATTTATTCATACCCCCCTCACATTCTTGTCGCTTTTATTAATCACTAATTGTTTTGTTCATAAATTTTCAAATCGGCAAACTATATGATGACTCGTTCCACGACCAATAGCTCTGCGTTGTATGTCCCCACAGAACTGATAGACGAATGTATAAGTAACAAAATAATGTAATAATTACATTTGGTTCAAATGGTTCAAATGGCTCTGAGCACTATGGGACTTAACAACTGTGGTCATCAGTCCCCTAGAACTTAGAACTACTTAAAACTAACTAACCTAAGGACATCACATACAGCCATGCCCGAGGCAGGATTCGAACCTGCGACCGCAGCAGTCACGCGGTTCCGGACTGAGCGCCTAGAACCGCACGGCCAATTACATTTGGGGTCCTAAATATGGTAGCGTCTGGTTCCACGGAACTTCAGATATAAATAACGACATCATACAATAATCAAGCATGGAAACCTGAAGATAATAGCATCCTGTCGAAACGCGTGGTGATGAATTAGAATGTGAAGGAAGCATAAAATACGTGAAAGGAGGCAGACGCACATCTTGACGAGTTCCATAGTGACACTCACAAATTTGTGTTCAAATAGACCATCATAAACACAATTTACGGTATAACCGTAAAGGTACAGCTACCAATCATCGTTTCGTTTTAAAGCTTTCACAGAACAAAATTATGGCAGTACAAGTCAGTCTACGATGCAGACAACTAATCTTTTCATTGCCCATCGATGTTTCGGTAAATCTGGGTTATCTTCAGTGGTTACTATTGAGGTCTTATTATCTAAAACCCTATCTGCTGTAGAATTTTTCTAACGTTACTGCATAGTTAGTCATAGTTTTTCCCGTGGTTCCTACAGAACCAAGCATTTTACAAAATAAGACCAGGATAGTACCCAATGACGATGGCGCAAAGGTGCTGAAACATGGCTGGGCAAGTAGAAGATTAGTTGTGTAAGTGAAGGGTGTGTATGAATTCTGATAGTATCCATTTATCCGCGTAAATAGCGAGCAACAAAATATCCTCAGGTAAGCCGCAGAGTGCTGGGTGTAATGTAAACTGCGTCCAGTGAAATTTGGAACCAGAAGAAGTCAAGGATGAGTTCGCTAGTCCCCTCGTCAGAACTCCGCTACTTGTCAAGCAGGTAAAAAATCCGAGGCTCTTCCGTGATGTGTTACTTTATAATAACGCCTCATTAAGATGCACAAACAAAAGCTGTTGTGTGAAAATTTTTACAATTAGAAGTCATCATAATTTATTTTATTTTCTGTCCAACTTAAACAGAAAATTATTGTGATTACCGTGTAGTTGTATGACGTGCTCTTCTTTGTCTGCTGTTCTGATATTCAACCAAATATACCTAACTCTTCTCGAAATATTTTAGAAATCGAAGTCTCTTCCTTTTGTTCCCTCTTTTTTCCCTGATTTAGAAGGTTTACGAACTCATAAACCAGTGTCATCAGGAGTTCCACATTTTTGTTCGCTTCAACTAAGCACCTTCAAACTTCGGACTCGATAATTCCATGGCAATAAGTTGTGATTTCTGCTTTGAAAAGCATCAGATCACAATCTCGTCTACTTTGGTTCTCTTTACGATATGACAGGGCCACGTAGTGGCCACGTTTATCACCGCGGATTGTGGTTGACGCTTCCATATCGAACTATTAGCACACAGACACATTATATTATATGTTAAACATACAACGTGTTCTTGAGTACAGCTCAAAATAAATGCTTTATTAGTGACGACACATGCTGATTGAAATAACTGCTTGGACGGTATTACATGTATCGCATATTTCAGACATCATGGGAATCGACTACTACAGTTATTGAAATTCACCTCTCCCCCCCCCCCCCCCTCTTCTCACACTCTATATTTGAAGGTACGGTGCACGAACTGAACACTACGAAAGTTAGTATCGTACCAAGGGTAATCATTGAAGCGGTCATCCACGGGGGACGACAAGAACTTTTGGAGTGCAGGTAAACTGTAACTCAAAGAGCACTTGAGGTGGATGACGACACAGTAGGTCCAGGTAGGCCGTTGCTTAGTGAGCAGCCACTTTCCTGGAAATCTGAGTGCAAATTTCACAGGTTTTTGTATGGGTTCAAATTTCACTGGGTGCATATTTCATAGACCCGAAGTGCCGTGGCTAGTTCTCCAGGCGCTACCTAGAGGACGCATTCCTGAACAGCGACAGCTCCGTTCGAGGCTGCGCTTACGTGACGCCAGGTCACCAGCCCGGACAAGCCTTTTGCGGGGGTGAGCCGCCCCATACAATGGCCGCGCGGGCCGGGATGAATCAATACGCCGCTCTCCCGGCGGCGACGACGACGGCGAGGGCCCGTCTACGACCGTGGCGATACTGCCCGGCTGAATGGTCAGCTCGCCCACCCCTCTGCAGTTGGCGGGCGGATTGCTACGTTTCGCCGGGTAGCGCAGCTTAAGGGGCCGAGCAATGACAACAGATCTACGAGGGGCATTCAGTAAGCAATGCAACACTTTTTTTCCTCAGTGAATTACAGTAGAAAAATTGCGGAATCTTTTGTGGGATATCGTGGAATATTCTCACTTCAGTCGCTATAGTTTCATGAAATTCCGATAGATGGCTGGGCTATACACAGGCTTAAAAATTGCTTTTGTAACGGAGGTTCTTTCCGAGCAGAGAGTTGTTTGAGAAGCCCTGCTAAACCCACAGGACAGGACAGGTAGTTTAAGTTGTGAAAAGGGGCCAAAACAAGCGGCTGTCAGCTACACTCGAACATACAACCATTTATTTGATCAAACATTACAAGAGCCAAGAAAAAATCTTTTTTTTTTAAAAAAAAACAGCTTTAGTTTAGGAACTTAATTAGCGACTGAATGCGCCGAACAATCTCATGCCTTAAGGGCAAGATCATTTTAATTTCAAAACGGAGTACATCGAAAAAGTTCAAAGAAAGGCTCCACGTTTTGTATTATCGCGAAATATGGGAGAGAGTGTCACAGAAATGATACAAGATTTGGACTGGAAATCATTAAAGGAAAGGCGTTTTTCGTTGCGACGGAATCTTCTCACCAAATTCCAATCACCAACTTTCTCCTACATAGGGCGGAACGATCACCACGATAAAATAAGGGAAATCAGAGCTCGTACGGAAGGATATGTGTGTTCATTCTTTCCGCGCGCTATACGAGATTGGAATATTAGAGAATTGTGAAGGTGGTACGATGAACCCTCTGCCAGGCACTTAAATGTGATTTGCAGAGAATCGATGTAGATGTAGAAAGCAAATAACTTAAAGCTAAACCAAAATCAGAAATTTAAAAGGCAAAGCCTTATCTTAAAACAGTTCCTTAATTAGGCTGAAGGCACAAAGAATCTGACACTTGAAGAACAAAACAACCTAAATTCAAAATTGGCTGAAGGCCCAACACTTAAGAATCAATAACATTAATTTTTAAAATGCCAAAGGCTTTGTGTAGAACAGTTCTTAAATTAGGCGAAAGGGCCAAACCATCTCTCCCCTTAAGGGAAAAACAATCTTAATCTAAAAATCGGCCAGAAGCCATACAAGTGCAAATAACAAGGACAAACAAGACAAGGCAGTACTCCCTTCTGCGCTTAGAAATTCCGAGGGTCGTCCTGGAATTCATACACTAACGCTCGCTTAGGTGAGATAGGCAGTCGGTCCAACCATTGTCGATCCGACGACAACCCAACCGACAGACAGTCAGAGGACCCACCGACAAGCTAACCTCCGCTTCACCGGACCAACAAACAACAGGGAGTTGAATGGAACGACGTAGAATGTATTGGCGCCCACAACTGATCTGTCAAACTACACACCGTGCTGGACAGCAACAACGTGATGAGTAAAATACACTGCCTGAATTTACATCAACGTCCAAGGCAGGTAACCGGAACGTTAACGGCCACAAGGGACAAGATTTCGCAGGTGCACTTCAATTCAAATAACGAAGTACAGTTAAACTCCACCGGAGGGTGGCTAAAATTTACCAACTTGAAAACACACGTTGTTGCTCGCGGGAATATCCCACCAGCAGACAACGAACTCCAAACGACACAATGTGAACAGTCTCGACTTGCTGGTGGATTAAGTCAAAACTCAACTTTAATGTCCAGGATCGGTGAGCCACCGACCTCATAGCAATGGGAACAGCACCACACACTCCGACACTGAATAGAGGCCGCCAGCGGGCCCGGCCAAACCACGCGCCGTGGAGATTTCCTCGCTGCTCCACGCGAAACGACCAACTGCCCGCACACGGCACAGCCGGAAACTGTAAGCGCCAGGCCAAAGATAGTCCAAGGTGCCGATATCGATACACACCGCTGCTGCCATCTGCGGAAAAAGAGGATAACAGCATAATCCCGATAACCGCTGGAGACTAAACTCAGAATAGCAACCAAGGTTTAATCCATGCATAAAATGAGCCAGCCCCAGCTCATTGTTATTGGGTTTCCTTTGGCGGAAAACCAATACATTGCAGATAGTATTAGGCGCTTTCAGAATGTGTATAGACACCTGGCGGTTCGCAAAAGCACAGTGAGTCGTTGGGCGAGGCTTCTGTCATCATGGCAAGAAGGTCGCACAAACCTGCCCGATCTCCCACCTGCCGGCCGGCCTCACACAGCTGCGACTCCTCAAACGTTGGAAAGAGCGGACACTCACTTACGAGGTGATCGACAGACCATAACAAAGTACCTCGGTGCTAAATTGGACGTGTCTGCTGGTAGTATTAACACACTCTCCCAGCTGCTGGGGCACTCAAAGGTGTGTGCTTGCTGTCGAGTTCCTCGCAGCCAAGTAGAAGACCATAAAGAGCAACGAAGGAACACCTTTGCGAATTTATTTGCGCCGTTACGATGTTGATCATGACAATTTTTATCGAACATGATTACACGTGATGAAACACCGATTCGTCACTTCGAAGCGGAAATAAAACGGCAGTCCATGGAGTGGTGCCACACCACCACTCCTCTGAAGAAAAAATTCAAAGCTCACCCTCAGCTTGTAAAGTCATGGCGACGTCCTTCTGGGACTCTGAAGGGGTTACAGTGTTTGATGTCCTCCATCATGGAGCAACGATCAACTCTGAAGTATGCAGTGTCACCCTCAGGCAACTGAAGAAAGCCGGCCGAAGTGGCCGTGCGGTTAAAGGCACTGCAGTCTGGAACCGCAAGCCCGCTGCGGTCGCAGGTTCGAATCCTGCCTCGGGCATGGATGTTTGTGATGTCTTTAGGTTAGTTAGGTTTAACTAGTTCTAAGTTCTAGGGGACTAATGACCTCAGCAGTTGAGTCCCATAGTGCTCAAGAGCCAGAGCCAACTGAAGAAACGACTTCAGCATGATCGTCGCCACAAACCTGCAAAGGAATCTCTCCTTCTTCCTGAGAACCCAGGGCCTGACACAAGTCTGCGCACCCGAGAGGAGCTCAAAAAACTTTATTGGCCTCTTCTTCCCCATCCACCCTATACCCTGTACCTCGCAACTTCCGACTCCTACCTTCTTGGCCCTGTGAAGTATGCACTGCGGGCAGCAACACCTGAGTAAGGGGGTTGGGTTGTTTGGGGGAAGAGATCAAACAGCGAGGTCTTCGGTCTCATCGGAATAGGGAAGGACGGGGAAGGAAGTCGGCCGTGCCCTTTCAAAGGAACCATCCCGGCATTTACCTGGAGGTATCATTTAGCTACAATATAGCAGGTCAGCAAATGGAAGCAGCTAATTCCATAAATTATCTGGGAGTAGGCATTAGGTGTGATTTAAGATGGAATGATCATATAAAGTTGATCGTCGGTAAAGCAGACGCCAGACTGAGATTCATTGGAAGAATCCTAAGGAAATGCAATCCGAAAACAAAGGAAGTAGGTTACAGCACACTTCTTCGCCCACTGCTCGAATATTGCTCGCCAGTGTGGGATCCGTACCAGATAGCGTGGATAGAAGAGAGAGAGAAGATCCAACAGAGAGCAGCGGCCTTCGTTACAGGATCATTTAGTAATCGCGAAAGCGTTACGGAGATGATAAGCTCCAGTGGAAGACTCTGCAGGAGAGACGCTCAGTAGCTCGGAACGGGCTTTTGTTCAAGTTTCGAGAACATACCTTCACCGAGGAGTCAAGCAGTATATTGCCCCCTGCTACGTATATCTTGCGAAGAGACCATGAGGATAAAATAAGAGAGATTAGAGCCCACACAGAGGCATACCGACAGTGTTTCTTTCCACGAACAATACGAGACTGGAATAGAAAGGAGAACCGATAGAGGTACTCAAGGTACCCTCCGCCACTCACCGTCAGGTGGCTTGCGGAGTATGGATGTAGATGTAGAGCGATTTAGGGAAATCACGGAAAACCTGAATCAGGATGGCCGGACGCGGGATTGAACCGTCGTCCTCCCGAATGCGAGTCCAGTGCGCTAACACCTGAGTAATGTGGCGGTTATTGACACAAGACGTTGGCGCCGCCGTCGCCCAGTAGAGTGGCACCGTGTGGCCATATTGGACCTCCAAGTAAGGTGGGATAACACCACCACATTCTGCAGCGAAAAGAGTGCAGAATAATAACGCGTATAGAAATCCTTAATAAAATCATCCTGATTTCAGAAAAAAATGTGTTTCAATACTTACTTAATGCCCCTCATACATCTTCAGGAGTGCATGAAAATGTAGAAAACACCGCTATAAATACATGCTTCGACATAAATGGAGTGGTAGTTAAGCCTGCAGGTTGTGCTGTTGTGTTCGACCACCAACGGTACCTGTGCAATGTACCTCGATTCGTTGCTAGTGTCAGTCGTCGTCACAACATTCTTCTTTATGGTTGTGGGTTACGTCGGAGATCAGCGGAAAGTAGCACAGGTCACACCAATATTCAAGAAAGGAAATAGGACTAACCCACTGAATTACAGACCCATATCACTGACCTCAATTTGCATTAATATTTGGTAGCATATACTGTACTCGAACATTATGAATCACCTTGAAGAAATTGGCTTATTGATACATAACCAACACGGATTCAGAAAATATCGTTCTTGTGCAACACAGCTAGCTCTTTATTCCCATGAAATAATGAGTGCTGTCGACATGGGATCTCAGATAGATTCCATATTCCTAGAACGCTTTCGATACCGTTCCTCCCAAGCGACTATTAATCAAATTGCATGCATATGAAGTATCATCTCAGTTATGTGACTGGATACGTGACTTCCTCAGAGAGGTCAGAGTACGTAGTGATAGACGGTAAATCATCGAGTAGAACAAAAATGATACGAGGCGTTCCGCAGGGTAGTGTCATACGCCCTCTGCTGTTCCTGATTTACATAAATCATCTAAGTGATAATCTGAGCAGCCCCCTTAGATTGTTTGCAGATGACGCTGTAATTTATAGTCTAGTAAAATCATCAGACGATCAATTCCAATTAAAAAATGACCTAGAGATAATTTCTGTGTGGTGCGAAAAGTGGCAATTGGCACTAACCAAAGAAAAGTGCGAGGTCATCCACATGGGTACTAAAAGCAATCCGATAAATTTTGGGTATACGATAAATCGCACAAATGTAAGGGCTGTCAATTCGATTAAATACCTAGGAATTACAATTACGGGCAACTTAAATTGTGGGGAAGGCGAAACAAAGACTGCGCTTTGTTGGCAGAACACTTAGGCAGATGCGACAAACCCACTACAGAGACAGCCTACATTACACTTGTCCGTCCTCTGCTGGAATATTGCTGAGCGGTATGGGATCCTTACCAGGTAGGATTGACGGACGACATCGAAAAAGTGCAAAGAAGGGCAGCTCGTTTCGTGTTATCGCGCAATAGGGGTGAGAGTGTCACTGATATGATACGCGAGTTGGGGTGGCAGTCACTGAAACAAAGGCGGTCTTCTTTGCGGCGAGATCGACTTACAAAATTTCATTCACCAACTTTCTCTTCCGAATGCGAAAATATTTTGTTGACACCCAACTGCGTAGGGAGAAACGATCATCATAATAAAATAAATCAGAGGCAGAATTAGGTGATCCTTTTTCCCACGCGCCATTCCAGAGTGGAATCGTAGAGAAGTAGTTTGAACATGGTTCGATGAACGCTCTGCCAGGCACTTAAGTGTGAATTGCAGAGTAACCATGTAGATGTAGATGTAGTGCATTCGAACGACAGCAAATCGTTGCTGCTCGTATGGTGAGTACTCTCGCAACCAAGGTAGCCGACGTGCATCCGAGATTTATAAAGCATACAGGGAAAGCGGTAAAACATTATCTGCTGAATCACACCACGGACGAAAGTGGTGGGGCGGAGGTTCGAGTCCTCCCTCGGGCATGGGTGTGTGTTTGTCCTTAGGATAATTTAGGTTAAATAGTGTGTAAGCTTGGCGACTGGTGACCTTAGCAGTTAAGTCCAATAAGATTACACACACATTTGAATTTTTTTTGTGGTATGGGGGAAATCCAAGAAATTTATTTAGTCGGATGAATCTTTTTTCACACTGTTGCAACTTCTGGCCGAGTTTAGGTTCCAAGAGTGAAACATGGAGGAGGTCAGTGATCACTTTGGCAGCAATATCGTGGTACTGCATGGGCCGCATGGTTACTCAGTAAGAGCACATGGTTGCCAAGGACTATTTCGGCCCACAGCTCCATCCCCAGGTGCAATATTTGCCTCCTAATGGTGATGCTCAGTGCCAAGATGACAAGAGTCCTGTTAACACATCTCCCATCATCGAGGGCTGGTTATGTGAGCACAAGTATGAATTGTCGCGAGTCCTCTGGCCACCAAAGTCACCAGATCTTAATATTATTGATCGTTTGTGATCTGCTTTGAAGAGTGCACGATCGCTGCCCATTGCCATCACTGTATGAACTTACCACTGATTGCATGAAGAATGATATAAGAATCTCTTCAAAACTATACAGGGTCTTTACTTACCCTTTCCGAGACTATAGGTAGCTGCTAACAATTTTCTTACACTGTGTTGTATTTTGGTGTCACCATATTTTTGTTCGTTCCTGTACATCTACGTCGCTGCTCAGCAGCTGAGAGTATATTGGCACCAAGGTCTTCTCTTTTCTTTCCTGTTCCATTCCTGAATGGCGTATGGGAAGAATGATTGTAAATGATTTCTCTATGAGCGCTCTTATCAATTATGTTCTTGTTGCGATCATTCCACGAGACGTAAAGTTGGTTGTCAGTAAGTCAATTTTCAATATTGTTCTTTCTCATACGTTTTGTGAATGGTGAGCATATTACAAAGATAGTCTGTACAAAACGACAGATTACTGAATATATCACAGTCTTGGACTAGCTGAGTGAAGACATGGCTGCCAGGAGGTACACTGGTGATCAAAACTTGAGGAGGAAAGTTGGCTTGTCGCGGAAGCTTTCAGGCGCCGACGCCACTCGGCAACACAGAGACGTCGGGCTGGTTGCCAACTCCGGCTCTGTCGTTAGCAGTGCGACCTGCAGAGGGCGTTCGTGTACACCGGACCAAAGCACAGAGGACGTGTAAATCAGCAAGAGAGGTCGCTCCTGCCAACGTCACGTGCAGCCAATAAGGAGGAAGAGTACCTCCACCTGTGAGGGTATCTAGGACCGCGCCCGATCCGATCGCGGCAATTATGACGCAGCCAGCCAAGAGAAGAATCTGCTCCGAATCCAGCGCCGCCTCCACCTCACGCCGTCAAGGAAACTCAGCAATGTGCTGTCGGGCCTTTTTGTTTTCCGCCAGACTCATTTGCAAGAGTACAAACTGTGAGCTCATACAGGTGGTAACTTGTGTGTTAATCTATTCTAATGCGCACCCCTCAAGGAGAGATGGGACTTAAAACATGTGCTAGTTAAACTGGTGGGGAACGAACTCTTACCGTAGAAGCTTTCACTGTGTTGTTTCCTCAACCAAGACTTGTATTCCAAGTACTTGGGTTGAGCCGTGAACTTATTTTCCTGTTAGGAACTACTTACAAAGTTTCTTACTTGTTAGCGACGGTCAACGAAGACGATATGCGTTGAACTCATTGCATTCTTAAATACAGAGGTTGAACTACATACTCCTGTGTTTCTTGCGGAAGTGTTTCAAGTCACCGATACTTCGAAAGTAACTTTCGCATGATGTGTCATTTTCTTGTAATATGAAACTTGGACCATGCAGAGATAAAACTTCTGCTACACTACACACAGTGACGATACTTTTTACTCAATGAAAATAATTACACTGACGTCGCCACGATTTATGATGATGCCCTGGACATTACAGAATTAGGAGAATGGTTATAAACAGTGTGTGCGACCAACACGGACAGCAAAAGCATGCTCTGAAATCTGACCAGATGTCGGCCACAATGTTGGTAAACGTTTCTTGTGGTGTGGCGTCCGATTCCTTCATCATCGCGGTTGATGACTTCTGGATTGTCATTGGTGGGTACGCACGTGCTTCAATACGTCTCTCCAAAGCACGCTATACATGTTCTGTGCGATTTAAGTGGGCCAAACGGGTACGACAGTCCAATCGCCGAATTTCATCTTGGACAGTTGGAGAGCTCGCTAGACCCGCATTCTGGAGGGCGACACTTTAGATACGCTGCCGGCCGGCCAGATTTAGATTTTCCATTATCCTCTAAATCGCTCCACGCAAATGCCGGCACGATTGCTTTGAAAGGGCACGGCCGATTTCCTTCCCCATCCTTGACACGCCGGACGTTGTGACCGAGCAGTTCTAGCCCCTTCAGTCCGGAACCGCGCTGCTGCTGAGGTCGCGGGTTCGAATCCTGCCTCGGGCATGGATGTGTGTGATGTCCCTAGGTTAGTTAGGTTTAAATGGTTCTAAGTCTAGGGGACTGATGACCTCAGATGTTAACTCCCATAATGCTCAGAGCCATTTGAACCATTTTGAACCTTGACAGAATCTGAGCTCGTGCTCCATCTCTAATGACCTCGATGTCGACGAGACGTTAAACCCAATATTCCTTCCTAGTTACTACTTCTAGGGCTGTTCTATGCAGCCGCACATTGGCATCCGATAGGACTCCAGAAATGACGCACGTGAGGAAGGAGTATCGTGCCACAATAGCGTTGACCAGTGAGAGCACCATGTTCGAGCAGTGTGAGGTCAGTACACCACGCAACGTTATGCCCACCCACAGCATAACTCACGGACCACCGACAGCATCATGTTCGGCAGTGTTCTTGGGTGCACTGCAGTTTCACATCTGTAGCCATATGACAGTACGTAATGCAGGCAAGAACACTGTCGTGCATGATCATCTCCAAACGGCGGGAAGCAAGTATCTAAAATTGAAACTTCCTGGCAGATTAAAACTGTGTGCCCGACCGAGACTCGAACTCGGGACCTTTGCCTTTCGCGGGCGAGTGCTCTACCATCTGAGCTACCGAAGCTCGACTCACGCCCGGTACTCACAGCTTTACTTCTGCCAGTACCTCGTAAAGTTTGGAAGGTAGGAGACGAGGTACTGGCAGAAGTAAAGCTGTGAGTACCGGGCGTGAGTCGAGCTTCGGTAGCTCAGATGGTAGAGCACTCGCCCGCGAAAGGCAAAGGTCCCGAGTTCGAGTCTCGGTCGGGCACACAGTTTTAATCTGCCAGGAAGTTTCATATCAGCGCACACTCCGCTGCAGAGTGAAAATCTCATTCAAGTATCTAAAATTGTCATTCTTGGTCAATTCTGTGACGTGTCATGCCACAAAAACTAAATGTTACAGGTGACGCTAAAAACTTCTGAACTGTACGAAAATTCAAAAATGGCTCTGAGCATTATGGGACTTAACATCTGAGGTCATCAGTCTCCTAGAACTTAGAACTACTTAAACCTAACTCACCGACGGACATCACACACATCCATGCCCAAGGCAGAATTCGAACCAGCGACCGTAGCAGTCGCGCGGTTGCGGACTGAGAGCCTGGAACCGCTCGACCACCGCGGCCTGCTACGAAAATTCCGTGGTAAAGAAAACCTCTACTCTATATTCCAGGGAGCGGAGTGGAGGGGTGGGAGGGGTAGTGTCTCTCTTGTCTAATGAAACAATATAAAAATAACGTTTGTTGGCATAGAATTATTACATTGGCAAATGTGTCGGCATAAGAGGCGGCGGGGAGTAATGTGTTGCGTTTTTGGTAGAGAAGCAGTAACACAAAAGGGTCGGTCACGAGACTTGGGTGACTTCGATCGTGAACTAGTCATTGGATGTTACCTGAGTAACAAATCCGTCAGAGAGACTTCAACCACACTGATGATGATGATGATGATGATTGGTTCGTGGGGCGCTTAAAAATGGTTCAAATGGCTCTGAGCACTATGGGACTTAACCTCTGAGGTCATCAGTCCCCTAGAACTTAGAACTACTTAAACCTAACTAACCTAAGGACGTCACACACATCCATGCCCGAGGCAGGATTCGAACCTGCGACCGTAGTGGTCTCGCGGTTCCAGACTGAAGCGCCTAGAACCGCTCGGCCACACCGGTCGGTGTGGGGTACTCAACTGCGCGATCATCAGCGCCTGTACAAAGTATCAGTCTTTATGCAGTCCAATCTAGCCACATTCACGAATGATGATGAAATGATGAGGACAACATGAACACCCAGTCACCGGGTTCAACCCTTCTGAAGCTACCCAGGATGACTGTTGGTGAAAGGAGTGCATAGTTGAAACGCGACGGGACAACCACAGATAAATAAAACGAAAGCAGACTTCATGAATTGGAGGACAACGACCGTCGACCGTTGCAGAGTGTGGTCAAAGAAAACAGCGTGAAATCAGCGGAAAGGGTCATTTCTGAGGTCCGAAGTGCTGACAGCAGCCCAGCCAGCACGACGCCTGTATGCAGGGAGTTGAAAATAATGGCAGACAACGCGGTGGAGAACCGCTCGGACACTCCAGCCGGCCTTGATTTCAATGGTGCGGTCCTCTCATTGAGCTTAAGAAAACGCTAAATGTGGCAGGATATGAAGACATTTCACAGCTCTGTGTACTGTGTTCAGTAGAGGAACAGTTCGGAGGCGATGACTGTTAGTAGCAGCATGGCAATGTGAACCCTGTGATGAATCAGGCAATGGTTTGTCGACAGTAAAGTTTCTGAAATGGACTGGCCAGCCCAGAGTCCCCACCTGACCCAAAAAGAACACCTATGAGTGTTGGAATGTTGACTTCACTTCAGACGCTAACGTCTCTCATCACTACCGTCTCTAGTTTCTGCTCTTGAAGAATAATGGTGTAGCATATCTCAACCAAAAAATTAAAAACAAGATATTTTACACTATTATTGGTTAGATAAATATGAATTAACTAACTGAAATGCAATCTTTAATAGATTTTACCTATGCTAGTACACACGAATTTAATAAAGTATTGAATAATTGATACACAGATGTGAAAACTACTGATATATCAGTTTAATAAGTCACGGCTGCATAATACTAACGCGAATTCTTTACAGACGAATGGAAAAACTGCTGGGAGCAGACCTCGGGGAAGATCAGTTTGGATTCCGTAGAAATATTGGAACACGTGAGGCAATATTGACCCTACGACTTATCTTAGAAGCTAGATTAAGGAAAGGCAAACCTACGTTCCTAGCATTTGTAGACTTAGAGAAAGCTTTTGACAATGTTGACTGGAATACTCTCTTTCAAATTCTGAAGGTGGCAGGTGTAAAATACAGAGGAGCGAAAGGCTATTTAGAATTTGTACAGAAACCAGATGGCAGTTATAAGAGGTGAGTGATATGAAAGGGAAGCAGTGGTTGGGAAGGGAGTGAGACAGGGTTGTAGCCTCTCTCCAATGTTATTCAATCTGTATATTGAGCAAGCAGTAAAGGAAACAAAAGAAAAATTCCATGGAGAAGAAATAAAAACTCTGAGGTTCGCTGATGACACTGTAATTCTGTCAGAGACAGCAAAGGACTTGGAAGAGCAGTTGAACGGAATGGACAGTGTCTTGAAGGGAGTGTATAAGATGAACATCAACAAAAGGAAAACGAGGATAATGGAATGTAGTCGAATTAAATCGGGTGATACTGAGGGAATTAGATTAGGAAATGAGACAAAGTAGTAAAGGAGTTTTGCTATTTGGGGAGCAAAATGACTGATGATGGTCGAAGTAGAGAGGATATAAAATGTAGACTGGCAATGGCATGGAAAGCATTTCTGAAGAAGAGAAATTTGTTAACATCGAGTATTGATTTAAGTGTCAGAAAGTCTTTTCATAAAGTA
Source organism: Schistocerca serialis cubense (assembly GCF_023864345.2). NCBI lineage: Eukaryota > Metazoa > Arthropoda > Insecta > Orthoptera > Acrididae > Schistocerca > Schistocerca serialis. The sequence goes on along the minus strand of NC_064649.1, from coordinate 64,277,344 downwards.
TTTGTATGGAGTGTAGCCATGTATGGAAGTGAAACGTGGACGATAAATAGTTTAGACAAGAAGAGCATAGAAGCTTTTGAAATGTGGTTCTACAGAAGAATGCTGAAGATTAGATGGGTACATCACATAACTAATGAGGAGGTATTGAATAAAATTGGGGAGTAGAGGAGTTTGTGGCACAACTTGACTAGAAGAAGGGATCGGTTGGTAGGACATGTTCTGAGGCATCAATGGATCACCAACATTTCAATGGGCTGCTATTCCTGCAAGGATATTCAGACACGTAATTGAAAATATTCCCATGAGGCTTCAAGTCTTCATAAAGGTGAAGTATGGACGGGCCACATACGAATGTCAACTTTTGGTCAGATACTGTGATTCGGACAACTAAATAACGTATCTAACGGCTTTCGGCAACTTTCTGACGATGGCGATGGAGAAAGTAAGGGAAAGCTTGAGATTGAATAGAAATCTGATGCGGCAAATACTCCGTGAAGGAATTACTTGATTGGCTTACGTCAGATTCACGACGCAAGATGTGTACAACTGGCGCAATTGAAGTTGAGGCTTTCGAGGCGCCGCGCAAGCAGTGTGTGTGTGCATGGACAGAGTGGGCGAGAGTAAATCAGAGAGAGAGAGAGAGAGAGAGAGAGAGAGAGAGAGAAAGAGCGCAGGCGGGAGACAAAAGGATTCCCTTCGGCGCGGCGCCGGCTGGTCAGAGGCCACCAGCAGTGGAGAAGCGACCAGCCGGCGGGACGGCGGTGCGCGTGGAATGTGACGCCGCGCACCGCCGCTCGGACGTGTCGCCTCGGCCGCAGAAAAAGCCAGCCGGGAATGCCAGCCCAGCCGCTGCACAATGAGCGCCTCGCCACCACAGAAGCCCGGCTGCGCGCACTCACTCCCACAAACATACACGGGCAGTTTCTGATTGTTGGGGTCTCCAGTTGTTCGTATCGCTCTCGGCTGCCCAGCCGAGTGCAGTCGTGTACACAACACGATATTTCGACATCGCATCTCCTCGTCATCTTCAGGTGTTACATGTAGAATGAACAGCTCTTCTAAATCACCTCTCCGCTGATTGGACGTGCGAGTCAATCGCTATTGGCCACAGTGTGCTCACGATATCCATTCACACTGATACGTATTCCCGAGCCTCCAGCTACCATAGCTGTGCTATGTATACTGGTGCACAGCCGGCCGCGGTGACCGAGCGGTTCTAGGCACTTCATCCGGAAACGCGCGACTACTACAATCGCAGGTTCGAATAATGCCTCGGGCATGGATGTGTGTGATGTCCTTCGGTTAGTGAGGTTTAAGTAGTTATACGTTTTAGGGGAATGATGACCTCAGATGTTACGTCCCATACTCCTCAGAGCCATTTGAACCATTTGGTACACAGGGTCCTCGCAGTATCGGACGAATTAAGCCTACCAAGGCAGGAGACAAATGTGACGCGCTTTCAGCCGGAAGGTACAGGCAAATCTTTCATTTGCTAACTATGCCTGTAAGTAGTTAGAATCTTTCATTTAGCTGGCAGTATTGGCGCTCGCTGTACTGCGTAGTTCGATTAACGAAGATTTTTGTGACGTAAGTGATTCATGAAAGGTATAGGTTATTGTTAGTCAGGGCCATTCCTTTGTAGGGATTATTAAAAGTCAGATTTCGTTGCGCTAAAAATATTGCGTGCCAGTTTAGTGATGATCAGAATAGGTAAAGAGAAAACTACTTGAGTACGTTGAGTTTTGCTCAGCTGTTTGAAAATCAAATAACGTAAGAGTTTTTCCAGCACTGTCATTCATAATTTTTCTAAGGGGACGTTTCACACAAAGCATTGAATATTTTAATTCACATGAAACACGTAATAAAAAAAACTCGTTCATAGCATTTACAGTGCAGCAATCGTCCTGTTAATATGAGATAACAACAACAACTATTTCGGGCCCCATGAACCGCGTGCCTAACGTATTCCATGTAAATGAAGTAAGGAATATGTGGGACTGACTGTGCGGGCAGTCGAAAGGAGGTGTCAGGGACAGAGGACACACATCCAACTCTAGCAACCAACGAGATCTGCGGTTGCGGAAAACTTTATAGCTACAGAGGATGCAATGAAATATAAGTGCAAAATAAGACCTTAAGATGGGCATCCTAACTCACATCATCTGCCACGGGTGCAGTAAATGTAAGTTTATCAGCCTTTCTTAAGGTATGCGAAATACAGTGTCCCGAACAGAGACCGGCGAGCATTGCGGAGCGTGGTTGAAAAAAAAAAAAAAAAAAAAAAAAAAAAGCTGTCTATCTAGCTCAATACCTGTGCATATGGAGTTAAACAGAATGGTGTAGAACGGCCCCACAGGTTATTACATATTACACATTTCTGTACGTAAGATGGTGTAAAGACCCGACGCCACTGGACAGTGAATGGATGGAAACGAGTTATTTGGAGAGATGAATGGCACTGTATCCTGTGGCAGTCCGATTGAAGTGTTTGGCATTGGCGAATGAGTGCACCGTGTTACCTGTCAACGTGTGTAGTGTCAACTGTGAAGTACGGAGCAGTAGCTGTTACGGTACGGGGGTATTTTAGACGGTTAAGAAAATGATAAATTCGGAAACATACGAAAATATTTTACGGTACTGTGTACTGCCTACAGCTGAGGAACAGTTCAGAGACGACCATTGTTTGTATCAGTAAAGCAATACTGTCTCTCATAAAGCGGCATGTGGTAAGGAATGATCATAAAAAATGGCTCTGAGCACTATGGGACTTAACTTCTAAGGTCATCAGTGCCCTAGAACTTAGAACTGCTTAAACCTAACTAACCTAAGGACATCACACACATCCATGCCCGAGGCAGGATTCGAACCTGCGACCGTAGCGGCCGCGCGGTTCCAGACTGTAGCGCCTTTAACCGCTTGGCCACCCCGACCGGCAAAGGAATGATCTGTGGACAATAACATTTCTGAAATGGATTGATGTGCCCAGATTTGCGACCTCAACCCAAAGTAACAGCTTTAGGGTGAGTTATCAAGTCGGCATTGCACCAGATACCACAGTCCAATATTACCACCACATGAGACATACCACTCAGCATACACCGAGTCAAGAACTTGTTCTGCGGCTAGTGCTCGGGTACATCGATTACGTCAAAATCTTAAACACGGTTGCGATTCGGCAACTCTATAAATTTGAGGAGGTTGAAAAAAATCAGCCAACCAGTAGCAAAGCCTATGTTTATTTAGCTCTTGACCCGGGTTTCGATAGTTAAATAAAAAAGATATATATATAAAAGAGCCACTCGGCTTCAGTTTATGTAATTGACCATCGAGGCCCATGCCAGTCGCTTCTGAGTACCCGAGAGCCAGAATGCGGTCCCCAAAGCGCTCCTCCAGGACATCTAACACTTTCCTGTTTCGATGGTGTCGAGTTCCATCTTGCATCAACCACATCTCGTCGAAATCAGGGTCACTTTGAATAATGGGGATTAAAACATCTTCCAAAATCTTCACGTATCGTTAAGTAGTCACCGTGCCATCAAGGAATGTACGAGCGATTATTCCGAGAGTGGTCATAGCACACCACGCAGCCACCCGTTGAGGGTGAAGAGACTTCTCGATCGCGAAATGTGGATTGTGATTCCCCCTGTAAGTTTTTGCGAGAGAAAAGGGATGATGGCCCTAGTATTCACTTTAAAAGCAAAACCCGCTGTATTGTTTGGGAGAGCCCCAACATACGCAGTTTTCTGATGGATCTAGAGCGCAGTTTCAGAGTTCCTACAAGTGGACAGCAAACGCCTAACGCAGATGTTATATATTTCCAGATTGCTCGGATTAGCCATTCTCCCATTTGTAAGAGTAACGCTGATTGGTGGACTATTTTTGACGCAATGAGCCGGAGGAGAGAGGGAAAGACAACGGATGATATACTCTTTTGCTTTTTGCGGGGAGGGAAGTCGTTCCGGTGACGCTCTTGTAGCGGGATCATGTAGCGGGAGCGAGTGCTCTCGTGCGTGTACGCAGAGAGCGAGGAACAAAGTCTCTACTCAGTACTGCACTGAGAGAGCACCTCTCTCGCTAGCGAATCGGAGTCATACTCTATGCTGAGTCGCTCGCGATTAAGAGTTTGTTCACTGTGTTGGCGGCGACACTTAAAGTGCGGTGTGAACACAGACAGAGTATTAGTTAGCGCCTATGAGCGAACATTGAGTGACATTGAGTAGCATTGCGGTGGACTGGTTATCTGACCGGTTTACCACGCCACACGCCAATAGTTAGCCTAGTGGCGGATAGGAGTCCTTGACATCATCAAGGCGTAGGGAGAGTTTGAATGGCGAAGGTCAATCCAGACAGAAAGAGATAGTTGTGTTATTTTTCAGTGGCGAACGACGCAGGCAGCAGTCGTCGCAGCTCACGGTATTGTGCGCTACAGCGTAGGCGAGCCCCATCTTTCCTCCATTAGAAATAACATACTTCATTCACGTCACTCGATTACTCACGTGACAGTCTCGGCCAAACTTAGAAAAATTCAATCGGATAATTATTTAAGTTGAGTACGCGTGGTTCACAGCCATTCTGCCTAGTAAATAACATTGTTAAAGAAAAGGAATAAAAGAGTTTTCCCACACTTTGTATATAAATGTCACTAACAGGATTCCTATCCATGTGAGATGACCTTCTATTCCGAAGAGAATCCGGAAATTTGTGTATCAGTTCACAAATAAAAGTTTCATTTGATTTGTCTTGAATTTAGCAATAAATAATATTTTCCGTTCGTTTAATCTTTTTCTTACACTAACTAGCAATACTCCAGTACATAAGTATCCCAGTAGTTAAGTAAGAAAACAGAATATTTTTGTTTCTTTTCCTTACAGCGGACGACTCCAGAAGATATTTGTTGGCAAAAGTTTATCAGGCATTCCTTTTTGGTACGTTAGGAGCGTCTGTGTGACTTCTGTAGTAGTGTGGGGTGGAAATTGCTTCTTGCAGGAGCCAAACGGTACTTGTCAGATCAATCCGTTGCACAGCTCGTGAACATAACACCCACACACTAACACCTCAAATGGGGCAATTTTCCTTTTTGACGAACCCATCCAAATGAAAGTGGGCTTCGTCCCTACAGTAAACCATAGAATTCCCATCATACCCCGCGGCCAACCGTGCAGTTTCAACGTCCTGACGTAAACCGTTCAGAATCAACAACGATTTTATTTCATATAGTTCACTAACTGTCACTCTGTATTTTTGATCAGATAGTGGAGATGTTCATCTCCCGCCGTGGAACTGCAGATTGGAGTTGTCATGAAGTAGTCTGAAAGTGGTACAATGCACCCTCTGCCAAAACACGGGAGAGGTAACTGGTCGGCAGTCATGGCCGGCCGTGGTGTCCGAGCGGTTCTGGGCTCTTCAGTCTGGAACCGCGCGACCGCTACGGTCGCAGGTTCGAATCCTGCCTCGGGCATGGACGTGTGTGGTGTTAGGTCTAAGTACTTCTAAGCTCTAGGGGACTGATGACCTCAGCAGTTAAGTTCCATAGTGCTCAGAGCCATTTGAACCATTCGGCATTCATGTGGATGTTGATGAAGATAGAGCAAAGGAGGCCACACGGCTCGAAGACCCCATCCGCCGGATGGAATCTTCGACAACAGTATCACAAGAGACTCCTTGGAGAGGTTTGGAATGCGAATGGTTGAAATGGCTCTATGGGACTTAACTTCTGAGGTCATCAGTCCCCTAGAACTTAGAACTACTTAAACCTAACTAACCTAAGGACATCATACACATCGATGCCCGCTCGGCCACCTCGGACGGCGTTTGGGATACAGAACAAGATACTAGCGATCAGGACATGTGATCGGTCACAGTCCGTCGGCTCGCCTGCCCAACCACAGGGATGTAAGCTGCCACCAGCGCCAGCCGCCAGGCTGCAGATGGGCGCGGCCCCTTTGCCTCCCAGACAGCCAGAGCCACAGCACACCACAGCCCGGCCCGGCGCGTGGAATCCGCGGCCAGAGGGAGACGCCCTGCGCCGCCCGGATCCCGTATAGACTCGTTAGCAGTTATGCGGTGCGGCCGCTAATCAGCAGCTTACATTATCGGCGCAAAGTGCCGCCCGCCGCCAGCCAGCCAGCCTGCCTGCCGGCCTACTCGCGTGCTTGGGTTGGCCCGGCGCAGACAAAAGGGCGGCTCCTTTGTGCGCCGCGAGGCGGGCCCCGGCTCGGCACGCCAAGACGCGGCGGATGGGCGGCGGCTCCCTAAGGCGGAACCAGCGTGCTGCTGCTTGCGGCAGGCCGAGGGCACCGCGGGGCGCTCCGGTGTACACTGGCCTCACCAGAGGCACACTTTCCATTCGGAGGTCTTCAATTAACATATCATGGATTTTGACACTGGCTTCCTTCGCTGTGACAGTTGGACGGCGCAGCGCGCGCCCTGTTCGGTGATTCTCCGACCAGCAAATACACTACTGGCCATTAATATTGCTACACCAAGAAGAAATGCAGATGATAAACAGGCATTCATTGGAAAAATATATTATACTAGAACTGACATGTGATTACATTTTCACGCAATTTGGGTGCATAGATCCTGAGACATCAGTACCCAGAACAACCACCTCTAGCCGTAATGACGGCCTTGATACGCCTGGGCATTGAGTCAAACAGAGCTTGGATGGCGTGTACAGGTACAGCTGCCCATGCAGCTTCAACACGATACCACAGTTCATCCGGTGTATTTATGTGAAGGCCGTCAGCCACTGAGTTGACAGTGGTGAGAGGTGATCCCTGAAATTTGGTATTCTCGGCATACTCTTGGTATTGTGTATCTCTTAATACTGAACTCCCTAACGATTTCCGAAATGGAATGTCCCATGCTTCCAGCTCCAACTAACATTCCGCGTTCAGAGTTTGTTAATTCCCGTAGCGCGGCCATAATGACGTCGGAAACCTTTTCACATGAATCACCTGATGAAGGGAAACTCTCCATCGAACTCCCCTCAGATTTAGTGGTCAGATGGCCCGGTGGACAAAATAGTTCAAGTGGCTCTGAGCACATCTGAGGTCATCAGTCCCCTAGACTTCGAACGACTTAAACCTAACTAATCTAAGGACATCACACAAACCCATGCCTTAGGCAGGATTCGAACCTGCGACCGTAGCGGTCGTGTGGTTCCAGTCTGAAGCGCCTAGAACCGCTCGACCAGAACGGTCGTAAACAACCAACACACAGGCGTGTGTACATAGTAAGGTATCACATATAAAAATATCTGAATTTATAACCATTACATCCTGTATGAGATGAACATCAACAAAAGCAAAACAAAGCTAGTGAAATGTAGTCGAATCAAATCAGTCAACGTTGAGGGGATTAGATTAGCCCTAAATTGATTTTGCCATTTGCGTAGTAATGATGACGGCCGAATAGAGATGATATAAAATATAGATTGGCAATGATAAGAAAAGCGTGTCGAAAGGGTTCTGAATTATGTATGAAAACTGAGCGAGGTGGAGCGGCGGTCCCAAGAATGGACTCGCATTCGCGGGAGGGGGGGGGGGGGGGGTTCAAACCCGCGTCCGGCCATCCTGACTTACGTTTCCCATGATTTCCCTAAATCGCTTCAGGCAAATGCCAGGATAGTTCCTGCGAAAGGGCACGGCCGACTTCCTTCCCCATCCTTCCCTAATCCGTTGGAGCCGGCCGAAGTGGCCGTGCAGTTAAAGGCGCTGCAGTCTGGAACCGCAAGACCGCTACGGTCGCAGGTTCGAATCCTGCCTCGGGCATGGATGTTTGTGATGTCCTTAGGTTAGTTAGGTTTAACTAGTTCTAAGTTCTAGGGGACTAATGACCTCAGCAGTTGAGTCCCATAGTGCTCAGAGCCATTTGAACCATTTGAACCTAATCCGTTGGGACCGATGACCTCACTGTTTGGTCCTCTACGACAAAATCAACCAACCACGTATCCAAGTTAAATGTGAACTATAAATGGTTCACACAGGAACACTGACTAGAATCTTTTGAAATGTGGCACTACAGAAGAGTGCTGAATGTTAGATGGGTAGATCGCGTAACTAATGAAAAGGTACTGAACAGAATTGGTGAGATACTAAATTTGCGCTACAAGTTGACTAAAAGACATCAAGGGATTGATAATCTGGTATTGGAGGGAAGTGTTGGGGCAAAAATTGTAGACGGAGTCCGACAGATGAATACAGTAAGCAGGTTCAGAATGATGAAGAGGACTGCACATGATACGGTAATGTGAAGGGATGTATCAAACCTGTCTTCGACTGAAGACCCCAGCAGCAGCAGCAGGAACAACAACAACAACACAAATGGTCTGGTGGTAACGTTTTCAAGTAGGCATCAAAAACTCATGGTTCCAGTGTTGGAAACCGGCCACTGATTAAATTTCGAATCAGATTCGTTAGCAATGGCGGCCGAAAACTTCCCATATAAGAAGACAACCTCGCTGCTCTAAAGACGGTGTGTTACAGAGCGTAGGAACAAACAGTGTTTTCGGGTAACCGCTTGCTTTTAGAGTGGGAAACAGCCGCTAGAAGGCGGAGTGTGTGTCTGGTAAGTATAGCTCGTGATGTGCGCCCCCCTCCCCCCCCCCCTCCCCCCCCCCCCCCGCAGCTGACTGAATTCATGACGCTGCTACACTACACGTACAGTGTCGCTGCCATGCGGTGCGTACGGACGTGCATGAACGGGATCGCGCATCTATGCATCCTGCTCTTCATGCAGCTATACACTATGCAACACATTTAATAATTTTTCTCAACATGATTTACTGTATGTTCACTTCCATAAAATAAGGTGTTCCATTCCCTGTGTCACCCTCTTACGGGCCGGTATCTTCTTACGTCCTGAAGTTCATCCTGAAGCTTCAAGCTGTCTCCATACCAAATTTCAACCGAAATCGGTTGAGCAGTTTGCATTTAGTATCATTGGGATGAAAGTACGGATAAAAGTCTTTGAGGATTGTATAAGCTTTTCTATGAATGTGTGGTGTCCGTACTTTCGGATACATCCCTAAAGAAGACAGCAAGCGGAATCCGTTGCTGTGGTAACATATCATGTAAATTGAGTGTGGAGGGGAGAGGAAAGAAAGCAAATGAAAGGACCTGTTATTGTCAACAGCATCGGGACTTTATGCGGAAGCAACTGTCCAGTAAGCAGGAGATCCCGGTTTCGAACCCCGGTGAGCCCCTTATTTTCAGTCGTCGCTGCTGCTTTCGCGTAAAGTCTCCATGTAGTTACCATCAATAGTTCTTTCCGTTCCCTTTCCTTTCATTTCGTTCCCTTTCTCCTCCTTCCACCTTCAATTTACGTGAGATTGTAAGAGCATTGCATTCATTACGTTGAATCATGTTATGTGCACATATAAACTAGCGAAAGCATTTTCACAGACGTGATAAAGTTCAATATCTAGAGAGCAAACACTGTAATTTTCTTCAGATCAATAAATATCTTGTGCTACGCACTTTTTAAAGTAACCGGCGTTCTTTTTCAGGGTTGAAGCTACGCTCGAGTTAACTGTTGAACCCCATGAAAATTAGTCTGTGATTATGGAGATTATCATTTTCACACAGACGTTACGGTTTTACATAAAACTTTAAATCACGATATCTCTTTCTTCTGTGCTGCGATATTGATACAATAAAGCCTGCAAGTAATAATCTGTGTGTATGTCTTGAAGTGTAGCCCACAGCAGGAAAATTACTGAGAAAATATTCATCCACTAAGTGAGAATGAGAACACTGAGCGACTCCTAACAAACTAAACAAGTAATTTCAAAGCTTTACAAAACTTTTTCTCGACAACACCTCTCGCAAAATATTGCTAAGAAAAAAGTTTCTATCTTATTACATTTTCGCTGCTGACGCGGTAAACTTCAGCACTATTTCCTTATTTCTAGATTTCCAGAAGGCTTCTGACACTATCCCACACACGAGAGTTGTTGTGAAATTGCGTGTTTATGGAATATCGTCTCAATTATTATTTGACTGGATTCGTGATTTCCTGTCAGTGAGGCCAAAGTTCTTAGTGACTGATGGAAAGTCATCGAACAAAACAAAACTGATTTTCCCAAGGTGATGTTACAGGCCCTCTGCTGCTCCTTATCTATATAAACGATTTAGGAGGCAATCTCAGCAGCCGGCTTAAGGTTTTCCAGATGATGTTGTCAGTTATCCTTTAATAAAGTCATCAGAAGATCAAAATAAATTGCAAAACGATTTAGAAAATATATCTCTATGGTGCGAAAACTGGCAATTGACCCTAAATAATGTAAAGCGTGAAGACATTCATATGAGTGCTAAAAGAAATCCGTTAACCTTCGGTGACAAATCAATCAAATCTAATGACCGTATATTGAACTAAATAACTATTAATTACAATTACGAACAACTTGAATTGGAAAGAAAATGTTGTGAGGAAGGCAAACCAAACATTGCGTTTTGTTGGCAGAACTCTTAGAAATGCAACAGATCTACTAACGAGACTGCCCTTATCCGTCCTCTGTTTGAATACTGCTAAGCAATGTGGGATCCTTACCAGACATGATTAACGAAGTACACTGAGGATGTTCAAAGACGAGCAGCACGTTATGTATTACGTAAAATAGGAGAGAGAGAGTGTCATGGACATGATGCAGGATTAGGGATGCACATCTTTAAAACAGAAGCGTTTTTCGCTGTGGCGGAATCTTCTCACGAAATTTCAATACCCTACTTTCTCCTCCGAATGCGAAAATATCTTGTTGGTCCTGATCTGCATAGGGAGAAACGATCATCATAATGAAATAAGGCAAATCAGAGCTCGGACGGAGGTATATAGTTGTTCTTTTTTCCCGTGCGTTGTTCGAGATTGGAATAAAAGAGAATTATTCTGAACGTGATTCGATGAACCCAATGCCAGGCACGTAAGTGTGATTTGCAGAGTACCCATGTGGATGTAGATGTAGATAATTTAGTACTTCTTCACTACCCTCTCTATTCGCAACACATTTAGTAGACAGTGTCCGTATATACCATTGAATGAACCTGAAAATATATGTCACTGTACGACATTTCGTTCTGGAGGTATAATGTTTAACATTGAGATGCGTAAAGAACTGACTTTTCTTAAAACGGACCGCTAATTACCCGGTGTCTAAGGACATTGCCTGCGAAAGACGAAGGTTCTGGGTTCGAGTCCGGTGTAACACACAACTTTAACACGTCAGGATCATTCGAAACATGGTGCAGTACACAGCAGAGTGAGAGACTCAGTATGGATAATTAAGAATCCTTGACAGATTGTCATCGTTGCTCTCGCGAACCCAAGTATGTAAGTTTACGTTAGAGATCCGGTTTGTCGGAAGATGAGTATTACTATTCTGCTCCTTCTATCAATCATCTCGTGTAAAGAACGTAAGATAGGTGAAATGTGTACCGAAGTACAGAGAACCTCACTTCAGCCCCGCTCCATACGTTAGTCGAAAAGGACAGGTTTTTAGTATTGGAATACAGTGCCATCCGCCTTGCTCTGTACAGTGATTGAAAGAGTATACATACGGAGTGTTAGGCTATTACACTGAATAAACGGAAGTGCCGAGCAGAGGACAATGAAATAACGAAGTTATCCCAGTAAACGTAGGTACAGAAACCAATGGTTTCCTCGATACGACGCATTACGACTGAGTATATGAACACCTCATAACAGAATCACCGAGGATCCAAACCACAGAAATGCACTTGAAAACAAACACATGCCAACGAGTGTTCCACACATACGCCGTTTATGGATAGGTAGGATTCAGCACGTTTCTTCATCGGTGTCAGTACATGTTAGCCGGCCGGTGTGGCCGTGCGGTTCTAAGCGCTTCAGTTTGGAACCGCGTGACCGCTACGGTCGCGGGTTCGAATCCTGCCTCGGGCATGGATGTGTGTGATAACCTTAGGTTAGTTAGGTTCAAGTAGTTCTAAATTCTAGGGGACTGATGACCTCAGAAGTTAAGTCCCATAGTGCTCAGAGCCATTTGAACCATTTTGAAGTACATGTTCACAAATCCCAGGCGTCTTGCGAATGACAACCGTCCAAACTGCATTCCCGGAGTTCATCGACACCTTCAGCAGAGTTGGAATACACCAGAACTTTTAAACATCCCCAACACAATAAAATGCAACGTATTTAAGTCAAGGAGCCTGGGAGACCATGTTACTGTCGAGCCACGACCGATACACATGCTGTCGAAGATTCGTGCTACGTACTCCCGAGCACCCACATCAAAGTGTGCCGGTGCACCATCAAGCACATACCACATACGCATCCTTCCACCTTCAGAATCATAATCATCGATAATATAGTCTTTGACCAGTGGATACCAATCTTTCCGAGGCCATTACGGCTGACCGCAATGTACCACAACGACCTGGCTATTACAGTTCAGGAGATATGAGTTATAAACAATAAGACGTGTGAAAAACTGCCGCATCACGCACGACATTGAAATTTATTACATCTGTGCCACTAACACTGTTTGCAATACATTTTGCACATGGTGTCCAAATATGCCACTAAATGATGCTAAAAAATTATATCAAGGTGACACACACAGTTAAGTAGATATGGCGCCACAAACAATTGATGTATGAAAAACTGCTCCATTATGCATGACGTTTGAATTCTTTACTTCTGTGCTATTATCTCTATTCGCAACTTATTTCGCAGACAGTATTCACATACGTCCCTGAACATACCGGCAAAATTATACCATTCTACGTCAGATAGTTAAAGAGGTATGACGTCATAATCACTGACATACGTGAAAAAAATGAAGCAGCGTGCACGAAGTTTTAAGACATCCATTCTTTACTACTAACACACTTCTATAGTCGAGTCAGCTTAAGGAAATCTCTGACACTAAACATCCTTTTTGACAGCTTTGAACTGCTAAGCGCAAACGGCTATAGACAAAAATCACAGACTTCTCCAGAGCTACTAAGATGCAGTCCCATAGAGGCGTTCACAAAATTACGTCGTAGACTCGAAAAAAAGCTGCGCCCAGCGTACAGAAACTGTGAGGAATCATGTTTCTTTATTTGGATACTGTACTTGTACGTTTGCACATTGTACATGTCTCTTTGTAAGAATGTTTCACAATTTCAAAGGATACTGTACTTGTAGAAACGCACATTTTGCATGTTTTACAATTTCAAAGATATTTTCACGAATACATGGACACGATTTTTTTTCGATACTTTGTCACAACAAACACAATTCAGTTTTCGTTTACATTTCTAATAAAAATTAGCATTTCCGGGGTTGTCAGCTAATAATAATAATAATAATAATAATAATAATAATAATAATAACAAAAGAGTAGTGTAGCATTCATTATATGTTTGCCGTTCTCAGTTAGTTGATTTATCTATTACGAAATGAATGATGAAGCTGCTAGTGTACTGTGAGAACTATGAATGGCTCGGAGAATGCATTTCTATGAGATATTTGATTACATGTGACGTCTATATTACAAAGTACATTTGTAGTGGGACAAGATGATGGTAATATATTCGTTTCACAAGCTGTAGCCCCCACCATGCGTCACACGTTAATGCTACTATTTAAAAAAATTAATTATAGGTTATTTATGTAATCAATATTAAAATCTTACGGAAGTCATAACAATGATATTATATTTGAAAAATAATTTAGTTTCGTTTCACGTTCCCCCCCCCCCCCCCCCCCCGCCCTCCCCTCGTGCCCTCCTGGAAGTTGGAAACCACTACGTTACAGATTAACAGTGCTGTCACACTGACACTGACTGCACTTGTGCACTTGTCGTATCGGGTAAACCACTGGTTTCCTGATGTATGTTTGGAAAAATTATTTGCTCGTTTCACTGTCCTCTACGCGAACTTCTCGTTTGTACCTATAGTGGACGGACACCGAGTACACGTGTAGAGGCGCTGAGAGGTGAGTTTAACACACAGTCGAGAACGACGTCATCAGAAACGAGTTAGCAACTCAGCAAGGGGAAACGACAACAGCCTTGCTGGAGGAAACAACCTGGCATTCTTGTGCGGGAAATCACCTGAAAGCTACGTGAGGGCCAATGTGCCACGTATCTCCCATGTAGAGCTTCTTCTGAGACAAATGGGTCTCAACTACGTACCCATTTCAGTCCTGATGATTTCAGCCAACAGCACGGGTTACAACGCATCAACTCCACAAGTAAAAGACACTGACTTGAACGGTCGACAAACTAATGAACAATGACGTCGAGGCACAGAGAAGATGCGAGGGAACGGCACGAATCGTGTTCGAACAGCGACTGGACCTCGCTGGGAGTCACGTTCTGAACGGACTGCTGTTTCGAGGAATGACTTGGGCCGCGACGGAAGAGTTCGGTCGTAGAGAGGGACTACGCACCCCCGCGGGGACATTCAGCTAGTCAGCAAAGGCTACAAGCAACAGCAGAGGGCGGAAAAGAAAATAAAGAAAGGGAGTATGTGGGTCAGCGAGCCTTACGCGCCAAGAAAGGCACGCGTTTTTCTTTTTTTTCCCGTTTTACCACCGAGGCGAACTTGGGGAACAATGGCCCATTATTCTGACGCAAAGTGGGTGGCGCTCTGTACGAACCTGTGTCCTGGCGACAAAGATACCCCCCCCCCCTCCCGCGGGTGTAACTGTGGAAGGGGTGGCGGCGTCCAAGACAACAATAAGGGGTGAGTTACGGCCGTTCACCCCTTTGTCCGGTCGCCGCCGCGGGGTGGGAATGAAGGATGCGTTTTCACATGTAAAAACCCCACAAGGCTCAGGTACAGTGGGTAGGCAGCCTTTGTCACGAGTCGCTTCAGACCGCGCGCTACCGGCGGAAGGACGGAGCCTTCAGCAAACACCTGCCTCGTGCTCCTCGATTTACGGGGCTACGATAAAGAGATTCTCCTCCGTTGAAAATCCTATTCCGACGCTCGGGCAACGAATGCCGGAATCTCTTTTTGATGGGACCCTTTACAGGGGATAGAAATATGACCTGCTGCGGTCTGGAGTGTCGAAATTTGCGTCCAGAGAAGAGAACACTCAATTTATCAAGTGCAGCGCGGTTACCTACTAACATACGTTCTTGGGCCGCTTTCACGTGAGACCGTCTTGCAACGCGCGACTTGTGTGATGGAGATTTGAACGTACATGTTGGGATATATGGAGTCGATCAGATGGGGATAATCACGGGCTCACTGCAATAAATTACCGAACAAGTTGCACAGTCTACAAGGTATTTAGTGCGACGACAACTGAAGTAATGGTATGATGACTTTCGTCATTCACACGTACATACTATCAACCAAAAGCAACTCTATGACACAGCTCTGTAAAGTTATTTTACTTAAATGAACCAAGGCTAGAGTATTTCGCTTGGTTATATTTTGCACAAATATTTTAGTTTTCAAGACGTCGTTGTTGTTTTCACCCCGAAGACTCGTTCCATGCAGCTCTCCACGTTACTCTATCCTGTCGAAGCCTCTTCAAAACGGTTCAAATGGCTGTAAGCACTATAGGACTTAACTTCTGAGGTCATCAGTCCCCTAGAACTTAGAACTACTCAAACCTAACTAAGCTAAGGACATCACACACATCCATGCCCGAGGCAGGATTCGTACCTGCGACAGTAGCGGTCGCGCGGTTCCAGACTGTAGCGCCTAGAACCGCTCGGCCACCTCGGCCGGCGAAGCCTCTTCATCTCTGAATAACTACAGCAGTCTACATCCATTTTAATCTGGCAATATTAAGTCGAATACACTCTTTGAAACTCTGAACGTAGTAGGGATGAAATACAGGGAGTGAGAGGCGGAACTTGTATATAAACAAAACTGCAGTTATCAGTCGAAGGGAATGAAAGGGATGGAGTAATTGAGAAGTGAATGTGGCAGAGTTCTATCTGTCCGACGTATTATTCAGCAAAGGAAATGAAGAAGCAATTCTGAAAGGGGTATGTACTTCAGAGAGAAAAAATATTTGTTTAAATTTTCCCGATGACATTGTTATCGTATTAGAGATGGTACATCACTTGAACTTAAGTTGAACGAGTCGAACAGTGTCTTCAAACATCGTTAAATGAGGAACTTAAACATAATAAAACAAAAGTAGTGGATTGTAGTGGGATTAAATCAGGGGATGCTGAGGGAATTAGATTAAGAAATGAGACACAGAAAATAAAAGACGACGTTTGTTATTTTGGGAGCAAAATAACTAACGATGGCAGAAGTAAAGTGAGTACAAAACGGAGATTTTCAATAGCAAGAAAAGTGTTTGTGAGTGAAAGTGATATTTCAACATCGACAATAAATTTAAGTGTTAGGAATTTTTATTTCTAAGGTATCTGTTTGCAGTGTACCACTTGTACTAAAAGTAAAGGTGGACGATAAACAGTATCTGTACCACGAAAGTGAACGATGTAATAGTATAGCAACGTGTTTGTTCATTGTGTGACCGTCGCGCTCTGTAATGGCTCCCAATCAATTTCTAGGAAATACTGCCGATCGAGTAGCGAGCATGCCATGTTGCGTCCGCCATACAGGGGTTCGAGAAAAATATGTAAACACTAAAACCAAGCCTAATACGGAACATGAAACCCGTCGGCATTAGAAACAGCTTACAATCGTCTCCGAAGCAGACAAACACAGGTCCCATACGGTTTATGAGGGAATCTTATACCATCCTTAAGGCAACGGCCTTGCCGCAGTGGATACACCGGTTCCCGTGAGATCACCGAAGTTAAGCGCTGTTGGGCGTGGCCGGCTCTTGGATGGGTGACCATCCAGCCGCCATGCGCTGTTGCCATTTTTCGGGGTGCACTCAGCCTCGTGATGCCAATTGAGGAGCTACTCGAGCGAATAGTAGCGCCTTCGGTCAAGCATACCATCATAACGACCGGGAGAGCGGTGTGCTGACCCCACGCCACTCCTATCCGCATCCTCCTCGGAGGATGACACGGCGGTCGGATGGTCCCGGTAGGCCATTCGTGGCCTGACGACGGAGTGTTTCTTTTTATACCATCCTTCCTGCAGGATAGTGGTAAGTCCAGGTAATGATAATGGAGGCAGACAGTGATCGCACACACTCCTCTCCAAAGGAGGCCACAAAGGCTCAATAATATTGAGATCTGGTATGGGGGCCAGAGCAGATGAGACAACTGATTCTCGGTCTCGTATTACCAGCTCTCGACGAAATGGTTTCAAATGGCTCTGAGCACTATGGGACAACATCTGAGGTCATCAGTCCCCCAGAACTTAGAACTACTTAAACCTAACTAACCAAAGGATATCACACACATCCATGCCCGAAGCAGGATTCGAACCTGCGACAGTAGCAGCAGCGCGGTTCTGGACTGAAGCGCCTAGAACCGCTCGGCCACAGCGGCCGGCGGCTCTCGATGAAGCGAGATATGTGAACTGGAGGCCTGTCGCCTTGCAACACAGAGTTACCGGTGGAGAACAAACATTGCAGCACGGGATGGGCCTGACCAGCCAAAATGGTCACATAATCATTGGCAGTAATGCGACATTGGAGAGTACCCATGGAGGTCACGAAACACAACAATATGGCTGCCCAAATACCAGACTCACGGCGTATTTCACTCTTGGCACGTAAAGTCTGCCAGATTTTGGGTTGGGTTGGGTTGGGTTGGGTTGTTTGGGGGAAGAGACAAAACTGCGAGGTCATCGGTCTCATCGGATTAGGGAAGGACGGTGAAGGTAGCCGGTCGTGCCATTTCAAAGGAGCGATTTTGGGAATTCACGGAAAACCTAAATCAGGATGGCCGGACGCGGGGTTGAACTTTCGTCCTCCCGAATGCGAGCCAGAATTAGGAAACTGTGTGAAACAACACTCATCCGATGAAATGACTTTCTTCCACTGTTCAATAGTCAAGGTTTTATGGCTTCGGGCCGGCCGAAGTGGCCGTGCGGTTAAAGGCGCTGCAGTCTGGAACCGCAAGACCGCTACGGTCGCAGTTTCGAATCCTGCCTTGGGCATGGATGTTTGTGATGTCCTTAGGTTAGTTAGGTTTAACTAGTTCTAAGTTCTAGGGGACTAATGATCTCAGCAGTTGAGTCCCATAGTGCTCAGAGCCATTTGAACCATTTTTTTTATGGCTTCAGCACAACTGATTCCTGTTACGGGCATTTGCATCACTGATGTGTAGTTTTGAAATTCTAGCTTCTGGAGCTGTCTTCATGTTGTTTTGGTGCTGACGTTGTTGGCAGTTGTGACAGTCATTTCCGCAGTGACTTTGCATCTGTAGTCCTCTTATTTTTCGTCTCGATCCTTTTCAATGATCACCTGTTTGGATCACTCAACACGCACTTTCGGCCGCGTTGTGACTTCGCGGATGATGTTTACCCGTTTTCCCCGAATGAGGTATAAATCTTCGGTACGGAGCCTCTTGAAACAGCTTACCCTTCATTTGCCTTGGTTATGGAAGCTCCCACCACACGAGCAGCAACGATGCGTCCACGTTCGAACCCAGCTCCGACCCTTTTAACCGTGATTCGAATTCAGCTCCGACATAACGCATTCACAGCTACATAGAACACTGTTGTGACTACGACTGACAGTTGCAGCATACTGAGGACATGGCACAGTCACCGCTCTTCATCATGTACAACAGCACAACCTGCAGGTTGGGCCAGCATCTGCATTTGTATTCAAACCTGTTTTTCTCGCTGTATTTTCACATTTCTGTCCAACCACCATGTCTGTAAGGGTTTTCCAATGCACTTAAGGCAAGCCTATACCACGACCAAGAGCATCGTGTTCAGTAAACATTATGCTGTCGAACCATTGCAGCTATCGTTTCTCCAGGCTACTCTGAAAAGATAAATTTAAAGCTCTATATTTTACCCGCACTTGATGCGGCAAGCAAACCGAGAATGTTTTAATACTAAGCGATTTGTGAGATTATCAGTCTCAGGGCGTATCATTACAAGTAATCACTACTAATAAAGGTCAACAAGCACAGTTTCCGAACAGGGGGAACAGAAAAAATGTCGCCCTATGGAAAAGTGTTTGCTGTTATTTCTAATGGACGTTTCATTGATCAGAATTCATTCCTGAAAGAAATATCATAGGACACATTACCTGGAAGTATTGTAACAGTGATTAATGTCACAACACGGGGTGAAAAATGAAGATTGGATGTTCATTTCCCAACAAGACACCAGCGTACTGGAAAATAAAGGGAGCTAAAAGGAAATGCTACTAAGTCGACAGGAGCTGTTGAATGGAATAAACAGCCTAACGGGGAAACATTGTGGAACGAGAGAAAATCGAAGAAAGGAGAAAATAATGAGAAGAACGAGAAGTGAGATTAGCGATAGACTAAACAACAAAACTGCGGCCTAATAATCGAAGAAATGAGGGAATTTTTCCTCCTTGAAAGCAAATAACACAAGATGGACGAAGCAAGGACGACATGAGAAATAGAGCAACCCCGGTGAAGAGGTCATTGCTGAGAATAGTAGTTGACATATCGACTCTGTTTTGAGGGATAAATTTCTGCTACTGAACGTTCAGAGCACGACATTATATTTAAGTGAATCACGAACTGTGTAAAAAGATAATCGAAGCTTTTGAGATTTGGTTTAAATAAATAGGCAGTTCCTGATGGAATCCCAGCTCTGTTTCACAGAGAGTGCTCTTCGACATTGACCCTCACATAGCTTCCACCATCGCGAATCTATCGTCCAGTGCGAAGTCCAAAGCTACTTGAAAAAAAGGCAGGTGACTATCGTATATATGAAGGGCAAACGAACTGCCCCGCAAGATGACTGACCGATATCGTTAACGTCAGTTTGCTAAGAATTCTTGAGCATGTTCTTAGTTCGAATATAATAAATTTCTTTTAGACATAAATCTTTTGCCCACAAATCAGCACGGATCTAGAGATCATCAATCGTGCGAAACTCAGATTGGCCTTATCTCATATGATAAGCTGCGAACAATGGATGGAAAGGCAACACGCAGAGCCGGAATCTGTGACTGAGCGGTTCTAGGTACTTCAGTTTGGAACGGCGTGATCGCTACGGTCGCAGGATCGAATCCTGCCTCGGGCATGGATGAGTGTGATGTCATTAGGTTAGTTAGGTTTAAGAAGTTCTAAGTTCTAGGGGACTGATGACCTCAGATGTTAAGTCCCATAGTGCTTACAGCCATTTGAACCATAGAACAGTAGTGTGATCCGTCGTTGAATATTGGTGGAGTGTTTGACATCCCCTCCATATCGGATTAAAGGAAGATATCGAAGCAATTAAGAGGTTTGCTGCTACATTTGTTACCGGTAATTTCGATCAATACGCGTGTGTTGCGCAGATGTTGCGTGGACTCAAATGGGAAAGCTTGGAGGAAAGACGACGTTCTTTTCCAGGAACTGTGTTGAGAAAATTTAGGAAAATGGCATTTCCAGCTGAGTGCAGTGCGATTCTACTGCCGTCAACGTAAGGACAGCGAAGGGCAGGTAAGAGAAATTACGACTCCTATGGAGACATATACCGGTGTAGACAGTCCGTTTTTCATTCGCTGCATTTGATAATGGAACAGAAAAAAAAATTCCAAAGGAAGTTCCACACTGGCTGTATCAATGATTTTTATTAAATCTGCGACCGGTTTCGCACCACTTATCGGTGCATCCTCAGACAATCTGTATAAAAAATAATATAATAAGAGCTCATACAAACTATTCGATCCCTCAATTTTGAGGTATAAACTGAATTTTTAAACAACCAGTTTTTTGAATGAGATACGAAAGTACTCACACACGCTATTTATAACATGGTAACGTTGAACATGGTCCTGTAGCCAGTAATGGTATAGTGGTGCAAGATACCATTTTCCATGTCCCATATGGTGGCTTGCGGAGTGTGTATGCAGTAGTATATGTAGATGTATATGCGGATGATGCTATACATGAGGCCCATGTTAAAAATATACAGAAAACAATTGTTTGTATTTCAGAACCATAAAACTTAATGTTTTATAAATTTGTGTGTCCAACACTGTACACAGATTTTCAAACATTTTTATGAATGCTGGTACAGTTCAGTGTGGGCACTATTTGTAATAGCTCGACAGATATCGAAACGGTACTTCATTTCTTGCCTACCGTTCATAAGCATGAGAGGTGTTACGACCTCTAGTGCGGCGTGGTTGCGTTGCCACAAATCTGTCACATCTAGAACTGTTATTCTGACAGCAATTTTCTTGTTAAACGCCATGCACTGAAATGCAGCGGGGTCAGATCGGGAGACCGAGGGGCCAGGATGTGGGAGTCCCCCTTCCGATGCGACGTTCAGGGGACGTCTCACTGAGAAATGTGGTTACATCGCAATGGTAGTGGAGTGTAACACCATCCTGCTACAAAATTACGGCGGGAGGTATCTGTGGAACTGTGCATAGTTCGCCAACATGTCGAAATGGGTGTGTCCTGCCACTGGCGCGCATGCGCCGTGCGACTCAGAGCAGTTCATGAAATGACTAAGACGTCATCTTGTAGAGTATTCAGAAATGGCTCTGAGCATTATGGGATTAAACTTCTGAGGTCATCAGTCCCTTAGAACTTGGAACTACTTAAACCTAACTAACCTAAGGACATCGTACACATCCATGACCGTGGCGGTCGTTCGGTTCCAGGCTGTAGCACCTAGAACCTCTCGGCCACCCCGGCCGGCTTGGAGAGTGTCTCATAGATTGTACACATACCCAGCAGCATAAAATAGCGAGTGCTTTCGTTATAAGGTTTTGTTTGTGTGTACTTCTAGCATGGATACTCTGTAGAACAATATCGATAATTAGGTGGACTGATAAGAAAAAAAAGGAAGAGGTTCTCCGTAGAATCTCTGAAGAAAGGAACGGGTGGAGAGCATCCACAAGAAGAAGGGACAGGATGATATTAAATATGCTAAGTCATGAGGTAATTCCTTCCGTAGTATTTGAGAGAGGTGTAAAGGGTAGAAGCTGTAGGGGAAGACAGAGACTGCCGGACATCCAAGAAGTAACTCAGAACGTAGAGTACAAGAGTTACTCTTTGACGAAGAGATTAGTAAGGGAGAAAAATTCGTGTTGGGGGACAAAACGTTACGCAAACCTGGGGACAAAAATTTTCGGAGAAGAAACTTCAAAATGGTTCAAATGGCTCTGAGCACCATGGGACTTAATATCTGTGGTCATCAGTCCCCTAGAACTTAGAACTGCTTAAACCTAACTAACCTAAGGACATCACACACATCTATGCCCGAGGCAGGATTTGAACCTGCGACCGTAGCGGTCGCGCGGTTCCAGACTGTAGCGCCTAGAACCGCTCGGCCACTGCGGCCGGCGAAGCAACTTCTAATTTCCTTCTTTTATATAGTGCTTTTATATAGTAGGAAAAGGGAGAGAAGGAAACATAGTAGGTGAATATGGATTGGGGGAAGAAATGAAAGAGGAAGCCGCCTTGTAGAATTTTGCACAGAGCATAACTTAATCATAGCTAAAACTCTGTTCAAGATCATAAAAGAAGGTTGTATACCTGGAAGAATCCTGGAGATACTAAAAGGTATCAGATAGATTATATAATGGTAAGACAGAGATTTAGGAACCAGGTTTTAAATTGTAAGACATTTCCAGGGGCAGATATGGATTCTGACCACAATCTATTGGTTATGAACTGCAGATTGAAACTGAAGAAACTGCAAAAAGGCGGGAATTTAAGGAGATGGGACCTGGATAAACTGAAAGAACGGGAGGTTGTAGAGAGTTTCAGGGCGAGCGTAAGGGAACAATTGACAGGAATGGAGGAAAGAAATACAGTAGAAGAAGAATGGGTAGCTCTGAGGGATGAAGTAGTGAAAGCAGCAGACGATCAAGTAGGTAAAAAGACGAGGGCTAGGAGAAATCCTTGGGTAACATAAGAAATATTGAATTTAATTGATGAAAGGAGAAAATATAGAAATGCAGTAAATGAAGCAGGCAAAAAGGAATACAAACGTCTCAAAAATGAGATCGACAGGAAGTGCAAAATGGCTCAGCAGGGATGGCTAGAGGACAAATGTAAGGATGTAGAGGCTTGTCTCACTAAGGGTAAGATAGATACTGCCTACAGGAAAATTAAAGAGACCTTTGGAGAGAAGAGAACCACTTGTATGAATATCAAGAGTTCAGATGGCAACCCAGTTCTAAGCAAAGAAGGGAAGGCAGAAAGGTGGAAGGAGTATATAGAGGGTTTATACAAGGGCGATGTATTTTAGGACAATATTATGGAAATGGAAGAGGATGTAGATGAAGATGAAATGGGAGATACGATACTGCGTGAAGAGTTTGACAGAGCACTGAAAGACCTGAGCCGAAACAAGGCCCCGGGAGTAGACAACATTCCATTAGAACTACTAACGGCCTTGGGAGAGCCAGTCCTGACAAAACTCTACCATCTGGTGAGCAAGATGTATGAGACAGGTGAAATACCCTCAGACTTCAAGAAGAATATAATAATTCCAATCCCAAAGAAAGCAGGTGTTGACAGATGTGAAAATTACCGAACTATCAGTTTAATAAGGCACAGCTGCAAAATACTAACGCGAATTCTTTACAGACGAATGGAAAAACTGGTAGAAGCGGACCTCGGGGAAGATCAGTTTGGATTCCGTAGAAATGTTGGAAAACGTGAGGCAATACTAACCTTACGACTTATCTTAGAAGAAAGATTAAGAAAAGGGAAACCTACGTTTCTAGCATTTGTAGACTTAGAGAAAGGTTTTGACAATGTTGACTGGAATACTCTCTTTCACATTCTAAAGGTGGCAGGGGTAAAATACAGGGAGCGAACGGATATTTACAATTTATACAGAAACCAGATGGCAGTTATAAGAGTCGAGGGGCATGAAAGGGAAGCAGTGGTTGGGAAAGGAGTGAGATCGGGTTGTAGCCTCTCCCCGATGTTATTCAATCTGTATATTGAGCAATCAGTAAAGGAAACAAAGGAAAAATTCGGAGTAGGTACTAAAATTCATGGAGAAGAAGTAAAAACTTTGAGGTTCGCCGATGACATTGTAATTCTGTCAGAGACAGCAAAAGACTTGGAAGAGCAGTTGAACGGAATGGACAGTGTCTTGAAAGGAGGATATAAGATGAACATCAACAAAAGCAAAATGAGGATAATGGAATGTAGTCAAATTAAATCGGGTGATGCTGAGGGAATTAGATTAGGAAATGAGACACTTAAAGTAGTAAAGGAGTTTTGCTATTTAGGGAGTAAAATAACTGATGATGGTCGAAGTAGAGAAGATATAAAATGTAGACTGGCAATGGCAAGGAAATCGTTTCTGAAGAAGAGAAATTTCTTAACATCGAGTATAGATTTAAGTGTCAGGAAGTCGTTTCTGAAAGTATTTGTATGGAGTGTAGCCATGTATGGAAGTGAAACATGGACGATAACTAGTAGGGACAAGAAGAGAATATAAGCTTTCGAAATGTGGTGCTACAGAAGAATGCTGAAGATAAGGTGGGTAGATCACGTAACTAATGACGAGGTATTGAATAGGATTGGGGAGAAGAGAAGTTTGTGGCACAACTTGACTAGAAGAAGGGATCGGTTGGTAGGACATGTTTTGAGGCATCAAGGGATCACAAATTTAGCATTGGAGGGCAGCGTGGAGGGTAAAGTCGTAGATGGAGACCAAGAGATGAATACACTAAGCAGATTCAGAAGGATGTAGATTGCAGTAGGTACTGGGAGACGAAGAAGCTTGCACAGGATAGAGTAGCATGGAGAGCTGCATCAAACCAGTCTCAGGACTGAAGACCACAACAACAACAACAACATATAGTGCTGGCTGATGTGTGGGATGCGTCACCAATAGCCTCTCCCACACAAATGTCAACCTCTCCGGCACGTGGTATCCCCTGCTACGCTAACGAGGCTCTGGCGACCGAGTTTCTCCCGGGATAAGGAGAACCCTCAACTAAGTCAACGACCTTCTAGAGGGCGGATGAGCTGGTAGAGCAAGGGCACCCTCTTGTCCTTGGAGTGAGAAATCACTCCTAAAGACGGAAGAATCACCAAGGGTGGTCAACGGCATAGGATGCTGAAGGCAACGGGAAACCACAGCATTAAAGATCCAATGGATATCCCCAGGAAAACTCATCATGGCAGGGTTCAATGTCAAATTATCCGGAGTTTCAACTCCCCCACTCGGATCTCCGGGGGGGGAGAGCCTTGAACAATGCCACAAGTAAATACAAAAATAATGCAACAATAGCAACTTGGAACGTAAGATCATTATACCAACCAGGCAAAGTAAATAATGTTATACAAGAAATGAAACGCCTAAAAATTAACATTTTGGGTGTAAGTGAAACAAGATGGCCTGACTCAGGAGAAATGACCATTGACAACATGAAAGTATATTACTCGGGAAATTCTGATAGCCAGCACAGGAATGGGGTAGGAATAATTTTAGATGAGTATGCTAGTAAATCTGTCAAAAGCATTTTACCAATCTCGGATAGAGTAATCAGTCTACATTTACAAACGAAACAAACAAATATTAATTTAATCCAAATCTATGCTCCAACAGCCGACAAAGACCAAGAAGAAATAGGAAAATTTTATGAAGAATTAACACAAGCAATAGGAACCTCAAAAAGCAGAGACATTATTATCATCATGGGAGATTTTAATGCCAAAATAGATGAAGGAAGTGAAGGTGATCTTATTGGACCTTTTGGTTTAGGAACAAGAAATGAAAGAGGAGATTTGCTGTCACAATTTTGCCAGGAAAACGATCTGTCTATTACAAACACATTTTTTAAACTCCCTAAACGAAGACTTTATACTTGGAAATCACCAAGAGACTGTAATGAAGAAGTTTGCAGAAATCAAATTGATTTCATACTTATAAACAAGAGGTACAAAAATTCTATTCATGGTGTGAAAACATATCCAGGAGCTGATATATTTTCTGATCATAACCTTTTAGTAGCAAAGTTCCATGTGAAACTGAAAGCCATACAAAAGAAACAAAAGAAGGACTATATAAATACAACTATTCTAAGAGACCCCTTGACTAAACAAAAGACTTCTGAAGAGATTAATAAGGAATTAGTTAGGATAAAGAATAATCAAACAGAAGACATTGATGGCAAATGGGAACTTATAAAAGACACATTAAATAATGCATGTAAAAACACAATGGCGACCAAACACGACAACATGAAAAAGAAGTGGATGACAGAGAAGATATTACAATTGATGGAACAAAGAAGAATACTTAAAAATAGAGATGAAAGTGAGTATAAAAGATTACATGCAGAAATACGAAAAGAAACACGGCGAGCAAAAGAAGAATGGTACAAGGAACAATGCTCTGAAATTGAGAGTTATGAAACAAGACATGATAGTTTCAACTTACACAAAAAAGTTAAAGATTTAGCTGGACTTAATAAAAAGAAAAGTACAAGTTTATGGTTAGATAAAAATGACAAAATAATTCCTGATGTTAAAGGTAAACTGGACAGGTGGACAGAATATGTCAAAGAACTATTTGAAGATACAAGAAAAGATCAAAAATTTTATGATAACATGATCGGAGAACGAGGACCAAGCATATCGAAAGAAGAAATATTACATGTTATCAACAAATCAAAGACAGGAAAAGCCCCTGGACCGGATAAGATACCAAATGACATCCTGAAACTCATAGGAATAGACCATATAGATATATTTGTACAATTGTTTAATGATATTTATAATTCGGGAATTATTCCTAGGG
Organism: Schistocerca serialis cubense; assembly: GCF_023864345.2. Classification (NCBI taxonomy): domain Eukaryota; kingdom Metazoa; phylum Arthropoda; class Insecta; order Orthoptera; family Acrididae; genus Schistocerca; species Schistocerca serialis. The sequence continues at coordinate 64,250,561 of NC_064649.1, read as the reverse complement.
ATTGGTTGACATCTACCTTTGTTACATTACCCAAAAAGGCTAATGCCAAAACTTGTAATGATCACCGTACAATAAGCTTAATGAGTCACACCTTAAAGATATTTCTTAAAGTTATACACCAACGAATATACAAAAAAGTAGAAGAAGGTATAAGTGAAACACAATTCGGTTTTAGAAGTTCCCTCGGTACAAGAGAAGCATTGTTTGCTTTTAACATATTAGCGCAACGATGTATGGAGGTTAACCAGCCACTATATGTGTGCTTCCTGGATTATAATAAAGCATTTGACAAAGTTCGTCATGATCATCTCATAGAATTGTTAGAAAAGAAAACACTTGATAAGAAAGACATCCGCATTATATATAACCTCTACTACAATCAAACCGCAACCGTGAAGGTAGAAAATGAGTTATCGAATGATATAGAAATAAAGAGGGGTGTGAGACAAGGTTGCGTTCTCTCACCCTTATTGTTTAATATGTATTCAGAAGACATAATCCAGGCAGCTCTATCAGATGAAATAGCTGGCATTAAAGTGAATGGGCTAAACATTAACAATGTTAGGTTTGCTGATGACACTGCACTACTAGCTGGGAACCTCAAAGATCTACAATTACTTCTTGACAAAGTCGCAGAAAAAAAGTGAAGAATTTGGCTTGACTCTTAACGTAAGCAAGACTAAGTTCATGGTGATATCTAAAACACACCAACAAGAAAATCTTACAATCAATAGGGAAAGAGTCGATCAAGTACGTAAATTTAAATATCTCGGAACAATTGTAAATGAGGAGATGGAAAGCTCAGAAGAAATTAAATCGAGAATAGGACAGGCCAGAAGTATCTTTAATAAGATGAAAAATGCATTCTGTTCGAGAGACATTTGTTTAAACACAAAAATGAGGTTGCTAAGATCTATGTATTCTCAAAATTATTATACGGAATGGAAGCGTGGACATTGAAAAAGAAGGACATGAACAGTTTAGAAGCTTTTGAAATGTGGGCATATAGAAGAATACTTAGAATTAGTTGGGTGTCGAGGATTACTAATCAAGATGTCCTAAGAAGAATGGGAAAGGAAAAAGAATTAATTAAAACTATTAAAGTAAGGAAGCTACAATATTTAGGCCATGTTATTAGGGGAGTAAATTACAAAATATTGCAAATAATACTAGAAGGGAAAATTTGTGGGAAGAGAACGAGGGGTAGAAGACGGACATCCTGGATTGACAATTTAAAAAATTGGTACAACTGTTCAACGTCAGAACTCCTTAGATCAGCCAAATCAGAAATTGCCATGATGACAGCCAACCTTCTTAGAGGAGACGGCACATGAAGAAGAAGAAGATGTTGATTGATGGCGAATGTATGCTCTAACGAAATGGTTCAATAACTAGTAATCACACCGTTTTTTCACACGCAGTACTATAATCTATCTGTGAAAGTGGATTCCCTGACTCGTCCGTTTGGTAGCGTTGAAACTTTCCAGACGGCTGTAGAAAGTCGAGCGAGAAAAATTACAGGAGAAAATAGATTGACTAGAAAAATGTATCACCAACGAAGCAGGTCTACGCTATCGCAGAGAGACTGTATCTCTCCCGACAAAAATAAAAGCAGACTAGAAGTGAATAACCTCAGGATCGGGATGTCGCCTATCTGGCGGACGAGAATCTGGCGTTATAAAGAACGCCATTCAGCGATACAAAAAGCACCTCTTAAATCTCCCGCAGCGTGTTTTGGAGTCAAATAAAAGTCGCCCGTATTAATAAGGAGTGTCCAATTAATCTGAGAAACAGTCCTGAGGTCAAACGCGCTTATCTTGCCGGCCGGCGGGAATTTGTAAACAAGCCGGTTGTTTGGCAGTTGGCGCTCTTCGAGGCCCGTCGGACGCCGGTTGACCTCAGGACACCAAAGGTTAGCAGCGTTGTCCCTGCACAGAGACCGGACGGTTATAGCTCGTATGTCAGTGCTCTGTCTGGGCCATCCATCTACCCAGCTGCAAAACCTCGCTGTTAAAAAAAAAAACACCCTAGATGTCATGACATACGCACGAGAATGATTGTTGCGTGTTTGTTTCACTTCTGTACTACCAGAACACAACTATAAAGTGTATGGCAGAGGTCAATTTTCATTTTGCAATACGCACAGATGAAGCCGACCTCGGGGAAGTTAGTGAGGATTACGGAGAAATGTAGAGACAAGCGAGACAATACCGACCGTATGATTTATATTATCTGGTCAAAAGTATCCAGATACTCCTATGTAATGCGAAAAAAATGGTTCAAATGGCTCTAAGCACTATGAGACTTAACATCTGAGGTCATCAGTCCTTAGACTGAGAACTACTTAAACCTAACTAACCTAAGGACATCACACACACATTCATGCCCGAGGCAGGATTCGAACCTGCGACCGTAGCAGCAGCGCGGTTCCAGACCGAAGAGCCTCGAACCGCTCGGCCACAGCGACCGGCTATGTAATGCGAAACTGACCACTAGATGCCACGAGGTGACCCGTCAGTATAACAGGAGGCGGTGAGTAATGTGTTGTCGATACAGAAGCGGTAACAACCTCGATCCGCAGAGTTTAGTGACCTTGAACGTGGACAAGTCATTGGATGTCACCTGAGTAAGAAATCCATATGGGACACATCAACCCTTCCGAAGACGCCCACGTCGACTATTGGTCGTGTGACTGTAATGTGGAAACGCGAAGGAACTGTCGCCTCACGTACCGAAGGCGATAGGTGGTTGTAAGAACTCGCATGAAATCAACAGAAAGCATCATTCATGAGTTTCAGAGTACTACCAGCAGTCCATATAGGACAATCACTGTGAGTAGGAAGTAAAAAAGACTGGTCCAACAGTTTCTAAGACGCCACAAATTGCTGCAGTCATTGCAAAGCGAAGCCTGAGGAGATGTAAAGGGCGACGTAAATGAACAGTGAATGACTCGAAACGAGTGATTTGGAACGATGAATCAAGCTATACCTTGTGGGCTTGTCGATTATCTGGAGAACGTTGCCTGCCATCATATCCAGTGTTAACAGTGAGGTATGTAAGAGCTGGTGTTGCAGAATGGCCCCATTCTACGTGGTTAAGGCTTGGTGTTCTTACGGCGCTTAAGAGGACGCTAAATGTGAATGTGAACACATTCGACAGCAGTGTTTACTGCAAACAGAAGAGCAACAGTTCATAAAGCAGTACCTGTGAGACAATCGTGCTACCCAAAGACTGGAAAGTTGCACAGGGCACACCAATATTCAAGAAATGTAGTAGGAGTAACCCACTAAAGTACAAGCTCATATCGTTAACGTCGATATGCAGCAGGATTTTAGAACATATATTGTGTTCGAACATTATGAATTACCGCGAAGAAAACGATCTATTGACACACAGTCAACATGGGTTTAGAAAACATCGTTCCTGTGAAACACAACCAGCTCTTTATTCGTATGAAGTGTTGAATGCTACTGACAAGGGATTTCAGATCGATTCCGTATTTCTGGATTTCCGGAAGGCTTTTGACACTGTACCACACAAGCGGCTCTTAGTGAAATTGCGTGCTTATGGAATATCGTCTCAGTTATGTGGACTGGATTTGTGATCTGTCAGAGAGTTCGCAGTTCGTAGTAAGTGATGGAAAGTTATCGAGTAAAACAGAAGTGATTTCTGGCGTTCCCAAAGGTAGTGTTATAGCGCCGATGCTGTTCATTATCTATATAAACGATTTGGGAGACAATCTGAGCAGCCGTCTTCGGTTGCTTGCATATGACGCTGTCGTTTATTGACTAATAAAGTCATCAGAAGATCAAAACAAACTGCAAAACGATTTAGAAAAGATAGCTGAATGGTTCGAAAAGTGGCAGTTGACCTAAATAACGAAAAGTGTGAGGTCATCCACATGAGTGTGGGATCCTTACCAGGTAGGACTGACGGAGTACATATAAAAAGTTCATAGAAGGGCAGCACGTTTTGTATTATCGCGAAATATGGGAGAGAGTGTCACGAAAATGATACAGGATTTGGGCTGGAAATCATTAAAAGAAAGGCGCTTTTAGTTGCGACGGAATCTTCTCACGAAATTCCAATCACCAACTTTCTCCTCCGAATGCGAAAATATTTTGTTGACACCGACCTACATAGGAAGAACGATCACCACGATAAAATAAGGTAAATCAGAGCTCGTACGGAAAGATACAGGTGTCCATTTTTTCCGAGCGCTATACGAGACTGGAATAATAGAGAATTGTGAAGTTGGTTCGATGAACCCTCTGCCAGGCACTTGAATGTGATTTGCAGAGTACCCATGTAGATGCAGATGTAGATTGGTGGACAATAACATTCCTGAAATGGATTAGCCTGCCTGGAGATACGACCTGAACCCAGTGGAACACCTTTGCGTTGAGTTAGTACGTCGACTTGGTACGCGACCTCGTAAGTCCAATATCACTATCCTGCCTGATTTCGACTCTTGAGGAAGAATGGCCTGCCATTTGTCCCACAGACATTCAGAGACGTCATTAAAAGTGTACCCAGCCGAGCAGAAGCCTTCAAAACGCGAAGAGTGTACACAGTAAATATTAAAGTCCACTAATAGATCTCCAGATGCTTTTGATCTATCTTACAGTGTATCTTAGCGGTAGGTCAAAAAAAAGAAAACTATTGTTGTGGAACTCACGGAGCACTTTTAATGAAACTTGGGACATATAGACCTTCTCAGCAGAAGGGATTACGGCGAAGTAAGATGTCTCTATGGGTAAGGGTGGAATGTGTTTGGCAAGCGAAAAATACCAAAAACAATCGAATGCTGTCGTATACATAGCTTTCGAAGTCGCTGAATTGTTAGTTTCACACTGATGTTTACGCTTACTCTAACCGAACGAGCGTAATGTTGTAAATAAAACTAAACCAACATGAAATCATTGACACTTGCTTTTATATAATGAACTGTTTGTCTTCCTGTATACATGCACAGATACGCAACAGACCTGCCGTAACACACAGCATGAAAAAAAATTTCGTACGTTCAGGCTTCACAGCTCCAGTCTTTTCGTAGGAATGATACAAAAATGTCTGTCACAACATTTCGCCCTGCATACATTTCCGGTAGCAAATGGACGTCAAAATATGGCAGTGAGAATACAGCGTAATCATTAGTACAGCCAGTATGTTCACTCAAGGTATCATGACAGCGTTTCCACCCAGTGCGGTAGCAGTGGGTACCGTATTGCGTTAGAACACTCCAGGTGAAGCATTCAATTCCAAATGTAGACTTCATTAATTTCTGCTCGATGATATTAACTTAACTGGTACGATATCTGGATTCGTGAGCGTCGTATAGCAGTTACAGCAGACGTTGCGCAAAAATGCGTCCAGCAACGCAACACCAACGCAGACGTGATAGTACAATCGTTTTTATTATTCCAGTTTCAAATATGTTGTGTTGGGGTTTTCAGTCCGAAGATTTGTATGATGCGCATCTACATTTTACATCCTCTCTACTTCTACCGTCACCGGGTATTTTGCGGCCAAAATAGCACAACTTGCCTACTACTTCGTCTCTTTTCCTGACCGAAGTCCCTCACCTGATTTAATACAGTTACAAGTATTTTACCTGGAAATATTCACCCCGGTTTTTTTTTTTTTTTTTTTTTTTTTTTTTTTTTTTTTTTTTAATCACGCACTGCTCTCCCGAGCGTGTTCCGGTCCGTTTTCAGTATTGCTTCTTCACATTACGCCTTCCTTCAAAGTAAAAACGCCAACTTTGCTTACCTACTTCTCTGGAGTAACCCTGCTTCTGTCACATGCCACTATTGCATTCATCTTTCTACTAGGTAAGTCTCTTTCTACCGCAGGCAACACCACATCACTCAGGTATATCGTCATACACCACTTCACTGAACGCAGATACCTGACGACAATACACTGTTGTGAAATGATCGTTCTTTGATGTCCATTTTCCTACCGGAAATACACGTATGACAATATTTTGCTACAGACATCTTTGTATTGTCAAAAGAATTTGTCTATCGCCATTGCATTTATTGTCTATAGTAGATATCTTTTAGTATCGCCTGCGACATGCATCCCGTAATTTTACCGTATAGTATTTCCAAAGTAGCCCGGCATTTAAGTGGTATCTTCGATAGAAAAACCAAAACTGAGTTCATTACTCTAACAAAAAATCGTCCGGAAATTGGTTGGTGTGTTTACGCACCACCTTTTATCCATACCCATTGTTACTTCGAACTATTTGGAACATATTGATTCCAATTGATGCTCATCATTCCTTCAGTCAAAGATCCTTTTTTAAGTTTCGGTAAATTGAGAACTTTACATTTCTCTGCATTACGATTTAGTTGTCCATCTTTGGACAGAGCTGATAACATGTTCAGATATGAACATGTGATGCCACAGTTTTTATCACCCAACACTTCTTCGTACTGAGAAAAATCTTGAGAGAGCAACTAACATATAAGATTAAAAGTCATTGCACAATACGCATTCTTTAGGAACGCTCGAAATATTTCTCTGCCTGAGAATCAATTGCCGTAACGTACTCTTCCACACACTATTGTGACTGCAAATGCCTCACGCAACTATCTCCTTTAGGAGTCACCCATGTCGTACAAAATGGAGTGTGGAACGGAGATGAAACGTGGATTTCATTTTAGAGGCGCTACCCAGAAACGTCGCTTGATAGTGTGTTCTGTCGCCCAGTACACTCCAGTAACTGGGTACTTCGACTGCTTTAATAATCGCCACACGTATTAGGGTACTGTTCGATGCTCAGACCGCAAAATTCTCTGTTTATTTTCATCTGCGATGCATCCTGCAACAGCTCATGTTGTTTGGAATTGTAATCATATAAGCTCCTACTAAATGTTTACCTTCGTCTCTCGTAGGCTACTGCAGACAAGTAACAGCGATACAAATACTGCAGTGGAATCTGATGATGGATAACTGCTCTCGAAATCAGCAACAGACAGTGAAACCAAGTTGTTATTGACTCTAGGCTGTCAGTAAAGACCAGTGCGAATAATTTACAGGCACAGTAGATACCCGAATACAGTCACAAAACCCGGTATTTTCTATTTTGCCTTATGTTCCCTGTTCCAAAAATTGTGAACAGATTGTCTGCAACTAAAATAAATTGAAGAAATACTGCAACTTTTCTCTGCGTAAATCTTTTATGAAGCCCTCACTCTCCGAAAACATTTGACCAATTTCGATAAGTGCTACAAATGGTATCGGCATTTATTTGCTTATGGTACGGCGTTTACACACACAAGGCGAAAATACTTTATATAAAGGAACATTTAAATGATACACGTTCACAATGGGCGAAGTAGTGAAACTGCTTGAAAGAATCCTGTCCGGGCTATGATAACACATTGTCATTTTACATCACTGTTTCGTAATACCGTAGCAGCATTTACGGACTACAAGGCAATTCACAATCTTCATAGAGAAAGACATTTTTCCCCGAAACATTCCGAACACAGAGCCTTCTAATCGACTGGTTAATTAGTTTTTAATAACTACAGTTAGGTCAGCACAAGAATTAAGAGAAGAGGCATAACAGTTCACAGTTTTTGATCAATGAGACATACTCATAACTATAGTCAAATGCAATACGTTTCACGAGGTAAATTAACAGTGAACGCCGTGTTATCTCATTAGCATGAAAGCTTTGCACAATACGGTCAAGAGTAAATGTCTTGAAATATTTCACTATCCTTGCGTTCAATTTCTAATGATGACAAGTGTTTGTTCTATACAAGCAAGAACTGAATCAGAACACTCGAATCGTTTTGGTCATCAGTGCCGCACTGATACACATTGCGTTCAGTTTCAGGTACGGTAACAAGTGTAACTAGAATATCAAGAGTAACGGTACTGATTAGGTCCCTACCACAGCAGAAGTTTCCTGCGTGTAATAAAATGCATTCATATATATTTCATGCATGCGAATAAAATGCGCACTGCTTTACTGTTCGCAGATGTCAACAGCTGTAGTTTTACGTGCAAACGTAGTGTTCCTACAACCTATAAACGACAGACAAAGAAAAGCAGCAATATTCGATTTTAAAATAAATATTTCTTCATTTCTTACACAAGTAAACAGTTTTTAATAAGGACAAAACAACAATAACAACAACAGTTTCAAGAAATTGCACACAAAAATTCTACACTTTAATTTCTTCCGAACTGCTCTCGTTACTTTAATAACAATAAAAATTTAATATTTCGCTGTATGTGAGAAACAAATTGAGAATTGTGTGTCGACACCCTCATTTAAGTTGTTCTCAACGACAATTCTAAACTACAGTTATGACAAACATTGAGCTCTATGGCCCAATGAACATACGATTAAATTACCTTTGTGGTTGATGAGTATTCATATCACAGGTACAGCTGATTTCGAAACCGGAAATTTTTCCGTTTATATACAGAACAGACTGAACCACCATTAGGCAGTTAACATCAACCAAGCTAATTCTACTTAACGAACATTGTGTTGACAAACTGTGAGAAATACACATGCAGAATAATTGCATTATTGATAAATTTGATAATTTTAAAAATTCACAAACACATCTGAAGAGTTTGTATCCGGCCATAACGAACACAATAACTTGGCTGTTTAAGTAACTACTGCGCGAATATGTGGTGATACTTTAAGTTTCGTTTCTGTATTGCTTTGGATAATCCAAACTCAGGACTGTATTATAATTTTAATAATTTTGTTTATTTACTTTTGTAAAAATATTTATTTTGCAAATTTATTTATTGTGACGGCACATAAAGGTTCACATTCAAAATATTCGATCACACGTAATTCAGTCATTTTAATTTTGTGAAGGTTATAAACCCATAGTGTAGTCCTATGACTACAGATGGAAGTACTTATTATGTAAATTTCTATTGCTTACCATTTAATAATTATCTACTAAATTTAGTTAGGCAATGTACCTTTTGAAGTATTTTCAACTTTAAAAATACTTTTGTGAATTTTACTTCAGCTGGTGAACGGTCTTTCGGGACGGCACTGTGATACAAAACAATCTCGGACTTCTTAGCGCTTTAATTCAGGGTAAAACCTAGAGTTCTACACATTACCCCGAACTGATGTGGCTAGAAGTCCGACAATGTTTTATATAATTCACATTACTACTAAAATATACCGTAATGATTAGAAAAATTTAAAGCGAAAGTTTTCTCTCTGTGGATAACATTTCTTTCTTTTCGTCAATATGATGAACATCGTGGTACGCATTTTGTACATCTGAAACACGATATGCCATACCAAGGAATGAATGTAACTGATCCATCAGGGGCTTGATTTAACAAAGAATTCTGTTTTTATTTAATCTTAACAAAAGAAAGTTATATCGACTAATATAGTTCAACTACTGAATATTTATCGCCGAGCTTTGAATTCTGTCCTCAAAGCTATTAATATTGAACTAAATGTTGCTGGACCTAATTCACACACAAAAAACAAAATGTTTCTGACATAGTTATTAGTAATCAGTTATTTAATTTAAATATTTTTGTATGTAGTAATTATTATCACTTAGTATTTGGGTGCTAAAAACTTCCGCCGTTCTCTATGACGATGCACTTTATGCAATGATAACCACTACAACGTTAATATTTTGTGTATGTAGATATTGAAGTAACGGTATGAAACTTAATGAAGAAAGCGTCACATAGCTACTTATTATTCATTGCAGTATTGAAGTTAAATGAAGTAATAGGTATTACACAGCAGTGTAAGCCAGAAAATTATCGTCTAGGAGCTATAGAGAAAGTCACGTGCTTGTATTTATGGTGTTAACAAACAGGTTTACGAATGCTGAGGACAGAAAACTAAATGACCACTTAAAATGAAATGGTAACATTAGACATGGATAATTCCGCTCATTCAGAAAAGACAATAATGTTAAACACACAAAGGCTGGCTTTATTGTCTTCAGACGGTCCACAAAGAAGGAAGTAGTGAGTTTTTTGAAACTAACACCTCAGAGAATCAATTTAATTTCTAGTAAGTTTTCTGAACCCCTGATCAAAGCACATTAAGACGAGTTAAGCGAATATTTACTCTAATGAAATGTCCCGATAATTAACAGTGTGAGGTGAAGCCGTGATTTTGCGTTAAGGATCGGACGAAAATTAAATTACCTCTACTTGTCAATCACAAAAAGGTGGATACAATGACTCCAAAAATGTATTATCATCTTTTCGTTACACCTCTCTGCACCTGAAAAGTCAGTTGAAGATCTCTAAAGCAAAATAAGGCTGAAAACGAGAAACCAGAAGAGGAACCTTGAAAGGGAAAGAGGAGCCTGAATAAAAATCTGTGGTCTTCTGAAGAGGTAGCTTGAGGAAAAAAGGCTAGGTTGAACCTTAAATTGCATTCCCTGAAAATTATGTTTACTAAAGCTGATGTACTTTTCTTCAAGAATCTGTGACGGCTGTAATTAGGAAATTTTGTACACTAATTTCTATAAACCCAATAAATGATATCTCAAGATTAAATTTGAAATTCTTAGTGCAAGCTGAGATATGGGGCAAAGTGCTTGGACTTCTGCATAAATTTGGTCTTGTACTTACAGAAATATAATTAAAAAATTATTAAAATTCTCTCATTTGGTATATTCAGAAAACCTCACGGAGATTAAACAGAAATTACGTTGAAATCTCTGGAATAGTTTCTAAGAAAACACAATATATATTATAATTTTAAAATAATTCTTTATACCATAAAGAACGTTAAATATACATATATTCCAAGGAACTTGGAAATGTGTTAATTTCATGTAAAACATGGTACAAGGTTTCATTGTTGTGTTTTCAAAATTGTGGAATTGGCGCATCTTCTAAGTAGTGTGTGTGGTTAACTATCACTGTGGCTAAAACGAACCTGAAACAGAATCGAGCCATCGAGTTGTACTAATTAGATATTTGAGAGTAAAGAGTCAAGGAGAGGGGGGGGGGGCGTGTTACTGTTCTAAGAAACAATCATAGTGAATTAATGAAACTTTTTTTTTTCAAAAACACGACACACAGTGCATACCATCGATATTTGCACTGTTCTGCAGGTATTTGCACTGTTATGCAGGTATTTGCAGTGCAACGCAGATACAAATGGAGATAAGACATCAAACAAGAATACCGAGCATTTATCGAAGTAGCCAGAAAATATACTATGAACAACATCGGAAGTATTGTCGGAGATTTCCGTGATTATCTGTACTATTCCTGTACGCAGCCACGCTTCGCTTTCGATCATTAAGATCTACATCTACGTGGTAACTCTGCAATGAACAGTTAACTGTCTGGCACAGTAATCATCGAAGCACCTTCAAGCTATTTCTCTACAGTTCCACTCTCGAACAGTGTGAGGGAAAAACGAACATCTAAATCATTACAATTTTAATTCCACGAGAAAATGCTGCCGCAACGGAAAACGCCGTAGTAGTAACTACTGTCACCTCAGTGTCATATCTGTGACACACTCTCCCCTATATCGCTATAGTACAAAGCGAGCTTCACATCTTTGAATTCGTTTTCTATTTGTTTCGATCGTCTGATCACTTTGTAACATAGAAAACTATCCATGAGGACAGCTCATATTGTCTCCTAAATCGTTTATATAGATCAGGAAAAGCAGAATTCCTATAAAACTACCTTGGGGAACGCCACGTATTACTTCTGTTTTACTCGATGACTTTCTCTCAATTAGTCTACTTCGAACTGTGACCTTTCTGAACGGAAATAACGAATACATTCCCCCAACTGAGACGATACTCCACAGGCTCCCAGTTTGATAGTAAGTCGCTTGTGGGGAATGATATCAACAGCCTTCTGGAAATCTAAAAATATTCTATCAATCGCCTCTCAATGGCAATCACTGCTTCGCGAGAATACAAGGCTAGTTGTGTTTCACAAGAGCGATATTTTCTGATCTGTGAACGGCGATATTTAAAAATTAGTCTACAAAATAATGTCTCGTTTAAAAGTGATGTTGACACACAGAAAATGTTATTACAGCAAATGTTATGCGCAAATTTTATATCATAATCAGCGGCTTAATAGAACATAATCGTAAAAGAAAATTGTAGGTAGCCGTACTTCAATAGCCCAGCAAAGAGACTCGGGACGTCTTACATTTGCACACGCACGCATGTACGCACGCACGCGCGCACACACACACACACACACACACACACACACACACACATCGATCACTGGTAAACGCGTGGTTGACACACATACAGTGCTTTAAAGCAAAAAGCGCTTAAGTATAAAGCCAAGGCGCGATGGAAACCAATTCAAATACCTCTGCTTGTGAACGTCTTACGCCCTTCCGAATGCCAAGGGCTTTATTCCCGTTCGTTCGTCTCGTAGCAAGTCCGCAAATTCGAAATTGATGGCGCAGCCAGTTTACGTGCGACCAAATGACTGTCGCAAAACAGAGACCGCCAATTATTTCCGCGGTGTCAAAGATAGTAAGAAAGACGAAGTAGCTACAAGTTAGCCCACAGCCGCAGAAAATTTCAGTAATAAATTCACATTATGTTGCAGCAGAGTCGAGAAAATGAGATTCCTCGCCGAGGTCTGATTAATTAAACATCGTGAACAAGCAGAAGTAGCGAGCTACACACTCGCTATAAATATTAATCCGAAACTCGGCGCTACGCTGAGTAAACTCTGTCGCCATTGTTGTCTGCGCTTCGCAGTGTTTTTTAGTCTCGTTGCCGGGGTTCTTTTTTTCGCAACTGTTGTGTGCCCACCTCGTTTTTCTTTTCTTTTGCACATTAATCGCCGATTTAATGCGGTAATTTGCGCCGTGGGCTTCAATGCGTCATTTCGTCGCTGCGAGAACACGTCGTCCCATTGTCTACGCCAGTGAGTCACGCAGCATTCTTAATAAGGTCAACAACGCAGATTGATAGCTGTTCCATGTGATCAGTAAAACCGACACGCAGCACCGAATACACCGCGCATTGCGCGATGACGATGCATATATTTTGGGCGGAAGTGTGATAGGTATAGCAGTTATCGCTGGAACAATCGCTTCCGGTTATATCGTTTCTCTCCAAGCCATTTGAAGTTGACTGTCGAAACGTCTCAAAATAATCGGCTTATAAAGTAACCGATTTTCGCTTTTTACATTACGATTACTTCCCGTTATAAACGTGGAAATCGAACGAACATTGAAAATTTTTGACTCGTTCAGTTTCAAGTTGCACAGACTCAGAATGTTAAATAGGCAGATAAAGTCTGTCCACGATTCTCTGCTTTTCTCGAAAAGCCGTAAGTGGTTGAATACTACAAAACATCTGCAGTCTTCTCCAACTAATTCTAATTTTTAGAAATTCGGCTCAAACATCACGTTGTGATTGGGTATTATACCACTGTTTGGGCATTACGGATAGTCACTACTGAAGGATGAAAACTGAGGTTGAAGAATTATTTTTTGTGTTAATTTGTCATTTTCAAGAGCAACAAGCATATAAATGGGTAGTATGTAGAGACACGTGGCACATCGTCTACTCTCTAATTTTTATATTACCGAACGAGGTGGCGCAGTGGTTAAGACGGCGGACTCGCATTCGGAAGGACGATGGTTCAAAATCGCGTCCGGCCATCGTGATTTAGGTTTTCTGTGATTTCACTAAATCGCTTCAGGTAAATGCCGGGATGGCTCCTTTGAAAGGACAATTTTATTCCCCGTCTTTCCCTAATCCAAGCCTGTGCGCCGTCTGTAATGACCTCGATGCCTCTATTTTTATTGTCTACTGCAAATGAATTTTTGTAAAGTTTAGAATTTATTATTGTTAACGTAATTTCCCTCCTCTTTTATTATTTCATAGAAGCGGCACATAAATCTTTAATTTTTTTAAATCTAATGGATCATTGAACTTCATTGATACGCATAAATATTTCCAGACTAGGGTTGGCGCCTTCTGCAAGACGAGTGTCCGGCGACAACAGCAAGAAACTACTGTATGACTAGACTTGCACACTGCATGTACGTGCGAACGTAAGCCCCTACACACGGCAACATGTACATTATTGTATTAGCAGTATTGTATCAGCCCGCATGCCATTTGTTTGTTGCATTTTTCTGTCGGCATTGTTATTAAAATAACACTAAGCGCTGCACTTATTTTCTACAATAACGCAAAATTTCAAACCAATGCAAATCTTACGAATAAAAATTACTCCTTTTTTTAAAAAAATAAGATTTATTTAAAAACAAAAAATTTCAGCACTGCTGTTATGGCCATTTGATACTTTGATCGTTTACTCGGTTTATAGTAAAAGAATAAAAAACGTCCTGTAGTAACCTAGGCCAAACTACTACCGAATAATACCGGTTATTCAGAACTAAAATATCGATATCGGTTTTAACAGGTCGGTTTTTCCTATCCCTAACGCATGATCCAGTTTCATCTTTAAGAAGTCTTTCGTTAATGCGAAATCCGGCTTCACATTTCTCTCTAGTTTTCCGTACCAGATAACACACATAACATTGGCTCACCTATTGTTCCAGAAGTGGCACAAAACTTCGGAACAACCCTATTGACAGGCGGAACAATGCTAAGGAGCGGCTATTATGCTGTATGACCAATGTTCGCAAATGCTGTCTGTACCAAGATTGTGTCTCCTGGATATACGTACCGCACTGAAAGGCGTAAGATGGGATTTAACGCCCCCTCGACGGTAACAGCGTAAGAGAACTCTTGAATGGAAGAAGTCTGATTTTCTGTGTAACTTCAAAATATCCCGTCACTCTCCCTGCAAAAATATTTACTGTGTGCTTATAATGGGTTCTAATGTGTTACTCATATTTTACAGGACTCTGAAACACTGCTAAAAATTACATAGCTATTAGGTACGAAAACCATATTTGCCTCGACACATACCACTCGACTGAAATCTTATTTCTGTAAACATTAGGGAACACAGCAATACATACGGTAGCTCGAACAGTATCAGTTAAAGATCTTATTCAGATAAGATTGGAGTGCCATTTTTAATGTGATTCCAAAATATCCGGAATTTTCAGTTGCCAAGAAGTCCAAACTTTTGTTTGCTGTTTCCTTTTTAATGGGTGGTTAGAGTTCGTGTGATTCAAAAATGTAGTAAATACAGAACAATGATCAGTATCGGTCACTAACTTGGAAATGTGTTAAATAACATGTCTTTCCTGTGTCAAGGAAAAATAATTATTACCATCACCAGTGCGTAAATCATTCACCCAGACAGCATGCTCTGAAAACCGTATTTTCTTCCGACGTCCTCTATCGCAATGCGTCTGAAATTATAGCTATTTGGAGAAGGCGATGTCGGTATATTCTTTCTAGGCGGTTCGTTTCTTACATTCGTTTAATTAAGTCTGCCTAACAACATGCGATCTATTGCGGTTCCAAGAAATCTAACGTTGAGTTGTAAAATTTTTCTTGTAGCTTATGCTGAAAGCACTAGCGTGTCCGTTTATACCTTGCAACCCCATTTCTATGCAATATTAGTTCTGGATATCCTTATTTTTGTTTCATTGATGTACCAAGCTAATGTCAACTATTCCACGTAGCGGCCAATTTAATTAATTTGTTTACATGGCCTACTTCCTGCCGCGGCTGTTATAATCACTTTTATGATTTGCAAATAAAAATCTCTTAAACTGGAGCATGCTTAAGGCTGAAAAATCAAAAACTAATTGGCTATTAACTTTATGTTCCCGTAACACATTCCACAGTGTTGTATATTTCTCACTCGAAGCAATTAAGACGGAACGGATATCGAAATAGCAGCATCACCACAAGTAACGCACCAAAGAAAAAAAATTTGGTGGGCAAATATTTTTCGAAAAATTCTTGAGATTTTTTCGAGCCAATATCTACAGTTGTAAGTTTCGATACATTAAGTACTAAAACAGAGTCCACAAAGGAAAATAAATAAATTTGAAAGCAATCTCGAAGTAACCATGGTTTGAATTACCAGAGAGTTATTTTAGCAGCTCTAACGACTAGAGATAGAAACTTAGTCTGTTCGCATTATTTCCAATGACGACTGCAGTTTACTACGTATCGGAGCATTACCATACAATTAATCTAATATATTTGTTTCCGTGGTCACTTTATGTCCATAATAAATAGACGAATGGGAAAACAATCTCAACTGAAATTTTCCTAGATAGTAAAACGTAATGTCTTAATTTTGTTTCATATATGTGGGTGTCCGTGCGATAACGACGTTCATAATTTGATATTACCAACAAAAGCAATTTTACCCTAAGTTCACTGGCACCCTGGAAAATAATAACTTACATCGAGAGAACGACTGAATTAATTTTAGCATTGTCGCGAGAAACTAGCCAAGAATGAATACGGCCACAGCAAGTTTCAAAGGATAAATATAAGAGTCAATTCTTACTACAATAAATGGAATTTGTTGGCACACTCAGCTAATTAAAATTTTACAATTAGTACCTACACACTACTGACAGATTCACGTAAATATATTGTGAAGTAAACTAAGCACTGTTCCTTCATAAAATGGAAGGTACCATCTACCCTCAAGGAAGTAAGGCTATTATGCGTTAATGGCGACGTATTTCTCGGGCATGCGGCACCTGTTTCTTACACTTTTATTCAGGCACTATCCCGTTCGAAGGCTAAATAATTTTATTATTGTGATGTGTTTGTCTGCAAAATATAAACAGGTTTATTTCTTTCTCATTTGGGAAGCTCTAAGTTCACGTAGAAAATGTAGAACTGTATGCATAGTCTCAGCCATTTCGATAAGGTAGTACATATATACAACTAAAACAAAAAAAATAATAAAGACAAGAACGGAAGATGCGAACGTTCACTAAGAGTGAAAGAGAAGGAATGAGGTTGCTGCTTCCCGGCATGCTGCGCGCGCAAGATGGCGTCGGCATTTGTCAACGTCGGACCGCGTCGCAGGGGGCGGGGCCAGCGCAGTTCACTACGCCGCCGGCAGGCGGCTCTACTGCCGCATTCTCTCAACTGCCAGCTTGTAGACAGCAGAATACGCCACACGGTCTTCAGAGTAGCTTACGCACGGCAACGTAGCCGCTAGCTCAGCGTTTAACGCTGGACTTTTCGTCCTATACGGCTACCCCGCACGACGAGGACACAGTTCTTGAACAGAATGCAAAGAAAACGTATATCTGAGTCCTACATACCTGCCCAAAGGTGCTCCGCGAAAAAATCCACCTTATAGCGCCAGCAACACGGACGAAATTTTCGCCGTCTCTTTCCCCTAAAGTTTTTGGACTAAGGGCTCGTCATACGCAATGGTGGGGGCCGTTAGCGGATACGGGAAACGGTTAGAGAGGGGGAATGAGGCGCGTCACGTGACTGGACAGTGGTGGGGGAAGGACGCGGGCGCCATGATAGAGGCAGGCCGGCTTTCCCCTCCCACCGCAACCGCCCCTCGGGTGGACGACCAAGATGGACCCAAGCGGGGCAACAGCAGCGAAATCGTTTCCGTTTTTCGGCCTTCTTATTACCGAAAATAATTGCCGGTTTCCGTTCGAAATAGCGTAATTACATAGTGGTAGGGTCTCGGCTATGTTGAGTGAGCGCGGTAAGTGGCAGAAATGAGTAAACATTATGGCTAGAATGGTTTGGTAATGTTGTTGCAGTAGTATTTGTGCCTGAGTTGAAGTTGCTGCATGCCCTCTTCCTCCAACACCGGCGCGTGGAGGCTGCCATCTTGAAACTGGCAGTGATCGAAAAATGATTCTCTCTTACCACATACACGAATGAACAACTTGGTGAAAAAATAAATTAATTTTTTTTGGAATATCAACTATAAATAAAAAGTATTTGGTCATGTAGTTTGTAAGTTTTAAACAAGTGTGTTTTCCTCGGTCCAAAGGCCGTCCACCGTTCGGAGAAAGACAAACGACCACATAAATTCTTAAATGTGTTGTGTATTCTATGTTGTAATAAAAACGTGCCTATAATAGGAGTGTCCGCGAAACAGGCAGTTACACAGTAAAATAGAAAATGTTTAATACTTTCTATAATTAAAGAATTTATCACCTATAATTTTCTGCTGTATTCGCATGCAGTAAATAGTTTCGAGTGTCTGATCGATGTTACGTTCAACGCCGCCGATTTTACTGTTGAAACCAACCATTTGCAGCGTACATCATTATTAGACGACAAGTGAATTAACTTTTTTGTGGACACACTTAAATGTTTTTAAACAAATCACTTTCTCTTTTCTTTTGTAACCTCAACGAAATTATGGCTGATATAACATTCATGAAACAAATTAATGTGTTTTCTGGTGGTGGTAAATATTTAGGCTGTTTAATAATTTCACATCACGATTAGAATACTTCAACAAAAGTCGTTGAAATTGTGTGACTAGTGAAATTGTTTATTGTACGATGCATCATAAAATGACATTAAAATTTATGAATTTCAACACTACGTGTTACTGACGTGAGGATTAGCAACAGAAATTTTTCTTCTCTACGAAGGCAACACACATGAAATTTTAAGTGCCAATTGAAATCAATTAATATGCTAATAGGAATCATTCCGAAAGAAAAAAACACAAATATCAGCTGGTTATGAATGTTATGACGACAAATATTTTGGTATGATAGCTACAGTATCTGTAATATGATTATCCTGTATCAAAGATTTCGTCAGTATTTGTTTGTGAGATAAGGCTATCAAGTACGAAAAAATTAGTATTAACCTCTTTTCCAGAAGGTTACTCACATAACTATGTTACAGGAACATTGCGTCTCACAAAACCCTAAAAACATTATAGAAGATGGTCAACACTGCCGTTCTCGTTTATTTTCTGGTCATGACTTTTGTTTACAAAGTAGCTACAAAGTAGAATTTTAACGGTTTGCATTTCACCATTACTCTCTTTCATAATGCTGGTAAAAGCATTCCGTCAGTTGAATGGTTCAATTTGCCTTACAGTGCCCATCGCTATAGAACTATAACATGATATAACTTCAAACAGGAATTAAAAAGGTACAAACCAAAAACATATGTTGCAAATATAACTTAAAGACACAATAGAGCCTGTGGCGAAGAGCTGTTGGGTATTTTGTATTCTATCGTACGTGGTACAACGGTTCAGTCCCCCCCCCCCCCCCCCTCTTGCTCGACAGCAAAGCTGAATGATTTTCCCTGATCATTACATGTTGAGAACATCAGTGGACGTGCGGTATTTTTTAAATCCATAATATTCGTTGCAGTCTGATGAAAGGTAGTTTCAGGGCTGTCTTTGTGACTTACGGAAGTCACCAGCAAAAATAAACAAATCTGTAACTCAGTCAAGATAGAAAGAAAGATAAATAATACACTTTTAAGAATAAGATATTGATCTTTTGGCTGCAAAGTACACACAGGTATTTTCTGATGTAGATTCGTGCTACTGGTACAATCTTACTTTGTGTCACTGAAAGAAATTAAAGATAATTAGAAAATTTGTAATTGGTAGAATCTCTTGAATTGTCACTCTTGATTAGGATTTCAACTCAATCAAGAAACAAGATTAAAGCTATCAAAGAGAGTTTTCAATGATTACGATACCATATACTTTCGATGTAGCTTTCAGAATAACGCGAAGTAAAATGTGATGCGAGGATCCAATACAGATAAGGAGGTTTCTGTTTTAAGAAAATAACAGCAATTTCCATGGATAGTTTGTCCGTATAGAACTCTAAAATCAGGCTGCGTATAGCCTATACTGAGAAATATTTACGTGCATAAGCGCATTCTACGGCGTGTGTCTGTGCGTTGGCGACCGTAGCCTGAAGTCAAGGTCGCTGTGTCATAGTTTTCTTTTGTTAAAGCTGAAAGTTTCAATGCGCCGTCGATATTCAGATCATTTGTGACGGAGCACTAGTCGACTTGAAAACCTTAGCAGTAGAATATAGCGCGACATGAGTGAAACAATGACCTTGAGATTGATCGAAAATTATTTAGGATAACTACAAAAAAACTTGCATCAGAATGGCCGCAGCAGAATTTGAGACCATTGCTTGTCCAACAGGAATCCATTTTCTTTGCTATTCCACCTTTCCGTTCTGTTTAACCGTTTAATGCTTACAACAGCATGTATATAAAAGCTACAAATAAAGGGACAGAAGCAGTTTTAATCGTCTGTGGATCAGATTTACAACGACACTGGACATGTCACAGAATAACAACTTAAGAACAGGAAAACATAATTCGTAAATATAGGCACTTGCGTGCTTACAGGTATAGTTTGATTAAGGATGGAATGGATAGTCGACCAGTGCCTTATAGTAGGAACCATCGCAGGATTTGCCGGAAGTAAGCTACGGAAACGTCCGAAGTCCTAAATCAGGATCGCCAAGTAGAGATTAGAGTCTACAGCCTTCTGGATACAAGGCCTGTCTCTTAAACTGTTCGTGGTTGACGGGATACGTATCTCTCACTAACATGATATGCACTATTGAGTATTCGACAGTCTGTACCTTACGCCTGTCTATTGCTATCAAGTAGCGAGATGCTTTCGGAACGTAGAGAAAAATACTACGGACCCTACGGTGGATATATGGGAGGCTATGGGCAATCAGATGGGACTATGTGTGTTTATAGTGTGTCTGATTCACGAAAATCAGATCAAACACTATCTTCTCCACTACCAGAATGTCTAAAGTAGGTAACTGTGTTTTCTTATGCATCATAGACATCGTTTTGAAACATTACTACACATCTCAGTAATTCAGCTGGTTTGTACATAATATGTATCCGGTGGCACGTATATGCCCCAGTAAACTTCACAGAATATAGAAAACATTGGTGTGTGGGGTATCAAAGCCATATTCAAATGGTAAGTTGAAAACCAGTGTGCGGCATTTCACATTTGCCATTATCAGGATACTAGAAGTGTTTTGTTTTATTTGGATTTGTCGAGTTTTTCCTGTAATTTTTATCCTGATAAAAATCATTCTAAAATGGAGACGTGAATCTATATAGAATCTTGGGACTTATGTATCCCACTTCACTCATTTTCAGTATTATTTATCACAAAGGAATACAGGTTTTGACCTTTTATTTATCAAATATATATAAAGTAAATTTTACATGAAAAGATTAAAAACATTGCAATTGCACTTGGTTTATCCCTAATATGGAATACTGTTCTATTAATGCTTTCTGCCAAAAAACATGTTTAATAATGTAAAAATACTCTGCTATACTGTTGATTCATTTTTTAACACTGATCACTTCACGCACTATGCACAAATTATTTCGTATTGTAAAGAGCTAGTGTTACATTGTCCCATAATTTCTTAACCCTAGTCATTGTACACACTATACATACGCTATCATCTGACCTCAGGACTATGACAAGAATGTCTGGTTTCCATTTTGTGTTCTGCAGTTCCCGTCTGCTAGCCTGAAAAAGTGATTCAACATCCCTCCATAATGAGATACAGGTTGAGCTCTCAGACAGGATATGTTATATTATTATTATTATTATTATTATTATTATTATACATGACAGAGCTTTGGTGTAAATTTTTTCGGAAAAGAAGAAAACCAAAGAAAAACGTTATAGTGCGTAGAAGAGTTGTGAGGTGGTGACAGTGTTTCGTTGCTATTTACTTCAGTTACATTTTTTAGCAAATCTTCCCTCTGTGTTGTTTAAGTTCAGTGTGCAGAAGGCGTTGGCCAAGAGTTACTTCTCAACTGCCTTTTTAAATAAGTTTGTTTCTGTGCCGATACTCGCATTACTCTCATTAACTTAAGATAAACGCGAGGAACAAGTAAGAAGAGTTGGAAAACTGAATAATAACTTGATTTATGAACCAACTAAAACACCAAAACAATCTAACGTGTTCTACGTAAAGAGACTCTTGACAAGAAAAACCTGTTGATATTTAACTACTTTGGCCCTGAATCACTTCTCGCTCTACAATGAAAACATGTTGTTAATATTTGCTACAAGTGACGCCTTACACGATTTAATACGACTTCATGAAATCTAAATCATAAAGGTGCAACTTTTAAGTAGAAGTTGTAAACCTTGGTAACTGCGAGGTCACTGAGCACGTATAATATTTAGAATGTACCTACCAGAACCGGTACGTGCTGATTAACATGAAGCGTATTTACGACAGTCGACGGAACAACAAGCTACAGAATTTCTGGGGGATCAGAGAAGTTATGATTTCCTGCAAAACAACTGCAGCCCAACTGCAGATCGGTGGGAGGAACAGCCATTTTGTCAACAAATGCAGAACTCTTTTTTAATATAACCTGCTTCTCCTCACAGAGATCTGGTTTCCGTAAGTGAATACTTTCTACTGGTATTTTCACAAGATTGTTGTCTTAATAAGGACAACACAAACGTCTTAAATCGAAATGCTCGAGTAAATTTCTAGACTTGTGTCAACGGTTCCAGGCAAAGAAACAGAAGTGACGATTGTTATCAGAGAGAAACAAGTAACAGGTTTCCCCTGATGAATATATTACTAAGTCGTCGTGAAACACCTTACGTAACATATCATATGACATTGGTAAAAATTGTCCTGTTGCTGCATAGAGACAACAAAATAAAATAAAGTTTACTGAAAAATTCAGACCAGTTATACAATGTCGAGATTCCTCCTACCCCTTGCACGTTTACAGTTTTGCCTACACAGAGGTTAGTCGTATCGATTTAAGTTTTGTAAAAAGGCACACGCTTCGCTGAGCTATGCGCTCTATCAAGTGACCTTGATAAACACACTGAGTTATTACACAACATTTGTCAAGTGGCTGCTGCACTAATAATATGTATCGATTTATTAACATTTAATCGCTAATTTATTTATTTATCCATCGAACAGCATGACAGTCCCGCTGGAGTCAGAGATATGTGTAACAATCGAAAGAGGCGATCATTTGTGGTACAGTCATGGATTTACTAAGTAGAATGTCATTTTATAGGTGCTTTATTTTCATCTACATCTGCATATACAGTCCGAAAGACACTATACAGTACACGGTGGAAGGTACTTCTACCACTATTAGGCATTCGCTTTCCAGTTACACTCGAAAACGGAGCCAGCGAAAAACGACTGTCACAGTATTTGCAAATAACGTACTTTATTCGGAGATTATAACCAGTGTGCACATTTTTAGTCGTAGTGAACAAAGAAGAGAAATGCGGCAGCTTGTGAATTCTTGTAGAATATGGTACGATGTGCAGATATAACTGTTGCGAGCTTCGAAGTTCGTAATGTGTTTTCTTAAAGCTACAGTAAATGCGCTCCACCACGCGTTGTAGGAGAGAATGTGTGAGTACTGTCCAGCTCACATTTTTCTTCTGTTTCTGCATGTCGAAATTCCTTCGGACCAAGTTCGTATTGTCAGAAGTAAACGTCGTGAGCCCGTAACAATGTACTGACACGGAACCCTTACTTGTCCTACATTTAGCGGACGAGGTTTGAAAAATTCGATTTAGTAGAGAATGGTGTTCATATCCGATTCCGGCCGTCGGAATATAGGTTTCCTTTTATTTCCCCAAATCGATTATTGCGACGCCAGAATGGTTCCTTCGGTAACATCATGGGTTATTTCCCCCATTTTTTCCCATCCAGGCATGCGCTTCTTCTCTCCATCGGTATTCCTTAACAGGAGCTTAAGCACAGCTAGCGTCTTAACATCACATTCCGCTCTCTTAACTCTCGTGTGTACGTGCAATGCAACAGCCTGAGGTACCCCAAACTCTAGGTCTTAATGCCGAACAGCATAACAGAACGTAAATTAATGGAGTAAATAGGAAATTTCTGTAACGACATCACAAACGTACGGCCGTACAGTGATCAGCTTCGCCTAGTACGCTTAAACTACATCCAACCACTTCGCACTTCCTTATGAGCAACTATAAGTAACTTTCAACGATCTACTTGTTTCTACGCTATGCATTTCAAAATGAACCTATTTACACATGGTTACAGATAATTACCATAGTGAACTGGACATCACTTATTACGCGCTTTTCATTTCAATTATTGACCAAGCTTTTAAGCCTCAAAGAAATCATCTTTAAACCTTTTTATATGCACTTCACTGAGAACTGTAAGTATGTAACTTAGGACGTGTTGTTTCCACAATATGAAGTTTTTCAGCACATATATTTAGAGCAGAGTAGAGAGGATGAAAAAAAAAAGAACAGAGTGGCAACAGAAAGTAATTTTTGAGAGAGAGAAATATGTTAACATCGAATATGAAGTTAACTTTTAGGAAGACTTTTCTGAATATGCCTCCTTGGAGCGTAGCTTAGTGCGGAAGTGAAGCGTCGACGACAAGCAAAAAAATGGCTCTAAGCACTATGGGACTTAACATCTGAGGTCATCAGTCCCCTAGACTTAGAACTACTTAAACCTAACTAACCTAAGGACATCACACACATCCGTGCCCGAGGCAGGATTCGAAGCTGCGACGACAAGCAGTTCAGACAGTAAGACAATACAAGCTTTTGAAATGTGGTGATCAAGAAGTAGAAGATATACGAAGCCTCGAAAATTACCGACAGCGATATTTGATCTCGTGTAAGATCTCGATGCATGTGCTTCCGGACAGCCGACGAGTAAAAACAGACGCTCTGAAGTACATTATGACGGTTCCCTGAAACTCTCACAGTTACTAGAATAGTAACTGGAAATTTCACTTTCAATTAAACCTCTTACGAAGAAGTTTAGTTCTCTGAACTAGACAGCGCACTGTCATGAAAAAGTTGTCATTTCTCCTATCATGAGAATTTGTGTTGCCGGTTTTAACGTCTACTGCTGATATTAAGTTCGATTGTTCAATTCTCACGTTCTTGTTCATGTCTCTCTTTTCCTTGTCCTAGGGAAGTTGATAACATGGAAGGAAGGCATCTGCCAATGACGTCCAGGTCAATGTTGGTGCAGCACTGCTCTGAATTCGTCGTGGAAAAGTCTTTAATCACCAAGGAGACATTCCTCCATTTGCGTTAGTATGTAGAGAAACTCGGGGAATTTAAATTTGTTCATGAGAGAGCTCTGTATTATTCACAAGTCTTTCGTGAGTTCCAAGTGGTCCAATGATTAGACGGTAAAAATGCCCAGAATTAGGTAGAAAAGCATTTTTATTAAGACATCTATGTGCCATGCTACTCTATCCTGTGCAAGCTTTTTCATCTCCCAGTACCTACTGCAACCTACATCCTTCTGAATCTGCTTACTGTATTCATCTCTTGGTCTCCCTCTACGATTTTTACCCTCCACGCTGCCCTCCAATACTAAATTGGTGATCCCTTGATGCCTTAGAACATGTCCTACCAACCGATCACTTCTTCTGGTCAAGTTGTGCCACAAACTTCTCTTCTCCCCAATCCTATTCAATACTTCCTCATTAGTTACGTGATCTACCCATCTTATCTTCAGCATTCTTCTGTAGCACCACATTTCGAAAGCTTCTATTCTCTTCTTGTCCATACTAGTTACCGTCCATGTTTCACTTCCATACATGGCTACACTCCACACAAATACTTTCAGAAATGACTTCCTGACACTTAAATCTATACTCGATGTTAACAAATTTCTCTTCTTCAGAAACGCTTTCCTTGCCATTGCCAGTCTGAACCATGACTGAGTGATATTCCGACTAGACTTTCATCGTTACTGTGTGGCGATCTTTTTCTTGTGGGAATTATTGGTATACTTACACAAATATCACCCATACTCTAATAAACAATAGAGATCTGTATAAACGGAAAAGGAGCGGGTATTTTCAGTGTACCAGCTTAGTGGTACATATCCGTCTACACCAGTTTAGTTACGAACAGTGGGGAGAATGCCTCTGATTATTAGTGAGTTAACGTATCGTTTTTTATTAATATAAATTTAGCAGCTGATGTGGCATACATAAGCTTGTCTGGGACCAATTAAACCAATATGCCAGCGGATTCATATTCGGAAGACCCGTAAGCCAAATCCTTAAACTGGCATCGGCATCTACTAATACTCCGCAAACCACGATAAGGTGCATGGGGGAGGGAACCTTCTACAATTATTAGTAATTCCCTTTATGGAGCGAGGGAAAAACGGCTATCTATAAGCCTTCGTACAAGTCTTAATTTCTTAATCTTGCCTTTATAATCCACACGCAGTTCATACGTTGGTGGCAGTAGAACTATTCTACAGTGTGTCGAAAATGGGTTTTCCCTATACTTTCTCAATAGTGTGTCGCAAAGACATCGTCTTCTTCCCTCGCGGGATACCCATTTGAATTCACGGAGCACTTCCGCAATACTCTGTGTTGATAGAACCTATCGGTAACAGATCTAGCAACAAACCTCTGAACTGCTTCGATGTTTTCATTTAACGGGGCCCGATAGCGCCACAGATGTGATAATTTTAAATGTGTATGAATTTCTATCATATCTATCACATAACTAATGACGAGGTATTGAATAGAATTGGGGAGAAGAGGAGTTTGTGGCAAAACTTGACAAGAAGAACGGGCCGGTTGGTAGGACATGTTCTGAGGCATCAAGGGATCACAAATTTAACATTGGAGGGCAGCGTGGAGGGTAAAAATCGTAGAGGGAGACCATGAGATGAATACACTAAGCAGATTCAGAAGGATGTAGGTTGCAGTAAGTACTGGGAGATGAAGAAGCTTGCACAGGATAGAGTAGCATGGAGAGCTGCATCAATCCAGTCTCAGGACTGAAGACCACAACAACAAGAACAACAACAACAATGAATTTCTAAGGGACCAAACTGCTGAGGTCATCGGTCCCTAGTCTTACACACTATTTAAACTAACTTATGCTAAGAACAACACACACACACACACACACACACACACACACACACACACTAACACACACACACTAACACACACACACACACACACCCATGCCCCATGCCCGAAGGATGACTCGAACCTCCGGCGGGAGGGACGGCGCATTCCATGACATTGCACCTAAGACCGCTCGGCCACACCGCGCGGCACAGATGTGTTCCACAGGATTATGTTGGGGCATATCTGCTGGGCAAGATATCGCGGTAAGTTCAATATCGGGTTCCTAAAAACACTGCAGGAAAGAATCTCGCCTTGTGACACGTGCAGTTGGCCTGTTGAAAGATTCCGTCGCCGGCGGCGAAGCAAGTGGTCCCAAATAATGCTTAAGTCATCCACTACTGTCAAGGTGTCTTCGATTCCCAGCACAGGTTCCATGACAGCCGAGGTTAAAGTCAGCCGTACCCTTATTCAGACCCCACCGGCGAGCACCCGTGACACGTTGTATTCTTCAAGCAGCCGTTCTCCTGGCTTACGGTGTATCCGGACAGCTGTAGATTTGATGTAATGAGAAACGTGTTTCACGTATCATGCCGACAGGTTTCCGTCCATCCGCTGCCAAATCTCGATGATCCCGTGTCAACTGCAATCGTAACTGGCGATGTCAACACACAGCGGTCGCACGCTGCGGAGTCGCTTGTTTAACAATGTGCTTTGAACAGCGTGCTCCAAAACACTTGTGCTTGCAGCAGCAATGTACTCTATCGTCAGATCTACCACAGATCGCCAAATATCCTGCCTTACCGAGCGGGCAAGTCTCCGACTTCCACGTTCCGTGATGAGGAGCGACGTCCAAACCTTGTCACCTATACATGGTTTCACCGTCCTTCAAGCACTTTGCACAGACGCTCACGACAGCAGCACGTGACAAGCCGGTCAGCTTCTCCGTTTTCGAGTTGCTCGTTCACAGATGCTACACCATAACAACCACCCCTTAGTCAAAGTCGATGACATCTGCGAATCTCCCCATCCGCCGCCCGTATCATCTCTATAATGATTCCCTAATTTGTCCCTGTTACGCTTACTTACGAGGGGGAAGTCAAAACATAGAGGGACTTCTGCAATTTCTAGCTGTAGGGCTTGCTATCACCGCTGGTATCCAGGGTTGACGTATTGTCGTCAGCAACAACTCCATACAACGTGTCACTCTTATTCTCGCGTTAGTCGTTGTGTTGTTGCAGACTGTGAAACATGGCAGCTCCATTGTCGATCTGCACCAAGGAGGAAATGAGGGAAGTGGTTTGTTTGCGGAAGGTGTTAAACAAACGGAAATTGTAACTGTAAACACGGCGAACACAAGGAGCTGCAAATCAAAATGATGAAGATTCATACTGAAGTACTCAGGAGTCTTGAAATGCGTATGAAGTTGTCTGACGCTACAGATGTTGGAATAATGAATACCGTGGTAAGCAGTTCAGTTGAAAAATAATTACAAAAGTTGACTAGACCTACATCTGTAGCCGCAACCCCTACTCTTTAAAGAATGGAAATCCTGTGTTATAAAATAGCTTCAAACTTCCGATTACTTTACAAATGTGTTAAATATTTGACGTTAAGCATGTAAATCCAACATGGTTGAAGACATTGTAATTTTTTACGCATCTCATGTTCATGACGCCATGCGTACTGAAGTATATGTCGTACAGTTATACACGCTGTCCAGTTATATTAATATGTTAACCTACCAAAAGGCTGAAGAACCACCTTTTGCACCACAGACCACAGAAAGACTGTCACTGAGCTCCTGGAACGTACCGACAGGGACATGGAGCCAAGTTGGTTCCAGTGCCTTGGCCAGCTGCGTTAGGTTTATCGGTTGTGGATCCACGGAACGAACAGCCCTATCGAGGTGGTCCCACAGATTCTAGATTGCATTTAAGTCCGTTGCGGAGATACTGCTCGTAGCACCTTGGTTCCTGACCAGTTGCATAACACTTGCTCATCTGTTCTCCCGTACACATCGCTGCAGCCGTCGTTAACCACAGTCATGTATGGCCCGTGGTGCACCACAGTTTGAAACCTCCCACTTGTATGTAAAGAATGACACAGCTGTAAAAACTCTTAGGTTATATGATTTTCAAACAGCTGAACAGAACTGAACGTACTCAGACAGTTCTCTCTAGACTTATTCTGATCGTCACTAAACTGACAAACAATATTTTTAGCGCAACGCAGTCTGACTTTCAATAACCCCTACAAAAGAAAGCCCCCGACTAACAATAACAAAGGAAGGTTCAAATGGCTCTGAGCACTATGGGACTTAACAGCTGTGGTCATCAGTCCCCTAGAACTTAGAACTACTTAAACCTAACTAACCTAAGGACATCACACACATCCACGCCCGAGGCAGGATTCGAACCTGCGACCGTAGCAGTCGCGCGGTTCCGGACTACGCGCCTAGTACCGCGAGACCACCGCGGACGGCAACAGAGGAAGACTAGAAGCTAAATTCTTTTGAAATGCGGTGCTGTAGACGCATGCTCAAAATAAAATGTATCGACAGGGTCACAAACGAAGTGGTTGTGGAAAGAGCAGGTGAGAAGAGAAGCTCCTGGAGTTTCATTGTTAAAAGAAGAGTGCAATTTACAGGCCATCTATTGAGACATAAAGGACTCCTGAACACAATCATAGAGGGATATGTCCAGGGAAGAAGACCGAATGGTTCAAATGGCTCTGAGCACTATGGGGCTTAACTTCTGAGGTCATCAGTCCCCTAGAACTCAGAACTACTTAAACCTAACTAATCTAAGGACATCACACACATCCATGCCCGAGGCAGGATTCGAACCTGCGACCGTAGCGGTCGCGCGGTTCGAGACTGTAGCGCCTAGAACCGCTCGGCCACTCTGGCCGGCAAAAAGACCAAGTGGAAGACCACAGCTGAGGTACATGGATCAAATCGTGAAAGATGTAGGATGTAACTCTTACACAGAAATGAAGAGAAAAGTTGAAAGACGCACAGAATGGAGACAATCTCCCATTGCCGCTGTTGCAAACCAATCCTTGGATTGACCACTATAGAAGAAGAAGAAACAATAACCTACACCTTTCAGGAATCACTTAGCTCACAAAAATATTCGTTACTAGAACTACTGCAATACAGCGAGTACCAATACTGCCAGCTAAATAAAGGATTCTAAGTGCTGAAGGCACTAACTACTTATATGGCTCTGAGCACTATGGGACTTAACATCTGAGGTCATCAGGCCCCTAGAACGTAGAACTACTTAAACCTAACTAACCTAAGGACATCACACACATCCATGCCCGAGGTAGGATTCGAACCTGCGACGGTAGCGGTCTCGCGGCTCCAGACTGTAGCGCCTAGAACCGCACGGCCACTCCGGCCGGCCTAACTACTGATAGGCATAGTTAGCAAATGAAAGATTTTGATAGAGAACAAACAATGTATTTACCTCAATAGTGTTCAAAAGTCATTATATATATATATATATATATATATATATATATATATATATAATTAAATAAATTTGTAAGACTGGATATATATATATATATATATATATATATATATATATATATATATATATATATATATATATCCAGTCTTACAAATTTCCTTTTTCTGACGGACACACGTCCAGATCGTCAGCTCATATTAACATCTCAGAACTCTGCCATCTCTCCCCCACATCCACCACTGCTGGCGGCTCACTCAAACTACTACGGGCTGTTCACATCCAACTGCCCAACACTAGAGTTGTGGCGATTCGTGAATGAGTCGTTCATTTGAACGACTCTAAATAAAGAATCGTAAGAATCGAATCGTCACACGGACGAATTGTCGTTCAAAAGAATCGTAAGAACGATTGCGTGTTTCCGAGTTGTGACGATTCCAAGTTCCAACGATTCATCGATTCTTGGTACGCTATGCTTCGAAGGGAACTTTCGAATCATGCCGAGTCGTGCCGAATGATTACGACCGCCAGATGGCAGTCAAGTGGAGGATGTGTGTGAACAGAGGAAGCTCGGAACGAACAAACCAAGCTGACACTTGGCGGTGGCTGACGGGAACGAGAGTAAAGGCATTTCCCATTTACCATCGCTACCATCAGCCACCGCGCCGACGTCAGCTTAGTTTGCGCGAGTAGTATACGATCTAGTGATGACAGAAACGATATACAGCGAGTACACAGATTCCAATACACACGATTAAAACCAAGAAATCAAAGTATGATGAATAAATACGTACCTCTTATTTGTTGCAGATGCAATGCAAAACACACACACACCTTCTTTCCACACGAGCAATAGCACTTGGATTATGTATTATATATCGCGTATCTCGAAAACGGCCCTAACGATTTGGATGAAATTTTGTATTTAGACTGGTTTTTGCTTTTTGAGTTCACCTACATAGTTCGATTCTTTCGTAAAAAGTCAATTTTACAATATATATATCCTACATAGTTCCATTCGTAAAAACGCAATTTTGTATTATAAAAACGCTATCTCACATGTTTTTATAACGCCATCTAGTAAAACTTTGTTAGTACGTATCGAATGTAGTTAAGGTTTTGGTTTTCATGTTTATCTGTATATAAGTGTCTTTCCTTACAGCATGCGATTTTACACAAAAGAGTTTTTTAAATAAAAACGCGAATTTCGTGTTTCTTGGGAACGGCTTTAACAGTTTGGATGAAATTTTATATTTAGATACGGATTTTGATTTTTAAGTTTGTCTATATTGGCGTGTTTCCTGAAAAACTCGATTTTACACAATAAGTATTTTATATCGCAATTTCGTAAATCTTTGTTACTATTGGATGTTACAGTAGAGGTGTATCAAAATTTTGTCAGATGGCGGTATAACATTATCCGAATACGAACACGTTGGACTTACCGTACATCCAATAGTAACAATCATCCTAGATATGTTTTAGGTTAGACATGGTGTCCTTTCATCAATTAAGGCATTACACGTATAAATCGAGAATCACACTTGTAACGTCATATGCATGTTTACCTATAAATACACTATTTCTGGCATATCTCGTCATGACACAGTTCGATTCTAACCCCATTGACTATTTCAGACATGTCCTGCCATCTGTGAGTAAGATGTAGAACTTTTTGCATTCCGTAAGAATCGTGCCACTGCACACTAGAATGAATCGTGAAAGAATCGTGAACGAATCGTAGGAATCGATTCGCAATGTGAGATTGAATCGTAGGAATCGAATCGGGAAAAAGAATCGTGTTGCCCAACTCTACCCAACACTGCATAAGCGAATACTCCAACAATGAGGCCAACTAGCCACAGACTGCACACAGCACAGTCAGCGATTTTCATAAAGAGCGCCACGTGACGTTACCAACATAAAAACCTAAACAGCCTACTTACAAGTCGCCTCAGCACCGGTTTTGGACAGAACCATTTTGCCATCCACGGTGTACCTTAACCAGGGCGGAATGCGAACAGTTTACAAACTTAGCTGTTTCACGATTTCTTACATCCCTGGCCTGAAAGCCATTGGTCATGTCCTCGTGCAGAAGAATCGCCCATTTTCCGCAGTACGACAACGACAGCACTGTTGTCTCCGTCCCCCAGAAACGCTTTATATACCCTCCACTGCTAGTTCAACCACCTGGCGTCTGTGAGTGGTTACTGCACGTTGACGTCGGACATACGCGGTGGTTGCATTGGCCACATCAATGTTACCGGTCCGTGTAATTTTGCAATGCATTCAGTGTTGTGTGTGGATGAGGTCTGTAAAAGCTGTTGCCAGTAGAATTAACAGTAAGGAAGTAATAGATTAAAACTTCATGACTGATTCTGAAGTTCTGCTGCATGAACAGCGAAAAAGCAGTCAGCAATAAAATAGTTCCCTCTTATTATTTTGTGGGCGGAGGGGGCGGGTGGCGGGGGGGGGGAATTGTCAGCGAGGAAGAAAGTTTCAAATAATGTTTGAAGTTCGGCGTAAGTGCTCTTATTCTGAAATAGTACAGTCTGGGTAATTACTGCGCCGTGAGTTGCGCTGCCCCAACACACACACACACACACACACACACACACACACACACACATTTTCTGACCGTAACACCCGCCTTACTGTGTTATTAAATCTTTCACTTACGATTATTCATCGGAACGAGTAGATCATGTTGTGGCTTGGCAAGACAGCCCAGCCACTATGAGGAAGCCGAAAGGCACGCGTTTCAGCTCACGCAGGCTGGCGTGAGGTCTGGAAAATGACAAGGAATTGAGACTAGCAAAAAAGGTAAGTAGGTTCTGGAATACTTAACTTTAATCCATAATTGGTGAACATCGGTCTGACGGTACATGCATCACAAGATAAATAGCAAATGATAATGGCGCCTTGCTAGGTCGTAGCGAATGACGTAGCTGAAGGCTATGCTAACTATCGTCTCGGCAAATGAGAGCGTAATTTGTCGGTGAACCATCACTAGCAAAGTAGGCTGTACAACTGGGGCGAGTGCTAGGAAGTCTCTCTAGACCTGCCGTGTGGCGGCGCTCCGTCTGCAATCACTGATAGTGGCGACACGCGGGTCCGACGTATACTAACGGACCGCGGCCGATTTAAAGGCTACCACCTAGCAAGTGTGGTGTCTGGCGGTGACACCACAGATCATGACAGTACTTTAAATTTTTAATCCTTCGTATCTCAAGAATTTAAATTTAAGCAACGTAATTAAAAATGTGTTCTTCAGTAGCCATGGTACAAGGGAAAAATAATAAAAGAAACTCATTTCTTTCAATGAATACAGTTTTACTGAAAAACGTGTGTGTTGTAGTTATGCAACACTGCGACATAAAGGCATAACTTCGGCATATGAAATATAGCATTTCAGATGTACTAAGAAAACTCTTGAAACAATTGTTGAATTTTCTGATGACACTTTCCCCGTATGGTTTGTGCATAATCTGAACATTTCGGGAATTTGCAACTAATTCTTTTGATAGTCTATATAGGTCAATGATGAAGTTGGTCTGATGTACAGGTTTTGGTGGCACATGCTGTGTTAGGCTAGAATACTCGCTTCAACTGAACCCCTTGATTTTCTATGTCCAAGGGGTCCTGTGTTTAGATTGCACAATAATTCTACAAATAACGACGATATTCTGCTTAATTCATTCCTCTCCTGAAAAATCTCCGTCTTTTAGCACTCATTTGTATAGCAACCAAGAATTTTCCACAATCATTTCAAGAAAACTGTAAAACGTACGTAAATGCCATCTCTTCCTCCTCAGTAGTATCTCATGTTTCCCCATAATACTGTCAACCAGATTCACCTCTCCCATGTAACGATTATATTCACCAACCATCAATGGCCTGTAAGTGAAAATATACACTTCCCGAGATTTTTCGTAGCGTTGCACCTGTGATTTAGGCATTTCCCCTGCCAATGTTGATACTATATTTGCTATCTTACTATCCCTGTAACTAATCACCGAAACTGCTGTGCCGCTGATGTCCTTTTTCTGCATTTAGTTCACAGCTGGTATAATACAGTTCGGAATTTGGTTTCTTCTAGTAGTACTCCTGTTAGTGTAGGTACTTCAAAAAAGGAATTGATGCGAAATAAACATAAAGAAACATACGATAATTCTGATATCTTGGAATATCCCTTACCAGTCGTAAAACTATATTTGAAGAAGCTCCCGTAATTAAGTCTGCATCTCTCACAAGGTTTTCTTTGCCTGTTTCGACCACAAAATTCTAAGCAAACGCTGGTTCAAGACTTTGCAAGAAACTCCCTTTATAACAACACTAGTGTAGCTTGTTCGGCACGTATTGGTTCATGTTATTACGAGGTGTTGGTTGAACACATCTGTTCTTGAACAGCCAGGTATTGCTCAATGGACACTTTACCATATACTTCATTGAGCCAGTTTCGCAGAGGTCTTATTCTGAACATTGCATCAAATTCAAGGTCTGTAGCAAGAAGTAAACCGAAAGGCATCAGCTTTCTCATTTGAGCGTCTTGCATGAAATAGTCGGTATTTTCTCAAACCTGGCAATCAGAATGTTTAAAATGGAAGCACACCTGTTAAATAAATTGTCAGTTCGCTCTTGCGTAGCACTTCTTTCCGATTTTTCGCGCTTCAAAAACAGCTGACATCAGGTATATATGTCTTGGAAAAAAGTTGGGCGGAATCTCTGAGAACTTAGAAAGAAAGATGTATAATGGATCGCTGAAACAATGAGTATTTTAAGCTCTAAAGTTCGAGAAAAATTACTTACGGAGACTTCAATGGTATGTTGCAGAACTGCAACATGGGCGTAAAAAGGGGTAATTTAAATCAATACCATGATCAAATTTTTAATGCCTCTCGGAACGGCTAGAAGCCATGTTTACTGGACATTTTTTCGTTGTTTTGCTCCATAGTATCTTTTTCTTAAGCCCTTGTCGCTAGTTTTGTAAAGATCTCCTCGCCACTGATGTGAAGGCCGAGTTGTTAAGGTAGGCGGAGCTTGTGAGTTCGTGGAGCAGTACACCGCTAAGACAATTTCTCCGAGCCACTGTCACACAGCTATGCCCCAGGGTCAGGTAACAGGATAGGAGAACGATGGTTCCACAATACTCCAACAAATTAGTAACAGAGTCACACAAATAAGTTAAAAGGTTTACTTATCTTTGTGACTAACTGAAATAAGATTAAGCCTGCAACACTGCTTGTAACATAACACAAGAAAGATCCTCAACTACTAAGTGCAAATGATCGTATGTAGACCTCACAGTCCGCAACTCGTGGTCGTGCGGTAGCGTTCTCGCTTCCCACGCCCGGGTTCCCGGGTTCGATTCCCGGCGGGGTCAGGGATTTTCTCTGCCTCGTGATGACTGGGTGTTGTGTGCTGTCCTTAGGTCAGTTAGGTTTAAGTAGTTCCAAGTTCTAGGGGACTGATGACCATAGATGTCAAGTCCCATAGTGCTCAGAGCCATTTGAACCATTTTTAGACCTCACAGTACATAGCAAATGCAATTAACAGCAATTGTCTATTCACTTCTAAGAGTTGACTAAGCGATGTTCCCTATCAAAGTCAGCCCTGGACGATGACCTATAACCAAGTGGGTGAGAGCTGCTCTTCTATCTTCTGGGTAGGCTTCTACCAGTTGCCATCCGGTCATTGGCGGATTGTACTTGGTCGGCAGTTGGCCGAGGCGAGGTCGATCCTTCATCCTCGGCGCCGCCTGTGGCGCTGGTGGAACACGCCCAAGTGGCGAATCTCTATTGCACTGCCACCAGCTGGCACCTTTGTGCCTGTGTTGCTTTTCCCTTGGCTTTGTCTTGTTCGGACGACACAGCCGTCTTTTCCGAAAATACAGAAAGCAAAGAGCTTGGAAGAGTAGAGACACACCGCCAGAGTATCAGAACGATTTTCGCATGTAACTTCCAAGTGGTCGCTTCAAAATGGCTGAAATGGCTTTAAGCACTATGGAACTTAACATCTGAGGTCATCAGTCCTCTAGACTTAGAACTACTCAAACCTAACTAACCTAAGGACATGACACACATCCATGCTCGAGGCAGGATCAGAACCGGCGACGGTAGCAGCAGCGCGGTTCCGGACTGAAGCGCCTAGAACCGCTCGGCCACAGCGGCCGGCCAAGTGGTCCCTTCTGGACCATGGTTCCTCAACACAAAATGACACATTTATTCTTCTGCATAATCTGTGACACTTTGTATCATCATCACGGAATCACCCAGCACATGTGTGGGGAGAATGAAAATCATTCCAATTAGCGGGTTGAAACTACCCCTCAGTGTGTCCCAATCCAAGAGTGCCATACGCCTCTATCCTTTGCATCACAGACACCGTGTAACTTGAAGGCGGCTGGGTAAACGAGACACAGCCCACCACCTCGCTCGGTGGCAGTGAGGTCGGCGTCCACCTGTCGATGGGGCAGGGTAAACAGAGCGGCGCGCCCGTTGTTTGTAAATACCCGCCTAACTGCGGGAATAAGGAACGAGCCGGGCTGCTGAATATTCAGCGTGGACCCGCCCGGCCCCGAGCCCCGTAATTACAGGCCACCCGCCCTCCGGAGGATTTTCTCTTTAACTCGACCGCCCTCCCATTGCCTTATCTCACACACACCCCATTTCGGTATGTCACGCGTCACATTCTTGCGAGAAATGTACGCGGTACAGCCGTCTTCGGTAAACATAGTCAAACACTCCAATCGCGGCACATACACTCTCAGACAAAAAGGAACGACGCGCCACGAAAGAATTATCCGAATGGGGTGGAAATTGGTAGATGTGATGTAAATGTACAGAAAAGCTAATGATTACTTTTTTAAAAGAACTGAGCAGGTCAGTAAGGTGGGGATCGATCTCCAGCAAGGTTGGGTTGGGTTGTTTGGGGGTTAGAGACCAAACATCGAGGTCACCGGTCTCATCGGATTAGGGAAGGAAGTCGGCCGTGCTCTTTCAATGGAAGCATCCCGGCATTTGCCTGGAGCGATTTAGAGAAATCACGGAAAACCTAAATCAGGATGGCCGGACGCGGGATTGAACCGTCGTCCTCAGGCAAGGACTTGTTCGCTTGGCATTGACTGATAGATTTGTTGGGTGTCTTCCCGAGAGATATAGTGACAAATTCTGCCCAATAGTTGCGTCAGATCGTCTAAATGGCGGAATGGGTGAAGGACCCTGTCCACAAACGCCCTCAACTGGGAAAGGTACGGTTTGGCAACCACGCGTTTAAAACTCTCGCCGTGTGCGGTCCGACGTTATCTTGCTGAAATGTAAGCCCAGGATGCCCTGCCACGAGTGGCCACGAAACGCAGCGTATAATACTGTCGACGTGCCACTGTGCTATAAAGGTCCGCGGATGACAACCTAATTGATCCTGCCATGAAATGGAATGTCACCCTAGACCTTCAGTCCTGATTGTCAGGCCGTATGGTAGGGGCAGTCAGGCTGCTATCCCACCGTCGTCTGGGGCGTCTCCAGAAACGTCTTCGGTCTGGAATCTTACTGCCTGGAGTAGAATTGTCTTCAGTGATAAGTCCCGCTTGATGACCATCAAAGACGTGTCTGAAGACATTTCGGGCAGCGGTGGGGTACCGACAAGACTGTCTCCCGTTATACGAACTATGCAATCATAAACCATCGACTGCACACCGGCCAAGGCAGCGCCGGGAAATGGCATCAAGAATGCGCTGACCCACGCGTTAGTGTGAAGAGCGGGCAGCACCACACTCCCAGAGAGACTTCAGCGCCCCCCGTCAACGCTGATTTAACCAGTCGCCCATCGTCATCGGCCCCAGTTCGTTCGCAGACTTCGAGAGGATGAGTACTGAGTAATAGGAAGAGGTTACTTAGCCTGCGTTCTGCGAGTAGTAATACAGAAAGTTAATAATTGTTTCTTTCCTTAACAGAAATAAAGTTTTCTATCAGTTTGAAAGTGTTTTGTACAGATGATTTTGGATTCCGGCCACGGATCATCGCTACTTCTCTTCTTCCTTGTTTTTGTCCGTGCTGACTTCCACAGTAGCCGACACAACGCGATCCAACAACCGCAAGTGATGGTCTGAAATGCATTGCTTTTCGTAGAACAACTCGTTTGAATATCGTCCGAGGCACTCTTACAGCACAGCAGTACGTCGAATATTCTACGCCTCGTTTTGTTGCCCTTCATGGTAAGCCATTCTGGGCGTACATTTAAGCAAGATAACGTCTGCCCATAGACGGCCAGTTTCTACTATTATTCTTCTTGCTTCCCAAATGCTACCTTCGCTAGCAAGTTTACCAGGTGCCTCGCCAACCCACACCGTTTGGAGAATTATGGACAAGGCCCTCCAACCATCTCGAGAGTTTGGCGATCTAACGCGACAATTGCACACAGTCTTGTGCGATATCCCTCAGGGGAACATGCAACTACTCTAACAATGATTGCCAGGCCGAATAGCTGCTTGCGTAAGGGCCAGAGGCATACGAATGCGTTACTGAGTTGCTCAACTTGTGTAGCTCTGTCTCTTGAATGAATCCACCAATTTTTCTGTAACTGTAATCATTTGCCTGTGTGTACATGTACATGAGACTCTTATGTGGCAAATTAGGTAAAGGACTAAGGGAAAGGCTTGGAAAATGTTTTGTCTGAAGTGTGGCACTGTATGGGCCAGAAACATGGACGCTGAGACGAGAGGATGAAAAAAGGCTAGAAGCATTTGAGATGTGGATGTGGAGGAGAATAATCTGGATGGAAAGAGTGAGCAATGTAAGAGTATTGTAATGGGTTGGTGAGAGAAGATGTCTGCTGAAGGTTGTAAGAGAAAGGAAAAAAGCACTGGTTGGGACATTCATTGAGAAGGGAGTGCTCGCTAGCAGATGCTTTGGAAGGATTGGTTTGTGTCAGAATACTGAGAGGAAGAGGGAGATGCAAGATGATAGATGACATAAAGGGAAGAGGAAATTATGCAGACCTGAAGAGTATGGCAGAAGACCGGACAGCCTGGAGAACTACCATGTGAAAAAAACCTGCCTTCTGGCAGAACACTGATGATGATGATGATAACATGTACGCCAGATCTATCGATTTCCGTCTCATTCGGATAATTCCTTCGTGGTGTATCATTCTTTTCTTAAACTGTATTAATGAATGTGTTCACTCACCGGTCTACTCCGTAACGAGCTTGGTAATGAAGTAACATTAATGAAAGAAATGTATTTTTTAAATGTAGAACGATATCAGTACTCCGTATGCAACCGAACACTGTTTACCTGTATCAATCTCCGTCCTCTCGCCGTAGTCCTTTCTACTCGGTTTACGGCAAGGAGTATCCATACAAAAATGCAGTCTCTGCTTTCGTATCTCCTGTGTCCTCCGGACGTAAGATATATAGCTGTACACAGAGAGGGCCGGTTCAGCAGTGACAGAAGCGAAACACAGCTATGGTCAGACAACATACGACACGGACAATGTTGCGCTTCAGCCATACGTCACTCATATAGTTTCCAAGTGGACACCAATCCTCCAGACACGGATATAAGACCATCCACTCTCCACTCAATCAGTAGGCGCCGAGTATCCGTTCAGCATTCGTCGGGTATTAACAGCAATCCAAGACAAGTATCAGAACCATCATCATCATTGATTATGCCTTTCAGCGTTCAGTCTGGAGCATAGTCCCCTTATAAAATTCCTCCATGATCCCCTATTCAGTGCTAATATTGGTGCCTCTTCTGATGTTAAGCTTATTACTTCAAAATCATTCTTAACCGAATCCAGGTACCTTCTCCTTGGTCTAGTATCAGAACCATCATCATCATTGATTATGCCTTTCAGCGTTCAGTCTGGAGCATAGTCCCCCTTATAAAATTCCTCCATGATCACCTATTCAGTGCTAACATTGGTGCCTCTTCTGATGTTAAGCCTATTACTTCAAAATTCTTCTTAACCGAATCCAGGTACCTTCTCCTTGGTCTACCCCGACTCCTCCTACCCTCTACTGCTGAACCCATGAGTCTCTTGGGTAACCTTGCTTCTCCCATGCGTGTAACATGACCCCACCATCTAAGCCTGTTCGCCCTGACTGCTGCATCTATAGAGTTCATTCCCAGTTTTTCTTTGATTTCCTCATTGTGGACACCCTCCTGCCATTGTTCCCATCTACTAGTACCTGCAATCATCCTAGCTACTTTCATATCCGTAACCTCAACCTTGTTGATAAGGTAACCTGAATCCACCCAGCTTTCGCTCCCATACAACAAAGTTGGTCGAAAGATTGAACGGTGCACAGATAACTTAGTCTTAGTACTGACTTCCTTCTTGCAGAAGAGAGTAGATCGTAGCTGAGCGCTCACTGCATTAGCTTTGCTACACCTCGCTTCCAGTTCTTTCACTATGTTGCCATCCTGTGAGAATATGCATCCTGAGTACTTGAAACCGTCCACCTGTTCTAACTTTGTTCCTCCTATTTCGCACTCAATCCGTTTATATTTCTTTCACACTGACATTACTTTCGTTTTGGAGATGCTTATCTTCATACCATAGTCCTTACATTTCTGATCTAGCTCCGAAATTTTACTCTGCAAACTTTCAATCGAATCTGCCATCACAACTAAGTCATCCGCATATGCAAGACTGCTTATTTTGTGTTCACATATCTTAATCTCTCCCAGCCAGTCTATTGTTTTCAACATATGACCCATAAATAATATGAACAACAGTGGAGACAGGTTGCAGCCTTGTCTTACTCCTGAAACTACTCTGAACCATGAACTCAATTTACCGTCAACTCTGCTGCCTGACTAGGTATGTAAAGACCTTTAATTGCTTGCAAAAGTTTGCCTCCTATTCCATAATCTCGTAGAACAGGCAATAACTCCCTCATAGGAACCCGGTCATATGCCTTTTCTAGATCTATAAAGCATAGATACAATTCCCTGTTCCACTCGTAACAAAACCATCTGGATGAATATTTCACTCTGCAGCGCGGTGCTCTGATATGAAACCTCGTGGCAGATTGGAACTGTATGAGTAACACTGCTAGATCACAGGTTAATGTAAGTGCGAGATAAGCCTTTCCATACGTGAAATGCTGGTTCATTAATAACAGGTGAACCCGCTAAAACGTTGAATGCAAACATGCAAGTATCCATGAATTGCGTTCTACAGATGCCGTATATTACTTTGTAGGTTGGAACTCTGTGCCTTCTGCACTTGATCGAGCAATACAGCAACGGTTAATGATGCTTGTGGATCACGCTGGAATTATCGTCTGATGATATCCCATATGTACTCGATTGCAGAGAGATTTGGTGAGCGAGCACGTCTAGGCTTCGACACACTGCAGAACGTATCCAGTTGCAACGTCGGTAGGTGGGCGAGCGTTGTCCTGTTGGAAAACACCCCCTGGAATGCTGTTCATGAATGGCAGCACTGTAGGTCAAATAACTAGTCTGACGTACAATTTTGCAGTCAGGATGCGTGGGATGACCACGAGGAGTGCTCCTGCTGTCATACAAAAGAGCACCCCAGACCGTAACTCCAGCTGTAGGTCCAGAGTGTCTACGGTCCAGGTAGGTCGGTTGCAAGTCCTCATCTCACCTCCTTTTAACCAACACACGGCCATCACTGACACCGAGGCAGAACCAGCTTTCATCAGAAAACACAACAGGCCTTCACGTTGCCCTACAATGAGCGCTCCCTTCACGTCACTGGAGTCACAAATGGCGGTTGTTTGAGGTCAGTAAAATGGACGTTACAGGGCGTCTGCCTCATAGCTGTCCTCTAGTAACAGTTCGTTTCAGCAGTGTGGTGCCAATTGCCACTCGAAATGCTGCGGCCGATGTAGTACGATGTGCGAGAGGTACCCTCTCGGTACTGCCACATGGCCGTACGGAGCCCGGTCTTCTTACAACAGTATATTCCTGTGACCACCGGTGCCAGTAATAATGTAGAGTGGCTACATACCTGCCTAGCCTTTCCACGGTAGCTCAGAAGAGTATCCAGCTTCCCTTAACACTACTGCACGGCCTAGTTACAACTCAGTGAGATGTTGATAATGGTGTCTTCGTCGCCTTCGTGACCAACTCATCGCGTCAGATGTCAAGGGTAGTCAACGATCACGACCGTTACAGCATGTATTTAAACCAAACCTCATTTGAGTCCACATTGTAACGCTACTAGTACTACTGTGACACTACTGGCGAGAAATTTGTAAATAAATCATCTCTCAGATGGCCGGGCCGAGCTGGCCGAGCGGTTCTAGGCGCTACAGTCTGGAACCGCGCGACCGCTACGGTCGCAGGTTCGAATCCTGCCTCGGGCATTTGAACTAATCAAAAATGCTCTGAGCACTATGAGACTTAACATCTTAGGTCATCAGTCCCCTACAACTTAGAACTACTTAAACCTAACTAACCTAAGCACATCACACATATCCATGCCCGAGGGAGACAAATGTAATGTATTGCGAATACATAGCAAGAAGGATCCTTTATTGTATGATTATATGCTAGCGTAACAAACACTGGTAGCAGTTACTTCTGTAAAATATCTGGGAGTATGCGTGCGGAACGATTTGAAGTGGAATGATCATATAAAATTAATTGTTGGTAAGGCGGCTACCAAGTTGAGATTCATTGGGAGAGTCCTTAGAAAATGTAGTCCATCAACAAAGGAGGTGGCTTACAAAACACTCGTTCGACCTATACTTGAGTATTGCTCATCAGTGTGGGATCCGTACCAGATCGGGTTGACGGAGGAGATAGAGAAGATCCAAAGAAGAGCGGCGCGTTTCGTCACAGGGTTATTTGGTAACCGTGATAGCGTTACGGAGATGTTTAACAAACTCAAGTGGTAGACTCTGCAAGAGAGGCGCTCTGCATCGCGGTGTAGCTTGCTCGCCAGGTTTCGAGAGGATGCGTTTCTGGATGAGGTATTGAATATATTACTTCCCCCTACATATACGTCCG
Source organism: Schistocerca serialis cubense (assembly GCF_023864345.2). NCBI lineage: Eukaryota > Metazoa > Arthropoda > Insecta > Orthoptera > Acrididae > Schistocerca > Schistocerca serialis. The sequence goes on along the minus strand of NC_064649.1, from coordinate 64,207,271 downwards.
GGATCACGAATGTAAAATTAGAGAGATTAGAGCGCGCACAGAGGCTTTCAGACAGTCGTTCTTCCCGCGAACCATACGCGACTGGAACAGGAAAGGGAGGTAATGACAGTGGCACGTAAAGCGCCCTCCACCGCACACCGTTGGGTGGCTTGCGGAGTATAAATGTAGATGTAGAGGATTCGAACCTGCGACCGTAGCGGTTGCGTGGTTCCGGACTGAAGCGCCTAGAACCGCACGGCCACCGCGGCCGGCTTTGAGCTAATCTTTGAGATGTAGTAACACGCCTCCCAACTTTCGTTTATGCTACAAAACTCCTCCGTGGTGTTGCAATTTTTTCTCATCAGTGTATTTTGCCTGTATCCTTAAAAAAGTACAGTTCCGACCCTGCTGAAAATGAGCATAGAACCGACTTCTACATCATTTTCTTGTAAGAAAAATACCTAATGCCTCACTACACTTCTTTTCTTAGAGCTAGGGAGGGGGGCCAACTCCGCCCTTGCCCCCCCCCCCTTCCCCCAGTTGAGGGTGCAGTAGGTGGACAATAGTATATGGTGTGTGCGCCCTTTGCATTTATGACGGCTTGAAGCCTGTCAGTGACGTGTCTGACAGTCTGTGGAGGAACGCACATTCAGCCTCAGAAGCCGAAACCAGGGAAGGTACTGATGTTGGAGACTGGGATCAAAAAGGGAAGTCGACGTTCTAGTTCACGCCAAAGATGGCCCATTGCGTTCAGTGCATTGAAGTCCAAATTCGGCAATGTTACTGTCCACAAACCATTGCCCCAACGTTGCTGCGTTAGGACAAGGTGTGTTGTCATGGTGATCAAAATTATGTTTGTCTCCGAACTGTTCCTCTGCTACAAGCAGTACACTGTGCTCTAAAACGTGTTCGTAACCTTCAGCATGTAGCGTTTCCTCAACCGCAATAAGTACAGAGAAATATTTCGACATCGCAACACCATCTGCTTCCTATTTCTCTATTGGCACTACAAATTATGACAGGTGCCGTTCCCCAGACATTCTTCGAACCCAAACCCTCCAGTCTGATTTCCACAGCGTACAGCGTGACTGATCACTCCAATTCACTCGTTGCTCTTCACCTGAAGGCTAGCTTAGCGCTGACTGTAGAAATGTGTGGCTTATCAGGAGCTGCTGGACCGATTTCCCCCATTATTTCTAGTTCCCTACGCGCAATCATTGTGCCAACTCGACTGTTGGTAGCCCTTTGGAACTCGTGAGTGATTTACACCCCCCCCCCCCCTCGGATTTCCTGCTGTTTTGTACAACCAGGTTTCAGCAATTTTCGACGCTCCGTGTTCGTCAGTACATGAAGTCTGCCTCTGGTATTGCTTTTGCTGTGGTTGTTGGTTCGCGTTTCCATTTCATTTCACAATCATATCACCAACAGTCGACTTGAGCACTGAATGAAGGATGGAATGCCCCTAATGGATTTATTACACAGTTCACATGACTAGCCCCGGTTCGAAGTTACCGAGACCTTCAGATCGATTCATTCCGCTATTACCGCTTGTCTATTGACAATAAAATACTACCCGCTTCAATTTTTTACTGCCTGATCCGCCGCTCGGTAAGTTTTACATAGCGTTCTGGATAATTTATGGTTCAAATGGCTCTGAGCACTATGGGACTCAACATCTTAGGTCATAAGTCCCCTAGAACTTAGAACTACTTAAACCTAACTAACCTAAGGACATCACACACACCCATGCCCGAGGCAGGATTCGAACCTGCGACCGTAGCAGTCCCGCGGTTCCGGACTGCAGCGCCAGAACCGCTAGACCACCGCGGCCGGCGGATAATTTATACCAGAGAGCATACAGAGGACTTAAAACTAAGGAAATTATCTTTTTTACATTTCGCGATCTATCCTGAAGATAGGGTGATGCTGAGGGAATTAGATTAGGAAATGCGACACTTAAAGTAGTCGACGAGTTTTGCTACTTTGGGGGCAAAATAACTCACAATGGTCGAAGTAGAGAGGTTATAAAATGTAGACTGGCAATGGCAAGGAACGCATTTATGAAGAAGAGAAATTTGTAAACATCGAGCATAGATTTAAGTGTCAGGCAGTCGATTCTGAAAGTATTTGTATGGAGTGTAGCCATGAATGGAAGTGAAACATGGACGATAAATAGTTTGGACAAGAAGAGAATAGAAGCTTTCGAAATGTGGTGCTACAGAAGAATGCTAAAAATTAGATCGTTAGATAACGTAACTGATGAGGAGATATAAAATAGAATTGGGGAGAAGAGAAATTTGTGGCACAACTTGACTAGAAGAAGGGATCGGCTGGCAGAACATGTTCTGAGGCATCAAGGGATCACCAATTTAATATTGGAGGACAGCGCGGAGAGTAAAAATCGTAGAGGGAGACCAAGAGATGAATACACTAAGCAGATTCAGAAGGATGTAGGCTGCAGTAGGTACTGGCAGATGAAGGAGCTCGCACAGGATAGATTAGCATGGACAGCTGCATCAAACCAGTCTCTGGACAACAACAACAACAACAACAACAACAACAACAACAACCTGAAGATCAGGGTTCATTGTCAGAGATTCAGCGCATGTTGGAGCTGGGTTATTTCCATTCAAATCTGAACGAGCTGGTGGAGAGGCACACGGATTCTCGATTGGGAATGCGTGGGAAAGGACATGTTCCGACTATTGTCTTGCAAACCAAAGGCAACGTCACAACAACCTTGGTCGGGAACTTGAGGATACGTGCCCAGATATTTGAGTGGCTGGAAGACTTACGAAGTAATAGAACCCAGTACGTTATCCTCGACGACGACAGTTCGACTGAGACAAGGGTGTCGTCAGGAATGCCCCAGGGAAGTGTCATAGGACTGCTATTATTTTCCATATACATAGATGATCTAGCGGAACGGATGGGCAGCACTGCGTATGTCATCGTTCGAAGAGTTTACTGGATGACTTAGACAAAATTTCCAGTTGTTCTGATGAATGGCAGCTAGCTGTAACTGTTGGTTGGTTGGTTTGGGGAAGGAGCGTGGTCATCGGTCTCATCGGATTAGGGAAGGATGGGGAAGGAAGTCGGCCGTGCCCTTTCAGAGGAACTATCCCGGCATTTGCCTGGAGTGATTTAGGGAAATCACGGAAAACCTAAATCAGGATGGCCGGACGCGGGATTGAACCGTCGTCCTTCCGAGCTGTAACTGTAGAAAAGTTAATGCGGATGAGTAGGAGAAACAAACCCATGAAGTTCGGATACAGAACTGATAGTGTCCTACTTGACGCAGCCACGTTGTTTAAATATCTCTGCGTAACTTTGCAGAGCGATATGAAATGGAACGGGAGTGTGAGATTGTGGCAGAGAAGGCGAATCGTCGACTTCGTTTTATTGGAAAAATTCTGCTACACTGTGACTCGTCTGTAAAGTAGACCGTATGTAAGACGCCAGTGCTACGTGTTCTTGAATGCTGGTGGGTTGTTTGGGATTCACACCATATCGGATTAAAGGAAGACGGCGAAGCAGTTCAGAGGTGGGCTACATTTGTTACTGATAGGTTCGAACAAACTGCAAGTGTTAAGGAGATGCTTCGGAGAACTGAAATGGGAATCCCTAGAGGGAAACCGAGGTTATTTTCGAAGAACACTTTTGAGAAAATTTAGAGAAACGCATTTAAAGCTGACTACAGAACGATTCTACTGCCGCCAACATAAACTTCACATAAGGACTCCGAAGATACGAAAATAAAATTTGGGTTCATACGGAAGCGTATAGACAGTCGTCTTTCCATCTTTCTATTTTCGAGTGGAAAAGGAAAGGAAACGAATAGAAGTGGTAAAGGGCACCCTCCACGACGCACTGGCGGCTGCTTGCGGAGTATACAGAGTGAGTCACCTAACGTTACCGCTGGATATATTTCGTAAACCACATCAAATACTGACGAATCCACAGACCGAACGTGAGGAGAGGGGCTAGTGTACTTGGTTAATACACTCCTGGAAATGGAAAAAAGAACACATTGACACCGGTGTGTCAGACCCACCATACTTGCTCCGGACACTGCGAGAGGGCTGTACAAGCAATGATCACACGCACGGCACAGCGGACACACCAGGAACCGCGGTGTTGGCCGTCGAATGGCGCTAGCTGCGCAGCATTTGTGCACCGCCGCCGTCAGTGTCAGCCAGTTTGCCGTGGCATACGGAGCTCCATCGCAGTCTTTAACACTGGTAGCATGCCGCGACAGCGTGGACGTGAACCGTATGTGCAGTTGACGGACTTTGAGCGAGGGCGTATAGTGGGCATGCGGGAGGCCGGGTGGACGTACCGCCGAATTGCTCAACACGTGGGGCGTGAGGTCTCCACAGTACATCGATGTTGTCGCCAGTGGTCGGCGGAAGGTGCACGTGCCCGTCGACCTGGGACCGGACCGCAGCGACGCACGGATGCACGCCAAGACCGTAGGACCCTACGCAGTGCCGTAGGGGACCGCACCGCCACTTCCCAGCAAATTAGGGACACTGTTGCTCCTGGGGTATCGGCGAGGACCATTCGCAACCGTCTCCATGAAGCTGGGCTACGGTCCCGCACACCGTTAGGCCGTCTTCCGCTCACGCCCCAACATCGTGCAGCCCGCCTCCAGTGGTGTCGCGACAGGCGTGAATGGAGGGACGAATGGAGACGTGTCGTCTTCAGCGATGAGAGTCGCTTCTGCCTTGGTGCCAATGATGGTCGTATGCGTGTTTGGCGCCGTGCAGGTGAGCGCCACAATCAGGACTGCATACGACCGAGGCACACAGGGCCAACACCCGGCATCATGGTGTGGGGAGCGATCTCCTACACTGGCGGTACACCACTGGTGATCGTCGAGGGGACACTGAATAGTGCACGGTACATCCAAACCGTCATCGAACCCATCGTTCTACCATTCCTAGACCGGCAAGGGAACTTGCTGTTCCAACAGGACAATGCACGTCCGCATGTATCTCGTGCCACCCAACGTGCTCTAGAAGGTGTAAGTCAACTACCCTGTCCAGCAAGATCTCCGGATCTGTCCCCCATTGAGCATGTTTGGGACTGGATGAAGCGTCGTCTCACGCGGTCTGCACGTCCAGCACGAACGCTGGTCCTACTGAGGCGCCAGGTGGAAATGGCATGGCAAGCCGTTCCACAGGACTACATCCAGCATCTCTACGATCGTCTCCATGGGAGAATAGCAGCCTGCATTGCTGCGAAAGGTGGATATACACTGTACTAGTGCCGACATTGTGCATGCTCTGTTGCCTGTGTGTATGTGCCTGTGGTTCTGTCAGTGTGATCATGTGATGTATCTGACCCCAGGGATGTGTCAATAAAGTTTCCCCTTCCTGGGACAATGAATTCACGGTGTTCTTATTTCAATTTCCAGGAGTGTACAAACCATAAAAAAATTCACTGAAGTATGTTTTCTAACACAAACCTACGTTTTTTAAAATGGAACCCCGTTAGTTTTGTTAGCACATCCGAACATATAAAAAAATACGTAATCAGTGTCGTTTGTTGCATTGTAAAATGTTAATTACATCCCGAGATACTGTAACCTAAAGTTGACGCTTAAGTACCACTCCTCCGCTGTTCAATCGTGTGTATCGGAGAGCACCGAATTACGTAGGGATCCAAAGGGAACGGTGATGGACCTTAGGTACAGAAGAGACTGGAACAGCATATTACGTCCACATGCTAACACCTTTTTATTGGTCTTTTTCACTGACGCACATGTACATTACCATGAGGGGTGAGGTACACGTACACACGTGGTTTCCGTTTTCAATTACGGAGTGGAATGGAGTGTGTCCCGACATGTCATGCCAATACATGTTCAATGTGGTGGCCATCATTTGTTGCACACAATTGCAATCTCTGGCGTAATGAATGTCGTACACGCCGCAGTACATCTGGTGTAATGTCGCCGCAGGCTGCCACAATACGTTGTTTCATATCCTCTGGGGTTGTAGGCACATCACGGTAAGCATTCTCCTTTAACGTACCCCATAGAAAGAAGTCCAGAGGTGTAAGATCAGGAGAACGGGCTGGCCAATTTATGCGTCCTCCACGTCCTATGAAACGCCCGTCGAACGTGTACCTCACCCCTCATGATAATGTACATGAGCGTCAGTCAAAAAGACCAATAAAAAGGTGTTATCATGTGGACGTAATGTGCTGTTCCAGTCTCTCCTGTACCTAAGGTCCATCACCGTTCCCTTTGGATCCCTACGTAATTCGGTGTTCTCCGATACACACGATCGAATAGCGGAGGAGTGGTACTCAAGCGTCAACTTTAGGTTACAATATCTCGCGACGTAATTAACATATTACAATGCAACAAACGGCACTGATTACGTATTTGTTTATATGTTCGGATGTGCTAACAAAACCAACGGGGTTCCATTTAAAAAACCGTAGGTTTGTGTTAAAAAGCATACTTCCGTGCATTTTTGTATGGTTTGTATTAACCAATTACACTAGCCCCTCTCCTCACGTTCGGTCTGTGGAATCGATTCGTCAGTATTTGATGTGGTTTACGAAATATATTCAGCGGTAATGTTAGGTGACTCACCCTGTATATGAGATCAATACAGGTTCCAGGGGAATACATCCAGATCAAAAAATATTGAGGCCGAGTGTGTGTGTGTGTGTGTGTGTGTGTGTGTGTGTGTGTGTGCGTGTGTGTTTTTATTTACTCAATGCGTTCGTCTGTCATCTCTATCAGTTACCACGCCCGCAACTTCGTAATTAGAATGTGTGAAACATACTTGTAAAGTCCCATTACGCCTGTCTAGGGAAATATTTGGCACGTTTTTAGATTGTTACAAGAAGGCTCGTCAGTACGTAATCTACAAGCCGATAATTAATCTCCCGACACATCCGGTCGTCTGGCAGGAAACTGTTACGCCGATGCCCTTCGACCTAATTGTATCTCGTCAGAACAGTTGGTGTGTGTGTGGAGAGAGAGAGAGAGAGAGAGAGAGAGAGAGAGAGAGAGAGAGTACTGGTAATACAGAGTACCGCATAGGCTGTTGCCAGTTTTTCGCCATCAGTTACTTCCTTCGAGCATCTGGAGTGCTCACTCTCATCACAGAATATTACGCACGCTAATTTCAAGCAAATCGACATAACCACAGTGGGTGGAGTCCAGGGAGAAAGCAGAGAACAATACAACTCGCAGCACCAAAAGACGACGTGTGGGGCGGTCATCGAAGCACTTTGCATAAAATGGAGACATCCGTCCGCAGCTCGTAGTCGTGCGGTAGCATTTTCGCTTCCAACGCCCGGGTTCCCGGGTTCCATTCCCGGCGGGGTCAGGGATTTTCTCTGCCTCGTGATGACTGGGTGTTGTGTGCTGTCCTTAGGTTAGTTAGGTTTAAGTAGTTGTAAGTTCTAGGCGACTGATGACCTCAGAAGTTAATTCGTATAGTGCTAAGAGCCATTTGAACCATTTGAACTAGGTCAGGTACTGAAGTGTACGCAAAACGGTTAGTCTATAATGACAAGGTTAGAACCCTCACTCATGCAATTATGACCATGCGGAAAACATCATATTGCACATTATGTTACACGTTGCGGGACGACTGTTACATCCAGACAAAAAATAACCAACTCATTGAAGTGGGTACATATTAAGGTACCAGCACTCACAAAATATGCGCTTATACCGCTAACAATCTAATATACCCATTCACTACACACTCCAAGACAAAAAATATTAAAATTAAAAAAAAGAGAAGAGCGACACAACACGAAGGTATTATCCAAGCCGGCCGCTGTGGCCGAGCAGTTTTAGGCGCTTGAGTCCCAAACCGCGGTGCTGCTACGGTCGCAGGCTCGAATTCTGCCTCGGACTTGAATGTGTGTGATGTCCTTAGGTTAATTAGGTTGAAGTAGTTCTAAGTCTAGGGGACTGATGACCTCAGATGTCAAATCCGATAGTGCTCAGAGCCAGTTTTTGCTCTCTCGTCTGCGCTTAAAAGTAGAATTCCCTTGGCACTCTTTATGCTGACGTCCCTGCTTCTAATTTCATCATAGATTCTTTTCAATTTCCTACACGATCGGAAAAATGTTTGTACGCTTGGAAAGACGACGTCGATTTTGGTCCGATGACGGCATATGCCGCCTGGGGTACAGTAGAGGTACTGATAATGGTTTCATCCTCATCCGTCAACAGCTAGCGTAGTGGAGTAGCTACCACAGCGGCTCTGTGTTCATCCGTCAATACAAAAGCTCGCAGCCAGAAGGCTCCGTGTGGTGCAAACGTGTGAAGCAAGCGGACAATCATACCACAGAGACAGACTGTTTCTCCCAACACCCAACTGAGCGAGTCTGAAAAGGATCAAATTGTGACCTTCCGAGTGACGCGATGGTCCTTTCGGAGAACTGCCACACAAGTTGGACGTACTGCATCAGTTCCTGCAACGATTCTGGCATCCGTAGTCATGTGAACAGTCTCATACCTCTAGACGAGGCTCTGGATGTCAACGCAACCAGACACCTGCCAGGACTTTCGTATTCTAAATGCAGCACTGTCAGATAGTACAGCAGCCGCAGAACAGATAAGAGGTTTGTGAGCCCAGACGTGTCAACACGAGCTGTTTCGAGCCGATTATTAGCGGCGGGACTACGGGCACGCGCATCTCTAGCCAGTCTTCCACTGACGTCACAGAATCAACGCGCACGGCTCGACAGGTGCCGTCAGAGGGTCGCATCACTTGGAAAATGGAACGGCGCGCCGTCGTCTACAGCTGTGAAAGCAGTTCTGCCTTCATGCCAGTGACTTGTTTTCTCGTACGATGTAAACACAGTGCTACACTTCTGTTGCATTCGTCCAGCACGCAATGGCCCCAACCCAGGCCTTATGGTCCGGGGTGTAGTAAGCTACAACTTGGCTCTGAGCACTATGGGACTCAACTGCTGTGGTCATAAGTCCCCTAGAACTTAGAACTACTTAAACCTAACTAACCTAAGGACAGCACACAACACCCAGCCATCACGAGGCAGAGAAAATCCCTGACCCCGCCGGGAATCGAACCCGGGAACAAGCTACAACTCTCGCCCACCTTCCGGGTTTCTGAAGTGGATGCTAACCAGCGCTCGGTGCTTACATTATGTTGTTAGACCTTGAAACACCCCCGTTTCGTCCCTTTATTGGATTTTGCGTGATTTACCGAAGCCGCCAAACAATTATTACGATTATATGACCGTGTGCTTAATGGAAGAAAGGCTATCGGTTTTTCTGCTGTGGTTTCGGGGGTATTTCAACCGAGTGCGGCTGTTTTGAGATTGAATAGTGGTATGATTGAAAGTCTGTCTATTATTAAGGACCACAAAGGTTGCGATGTTCTACTAACACACAAATTCTGAGGCAGTTGCTACCTTCGCCGTACACGTTTAGTTACGGTTATATCTTTCACTGGTTGGCAGCGGCCTATCCGCAGTGGATACACCGGTTCCCGTGAGATCGCCGAAGTTAAGCGCTGTCGGGCGTGGTCGGCGCTTGGGCGGGGGACCATCCAGGCCGCCACGCGCTGTTGCTATTTTTCGGGGTGCACTCAGCCTCATGATGCCAATTGAGGAGCTACTCGACCGAATAGTAGCGGCTTCGGTCATGAATACCACCTCACGACCGGCAGAGTGGTGTGCTGACTCCACACCCCTCCTATCCACATCCTCCATCGAGGATGACACGGCGGTCGGATGGTCCCGGTAGGCCACTCGTGGCCTGAAGGCGGAGTGCTTTTTTTTATATATTTTACTGGTTGCTGATTTTAAATACTTCGTCACACGTAATGATGACGGTTAACATTCACGACAATCCTCACTGCAATCCATGGTTGTTGCTGGCCGACGCGGTTGACGCGAAACACGTAACTCGGCACTTGTCACTTTTGGCCGGCCGGAGTGGCCGCGCGGTTAAAGGCGCTTCAGTCTGGAACCGCACGACCGCTACGGTCGCAGGTTCGAATCCTGCCTCGGACATGGATGTGTGTGATGTCCTTAGGTTAGTTAGGTTTAAGTAGTTCTAAGTTCTAGGGGACTTATGACCACAGCAGTTGAGTCCCATAGTGCTCAGAGCCATTTGAACTTGTCACTTTTGGTTTCATATCACTCGCGAATCGGTATCGATGAGGGTCCACCCGACGACGATCAGGGGGACGCGCTCATCTGTCATACTCCGGTTAATTTACCGTTTATTACTCACTCGACCACCATGCTTGCCCGTCTCTCCAGTACTACTGCTCACTCGACACTAGTCTCAATGTCTCCTGTAGCGCTCGACAATCGACTTCTGTCTTGTATCGATCTGGGTGTCGGATACTAGCATCTATGGTCGAGGGATCAGGTGTCCCTTACAACCTCTTATTTTGCTGTTCTTGCAACAGCAAGGTGATGTGTTTTTCCAACAGGATAACACCCGGCCACACACTGCCTGTGAAACAACGTGCTCTGCAAGACGTGCAGCAACTACCTTGGCCAGCGCAGTCTCCGGACTTCTCTCCAGTCAAGCACGTGTGGGATACGATGAGACGAGAAATCACTCGTGAAAAAATGGTTCAAATGGCTCTGAGCACTATGGGACTTAGCTTCTGAGGTCATCAGCCCCCTAGAACTTAGAACTACTTAAACCTAAGGACATCACACCCATCCATGCCCGGGGCAGGATTCGAACCTGCGACCGTAGCGGTCGCGCGGTTCCAGACTGTAGCGACTAGAACCGCTCGGCCACCCCGGCCGGCTCACTCGTGAACCAACAACTCTTACAGAACTACGCAAACATGTCGAGCAGGCGTGCCATAACGTATCCGAGGGCACTATTCGCCATCTGTACAATCGACTGGATGCCCGAGTCAGAGCCTTCATTGCCGCCCTTGGAGGCAACATCATGTACTAGAATGGGTGTTTCAGCATCGGTCGACACCTGATACCTCAGAACCACTTGTGCTATTTATCTGTAAATCTAATCATTTCATATACTCCATATGCGCCGTTGCAAAAATAAATCTTGAGTGAATTGGAAATCTGTCAAAGGGCGTACTATTTTTTCTTTTTTCGGCAGTGTATATGTCGAATCACTTCTTCCGGGCGACCATTTCTTTTTCGGTCTCTTCATGTTTTCCCTGCTCCCATTTCGCCTTGGCTTCTCTTTACTTCTGAGGGGGTCACTCCAAAAGAAATGCACACTATTTTGGTAAAAATACAGTTTTCATTCTGCATGTGTGAAAGTTTTACAGTGTGTAGATACATCCTTCCCGCTTGTTTTCAAACTTAGTTCAAACTCTTCCCGTGAGTGGCGCCGTCACAGCATGTCTTCGAGATGGCTGCTACACTTGACTTTCGTCAGAAGCAACGTGCTGTCATAGAATTCCAGTGCTGGGAAAACGAGACAGTGGGAAACGTCCACAAGAGGTTGAAAAAGGTGTATGGAGATGCTGCTGTCGATCGCAGTACAGTTAGTCGGTGGGCAAGCAGGTTACATGATGAGAGCGAGCACAACAATATTGACGATTGTCCTCGCAGCGGCAGGCCTCGTAATGCACACACTCCAGACAATGTGCAGAGACTTAACGAATTGGTGACTGCTGACAGACGCATCACAGTGAACGAATTATCGCGCTACGTTGGGATAGGGGATGGAAGTGTTTGCAGAATACTGAAAGTGTTGGCGTTAAGAAAGGTTTGTGCCAGGTGGGTTCCCAGGGTGTTGACAGTGGCTCACAAAGAAACAAGAAAAACGGTTTGCAGCAAACTTTTGGAACAGTACCAGAATGGTGGAGATGAATTTCTTGGAAGAACTGTGACAGGTAATAAAACATGGCTCCATCATTTTTCACCAGAGACGAAGACGAAGTCAATGGAGTGGCATCATGGTAATTCACCCAAGAAAAAGAAATTCAAAACCACACCTTCTACTGGATAAGTTATGGCTACGGTATTTTTCGATTCCGAAGGACTCTTGCTTGTGAACATCATGCCAAGTGGAACTATCATAAATTCTGATGCATATGTGACGACACCGAAGAAACTTCAAGCTCGACTGAGTCGTGTTCGACCACATCGGCAAAAGCAGGATGTTTTCCTGTTGCACAACAATGCACGGCCACATGTCATGGAAGCAATCACAAAACTCGGATGGACAACACTGAAACACCCGCCATACAGTCCTGAACTGGCTTCGTGTGACTATCATCTCTTTGGGAAACTGAAAGACTCTCTTGGTGGAACAAGGTTTGAAGACGATGACTCCCTCGTGCACGCTGCCAAACAGCGGCTCCAACAGGTTGGTCCAGAATTTTACCGTGCGGGTATACAGGCGCTGGTTCCAAGATGGCGTAAGGCAGTTGAGAGGGATGGGAATTATGTGGAGAAATGAAAATATTGTTCCTAAAGGATGCATCTACACACTGTAAAACTTTCAAACATGTAGAATAAAAGATGGATTTTTTAAAAAAAAATTGCATTTCCTTTGAAGTGACCTTCGTACGTGTTTAATTCCTAAGTGACTTACACTGATGTCGCGGTAGTTGACTGAGCTCTCCCGGGCTCACAGCACAACACATATCGGCCGGGCTGCCGCAGCACGTGCGCCCCCCCCCCCCCCCTCCGCCCAATCTACACACACACACACACACACACACACACACACACACACACAATGCCAGCGAGAGCCGCTGGGCGCGTGCGCGGACCCCGGCCACTGTGTTGTGCATGCGGAGCGCGGGCCGCTTCCAGATTTATGTCCTTATTTGGCGGCGGCCGGCCGCACCGCTGGCGGACACAACTCATACCGCGGGAGCCATTGACTGATGGCCCCGGGTCAGAGCGAGGCGGTCCGAGTCCGCTTACACCCACGCAACTGCACCTCTACGTACCTACCAGACGTCGAGCGCGCGTGTGTGTGTGTGTAACAGGGGTCCAGACTGGCGGTGCAGCCACAACTGCTGGAACCTAACGTAACCCAAGGACGGCATGTAAAGTCGGTGAAGCGATACGAACCTTCGACACCCCGTTTTCTCTGTCACGGGAGAACTGAATGCTCCCAATGCTAGCAAAATACACACACGGGAAAAAGAATTGGAGCATGAGAAAATAATTAATGTAGAGTAATGAAATTTTCGAGAATACATTTGTCTAGATAACAGATTTCAGTGACTAACACTGCAAGACCACAGGTTAATGTAACCAGGAAGTAAGCCATTGCAAATGTGAAATGTCAGTACATTAATAACCGGTGTTACGGTGCAGCTTGCAAGCACGCAAACGTGCGTGCATTGTCTTGCACAAGTGCCGCTGTCAGTTTGTGCGGTGGAGTTCGATGCGTGTTGCACTTCGACGGGCAATACAGGCGTCCCTGTATTGCCCGTCGAAGTGTGGCTGTGGATTACGTTGGGACTGTCTTCCGATGGCCGGCTGGTTTGGCCGAGCGGTTCTAGGCGCTTCAGTCTGGAATCGCGCGACCGCTAGAGGCATGGATGTGTGTGATGTCCTTAGGTTGGATAGGTTTAAGTAGTTTTAACTTCTAGGGGACTGATGACCTCAGGTGTGCTCAGAGCCATTTGAACCATGCTTCTATCCGCTCAGTGTCACATCATTAAACATGCACAATGAGACGGCAAAACAATTAAAATAAGCGGTATCAAAACTCAGTTCGATGTTTCTATTTTCTTTTGAAGAAGTGCACAACAACCAATGTCTCCAAATTCTCTTCACTTAGGCTCGAACGTTTATCAGATAGAACACTTCGCTACGTAGAGACAGCCATTTCTACGTGACAATAAATAACAGCTGCATACTTAAAGACAAGAAACTTTAGGCAAAGTCAGATCAAGCTGAGAGAATTTGCGGACTCCTACCGACTTCATCAAAATTATCACAGTCTATGACGGCAGTGTATACCGCATCTGTTTAAAATACGTTGTGGTGGTTAAGCTAAATCTAGCAATATATCTCTAAATCGACGTCACTGGTAGGTGTTTTCAAAAAATGTTCAAATGTGTGTGAAATCTTATGGGACTTAACTGCTAAGGTCATCAGTCCCAAAGCTTACACACTACTTAACCTAAATTATCGCCGGCCGCGGTGGTCTCGCGGTTCTAGGCGCTCAGTCCGGAACCGCGCGACTGCTACGGTCGCAGGTTCGAATCCTGCCTCGGGCATGGATGTGTGTGATGTCCTTAGGTTAGTTAGGTTTACGTAGTTCTAAGTTCTAGGGGACTGATGACCACAGAAGTTAAGTCCCATAGTGCTCAGAGCCATTTGAACCTAAATTATCCCAAGGACAAACACACACACCCATGCCCGAGGGAGGACTCGAACCTCCGGCGGGACCAGCCGCACAGTCCATGACTGCAGCGCCCCAGACCGCTCGGCTAATCCCGCGTGGCAGGTGTTTTCAAAATCACTATCAATAGGGAAACCAGCCATAGTATGGCTTAATTAATGCTATAAGAATTATTATCAAATCATCGTATTTTGTGCGTTTATTTACCTTAATGTGGAAGATATCAGGGCATTCATATTGTCATATTTTAAAGTGGAGAATATCAACGTGTTCAGACTGTCTTATTTCAGAAGTACTGTTTCAGCTATACAACGTAGCACGTGGGCTAAACATGTAACGTACTTCAGATTACAGTAGAAAATAGTAACTGCTTTTCACGCCTTCGCTGTATATGGGGCAACATCGCTTAGGCGCAGTAGGGCCCTTTTTTATTTAATGTTGTTCAGACGAAGTATACTGACTTCTACCGGCGTCTACCGGGGCAAAGTAGCACGTATGAGCTCACTATGAAGTTAACAGACGCTAACAAAAATCGCGAAATTACTGATGTTCTCCACTTTCCGCGTAACTCATACGAAAAAAAGAAACAAATAAAATGTGGTATCATGTAAGTTATTGCAATATAGGCACCGACACCAGAAAATTATATATTATACATTATAAATATCTAAATTCGTCCAGTTATCTTGACCAAATCAGTTATATCGACGCATTTGCTTTCCAAATAGCCAAAACGTGCGAGAATGCATACAACATGCATGCCCTAAGCATTCGCATGGAAATCGAGGATCTACTTATGCAAATTCCACGCAGAGCTGTGCCAATATCAAGATTCAAGACGTCTAGTTGCCTTATGCAGCGTTAGAGCAAAAAATCTGTAAATGGCTATCAAATAAGCGTTCTGCCGATCACCTGACTGAAACATGGCGAGCAGTAAGTGGAAGAGACACATTAATCATTAATATTAGTCTGATTTAGGTATGGAGCTCATTATTTGTTTATGTTGAGGGTCAGTTGACAGTCTCCATGCCAGGTATTGTGCAGATCGAAGGTGGGGGTCGTGGAGTCATGACACCCCCCGTCCTAAGAAAAGAGCAAAAGCACTCTACACTTATTATACCTGTATTAAAACTTTTCATATAATTTATTTATTTTATTATTAAAATTCTGTGTCGCGTTACGGTTGGACGTTATGGTATGCTATATCTGGGGGGCGGAGGAGAGACAGTAAAAAGCTGTGTCCCCCTCGCCAGCTCCTCCCCTATCCCCCCCTCCGCAGGTACGAACCCTGGCCCCGCTCTTGGGCTCTTAACAGCTGAATGTCTCTCTTGATTCCGTAACGAGTTTCTTGCAATGTCATTTTCCTTCACACAAATGCGTCGCCTGCTTATATAAATCGCTTACAGGAGTGCCCCAGTTGGCACCGCATCCACTTGCCTTCCGACATACGTGCGTACGTTGAGGGACTGCGCACTGCGTCGTGGCACGCACTCACTCACGCAGCGCAGTCTGGCAACCCCGCCTCTCCCCGGCCCCAGACGCAACCGCACGCATCCTGAGGCCGCCGCCTGCGTACACGCAGCTTCACGCCATTGCGTGCGGCGCCGCTGCCCCTCCCCGCGTAATCAACCACCCTCCACCCTCCGCCTCCTCACAGAATGGAGAGCTCCTCTCTCACTGCCCTTACGTATCAGCTTACCGTCTTCTGCAAAACAGTACATTCTTTCTTTTATTATGAGTTACCCAAACACGTTTCGACACCTTTACCCATCTTCAGTTGGCACTTCTGTTAAATTAATGAACCAATCAAATTTGTGCGTGAGTGCACGATCATTGTAAATATTTAGTGAAAAACCATCACATCGCTTTATTTATTTCTTTATTAAGTACGATGTTCTAAGTTTTGATCTGATGGTGGCAGATGCCAAAACGATATAATAAATAAATACACTCCTGGAAATTGAAATAAGAACACCGTGAATTCATTGTCCCAGGAAGGGGAAACTTTATTGACACATTCCTGGGGTCAGATACATCACATGATCACACTGACAGTACCACAGGGACATAGACACAGGCAACAGAGCATGCACAATGTCGGCACTAGTACAGTGTATATCCACCTTTCGCAGCAACGCATAACACCTCAACAACATAATGAAACACAACAGATGACCGGATGTAACGAGACATATAAGAAAAAGGTAGTAGTCCTTGACACAAACCTACTTACGGGTAATCACGATAGTGACGATGAGTGTACAGATAGTGATAGCAAAAAGAAAGGTGACGACAGTGCAATAGGTAGTGTAAACATAAGAAAAAGTAAAGGTGAAAGAAGAAGAGCCGCAGGTAACAGCTCATCAGCCTCACCACCATTGAAGACGGAACAAGACACCACACCGGTGACATCTGCACTTCGAGATAAATATAGCGGAATCATCCCATATGTAGAAAAAGAGCAGAAGAGAAAAGTCGGCCAAACACCATGGCATGCTGACTACAACAATGTAGAACTAAACTTAAGACTAAGTAGGCTAGAATATAAGGATATTTTCATCACAGCACAAAGACTGCTAACCAGACTACTTCACCCATTAGGCAGCTATGTATGCTTCCCGACCACTGAACAATCTGACAGAATGACTTTAAAGACCGCAAACATACCTACAGACCCAGCAGAGCTAGAAAAATTAGTCATACTAGCGTGTAGTCGGAGGGGGGAAACATATAACCCACACCAAGTGTACAAGGACCAAGTGAGGGCACATGGCAGAACTGACTTTGACTACTCGCAAACAGGACACAAATTCTACCTTCATGTGAAACACCCATGAAAATAATACAACTTAATGCTAATAGAAGCACACTCGTTAGTGCAGAACTGCCGCGAGTAGCTCTGGACTTGCAGGCGGATATTCTTTGCCTGCAAGAACCTTATGTGACAACCCAGGGAAACTTAACTAACCTACCCTGGGACGCTGTCACAATCTCAGACAGACGAAACTACAAGGCTGCCATAGTTGTCCTCAACAAAACTTTAAATATCACTAAGATTACGCAGCTATGTAATAGTCATCTGGCAACAGCAGAAATAACTAAGGGTCGAGACACATGGGTGGTCTCATCACTATACGCACAGTACAGTGACGACATAGAGCCATACCTACATATGATACAAGACATTGCTGAATACTCTAGAAATAAGAACCTAATTATATGTGCAGATATCAACGCTAAATCCACACTATGGCACTCGGACAGAACGGACGACAGAGGACGGAAAGTCAACGACGTCATACAGGAGACACAACTACATATTATAAATGAAGACGGACCTACACCTACATACAGAGGTCCAGGCGGATCTGCCACCAAAATCGATATTACTCTGGCGAATGACAGAACACTAGGACGACTGCAAAGATGGACCATACACGACTCTCTGACCACAAGTGATCACAACATAATAGAAATAAGTCTCACAACAAACAATTATCGCACCACACACAATACAACACACTTCAACTTTAAAAGAGCGAATTGGGACAGACTACAACAAATTGTTCAAAATGAGAATATATACAACATACAGGGAAGCGTGGACTACAGAGCACACAAACTGACACAAATCATCCAAACAGCACAAGAAACAGCAATACCTACGCACACACACAGCAAACAACGGGAAACACCATGGTCAGACGAATTAACCAGACTCAAACGTGACATGACAAGGAAACGAAAACTATACCAGAGGACATGGATACAAAGAGACAAACTACTGAGACTAGCTGCATATAGGGAAGCCAAAGAACTCTTCAAAAAGACATTATTTCAGACCAGGAAACAACATTGGGAGAGCTACTTGACCACACACACACAACAGAATATCTGGGGGGAACAATACAAGATCCTGACAGAAAAAATAAAGACCCCATTGGCATTAAGCACGCTACGGCAGGAAGACGGCACAATGACAGTGGGATGGAGAAACACAGCACAATATCTGCTGAACAAACTCCTCCCGGAAGATGCCACAGACTCAGACACACAGGAACAGATCACACTCAGACAAGAACTTCATGAACAGTATAACACCGACGCCGTCACCTGTCCCTTTGCGCACGAGGAAGTTGCGGTAGCGATAAGAGAGCTAAAGAATAAAAAAGCACCTGGACCCGACAGGATCCATGCAGAAGTGCTTAAGAGGCTAGCACCACAGATCACCCCATACTTAACAGAACTACTAAACGACGCCTTAAGGCTAGGCCGTGTACCGACAGTCTGGAAAACCTCAAATGCAGTCATCATACGAAAATCATCAGACAGAGACCAATCAGATCCGAAATCCTACAGACCAATATGCCTCATAAACACCATGGCAAAAATCCAAGAGAGGCTACTGTGTGACCGCTTGCAGGCTCACAGAACCCTACTTGGAATGAATCCCCACCAGTTTGGATTTCGGAAAGGGAAAAGCATCGATGATGCAATAAACAGAGCTTTAGAAATCACACAAAACACAGATAAAACATACTCTTTGGCAATCATGATAGACATCGCAGGAGCATTTGACAACCTGTGGTGGCCAGCACTGTTTATGAGGTTACGCCAGATGGAAGTACCCGCAGCCCTATACAACAGTCTTTTAGACTACTGCAGAGACAGAATAGTGGAATGGCGCGTGGGCAACCGGAAGGTAATAAGGAAAATTACCAAGGGATGCCCGCAGGGATCGATCTGTGGACCCATCTTCTGGGACATAATTTTTGAACCTCTCCTGCAACTGCTGGAGGAGGATATGAGGACAGACGGTGCTGTCGCCTATGCAGATGACCTACTGGTGGTCATCTCAGCAAATACAAGAGCCCAGCTAGAGGAGAAGGCGAGTGGCACACTGCAGACAATAACACAATGGTGCAACACAAACAAACTCAAGATAGCGGGCAACAAAACAACATACACACTGCTCAAAGGGCAACTCAGACGCAATCCATCTATTAAAATACAGAACAACAACATAAAGAGAATGACGGTAACCCGCTACTTGGACGTATACATAGATGAGAAGCTGAACTTCCATGAACATATCAGAATAACAACAAACAAGGCAGAAAAATTACTACATAAACTGGCAAGGATTAATTCAGGACAATACAGACTTCCTCTGTCAGTCACACGAACTTACCACTGCGCACTCTTCGAATCAGTGCTAAGCTTTGCGGCCAGTACATGGGCGCACAGACTCAACCTCGTCACAAACAGAACAGCGGTTAGGCGAGGGCAGAGAAGCGTCCTTCTGCGACTATCGGGAGCCTTCGGCACTACATCAGTTGAAGCACTGTGTGTCGTGCTAGGAATTTTCCCGATAGATATCACAATCAAATATCGGGCCGCTCTGTACTGGTTAAAGATGGGTAGACTAGACCAGGTCAACATATTGACTGGTTCCCCGCTGAACAATAAGCGGGACCTCAAAAAATGGAAAATCGACACATGGCAACAGGAATGGGGCACAAGTGATAAGGGACGGAGAGTCTATACATTTTTTCCGAACATAACGGAAAGATTAAGAATGAAACATGCCGATCCTAGCCGCGGCATGGTGCATTTCTTGACTGGCCACGGACCTTATCCCACGCACTTAAATCGCGTGAGTCTTAGAGACACATCAACGTGTACATGTGGAGGTATGGGAACCCCCGAACACACAATCCTATTCTGCGGGAAATACAGACAGCACAGGAACACACCTGGGATACAACACTTACAGACAGAGGAACACATATACGACGCGATCAGAACACCTGAACTTTGGGACATACTGAACGCACTAACAGACAAAATTTCTGACGAATGCCACAAAGAATACAGGAACAGAAGACCACACAGACAATAAACCTATATGCAGCACCCAGACAGACACCATAGTGTGGAAGAACTAAACTAAGTCTCAATATAAAACAACTGACATGCAATAGACTTACATAAGTAGACCTAAAACTGATAATAGATTAATGTATAAAATTAGACATAAACAGTGTCGGCGCACCGTCGCAATTGCCATCAGCTACCACGGCACTCTAAACCTGTATACAAGTAACCAGATAGAACATAAATAGAGATATCAAACGCCACAACTAGAATAGAATAGAACTTCCTAGGCTAAGGTTAGGGGACTGAGGATCAGAGGCTTGAAGATAAATCCCAAGACGCTCATCCTCAGTCCCCTACGGTGGTGGGACTATCATCTCTTCCTTTCCTATCGTCTTTTCTCCTCTTCAGACTAAACTATTCCTTGTATTTCCTTCTTCCAATTCAAAATTAATTTTTGTAAAATTTTTGTTAAATCGGTTTTGGGAAAGCTGCCAAAGTAAAGAAAAAAGAAAAGAAAAAAAAAAAAAAAAAAGCACAGACCCGCCTCCACGTGGCGGGACACGGGCAACGGTGCGACCGGATGCGGGAACTGGTGTGAGTTTCATCAACTACATCAGAGTCCGCACACCGGTCGTAGCGGCCAAGTGGTCAAAATAGACCCACCTTAAGCACTTAGGTGGTGGGTCGTAAAATCAGGGCGGCAAGTGAAAAAAAAAAAAAAAAAAAAAAAAAAAAAAAAAATATCCTTTCGAGCAAAATGCTTGAAAATCTCTAATTCTTCTAGAATATCTAGTCTGCACCCTTTCTTTTCGGTGTGCAAAATATTGCTATCGTAGATGGCTTTTGGGTGAATAATCTGTAATTAGAAGATGGTCAGCAAAAGACGAATTTTGGAGGGCTAGTGCCATTTTTTCTTAGCCAGTGTTCCTTTATATTTGGTAGTGAAGGCACGTCCTGTTTGTCCTATATAATAAGAGGAGCAAGTAACGCAGACAATTTTGTAGACACCAGAATTTTCTAAAGGGGAACGCATGGAATGTACATTATGAATGAAGTTTTTTTTTTCAAATTGTTATTAGTAGAAAAAGCAACGTTGCAATATATAAAGCGATCTTGATACTTACGTTCATAAAAAAAAAACTTTTCTTTAAATTATTACTTCTCTCATATGTTAAACAGGATCTTCACGTAATATGAAGTTTATGCAAGGCAAAAACTTATGGATTGTGTCGGACACTGAACGTCGACTTCTATGGTGCACTGGCCATGGACAGGGCTGTCAAGTGAAATAGTATTAATGGCTCTGAACACTATGGGACTTAACAGCTATGGTCATCAGTTCCCTAGAACTTAGAACTACTTAAACCTAACTAACCTAAGGACATCACACAACACCCAGTCATCACGAGGCAGAGAAAATCCCTGACCCCGCCGGGAATCGAACCCGGGAACCCGGGCATGGGAAGCGAGAACGCTACCGCACGACCACGAGCTGCGGACGAAATAGTATTAATTATGCTAATAAGATGTACGAGGGATACCTTCTCAGTCTGTACGGATAGTTTTCTTTCCTAGAGTTTGTCTCGTGTCATCAGACTTGCTACAGGTTTGAAGCGGCCGCCCAAGAGTTCCAAACTTGTGTCAACTACTTCCTCTCAGAGTAAACACTTGCAACCTACGTCCTCCATCATTTATTGGATGTACACCAATCTCTGTCTCCCTCTACAGCTTTTAGCCTCTACAGCTCCCTGTAGTACCGTGGAAGGTACTCCCAGACGTCTTCCGACATGTCTTGCCATCCTGTCCCTTCCTCTTGTCAGTGTTTTCCCTGTGCTCCTTCCTTTGCCAGTTCTGACCAGAATCTTGTCATTCCATACCTTATCAATCTACCTAATTTTCATTATTCTTCTGTAGCACCACACCTCAAATGCTTCGATTCTCTTCTGTTCCGGTTTTCACGAAGCTCCAAATGTACATTCTCAGAAATTTCTTCCTCAAATTAAGAGCTATGTTTGATACTGATATACTTCTCTTGGCCAGGAATGCCGTCTTTACCTGTGGTAGCCAGGTTTTCACGTCCGTCATGGGTTGTTTTGGTTCCAAGGTAGCACAATTCCGTACCTTCATCTACTTCGTGATCATCAGCTTTGATGTTAAGTTTCTCGGTATTCTCATTACTCCAACTTCTCATTACTGTCGTCTTTCTGCGATTTACTCTCAGTCCATATTCTACACTCTTAGATTGTTCATTCTATTAAACAGATCCTGCAATTCTTCTTCCTCTTCACTGACGATAGCAATGTCAACAGCGAATCTTATAACTGCTATCCTTTCACCCTGAATTGCAATCCCACTTTTAGACTTCTTTTTAACTCCCGTCATTGCTTCTTCAAAATGGCTCTGAGCACTATGGGACTAAACATCTGAGGTCATCAGTCCCCTAGAACTTGGAATTACTTAAACCTAACTAACTAAAGGACATCACACACATCCATGCCCGAGGCAGGATCCGAACCTGCGACCGTAGCGGTCGCGCGGTTCCAGACTGAAGCGCCTAGAACTGCTCGGTCACAACGGCCGGCCCATTGCTTCTTCAGTGTACAGTTTGACTAGCAGGAGCGAAGTCTCCATCCATCTAGAGCTACTGCCAGCGTAAACAGAATTCTTCGGATGAATTGTATGAAGACTTACATTTTTACTCAGAAAAAAAGAAAACAATTTTCCCGACCAACATCAGACGAACTTGATCACCTTCGCATTGCGGGAGTCTGTGAAGTGACAAGGGGTTGTGGCAAAGTGTTTGCAGGCGAAACTGAGAGGTCAGTATGAGAAAGTATTAAGAAGCACGAACGCCACACGCGTTTAAAACGAAACGTGAAATCTGCGGCACATCAGAAGAACTGCGACCAAACCAGTGTTAACCAAGAAATAGTACATTACGGAAGGATAGTTCGAGAAGGAGTTGAGGTTTGTAACAACGGAAGTGATTTCAGTGGCGGCACGGCGGTTGTAGGGCTGGTGGTTATCGCTGAAACGACTAGTTTTCGGTTATATCGGTTATTTTCAATGACAGTTTAACCTGAGTGTTAAAACTGCTCAAAAGATCTGGTTTCTAAAATAAATTATTTTTGCTTTTTTACTCCTGTTATTTCCTGCAATCAACACAGAAATTGAACGAAGATTTAAAAAGTTTGAATACCTCTGTTTCAAGATACATGGAATCATACTACTAAAAAAACAGGCATATAGAAGGAAACCTATTCCGTCCACCGTTCGCTGCTTTTCTGGGAGAGTGATTAGTGGTTGTGTACTACAAGAGAATCAGCAGTACTCTGCTACTGATGCCAAGTGTTTGAAACTCTGCTCAAAAATCATGTCGTACTTGAGGATCGTAACACTATTTGGGCATTAGGAAATGGTCAGCGCTAAATGGTGAAAACTGAAATTGAAGGACTCAATTTTCCTGTGTTAATTTGTCTGTTTTCAAGGGCTACAAGCAGATAAAGGCCTATTACGTAGACAAAGGCAACAGATCAGCTACTGAAACTTCCTGACAGATTAAAACTGTGCGCCGGACCGAGACTCGAACTCGCGACATTTGCCTTTCGCGGGCAAGTGCTCTACCAACTGAGCTACCCCAGCACGACTTACGACCCGTCGTCACAGCTTCAATTCTGCAAGTACCTCACCTCCTACCTTCCATACTTCATAGAAGCTCTTCGCAGAAGAGCTTCTGTGGTAGCTCAGTTGGCAGAGCACTTGCCCGCGAAAGGCAAAGGTCCCGAGTTCGAGTCTCGGTCCGGCAAACAGTTTTAATCTCTCAGGAAGATTCACATCAGCGCACACTGCGCTGCAGAGTGAAAATCTCATTCTGGAGATCAGCTACTTCTTCAATTTTTATTGTAAACTATGAATGAATTGTTAAATTATAAATTTTCTCCTTATATGGTGTCACAAGTCTATTGTCGCTCCTCCCGTTCTTAATTCTGTAAAGGAAATGCGGCATGGTACTTCACTGATACCCCACCTCGCAAAATGCTTACAGATTAGAGATTATGCCCTTCTGTAACACAACTGGTGTACGCCGACGACAGTGAGAAACTACCAAGCGAGGTGGCGCAGTGGTAGCACACTGGACTAGCATTCGGGAGGACGACGGTTCAATCCCGCGTCCGGCCATCCTGATTTAGGTTTTCCGTGATTTCCCTAAATCGCTCCAGGCAAATGCTGGGATGGTTCCTTTGAAAGGGCACGGCCGACTTCCTTCCCCATCCTTCCCTGATCTGATGAGACCGATGACCTCGCTGTCTGGTCTCTTCCCCCAAACAATCCAATCCAAAACAAGGCCCAAGTCAGAAAGTAACATATAGACGAGAGCGGAAACACTCGCACACTGCATATTCGCGCGTACCAACCAACAGGCCACGTCACAGGGTAACAGGCACGCTATTGTCTCAGTAATTTTGCACCAGTTCTTATGCCGTATGTTTGTAGCTCTTCTCTGTCGTAGTTGTTATTGAAACTGCACTGGTCGCTTTCCCCATTTTCTATAATAACGCAGTACTTCAAAGTAATGGAAATTTTACGAATAAAAACTAACTGGTGCTATGGCTGACGGATATTTCGGTTTTTTTACCCAGTTTGTTAATAAAAGCTAAAAAAAAGCATCTTTTGTAACCGAGAACAAACAAATGCCGAAAAAATACACGTTATTCAAAACTGAAAAACCGGTAGTGATTCTAACTGGTCGGTTTTTCCCATTCCCGAAAATAGCGAGTGGAGTGCTTGACTATCTATGGAGGTCATGCGTTCAGTACCGCAGAGGCGCGTTGATATTTTTATATTTGAAAGCATTCTGTGAGTGGAGCACAGCGATCGCTATAAAATGCTGCTACCGGCGGCCATAACAGCGGTGAAAAGCCTGATGATTGTCTTGAGGAATGAGCCGAAACTGGTTGCTAACAAATGAAAAATCTGGAAACGTGATCGAGACCGTTTTTATTTTATTTTTAGCAGTTAGTTTTCCTCGTTCCATTCCTGCCACGACGGCCTCTTTTCCACTCAGCCTGCTATCAGATGAGTAGTAGGGATCTTTCCTGAGCGGGGGAGGGAGGGGGAAGAGGGGAGGGAAGTCAAAGGCAGCTGGGACGATGGTCCCGCCACCCTCCCTCTCCTAGTGCCGCTCGGTGAACGAAAGGCAGCACTCTTGGTGCTATGAGGCCAATAGCCCAGTCACCGGCTTGCGGCACACATTTTACATACATGGGCTTCCAGCTTCTTCGCTTCCCGCCGTCTAGGAAGTAAACACCCAGCCACGGTGCGCGAGAAACACGAACAACTAGCGGAAAGGCATCTCTGCAGCACGTAATTAATATTTTGAGAAATACAGGATAGCGCACGAAATGTGTTATCAAGTGTTTCTTTCACAATTTACGAAGCACATTAGATATCCCGCTGGGATCTCTACAGCAGTACCAGCAGAGCTTGGAAAAACAAATGAGTTACGAAATGACGTGTAATTCACTATACTGCCGCTAGGAGACTAGTAAGCAGCAATGGCTGACAATGGAAGACTGACGACACAGCAACGATCGGCAATTGTGTTCCTTTTTCATGAAACGAAACGCCTTGTTGTGACTCAGAGGCGTTTTCGACAACAGTTTAAAACACGATGAGTCCCTTGCAAGAAGACCATCCACAGGTTGTACGATAAATTTGTACAGGAAGGAACAGTATTGGAAGCGAAGCGACCTCGTCCTAAGCCTGTTTGTTCGCCGGAGAATATTGAAGCGGTACGAGTTGCTGTACAAAGAAGTCCCGGGAAATCGTGAAGAAAGGCAGCAGTGCAACTGGGAATATCCAGACGCTCCGTTCAACGCATTCTTAAACGTGACCTCCATATGTACACATACAAGATGACCTGTGCACAGAAGCTCACTGAACAACACAAGCAGCAGAGACTGCTCAGTCGGCGGAGCATAGGGAAGAAACTCTCAACTACGTTTGGTTTTCAGACGAGACGCATCTTCATTTAGATGGTGTGGTTAACAAACAAAATGTACGCTTTTGGGCCACTGAAAACCGACAAGTACTTCATGAAAGACAACATTATGCTCCGAGGATTACAGCGTGGGCAGCAATTTCCAGTCACGGACTTACTGGACCCTTTTTATTTGAAGAAACTGTGAACAGCGAGCGTTATTTGAGCGTGCTTCGCAATAGCTTCATTCCACAGCGTCTTGTTACTGCCTTGCCCTTCTACACGCAGTGGTTCATGCAAGATGGAGCAAGGCCACATACTGCAAACACTGTGTTGGAGATTTTACACGAGCATTTCGACATGCGGATCATTTCAGTCAGGTTTCCAGGCCGCTTAAAGGACGGTCAAAATTGGCGCCCCAATAGTCGAGACCTCAATCCACGTGACGTTTTTCTTTTGGGGTACCTAAAGGAAAAAAAAAAGTTCCCAAAACGTCCATGTGATTTAATGGAGCTCAGAAGACATTCTTCAAGCTTGCAGTGAAATTACTGAAGACATGTGCCGTAGGGTAATCACTAACTTCAGTGTTCGTTTGAAGGAAGTTAGGAAACGAAATGGTGGACATATTGAGCATGTGCTGAGTTAGAACAAATCTCCATGGACGGCTATTCATTATAGTATATGTTCCTTTCAGAATGTATTGACAATAAAGTTTATATTCAAAAACAAAATGGTAACACATTTCGTGAGCCACCCTGTATTTCCCCTCTCTTTCTCTGCCTGCTTGTCTAACTACGCAGTGACGACAGCCGACAGCCCCACAATAGTAGACAGAAAAATGTCACCCAGCAACGTCCCATCTGCAGAAAAAGCGCAGGAAATCTCCATTTTATAAACGAATGAGACTATGACTTTTCATTTAAGGTACACATGCTGTGCTGTGACGTGATCGGTATGACTGGAAATCAAAACATTTCGAAAGCCGCGATCACAGTGTAGATACTTTTATTGTTTCAAATTGACCGGTTTCACTCCGTCGGCAGTGAAGTGCTGTGCAGTCACGTTCGCTGCCAACATGCGTGGGCGAGAGGAGGATTTTATCAACTTTGTGCAGTTTATCAGCTGGAATTCTATCAAGACATGTATACGTGGGGAGTGCCTTTATGCTTCGACTTCACGTAATATACTAAACTTTCTTGAGACAGAGAAGTTTATGTTCATAAATGAGCAAAATTTGTAGTTGGTACGATCAATGGCAGCTAACTCTAAATGTGGAAAAGTAAATCGGTTTAATGGGAGAATTTAGGAAAGAGTGGTTTAGCTGTAAAGGAGAGCTCGTTTAGGACGTCGAAACAATTCAGAGGCGCGCTGGTAGATATGTTACCGGTAACTTCGAATTTTACGCAAGTGTTACGGACATGCTTCGGGAATCCAAATGGGGATCCCAGGAAGGAAGGCGATATCCTTTTCGGGAAACAACTATTCAGAAAATTTAGAGAACCGGCAATTGAAGCTAACTGTCGAGTGATTCTAATGCCGCCAACATAGATCGCACGTAAGGTAACATACGAGAAATTACGGCTCACACGGAAACATACAGACAGTCGTTTTTCTCTCGATCTACCGGGTGATCAAAAGGTCAGTATAAATTTGAAAACTTAGCAAACCACGGAATAATGTAGATAGAGAGGTAAAAATTGACACACATGCTTGGAATGACATGGGGTTTTATTAGAACAAAAAAAAAAGTTCTCAAAACGTCCGACAGATGCGCTTCGTTTGGTGATGATCGTGTGCTCAGCCTCCACTTTCGTCATGCTTGGCCTCCCAGGTCTCCAGACCTCAGTCCGTGCGATTATTGGTTTTGGGGTTACCTGAAGTCGCAAGTGTAGAGTGATCGATCGACATCTCTAGGGATGCTGAAAGACAACATCCGGCGCCAATGCCTCACCGTAACTCCGGACATGCTTTATAGTGGTGTTCACAACATTATTCCTCGACTACAGCTATTGTTGAGGAATGATGGTGCACATATTGAGCATTTCCTGTAAAGATCTTCATCTTTGCTTTGTCTTACTTTGTTATGCTAATTATTGCTATTCTGATCAGATGAAGCGCCATCTGTCGAACATTTTTGAACGTTTGTATTTTTTGGTTCTAATAAAACCCCATGTCATTCCAAGCATGTGTGTCAATTTGTACCTCTCTGGCTACATTATTCCGTGATTTATTCAGTTTTCAAATTTATACTGACTTTTTGATCACCCAGTATTTGCTAGTGGAAAGGAAAGTAAACGACTAGTACTGGTACAGTGAATTGTGGAGTATCTGTCTAGAGGTAGATGCAGAACATGCCAATTTTGTAGCAAGTTCCACAAGATCAGATGATGGCAGCGTAAGACTGTTGCAACCAGTCATCTTCGAACAGTAAAAGTGTCTAAATGCGATCGCGGCATACCAAGTATGTTAAATCCCACTGATCTTTTAGCTGCCCGGGAACACCAGAAGATCCTGAAGAAGATCCCGGTAGAGGGGTCGAAACTTCGACCGTGTAAGAAGAAACTGAACAGCAACATGACGCGAAGTAGCAGCGTAAAAGACTTTCTCTTCAGTAACAGCAGCCTCGGAAGTTTGCAGCCTTCGAAATTATGATGTTTAGTTCTACTACATGTGAGAATCTCGTTGTGGTGTTTATCTCTACTCTGCATTGACCATTATGTAGGTTTTTGAAAAATATGTAAAAATCAGCCAACTGGTTGCAAAGGTTTTCTAGATACCTTGACCAGGTTTCGTCACCTATAAGGGTGACTTCATCAGAAGGTAAGGTAATTACATGAATAACACATCGCCAAAGATGTACAGTGATCTCTGACGATATGTTCTTCATGAAATTACCTTACCTTCTGATAAAGTCACCCTTAGAGGTGACGAAACCTCGTCAAGGTATATAGAAAACCTATGCAACCGGCTGGCTGATTTATACATATTTTTCAAATTTCTGTATACAGTTGCCGCAAACGTCAGCCATGTTCAGAGTTGTACATTATGTAGATAATAATGCGCTTAAGACCCTTCATGCAAGTAGAGCAGCATCACAGTTGCATGTGGAGAACCCGTATTCCCGCCGCGGCAGTCGAGAGGCGCCACTTTTTCCCCGTGCCACTAATATTTCCAGCCGTTTTAACTTTATGACTCCACTGGACTTCCCCAACCATTAGCATCACTCTACTGCGGCCTGGGGGCTGCGACTGAAAGCACCATCAATCGGTTTATGTTTCGCCCGTTGTGAACTCGTGATGGACTCCCATGGTGTCCGTAGAAAAAGAAGGCCATGCGATACAGTAACACAATAAAACTAGCGGTTCCCTCATTCAACAACAGTTGAACAGGGGTCTCAAGAATAAAAAATAAACGATTAGTAAATATCAGTAAATTTGCTCTCACTTTTACCAGTTACATTCTTGCCATTCTCTCAGGAACAACGAAGAACGTAACGATATAAAAAAATAAATGATGAATTGTAAATACAAGTCATTCGTGTACCACATCTGCATCTTACAGGTGTGTCGTGAGATTTGTAAGTTTCTTTGTTGCATCACTTCCGTTTATGCTCATATGTTTATATTCATGACACTTAAGTCCTCCTTGAAAGGAGGATATAAGATGAACATCAACAAAAGCAAAACGAGGATAATGGAATGTAGTCGAATTCAATCGGGTGATGCTGCCGGAATTGGATTAAGAAATGAGACACTTAAAGTAGTAAAGGAGTTTTGCTGTTTGGGAGCAAAATAACTGATAATGGTCGAAGTAGAGGTTATAAATTGTAGACTGACAATGGCAAGGAAAGCGTTTCTGAAGAAGAGAAATTTGTTGACATCGAGTATAGATTTAAGTGTCAGGAAGTCGTTTCTGAAAGTATTTGTATGGAGTGTAGCCATGTATGGAAGTGAAACGTGGACGATAAATAGTTTGGATAAGAAGAGAATAGAAGCTTTCGGAATGTGGTGCTACAGAAGAATGCTGAAGATTAGATGGGTAGATCACATAAATAACCAGGAGGTACTGAATAGGATTGGGGAGAAGAGAAATTTGTGGCACAACTGGACTAGAAGGACGGATCGGTTGGTAGGACATGTTCTGAGGCATCAAGGGATCACAAATTAAGTATTGGAGGGCTGCGTGGAGGGTAAAAATCGTAGAGGGAGACTAAGGGATGAGTACACTAAACAGATTCGGAAGGATGTAGGTTGCAGTAGGTACTGGGAGATGAAGAAGCTTGCACAAGATGGAGTAGCATGGAGAGCTGCATCAAACCAGTCTCTGGACTGAAGACCACAACAAGAACAACAACAACAACAATTAACATATTTGTAAAATTTGTATCTCACAGTTGCTCTATAATAAAAAATGTTTCGTTTGTACACTGAGGCGACAGACGTCATGGGAGACACTCTAGTGTCAGAGTTGTTCTCCCCGTCGTAACGCACTGGCATGGAGTCAACAAGTAGTTGAAAATCCCCTGCGGAAATATTGAGCGATGCCGTCCATAATTGCGAAACTGTTACCTGTGGAGGATTTTGTGGACGAAATGACCTCGCGATTATGTCTCATAAATGATCGATGCTATTCGTGTCAGGATGTCTTGGTGCCCAAATCATTCTCTCGAATTGCCTACAATGTTCTTCAAAACAATAGTGAACAGCGCCCTGGTGAAATGGCGCATAAATATTTCATCTTTGTTTGGGAACGTGAAGTCCATGACTAGCTGGAAATGGTCGAAAAGTAGCCGAATATAAACCTTTATAGTCAATGATCGGTTCAATGGGAGCAGAGGACCCAATCCATACCGTGTGAACACTGCCGACATCATTATGGAGCCACCATCAGCTTGCACAGAGTCTTGTTGACAGCTTGGATCCAAGGCTTCGTGGTGTCTGCACCATATTCGAACCATACCGTCAGCTCTTACCAACTGAAATCGGGTACCATCTGACCTGACCATGGTTTTCCAGTCGTCTAGGGTCTAACCGACATGGTTACAAACCCAAGACAGGCGCCGCAGGCGATGTCGTGCTGTTAGCAAAGGCATTCGCGTTGGTCGCTTCCTGCTGTAGCCCATTAACGGCAGATTTCGCCACACTGTCCCGACGGGTACGGTCGTTGTACATCCAACACTGATTTCTGCTGTCATTTCACGCAGTATTGCTTGTCTGTTAGCACTGACAACTCTACAGAAACACCGCTGCTCTCGGTCGTCAAGTGAAGGTCGTCGGCAACTTCTCTCGTCCGTGGTTAGCGGTAATGTCTGAAACTTGGAATTCTCGGCAAACTCTTGACACTGTGGTTCTCGGAATATTGTATTTCCTAATGATTTCCCAAATGGAATGTCCCATGCGCCTAACTCCAACTACCATTCCGCGTTCGAAGTCTGTTACTTCCCGTCCTGCGCCCATAATCAGGTGAGAAACCAGTTCATCTGAATCATTTGGTCACAAATGACAGTTCCGCCAATGACTGCCTTTTACACCTTGTATACTCGATACTGCCGCCAGCTGTACGTGCTCATACGACTATTGCATCAGGTTTCTCACCTGTGTATTTTTCGTGTTTGCTTTTTTGTGTTTTCGGAAAAAATCGTGTGGACAGGTGTTGTGTAAGTCTGAAAAGTACTTTGTTTTGACCCAAACGGAAAAAAGGTTGAGAAACGCGGGTATTGTCCACGGCAGATGGTAGTTCGTACCAATATTGTGAACTTCTTTCCTGTTCCATTCACGTATTGGCGTAGGGGGAAAATTACTTTTTACATAGCCTGACAAAAAGTTATGGACGCAGAATGGAAGCATAAAGCGAAATGTAACTTCACAGGTTGGCATGGTATGTGTTGATATTTTGGTGATTATAAAATAGATTCAAATTTACAAAGAAGTCGGCAGTGTAAGCCCATTTAACAGTATAACGGAGCATCCCATCTCATCTCGAAGCCCGCACTAATTCTGGTCCTCACACATATCGTGTGAGGGGCAGATCAGGGGATATAACAAAATTGCAGATCTCTGCCGAAACATGAGAGAAAAAGCGACTTTTAGGAGGGGCTCCCTGTGTATTACTCTCTTTTTAATGAGCGCAAAAATTTATTAGTATTAGCTGTACCCTGCCAAGCTCTGTTGCGGCTTAGTCTGCTTAAATGGAAAAGAAAGATGTATCAGAATTGGATACACGTCCTTATCTCCTTTTCTCCCCTGAGTCTGTCCATCTCCCCATCCCCTTTTCTCTGTCCCTTGCTTCTCCTTTTCTCCTCTCTCTGATCGTGATGTCTTCATACTCCTCCTCCTCCTCCTCCGTCTGTCCATCTTCTCCTCTCCCCTCTCTCTCTACAACTTCCTGCTTCCTCTCTCAGTCCATCATCTCCCTTTATCTGTTTCTCATCTATGTCGTGTCCTGCCCACTCGTCTCTTATAGCGTGTGCCGCACGGATGTCCGCGCGGTTTGAGGTGCCGTGTCACGGTTTGCGCTGCTCCTACCGCCGAAGGTTCGAATCGTCCGTCGTGTGTGTGTGTGTGTGTGTGTGTGTGTGTGTGTGTGTGTGTGTGTGTGTGTGTGTGTGTGCGCTGTTCTTAGCATAAGTTACTTTAACTAGTTTGTAAGTCTAGAGACCGATGACCTCAGCAGTTTGGTCCCTTAGCAATTCACACACATTTGAACATTTCTTACAATGCACCTAAAAGATGCTGCTTTCTCTGATAGCTATACGACAATTCAAGCAAATCATATGAAATGGTTTTTATTACAATAAAGTAGATTGACAATACTTTACTTTGGTTACAACCAGCTGTAGCAAGCAATGGGCGACTTGCAAATAATTAATGTTTCTAGCTATATACAATGTCATGCAAGTCATTCACACTCGCTCATAAGTCACTGCTATCGTTAATATCACTGCTCTTTTAGACCTCTCTGCTAGTGTTCGTCTTCCACTGTCCGTCCGTGACTGGCAGGAGCGGCGCTTATACTCTGTTCTGGTAGAGGCCGCTCCTGAATCCTGAAGTGGTGACTTCCTAATCAGCGTGCTATCGGCTTACGTCGTCTCACAGCCTGCCTGCTCTGGCGTTCTTCATCTTCGAGGCGGCGCTTTGCGTTACGTCAGAACAATTCCCCCCCCCCCTCCTCTCTCACTCTCTCTCTCTCTCTCTCTCTCTCTCTCTCTCTCTCTCTCTCTCTCATATACTCTCGATTTCTCCTCCCCCTCCCACCCTCCACCTCCTCCTGTCCCCTCTCTCTGTCAATCTCTCCTTCTCCCCTTTCTCTGACCTTCAGTCATGTGTATTGTTATTGCAAATTCAAATTCTGTTGTAATTGCCCAATCATAGATCAATAAACCATAAATACAACATTTTTGTTTTCAATCAACGTTTCAGTATTGTCTACTTTATAACATTCCCTTTCATTAAATTTATATATAACGTATAACATATATTTTAAAAAAAATAGGTAAATAAATACTCGCGCGTGTGCCAGTGTAAGGTTGTGTTAAAATTTCAAAACAATCGGCGAAAAACTTTCACTAGTTTCAGAGGTTATAGATTTAAACAAATCAACTTTTTTTTTAAAGTTTCCGCGCACACACACACACACCAGATGGCTTTCCAGTAGGTATATAAAAACATTCGAGTATTCGAATGCAAAATTTCAAAGCAATTCATGGAGAACTTCCAGTGATTTCAGATGTTTGTAGTTACATAGAAAATGTAGATGTTACTAATCGCAAATCTCCGAAAGATTTTGACTTGTCGCTTTGAAATTTTGACACCGAAAGCTCGTGGGCAGTAAACCACTTGACGCGGCTTGAAACCCGAGAATGTTTCATTAAAACAACCGACCATGTTCTGAAGTCAAATGCCATGTCTACCCGGATCATATGGTCAGGAGAAACACTGCTGTTCCTCTGCAAAATAACGTGAAGAGTGGATCCTCTCCACCATCCTTGCCACCGATGGTCATCCGCAATAGTGGAGGCCCACGACGTCATTCATCAGCTGTCCATGCTTCCCAATTACACCACCATTCCTAAGGTAGCCATTTGCCTCGTGATGTTAACGGCAGCCAATGAGTAGGACGGCAATCCCGTAGCCCAACTGTTGATAGTCTTCAACCAATGAAGCAGGCAGACGTAGAATGTTGCAGGGAGTCCATTATTTCTTCTCGGATGGTAGGACCAGGTTTGAAGCGGTGACGATGTGCTCGGTTCACAGCACCGCGATGCGTTGTGGTCATCAGACGTGCTCGACTGGAACCTTGTCGATGACTGTGCCTCACCTTCTCGAGCGGCCCAACATCAGCCCAGTGTCACATCAGAATCATACAGTGAAGACTTTCACGACCCGATGTTTAAGCTGCCGAGAACTCTTCCGGGTCGTATGGCCATGGTCCATGGAACTCTTCTATTCCCGACGTTTCGTCCAAAGCTACGTTGGACATCTTCGGAGGTGCTCCTAGTTGTGCTGAGTCTCGCCGACAAGACTCGCCACATCCAGGAGCACCTCGGAAGATGTGCAACGTAGCTTTCGACAAAACGTCAGGGGTAGAAGAGTGCCATGGACAGCGGCCATACAACCCGGAAGAACTCTCGGCACTGTCACATCAGAATGCCTCTGAGATCTGGATGCTGGACGATTCGACCAACTGGCCAAATGGAGTCCCACAGTGAGGCCCGTTCCTGTTCTGGATACGCAGCATCCTCGTGCCCTTCTCAACGATCTCTCAACATCCGATGCTGTGCACGACCTTTATATACCGCGCTAGGCTTGGTAACAACACTAAACACGAACAATGCAAATCCCCTCCGGTGGCCATTCGATCTGTCAAAAAGAATTTCAACTCCGATGATTCACGTAACTGCTGAAGGTGGGTACGTATTCAAAGTCAACGGCTTTCCGGGCGGGAAGGAGCGGCTGGTCCTCGGCACGAATCCGACCGCCGGATTTCTGTCGAGGTCTGATGAACCGGCCAGTCTTTGGATGGTTTTTAGGCGGTTTTCCATCTGCCTCGGCGAATTCAGCCTGGTTCCTCTTATTCCGCCTCAGTTACATTAAGTCGGCGATTGCTGCGCAAACAAGTTTTCCACGTACGCGTACACCACCATTACTCTACCACGCAAACATAGGGGTTACACTCGTCTGGTGTGAAACGTTCCCTGGAGGTTCCACGGGGAGTCGAACTGCACTGGGTTCGGTGTGGGGGCGGCGGAGGGGTGCAGTGGACTGCGGTAGTCGTTGTAGGGTTCTGGACCACTGTGACTGAGGCGAGGACGGAGCCTCTCCGTCGTTTCTAGGTCCACAGTTAACATACAATACAATACAATACAGAACAGTAAAATACAAATCAATACAATAAAATTCAATATAAGCCGGCCGGGGTGGCCGAGCGGTTCTAGGCGCTACAGTCTGGAAACGCACTACCGCTACGGTCGCAGGTTCGAATCCTGCCTCGGGCATGGACGTGTGTGATGTCCTTAGGTTAGTTAGGTTTAAGTAGTTCTAAGTTCTAGGGGGCTGATGACCTTAGAAGTTAACTCCCATAGTGCTCAGAGCCATTTGAACCGTTTGAATTTAATACAATACAATTCAACGTTACATTGACATCCGACCACGTATTTCGGCTGTTTCACTTTTCTTGTCAGGAACTGTAAATTTACCGAAGCATGGAAATAGCGGACACAATACAACTGGATGAACTTTAGTAACAGTTGTATGGGGCCTAAAGCTGACCCCTGAGGGAACCCATGTTTCAGTTTTGCCTGTCTGTTTCCGTTAGGAGATAAACAGGACAAGAAGGCGCTTATTACAAAGTTTGGCCATTTACTCGTCGCCCATCGCATCTGCCAACGGCGGACGCGGCGGCGGCGGGTGAGTTTTTTGGAGCAGCTGTTGTTTACGGCTGCGCGCGGCCTGCGCGTCCCCCGGGTGCGACCACCGAGCCCACCCACACCACGGCAGCAACAGCAGGCCACACAGTACACAGCGCGGCGCAGCACTGGCCGCTTTGATTAATGTACGGCGCGCGCTGCCCCGCGCTGCTTTATGGCTCGCCTGCGACGCGGAAAATTAAACAAGCGGCCCACGCACGGCAGCGTGGGCGACGCGGAACAGCGGCAGCGGGGAGAGGCGGAAAGGGACTGCAAGGCTGACTGGCCGGCTGGCCGGTACTACTCCAGGGGCGAGGCGCGCCGTCCACCACGTGTCCGAAACACTCCCACACCGCTCCGCCCTATTAGGCGTGGTTCTCACTGATGCGATTCGATATGCGACACGATACGCGATGCGTCTCACAATACTGAACACAAGCAACCCCCCACCCACCCACCCATTGGTGGATTGCGTAGGAAAGTACCAGAGGCGTTCAGTAAGCAATGAATCACATGTTTGTATGTCCTCGGCCAATTCCGGTTGAAATACAGAGGAATCTGATGTGGGATATCGTGTAATATTCCCGTTTCGGCCCCTGTATGAATTTCCGATAGGTGTCAGTTCTATACTTAGCCTGTAACAGAGGTGCGTCGGAAGCATAGAGGTGCCAGAGCACTGCCAATATTCATGGTCATAGGCGCTTGCGGAGTGTCTGCGGGGACCTGTTGGCGAACAAAAGCACGGTGAGTCGTTGGGCGAGGTGCGGATGGTCATCGCACGAGGTCGAGCAGACATGTCTGATCTCCCACGTGTTGGCCGGTCGCGCACAGCTATGACTCCTGCAATGTTGGAACACACTCATTCGAGGTGATCGACGGATCACAAACAAACACCTCGCTACGCAACAGGTCGTGTGTTGGTGGTGCTGACACATTCGTTCGCCAGTTGGGTACTCAAATGTGTGTTCCCGTTGCGTTCCTCGCCGCCTACTAGAAGACCACAGAGGGCAACAAAGGACTATATGCGCTTTACCAGGCTGATCGTGACCTTTTTTTGTCGAAAACAATCACAGGCGATGTAACATGGGTTCATCGCTGCGAACCGGGAACAAAACGATGATCCTTGGAGTGCAGCCATACTACCTGTCCTCCGAATGAAAAATTGAAAGACGCACCCTCAACCGGTAAAATCAGAAAATCAGGGGGTATGGGGCTCCTCTGGGACTGCGAAGGGGTTATTCAGTTTGATGTCCTCCTCCGTCGTGCAACGACCAGCTCTGAAGTATATTGTGCTACCCTAAGGAAAGTGAAGAAACGGATTCAGCGTGCTAGTCGCCTCAAAAAATGCGAAGGAATTTATCCTTCTCCATGACAAACCAAGGCCTCGCAGAAGTCTGCGCAGCCGAGGGAAGCTCAGAAAACTTCATTGGGCTCTTCTTCCTCATCCAGTCTACAGTACGTCCCAGTTCTTGCACATTCCGACTTCAATCTGTTTAAATGATAATTAATTGAAACCCTCAGATGCCTACATGTGTTGCTGATATACCTCGATGGGGACAGCTGAAAATGTGTGCACCGACCGGGACTCGAACGCGGGATCTCCTGCTTACATGGCAGACGCTCTGTCCACCTGAGCCACCGAGGACACACATGAATAGCGCGACAGCAGGGACTTATCCCTTGCACGCTTCCCGTGAGACCCACATTCCTAAACGTCCACAATCTACATATGTAATGTTTCTAACAGATGTTTGCCCATCCACCCATTACTAGCGCCAACTAAGGTGACGATTCCCGTAAGAGATCGGGCAACCTGTGCGCATTCCCACAGACGAAGGCCAATGGCCGGGTAGCCTATATATTGCAGCTCCAATCATTCACGTAACTGGTATACAAAGTCACATTGACATCCGACAATGTATTTCGGCTGTTTCACTTCTTTTGTCACGAAGTGTAAATTTATTGAAGCATGGAAACAGCGGTCACAATACGACTGGATAAACTTTAGTAACGAGAAGCACGCACTGACACAGTACTACGGGGCCTAAAGCTGACTCCTGAGGGAACCGCTGTTCAGTTTTGCCTGCCTGTTTCCCTTCGGAGGTAAACAGGATAAGAAGGCGCTTATTACAAGATAGTAATTGTTCTCCAAAGAACAGATACCATTGATGACCGTGCAGCTTCTCTAGAATAAATGATAATTAATCGAATCTGTCAGCTGCCGACAGGTGGTGTTGATATGCCTCGATGGGGACAGCTGAAAACGTGTGCCCCGATCGGGACCATGTTTGGTCCAATAAAGGATGCACTCTGCGTGAAGCAGTAGATGAACTGTTCGGGGGTTATTGACGCAGCAAGACGCCATACAGCCCCCCACAGTAACGTGGCGTAACGCCGTCTCGTTGAACGGAGACAGAAATGGAAATGAATGGGCCGAGCGGTTCTAGGCGCTTCAGTCTGGAACCGCGAGACCGCTCCGGTCGCAGGTTCGAATCCTGCCTCGGGCATGGATGTGTGTGATGTCCTTACGTTAGTTAGGTTTAAGTAGTTCTAAGTTCTAGGGGACTGATGACCTCAGATGTTAAGTCCTATAGTGCTCAGAGCCACTTGATCCATTTGGAAATGAGCGTCAGCGGCCGGGAGTTCCCAGTCGGTAAGTTCGGCCGCCGAGTGCAGGTCTTATTGAGTGCGACGCCACATTGGGCGACCTGCGCGTCGACAATGGGGATGGAATGATGACGAGGACAGCACAACACACAGTCCCTGAGGGCAGAAAATCTCCTGCCCCAACCGGGAATCGAGCCCGGGCCCCCGTGCGTGGCAATCCAACGCGCTGACCATCCAGCTAATGGGGCGGACTTGAACGGAGATAATATTGAAAAATAGAGTGTCGTAGTCAAAAGAGTGGGGAATAATATTGTGTAGTGGAACTGTTAATAAAACTCACCCGATTTCAGAAAAAAAAGGTGTTGCATTACTTATTGAACCCCCCCCCCCCCCCCCTCCCCTTCGTACATGAATTGACTTTGGCGATTCACACTGGGACGACAGCGATACAACATCGATACGAAACTCCGTCGCTTCGCCCGGTGCAACGCAGGCAGCTGGTTGCCCCATGCAACTGTATTTTATGATACACAGGAGGGAAATTTCAGGCCATCTGACGTGCACAAAAAAAATTTTTTATGGAGACGAAAGAACAAAGACCGTCCCAACGGGCCATGAAGGCCCAACGGTACCGACCAGAGGCCGGGTCGTCCTCAGGCGTCACCGGACGCGGTCACAGACGGGCATGTGATCAGTACACCACTCTCCCAGTCGTTGTCAGTTTTCGTGACCGGAGCCACTACTTCTCAATCGAGTAGTTCGTCGACTGGCCTCGCAAGGGCTGAGTGCACCCCGCTTGCCAACAGCACTCGGCGCCCATAATAGTGACCCATTCAAGGGTTAGTCAAGCCCGTC
The DNA here is from genome assembly GCF_023864345.2 of Schistocerca serialis cubense. Taxonomy (NCBI): domain Eukaryota; kingdom Metazoa; phylum Arthropoda; class Insecta; order Orthoptera; family Acrididae; genus Schistocerca; species Schistocerca serialis. Next base: position 64,167,746 of record NC_064649.1, on the reverse strand, counting down.
AGCGCTTAACTTCGGTGATCTGACGGAAACCGGTGTTACCACTGCGGCAAGACCGCTGGCTTTACGCAGATGAAGCAATGCAAAATTCGCTTTTGTAGTGAGTTACTTAGGGACACTTTTACTTTTCGCATAAAAAAATAAATATTAATGTTCTGAGATTCGGTCACATTCTCCGCTATGCACTCTTTAATCCTATTTTGAGGAAACTATTCCATAAAAAATTCTTTTTTTCTTCTTATAGTCTGTTATCACAGCACGATAAAGAAACTGATTGTTTTTCGCAGTTGTCCATAATTGCTGTTATTCTTCCAAATCAAGTAAAACAGTGCACATTTTGAAAAGTTTGAAGCATAGCTGCATTTTCTGATCTGTTTAAGTTTGGCTTATTTTGGGCCATACAGTAGTGCAAAAAACATGAAGCTAACGTATCAAAACTGGTTAACTTCCTCGTACTGAGCAACAAGGGCCGAAATGCGAATGTTCAACTTGAAGGAAGACGAAAATTCACTCACGATTGCATTTGTAAAACCTCTATGATGACCGGTTTCGGCGAAGTAGGCTAATCATCATCTGATCTAGGAAAATACTGATGCAAGTGGCCAATTAGAACAACGCACGTAGTTCATACCTTAATTACCCAGACAGTTGATATAAGATGCATTGTCATCGAACGCTAAAACCAGTATTTACAGTATGTTTCACCAAGTGCAACCGTCCCATATTACAAGTCGCAGAGTACTGTAAATGACTGATACAGGAGCGCAACCACTCTGTTTTACCGAAATCGGTCGGCGTAAATAAATTTTTTGCGAGTGCGAATTAGGCTGAAATGTTGTCTTCCTTCAAGCTGGTTACCGAAATTATTTTTAACTCTGGACAGACAGCCTTACCTCTTTCTAGTATCGGTTGAAAAAGTTACATATTTGGATGTTGGCAGCGAAGCGCCACACGCGAGGTTACTGCCGCCTGCTGTATGTTTCTGCGTGTCGTAAGGCTCCTGTGACAACTCGATTGTATAATAATCGCGTAGCGGGATCTTTACTGCAAAGCGTCATAAGGCCTTAGTGAGAACCGTAATTAAACTAGAAAGCGTCGCCACCTCTAAACTTCATCCTGTGAGTTCATAACACAATATGTTCAAATGGCTCTAAGCACATGGTACTTAACATCTGAGGTCATCAGTCCCCTAGACTTAGAACTACTTAAACCTAACATAAGGGCATCACACACATCCATGCCCGAGGCAGGACTCGAACCTGCGACCGTTGCAGCAGCGCGGTTCCGGACTGAAGCGCCTAGAACTGCTCGGCAACAACGGCCGGCTAACACAATATGAATCCAGTTTTAATGTCCTGAAACATTCCCTTTGTACGGAGTTTGACCCGTAAACGGATAAGAACGCAACCTCAGTGATTTTAGTGAATATGCTGTAGTGAACCGCACTTTCTCGCAGCTCAAAGGACGTACTGAAGGGGCATTTAACAAAAGTTGCACCAAGATAAACTAAACCCATAATCTTCACAACTGTTGTAATGGAACAACTGATGTATTGTACCACCTCTTATAACAAGTGATTCGTGCAATGCTGATAGACACGCACACTGTATTCTACAAAACTAACAAAACCGAAAAGAACTCTTCAACCGGCAAAGTCTACACAACCTAGTCGCCACGAAAGACACATATTGCGTCCAAAATCACCTTGTTAGCTGGAAATCTTGCTTAAAACAGGAAATACTCTCTGCTGGAGGCTGTTTGATTTCCCACGTTTGAATATATTTCATTCGAAAGCGGTTTTCATGAACGAGGTTGAAGTGAACACATCTGAGGATTTTTGAATAACGAACAGACTGGCAAAAATAATTCCGTAAGAAACACAAATTTTCTGAAAACAGATGGATACAAAACCTTATGAATAATACATACAAATGTCTTTTGACGGACCACACAACCACACATTTACGAAGGACAGAAAAACAACTGCATATTCATACGAATTCCTGTAAAATTGTTTAATGAGTGGGAAGATAATGAGTTAAGCGAGTTCTACGCTCGGCTGGCCGAAGAGTTTAATAGCCGCGTCTTGTAACCAAGAGGAGAAGGACTTACAGAGGCGAGTGTGTACGTAATATTTTAAACAGGAAGTCACGTCAGACAACCGCTTCCGTTCCTTTCAATTCAGATATGTAACGCACCCACGTCTGCTGAGACAAAGAGAAAGTCTCAGAGTTGCCTGTTCAAAAAAATGGTTCTAATGGCTCTGAGCATTATGGGACTTAACATCTGAGGTCATCAGTCCCCTAGAACTTAGAACTACTTAAACCTAACTAACCTAAGGACATCACACACATCCATGCCCGAGGCAGGATTCGAACCAGCGACCGTAGCAGTCGCGCGGTTCCGGACTGCGCGCCTAGAACCGCGAGACCACCGCGGCCGGCACGCCTGTTCAGGTATGGAATAGGATTGACGGGATGCCGGCCGAAGTGGCCGTGCGGTTAAAGGCGCTGCAGTCTGGAACCGCAAGACCGCTACGGTCGCAGGTTCGAATCCTGCCTCGGGCATGGATGTTTGTGATGTCCTTAGGTTCGTTAGGTTTAACTAGTTCTAAGTTCTAGGGGACTAATGACCTCAGCAGTTGAGTCCCATAGTGCTCAGAGCCATTTGAACCATTTTTGATTGACGGGATGACATGTATTACGCCAGTTGGTCACCTGATGTCACTTAAAACGTCTGCCTTGCCGCGATATTCCTGTAGAGTCAGATGAAGATCTACTGGCACGAGTTCTGGCCGCTGCACTAGAAATTAAGGACACAGCAAGTGGGATGCAGAGAGTGTACCACAACGCGTTTCTTAGGTACCAATGGCTGTAACAACGGTGGTGGTCGCCGCATCTACCCGGTGTTTTAATGCATCAGTACTGTTCCGTATGTACACTATGCTTGGTTCGTAATGTTTAAGTGTTAATGCCAACAAATGTACTTAAGTAATACGTGGATGTTTCGTTATGTTTCCTTTCGAAATGTTACCTAATAATTATACTGTGCTACGTCTAATTCAATTTGTCAAGCACAAGTGGCTAAGCATTTGAATTGAAACCGTCTTAGAACGGAAACAGTACCTTTCCGCACATAGGTTCCCATTCAAAATATCATGTTCCTACAAGTCCTGGAAGTTTTTAATGGGCATTTCCGAAAACCCTGTATAACCGGAAAACACCTCGCAATAAACTACTATTCCATCCGGACAAGCTTCGGAAGTACCAACGTTACCGACTCACCGCCGTGTCATCATCCTCAGCCGATAGGTGTCGATGGACGCAGACAAGGAGGGGCATGTGGTCAATACACCACTCTCCCGGTTGTTGTCAGTTTTGGTGACCGCAACCGCTACTTCTCAATCAGGTAGCTCCTCAACTGGCCTCACAAGGTGTGAGTCCACCCCTCTGGCCGACAACACTCGGCAGATCCGGACGGTCACTCATAGGAGTGCTACCCAATCCCGAAAGTGCGTAACTTAGGTGGTCTGATGTAAACAGGTGTTACCATTGTGGCTAGGAAAATCACATGACCTATCATATACACTACTGGCCATTAAAATTGCTACACCAAGAAGAAATGCAGATGATAAACGGGTATTGATTGGACAAATATATTATTCTAGAACTGACATGTGATTGCACTTTCACGCAATTTGGGTGCATAGATCCCGGGAAATCAGTACCCAGAACAACCACCTCTGGACGTAATAACGGCCTTGATACGCCTAGGCATTGAGTCAAACAGAGCTTGGATGGCGTGTAGAGGTACAGCTGCCCATGCAGCTTCAACACGATACCACAGTTCATCAAGAGTAGTGACTGGCGTACTGTGACGAGCCAGTTGCTCGGCCACCATTCACCAGAAGCTTTCAATTGATGAGAGATCTGGAGAATGTTTTGGCCTGGGCAGCAGTCGAACATTTTCTGTATCCAGAAAGGCCCGTACAGGACCTGCAACATGCGGTCGTGCATTATCCTCCTGAAATGTAGGGTTTTGCAGGGATCGATTGAAGGGTAGAGCCACGGGTCGTAACACAACTGAAATGTAACGTACACTGTTCAAAGTGTCGTCAATGCGAACAAGAGGTGACCGAGACGTGTAACCAGTGGCACCCCATACCTTCACGCCGGGTGATACGCCAGTATGGCGATGGCGAAAACACGCTTCTAAAGTGCGTTCAGCGCGATGTGGCCAAACACGCATGCGCCCATCATGATGCTGTAAACAGAACATGGATTCATTCGAAAAAATGACGTTTTGGCATTCGTGCCCCCAGGTTCGTCGTTGAGTACACCATCGCAGGCGCTCCTGTCTGTGATGCAGCGTCAAGGGTAACCGCAGCCATGGCCTCCGAGCTGATAGTCCGTGCTGCTGCAAACGTCGTGGAACTGCTCGTGCAGAGGATGCTTGTCTTGCAAACGTCCCCATCTGTTGACTCATGGATCGAGACGTGGCTGCACGATCCGTTATAGCCATGCGGATAAGATGCCTGTCATCTCGACTGCTAGCGACACGAGGTCGTTGGGATCCAGCACGGCGTTCCGTATTACCCTGCTGAACCCACCGATTCCATATTCTGCTAACAGTCATCGGATCTTGACCAACGCACGCAGCAATGTCGCGATACGGTAAACCGCAGTGGCGATAGGCTACAATCCGATCTTTATCAAAGTCGGAAACGTGATGGTAGGCATTTCTCCTCCATACACGAGGCATCACAACAACGTTTCACCAGGCAACGCAGGTCAACTGCTGCTTGTGTATGAGAAATCGGTTGGAAACTTTTCTCATGTCAGCACGTTGTAGGTGTCGCCGCCGGCGCCAACCTTGTGTGAACGCCCTGAAAAGCTAATCATTCGCATATCACAGCGTCTTCTTCCTGTCGGTTAAATTTCGCGTCTGTAGCACGTCATATTCCTGGTGTAGCAATTTTAATGGCCAGTAGTGTAACTACAGAAATGCAATGTATGGAATCAACCTAATCAAAAAAACTCGTGGACGGTGTGACTTGAGCGTGCCCATCTCAATATGGCAAGACAAAAGCGTCATTGCTTTACAAGTCAGCACATCCACGTCAGCTAGTGCAGAATGTTGTTCACGGTGTCAGGTAGAAGACGAGCGTGTGACATTATTTACCAAGTCACTCCAGCCTATCTAACCGAACTCTCCGTGCCAAGCCGCACAATTGGCTGGCTAGGGCCAAGAGTTGAAGCTACTGCTAAAGACATGTCTTACAGTTCCCTACCAGAGATAAAGCAACTCTAGTAGACACGAAGTAACGGTAAGTTGTGTGAGACACGTAAATGTTTATCGACTCGCGTATGAATACATGACACGAAAGTCCTCCACAGCAGACGACTATCACACTACTGGCTTGACGACACCCGTGCTGTGGTCTTCGGGTAGGAGAACTGCGTGCTGTATCGACATCCACGATATGGAGTGTGGTGGAGGGTGCTGTGTGTGACTGTCAGTTTTCTCGTTTCGTGTTTCATATGCGAATGGTCTGCGGAGGAGACTGTTGGAAAGTCCGTGTGAAATCGAATGGTATTGTTTTACCTTCTCGGTTCCTCCACGAGGTATCTTTTTTTTTTTTACGATGCACGCTTATACAGGTATCTCAAGAGTGGGATGCCAAGTGTGACGATATGAACGTGAGGTTAACACAGTACCCAGGCCCCGTCCGAATAAAATCTACGATATAGTTATAAGACTCGAGTGGCATGAAAGGAAAGCAGTGGTTGGGAACGGAGTGAGACAGGGTTGTAGTCTCTCCCCGATGTTATTCAATCTGTATATTGAGCAAGCAGTACAGGAAACAAAAAGAAAAATTCGGAGTAGGAATTAAAATCCATGGAGAAGAAATAAAAACTTTTGAGGTTCGCCGATAACATTGTAATTCTGTCAGAGACAGGAAAGGACTTGGAAGAGCAGTTGAACGGAACGGACAGTGTCTTGAAAGGAGGATATAAGATGAACATCAACAAAAGGAAAACGAGGATAATGGAATGTAGTCGAATTAAATCGGGAGGTGCTGAGGGTATTAGATTAGGAAATGAGACGCTTAAAGTAGTAAATGAGTTTTGCTATTTGGGAAGCAAAATAACTGATGATGGTCGAAGTAGAGAGGATATAAAATGTAGGCTGGCAATGGCAAGGAAAGCGTTTCTGAAGAAGAGAAATTTGTTAAGATCGAGTATGGACTTAAGTGTCAGGAGGTCGTTTCTGAAAGTATTTGTATGCAGTGTAGCCACGTATGAAAGTGAAATGTGGACGATAAATAGTTTAGACAAGAAGAGAATAGAAGCTTTCGCAATTTGGTGCTACAGAAGAATGCTGAAGATTAGATGGGTAGATCACATAGCTAATGAGGAGGTATTGAATATAATTGGAGAAAAGAGAAATTTATGGCACAACGTGACTAGAAGAAGGGACCGGTTGGTAGGACATATTCTGAGCCATCAAGGGATCACCAGTTTTGTATTGGAGGGCAGCGTGGACGGCAAAAATCGTAGAGAGAGATCTAGAGATGAATACACTAAACAGATTAAGAAGGATGTAGGTTGCAGTAGGTACTGGGAGATGATGAAGCTTGCACAGGATAGAGCAGCATGGAGAGCTGCATCAAACCAGTCTCTGGATTGAAGAGCATAACAACATGGCCGGGAATCGAACGCAGGCGCCTTCGGTTAAGAATCCGCCGCGCTAACCGTGCAGCAACCGAGACAGACGCCACTGGAGCTGGATGAGCATCTGCACGACGTTTTCGACCTTGCTGAACAAATCTGCGACTAACACAGCAGTAGTTTGAATTGCGCGCCAAAAAGAAGACAACCAATCAGAGACTGTGCTCGACATCTATTGAGCAGCCCAGAGAGCATCCCAGAGTGCCCCAGAGAGCATCCCAGAGTGCCCCAGAGAACTAAAACACCAAGAAGAATCGCTTATCGGCTTTTGGCAAGATCAATGTGTAGTATTTGTGGCCCTTAAAAGGGCCGATTTTGAGAACTGCTTTCAATGATTATATAAAGTACAATCACCCACAATGGGACAATCTTCCAAAGAAGGAGGACCACTAACCTTCACCCATAAGTGAATACTACAATCCGAATTTATCTTACAACGTCTACGACAAGACAAAGACAAACTCCCGTGCGGAAGAAGGTACGAACCCTCACTAACAATAATAATCTCAGTAACAGGTATAGTACGGTAAGCCAAGATTTCACGAGTTTCAATGGATTCCAAATCGGCTCTCCCTGCATTGTTACAACCAACGAAAGCAACTGTTATCCATCCGTCACCCAAACTGGAAGAAGAAGAAACTTTCATTAAAGAAAAATTTAACTTCGCACCACAAAATAAAGTAGGTCCATGAATAAGAACAAATTGAGTAGTTTTACCTACTGCCCTTACTTCGTTCTTTTTACCCTTCGCAGAAGATGTCGAAGCACCAAGAGTACCGTCCACATTGACAAGATACCCTCTAGTTCTTCTATCTGTCCTGTCTGGTAGGCATATTCAGTCATCGCTCGAATCTTGGTTTTTGTAATCCAGGTACGTCCTTCGTGGTTGGACAGCACGTTTCCTCAGCATTTTTTCAGTGAATTTCTTCCTGGAATCGACGTTACGCACGACTCGTTTCACGTGACCGTTCTCACTATGTACGCCTAGTCCCATACACGAGGGCGCGCTAAAAAGTTGTGTCTCCCAGTTTCTTGCGTGAAAACTTTACAGCCGTTTTTTTTTTAAATAAAACAAAGGTTATTAACATTCTCAACTTTCGTATCTACATATTTCAGCCTTCTACCACCAGAGGGCTCGGAATTGTAGCTATCTATGGCGGTACTTGAGAAACAGCGTGCTGTAATCGAATTTCGAATTCGAAGAGGGGATCCACACATGGGGTACTCTCTCCTTCAGCCTGACAGTGCGCCGACCGGAGTGGCCGAGCGGTTCTAGGCGCTACAGTATGGAACCGCGCGACCGCTACGGTCGCAGGCTCGAATTCTGCCTCGGGCATGGATGTGTGTGATGTCCTTAGGTTAGTTAGGTTTAAGTAGTTCTGAGTTTAGGGGACTGATGACCTCAGCAGTTAAGTCCCATAGTGATCAGAGTCATTTGAACCTGACAGTGCCACGCTATACACGAACGTTGCAGCATCTGCAGCAGTCCGACGCCTCTGGTTAAACGTCTTCGGTCGTCCTCCACACAGCCCGACTCGGCCCCACCTGATTTTCATCTGTTTCCGAAACTTTAAGAACACCTGCGAGGACTTCACTTTGATAGTGCTGAAGCGGTGAAAGCAGAGGTGAGGTTGTGACTCCATCAGCATAGACATTCAACAGCCACGGTTATCAACTAACTCGTCTCTCATTGAGATTATATTCGTCACCACGGCACGTTCAGAAGTCAGTTTGTAGACATGAAGAATAAATATGTATAATATTAAGTGGAATGTTGAGTGGCAAACAACCGTACCGCCAGGTTACGGGATTCAAATTGGACACAAAAGAAATGGCCTCTGTGGAAACTGTTTGGCTTTTGCTGATGATCTGGCACTCATTGCAAATAATATTGACGAAGCTAAGGTTCAAGTGTTCAGCCTACAATCAATTGATACTAAGACTGGCCTAACAAAAGCATTTAACAAAACTTAATTCATCAGAAACATCAAACACGCTCTTTCTGATATAGAAATACAACAACACAAAATCAAGCAGTCGAAGAAATTTAAGTATCTTGAAGAAATAATTACACCTGACGATTCAGAAAACGCAGCTCTCGAAAGTAGGTGTTCTTAACTAGAACGTGCTTTTCATTTGTGCAAAGACTTATACAAAAGTAAAACCCTGTCTGTAAACCTACTTTGTCATTATAACGCCGTAATTGAACCGTCAGCTTTGTATGCATCGGAATGTTTAAACATGACGAAGAAAGGACCACTACGAAAACTTGAAATAAGAGACCGGGAAATTTTGAGGGAAATCCTTGGTCCTCTCAAAGAAAACGGAGAATTCCGCCGAAGACACAACCGTCAATTACACGAACATAGAGAAGACACTGTTACCAGCATTAGGAAGCGGAGAATGATGTTTTTTGGTCATCTTGAAAGAATGAACCCGCAAAGACTTATCACACACATTCATCAATTTCAAAAACAAACTCGTATTCAAAATGGGCAAGCCAAGTTAAAAAGGATTTACAGGAAACTGAAATTTCATTTGATGACATTCAGGATCGAGAATTTTTCAGAGAAAAAGTCAAAATTACTAAATACCTTATTTCGCTTACTACGCCACTTCCACGTGCTGCCTGCAAATGGTCAAAATACAGAAAAGAAGCAGCCAAAATGAAGATCTACTGGCAAAAGAGGAAAACACAATCAGGGAAGAGAGAAAAATCTTCGTGGTCCATAGCAGGCCGAAACGATAAAAAAAAAAAATGTTAATGATGTTTATCCTGATTATTAGATCCCTCATAGTTATACTGCCATCATCGGAGCTGTAAATGTTAGAAATATGTCGCAAGGTCTATAATCATTGTACGTAATTTAAAAAAAAAGGCAAACAAAAAAAGTTAATTCAGCTTTAGATACCGCAGGATACGGGAATTATAAAGGCCCCACGGGTGGCATATTGCCATCTGGCTATTGAAAACATAGAGGTAAATTGTGAAATAAAAAAAGAGATGGCGACTCCACCGTCAAAAAGTAAATAATGTTTACGTTACAGCAAAGACGGACCCATACAGCACTTGCTACATTAAAATAAACCCATAACTGTATTAGCAAGGCAAAGAGGTGCCAAATGCATCAAACAGAACACGTTCACCGCTGTTAGATGTGTTTGCGTATCGTTTGAAAAGCTTTAACAATTTCGCGCAAAAAATTCGGAGTCATTACATTTCGGCATGGCCCCGTATTTAATGGCTACGACTGCTTCCAGCAATTGTTCTGCATTCGTATAATAAAACGATAACGAGTCAATTTACGGTAGTGCGGTACAGCTGTTTATGATGAGACCGAATTGCCAATACCTACAAAAAGTGTCAGTCTTCTTCAGGTCTTCTTGTAGTTCGCTACAATTTTTTGGCGTCGCAACATCTCTATCTACAACAGCATCATCCGCAAAGTTCATCGAGGAATCTTCGACGTTATCCACTCGGTGATTTCTATACTGATGAGGAGAACAGGGCAAGTATCATAACCTGATTTCCCAGAAACTTCCCTAAGCGGCAGACGAGTCAAAACAAGCGAGCAACGTGGCTCGACTTATCCGTAGGTACTCAATCGTTTCTCAGTAAACGACGGTCAAAGTTGCCAGCGTACCGTAACTTAGATACCGCCAATGGCCTTGCTGCAGTGGTAACACCGGTTTCCGTCAGATCACCGAAGTTCAGCACTTGGATGGGTGACCATCCGGTCCGCCGAGCGCTGTTGGCAAGCGGGGTGCACTCAGCCCTTGTGAGGCAAACTGAGGAGCTACTTGGTTGAGAAGTAGCGGCTCCGGTCTCGTAAACTAATATACTGCCGGGATAGCGGTGTGCTGACCACATGCCCTTCCGTATCCGTATCCAGTGACGCCTATGACGTGAGGATGACACGGCGGTCGGTCAGTACCGTTGGGCCTTCATGGCCTGTCTGGGAGGAGTTTACATTTAGTAACTTAGATACCTTTCAGAGCACAACAATTTGAATCGAAATCGTGGCACAGAGGTACGTATCGACGTCTCTCAGTTTTGCGCCCCGTGCTCGAAAACCGATGGTTACTTTTATTTCTAATGTTTCAAAAAAACTGTGTGTGAAATTTTATGGGACTTAACTGCTAAGGTCATCAGTCCCTAAGCTTACACACTACTTAACCTAAATAATATATATAAAAAAAATGGTTCAAATGGCTCTGAGCACTATGGGACTTAACATCTATGGTCATCAGTCCCCTAGAACTTAGAAGTACTGAAGCCTAACTAACCTAAGGACATCACGCAACACCCAGTCATCACGAGGCAGAGAAAATCCCTGACCCCGCCGGCAATCCAACCCGGGAACCCGGGCGTGAGAAGCGAGAACGCTACCGCACGACCACGAGCTGCGGACTAACCTAAATTATCCTGAGGACAAACACACACACCCATGCCCGAGGGAGGACTCGAACCTCCGCCGGGACCAGCCGCGCAGTCCATGACTGCAGCGCCTGAGACCTCTCGGCTAATCCCGCGCGGCTTCTTATTGTTTATTTTTTCATTTGCACATATTCGCAGAAAGTAGTTACATGAATATTTATTATCAAGTTAAGGCATACAAGGACGCTGTATTAACTGTAAAACTATAATTGGGTTTCGCAATAAGTGTCATACATTTATTTGTATAAGGTATGTGTTTGCGTATTTCCAATCTTCTTAAAGTCTCGTAAGCTTGTATTTCATTCTTACATCAATCCTTGTTTTTTATTCTTATGCTTATTCTTCAGGAAGATTTGATGCCTTCCCTTGGATGATACGGACCGTAGAAACATTCGAAACATAGAAACTCCAAATACCACGAGCGAAGACAGTTTTGCCTCAGTGACATTTCTTCCTATGAACCTCACGCGGGAAACAACGCCGTTAATATTGCTGAAGTAATTTCGCGGCAAACCATGCATTCACTTCAGCAAAATCTGGTGCTCGGAATTGATGATCAATCAAGATACACTACAGAAATTTAACGAAAAATAATTTCAAATAGTTTCGTCAAATTTTCCTTTCTCTATTTCTTAATTCATTCACGAGACATGCAATTAGTACACTTGTGAAGATGACATCATTCATGATATACAGGAAAACATTGAAGTACTAATCTTCTACGGACATTGGTGAATAAATGAAAAACCAAAAGAAGAATAATAATCTGGGAAGCTAGCTGCTTTGCCACCATTCCGGCTGAGACCAATGCGCGCTAAAAGGGATCCAGATTACGTCGAAATCTCCGTCCGCTGTTTTCTCGGAAACGGTTGAGTAACTACGGATAAGGCGGCACTTGCTGTGTTCTCCTAATGAGTATATAATACTACGAACAAGGATTTTTTTGAGTTTTTAGGGGAGGTGAAAGTAAACTCTATTTTATGTGACGAAAATATCACAGGTGGACCGTTTCATGTCTCGTGAGTCAAACTACCATCCCAGTGCTGTGTGAGACCCATGAAGTCGTTTCGGTCTCACTTTCTTGCACAGTACAAAATATGTTTACCCACTTCCATTGAGGGACAAACGGATCATTGTGCATCTCCCACAATGAACAGTCACGCCGCGGCCGCTGCAGATAAACGCCGTCCTTATCTGCGGCGAAATCTTGTAAGCACCATCCGGGTCCAGCGCCGAGTGCATCGGTTCCCGGGGAGATCAAACAAGGCATCGCGGGGCAGAGGGTAACAACCTGCGCGGGCACTGCCCGGGGGAGGAACCGCCCCCCTGCACTTGGCGGCGGTCGAGGCGCGCCTAATTGCTACCCCGGCGCCGCCGCTCGTGAAATACGCGCGCCGCTCTTCCCATTGGCGGCCACGGCGCCGTCCGAATAATCTCGACCACCGTCTCGATCCTCTTATCGACTCGTTGCATCTCGGTCAGGCAGGACGCCGAGAGGCGTCCTGAGACGGAACCGTGAAAACGTCGCTACCGCCCGTACCGTAGGCACAGTATAACGTTCCACTTGTCATGCGTAAAAAATCACGTAATATGCAAGACAGCTAACAGCCTTGAATGACTGTATTTTCTCGATTACATTACATTCCGATTCTTGCGGGAGGAAAACATTTGGTCCCTGGCCAAACAGCTACTTTGCTGTCTTTGTAAGTTGCCTCTGTCTTAAGAAGCTTTTGACAGTAGCACAGACTTAAATTTCCATAGACATGAAATATATAGTCACTTCTTCTTCTTCTTCTTTTTATTGCTTACGTCTTTCTCCTGCAGATTTCACATGGTCGGCGTGGTTACAGCGGGTTTGGCAAGGTTAATTTGAAGGGATGGCCGGATACCCTTCCTGCTGCCACCCCAGACCCCCCTGGGACGGAATCAGTGTACTTAAGCTGTCTAGTGTAAATCATGAATTAGTGCGAATCTATTTCAAATGTCTGTGAGTCGTGTAACAGGGGGTACGTGGGGACCAGCCTGATATTCACCTAGTGGGATGTGGAAAACCGCCTAACTCGATCCTCTTATCGATTCGTTGCATCTCGGTCAGGCAGGATGCCCAGAGGCGTCCTCAGTCGGAACCGTGAAAACGTCGCTACCGCCCCTACTGTAGCCCCAATATCACGTTACACTTGTCATGCGTAAAAAAATCGTGTAATATGCAAGACAGCTGACAGCCTTGAACGACTGTATTTTCTCGATTACATTACATTACGAATTTTGCATGAGCAGAACATTTTCTCGTTGGCCGAACAGCTACTTTGCTGTCTTTATAAGCAGTCTATCTCTAGGAGCTTTTGATAGTTGTACGGAGTTAAATATCCGTGGACATGAAACGCGTAGTTTCTTCTTCTTCTTCTTCTTTTGCTCGTGCCTTTGTCCTGCAGTTTTCGCAGGGTTGGCGTGGTTACAGCAGGTATGCCAAGGTTAATTTGAAGTCCTTCCTGCTGCCACCCCAGAAACCCTGGGACGGAATCAGTGTACTCTAGCTGTCTGCATCTGGTGCAAATCATGAAATAGTGCGAACGTATTTCAAATGTCTGCGAGTGGTGTACTGAGGCGGGACGTGGGGACCAGTCCGGTATTCACCTATCGGAATGTGGAAAACCGCCTAAAAACCTCATCCAGGCTGGCTGGCACACCGGCCCTCGTCGTTAATCCGCCGGGCGGATTCGATCCGGGGCCAGCGTGCCTACCAGATTCCAGGATGCAGCTCATTAGCGCTCTCGGCAAACCTGGCGGGTTAAATGTGAAATCACTTCTGCGGATCTAAAAACAACCCTGGAGACGTTTTCTGCTTTCACACTCGTTGGCTTTGCCAATTCGGTACCAAAGTGCCACATCACAAATAGATGTCGTCTAAAGATGGTACACACAGGCCTGAAACTGCTAAACACAACATACACTGCAGTGACAGAACTCATGAGACAGTGATGGAAACCCAGCATCTACTCTGTAGGAATCAACATGGGTTCCGGAAACAGCGATCGTGTGAGACTGTAACACCTCCGATTTATGTATCCCGCTCGATCGGGATCTGAATAGCAGCTCGAATAAAAATTAATTAATGTGACCGTGTACCTAATGGGGCTGGCAATCGGATTTGACTGCTATGGAGTTGTTACATTCCATTTTTTCCTTCTCAAATGCTGTAATAATGAAATGTCTGGTGACAAGAAGAACGCCAACACAGCTTTACTAATCGAGACCTATATTCGTTTCAAAAACACAAGAAAAAGGAGACAGCCACTGCCTTCGTCATACATAGTTAATCACGGCTAATCTCAGCACAGGCTTCTTCATTATTCATAATCGTCACACGCTAAATACAATCACTGCAATCCAACACTGCAGTCCAAACGATGCCGGCGCGGTAGGCGCGAAACCAAAAATATCGGCACTGAAATATCAGTGATCACTCTAGTATTTGTACTTCTTCACTTTCCCGTATTATTCTAACACAAAGGGGTCAAACCGCGGCGATGGCCACTCCCTTTGTCGGCAAACCCTTGGAATATAGCAACAGGCCTCCACACGGCTCGGCCCGCAACCTGGGAACTACTGACTCAACTCTCACTCGCTCTCGCAACCCGACACTATCGATTGTTTTCCCTGTCGACTTGTGCCGAGTGCAAACTTATAGTAAGGGCCTACGGACCCCTTACATCCCCGCCCTCGAAAACTTCTTTGGAGCCACTGGCGTAAAAGAATCGGCAAGGGAATTAGACATTGCTACATCTGAACAAAACACACAGTGTAAATAATTAATGAAATTACAATTCACCAAATAATCCCTCGACTCCGCTAGTGGGCTGCCTCCACAATAATATTCTACAAAAGGTTATTACATCTCATAAACATGGCATTGTCCAAATTACAATTTTTTATATCAAACAGCAATAGTCCTCTATAGTCCAATATTGAATGAAACACACAACATACAATCAAAAATTACTATTTGAACACATGACATATGAATTATTACACTACAAATTAGTTGTTACAGGTTTTATACCCATTCTCAGGTAATCGTCGATATGAAATATGCAATTCTAATTATAATACATCAGAAAACGCAATGCAAATAAACATTTTCCTTTTCAAATGTCCGTTCAACAACTAAATGTCCTAAATATATCTTAGTAGGTTTGTTCGGGTCCTTGTAGCTCTCACTCTTGACCGGACCTCACCTGGAGTGTCATTCAGTTTTCCGGTCCCTCCACCTCTTCCTCTATAATCAGATGAATGATTAAAATGATTCCTTGGGTCATTACTTCCCTCTCGGTTTTGATCATTAGCTTGATTGTGTTCCTGTGATCGAACAGATTCCAACTGTTCCAGTATTTCCATCAAGGCCTCCCTATCTTTAATTAGGCTCCCGGATACAGTTTCTTGCATTCTCCGGCTCATTCTTCTTTTTATCGCTGATATCATTACGTCATCACTCAGGGGTTGTTCCAAGGTCTCGTTCAATTCCCACAAATGTTCGGCAAACTCTCTCAACATTCCTCTCCATGTACTAAGCGACTTGCGATGTAATAGGTCCTCAAGTGCTGCACACTGATGACTTTTGGACCAGTGTTTCTTCAAGAATTCTCCTTCTAACTGATCATAACTAGTAGTCCCTTCCTTCTTCTTGACTCCCCAAGTGAAGGCCTCACCTTCCATTGCAACCCTCTGGTTATCCTCTTCTCATTGCATGGCTATAGCATTTCTCTCTCTCTCGTCGATGTTCATCCTCAGTCGTTCTGGTAACTCCTGCATTTCCTTCTTCAGATTACATTCCATCTTCATTTGCGATGTTTTGATCTCTTGTACTATAGTTTTTTTGTAAATCTTCCTTTAGTGATTTGTAGAATATTGCTCTCCTTTCTCTAGCTTCTTGGAAATTTTCCTTTAATGATTCTCTGAATTCTCGTAAATTTTCCTGTATTGATGCGTTAATTTCTCTGAAACCTTTCTCTAATGATGCCTTGGTCTCCTTTATCAAGTCTACCAACATCGACCACTTATTTGCATCCTCTGAAACTGACTTATTTCTCGTCGTTTGTCCCGGTGTCTCGGGATAACTAGTTGAATGTGCTACTGGGCTATCTAATGACACTCCATAATCACTGATACCCGAATCATGTCTGTCTTCCTGTCCTATCCCTTTCCTTTCAACTACTGCCTCACAAATCTGCTTATCTTCAGTAGACATGTTTGGTTTATTTTTAATGTACAGGCAAGTAATACAAAATAACCTCTAGTAACCCAAAACACTCCTAATTACCGTGAAACTAATCAGACAGTACCTGCAGTATCTTCAGTTAATCCCAAATTGATACAATATACATGAGTACCGAACATAACAACCCTCAAAACCTAATAATTTCAAATAACAATTTTCACATACACAGTTTATGTAAAATGTTTTAAATAATATAAATCACACCACTCATAAAATCTATAAATGTAAAATCCCCAAAAACAATAAGCATATTTGTATAATCACCATTTACACTGCGCAGTATGCATAAATAGGTATGCTATATTTCAGAGTATGTTTCGCAAACTTTCCGGAAATCACTGTAATTGGGCACTTTTCCTAACGCGAACTCAGTTTACAAATGTTTATTTACCGCGAAGACTGCACACTACAATTTAACGTTATGTCAACCAATCGTCTTCACTCACCAACTGACGTTACCACGAGTCGCGATGTTTTGACGTTTGAAGTGGGCGTGGCGCTGTACTGCCGCTGGAGCTGCGTGAAGTCGCGCTGAAGATCTGTGGCGAGTCGTCGTAGTTCTCCGTCGGCCGGTCCATGGCGCTGCAGGCGGGCGTAGTTTGTAGTTCGGCCGCTAGATGCCGGGTCGGCGCTCGGTGTCTCGAAGTCGCGCTGCAAACCGTCGGTGTAGTGCGTCTGTGCTTGAACTACTCCTTGCACAGGTAGTTGGGATGACGTGTGAAATCACCTCGCAGATCGAAGCTCTTTGGGGCAGCCGCTATACGGGTCTGCGTGACGTCACTCAACAATTGCGTCGCCACATAAATTGTCGCTTGCATAACAGTTTATGGGTCCATATGAAGCTGTCCGATTTTCACTATTCAAAAAGCAATTTCAGTCAAAATATTACCACTAAACACTTCTTTAAAGCTTCCGTGACGAATTCTTGGCTCGTTTTGGTATTTTAAAGTTCACACGTGTCTTTCTTTAGTGTTCTCTTTTCACAGTTTTTCGCGCGGATTTACGCATTTGCACATTATACCACAGTTTATCGACACTATTATTCTTATCTAATATGGCAAGAAAAGAAAGTTTAGTCACTATTGTAAGATGTTATTACTTCATATTGTTCAAAAATGCACTGATTCTTGTCGCGATTTTAAAGTTTATACTCTGTCTCGATCCAACATTGGAAAAATATTTTCTCCCGTTAAGCAAGGTAAAATTACCTATTGTTCTTTATCATTTGTCCGAAAATTGCACCTGTCCTTTCACGGTAAGCCAAGGGTGTAACACCTCCGATTTATATATCCCGCTCGATCGGGATCTGAATAGCAGCCCGAATAATAATTAATTAATGTGACCGTGTACCTAATGGGGCTGGCAATCGGATTTGACTGCTATGGAGTTGTTACATTCCATTTTGTCCTTCTCAAATGCTGTAATAATGAAATGTCTGGTGACAAGAAGAACGCCAACACAGCTTTACTAATCGAGACCTATATTCGTTTCAAAAACACAAGAAAAAGGAGACAGCCACTGCCTTCGTCATACATAGTTAATCACGGCTAATCTCAGCACAGGCTTCTTCGTTATTCATAATCGTCACACGCTAAATACAACCACTGCAATCCAACACTGCAATCCAAATGATGCCGGCGCGGTAGACGCGAAACCAAAAATATCGGCACAGAAATATCAGTGATCACTCTAGTATTTGTACTTCTTCACTTTCCCGTATTACTCTAACACAAAGGGGTCAAACCGCGGCGATGGCCACTCCCTTTGTCGGAAAACCCTTGGATATAGCAACAGGACTCCACACGGCTCGACCCGCAACCTGGGAACTACTGACTCAACTCTCACTCGCTCTCCCAACCCGACACTATCGATTGTTTTCCCTTTCGACCTGTGCCGAGTGCAAACTTATGGTAAGGGCCTACGGACCCCTTACAAGACCCAACTCGCTTTATTTGTTCATGAGACCCAAATATTAGATACAGGCTCCCAGGTAGATGCCATTTTCCTTGACTTCCGGAGGCGTTCGATACAGTTCCGCACTGTCGCCTGATAAACAAAGTAAGAGCCTACGGAATATCAGACCAGCTGTGTGGCTGGATTGAGGAGTTTTTGGCAAACAGAACAAAGCATGTTGTTCTCAATGGAGAGACGTCTCCAGACGTTAAATTAACCTCTGGCGTGCCACGGGGGTTGTTATGGGATCATCGCTTTTCACAATATATATAAATGACTTAGTAGATAGTGTCGGAAGTTCCATGTCGCTTTTCGCGGATGATGCTGTAGTATACAGAGAACTTGCAGCATTAGAAAATTGCAGCGAAATGCAGGAAGATCTGCAGCGGATAGGCACTTGGTGCAGGGAGTGGCAACTGACCCTCAACATGGACAAATGTAATGTATTGCGAATACATAGAAAGAAGGATCCTTTCTTGTATGATTATATGATAGCGGAACAAACACTGGTAGCAATTACTTCTGTAAGATATCTGGGAGTGTGCGTGCGGAACGATTTGAAGTGGAATGGTCATATAAAATTAATTGTTGGTAAGGCGGGTACCAGGTTGAGATTCATTGGGAGAGTCCTTAGAAAATGTAGTCTATCAACAAAGGAGGTGGCTTACAAAACACTCGTTCGACCTATACTTGAGTATTGCTCATCAGTGTGGGATCCGTACCAGGTCGGGTTGACGGAGGAGATAGAGAAGATCCAAAGAAGAGCGGCGCGTTTCGTCACAGGGTTATTTGGTGAGCCTGTTAGCGTTATGGAGATGTTAAGCAAACTCAAGTGGCAGACTCTGCAAGAGAGGCGCTCTGCATCGCGGTGTAGCTTGCTGTCCAGGTTTCGAGAGGGTGCGTCTCTGGATGAGGTATCGAATATATTGCTTCCCCCTACTTATACCTCCCGAGGAGATCACGAATGTAAAATTAGAAAGATTCGAGCGCGGACGGAGGCTTTCCGGCAGTCGCATACACGACTGGAACAGGAAAGGGAGGTAATGACAGTGGCACGTGAAGTGCCCTCCACCACATACCGTCGGGTGGCTTGCTCAGTATAAATGTAGATGTAGATACAGATACAGATGGCGGTAGTACTGAGTACACAAGATATAGAAGGGCAGTGCATTGGTAGAACTGTCATTTACAGTTACGTGATTCATGTGAAAAGGTTTCCATTGTCATTATCCCTGCACGACGGGAATTAGCAGACTTTGAACGCGCAGTGGTAGGTCGAGCTGGACGCATGCGACATATCCATTTCGGAAATCGTTATGCAATTCAGTATTCTGGGATCAACAGTGTCAAGTTTGTGCTGAGAATACCACATTTCACACATTACCTCTCACCACGGACAACAGAGAGGTCGGCGGCCTTCACATGACGACCGAGAGCAGCGGCGTTGGCGTAGAGTTGTCAGTGCTACCAGACAAGTAACACGGCATGAAATAGCCGCCGCAGTCAATGTGGGACGTACGACGAACGTATTCTTTAGGACAGTGTGGTAAAATCTGGTGCTAAGAGGCCATAGCAGCAGACAAACGATGGGAGTGTCTTTGCTAGCAGCACGGTATCGCCTGCAGCGCCTCTCTTGCGTTCGTGACCGTATCGGCTGGATACCAGAAGACTTAAAAAGCGTGCCCTGGTCAACGAGTCCCGATTTCAGTTGGTAAGAGCTGATGCTAGGTTTCGAGTGTGGCGCAGACCGCACGAAGTCTTGGCTCTGTTTACGTGGAATGGTTTGAGTCTTTTGGTCCAACTGAACCGATCGAAGACTGGAAATGGTTATGTTCGGCTACTTTGAGACCATTTGCAGCCGTTCATGGACTTCATGGTCCCAAACAACGATGACATTTTTATGGATGAAAATACACCGTGTCACAGGGCCACAATTGTTCGCGATTGATTTGAAGAATATTCTCGACAATTAGAGCGAATAATTTGGCCATACAGATCACCCGACATGAATCCAGTCGAACATTTATGGAACGTAATCGAGAGGTGAGTTCGTACGCAAAATCCTGCGCCGGGAACACTTTTTTAGTTACGGACGGCTATAGACACTACATGGGTCAGTATTTCTGCAGGGGACTTCCAACGATTTGCTGAATCCGTGCCACACCAAATGCTGCAATTAGGATTTGTCTCATGACTTTTGTCACCTCAGTGCATATCTCTCTCTCTCTCTCTCTCTCTCTCTCTCTCTCTCTCTCTCTCTCTCTTAATTTACTGAAAATTTTTCGAACAATGGGAAATGAGTTTCTCACCTTTAAGGTATCGTAAATAAATACGACCAGCAACGCGAAGACAAAAGCCTCATCATCACGCTTATAATTTGAAGTAATCAAAAATTTTTAACTAATATCTCTCCTGCGACCATTTGAGAACAATTGCGTAGCAAAAAACATGCTAATCCAAAATATGTGGTGTTATATCTTTCATCCCAGAAGTAAAACGTTTTCCGAATAACGAATTCAGTAACTAAAGCAACTTTGCTTCGTTTACGTACTGCACGTTCTATCAGCAGCGCAGCAGATGTCTAAACTTCCAGCTTCCTGCCATCTTTGAATCAAATCTAGATGTTGACAAGGTTCTTTGTGCAACATGGCGAAGAAGTCTGCAACGACAAAGAATTATGGCGATGGGTCACTACAATGCATCATAGTGTGTACTAAGGTTCGCAAAGTAAGTGCTGTAACAAGAGCAAAATATGTATATTACGTGTGTTTTTTCCTTGTTTTTTTTGTTTATTTGTGTCACCTCCGATACACATCGAGTTACTCACAGACACACACATCCATGATTCGCATACAATATTTGCACTGGTTGTAAATATTTTATAAGGGGACGATCACAAAGTTCCCGTTTGAGAGCGTTTGTGCAGCCTATATGCAAAGTAGCGGGACTCTCCGAGGTGAGTGCTGTAAATGCGGAAAAGTGAACTGTGGTACCGTTATCACGAAATGCTTTCAAACAGCACCACCTAACTGTTATTCTTTTCTTGACTGCCGAAGGACAAACATAGACGGGCAACTATCGTTGAACGAAGAATGCGTGTGGGGCAGCATACCTGTAGAAAACCACCATTGCGGAATTCTTCATGATAACGCAGGTCCCCATACTGCGAAGGTCGTATCGCAGAAGTTACGTCAAGTAAAGTGGGAGACACTCCAGCGCCCGGTTTATAGTCCTCATCTCTTCTCGTGTGATTTTCCCAACTTCGGTCGCTGAAAAAATGCCTAGAAAGGTCAACGATTCCTCTGGGACGTGGATGTGCAGGACATCTTCGCGCATCAGGACACCTTCTTCTGCCAAACGAGTATCTTCAACTTGGTGTGTCAGGTTGGATGATTGCCGCAGTACCCACGACAATTATGGCTGACTGGCACACCGATTCTGGACTGTACGGCCTTCGAATAGAAACTTTTTTAACGACTCTTATGCTAACACCACGAAGAGCTCGTATGATTAGCGTGAGATGTCTTTTCAAACGCCAACTCAATACGGAACACATATCAATCAAGCCTCTACCTGGCTTTCCTGCCTTACGCTGCATTATGAAAGTGGGGATACTCAAGTAGTTAACATTGTTCTCTGAAATTTATTTACAATTCTACGTAGTGGACATAAGCGAAATACGCTACGCCACACAATTCGTCTGGCCATGGATACTTAATGCTACCCGTGAAATTTGAGAGAATCACGGTTTGGGGGGTCTTGGTGCTCGGTTCCTATCTTAGCCATGAACATAGGTAAAAAGTTTTTGGTTTCGCCCAGACCTGCGGCCATTATCCATTCGAACATCTGTCTTCCTGTAGCTACGTAACGGTGGATTAAGCAAGGTTTGAAGGACGAACCGGAACTGGCACCCATGTAAACTGTGCAGATCTCTTTCGCAAAGCATATTACATTGGTTGAAACTAATTCTCATCTAATGGTACCGTTTGTATGTGCAACGTTCTGATTTTACGTGCAATTATGTAATTTTTTTTCTCTTGGGAGGTTTTTCATGCGCGCCACTTCTTTACTTTAAACCTGTATGAATCGGTTCCAACATTGAAAGTAGGTAGAAATGGGTGAAATCAAAATGAATTTTTTTTTACTCCAAAGATCTTTAACCCGTATCGAAATATGATGATTTAAATGTAGCATGTAAAATTCCGTTCTTGCGTTGACTGAATGTGCGAACCGTTTAAAGTGAATCAAATAAAAAAAATGCGTTTTTACGATGTAATTGAAAACTCGCTTTTAAAAATCGAGCTGTATTCGGATTTTATGAGCAAACAATACGGTTTTGAAAAAATTTTTACATGCGCCACTTCTGTGTTCAAAATTTGTGCGAAGCGGCTCAAATTCTTAAGGTAGTAGACAAATATATGTAATTAATGGTCATCCTCTGGTTTCGTGAAAGCCTTATAGGGTGCCAAGATATAAGCAACATGCTTCGAAAGATGACCAAAAAAAACCTATACCGGATCAGTCGTCACCCGCGTGAAGAACAGCCTACATCAATTGCCAAGTTATGGCGGCCTAATGTCAAAATTATTGCACAGTAAAAGTTTGGAATCAGAATTAAAAATGTCCGTATCGTAGCACAAAGAAAGGCGAATATGTCCTGGCCAGAGTTAGCGATCGAAAGAGGGGAACTAGCTTCTCGACTTACCTTGACAGCCTTGAAGACATTTACATCGAAGCATCTTCAGCATATTCGCGCTTTTTTACGAGTTAACCCTGGTTCCCCAGCGCAGTCAGCTCTCTTGGCTGCAAGGTTGTAACCTCCCCACCGTAATTTTTAAAGAAATTAAAGTCCATTCAGTGACAAGAAAATTCAATTAAACCGAAATATCGGTCTTTGGCCCTGTGTAAAACAATCAGAATTAAAGTCTTACCTCAGAATAAATCGATGTCACATATCTGCTCTTGTTGTTGCGCACCGCTTGGAGGAACTGCATTGCAAATAATAATATTCTCTTTTTTTTGTGATTTTAGTGGAGTTTTTCTTCAAAAGAAGTGGAATGAAATGGGAAGTGCAACGAAATCTTGAGTTCAATAAAAAATTAAATTTTTGAGAAAATGCTTTTGAAATAAAAAATTATTATTGGGAGACTTGTTGGAGAATAATTACAATAAACAAAATTTTTCATTATCTAATGATTATATTAATTAACAGTATACCTTATTCCTCATCTTGACCATTGTTGCCGACCGCCTACATCACACAACCGCACTGGGCTGCTACTACTGACCGACCGCTCTGCATGACGACTACAGACTGAGTACTGCTCTCAACTAGACAGAGCTACAGACTCGCAACGACTGAACTGACAGACTCGCAACGACTGACTGACTGCTACTTTGCATAGCGACAACTAACTCGCAAAGACTACTACTGACTGAGAACCGCTCGCAACACTCGCGCGGTCAAGCGCATACTCTCTGGTCACAGATGCTACAATGCCTCGCCATCGCTGCTGCGTTACATACGTGTTTCATAACCCTCCACTCGGGGGGCAAAAATTTGGCAGCGATGGTGAGTCATTTGGACTTGCCAAGCGCGGCAAAATTTTTCTTTAATTAACAAAATCCTACAACTTACAGAATATTTAAATGTTGTGCACACGCACTAAGTACAAAATATATCAGACAAGGACAAAATGTGAATACTAAACATAGTAGCAAATCAGAAAAAAGTATATACAAACTTTTTGACAGATAAAGTGCACAGGCACTGAAAAAATTCTTTAGCATATGCAGAACAAATAAACAGACTGGCAAGAATAATTAGATGTAGTACATAAAGTAAATGTTGTGCACACGCACTAAGTACAAAATATATCAGACAAAGACAAAATGTGAGTACAAAACATAGTAGCAAATCAGAAAAGTATATACAAATTTTTTGACAGATAAAGTGCACAGGCACTGAAAAAATTCTTTAGCATATTCAGAACAAATAAACAGACTGGCAAAAAATATTATGTTGACAAGTGTACATGCACTGAAAAATGTCTTTAGCATTTTCACAACAAATAAACATAATGGCAAAAAAAATTCATGTCCAAAGTGCACAGGCACTGAAAAATGTCTTTAGTATTTTCACAACAAATAAACATAATGGCAAACATCATGTCGACCGGTGACATAAGTGTACTCACACTGGAGTTTAGCTAATCGAAAAATGTATAACCTATGAACATAAATGATGTTACCAAAAAAAATTTTTTCTTTATGTGACAAGAATCAGGATAGGAAAGGGAAGGATTGCATCATGGTTGTAGCACTTTAGATTGCACACAGCTGCTCTGAAAGTCCATATCTTTCCACAGTAGTACAACACCAAGTGACACAACTTGAAGTTCTTTTCCCATCAGAATTTATCAGTGTAGCCAAGACACTGAACTGTCGTAGTAATGTTCCATGTTTTCATTTTGGCAGTACATTAGGTACACCAAACAGTGGGACCATAATAATGTCTTCATCGCTCATGGTGGTGGACAGCATGTCGTGTCAACACCACACTCTTACAAGGCACACCAACGTAGAATTAGTGCAAAACCAAATATAGTGCTCCATGATCACTGGGATAAACAGGACAAATGGACATTGCAGTAATTCAGGGTAGTCAGCTTATGAGGTGAAGGACATCAAGTCACATAATATTGACAATTACAGTCTTCATTGATAGTTCGTGGCATTCATAGCCCAGTTATTGAACATTTCTGTACCAAGTATGTAGTATTACAGAAAAATGTTCATTAATTGTTTTACATAGAATCAGTAGCCTTCTTTTCCTGGTTACAAAATATTATGAAATAATCGCATTCTTTTCAGTTACAGAGTATAATTAAGAATCATTAACCTTCTCCTAATTACAGTTAATTAATCATTTGTTTTTAATTAATCATTTGTCTAATTACAGTTAATTAATCATTTGTATAATTACAGTTAATTAATCATTTGTCGTTAATTAATCATTTGTCTAATTACAGTTAATTAATTAATCATTTATCGTTAATTAATCATTTGTCTAATTACAGTTAATTAATTAATCATTTGTCATTTCAATATACTAAGAATTATTAGCCTTAATTAATTACAAAGCATTATTAAACAGTACCATAGTTAATTAATTATGTGTCATTCCAATCTATTAAGAATCATTAGTCTTTTCCTAATTACAAAGCATTATGAAACAGTCACATTCATTTCCAACAACAAAGTATCAACATTGGAAACAAGAGCTAATCAATGGCATAATTAATAACAATTCGTGGAGTGACATTAATTATTGGCACTCAGTGGCCATCAAGTATTGAATAGAATAAAACATAGTTCATCATTCAGTATTATTCAGATCATTACAAAGTCATTATTAAAAATCAGTTAATTACAGTCAAATCATTAGTAATCACAGGCATTACAATAAACAGTGGCAGTTATTAGCTAGTGACAAAGCATTATTTTGAATATAGTCTCATTAAGAGGTCATTACTCGAGTGACATGCTATTCAGAGTTGATCAGTATTATTCAGAATTATCATAAACTAGTGACATTATGTGGGACTCGTAATACATTTTTTTGGTAGCAATGCATTGCGTTGGGATCGATAATTAATTGCTGAGGCATAATACTTTTTGCTTTTGACCTATTGCTGCAAATGAGGATAGGTAACGTCATTCGTCATGAGTCAGCTGTAGCAAGATTATGTAACAAGGCAGTACATGTGATCACATTTATAAATGATAAACACAAATGGGTAAAAAATATAAAAATGCAAGTACTAGAACAGGTATAATAAGTAACAGGTTTAGTAAGTGTCATGAAAAGCTTCTCCTGGAAAAAATACAAAAACGGATTATTGACCTGAAAGAAGAAACGCACACTATGCTGAAAAGTAGTGAACTTCGAATTAACAAGTAGTGAAATGTGTATAAAATGTGTTCCATAGCTGTCCTTTCCAAAACTTTCCGTCATCCTACTATGCAATGTAACACCTGCTGTCAAAGCAAACTGCAACAAATACTTAAATAACTACGTAGCATATAGAAAAAAACTTCATTATCCATATCATCATAACTTCACTATTATCATCACCTGTAAAGAAAAACTTCATTATTCATAATACCATTTCCTTCATCATTATTCATCAATATTCACTATCATCTGCAAAAAATCACTTCATTACTCATTACCTAACTATTCCTTATCTCTAGCATATTTCATCACTAAAAATAAGATGTGTAGTTCTCTCTGACAGCCTGCATCAATCACCTTGTATTCTGAAAGAAAAAATTAGTTAAGACTGCTATTCTGTGATGAGTATAGTATAGTCTTGTTAATGCTTGTTAATCCTGATCCCTTTACTCTTCCTCATAAAGTTATTGCATCTCCTTTCGTTTATTCCGTAGGTGAAATTCCCATTTATGTTAAATTTATTTCTTAGAATCATCATTCCTTTCTGAAATTGATGAACAAAGATTAATGTCTTGCATTTAAATCCTATACCCACTAAATAATGACTGGTTTATGGTGACACAATTAACCATACAGCATAACATGACAGAAAACGTAATATGTCCAAGACATTGACAGTGTTCGGATGCGAAAAAATGTACACAGAATAATACAATGCAGTAGCAAAAAAATGTGAAACAGTCACGATGTTGAGATGTCATAAGGCAAAAAAAAAATGTCTAAGTCGACTGGTGTGTGTTATATCTTAACTATTTCATAGTCCATACAAACAAAACTGGAGTACAGTCACATACACAAAAAAATGGAAAATGTGCACGGTCTGATGTGTAACGACAAGAAAAGCGACCTGCTAACCTTACCTTGCCGGGCACTTGCCAAGAAAAAAAAATACGATAATCATCAATAAGTAGTCACATAAATATAATTGCAGAAATAGTCGTAAATGTGTAAATTCATCTGGAAAAATATGCACGGTCTGATGTGTAACGACAAGAAGAGCGACCTGCTAACCTTACCTTGCCGGGCACTTGCCAAAAAAAAAATACGATAATCATCAATAAGTAGTCAGGTGAATTAATTGCATTAGTAAATGGCATCATAGTGTGTTGAATCATACAGTGGTTTCACTCAATAAACGGTTTAATGTTTGAGATATGGTGATTGCCTTTCGATTTTCTGGTTCTCAAAGTTTCGACGTGTACAACATTGGGGTGAGGGATACTGCGAATCCGATACGGACCTGCGTATAGAAGTTCAAATTTACTGCACTTACCTTTTAATTTGCTGGATAAATAGTGTGTACGTACTAATATCTTCTGTCCAACGTGAAAGTCGCGGCGTGTACAAACCTGTTTTTGCTGTCTTCTCCGGCGCTCTGCGGCACGTTTGATGTTGTTCAGCGCAATGTCAATTATTTCGTGGTGTCGTAGGCGACGATTTTTGGGGAATTCTATTAATTCTTTAATTTTGTTCGGTGGTTCAACGTTTTTCAGTATAACAGTCGGAGATAGCATAGTGGATTCATTTGGAATGGAATTAATTACATCTTGGAATGAGAGTATGTGTGTATCCCAATCAATATGTCTTTTGTGGCAGTATATTCTGCACAGCTTACCAATTTCCTTCATTAATCTTTCACAAGGGTTCGAAGAAGCGTGGTACTTGGATATATAGATCGGAGAAATGTTTCTAGCTCGTAACATGCGTGTCCATACACTACTACGAAATTGAGATCCATTATCAGAAATTACTTTCATTACATGCCCTACATGAAATAGAAAATGTTTTACAAATGCTTTCGAAACAGTTTTAGCAGTAGCTTTGCGTAACGGAGTGAAAGTAACAAATTTTGAAGTGAGCTCAACAGCGACAAAAATGTAGCAAAAACCCCTGTTAGTTCTCGGAATCGGACCAAAAATATCTACAGCGGCCATGTGTCTTAATTTCACAGGTATAATGGGATATAAAGGAGGAATATGTGAAGTGGTGTCTGATTTAGCTTTCTGGCAAATTTTACAAGACGCTAAAACTCGTCGTATACGTTTTTCCATGGTGGTAAAATAACAGTTCTGTCTCAGTATAAGAAAACATTTTCGTGCTCCGTAATGTGCGTAACTTAAATGAGTGTACCAAATTAGTTTGTTAACCAGTTCGTCAGGAATGCATAATAACCAGCTGTTGCTGTCAGGATGAGAGCGGCGAAACAGAATGTCATTGCGTACAGTGTAGTGGTTTCTAATCGTAACATTTTTCTTATCTTGCCAAAGCTGTTTAATTTCTTTCCACACATTGTCTTTGTTTTGTTCTTGTGCTATGTCCTGTAATGACGATGAAATAAAATTTTCAAATGCAACTTGCTGAATGTACATGACACTGAAATTTGCTTTGCAGAAGTGGGTTGCTACGTCTTGCTGATTGTTGCTGAGAGAACGCGATAGTGCGTCTGCTATAACATTTTGTGTGCCGGGAATGTGAACAATCGTAAAATTAAATTCCTGTAAATACAGTTTCCATCTACTTAATCTATCGTGAGTGAATTTAGCTGAAAGCAAAAATTGTATCGCTCTGTGGTCTGTGTAAACGGTAGTATGTCTGCCATAAAGAAAGTGCCTAAATCTCGTGAAAGCCCATACAACACATAATGTTTCAAGTTCTGTAACAGAATAATTTCGTTCAGCAGGTGACAAAATGCGGCTTGCAAATGCGATGTTTTTAATTACTGTAGAACCATCTTCTTCTATTTCCTGGAAAATGTGTACGCCTAAAGCGGTGCTGGAACTGTCGGTGGCAATGGAAAAATTTCTAGTAAGATCTGGGTGCGATAAAAGTGGTGCATTCAACAAAGCATGTTTCAGGTTCATAAATTCAGAGTGTGCTTGCTTATCCCATGACCAAATACTGTTTTTACCTGTTAAATGGCATAATCTGGGTGTGTCTAAAGCAGAATGATGAATAAATTTACGAAAAAAGTTAATTAAGCCCAAAAAACTGCGTAATTGCTTCTTCGTCGTAGGAACGGTAATGTCACGTAGAGCTTGAAGTTTTTCCGGATCAGGTGCAATGCCTTCTGCTGAAATTACGTGTCCAAGAAATTTTATGGAAGTTTTGCCAAAATGCGATTTACTGAGGTTAACTGTAAGTCCTTGTGCATGAAAAGTTTGCAGCAGTTGTTCAAGAATCAGATTGTGTTCAGACCAGTTAGCTTCTGCGATAAGAATGTCGTCTACATACGTCGTGATTCTGTCTTTAAGTTCTGTCGGAAGTATTGTGTTCAAACCGCGAATAAAAGCTGCAGAGGAAATAGTTAAGCCGAACGGTAGTTTGCAAAATTGATAACAGTCGCCGAAACAGAGAAAAGCTGTATATTTTCTACAATTCGGATGAAGTTGAATTTGCCAAAATCCCGATTTCAAATCTAATGTGGAATAAATAACTGTACCGTGAAATTTCTGTAAAAGTTCCTCTAGTGTCTGTGGTCGATCTGTTTCATTAATAATAATGTCATTAATGTGACGTGAATCAAGTACAAGGCGAAGTGAGCCATCTTTTTTCTTAACAATATGTAGCGGGTTTATGTACGGACTAACTGCTGGTTCAATAATTCCTTGGTCGAGCATATCCTGCAATTCCTTTTTAACCTGTTCTCTGTGAATATATGGGATGGGATAATGCTTTGCTTTAAATGTGTCGTGCGGTTTGACTTGAAATTCATACATAAATCCGGACATAGTACCAGGAATGTTGTCGAAAACTGGAGCTTGCTGTAAAAGAATTTTGTGTAATTGCGTTCGTTCGTCGTCTGTAGTTGCACTGCTTTCTTTAACCTTATCAGAAATCAATTGCATTACGTCGAAGTCAGCTTCGTCTGGAGTATTATAGTTGTGTACGTACGTATCCGTGAACAATGTGGGATTACAGTCTATGTTACGTGTTGCGGAAATGACCTCTGTGCGGTTAATTGTTTGTTCTTCCGTAGATAAAGAGTGCTGAAATTCTATGGCCAATTGTATATTTTCATCCTTTAACATTAAATAAGAATTCTGAAAATCAATGACTGCGTCGTGTTGTACCAGAAAATTCGTACCTAAAATAACGTCTGTTGTTAATAAAGGCACAATCCAAAAATTAGAGTGAAAAGTATGACCTCCAATACAAAATGATAAATGCGTCTGTAATTTAACGTCTACACCTTTACTCGATACTGCTCCTTTCACTTTTGTTTTGCCTAAAGGTAACGTCGGATAAGTATTCTCTTTGTTGCACTCATTAAAAGTCTCCTCATTTATTACTGATATAGGTGAGCCGGAATCAATTACTGCTGAGAATTTTGATGAACCAATTTTAATTTCGATAACAGGATGTGAAATGGTTTTCTGAACAAATGGTCTTTCCTGCAAAAGAGTGTCTCTGATGTCGTCAAAAGTAATTACATTTTCGTGAACAACGTTTTGCGTGTCTAAGGTAGTGCTTGAATTATTGCAAGATGCGTCCTGTACAGTATCTAGTCAGATTCTATCTGACGTGTTATTATTATTAGGAGGATTCTGTGGCATTTCTACTATTTGAACAGTTCTATTACTTCTTCCAGACGTGTAAAGCTCTGGATGGTACCTACTGTCGGGTTCATTCATGAGAATATGTTCTTGCGTATAATTTTGCTGTTGGTATGTCCGACTATTGTTAGATGTACGCTGAAAATTGTTCTCATTATTTTTACGTCTGCCGTAATAGTCATTCCTATACGGTGCATTACGATAGGAATTGAAATACTGTCTTCTTTGTACGTAGTTGTTTCCTTGCTGACGTACGTTATTATTTGTTGGACCAGGGGCTATACGTCCACGCGGCGAAACATTAAAGCCTGGTTGACCTTGCGTATTCCATTGTTGGTTAGGTATGTTAACCGGCTGGTTTTGATGTTGTTGTTGTGAAACACCTCTATTGTTACTAAAGTGTTGTTCCTGTTGCTGAAAATTTTGACGGTATTGATAATTCGAATTTTGCCTGTTATTAAAGTTTTGGTAATTGTCGTTCCTAAAACGTCTGTTATCTTTCCGACTGGAATTACGTCCCTGATCATAATTGTAGTACTGTTGCTGACCTTGGTTGTTACTCAAAAAGTTTTTGTTTACAAAAGAATAATCGGATTGCTGTACTTCCAAGAGCTGTAAAAGATCTCTGAATGCTGAAATGTTTTCTTTTTGCTGGCCCGTAAGAAGTGACACTCGTAATGACCGTGGTAATTTAGAGATGCATAGTTGTATAAGTGCGGATTCACTGTACGGTTCACTTAGGTACTGGTTTTGTTGTACCATGTGCTCAAAGAATTGCGTTACATTGGGAAAATTTGAGTTTTCATAGTTTGGCAAACTAATTAGTTGATCTTTAACTCCGCGCTGTGTCGTCTTCGACCAGTACGCTGACAGAAAAGCATTCTGAAATTCCTCTACCGAGTAACACTGTCTCGCGATCGGTCTCATACGAGTTGCCGCTTCGCCTTCCAAAAAACTGCAAATAAATTCAAGTTTATGTGTTACAGGCCAAGTCGGTGGAAGAGCAAAGCTAAACTGTTGAATCCAATCCAGTGGGTGAATCTGCGTTCTATCGTTTTTAAATATTTTGAACTTTCTTACTGACAGAAAATGTTTATAGTCGAAATTATCATCTCTGTGTAATGAAACAGGTTCAGGATCGTAAGAGAATCTATTGAACTGCGGTTGATCGGAATCTAAGTCCCGTACTCTCTGTAGATTACCCAAATTATACGCGCTGCGTGAGTCTGACACATGTTCATAAAGTGGCGTCTGTTGTGGTATGTTATTAACTGACATGTTTTTCATCTCTGTTACTTCTTGTTGTAAATTTGATAACTTCCGACGTAACGTGTTGTTAGATGAATCGATTTCATTAATTGTCAGCTGTAAATTTTGAAATTCAGGTGTTTGGATAAAAGAAACCGGTGCAGTATCGTCTGATTTATTGTCATTGGTATTTTCGATAACATCAATACGACTGGCCAATTCATCACATTTTTCAGTCAGTATTTTAACCTGATCATCGGTTTTAGAATCAGACGCATTAATCTGTTTTTGCAACTTGCGCGTAGTTTCGCTCAGTTTTTTAACATCAGCTTTGATGACATCGCAATCCTGTGTTAGATCTAGTTGTTCGAATCTATCTGTCACTGTTTGAATATTTACTGTGTGTGTATCCGTTTTTGCTTTAAGATCAGAAATTTCATCCCGTAATTCCGCGTTCAATTGTTCTATGGTATTAATTTTGTCGGACACTGTAGTAATATTATTGTCTACATACGTCTTCGCTTTCGCGAATATTTTACGTTTGTCCTCTTGTCTCTGTGCAGTGATTGTTTCCATGACTTGTCGTTTTACTTTGTTTTGCTCTTGAATAAATCTGCGGAAACGCGTATTACTGTTCTGTATGTGCTGACTAAAGCGCTCGTTAATCTGAGTGTTCTGCTGTTCGAATTTCGCGTCTATCTTTGCGTCCATAGTGCGCGAAAGTTCTACCGTCATTGCTTTAAACTCGTCCCGTAATTGAGCAGCTTTTTCAGAGCATTGTTTAGCGACTCCGCTAATTTCGTCTCTGAGTGTTTCTGTTGCGACTGTTTGCATTTCTCTTAATTCTTGCGCAACAGATTTAATTTCTTCGCTATTTTTTTGTGAACACGCCTCAATTTCCGCGCGCAACTGTTCCTTAGTGTCATGACACTGCGCGGCAACAGCTTTAATTTGTTCACTAAGCTGCCTGAGGTTTTCATTTTGTTGTTTGTTATCTTCCCTAAGTTGTTTGAAATTGTTGTCTGTTTTCTCATTCTGTTGTTTGAAATTGTTCTCCATTTTCTCACTTTGCTGTTGTATCAAACTTGTCATAATTCGTACCAAGTCAAAATTAGCGTTTATATTCTCTGTGCTGTTTAGTGGTGGATCTAGAACTCTCTCGCTTTCCGTGACCATTTGGTCATTCTGTAATTTAGAAAAAGGTTTGTCAGTCGGATGTACACGGTCAGACATTATTTCGGAATTGAATAAATCCGTCGTACTTTGTGTATCCTGTTCATTTTCATTAGACAAATTTGTCTGTACATTACTTGGATTTTCTGAATCGGGTGTGTTAAGCTCGACAGCGCTCATTACAATAGAGCGTCCCGCGTCATCAATTGTCGTCAAGTTAACAGACGAGACAATTGAGTTCGTTTGTTCATTATCAAGGTAAAAGTCATCATTAGTGGTTGTAATGCATTGATTGTTAGTGAACGCAGGATTGTCATCATTACGTTGCGTATCACAATTACTATCGGTCACGTTGTTTAAGTCGGTAATTTCATTCACAATACTTCGCGATACACTATTCACAGTCTTTCGCGGCATTTTTACAATAGTCAAAATTTTTCACAAAACAAATCAACACAGTGCAAAAGCAACACACAAATACAACAAAGCAACAAACTGCCGTTGACCTGTAGAGAGAAAGTCACAATATTATTAAAAGCGTTGCGCCAAATCCTAATTATCTAAGCAAATAAGAGCAGATATCTGACTGTCGCTCAAAAGACTCTCAACGAAATACGATCCTGGACTGGGTGTCGCCAAGTGTAACCTCCCCACCGTAATTTTTAAAGAAATTAAAGTCCATTCAGTGACAAGAAAATTCAATTAAACCGAAATATCGGTCTTTGGCCCTGTGTAAAACAATCAGAATTAAAGTCTTACCTCAGAATAAATCGATGTCACATATCTGCTCTTGTTGTTGCGCACCGCTTGGAGGAACTGCATTGCAAATAATAATATTCTCTTTTTTTTGTGATTTTAGTGGAGTTTTTCTTCAAAAGAAGTGGAATGAAATGGGAAGTGCAACGAAATCTTGAGTTCAATAAAAAATTAAATTTTTGAGAAAATGCTTTTGAAATAAAAAATTATTATTGGGAGACTTGTTGGAGAATAATTACAATAAACAAAATTTTTCATTATCTAATGATTATATTAATTAACAGTATACCTTATTCCTCATCTTGACCATTGTTGCCGACCGCCTACATCACACAACCGCACTGGGCTGCTACTACTGACCGACCGCTCTGCATGACGACTACAGACTGAGTACTGCTCTCAACTAGACAGAGCTACAGACTCGCAACGACTGAACTGACAGACTCGCAACGACTGACTGACTGCTACTTTGCATAGCGACAACTAACTCGCAAAGACTACTACTGACTGAGAACCGCTCGCAACACTCGCGCGGTCAAGCGCATACTCTCTGGTCACAGATGCTACAATGCCTCGCCATCGCTGCTGCGTTACATACGTGTTTCAAGGTGTTGGCACACCTGAATCTTGAAATTTATGAGCTGAAGTCCCTGATCCTGCGACCAAAATCTAGGAGATTCGCCACCGATGGTACAGAATATGCGAGGGGTGTTCGATAAGTAATACAACACATTTTATTGCTCGACCAATTTCGGTTGAAGAAAAGCAGAATTTGTTGTGGCACGTCGGGGAATATTCCCGCTTCACCCACCTATAGTTTCATGAAATGTCGATAGGTTGCGATGCTAAGGGTAGCCTTCATAATGGCGTCTGTAACAGGGCTGCGTTCCAAGCTGAGACATGTTATTTAGTTTCTCTTGGAGGAAAACCAGAGCGGCACAGGTATGCATAGGCACTTGCAAAATGTCTACAAGAGACCCAGCAGTGAACGAAAGCAGTCTGGGTCCTTGGGCGAGACGTCTGCCATAGTCGTAATAAAGTCGCGCATAGCTGTCCGATCTCCCGTGTGAATGCCGAACGTCGCACGCTTCTTCGACACCTGTAATGTTGGAACGTGCGGACACTCTCATTCGACGTGATCGACGTGTCACAATCAAACACTTCTTCCCCATGGCAACGCGAGGCGTCAGACAAGTCTGCGCACCCGAGAGCAGCTCACAAATCTTCACTGGACCGTTCTCCCTCATCCACCCTACAGCCCGGACCTCACCCCTTCAGACTTCCAATCGACCCAATGGAAGAAGCACTCAGCGGGAGGCAGTACGAGGATCTACATCTACATCTACATCCATACTCCGCAAGCCACCTGACGGTATGTGGCGGAGGGTACTCTGAGTACCTCTATCGGTTCTCCCTTCTATTCCAGTCTCGTATTGTTCGTGGAAAGAAGGATTGTCGGTATGCTTCTGTGTGGGCTCTAATCTCTCTGATTTTATCCTCATGGTCTCTTCGCGAGATATACGTAGGGGGGAGCAATATACTGCTTGACTCTTCGGTGAAGGTATGTTCTCGAAACATTAACAAAAGCCCGTACCGAGCTACTGAGCGTCTCTCCTGCAGAGTCTTCCACTGGAGTTTATCTATCATCTCCGTAACGCTTTCACGATTACTAAATGATCCTGTAACGAAGCGCGCTGCTCTCCGTTGGATCTTCTCTATCTCTTCTATCAACCCTATCTGATACGGATCCCACACTGCTGAGCAGTATTCAAGAAGTGGGCGAACAAGCGTACTGTAACCTACTTCCTTTGTTTTCGGATTGCATTTCCTTAGGATGCCTCCAATGAATCTCAGTCTGGCATCTGCTTTACCGACGATCAACTTTATATGATCATTCCATTTTAAATCACTCCTAATGCGTACTCCCAGATAATTTATGGAATTAACTGCTTCCAGTTGGTGACCTGCTATTTTGTAGCTAAATGATAAAGGATCTATCTTTCTATGTATTCGCAGAACGTTACACTTGTCTACATTGAGATTCAATTGTCATTCATTGCACCATGCGTCAATTCGCTGCAGATCCTCCTGCATTTCAGTACAATCCTCCATCGTTACAACCCCTCGACACACCACAGCATCATCCGCAAAAAGCCTCAGTGAACTTCCGATGTCATCCGCCAGGTCATTTATGTACTGTATTGCGAATAGCAACGGTCCTATGACACTCCCCTGCGGCACACCTGAAATCACTCTCACTTCGGAAGACTTCTCTCCATTGAGAATGACATGCTGCGTTCTGTTATCTAGGAACTCCTCAATCCAATCACACAATTGGTCTGATAGTCCATATGCTCTTACTTTGTTCGTTAAACGACTGTGGGGAACTGTATCGAACGCCTTGCGGAAGTCAAGAAACACGGCATCTACCTGGGAACCCCTGTCTATGGCCCTCTGAGTTTCGTGGACGAATAGCGTGAGCCGGGTTTCACACGACCGTCTTTTTCGAAACTCATGCTGATTCCTACAGAGTAGATTTCTAGTCTCCAGAAAAGCCATTATACTCGAACATAATACGTGTTCCAAAATTCTACAACTGATCGACGTTAGAGATATAGGTCTATAGTTCTGCACATCTGTTCGACGTCCCTTCATGAAAACGGGGATGATCTGTGCCCTTAGTGGGGAGGTTATTGATGCAGCAAGAGGTTGGCTCCGACATCGACCAGTAGAGTGGTACCATGCAGGCATACAGGCCATCACAGTAAGGCGGCGTAAGGCTGTCGCATTGAACGGAGTTTGTATTGAAAAATAGGACTCTGTAAACAAAAGAGTGCAAATTAATCAGATGTACTGGAATCCTCAATAAAACCATTCTGTTTTCGGAAGAAGTATGTCGCATTACAAATTGAGCGTCCCTCCTATAATACACACACATCAAAAAAAGTTTTGCATCACCTCGGTAAATATCATGTCCTCAATGTAACGATCATTTCCGCCCTTTTTATTGCTCATAAAAACCACACGTTGTATGTTGTACCACCATACAACGAGACGTTCAGAGGTGGTGGTCCAGATTGCTGTACACATCGGCACCTGCAATACCCAGTAGCGCGTCCTCTTGCATTGTTGCATGCCTGTATTCATCGTGGCCTAGTATCCACAAGTTCATCAAGGCACTGGTGTCCAGACTGTCCCACTCCTCACTGGCGATTCCGCGTAGACCCCTCAGAGTTGTTGGTGGGTCACGTCGTCCATAAACAGCCCTTTTCAATCCATCCCAAGCATGTGTATAAGGTTCATGTCTGGAGAACGTGCTGACCACTCTAGCCGAGCGATGTTGTTATCCTGAAGGAACTCGTTCACATGATGTGCACGATGGGGGCGAGAATTGTCGTCCATGAAGACGAATGCCTCGCCAATATGCTGCCGATATTGTAGCACTGTCGGTCGGAGGATGGCATTCACGTATCGCACAGCCCTTACGGCGCCTTCCATGACCACCAGCGGCGTGCGTCGGCCCCATATAATGCGCCCCCCCCCCCTCCCCCCAAAAAAAACAGCAGGGAACGGCCAGCTTGCTGCACTCGCTGGACAGTGTGTCTAAGGCGTTCAGCCTTACCGGGTTGCTTCCAAACACGCCTCCGACGATCGTCTGGTTGAAGGCATACGCGACACTCATCGGAAAGAGATCATGATGCCAATCCTGAGCGGTCCATTCGGCATGTTGCTGGGCCCATCTGTAACGCGCTGCATGGCGTCGTGGTTACAAAGGTGGACCTCGTCATGGACGTCGGGAGTGAAGGAAGTGAAGTTGTGCATCATGCAGCTTATTGCGCACATTTTGAGTCATAACGCGACGTCCTGTGTCTGCACGAAAAGCATTATTCAACATGGTGATTTTGCCGTCAGGGTTCCTCCGAACCATAATCCGTAGGTAGCGGTCAACCACTGCAGTAGTAGCCCTTCGGTGGCCTGAGCGAGGCATGTCATCGACAGTTCCTGCCTCTCAGTATCTCCTCCTCGTCCGAACAACATCGCTTCGGTTCACTCCGAGACACCTGGACACTTCCCTTGTTGAGAGCCCTTCCTGGCACAAAGCCCTAATACGGACGCGATTGAACCGCTGTATTGACTCTCTAGGCGTGGCTGAGCTACAGACAACACGAGCCGTGTACCTTCTTCTTGGTGGAATGACTGGAACTGATCGGCTGTCGGACGTCCTCCGTCTAATAGGCGCTGCTCATGCATGGTTGTGGCCGGCCGGGGTGGCCGAGCGGTTCTAGGTGCTACAGTCTGGAACCGGGCGACCACTACGGTCGCAGGTTCGAATCCTGACTCGGGCATGGATGGGTGTGATGTCCTTAGGTTAGTTAGGTTTAAGTAGTTCTAAGTTCTAGGGAACTGATGACCTCAGATGTTGAGTCCCATAGTGCTAAGAGCCATTTTGCCATGCATGGTTGTGTAGACCTTTGGGCGGGTTTAGTGACATCTCTGAACAGTCAAAAGGACTGTGTCTGTGATACAATATCCAACGTCCATCTTCAGGAGTTCTAGGAACCGGGGTGATGTAAAACATTTTTTTTGATGTGCGTAGTATGGCTGGGGAACATAAATGTGGAATGTGGTAGACAAAAGAAGTTTTTCTGCGGGGATAAAGTTTGTGGGGGTGGAACTGTATGTGCGAGGATGGCATCACCTATCAAGGTACTTGATACGATGCATTGCATTATATAACACTAAGAAGTCGAAAGCGCAAATATGTCAAGATGTTTTGATTCAAATTTCTTTGAAGCTGCCAGATTAAAGGAAAAGTTAGTTTCCTTCTTTTACATCTCTAACACTGCCCTGGACATATACGCCGTTTTTGTGCTATGATAGGGGCATTTTTCGCTCGGGATAAACGCTGACTGTGTGCAGGCCACTTAAGTCTGCAGGGTGCAGAATGGTTTGGCC
Organism: Schistocerca serialis cubense; assembly: GCF_023864345.2. Classification (NCBI taxonomy): domain Eukaryota; kingdom Metazoa; phylum Arthropoda; class Insecta; order Orthoptera; family Acrididae; genus Schistocerca; species Schistocerca serialis. Next base: position 64,128,649 of record NC_064649.1, on the reverse strand, counting down.
AGTCTCGCCGCGGCATCGGACACAGGAATGGGAAGAAAAAAGCGAAACCGTCTGCAGTGTATAGCGCAGCGGCGGCGGCTGCCGTGTACACGCGGTGAGCGGACGTGACGCGTCCTGCGGTCTTTGCCGGACCGCGCCAACCGCCCCCGTCCGTGTTTTTGCGCCGTGCTGTACCGGAGTACAGGCGGGCCTGTTATTAGGCTGGCGGCCAAGGACGCGCGCGGCCTGCCATTACGCTGTTAGCCCGGGCCTACCTGCTACAAACGCTTTGACCTCCGACCGCTACGCTCTGCGCATTTGCGACACCCTGCCCTGGCCGACGCCTCCTCCACTTGCTGTCTTCACGCTCACTTGTCGACTCTCTGAGCCTTCACAGTAATACTATGATTACTATAGCTCACTTGGAAGTGGTTCGCGGGCTGTTCTCTCCTCGGCTCGCCGATGGGGTCTTTGTACCCTGAAATTGTTACTAAAGGCCGGCCGGGGTGGCCGAGCGGTTCTAGGCGCTACAGTCTGCACCCGTGCGACCGCTACGGTCGCAGGTTCGAATCCTGCCTCAGGCATGGGTGTGTGTGATGTCCTTAGGTTAGTTAGGTTTAAGTAGTTCTACGTTCTAGGGGACTGATGACCTCAGATATTAAGTCCCAAAGTGCTCAGAGCCATTTGAACCATTTGTTACTTAAGGTCGCCGCGCGGGATTAGCCGAGCGGTCTAAGACGCTGCAGTCATGGACTGTGCGGTGGTCCCGGCGGAGGTTCGAGTCCTCTCTCGGGCATGGGTTTGTGTGTTTGTCCTTAGGATAATTTAGGTTAATTAACGTGTAAGCTTAGGGACTGATGACCTTAGCAGTTAAGTCCCATAACATTTCACACACATTTGAAAATTTTTTTTTCTAAAGGTCGATTCACACTGGACGCCAACTTAACGTCAATGAAACTTCAACGCAACGCAACGGGACATCAAAGTAAAATGGCTGCGTATTGACACTACACGGAACGTCAGATACCGTCAGTCTTCTATGAATTCGCAATAAATCCATCGCGATTCGCCAATGGGGTTTTCTTTCCCTAAATTTCCAACTAAAGGCCGATTCACACTGGACGACAAGGGAATGACATGGAATGGAGGAGAATGGATAGAAACGTTACTGTCAAATGGCTTTGAGTTCAGACTAAACGGAATGTCAAATACTGTAAATCTACTGTGACGTTGGAATATAGCTAGTGTGGCTCATCAGTGGTGTCTTACTACCCTAAGTTTCAAACCAAAGACCGATCATCAATGGACGTCAACGGAATGTCATCGAACAGAAGAGAAGGTTACTGTCAAATGGCTCTGAGCACTATGTGACTTAATATCTGAGGTCATCAGTCCCCTAGAACTTAGAACTAATTAAACCTAACTAACCTAAGGACATCACACACATCCATGCCCGAGGCAGGATTCGGACCTGCGACCGTAGCGGTCGCGTGGTTCCAGACTGTAGCGTCTAGAACCGACGTCACTGTCAAATGACAATGTGTTCATGGTAGACGGAAGATAGGATGGTATCCGTTCCCCATCGAACTCAAATACAGCGGTCTTAGCCCACCAACGAACTATTTCAAACTTAAGGTCGATTCACAGTGGACGTCATCGGAGCGGCAACTGAACCGAACGAAACATCGCCGTCAAATAGCTAGGCGGAATATCAAATGCCGTACACCTTCCATGAAGTCAGAATATACTCGTCGCACCTCGCCAATTGGGGTTTCGTACCTTGCGTTGCTAACTAAATTTCGAGTCACACTGGATATCGGCGGAACGCCACAGAAGCGAAGGGGACGCCGCCGTCAGGTGACTATGTGTTCACACTGGATGGAACGGAAGATATCTGTCTTACGTGAAATCAGAATACACCAGTCGCCTCTCGGCAATGGAGATTTTGCAGCCTAAAATTGCAACTAAAGATCGATTTGTACTAGACGCCAAAGAAACTGTAAAAATATGGAACGGAATATCAACGCCAAATTGCTGTGTGTTGACACTAGACGGAACGTTAGACAGCATCCGTCTTCCACAAAGCTGGAATAACTTGCAAATAAAGGTCCATTCACATTGGGCGTCAGCTGTATGTAAAACAACAGAACCGAAACGGAACGTCACCATCAAATGGCTATGCTTTCAGACTTCACGGAACTTCAAATACTGTTCGTGTACCATGAGGTCGAATACTGTCATTGCGTCTCGCCTGTGGTGTTTTTCCATCCTAATTTTCGAACCAAAGGATTATCAACGGTCGTCAAAGAAACTTGACACAACAGAAGAAAAGAGCACTGTCAGATGGCCACATCTTCACACTACATGTAAAATCAGATGCCGTCCGTCTGCCATGCAACTGAAACTCCATCGTTGCCTGCCATTGGCCAATTTGCAACTGACAGTCGTTTCACAGTGAAGATCAACGGAGCAGCAACAAAACGGAACGGAACGTTACCATCAAATGGCTAGTCAGAACATCACATACCGTGCACCTTCCATGAAGTCAGAATATACTTACCGCCGCTCGCGAATGGAGATTTTAAAATTTTTTGGAACATTGTTTCAGGAAACAGCGGCCTATTAGTGTTATAATTATTTAGTAAAGTCAGGGCGTGGTCGCATATAAGTTGTTACTTTTTATATTTGGATGATCGGTTTCGGTATACTGCAGAGACCGTCACCAGATCTACACTATGTGACCAAAAGTATCCGGACACCTGGCTGAAAATGACTTACAATTTCGTGGTGCCCTCCACCGATAATGATGGGATTCAGTATGGTGTTGGCTCACCCTTAATCTTGATGACAGCTTCCACTGTCGCAGGCATACGTTCACTCAGGTGCTGGAAGGTTTGTTGGGGAATGGCAGCCCATTATTCACGGAATGCTGTACTGAGGAGATACCTGGCACGAAGTCGGCATTCCAAAACATCCCATTGGTGTTCTATAGGATTCAGGTCAGGAGTGTGTGCATGCCAGTCCATTACAGGGATGTTATTGTCGTGTAACCACTCGGCCACAGGCAGTGCACTATCGTGTTGAAAGATGCAATCGTCATCCCCGAATTGCTCTTCAACAGTGGGAAGCAAGAAGGTGCTTAAAACATCAATGTAGACCTGTGCTGTCACAGTGCCCTTCCATGAAGAACACAAACCCACCACAGCACCACAACCTCCGAATTTTACTGTCGGCGCTACACGCACTGACAGATCTCGTTCACCGTGCATTTTCCATACCCAGACCTGCCATCGGGTTGCCACATTGTGTACCGTGATTCGTCACTCCACACAATGTTTTTCCACTGTTCAGTCGTCCAACGTCTTCGCTCCTTACACCAAGAGAGGCGTCGTTTGGCATTTACCGGCGTGATGTTTTCGCACCTCCCGCCTAACTGTCATAGTACTTGCAGTGGATACTGATGCAGTTTAGAATTCCTGTGTGATGGTCTGGACAGATGTCTGCCTATTACACATTACGACCCTCTTCAACAGTCGGCCGTCTCTGACAGTCAACAGACGAGGTCGGCCTGTACGCTTTTGTGCTGTACGTGTCCCTTCACGTTTCCACTTCGCTATAACATCAGAAACAGTACACCTGGGGGTGTTCAGGAATGTGTAAATCTCACGTACAGACGTATGACAGAAGTGATAGCCAATCGCCTCACCACGTTCGAAGTCCGTGAGTTCCGCGGAGCGTCCCATTCTGATGTCTTACGATGTCTAATGTCTATTGAGGTCGCTGATACGGAGTACCTGGCAGCACAATGCACCTAATGTATGTTTCTGGGGGTCAAATAGTGTACATTCCTTGGTTGTAGCAGGAATCCCTTAGGTGGAGCAGGCCCGTCGGCGCTGGCGTTAAGAACGCTGCATGGTTGCCTCCTTTCACATCGGACGAAGTCAGGATTGTTTTAATGTTTGATTTCACCTGACGAGCTTTCTTGGGGCGAGGCGAACTTGAGGTCCTCCACTGGTTTGATTCTTGCTTTGATTCTGGATCGCAAGCATGGCACCAAGTTTCGTCACCTGGGGCATGTTTTGGACAAAATGTTTCGATCGTTTCGAGACTCTTATTACAAAAGACAGCACGTTTCCACGAAACCTTGGTTTTGTTCAGCAGTCAGCGGTCGTGGCACGAATTCGGCAGCCACCCTTCTCATTTCCGAATCTTCTGTCACCGAGCGATGTGGCGCAGTGGTTAGACACTGGACTCGCATTCGGGAGGACGACGGTTCAATCCCGCGTCCGGCCTTCCTGATTTAGGTTTTCCGTGATTTCCCTAAATCGCTCCAGGCAAATGCCGGGATGGTTCCTTTGAAAGAGCACTGTCGACTTCCTTCCTCATCCTTCCCTAATCCGATAAGACCGATGACCTCGCTGTCTGGTCTCTTTCCCCAAACAACTCAGCCCAACCAACTGTTCCGTCACAATTCGCTGCACTGAACTTCAAGTCACTCCCAACAGCTCCACAATTTCTTCAATGGTCCATTGTCGATCATCGTTGATGACTGTACATATCTTTTCAACATCTTCATGTGTTCGGGACCTGCAAGTACTATCTGAACTATATTTGTCATCAACTGACATTTCACCACCTTGGAATCGGGAAAACCATTCAGAGACTTGAGTTTTAACCTTAACATCGTCCTTGTACGCCGTTTGCAACATTGCAACAGTTTCTGTTGCACTTTTTCCGACCAAAAAACAGAATTTCACCACCGCAAACTGTTAACGAAAATCAACCATTGCAAAAACGAGAATCACATAAAGTATTTGTTACTGTTATCTCTGCAAGGAAAATAAGTCCAGAAAACATATGCTCTAAAATGCATTCCTTAAGAGCTGTGAGCACTTGTTCATCTCTGCTACTTTGAAACACAACTCTTCTAATGATAAAGTGCTCGTAACTTTGAAGGAATGCGTTTTACAGCACATCTTCGCTGGGCATTTTTTTCTTATTTTGGTCCATACTACCACTTCCCTAAATATGGAAAGCAAAGAAGTTGAAGTAGAAGAGATTTTTTTCACAGTATCGAAGACGAAAAATTGCTCGTAGCTCGTATGCATTTTCGACCCTATATTTACTGACACGTTTTTGTTTCTAATATCGTGTACTTTCAACTGTATGCGTTTACTCCAGTAATTATGATACACCCTATACATCGGGTGTATCCTAATTAACAGCGTATACGCATACACTTGCATGACTTGCCACCTCAGTGTATTTCGACGATCCGTTTCGTACTGTACATTGCGTGTTGAGCTCTAAGGACCTCTTATCTGCGTGAGGTCACGTCTCTGCAAACAGCAAGTACTTCTGCTGGTGCAGCGCTTTCCGCGTCACCATTTTCTTTTCGCCGCTGCCTGCTGGAGCAGACTCACCCTCGGGTCACCCTTTCCCGCTATCTGCCTCCACGTATCTGCACCTCACCTCCCTGCTGTCGGCTCGCGTGCTGTCCCGTGTGCTGTTCCGTACGCCACGTTCCTATCCGTTCTGCCGCTACGCGCTTTTCGTTTTTCTCTAGAGCGCAGGGCTGTGCTGTACCCCCGTCCCGCCCCCCCCCCCCTCGCCCTCCCCCTGACACTGTAGTACAGATAAACCAGCGCCAGATCCGGGGCCATAAACAACTGTCCAGCGTCCAGGATTTCCAGACCGTCAGCTGGAGCCGAGCTCTGAACCAACTTTTTCCGGTTCTCTCTCGGCTGCTTCATACAGTAGGACGCAAACGTCCGCAACGCAGAAGCATGTAGAAACGTTTGGATTGCTTTAATATATACCGTATGAACACTCGTATTTCTTGGAAACTTTCTTCGCTAGAATTTGGCAGCAAATGGAAACACAGGTGGTGTTATGAAGGTCCTGATAACCGGACCTTGCATCAGCGTCTTGGATCAAATTACATACTCCTAAGCTGTGTCTTATGGAGTGAAGGCACGTTACACTGTTACTTATGATTCGGTTCGTCGGATGGCGACGGTAAGGTTCGTGGCCCGCTGGGTGTCATTCGGGAGGAGTTGGCTATGTGCTGGCACTGTGTTTTACCCTCTCTCTTGCAGCTCGCGTTGCCATAATCAACACAAACACGACAATAAGAACTGCATACGCACTCAACGCAGTCCCCTAGTCCCTCATCCGAATAGGCCTCCATAGACCTAGCGGTACCAACCGAACACCACGTTAGCCGAGACGCGTCACTGGATCTGGATATGGAGGGCCATGTGGTCACCGCTCTCCCGGTCGTTGTTAGTTTTCGTGACCTAAACCGCTACTTCTCAGTCAAGTAGCTCCTTAATTGGACTTTCGAGGACTGAGCGCACCCCGCTTGCCAATGGCGTTAGGCAGAAAGAACGGTGATCCATTCAAAGAACCGCCAAACCCGAGAGCGCTTAACTTAGGTGATCTGATGGGAACCCGTGTTACCACGGAGGCCAGGCCGTTGGCACAGCCCCCTACAGTCAACTTGTTTACATGTTTCACATGTCGCGAATCAAAAGCGCCAGCGTGAACGAAGAAGGAATGTCTCACTATATTCATTATCGATGACGAACTGCGACTGTCACATAAGTTGTAGGTTGCTGTATGGGTGATACGCAATAGTCGGCTTTTGAATTTGATACTATTTATTGTACGATGACCTAGTTTTAGAGGCACAGCAGACGACCGATAGAAAGAAAATAAACCCGCTCTGCACCTGCCATGAATATATTCTACAGTTCGTCTTCACGAGCAGAGCGGAATCCCGTTACTATGGGACACACAGCGTGGCTGTTCTACAAGAGGACAGAACGGTCCCACAACCGGGTCATCAGCGACCTGGGACACCAAATCCATCACAGACCGACTACATGTTGGCCTGACCTGTTGCGGGACTAATAACCCGTAACAGAGTCAAGATGCCAATAACAGCATCTCCCCAGTCCGGTCCCAACCACACCAGCAACATAGAAACTGCAGCAATAGCATTCCACGCTTAAACTGCACCAACGCGAGCCAGGTAAGCTCGTTTGGAACAGCAGCAGCAACTGTCTGGTAGCTATGGCACTACGCTATCTGTTGGTGGACGACGTTGAAACCATTTCATTACATCTACTATCCCCCAGGTGGCATATGCTGCCATAGTATCAAAATCGACTAGTCTGCGAGGTGCCGGGGCTAGCAGTGTATTTAACACTAAATTCCTCTAGAATCTTCATATGGAAGTGATGCTCTAAGGGCCCCCCCCCCCCCCCCCCCCCCGCTTTTTCTAACTCCGACTTTTGCTGTTGCACATGCACTAGGAAGAAACGCGAACTGACTATAACCGACCCTGCAAGTGGAGTAGAAAAGAGTTTCGCACCTGCAATAATTTAATTTGATAGAAATTAATTTTGATACAAGGAAGTTTCATTAACGTAGTGAGAAATGAAAGGGTTAGTTTACCGATTCACGGAATGAAAGTTCTGTCCAAAATAACAATTTGATTTATTATAACTCAAAATAATAGACAAAACACATGAAACATTTACAATGAAACATTTACAATACGTCAAACTGGATACTCAAATAAATGCTGTGAAGGTGAAGTTGTCCATAAAGTAGATTGTGACATTTATGACCAAGTTGAATGTGGAGCCAATTCCTAGCAACTCAGATCTTAAGAGAAACACCCAGGCAACCCAACATTAATTGCTGCTACAGTAGTGAGAACTCAGACAATGAACACCCAAGACAGAACAAAGTTAGAAAAGACGAACAGGCGCGCTCTGCTGAGCTCTGATTGTCACATAGCAAAATTCCCTGATTTGCCGGTGCTGTGGACATACATTACCAAGCTGTCTTCTTAACAATCTGGCGTACCGGAGGCGATGGCTGGTTGCTTCGACGTCCCGTCGTGGTGATGATAATGTCGCGGGTATAGCCCGAAACAAATTCTCCTGGTCTGGTTGTTCTAGACTAAAGACTTCCTAGCAACACAAATGCGCCTCTGAGGGAGACGAAGAAGGCTCGCTACACAATCACTGACGGTACAGTGATTGATTTTAACAAGCGAAGTCACACAATGGCTCCGATACAGTCAACTTTAGCCAAAACTGCTCAAGACAGACAACATTTGCCGCTTGTACGCAGAACGCTCAATTTCTCGGAAAGTTACGTTGAAGTCGAAACTTCAGCAACTTCGTCAAACAGTTACAATTAAATGAAAGTATATTAGACAGCCAACGGAAGGCAGGCTGTCCAGAGCAGCGAGAGCTCAGTCTTGTAACCTACTCCGACCGAAAGCCGAGAGCTGACTACCACAAGAGCACCTGTACAAACCGAACACAGAACATTCCCGCCACCACGACAGTGGCCGTGGTTAAACGTTCCAATCAGCAACTCGAAAACCGGCGGAAAATTCCACTCTATTACCGTCGCACTACTCTTTCACCAATGGAGATACATGGCGCCAATTTCTGCGCCGATTTTGCTACGTCACGGAGCAATCCCCTGAGCAAGCCAATTCCAGTCACGATTTTGTAGAAAACGCGAGAATTTGCCTGCCAAGACTGCCTTGGAACACCAGTCATTCCCACGCCTGACTGGTAGCCCGCCAGAATGTCTTTTCACTAAGTTTCGGCGAAATAACGGAATCTCTAGCCCAGCCGCTCCGTCAGGCTCATGTGGGCGTGTCGCCCCTGCTCTTATGACAATGTCGGCGTCTGAAAAGCATCCACTCGACTCCCTCACACCCGTCGGCTTAACCCTTTCAAGATCAGCAGAGCCCACCTGTCACCGGACCACCCGGGTGATGAGAGACACTGTGTGGGAAGTCCGCGTGTGAAGGAATAGCATCTTGTCACTGCATGCAATTAGTGAGGAAAATCGAATTAGAGTAAGATAGAAATATGAGAGGGGGCTCATATCGCCTACTGTTAGTTTGTTCCTGCTCCAAAACAGATGCATCTTTGAGAACATGTGGTTGAAATTTTCATAACGCTTCCATCTGAAATCTTCTGAGACCACCACCATGAATGATATCACTTGCGTAAGTGACAACTCCATTCGCTTCAGTAGTCCTATCCAGCAGTTCCAACAGCGGCTGGAGACATCGTGTCCCAAATTATTGGTCCAAATGTTGAGCCTTGTGGGTAGCCCTTTTTTATTGCGCTGTAACCTCCAGCAAGCCACTCGACTGTGCGGCCCTTCCAGTAGTCCTTGACCTTTAGGTAAAGACTTTTTGGGATTTGTAGAAGCCTTGGGCTCTTGAACAACGAAGGCATAAATATGTACAAAAATGAAGGAAGTTTGGGATTGGTATGCTAGCAACCTCTTCTTAAGGTTGGTGACTCCTTGCTGAGACAGTGGTCTATGACAGCCGCCCAGTTAAGCTGCCTCTTGCGCTGGTACGGCCCACTCTGCGAGGAGATTCCAGACGGGAGCGCTGGAGCGCAGACGCAGCGGCGCAACACGAGAGCCGGCAGATGCGACAGATAGGGCGCGGGCGTAAACCCAGCCGGCGCTGTTGGTCTTGGCCCGCCGCGCCGCAGGCCTGCGGAGGCCGTAAATCTCGGTCCGCCAACCCCGGCGCAAGTCCCGAAAATAAGGAACGGCCAATTATTTTTGCCGTATCCAATTACCGGCTCGGCGGGCGCGGCGTGGGCCACGCCGCTCGGTGCGTGTACGCAACCGCACGCCGCCCGCCGCCGCCGCCGCTGAGGTACGGCTTCCGCCGCGGAATTTCACTGCCGTCCCGACACTTGCTTGATTACACTTGCGGAGCAGTCCCGGCGGCATAAATGGGCGCGCCTGCAGTTTCTCCCCGGGGGCCATTAATACTTCCCGACAGCGGATTTACGACCAGCTAATTCTCTCGCCGGTAACACGTTATCCTCAGTTTCAAAAGTGCCTTGGTGACTACACCGCGAGAATCAAAAAACTTCTGAGGTTTCCTCCATCTGTTCTGCAGGAGAAAGTGAATACTTATCAACAGGGTATTTCTCTCGCGAGCAGCTGAGCGGGATATCAACTCATAAGACAAAATACTACATACGCTCTCAGAAGAGCTCACTGGTCGCTTTGCAGCTGGTGTAGAACCGCTGTAAGTCGTTACAGTGAAGTCGTGCTTACACTCTCTGCCCCACTTCGTACAACCTGTACAACTCAGCTATACGTAAATAAAAAAGATGGTGCGAAGCTCTCGCCATGTAAGCCGACTACATGACCTACCGATGTGCATAAAAAACCTTAGAAAATGCGAAAAACCAAACAGCGCTCTAACTAAAAGAACTAGCGCTATAGATGAAAAGGTGGAGGAGCAAACCCAACCCCGCCAAAACCTGTTAGTACTACCCGGACACACAAATCTAACGTAAAAAGTTCATCAAAAGGCAACTGACGTGAAGATTAGACTGTGGGATGGAAAAATTCAGCCACTGAATACAGCAAAGTATTTATGAATTATAATAGACTCTACCATCAATCGACAGGTACATACAACCGCCGTAAAGGATGAGGCCAGAGCTCCCATGAAACTGGTAAAGCTAAAAAGAGGAAGGTTTCCAGAATGAGATCTTCACTCTGCAGTGGAGAGTGCGCTGATATGAAAGTTCCTGGCAGATTAAAACTGTGTGCCGGACCGAGACTCGAACTCGGGACCTTTGCCTTTCGCGGGCAGGTGCTCTACCAAAGCACTTGGTAGAGCACTTGCCCGCGAAAGGCAAAGGTCCCGAGATCGAGTCTCGGTCCGGCACACAGTTTTAATCTGGCAGGAAGTTTCAGAGGCAGTTTCATGGAGCACCTTCCTATGTCACCTCGCAAACAAACTCGTACGTCCGATCCGTTCTGGAATACAGATCAGTTAAGTGGAGAACCTAGGTCAGGCAGTCCGAAAGATTCACTCAAAATGACAGCCGCAATCTGCGTATAACAGGCCACCTTAATCCCAGTACTAGCGGTGAGTGAATATACAATAATAACCAATCGACAGCGCTCAGTTTCGGTTGCCAGGCACAGCAGCCTGTTGCGGAATACAACGACTCCCAAAGCATGGAGCGGGGAAAGAATCTTGTTAAGACACTTTACCTTCCTACAGCACAACAAAATCCATTCGAGAATGTTATCTGAATGAAGCGGCTAGCGCCATCAACCTAACAGGAGACACTGAAAACCAATGAAGTTATGACGAAGAATTACACAATGATGTCACCAGATCAGAATAACCAACATAAACAGAACACATGTGAAGAACGAATATGTTAGAATCAGGTCTAATTAGACTGTACGCATTACCTTAAGGACAAACAGTCTCATTATAACAACAAGTTCAATATGTTCAAATATTCAAATGTTGCACTCTAGCAAGAGGAGTGATAAGTGAAAAATACGAATGTAGTGTCCAAACTTGCAGGAAAATGTAATGGAATTTACTGCCGACAGTACTTACTTGCAATTAAAAGGCAGCTTATATTACTCCAATATTATTTTTACAGAATTAGTTCAAGTGGAAATTTCACAAGTATCGCATTTTTTTGTTCTATCGCTGTTTTTGCTGAGGTGCGATACGATCGTAGTGAACGAATAAAACCATAGACGATAAGCGTAACATTAGAGCCCACATGCTGAATGAACACAGCAAATACCACGTAACCGACCAAAACGGTCCCTACCAATGTAATTGTCTATTTAAATAACAAGAAACAGGAAATACAGACCAAATGAATGCCAGAAGCATAGGCATTAAGTATAACATTAGAGACCAGATCCTCACTGAGCAAAGCAAGGACCACGTGACTGACCAGTGCTATTTCCGCAAATCCAACTGTCTGCTTAAGTAATAGCAAGCAAGAAAAAATACCAATTGAAAGAAACTACCCGCAATAGGCAAGGTTTTGGTGGTTTCCCTCAGCCTGTATGGTGAATCCCAGAGTGTGAACATCCACCAGAGAGAGAGAGAGAGAGAGAGAGAGAGAGAGAGAGAGGTTCACATAATGTAGTCCACGAGAAACGGAATGGAAACAAAAAACAATATTTACCCACAACGATAATAAAGAGTGTCAAAACAGAACAAAAATTTCTACCCGTCTTACAGAGCCGTCATGGCTCAGTTCCATGGATCTCTCCTCCCACACAGGCCATGAAGGCCCAAAGGTACCGATCGGCCGCCGTGTCATCCTCAGACCACAAGCGTCAGTGGATGCGGATATGGAGGAACATGTCGTCAGCACACCGCTCTCCCGGCCGTATGTCAGTTTCCGAGACCGGAGCCGCTACTTCTCAATCAAGTAGCTCCTCAGTTTGCGTCACAAGGGCTGGGTGCACCCTGAGTGTGGACGTATCCATGAAAACGCCGAGGATAAACTTCCCTCATTTGTTGATTTGTCAAGATGGGTTTCGAACAAATGTGTAAGGGACTTTTGGTCATACAGTGTACCTGCCGGGGGATTGAACGGAACTGGTGCAGTAAGACGGTCAACGGTGGTGACGTGACAACAGCGCAAATGACCCATCATGTGTGGACGCGTCCATGAACACCCCGTGGATAAACTTCCCTCATTAGTTGGTGTGTCAAATGTGATTGGAATGTATCTGTAAGGAACTGTGTAACCATTTCAAGCATGTAACTCTGGGTAAGATCAGTGGTTGTTCAAAAATGGTTCAAATGGCTCTGAGCACTATGGGACTTAACTTCTGAGGTCATCAGTCCCCTAGAACTTAGAACTACTTAAACCTAACTAAGGAACTCACACACATCCATGCCCGAGGCAGGATTCGAACCTGCGACCATAGCGGACGCGCGGCTCCAAACTGTAGCGCCTAGAACCGCTCGGCCACCCCGGCCGGCCACAGTGGTTGTAAAAAGATCCTAAACAGACGGGGACTGGAAAGCGGTGTCAGATCCTGTCGTTGACAGTCGGTATCAAACTGAGTATGAACTACCACTGCCAGTGAATACAGTCTTATATTAACCCGATACCGACCGAACGTTGAGAAGGGAATTGCATGCAAATAACATTTTGAGTCGGGTAACGTGCAAGGGGTCATTGCTAGCAGTGTTAAGAAATGCTGACGGCTTCAGTGGGCCAAACAACACGGAAAGGGGAAAGCAGAAACCGGAGAGCCGGCCGATGTAACACTGTTGCGCGTAATACTGGTAGCGCACATAACCAACTGCATTGAGCATTGTTGAGCACGACTGCAGCAGGAATATCGGTGGCTGTTGGCTGTTGGGAGTGTGTGTCGGATGGCGGTTGTAACGACAGGAGACGCAGTCGGCTGCGGCTACACGGGTCGTGGAGTGCCGTGTGGGCGTGGCCCGCCGTGTAAGCGACTGTTATTTTCGGCGCCGCGCCTGTGAGATGTACGGGGGATCCCCGGCGTGGCCCATTGTTCGGCGCTGAGTGACGACCACGGCGCCGGCTCATGTCTCTATCCGCTGCCGTGGCGTCTCTGCGAGGCCGGGAACACACGAGGCCGGGAACACACGAGGCAGGCCTAGTGCCGGACCAACTGGTGTGGTAGCCAGTGAAGTTATTTGTGTGTTTTTCTGCAATGATACTACAACCATACAGCCATTCCACATACTGTGGGATTGCCAACCTTGGTTATGGCATATATATATAAAATTACCGCCACACTGCCATACTGTTCCTCCTATAGGATGTTACAAAAAGGTACGGCCAAACTTTCAGGAAACATTCCTCACACGCAAATAAAGAAAAGATGTTAGGTGGACATGTGTCCAGAAACGCTTAATTTCCATGTTAGAGCTCATTTTAGTTTCTTCCACCTACGCTCTATGGAACACGTTATCATGATTTCATACGGGATACTCTACCTGTGCTGCTAGCACATGTGCCTTTACAAGTACGACACAACATGTGGTTCATGCACGATGCAGCTCCTGCACATTTCAGTCGAAGTGTTCGTACGCTTCTCAACAACAGGTTCGGTGACCGATGGATTGGTAGAGGCGGACCAATTCCATGGCCTCCACGCTCTCCTGACCTCAACCCTCCTGACTTTCTTTTATGGGGGCATTTGAAAGCTCTTGTCTACGCAACCCCGGTACCAAATGTAGAGACTCTTCGTGCTCGTATTGTGGACGGCTGCAATACAATACGCCATTCTCCAGGGCTGCATCAGCGCATCAGGGATTCCATGCGACGGAGGGTGGATGCACGTATCCTCGCTAACGGAGGACATTTTGAACATTTCCTGTAACAAAGTGTTTGAAGTCACGCTGGTACGTTCTGTTGCTGTGTGTTTCCATTCCATGATTAATGTGATTTGAAGAGAAGTAATAAACTGATCTCTAACATGGAAAGTAAGCGTTTCCGGACACATGTCCACATAACATATTCTCTTTCTTTGTGTGTGAGGAATGTTTCCTGAAAGTTTGGCCGTACCTTTTTGTAACACCCTGTACACAGGGTGGCAGGAAATTCCCGTTACAAATTTCTAGGACATGTAGAGAGGTAGTGAGTATACAACATTTTGAATAGGAACCCATGTCCGGAATCGTATCGTTTCCGTTCTACGACAGTTTCAGTTCAGATGTGTACCTTATCAACTTCTGCTTAGGGCAAGAGAAACGTCCAGAGTTCCCTGTCCTGGTACGCAATAGGGTAGTCACGATGACGTGTACTACGCCCAACGATCCCCGCATGTGACTTATTGTCCGCTTTGCTGAGAGACCCGAGTCAGTACCTGTGCATCACCGATACAGGAAACATGGTGCAGTACACGTTTGTGGAATACACACACGTGCTCCTTGTGTATGACGAACCTGGAGGTAACGGACGAGCTGCTAGTCGTTTTCCACACCGTCACACCCATCGCACAAACTGTTTGCCCAAGTTACACAACGGCTACGAGAAACGGGGAGCTTCACCGTGAGGAGACAGGACTGTGGTGCTCCACTGCGACGCCGCACTCCCGAATTTGAAGAAGGCGTACTGCGTCGCATCGAAGGTAGCCCGGCAACGAGTTCCCTAACAATTGCGCGTGCAGTGGCTGTTAGTCACAGTACCGTCTTGGACGTCCTGCATGAGCAACAATTACATCCGTACCAGTTACAAAGGGTACACGCTATGGGTCCAGCAGACTTTCGACAACGCGTCGCCTTCTGCACACGGTTCCTGCACCGTTGCATCGACGCGCTCCTGTTTACACGTCGAGTTCTCTTCACAGATGAATGTAGGTTCACAAGGGATTGTGTTCTGAATGCTCGAAATAGTCTTGTCTAGGCGGACGAAAACCGTCATGCCACGCATTTTCAGAGATTTCACGGCAGGTTTGGAATTAACGTGTGGGCAAGTATTCTGGACGGTCATGTGATTGGACCATACCTCCTTCCATCCAAGCTCGCGGGTCCCGCATACTTAGTCTTCCTTCAGCATGATGGAGCAACACCTCACTTTTCACTGGCCGTCTGGAGACATCTCAACAGACGATATGGTGAACGATGTCATCGGTACGATGCGGCTGGAACCGTAGATTCTGGGTTCTTGTTGTTGTCGACTAATGTAAACCATAAGATTTAAGTTGTAATGCCAATACGTAAGTAATAATGGAACGAGTCAGTATTCTTCTCAAATGGATTGCAACAATTGTACTGGGTCACGCCTAAGTACATTCCTCACGTGGGTGTGGATGACATAATCATCTGCATTCGAACTGTCGTACGTTTCCGGACATGGGTTCCTATTCAAAATGTTATGTACCCACTACCCTCTACATCTCCTAGAAGTTTGTAAAATAGAATTTCCGACCACCCTGTATACACTCGTGTAGGCAGGCATGCACGCACGCGCACGCGCACGCGCACGCCCACACGCACACACACACACACACACACACACACACACACACACACACACACACACACTTTCAAGTCACATTCATTGACTTACCATTTCTTATTTGCGATGAGGAGAAGAAAAGACCCTTGTTAGTTTTAGTTCCACAGGGAAACAGTTTTAGTCCAACTGGACTTTTCGTGTCACAAGCTGAGTTTCTCTTACATTTCTGCACTGAAGATGGCCACACAACGACCAAAATCTAGACATGAAGGAAATATCACTGTAATTGACTGATTGCTGTACCCTTTACTACTTGGAAGCAGTCTTGGTTGCAGTGCTGAAATTACTCTCTGTTTATTCATAAATGACCCGCGTTTCGCCTAACACAAGGCATATTCAGATTAGTCTTCATTAAAATTCAATCCAATTAGGAAGACTTGACCCTTCCTTGGGACTGGATGAAATTTGAAAAAACTAGAAATTTGATTTACAGATGAACAGATGCAGATGAATAGGAGAAACAAGCCCATAATGTTGGGAATATGGTATTAGCCGGTTAGCCGTGCGGTCTAACGCACGGCGTTCCGGATGTGAAGGAGCGTCCGGCAGAATGAACGTGTAGGGGTTGTAGTAGCGAAGGCGAAAGATGGAAAGAATTTTACGAAAGTGTGATTCATCTGCAAAGGAGACCACACATAGGAAACTAGAGCAATCCGTTGTTGAGTACTGATAGAGTATTTCGGATCCGACCGATTTCGGGAGGCTGACTGTGGAACGACTCTACTGCCTTCAAATATACTTCGGACAAGGACGACGAAGATAATATGAGATATATTAGGGCTCCTATGGAGGGATATATGCAGTCCCTTTCCCTCGTTCTGTTTGCGAGAGGAACAGAAAATGAAATGACTAATAGTTCTACAAGATACCCTCCCCCTCCACCTGTCTGTTCACCTTACCCTCCCAATTCCATCTGCCCATCTCTTCCTCCCCACTTTCTCTTTCTACCTTCTCCTCCCCTTCTCTTTGTGCATCTCCTCGGCACCCTGCGCGAAATTTGCTTTAAACCGATACCGGAGTTTGGGAGGAGATGCCGGATGTACACACATACACTCTTCTTCTATATATGTAACAAAGAAGACAAGGACTGGACTGGACTGGACTGGACTAGACTGGACTGATTTGGGGGAAGAGATCAAACAGCGTGGTCATCGGTCTTATTGGATTAGGGAAGGATGCGAAAGAAAGTTGGCCGCGCCCTGTTAAAGGAACCATCCCGGAATTTGCCTGAAGCGATTTTGGGAAATAACTGAAAACCTAATTCAGGATGGCCGGCCGCGGGATTGAACCGTCGTCCTCCCGAATACGAGTCCAATGCGCAAACCAGTGCACCACCTCGCTCGGTAAAGAAGACAACGAAATTCACCAGTAAAGGATGAGGAACTCTGATTAGTAACTGAGACTGAACTATAGATTGGCACCCAATATCTTGTACATTGGTTCTCATTAAATAGTGGTCCTGGCAGAAAGTGGAGACCAGCTGCATTAAACTGTTGGTCAGCTGCAAACAATATTTTCGAGATGCGATATTAATATAAGTATGACCAAAGGTGAGACATACGTTGCAAAGGAAACAAGATTAGCAGCAACAGCAAGTCTCGATAATATGTTGCTAGAAAACGTTGGAGAAAACACCTTTTTTGGGAAGTGAGAGATAGAAGCACACGGGAAAATTATTAGCAGAACTAACATCCAAGAAGAAACGTAAAATGTTTGTGGCAAGAAAAAAGAAGAAAAAGGAAAATCATAATTTAATTAAGAATGAATCCGCTAGAAGATGTTTGTGAGGTGCATAAAGATATGCAGAAATGAAATGAGTACATATGAGCAGCAGAAAATATAATAAACGTACCTTTTGAGATATTATGATACCGCAGTACGCTAGAAATATCGTGGGCAGACAGAATGACCAGTGAAGTAGTCTTGTCTACTCCATGGTCACCCATTTTGATGCTAAATTCACACCTAACCTAATTTTCGTTAATTCTCACGTCATCCGTCTTTTCTCAGTTTACTCTCAGTGCACATTCTGTGTTGATTAGCCAGCTCCTTCTATCCAACAGTTCACTGAGGATAGAAAAGTCATCCGCGAATCTTATCACTAACATCTTTTAACTCTGACTTTTAGTTCGACTCCTGAAGTTTTTTCTTTTTTGTTTCCGTCATTGCTTCTTTGAAATGTAGATTGAATAGTAGGGACGAAAGACTACCACATACCTGTCTTATACCTTTTCTAATTCAATCACTTCGTGCTTGCTCTTTCACTCTAATTTTTTTCGTCTTTGTTATTGCACACTGTGTAAAGTACCCGTATTTTCCTACGGATTACGCTTTTTTTCCTGAGAATTTCGAACATCTTCCACCACTTTACTTTGTTGAACGCCTTTTCGAGGTCAAAAAATCCTACGAATCAGTCTAGATTTTCTGAACTCTTTCTTCCATTATCTAGCGCAACGTTAGAACTGACTCTCTGGTGCCGATAGTTGTGGCCGAGCGGTTCTAGTCGCTTCAGTCTGGAATCGCGCTGCTGCTACGGTCGCAGGTTCGAATCTTGCCCCGGGCATGGCAGCGTGTGATGTCCTTAGCTTAGTAAGATTCAAGTAGTTTTTAGTCTAGGGGACTGATGACCTTTGATGTTAAGTCCCATAGTGCTTAGAGCCACTTGAACTATTTTTTGCCTCTCTGGTACCTTTACCAAATGGTTCAAATGGCTTTGAGCACTAGGGGGCTTAACATCTGTGGTCATCAGTCCCCCAGAACTTAGAACTACTTAAACCTAACTAACCTAAAGACATCACACACATTCATGTCCGAGGCAGGATTCTAACCTGCGACCATAGCAGTCGCGTGGTTCCAGACTGAAGCGCCTAGAACCGATCGGCCACTTCGGCCGGCGCTCTTACCAATCCAAAAGGCAAAACTATCGCTATCTGCAACTGCTCCACGATTTTCTTTTCAATTCTTCTGCATGTTATTTCTTCTCAACGATTCGGATAATGAGCTGTTATTCTGACTGATCGGTAATTCTCGCATTAACCTGACCTTGCTTTCATCTAGATTATGAGGATGATATTTTTTCCGCAAGTGTGGTGTCTCGTCTCCAGACTGATACATTCTACAAACCTACTTTAATAATTGTCCGGTTAATACTCTCCTCAGCGATTTCAGAAACTGCGAAACAATTGTAGTTGCGGCATCGCTATGGAACTACACACTGCGATACGCTAGTGGTGGTGGTGGTGGGTAGTGTTTTTTAACGTCCCGTCGACGATGAGGTCATTAGAGACGGAGCGCAAGCTCGGGTGAGGGAAGGATAGGGAAGGAAATCGGCCGTGCCTTTTCAAAGGAACCACCCCGGCATTTGCCTGAAACGATTTAGGGAAATCACGGAAAACCTAAATCAGGATGGCCGGAGACGGGATTGAACCGTCGTCCTCCCGAATGCGAGTCCAGTGTGCTAACCACTGCGCCACCTCGCTCGGTCTGCGATACGCTATTAGAAGCTTATGTCGTATAGCAGAGATGCACTGAGATTTTATCTTGCGTGGTTTTATTTAAATATGAATCCTGAATCATAGGGAACTTAAACTAGGTTCCCGTCGAAGCCGTGAAGGCCCAAGGAATGTCGACCGACCGCCGTTCATCCTTCACCTTGCGGCGTCATGCTTCTTTGAGATGTGGATTGAATAGTAGGGACGAAAGACTACCACATACTTGTCTTATACCCTTTCTAATTCAATCATTTCGTCCGTGGGCCGTGTGATCAGCGCACCACTCTCCCGGTCGCTTTGCAGAATTTTCAGACCACGGAGTCGCTTTTGTTAGTCGAACAGCTCCTCAACTGACATCACGTGGCTTAGTGCACCTCGTAACAGCCCTCCCATCCCAGAAAAGTCCTTGCCAGTACCGGGAATCAAAGCAGGGTCCTACACATAGCAGCCACATACGCTGGCCATTCATCTACAGAATCATTCATCATGGGGAATGAGGAAGGAAGGATAAGTATGAACTCCTTAGCACTCTTAGTACCGAGGCAATTTTAGCTGTGTTCAAAAATTTATGTCTTGGAAAGTATGGAACACATAAATACACTATGTGATCAAAAGTATCAGGACACCCCCAAAAACGTACGTTTTTCGTATGAGGTGCATTGTGCCGCCACCTACTGTCAGGTACTCCGTATCGGCGACCTCAGTAGTCATTAGACATCGTGAGAGAGCAGAATGGGGCGTTCCGCG
This sequence comes from Schistocerca serialis cubense, assembly GCF_023864345.2. Lineage (NCBI taxonomy): Eukaryota > Metazoa > Arthropoda > Insecta > Orthoptera > Acrididae > Schistocerca > Schistocerca serialis. The sequence continues at coordinate 64,108,572 of NC_064649.1, read as the reverse complement.
GAACTCACGGACTTCCAACGTGGTCACGTAATTGTGTGTCTTATGACGCTACGCGACATTTCCACACTCCTAAACATCCCTAGGTCCACTGTTTCCGATGTGATAGTGAAGTGGAAACGTGAAGGGACACATACAGCACAAAAGCGTCCAAGTCGACCTCGTCTGTTGACTGCCAGAGAACGCCAACATTTGAAGAGGGTCGTAATGTGTAATCGGCAGACTTCTATCCAGACCATCTCATAGAAATTCCAGATTGCATCAGGATCCACCACAGGTCCTATGACACTTAGGCGGGAGGTGAGAAAACTTGGATTTCATGGTCGAGTGGCTGCTCATAAACCAGACATAACGCTGGTAAATGCCAAACGACGGCTCGCTTGATGTAAAGAACGTAAACATTGCACGATTGAACACTAGAAAAACGTTGTGGGGAGAGACGAATCACGGTACAGAATGTGGCTATCCGGAGGCATGGTGTGGGTACGGCGAATATCCGGTGATTGTCATCTGTCAGGGTGTGTAGTGCCGACAGTAAAATTCGGAGTCGGTGGTGTTATGGTGTGGTCGTGTTATTCATGGATGGAGCTTGCACCCCTTGTTTTTTTGCATGGCACTATCACAGCACAGTCCTACACTGATGTTTTAAGCACCTTCTTGCTTCCCATTGTTGAAGAGCAATTCGGGGATGGCGGTTGCATCTTTCAACACGATCGAGCACCTGTTCATAATGCACCGCCTGTGGCGGAGTGGTTACACGACAATAACATGCCTGTAATGGATTGACCAGCACAGAGTCCTGACCTGAATCCTACAGATGACCCTTGGGATATTTTGGAACGCCGGCTTCGTGCCAGGCCTCACTGACCGACATCGACACCTCTCCACAGTGTAGCACTCTGTGAAGAATGGGCTGCATTTCCCTTCCAGCATCTGATTGAACGTATGCCTGCGAGAGTGGAAGCTGTCATCAAGACTAAGGGTGGGCCAACACCATATTGAATTCCAGCATTACCAATGGAGGGCGCACAGGAACTTCTAAGTCATTTTCAGCCAGGTGTCCGGATACTTTTGATCACATAGTGTACAAAATCAACACTATTTTAAGCCCATTTTGTCTTTTTGAATATGTAAATATGAACAAAATCACGTCTAGTTTAACATGTAAAATTTATGTTATCATACATGACTGTTCAAGCAAAATTTAAAAAAATCATACATTCATAAATAGATAATGGTCAGTGATGATTATCGCACCTAAATACAACAGTAGTTTCTACATGGATTTATAGTGTATTGTCATACGAAATATTTTAAAACAGGGTTCCATACACAACGACGCACAGCAGTATTCGCACTGACAACGTGTTCCCCTTGCGAGATGCTATCGCAATTAGTTTCTTTGACTTTAAAGAACAAACTTAACATTCACGGGAGGCAAATTTGTTGCTTGTGGGTACTAAATGTTGCAGGAAATGTCTGCGTGTCAGTCAGCCTACAGGTCCGTTTTGATTAATTGCAGCTGTTGGCATGATTGGTAATGAATCTAGTTATTGTCATTTTCTTGATCTGAAATGAACTGCGTAAGCAAAATGTATTCGATACTGTTAGTAAGTGCAAATGAAGAAACAGTTTCCACCTTCATTTCACAGCTCTGTGCCTGACCGCAGTGTATTCAAAGACACCCGACTCGTCCAAATCGTCCTCGCTGTCTAGAGCATCGATACGATCTCCTAAATTCAACAAATAGGAAATTTCTTTATCAGATAAACTACGGCGCGCCATTTGTCTGACACAGAATATCAATAACGTGCTCTATCCGCAGGCGAAAACGATGACTCATAACGAACGAAATTCCGCGAAAACAAGACGCACATTGAAACTTCCTGGCAGATTAAAACTGTGTGCCGGACCGAGACTTGAACTCGGGTCCCGAGTTCAAGTCTCGGTCCGTCACACAGTTTTAATGTGCCAAGAAGTTTCATATCAGCGCACACTCCGCTGTAGAGTGAAAATTTCATTCAAGACGCACATTCTCCCATACATCCGTGGAACTACTAAATAACAGTATAAACATAGTACATCGATAGTCGTAAGTGCGAAAACAACGCGCAGCGCTTTTTAATCAACAAAGTACACTGGACCTTAAAAGCCTAAGGGTTTGGCGCTGAGAGAAAAAATGGCTCTTAGCACTATGCGACTTAACTTCAGAGATCATCAGTCGCCTAGAACTTAGAACTAATTAAACCTAACTAAGGACATCACACGCATCAACGGCCGAGGCAGGATTCGAACCTGAGACCGTAGCGGTCGCGCGGTTCCAGACTGAAGCGCCTAGAACCGCTCGGCGACATCCGCCGGATCCCCCCACTCCCAGCCGGCCGCGGTGGTCTCGCGGTTCTGGGCGCGCAGTCCGGAGCCGCGCGGCTGCTGCGGTCGCAGGTTCGAATCCTGCCTCGGGCATGGATGTGTGTGATGTCCTTAGGTTAGTTAGGTTTAAGTAGTTCTAAGTTCTGGGGGACTGATAACCACAGCTGTTAAGTCCCATAGTGCTCAGAGCCAGCCCCCACTCCCAATCACCAGGCCTTTAGCCCTACGAGTAACAGTGTTGTGTTACAGGTACATCCTGAAAGTGAAAAAAACTGATAAAATCACAAATGTTGGCATCCTTAGAGGCAGCAAGGGGAAAACTTTGTGAAAATTCTTTGCAAAAAGATTGCTGCTTATCTACGAGACATGCAGCGTCGTGAATGCGTCGACAGAGAAGACCATCACTGGAGTGCAGGAATCCAGTAGTAAGGAATGTGAGGCGTAAAGAGTTACAGAGGAATGAAGCGTAAGATTCGAAAATGTCAGGAATGGAGCCGATCGCATTGCTTGCAACAAATCACCGATCGCAAATAGACACGGGAGGTAGATAAAACCATGACCACAAATTTTTACTACGCTGAATGGGAACAATTACAGCTGTCTGAAGAGGTTGAGTTAAAAATACACAACGTGATCTTCCGACACCACCCGAAGTCACGTACAGAACACGACGGTAAAGAAGGAGAAAGTCAGCGGGTGTTGTAACTCTTCGACATTTCCAATAAATTCCTCGGCTCTTTCATCCTGTGGAAGTGAACGGAGAGAAATGGACGGCGGAAAAATGCTGTCGGATATCTGGAAACTCTAAGTCAAGTTTGCCTCGAGGCAGCGAAGCGAGCCCGCCGCGGTTTTGCCTGTCCTTAGCGCGCCCCGCTGCGCAATCGATCAGCGGTCGAGCAGCGCGGTCGATCCTTTCGCCGCCGACCTGTCATCGACAGAGCACGAATCGATGAGGGACTGAGGTAGTGTTCTGCCAGGCGGGCCGCGCTGAACAAACAAAGCAGACAGACTGCGCTGCGCTGCCTTCCATTGTCTTTCATCCCAGCCGGTGCCGCATTGTGCTCGCGTCACGAAGCGCTTGTTCTCAACTTCGCTACAAGTTTTAATGAGAGTTCGGCTGATCTATGTCGCTTCGATTACTTGCCTGATGGCAACATATATTAATGGCCCTTGCAAAGGAAAGGTAAAAGCCGATTCTTCTGTTCTGATTTTCTGTTTGGTCTAATTACAATTCGCGACTGTCTTCCCCGTCAAAAATTTTAAAAAAAATCAGGTGTAGTATAGGGACCACTACGAGAGCTATTCGTTCATTAGGGGTCCATGGATCGCGAAGTGGAAACCACAGTGAAAATCTGATGAAACTTCGCGCAGATGTGCTGAGCTGTGTCTCTGTTATGCTTGTGTATCATGCCATGTCGCTGTTTTAAGTTGTGAGTGCACAGTGAGCTGAAAAAAGATGTCTATAAAAAAAAGTGTCTCACGCCAGTACATTTTCGTGTGACTAGGGCCTACCGTCTGGTACACCGTTCGCCAGGTGCAAGTCTTTCGATTTGACGCCACTACGGCGACTTGCGTGTCGATGGGGATGAAATAATGACGATTAGGACAACACAACACCCAGTCCCTGAGCGGAGAAATGTGGTGCTACAGAAGAATGCTGACGATTAGATGGGTAAATCACATAACTAGTGAGGAGGTATTAAATAGAATTGGGGAGGAGTTTGTGGCACAACTTGACTAGAAGAAGGGATCGGTTGGTAGGACATGTTCTGAGGCATCTAGGGATCACCAATTTACACTCCTGGAAATGGAAAAAAGAACACATTGACACCGGTGTGTCAGACCCACCATACTTGCTCCGGACACTGCGAGAGGGCTGTACAACCAATGATCACACGCACGGCACAGCGGACACACCAGGAACCGCGGTGTTGGCCGTCGAATGGCGCTAGCTGCGCAGCATTTGTGCACCGCCGCCGTCAGTGTCAGCCAGTTTGCCGTGGCATACGGAGCTCCATCGCAGTCTTTAACACTGGTAGCATGCCGCGACAGCGTGGACGTGAACCGTATGTGCAGTTGACGGACTTTGAGCGAGGGCGTATAGTGGGCATGCGGGAGGCCGGGTGGACGTACCGCCGAATTGCTCAACACGTGGGGCGTGAGGTCTCCACAGTACATCGATGTTGTCGCCAGTTGTCGGCGGAAGGTGCACGTGCCCGTCGACCTGGGACCGGACCGCAGCGACGCACGGATGCACGCCAAGACCGTAGGATCCTACGCAGTGCCGTAGGGGACCGCACCGCCACTTCCCAGCAAATTAGGGACACTGTTGATCCTGGGGTATCGGCGAGGACCATTCGCAACCGTCTCCATGAAGCTGGGCTACGGTCCGGCACACCGTTAGGCCGTCTTCCGCTCACGCCCCAACATCGTGCAGCCCGCCTCCAGTGGTGTCGCGACAGGCGTGAATGGAGGGACGAATGGAGACGTGTCGTCTTCAGCGATGAGAGTCGCTTCTCCCTTGGTGCCAATGATGGTCGTATGCGTGTTTGGCGCCGTGCAGGTGAGCGCCACAATCAGGACTGCATACGACCGAGGCACACAGGGCCAACACCCGGCATCATGGTGTGGGGAGCGATCTCCTACACTGGCCGTACACCACTGGTGATCGTCGAGGGGATACTGAATAGTGCACGGTACATCCAAACCGTCATCGAACCCATCGTTCTACCATTCCTAGACCGGCAAGGGAACTTGCTGTTCCAACAGGACAATGCACGTCCGCATGTATCCCGTGCCACCCAACGTGCTCTAGAAGGTGTAAGTCAACTATCCTGGCCAGCAAGATCTCCGGATCCGTCCCCCATTGAGCATGTTTGGGACTGGATGAAGCGTCGTCTCACGCGGTCTGCACGTCCAGCACGAACGCTGGTCCAACTGAGGAGCCAGGTGGAAATGGCATGGCAAGCCGTTCCACAGGACTACATCCAGCATCTCTACGATCGTCTCCATGGGAGAATAGCAGCCTGCATTGCTGCGAAAGGTGGATATACACTGTACTAGTGCCGACATTGTGCATGCTCTGTTGCCTGTGTCTATGTGCCTGTGGTTCTGTCAGTGTGATCATGTGATGTATCTGACCCCAGGAATGTGTCAATAAAGTTTCCCCTTCCTGGGACAATGAATTCACGGTGTTCTTATTTCAATTTCCAGGAGTGTAGTATTGGAGGGCACCGTGGAGAGTAAAAATCGTAGAGGGAGACCAAGACATGAATACACTAAGCAGATTCAGAGGGATGTAGGTTGCAGTGGGTACTGGAAGAAGCTAGCACAGGATAGAGTAGCATGGAGAGCTGCATCAAACCAGTCTCTGGACTGAGGACGACAACAACAACAATATATTAAACACGCTACATTAAAAAACATTTTATTCTATTAGCCTATTGTGTTCCTAGTGTTGGTTAACATTACTGTCATTTTATAGATTTTCGTTTGTATATTCTTTTCTTTTTCGTTTTTCTGTTATTGTTGTTCCTTGAACCTTTTACATGGCCATTTGCCATCTTTTTTTGAGGGATAAAACATTGAGGGCAGGCATTATAATTTATATGTAGCTTCGACACACTGATTTTGAGTTCATGTTTCTGTATGTCATGCACTTGTGATGGCACAGGCACATTGTGCATTCTGGTTTGATCTCTTCCTCTAGTTTCCACTGTTAGGTGGGACAGTATGAGGGAAACATCACCATGATAGATGGAGCAGAAGTGGAAGAAACTTTTTTACATATACTACAGATTATACATAAATTGATGAAGAGAGAAAATTGTGTCATATTATATAAGAGAAGCTAAGAGGAAAGTGTGAGTAAACAATATAAATTTCATAGGGCACATAGTAAAGGAAATCATTTAAAAAAAGTTATGAATGGTTGGTACTTTCCGCTAAGTAATGCTTGTATCCTAGACAATAATGAAAAAAAAACTGGTAATACTACTGGGAAAACTGGGCCCTTAGGATTGACATTCTGTCGCGCTGACCACTCAGCTAAAGGGTGCGGACGCACCAGTACGAGTACCTGCTGAAAGATTTCGTCTGATTGCATGCAGTCCGCATAACGTGAGTGTCATGCAATTTCCTCTTCGTGACATCTGTCGGCCTTACACTGCAGGGACATTGAGGACGATGTAATCTCTCATGCAACAGTATCGTATTGCTAGTGTTAGGGTTCTGTTCCTCAATCGGTAAATATGGAGCCGTAAAGGGATCGCTTTGCTGTCAGTCTGTCTCTGCTGTCTGACTCCCCGACTACTAAAAACCCTTTTTCTCATGAACAGGCATACGCATCAAGTTGAAATTTACACTGAGCTGACAAAAGTCTTGGGACAGCTAAATGCACATATATAGATGGCAGCTGTATCCGTACACAAGGCATAAAAGGGCAGGGCATTGGTGGAGCACACGGGTTACTGACATATAAATGTTTCTGACGTGATTATCGCAGCACGAGATGGAATGCTAGTTGGAGCTAGATGCACAGGGACAGTCGATTTCGGAATTTAACATTCCGAGATCCACAGTGTATAGGGAGCCCTGAGAATACCACATTCCAACCATTACATCTCGCCATACACAACGCAGTGGCCGATGGCCTTCACTCAACGACCGAGAGCAGCGTCGTTTCCGTAGAGTTGTCAGTGTTAACAGACAAGCAACACTGTGTGAAATAACGTCACGAGTCAATGTTGGACATACGACCAATGTGTCTGTTAAGACACGGCGGCGAAATATGCCGTTAATGGCCTATGGCAGCATACGACCAACGCGAGTGCCTTTGGTACGAGCACGACATCTCCAGCAGCGCCTCTGCTGTGCTCATAAGAATGTCAATTCGAAGCTAGACGAATGCAAAACAGTGGCCTGGTCAGATGAGAGCCTGTTTCAGTTGGCAAGAGCTGATGGTAGGGTTCGAGGGTCGTGCTGACTCCACGGATCAATGTAGGCAATCTGTCAACAAGGCACTGTGCAAGCTGATGATGGCTCCATTATGGTATGGACTGTGTTTATATGAAATCGACTGGGTCCTCTGGTCCGGCTGAACCGATAATTGCCTCGAAATGGTTGTGTCGACCACTCGGAGACCATGTGCACCCATTCATGGATGGAACTTTTATGGATGACAATGTTATTGGGCCACAATTGTTCGCGAAACCTTCTGTACAATTCGAGCGAATGATTTCGTCATCCAGATAGCATGGCTTGCGGCGTAATCGAGAGGTCAGTTCGTGCCAAAATCCTGCATTGGCAACCCTTTCGCCACTATGGACGGCTATAGAGACCGCGTGTCTCAATATTTCTACAGGGGACTTGCAACGACTTGTTGAGTTCATGCTACGTCGAGTGGCTGCACTACAGCGGGCAAAAGGAGATCTGACACGATATTGGGATGTATTCCATGACTTCTTCACCTCAGTGTGCGATGAAGCTTTGCGGATATGTATTGGACAGCGTGTCTAGTATGTATGTCCATCGCACCATGTCTCTATTTTCAATACTGAACGCACAGTGAACACATAAAGACGCTCAGGATACAGACCTAGCCAAGGATGATGGCCTGTGAGAGATTTCGCCTTATTTCATGCAACCCCAAATGACGTACCTGTCATGTGTTTCATTCTTTGTGACTGAGGATCATTATTTGGTAAGTGCAATTTTCTATTTAATAAAAATGTTCTGGAACTTTTCTGACTAAGGGAGTCTGAAAACAATGACTTACCCAGACAAAAAATCTCAGTGGGTGTACTTGAAATGTTTTATTTACGAGATTTTATTGAAAGCTTACTGCACAATTTCTCAAACCAACCAACCTGTCCCTTCCCAGCTGATTATGGCCACAGTCTTCATATGTGGCGACCCTGCCAGGGCACATTACAGTGGAATAATTCTGACACAAAAGCGACTTATTTTATTTACATTAAATGAATTCGCAACTGCAAGTAAGGACAACCATCAGCTGTAAAATGGATTGACGACAATAAAAGTTTGTGCTGGACTGGGACCCGAACCCAGATTTCCCGCTTATCGCGAGTGGTCGCCTTACCTTTTTTTTCTTTTTTTTTTAGATATTTTTGTTCTATATTGTTCGTGAATTTGTTCGGGGTGGATTTATGATGACAACCGTTCAGGTTCTTTGTTGATCCGTTCACTCAGTTTTTTTTTTTTTTTTTTTTTTTCTGACCGAGCACACTGAGTTACCGTGCCAGCTACCATTTGGCTATCACTACATGACTCACTGCCAGACCCAAACTTGCATGTGTTGTCAACCATGAGTCTACGACCTGGACTCGTACATCCATTATGTATACTCCCTTACAATTCAGATGTACTTGAAAGTCACTTGCCCAGTATCGGCGGATAAATACGATATTGCAGTGGCTGTTCTTTTGGGCATGCTTGCATGTCCTAAGGAACTTTTCATCGTAATCAGAATAACGCAGGCCCTGCAATATCGTACTTATTTTATTATTTTTGCCCAAATTTAGAATTGAGAACTACCTGTAAAAACAAAAACGAAACAACTTAGTAATGTAAACCGTAAGAACTTAGAGCGCAAACAGACAGAGCTCTCAGCTGGCCACCTTCTCCTATCAGGAAGAGGAAACTGGAACGTAATTTAAAAAATGTATCACCACATATGCAATCTTATACAGATCTTCCATTCGTAGGCACGTAGACTTTGCTTTATTCCTTGTGTGGTGCCTGGTTCTCTAGAGATATTGATATATGAAATTAAATGACCGACCCCCGTACATTATTAGTTTATATACGAGTCCACTGACAAGCGGCGCTCCGCTGATAGCAGTCGGCTCTAAACGCGTGCTCGCCTCTACAGTGTTGCGCCGTCCCGCGCTGACAGCCCGTGCCCAGATGGTCCAAAGTCCCGGTCTGAGCGCCCAGATGGGCAACACACAGTGGCACAGTGTTGCGCGGGCCGGCCGCGCACAAGGCTCCCAGTGTGTGTGTGGTATAAACGTCAGCGGAGTGGCCTCTATCACGTGGCTTGTTTGTGTGCGCGCGCCACACACACACACACACACACACACACACACACACACACACTAGCGCGCGGCCAGAGGAGATAGCTGCTGGCTGTAGGCGCCGCCGTAGCAGTCGCCGTAATAGGCCAATAATAATAAAGCCGACGGCCCGGCCAGTCGCTACCTGTCGCCCGCCTCGTAGCGAACCATTTTTACGCCCCCGCGACCGCGCCGCCGCAAACGGCCACCTGTGGCAAAACACTCCGGCTGCACTTAAAAACGTCACTGCACTCCTGCTCTGCGTCCAGACGTACGGACAGTCGCGGGGCTCTGCTGGTCGTTACAACCACATACGCTCCTCGATTCCTTTCGCTGGAGGCCCCTGTCTTCCTCGACTGTCCCACTTGTAAAACCCTGACGTACCAGACGCCAGGTAGCAGACTGGTGAAGTGAAGAACAGGTGCTACCCCAGTATTTTGGCTACAAAACCCCACTTTTCAAAATTATCTCCCTTCAGTGCGACGACATTAAGCCACTGGAATGGCGTAAGTGGCCGGGTGGTAACATTCTACTGGTCGACGTTGGAGCCAACGTTTTGCTCCATCAATAATGTCCCCACCATCCGCGTACGAAATCTGAAGATTCGGGCTGCAGGCTGAATGAGGAAGAACAGTTTACGAAGTTTTGTGAGCTCCTCTTGGGTGCGAAGACTTGCGTCAGGCCTTGCGTTGTCATGCTGGAAAAGGAGGGTTTTTTCTTTTGCGGCGAACAGGCCAACAAAGTCGTTGCTTCAATTTCCTCAGGGTAGCGCAATACACTTCAAGAGTTCATCATGCCACCATGAGGGAGGACATCAAATAGAGGAACTCCTCAGTCCCAAATGGTTCAAATGGCTCTGAGCACTATGGGACTAAACATCTGAGGGCATCAGTCCGCTAGAACTTAGAAATACTTAAACCTAGCTTACCCAAGGACAGCCCACACATCCATGCCCGAGGCAGGATTCGAACCGGCAACCGTAGCGGTCACGCGGTTCCAGATTGAAGCGCCTAGAATCGCTCGGCCGCAACGGCTGGCCCTAAAAGTCCCAGAAGACCGCCGGATGAGGTTGCGGCTTTGGACTTTTTATTCGGATGAGAAGCGTTGTGGCGCTGTCCATGTTTCCGGCACGAAGTGATGAACCATTATTTGATCGCCTGTGACGATTTTCGACAAAAAATTGGCACTATCAGCCCCATAACGGGCAGGCAATTTCGCACAGATGGTCCATCGTTGCTCTTTATGGTGTTAAGATGGCAAGGAACCCAGAGAGCACGCACTTCTGAGTACCCGAACTGGTGGATCACGTCTGTCAACAATGCCCCACACATGAATGATGGGGTTTGGACTGAGACTTACCGCCGGCTATTCCATTACTCCAACGTCCAGGCTTCGAAAGACGTCCCTGCCGACTCCCGCCACTTGGGTCCTGGCATTAGAAGTAATGCAGCAGCCACCAAATGGTCCAGCAGGATCTGTTCGATGTACTGAATAGGGGTGAGGTGACCATGGATGACGACAACAACAAGTTCCGTTTGACTGTCGACGCTGAAGCCTCCCCACCACGTTACAGAACCTTGGGAGCCTTTCGATTCCCTGAACCCGATTTGGCAAATACCACTCACAACGAGTCTCGGCACACGAACACGGCTATCACCTTAAGTCAGGGAATATCTGGAATTATCTGGGACTGTCTGTGGTGAATGACATGCTTCGCCAGTGACGAAATTGCCAGTTGACACAGGAACGGCAGAACTGCAAGCTAACTGCAAGTTGTGTCAAGCGAGATACTCGAACAGGATGTCTGGATTGCAAGGTCCTTTCTTGTAACCTCTTCATCACACTCTGAAAGGACACAGAGGCTCCAGTGGCCTTTCTGAGATCGTCTTGCAGTGCTCTGGAGGTATCCGTACGACGCCGCAACGCAGAAATGGCCACATATCGGTCTTCACGTGGGGTTGTAATGAGTCGGCGACCTTTTCGACTCGCCTTGTGTACCGACCCGTCTTCCTGTAGCGTGTCTACGACCTGCACATGGCGTATGGAGAGGCATTAGGAACTGCAGCCACACGACCGAAAGTCGTTCTAAACAGACCACCTTTACTACTTGCACTGAATTAATATGTCGGCATTACACGAATCTGGTTGAGTGCAACGTCCACAAACAACGATTTCCATCTGTGTACCTCACCAGTAAACACTGGGGCGGCCGGCCGGAGTGGCTGAGCGGCTCTAAGCGCTTCAGTTCGGAACCGCGCGACAGCTACGGTCGCAGGTTCGAATCCTGCCTCGGGCATGGATGTGTGTGATGTCCTTAGGTCAGTTACGTTTAAGTAGTTCTAAGTTCTAGGGGACCGATGACCTTAGATGTGAAGTCCCATAGTGCTCAGAGCCATTTGAACCATTTTTTGAACACTGGGGCGCCGGTACTCACGCCCCTCCGAGGTGTCACCAGACACTGCAGTGCATGTGACAGTCAATAAAAGGCGAATGATTATAATTCTGGTCTACATTGGCTGGAGATTTTGTTTTCACACAATGAGACGACAGGTACCGCCTGTATCAAAACAGGTTTAAGGTATCGGACGTTAAGTCACTTGTTCCCAAACTATTTTGAACAGTGTATTAGTTGCCGTGTGTTGCCTTGTCATCCTATGGTTGATATTGAAACGAGAGAGCGAAACTGTAATATAAGGAATTGCGAAATTTCTTTTCAAAATCATGTTTACAGTTTTCATAGCGGATGACTACCAGCAAGGAAGCAATAAAACTGCAAATATTTCACACTTCAAGCGAGTACTGTTTAAAAACACGCTATTACATTTAGCATCCCGGACGTTGATGCACGTGTTCGGTTTCTAAATGGTGTCACTCTATATGCTGGAGCAAACACCAATACAAGGGGTGTTTGAAAAGTCCGTGTAAAAATAAAAACAACGCAAGTGTTTGGGGTAAACCTTTTTTATTTTTCGACAAGTCTCGTTTTAGACTTATACACTTCGTCCAACGCTGTTATAATTTGTTGATCCCTTCCTAATAACAGGAATTATCGAAGTCTGAAAAATAGCTACTAGTTACTGCAAACACCTGCTCGTTTGAATAAACTTTTTGTCCCGCCGGCCATTTCTCCAAACTGGGGAACAAATAGCAGTCCGAGGGAGCCAAGTCTGGAGAATATGGGGGACGTGAAACGAGTTGGAATCCTATTTCCATTAATTTAATTTTGTGACCACAACTGCTGAGGTCTGTGCTGGTGCATTGTCGTGATGGAAAAGGACTTTTTTGCCGTCCAATCGCCGGCGTTTTTCTTGCAACTCGGTTTCAAACGATCCAATAACGATGAATAATATCCACCTGTAATAGTTTTACCCTTTTCCAGATAGTCGATGAGGATTATCCCTTGCGAATCCCAAAAGACAGTCGTCGTAACCTTTCAGGTCGAAGGAATGATCTTCGCCTTTTTCGGTGCAAATCCTCCCTTGGTAACCCATTTTTTAGATTTTTTTTTTGGTCTCAGGAGTGTAGTAACGTATCCATGTTTCATCCACAGTGACGAAACGACGCTTGATGTCCTGCGGATTCTTCCTGAACACCTGCAAACCAACCTTGCAACACTTCACACGATTCAGTTTTTGGTAAAGCGTGAACAATCGCGGAACCCGTCTTGCGGATAGCTTTCTATGTCCAAATGTTTACGCTAAATATTATGTACCCGTTCATTCAAGGTGCCCATAGCACTAGCAATCTTACGCACCTTAACTCTCCTGTCATCCATCTCCATATCATGGATTTTATCAATGATTTCTGGAGTCGTTACGTCCACAGGGGGCCCAGAACGTTCAGCATCACTTGTGCCCACATGGCCACTCCGAAAATTTTGATACCACTTATAAATTGTTCTAATCGAAGATGCAGAATCACCGTAATGTTCAAGCTTCTCTTTAGTCTCCTGAGGCGTTTTGCCTTTCATAAGGTAATGTTTAATCACCGCATGAAATTCTTTTTCGTCCATTTCTTCACAATCACTCTACTTCCTTCATTCACACGAATGCCAAACACAAAGAAATGGACTTATATGGCTGAAACTTGGTGTCCGTTCTTTCCAAAGATGCTACTAATTAATCATGACCTCGATACGCGCCGGTGGTGCCACCTCTCGGACTTTGCACGGACTTTTCAAACGCCCCTCGTATTAAATCGTCAGCATGCACGTAGTCTCCGTGGTCTTGTTCCTGCGTACTCCACTACGTCAACAGCTGCCTGCGCTCTCAAGGCCACACGTTCTGACGCACGCGTCCTGGTTCTTAGTGACTTTAAATCACACAAACAAGGGAATTCCACCATGTGCGAAAAGTCACCGAGTTGTAACCGCCAGTGAATTGTTTGCATCTGGCGTAAAACTGAGGAACGAAGAGTACGGTTTAACGTCCTGCCGATATTACGTAGAGACGGAGTAAAAGCACCAATTGAGTAAGAAAATAGCTCGTCTGATTTTCAAAGGAACCACACCACCATTCGCCTTAAGCGAGCCCACGGGAGATCTAAACGAAGAATGTCAGATGGGGATCTGAACCGCTGTACGCTCGCGTACGACTGTCTCACTTCGTACGTAGTGCAAAATGGCCACGAACTTATACAACGGACAGTCACTTTAAATTCGCTTCGCTTACACAGTAACACACTTACTTTTAGTTCCTCTGGGCACAATTACAAATCAACACATTCTGAAATTGTGACTAAGAGGAAAAAAAGAAGTATCCAATACAAGTCTATCACTCCTTCTCCGTACAAAGAAAGCCATTTCATTCTAATGTACTCTACCTCATCAAAAGTATCCGAACATCGTTGTGTAAGGCGTAATTGACCACTAGACGTCACCAAATGTTGGCCCGTCAGCATACAAGGAGGGGAGTACTGTGTTGTCAGCAGAGAAGCAGTATCAGCACAGTGACGTGGAATGTACACTACTGGCCATTAAAATTGCTACACCAAGAAGAGATGCAGATGATAAACGGGTATTCATTGGACAAATATATTATACTAGAACTGACATGTGATTACATTTTCACGCAATTTGGGTGCATAGATCCTGAGACATCAGTACCCAGAACAACCACCTCTGGCCGTAATAACGGCCTTGATACGCCTGGGCATTTAGTCAAACAGAGCTTGGATGGCGTGTACAGGTACAGCTGCCCATGCAGCTTCAACACGATACCACAGTTCATCAAGAGTAGTGACTGCCGTATTGTGAAGAGCCAGTTGCTCGGCCACCATTAACCAGACGTTTTCAATTGGTGAGATATCTGGAGAATGTGCTGGCCAGGGCAGCAGTCGAACATTTTCTGTATCCAGAAAGGCCCGTACAGGACCTGCAACATGCGGTCGTGCATTATCCTGCTGAAATGTAGGGTTTCGCAGGGATCGAATGAAGGGAAGAGCCACGGGTCGTAACATATCTGAAATGTAACGTCCACTGTTCAAAGTGCTGTCAATGCGAACAAGAAGTGACCGAGACGCGTAACCAATGGCACCCCATACCATCACGCCGGGTGATACGCCAGTATGGCGATGACGAATACACGCTTCCAATGAGCGTTCAGCGCGATGTCACCAAACACGGATGCGACCATCATGATGCTGTAAACAGAACCTGGATTAATCCGAAAAAATGACGTTTTGCCATTCGTGCACCCAGGTTCGTCGTTGAGTACACCATCGCAGGCACTCCTGTCTGTGATGCAGCGTCAAGGGTAACCGCAGCCATGGTCTCCGAGCTGATAGTCCATGCTGCTGCAAACGTCATCGAACTGTTCGTGCAGATGGTTGTTGTCTTGCAAACGTCATCATCTGTTGACTCAGGGACCGAGACGTGGCTGCACGATCCGTTACAGCCAAACGGATAAGATGCCTGTCATCTCGACTGCTAGTGATACGAGGCCGTTGGGATCCAGCACGGCGTTCCGTATTACCCTCCTGAACCCACCGATTCCATATTCTGCTAACAGTCATTGGATCTCGACCAACGCGAACAGCAATGTCGCAATGCGATAAACCGCAATCGCGTTAGGCTACAATCCGACCTTTATCAAAGTCGGAAACGTCATGGTACGCGTCTCTCCTCCTTAGACGAGGCATCACAACAACGTTTCACCAGGCAACGCCGGTCAACTGCTGTCTGTGTATGAGAAATCGGTTGGAAACTTTCCTCATGTCAGCACGTTTTAGGTGTCGCCACCGGCACCAACCTAGTGTGAATGCTCTGAAAAGCTAATCATTAGCATATCACAGCATCTTCTTCCTGTCGGTTAAATTTCGCGTCTGTAGCACGTCATCTGCGTGGTGTAGCAATTTTAATGGTCAGTAGTGTAGATTACTTGTTGGATGTCACCGGCGAAATAAATCTATCAGGGATATTTCAACTCTTCTAAAGCTGCCCAAGTAGACTGTCAGTTAAGTGATTCTGAAATGAAAACACGAAGAAACAACCAGAGAAAGTGAGGTCCGGCAGAGCTCATGTACTGACGGACAGGGACCGTCAAGCATTGACGAGGATGGCTGTAGAAAATCTCATGAAACCAGTAGAAGGAAATAATCTTGAGTTCCAGAGTGCTACCAGTAGTCCATCTGGCACGACTGCTGTACGTATGTAACTAAAATGAACGGGGTACAACGGTCATGAACCACACATTTCTGCAGTCACCGCTAAGCTAAGCTTGAGGTAGTGCCGCGAGCTACTGCGCTTGACACTGGATAAATGGAGACAAGTGGTTTCGAGTGATTAAACACGCTGTAACTTCCGGAAATCCGGTGGAAGGATTTGCGTTTGGAGAACTCCTGGGAAACATTACGTGCCATTATGGGCACTGCCAACACTTAGTCTTCTGCTTGGTTTAATGCGACCCGCTACGAATTCCTCTTCTGCGCTAACCTCTTCATCTCATAACCGAACCCCCATTCTTGGGTTATAAACTCGGCGAGAAGTTGAAACCGTGTGAAATCAGACTCATCCTACCTAATGATTTCCGGCTATTGCTCCGTAGCCCAGGTTTATACACAGGAGAGTCAAAGAAACTGGTACACCTGCTTAATATCGTATAAGGGCCCCCTGCGAGCACACAGAAGCGCCGCAGCACGACGTGGCATGGACTCGATTGATGTCTGAAGTAGTGCTGGCAGGAACAAGACACCATGAATTCTGCAAGGCTGTCCATAAATCCGTTAGAGTAGGATGGGGTGGAGATCTCTTCTGAACAGCACGTGGCAAGGAATCTCAGATCTGGGGAGTCTCGTGGCCATCGGAAGAGTTAAAACTCAGAAGAGTGTTCCTGGAGACACTCTATAGCAATTTTGGGCGTCTGTGGTGTGGCATTGTCCTCCTGGAATTTCCCAAGTCCGTCGGAATGCACAACGGACGTGAATGGATGCAAGCGATCAGACAGGATGCTTACGTACGTGTCACCGGTCAGAGTCGTATCTGGACGTATCAGCGTCCTATATCACTCCAGCTCGACACGCCCCACACCATTACAGAGCCTTCACCAGCTTGAACAGTCCCCTGCTGACATGCAGGGCCTATGGATTCATGACGTTGTCTCCGTACCCGTACACGTCCGTCCGCTCGATACAATTTGAAACGAGACTCGTCCGACCAGGCAAACAGTTTCCACTCACCAACAGTCCAATGTTAGTGTTGACGGGCCCAGGCCAGGCGTAAAGCTTTATGTCGTGCAGCATCAAGGGTACACGAGTGTGCCTTCGGCTCCGAAAGCGTATATAGATGAAGTTTCGTTGAATGGTTCGCACAGCATTAAAACGTGCAGCAATTTGCGGAAGGATTGCACTTCTGTCACATTGAACAATTCTCTTCAATCGTCGTCGGTTCCGTTCTTGCAGCATCTTTTTCCGGCCTCAGTGATGTCGGAGATCTGATATTCTCCGTACGCTTGTGAAATGGTCGTATGAGAAAATCCTCACTTCATCGTCGTGCTCCGACTGTAACACCACGCGGTCTAAGGCGCTGCAGTCATGGACTGTGCGGCTGGTCCTGGCGGAGGTTCGAGTCCTCCCTCGGGCATGTTTGTCTTTAGGATAATTTAGGTCAAGTAGTGTGTGACCTTAGCAGTTAAGTCCCATAAGATTTCACACATTTGAACATTTTTTTATAACACCACGTTCAATCTCACTTAAATCTTGGTTACCTGGTACTGTAGCAGCAGTTACCGATCTAACAACTGGACCAGACACTTGTTGGCTTATAAAGGCTTTGCCAGCCGCAGTGCCGTATTTTGCCTGTTTACATATTTCTGTGTTTGAATGTTGTTGTTGTTGTTGTGGTCTTCAGTCCTGAAACTGGTTTGATGCAGCTCTCCATGCTACTCTATCCTGTGCAAGCTTCTTCATTTCCCAGTACCTACTGCAACCTACATCCTTCTGAATCTGCTTAGTGTATTCATCTCTTGGTCTCCCTCTACGATTTTTACCCTCCACGCTGCCCTCCAATACTAAATTTGTGATCCCTTGATGCCTCAAAACATGTCCTACCAACCGATCCCTTCTTCTAGTCAAGTTGTGCCACAAACTTCTCTTCTCCCCAATCCTATTCAATATCTCCTCATTAGTTACGTGATCTACCCACCTTATCTTCAGCATTCCTCTGTAGCACCACATTTCGAAAGCTTCTATTCTCTTCTTGTCCAAACTGGTTATCGTCCATGTTTCACTTCCATACATGGCTACACTCCATACAAATACTTTCAGAAACGACTTCCTGACACTTAAATCTATACTCGATGTTAACAAATTTCTCTTCTTCAGAAACGATTTCCTTGCCATTGCAAGTCTACATTTTATATCCTTTCTACTTCGACCATCATCAGTTATTTTACTCCCTAAATAGCAAAACTCCTTTACTACTTTCAGTGTCTCATTTCCTAATCTAATTCCCTCAGCATCACCCGATTTAATTTGACTACATTCCATTATCCTCGTTTTGCTTTTGTTGATGTTCATCTTATATCCTCCTTTCAAGACACTGTCCATTCCGTTTAACTGCTCTTCCAAGTCCTTTGCTGTCTCTGACAGAATTACAATGTCATCGGCGAACCTCAAAGTTTTTACTTCTTCTCCATGGATTTTAGTACCTACTCCGAATTTTTCTTTTGTTTCTTTTACTGCTTGCTCAATATACAGATTGAATAGCATCGGGCAGAGGCTACAACCCTGTCTCACTCCCTTCCCAACAAATTGTAAATAGCCTTTCGCTCCCTGTATTTTACCCCTGCCACCTTCAGAATTTGAAAGAGAGTATTCCAGTTAACATTGTCAAAAGCTTTCTCTAAGTCTACAAATGCTAGAAGCGTAGGTTTGCCTTTTCTTAATCTTTCTTCTAAGATAAGTCGTAAGGTTAGTATTGCGTCACGTGTTCCACGTGTGTTTGAATATGAGTGACTATACCAGCGTCTTTGGCGCTTGGGTGTACCTTGGGCATAATGTTTCCTGTCACAGTCATTTCCATCACTGATGTGTGGTGTTGCAATTCCAACTCGCCCTGCAGTGACATGCTTATGGAACTGTCTTCACGTTGTTGTCAGTGCTGACGGAGTATCGATTGCGACACTGAGGCCTGTAGTTACTTTGCAGCTGTCGTCCCCTTATTTTTCAGGACAATCCTCCTCAGTGACCATCTGTCAGAATCACTCAGTACACTCTTTCACCCGCGTTGTGACTTAACGAATGTTTTTCAGCTTCCCTCGTATCGATATAAATGTTCAATGCACATTCGAATTCACTTAGCTCTCACATAACACCGCTCTGACCACGATTGACACTTGCAACGGATTGTTGTCAAATACAACAGCGCCGTTTGCATTTACGCCAGTTATGTGTCAGAGTTTCGTAATTAATTTTGCTGTTTTAGTGCTTCTAGTGTGCAAAGTTCGTGTTGGTACTCCTTTTGTTATTCTGAAAACGTGGGCTAGCACGATAGGCAACTCTCATTACTTCTTTCAGTCATCCTAAAATTTTCAGTGGAAGTCCCACGTAATTAGCTTCCGTGTTTCAAATATATTATCTGTTTCTTGTTTTAAGAGTAAATTCGTATTATGATTCTACGCATACAAGAATAACGTCGCAGTGGGATTTCACGTTGGTTTATAGAGTTCATTACTAGAGTGGTAACTGACAAATGAACTTCACCGTCACGCTGTGAGCCAACAAAATTGGCAATTCCACTTCAACAGTAGAGCGACGAAAATTATAATGAATACATTGCAACTCACCTCTTTTGACATTTTTTTAACTTTCATTCCTCCACCGGGGCGGGCTCATGGAGGGCTTAATGCCACTTTGGAGCCTTAGTTTAACCTTATTTTATTCTGTTGTGGAACTTTTTAATTGGTAAATTGCCAACTTCTACACTTATTCTCCATGTTCTATTCCATATTCCTTTTTCTTGATCTTCTCCGTTTAATTTAGTTTGTTTGCATAAATTTTAGTTTTCTTGAGATCAGGGTTATATACACAACCATGACATATATTTAACGGCTGACCGAACCCAACGAAATCCACACTGAAAACAAATTTTCTTGAGATCAGGGTTATATACACAACCATGACATATATTTAACGGCTGACCGAACCCCCCTGCAATGTTATGCCTCCCAACGACGTAACACCTGGACCATCAAAACAATCATGCTCGACAATGTTCCTGGGCGCACTGCGTTTTCCCACCTCTCGCCCTTATGAGGGCGTATCACTACCCAGACTATATCTGAGCTCATATGAGAAAAGTGCACAGCCACTAATCCTCGTTGGCCTCGATGCTCTTGGTAGCATCGCAAATCTTTGTAGAGGGTACATTTATCGGTCTACGTTATTGTGCCACTGTACTCCTTCCGCTTGTGGGTCTGAAAATGGTTCAAACAGCTCTGAGCAGTATGGGACTTTGGGTATGTTCATGGGCAAATTTGTCCTTGGCTTCACTTTTATGGACGACAATGAGCGACCGCATCCGACTGTGCAGGCAGAGTATCTTTTGGAATGAGAGGCTATTCGGCGAATGGACTGCCCTGTCCGTGCCTCCGATTTACATCGCATCGAGAACGTGTGGGACGCGTTGGGGAGACGTATTCCAGCACGTCTGCAGGCAGCGACGACCATACAACAGTTGTGGAGAAATGGAATGCCCTCCCACAAGAACTCCTTACCAACTTTGTAGCCAGCATGGGAGCACGTTCCAGAGGATGACGTATTGCCGTCCTTGGTGATGAAACGTATCCTTTTAAGAAGCATGTCCTGCCTTTTGCGATGTCCAGAGGATTATCTAGAATCGCAATGACGTCAGTTAAGTTACTATCTTTGAATAAAAATTTCAGTTCTGTTCGTCTCATTGCATATTTCTGTCAGACACCTCTCCAACTTGTCTACTGCCCACCTTATTTTCAGATGGGTCGATCACGTAACTAATGAGGGGTACTGAATAGAACTGGGGGGGGGGGGGGGAGGGACAAGTAATTTGTGACACAACTTGACCACAAGCGGGTATCGGATGATAGGACACATTCTGAGACATCAAGGGATCACAAATTTAGTACTTGAGGGAAACGTGGAGGACAAAAAGAGGAGAAGGAGAACAAGAGATGGATACAATGAGCACACTGAGATGGATTTAAGCTGCAGCAGTTATTCGGAGATGAAGAGACACGCACAGGATAGAGTAGCATGGAGAGCTGCATCGAACTAGTATTCGAAATGAAGACCACAACAACAAAAAACTCTCCAACTATACTGTTGCAGTTCTTTCTACGTATGGTCCAAGTTTCATCGAGCCATGTTACTTGGCTGTGAAACATCATACGAAGGATACTTTCGTCCTTCAGTTTTGCACTACAGTGCATAATAGTTGCCTTACCGTGTCAAAAATGGCTCAAATGGCTCTATTTTCTACATCTACATCTACGTGGTTACTCTGCAATTCACAAGTAAGTGCCTGCAGAGGGTTCATCGAACCATTTTCATTCCACTTCTCTATCATTCCACTCTCGAATGGCGTTTGGGAAAAAGCAACACCTAAATCTTTTCGTTCGCGCTCTTATTTTATTATGATGATCTTTTCTCCCTACATAGGTGGGTACCAACAAAATATTTTCGCATTTGGAAGAGAAAGTTGGTGATTGAAATTTTCTAAATATATCTCGCCCCAAAGAAAACAGCCTTTGTTTCAGTGACTGCCACCCCAACTCGCGTATCGTATCAGTGACACTCTCACCCCTTTGCACTTTTTCGATGTCCTCCGTCAGCCCCACCTGCTAGGGATCCCACACCGCCCAGCAATATTCCAGCAACGGATGGACTAGTGTGATGTAGGCTGTACCTTTAGTGGGTTTGTCGCAGTTAGCCTTCTGCCACCGAGCAGTATGTCAGCAGTGGGCGAGTAGCAGCATTACTGCATTTACTATGCAGTCTTGTATTATAATAACCGTTTAAATTTGGTGTCGAATTGTTTGTGCTCTCGGCAGATATTTCAGACGTTCTTTGCACAACAGTATTTAGCATGGATAGGGACTGCGACTGATGTGTTCGGGTGCGAGCTGAGTTAGCATCCCTTCGCTCCCAGATTCAGGCAGTGTTGGCTTCGGTAACACAGCTTGAGGCTGCTGGCAATGGGCATCACTGTGGGGGTCCAGACGGGGGTTTGTCGGGGACGGCCAGCTCGTCCCACGCATCCCCCGATCGGACTACGGCGGTGGCTGCCCGGGATACTGCCCACATGGAGGCTGACTCCTCACCCGTGGTAGAGTGGGGGGTCGTCCTATGGGTCATCAGTCCCCTAGACTTAGAACTACTTAAACCTAACTAACCTAAGGACATCACACACATCCACGCCCGAGGCAGGTTTCGAACCTGCGACCATAGCAGCAGCGCGGTTCCGGACTGAAGCACCTAGAACTGCTCGGTTACAACGGCCGCCACCTTACCGTGTTAAACCATTAACATAAGATTATGTCTCTTTATGACTATATTACGACATCATTTTAAACATAGAAATTCGGTCAATAATATTACATGAAATACTGAAAATCAAATTTTTGTTGTCCCTGGAAGCCGTTACACAGACAACCTGCAGCTGGGAAAACTAAACTCTGTCCGAACAGGCCTTGGAAGGCCCTACGGTACCGACCGACCGCCGTGTCATCCTCAGCCCACAGGCGTCACTGGATGCTGATATGGAGGGACATGTGGTCAGCACACCGCTCTCCCGGCCGTATGTCAGTTTACAAGACCGGAGCCGCTACTTCTCAATCAAGTGGCTCCTCAGTTTGCCTCACAAGGGCTGAGTGCACCCCGCTTGCCAACAGTGCTCGGCAGACCGGTTGGTCACCCGTCCAAGTGCTAGCCCAGCCCGACAGCGCTTAACTTCGATGATCTGACGAGAACCGGTGTTGCCATTGCGGGAAGGCCGTTGGCCTCAGCAGCTGGGAAAGTGAGCCATAAACGATGAACAATAAACTAGGTTAGTAGATTAAACATCAAATGGCTCTGAGCACTACGGGACTTAACTGCTGAGATCATCACTGCCCTATAACTTAGAACTACTTAAACCTAACTAATCTAAGGACATCACACACATCCATGCCCGAAGCAGGATTCGAACCTGCGACCGTAGCAGCAGCGCGGTTCCGGACTGAGGGGCCTAGAACTGCTCGTCCACAGCGGCCGGCAGACATAGAGACGCAAAACTAAACTTCAGTTGTGAAAGGGGTGAATAACTTACACACGTATCTTTAGCGCACTGACTGCAGTCAGTCTTCAAGTTTCAGTTCCGCTTAACACTGTTAGTTCTAGTCGTTCCCGCTACTTGATGTGCTCGAATGCGTCATTCCAACAGTCATCATGGAGACGTGTAACAGTACAGAACTGTGCAGTGTTGTTTATGATTTCATGAAACCAAATCCGCCACTACAGTCCAGGGACAATTCAACGCTAAATACCGAAAGCTACCACCTTAAACACAAATTGTTGTTAACTGGTACGATCGTTTCATCGAAAAGGCCTGCCCATCACACGGGACGCTGTAGGATTTACGGTCCTTTGCTTTTTTTGCTGTAACTGACACATCGAACCTGGACATGCTTGAACACTATGTTATGTCTTAACTACAGCGAGATATGGACACAGAATACATTTTCCGTGAATATGGTATGCCACCACATTATCATCGCGAAGTTGCTCATCTCCGTAGGAATATGCTGGCTTGTATTGTAAGTCTTGGAACAGCATTCTGACCACCACTATCACTAGATGAGCTCCAATGGACTTGTGCGTGTGGGGTTACATTGAAGAGAGAGTAACTGTTCCTCCACCTCCCGGGAAACATTGAACGAGCTGCGACAACGGGTAACACAAGCAGTTGCCACCATACATTAAGACTTGCTTCATACGATTTTTCAGAAAACGAAATACACATGGGGCATTTCTTGTGTTGCAAAAGGTAGCCATACCGAACATCCGTAAATAAAACTTACGTACTGTAAGCAGTTTCTTCAGTGCGTTTGTTGCACTCCCTCCTCTGTTCTGTCAATCAAACGCTTAATCTTCCTTGCAACATTTTTCATATGTTCTTTCTAATTTTAGTTGTGCCTAAGTGTGAAACTTGGGTATTTACTTAGATCGACGACTTCTAAATTTGTGTCACTTGTTGTGTATCACAAAATGAACGACACTCTCTCACTGCACAAGCGGAGGACCTCTCACTTGTTCAGGGTCAACAGCCACTATAGTAAACGATTTACGGGTACAAACGACGACGTCTTTTTATGCCATTGTAAATACTCCCCCATGAAGAATACCGGTTCTAACAGCGGCCGAAACGTTGTCCTATAAAACAACACGACAGTGCGATCAAAATCCCGGAAGAGTTTAACTGAAGGTGACAACGAAAGCGACAACCTACGCTCGCACAGATATTGCACCATCAGTAAATATATACACGTGTGACCAATATTACTGTTATGACAAGAAGGAAGTTATTTTTAGAGTCACTGTAAAAAGATAAAAATAATGCCTTCTTTTTAAAAAAAAATAGATTAGGTGGTTTTGCTCACATCTTTTTCTACGTTGTCTCTTTCGTACTTTGAGAGTTCTCGTGTCACTTAGCCGGTCTAGAATGTGTTACGATTCAATGAAATAAAATAAAAGTTTCACTTTCAGTAGGTTATCGGGTGACTAGTAGCCAAACCAGCAGTATTTAAAAACATCAAAGTCAAAAATATCGTTTGACGTATCATAATTTCCAAAGAAAATCGCCCACGAAAAGCCAGAAACGACTGTCACAGTTTTAATGGCAAGAATAATAGACTAAAGAATTTCTAGAGGCAGTGTGTCTTGCTTTTGCAGTTGAACTTTCAGTCTCGAGTCGTGACATCACAACACCGACCAGAAATACACGGAACTGTGAAAAGAAATTACAGAAAAAAAATTACCTGTGCACATTTCATTAGAAACAATACAATACATTACCTCCAACAGAAAAGCACCAAGATAAATGAGAAGTCAAAATTTAGTGAGTCCGAAAATGCTAGTTTTCCGCTGAAGTACATTACGAAAATGTACTCGAAAAGAAATGTAATTAACTTAGAGGGGAAAAAAAGAATATCAAAACGGAAATAGAAGCAGTATAACTTCCAAGCCAGAAAGTCCAGAGCAACAAGAGCACACGAAATTCAAAAACTTACAAATCTGTAACTAAACTATAACTTCTCTATGCTTCGAAAACTATCGTACTGCATAGGAAACCTGATATGGAAAATTATGAAAAGAAAAGAGGAAGATGAATCCTGGGACCCCAATGCATGATTAGCTATCATGCTGAGGCCAACCAGCAAACAGCAGACAGAATGGTAGGCCTACACAAACGTTCACAATAAAAATTTCGCAGCAAATCAAGAGAATGGAACCAGACAGACTTACGATACAAAAGGTTGATGAAAACAATTAATACCAGATACCGTTAAACAGACTGGGGAAAAAAGTGTCCTAAATTTGCAATGTCATACAAATAATACACGGATGTTTTTCGAGCTAATGTTGAATAATACACAGTTCACAAGGAGCAAAAAACTGAAGAAGAGAGAGGCAACGTGGTCTGAAGTGGAAAACAACATCACACCAAAGAATGGTAGAAACTGGGCAAAAAAGGAATGCAACCAGGGTACTTAATGCTGTCCTGAATGGACTATTTCTACATAAAATAATGGAAGAATAGTGTACGCAAATAATCTGTAACAAATAAATACGAGTGTATAGTGAATTTAAACAATTTGCACTGTCACCTAAATCGTCCACGCTACTAGCAGTAAGAGGTTCGTCTCGGAATTCTCCGGGACTAAATTAGAGACAGAGAAACTTACATTGCTACAAGCCAAGTAATACACGTGCATTATCAAATCTAAAGATAGGAAGCGTAACATCAGAAAAAACATACAAGTAAACATGGAGGTGTTATCGAACTGCTACGAAATGGATTCTACACAAGAAAATTAAAATTTGTTACGGTTATATGCGTAAAAAATGTAGGATCGGGTTTAAAACTATAAAAGTTAAAGAATCTAACCCGAATCAATTTCGTTCCGAAAGACACAGTTTTGTAACCAATACCGTCATTAACCTTCTCAGAACTCAGTCAGCAATCGACAGTAATAGCACACTTCCCCCCCCCCCCTTCCCCCGCAAAAAAAAGCAATTTTAGAGATTTAGCGCTGTGTTGTAACACGTATCCGATAAAGTGGAAGTCTGAATAAGATGCAAGAAGAGTGTGCTATGAAACATTTCTCAGTGCTGTATGGTAGTGACAGTCCATTCCACTGTAAATATGAGTTTTAATAAGAATTTCGGAGAATGACTAAATCTTACTGTAGAATGAACCGCATGATGTTGTTGTTGTTGTTGTTGTTGTTGTCGTCTTCAGTCCAGACACTGGTTTGATGCAGCTCTTCACGCTCCTCTATCCTGTGCAAGTCTCTTGATCTCCAACCGCATACGGAATTAAATACCTCTGTGGGGGTTAGAACGTGAAACTACTGAAAATATATTTACAAATTTACCACAACACATCGAATGAATGTACACAAGGAAATAGAAAATTCAAGACTTCTCACACTACCTTAAGAATATAAAACCGCTAGAAAGAAAGGTACAAGAAAACATAAGGAGAGAGATTGCGTTTTTGTGATGTTTACAGCCTAATACATCAAGTGAAAAAGAAGTAAAAACTAAGCAAATAAGAAATAATTAGAATTAAATATTTACATTGACGAAAGAAGCAGTCTTGAATTAAAATAAGTCAGCAATAAATACACATATTACAATTCAAATGTACGCTAAATACATGAAAGTGATAAACACAAAATCTCTTTCTATTGAAAATGAAGCTCCTCCAGCTGTATTTAAGATTTCATATTTATTTGGCTACTAGTTTCGACGTTGCGTCAACGTCATCTTCAGGCCTATACACTTTAATGACCAATATGTATTGGTCTCACCGCGGACTTCTAGCACTCAGCCACAAACAGCTGATATCATCAAAGTATACAGGCCTGAAGATGACGTCAACGCGACGTCGAAACTAGTAGCCAAATAAATATGGAATCTTAAATACAGCGGGAGGAGTTTCATTTAGGATCTGTACATCCTAAATGTCATTTCTGCAGTTCAAATGGAAGTAAACCCGAGCATACCAATTTTGAGGTACAAAGCTAAAAAGTACACCTACAATATTCTAAGCACATTCTCAAAATCTTGTCCGACAGTACTGAAACCAAAATATGCACGAAATGTTTGAACTAGCGAAGAGAAGTTAGAAATATGGGGTGCGAATCTGAAATTTTTCTGGCGCTGTGTATTTAGTTTCATTGCATTTACAAAACCTTCATCTTTATGTACATCTAGTACTACAATCAAAAAGTCATTTTTGGAACTTATAAGCACTTACATTTCTGTACTAGTGATGGTTCATGGGGATGCCGTTTGAACTGAGTATAATGAAAGCACAATCACACAAGGAGGGAAACATGCTTGCTAATAGCATTTAAACGTAACGTGCAACACTTGCTATTTTTTACGAGTAACGATAAAACTAATGGTTAAATCAACAGTTAAAGGCAGTGCAACACTGTTATAACTCAACTGCTGAGGGTAACGCAAACGAAATTTACATACAAGTCACATATCCGCTATGAATCATAATAAAGTTACAAATTTTGCGGTTAAATAAACATGGGAATATTCGTTTCATTAATTCTGATGTCTTTCTCTAGTGGCGACAGGAAATTTATTTAATTTCATAAGCTTTTCGCCTTATATATCGAAGGAGACTGAATAATGCAATGCATCAGGTAAGTATAGATTCGAAACAAATCATACCATAATTTTTGCACGATTAGTGTTTTACTTACGCTTACGACATTTTTCATGGCAAAACATATTATTCGTGTAAAAATTACGGAGTGAACTGTTTTGAGTATATAGAAATCACATGGAAAAGTAAATCACCATTCCAGATTAAATACACTGAAAATTCAATTAATATAAAATGCGAACGTGTGAGGAACATAAACAAATACTGGACTGCAGTATATACACACACGCAGGAAAAGGATACATCAACGAACTTGTTAAAAACGACAATGTTTATCAGCTGTTAATATTGCGCAATATTTAAGGCCAACAAAAATTCCTGATGGATAAACTAAAGGTCTCTACATCAGACTGTGAACACTTGGGGAACAGCAGACAATGCCGGAACTGCTGATCGGGAATATTCCTTTTATTAATTCAAACCGCTTTTTCATTACTGCGATGTACTTGTTAATATTCCTATAAAAGGCATATTCAATAGATTTAAACTGGAATAAAGCAATTTTGTCTTTACGTGTGATATTAAACAGTTCAGAACACAATTTTTACATGAATAACAGTTACTTACACTTACTCGTTTTTCACGCCAGAACATTAATGAAAAAATTCTGGTTCGAACTGTTTGCACACTCAAAAACAATTCTTGATTATTCTAGATTAAATCCACTGAAGACTCCTTCAATATAAAAGCCGAAACGCGTCAGAAAAATAAATATTGGACTCCAGAAAGAATTTAGAAAATGAATATTTACAGACACAGCGAATTTGTTAAAAACGGAAGTGTTTACAGCTTTTAGCGTTGCCTGTGGTAAAAAGCCACGCAATTTAACACCAACAAAAATTCCACGTAGAGAACGCAAAAGAAGATTAAAGAACGGTCGTAGTAAACACACAGGCAGCGGAAGAAAACTAGAGAGCGGCGCACGGCGGACATGATGCTCGCAGGCGTGTTTCCGCGGGGCACGGCCCACTAAGATGGCGGCCGGCGACCGCTGATCGGCCGGCGTCGGCAACCGCCGTTGGCCGGGACGAAATGGCGCCGGCAGCCGATGCTGCGTGCCCGCACCGTTCCTAAATTCATTTCATTTTGCGCTAAGCTACTCTGGAGCTGCGGATATACGTTTACGCGTCGTTTATCAGCTGTTTCCAAGTTCACGAAAGTTTCTTGCGCACAGCGACAGATTTTATTTTCGTAGACAAACGTATTCCTAACACTTCCTATGCAACCATTACACCATTTAATTCAAGAATAAAACTACGAATTCGCTATTCGCATTCATCATAGGAAATGTAAATAATGTACGAATTTGTGCTATCAGTCGGAAATTTTTTAATTTTAATATGTAAGTGCAATTACATAACAACGAAATTTAATTCGAAAATTCATTTTATTTACATATTAAATCACAAAAAAGTTGCATTTCTATATTTGGCACAAAGGGAGTTACATGATTCTTATAGTTTGGAATACATTATAACAGCAATTCTTGGAAGTTTCATTTAATGGAGAAACTAGGCACAATACATTTTTTATTATTAGCGTTATAATTGGTATGATTCATTAGCGTGTCTGGTTAATAGCAGGACTCTGCTCTTTGTCGGTGACTAGATAATTATTAGAAGACAGAGAATGATCTCTAGGTCGCAATACATCGCCTAAATCAAAAGAGGTATGCAACCTGTTGACTACACATTTTAGTAAAGTAAACTACAATAATAGCCTAGAAAGGGAAATTTCTAGTATTTTCTAAAGTAGGTAAATAGGTAAACAATCAATAAAACAGTCGTTACATTTTCAGCGGTTAGATTGCAATATTAGCTATGACTATAAAAACAACATTACTAATAAATTAAACAATTATTCAGAAGACAGAAAATTATCCCCAGTTAGCAATAAATCGCTTAAATTAAATAACCCACAGAAGAACCCTCATTTAAAATTTTCAGTGAAAAATACAATTTACACAGAGCACTGAATAACAAGACAACGAATAAGATTTTACAAAATAATGACTACAAATATTCTAGTATATGGAAGCGAAAATTTTGGACATTAACCAACGAAGACGAAAGAAGACTCAGTTTACTAAGACGCTACTAGCAAAGAAAATGAAAGGATTTCCAATCCCCTCCCCTAAGTGATTCAAGCCAACATTATATGAGAAGAACTTAATATATATTACACAAATGCATGAATAGAGCAAGGATGCATAAAATGGAAACAATGGGAGAAAATTACTTAGACAAATAATCAATTATAAAGCAATAGCAGACAGAGATTTAGGACAACTGAGTAACAGATAGCTTCAGCGAATCCTACTTCATGAAGTGAAGAAAAATATTTTCATACATTACTATATGCTGCATCATAATTATTTCTTCTGCTAATTAATACATCAGACATGCAGTACCGAATTCAGAATTTCTGTGGTATATACCGAGTTGTTCCAAGCCGTAATAATTACTGAACATTGACGTTCTTTTCTGTAATATAAAACACACTCAGAATCTCATCCAGCAAATAATTCCAAATTCCTTATCAAATTTTAAGAGGAGTCAAAGGGAACTAAAACAAGCTACCAATAAATAATGAATGTTAAGAAAAAGAGAACCACAATTACTTTTCTGGTATTTCTTTTCAATTTCACAGTTATGATTTATATCCGTAAATGTCGTTCCTGATGTGAAAAAAAAATGACTGCGGTTTAACGCATATGTATTTTGCGCGTTCTTCATGCGTGCGGGCATCTATACAAATTCAGACGTAAGCATAACTAATGGATGCAGAGGGTTCGTTTATCTCATGCACTGTTAACAGCCTTTCAAGTAATAAAAGATGCTAAAACATTTGGGATTGATTCCGTTGCGTCCGTATACTATTTACGCTGTTCTCGTACTGCTGACATCTTCGTATTAAATAAAAATGACGAACTGACGAAAAAATTCAATTTTTTTTCACATTTAACACGTATTAAAAACTCATACCAGCTTAGGACAATTTTAGCCGTATTTCATGAGTAATGCTGTTAAAAGATATTCATTAACCATCAAGTTTTCGGAGAACGCATGGTATTACAGCCCTACTGCTCAGAAGTTGTTCTTACTGACATCACAGGGTGTAAAAAAAAATTGGGATATAGTGGTGCATTGTAGGAGCTAGTCAACTATTTCAAAATGTGGATAAAACTACAGACCTCAATGTTTTCCTTGTTTTCCTGCAATGAAATTCCGTGTTGTCAAAATGAAGTTATTTTCAAATTGTATCAATTTTTATGGGCCCATCGTGCGCTTGCAAAAAGACCGAATTACAATGTTTTGCGATGCAACGAGTGCATGCAAGCCATAATTGTCGCGGCAGTGATGTAATATGCGTGCAGGCATTAAACACAGCATTAAACAAAAATGTGATTCGTAATAAAATATTCTCATCACCCGCGTAAATTTTCGCTGGAAATGCATGCATTCTTTACCCCCATAGATTGCCGTTACCATACACCGAACCCAATAAACTGCGTGCGAAATTACATTTGCGGTTGGCCGGTTTCGTCGTAAACTGCACACAGCCGTATGCAAGTTAACACGCCGTCACTCACTTAA
Organism: Schistocerca serialis cubense; assembly: GCF_023864345.2. Taxonomy (NCBI): domain Eukaryota; kingdom Metazoa; phylum Arthropoda; class Insecta; order Orthoptera; family Acrididae; genus Schistocerca; species Schistocerca serialis. The sequence goes on along the minus strand of NC_064649.1, from coordinate 64,077,115 downwards.
AATGTTACTACAATACCGATAATGCGCTAACCGGCGCTGGGACAACTCTTTCACTTTTGCAGTTCGATCTGACAACGAAATATCGAGTGGAGGGACAGAAACATTTTTCAGAAGGGAAAATCTCGTCGCTCCGGATGAAATGCGGGGCAGCAGTAGAGAATGGTGGACCGAAATACGGTCTTCAAAGTCGGGAGTAGCACTTGCACCACGCTGCGCCCCGATACGGAAATATCAACTGGAGCCGGCTTTTTTAACGGAAACTTCAAAATTAGGAGCTGCTTACTGAGCATGCTGTTAAATTATCGTCTCACACTCCGTTCACACAAAATTTCATACAGATAAGTAAAAGAAATGTGATAGGAAATGTAGACTCTAGGAGGAAAACAATACTAATAATAGTAACACATATATCATTTCTCATAACACATTCACAAATCTATGCAATGTGTAATACTAACATCTCTCATTTGCTCATTACAGAGCGATTCTGTCTCAATTTTGCAGGTCAGCAAATCGAAAGTTGCGGTGCATGAAAAGGTTATTAAGTAACTTCATTGCAAATCAACATTGTTTACTGTGGGATAAACCGAATAGGGTAACACTGTTTTGAAGAGACTGGCCTTGTAATGGGGAGGTTGGAGGTTCCGACGCTAGCGATATCAAGGCATTTACCATGGAACGCATTACCAAGGGTCGGGTGGGGGTGGAGGGAGGGAGGGGGGGGGGTACTTAGTGCCCACTCAAAAAAAAAAAATTTAAAAAGCAATATTCGTTAATTTTTGTTGAATCATGTTAAAACATATTTGTTAAGGAGATACTGACGTGCAAGTAGCGTCCAGACGCAGAAAATTTATTTTAGCCCACTCTTACGAACACCAATGCACTTTTAACAACGTATATTACCGACTTTACGCGACTATCACAAAAAAATATAAAAACGCAAATTTCGTTCACTGTTATTGACTTTTACTCTCAACATAATTTTTAAATAGCTACTGATGTGTAAATAAGGCCCTGAAGCTGGAAATATCGAATACGATATTCATTGGTGAAGGTGATATCCAGGAACGAAACTTAAAATTTTGTATTAATTTAACTAAAAAAATTAAAACATTTACTGAATATGCTAGAAAAATTCACGAAAAGCAATAAATACTACTTCAAAATTTTAAAATATAAAATAACTCATTAGATTACAATACTTTCAAAACGTGAGGATAAAGAACCCCCTCCCCAGTTATTCGTATTTTAGCCTTCCGTGGTTTCACTAAATTATTTCCGTCAATTGCTGTGATGGTTCCTTCGTCAAGGCCATGACCCAATGCCTCTCCTATCTTTGCTAAAGAAACTACTACGGATGGAAACTACTACTACCAGTATACTACCACTAATTACGGGATATGCACGGCATTACCAAATACATCAATGTGACTTTTTACTGACAGGCTATACAATGTCGCTTTGAATTCGTTTATAATTATAAACAGAATAAATATAAGAAGTGCGCAACGGAATTAGAACCATAACGAAATAAATTCACATCTCTGAATAACTTAACATGGTATATTTCTGTATTCAGGACGCCTTCAAAACAACTGACACTCGTTTTATAACCTTTTATATAAGTATAGGATCAAACTTTATTTGTGACTTAAAGAACAAACATTGAAATTTAAAAGCGAATACTGTCGACAGATACATTACCCCCGGACGCACTGCATGAATCGTGGGCATCTTTCTCGTAATAGATTCATGACAACACGATGTAGCTGTTTGCTGGTATCTTAAAGAGCCAATATGAGTGTATTACGGCAAATAACTTGTTTTTAAAAGGCAAAGATTATGTTGTCAGTTCGGTTACGTGACGATACAGTGTCGTCCATCAGTCAGAATTATTACTAGACGTATGCAAGCTATTGACGTAAAAGACGTCCCGTTATTCTGGAAATCTGAAAGCGTTAATAGCTCCAAACCTCAGAATGTTAGATGCTCACACAAGATTGTTGCCATTGTCGAGTCTTTTATAGGCACTCAGTCCGCGAACAGAACTCAGCCACTGGATATAAACAGCTGATAAACACCTCGTTGTTCGTTTATTTTGAGTGGCGTGTTGAGAGCTGTACAAACAGTCGATAGAAGTGCGGAGATATCTTTCCAATTTAAACTCCTAGTAGGCGGACGCCGTAATGGCGACATGGATAATCGCGCGGCAATAGCTACTACACGTTTCATTCGTAGCCACTGTAGCGAAAATGAGATTCTACCTCCACGCTACGTCATTAGTTGCTCTAAAAAGATTTTTTTCTTTCGTCATCGACTCGATTTAAAACGGTTCCCTGACGCGGCGTCATTCTTCCGTTCTTAGCCAGTTTCAATGGCTCAAGGCGACGCCCAGCGTGAGGGCGAACAGAGGAAAAAAAAAAGCATGGCGTGAAACCAAGTTCGTTATTTATTCCTGCAATCCCCACTCTGAGATTCGAATCGTCTTCCACTTGATTACGGAGTCACTAAGGGTGTGAACACACTGCCTCCAAAGATAAGCTCCGTGCCGAGACAATGCCTTCTCGCTAAGTACCTCTTCGTTCCTATTATCTTCTCCCCCGTGGTCTGTTACAAAGGCGTGAGAATAAATGCTTCGAAAAAGGCGCGCTTTCGTGTGGCGGAAACATGTAATTGCTTCTAAATGCTCTCAACTGTATTCTTGTCGCTGCTGCGATCGCTGCGGGCAATTCAAACAGCGCCCGTTATGAATTAGCTGACAGGAGCAGCCATTATTGTGTACAGCTTCCGTTTTCATATGTTTCCCAGTAAATATTACTTGTTTTTCTCCATTTCTTACGTGCTGGTAGTAATCGATGCAGCCTATATAGACAAAAGACTGCGATGCTGATGTCCTTCATTGTCTCTGCTTCATGACGATCTCGGGACCACGTTCTAGTTTCAGTTCTTTATCTTCCGCTGTTCCTTCCTTTTCTTCCTCTATTCCTTAACAGCCCCACTGTGTGTACTTCCCCTTCATTCAGACCACCGTGTGCCTCTTTTCTTTTCCTTCCTTCTAATCGTCTTTTTTCCGTTACTTTTGCTTCTCACATTCTTTTTCCCAAGTCTTTCTTGTCCACTCAGGTCCAAGAGGTTGCTGACTTTTTACCGAATCACAGATATTTGTAGTTCCTTTTTGGTTAGTTCACTGTCGTCGATTCTCTAACTATGTTCAAAGAATAGAAATATTCTCTTCCTCATTTAATTTATATACTTGCTATGAAATTTCATTGCGAGTTCTTACACTCCAAATTCAGATTTTTTAGAGCACCTAGTAATTTCTTTGTTATTTTTTCTAGTAGTCATAAGTTTTCTAAATTATGCTTTACATTACTAACCGGTGGACAATTCAAGTTGCGCGCTCCATGAGGAACAAAAGTTTTATTTTCAACATTTCATGTAATTATTGACCAAATATTAAATATTTAGAATGCTTTAATAATCTGCAATAAGACAAGCATTATAATTACAAATAGTGTTCATGCTCTGAGGCAGCATAACTGACGGCGTGCATATTACTCACACGATGTTCACTCAGTACCTTACAACAATATCGCTTCGAGACTTCCTACTAACTTTACACATAATGTCAAACCTTTGTGACACTTTTTCTCGCTGACTACCCCCACAAAATTATGAGACACAAAAAATTTATCGCTTACTATATTTTCGCTGTTCCGAGAGGTATGACGTTTTAATTTATTACTTCATAACTAAAGACCTTATTCGCAAGAATTTGGAGACAGTATGCACATACACCGCTGAATGTACATTGTACAACACACAATTCCGGAGATAAGACGTCATAAACGTTTAGATGCGTGAAAACTACCTTCTGCTTAAAATAGAGCTCAAATTACACAGACTATAATCATTGACTATTTGATAATCTGTGCATTTCCTGAACTATTTCTTGGTTACAAGCATAAAGTCAAACTCATTTCTAAAATAATCACGCTTTACAAACTGTTTTATACATGTGGGATTTCCTGGCATTCCATAATCGATGCGCCGGCAATTGTGGCCGAGCGGTTCTTGGCGCTTCAGTCTGGAACCGCGCGACAGCTACGGTCGCAGGTTCGAATCCTGCCTCGGGCATGGATGTGTGTGATGTCCTTAGGTTAGTTACGTTTAAGTAGTTCTAAGTTCTAGGGGACTGATGACCTAAGATGTTAAGTCCCATAGTGCTCAGAGCCATTTGAACCATAAGCGATGCGGCATGTGAAAAATAGTTTCTGATCAAATCGTGATTCGCAAAGCCGCAAGTATTTTATTGTATAGATAACGATCTTAACGTTTTTCTTCTTATGGAGATATTGTAAAAGCTGCAGTTTTATTTGACTGGAATGATGCACGTTCTTGATGATGTCCGAGAGCGTCTGGAGAGAAGGAAACGCTGATGTAACGCTGTGAAACTATTTGTAAGCCGAACAGAAATCGAAGAAAATCCATTAGAGAAAACTGTCTATTACTTTTTTTAGCATTCTTAACTGGGTTTTTGCGCGACTGGGATTGCTCCAAATTTCGAAAAGTACTCGTTTTATTCAATTTCGTGCAGTACAGTTGGAAAATATACAATTACAAAAATTTAATGGTACAATATTATATTCGTTTTGGGGCGAAGGAACTTATGATAAATTGGACATCAGTAATATTATTTTATAGTATCCTGAGAAATCTATTTTCATCTGTGTTCGTGATAAGAATAATGGCAACAATTTGCATGACTGCATTCCTTGCTGTCCGGAAAAATATTGTGTGATAATTCGCACTGGAGCGAACTCTATTTACTGCACAAAATGATCGGAATAATGTGTGGTTTCTAAATTTGGTACAAGTATATTTTCAATAGTTAATAATACCATCTACGTCTTTCTAGGCTTTTCTTCGAAATTCACGATGCTTACCAAAACGAGAAGTATTTTAACAACTGCAAGCACTAAAATCATACGTGTGTAATATCTCTTACACACTCGTCTTCCATCGTGGACAGAAATTCTATCTTAACTTTTTAATGAAATGTTACGAAGTATGTCAGTGAATAACATTGATATTAATTACGTAACGTCGCAGATAAGGATAAAATGTGTATCTCTGACTGCCTTCTTACGTTTTCCATTTTTTTTTAAACATTCGTTCTTTCGTTCTCACCATCAGAAAGAAGTACATGAAAGCGATCTATAATCCCTGTCGTATCTATCTGCGCAATTAAGCTGATCTATATCTATATAAACTCATCAGGACTGATTAAATTGCCGGCCAGGGTGGCCGAGCGGTTCTAGGCGCTACAGTCTGGAACCGCGCGACCGCTACGATCGCAGGTTCGAATCCTGCCTCGGGCATTGATGTGTGTGATGTCCTTAGGTTAGTTAGGTTTAAGTAGTTCTAAGTTCTAGGGGACTGATGACCTCAGATGTCAAGTGCTATAGTGCTCAGGGCCATTTGAGCCATTTTGAAGTGATTAAATTAATTATGAGAAGATACGGATCAGTGATTAGAAATGTTATTTAATAATTAGACGTCGGATATTCAAACGTTGTTATGAAAGTCTTGGAGGACAATAAAAAGAAAAAAAAATGTATGTAAAATATTGATGTTAGGTTGGCACTCATCTTGTTATTCCGTTTGTTATGGGTTTACATATCGATTGTCATTTTTTATTTGTAGTTTACTGTTGCTATTTGAGTTTACATGTTTTCAGTTTGTCAGTTGGAGATAATGAATCGAGTTGTAGACACTAGAAAATGGAGTGCCGAATGGAGAAATCGGAACATTTCCGCTGTATTCGTCTGTTCGAGTTCAGTAGAAGGTGACAGCAGCGGAGGCAATCTGAAACATTTTCTCCTGTGTGGGAATAATAACACTGTGCAGGACACAGCCAGAAAATGGTTTTCTCGTTTTACGGAGGATGGTTATAAATTAGTAAATCTCCACGTTCAGGAAGACTTTCGGGGCTTCATGATGGTCGTTTAAACGCATTTGTCCACAATGATCCACCTCTGTGTATTCGAGAACTGGCAAATGCGATGAACTGTGACTATTCCACCATCGTGCGACATTTGCGTGCAATGAGGAAGGTTCAGATCGGGCGTATGAATACCACATGGTCTACGACAAAAATCACAAAAAATCGGCCGGTCGTCATCAAGTGGCTCGTGAACAAATCCGACCATTCGTATCGAGTATCGTTTCTGACGCCGAGTAAAGGTGTCCTTACGCTGACGCAAGGGAAGTAAAGAAACGGTTGAACACAAAGAAAGCAGCAACTACCCATTCAAAGACCTGTGCGCATCCACGAAAGATAGCGTTATGCTTCGGGTGGAACAGCGGCGGTGTGGTGTACTACAAATTGCTTCCCAGAGGTGCAACCATCACCGCTGACATTTACTGTCAACAGCTGGGATGTCTCGCAGACACAGTCCAAGAACAAGGACCAGGAGGACTGCGTGAAGTGATGATACTCGGTGACAAAGGCCGCCCGCGTTCTGCTAGACTGACAAAGAACTGATGTCAGAATCTGGGTTGAGAAGACATCCGCACCCACCTCATTCATAGGATATTAAGTCCTCAGATTTTTACCTTTTTCGGGTCTCTCTCGAACAACCTTCAAGGAACATCCTTCACGGGCGAAAATGAGCTCCGAACACGGCTTGACGAGTTGTTCTTCTCCAAAGGGTGGAATCGGAAAGTTATCCCAACGTTGGCAGACGGTTGTAAACAGTAAAGGACAATGTATGATTGATGACTGAAGTCTCTGTTGTGTTCATCTGTTGCGTATATTAAACTTACGGAAAAATGCCACGAATTCAGGCACCAATATTTCAGAACTGGTAGGCCTACTTACGCTCCCAGCCACTGTCTCTTTGAAAGATCTGACCCTTTCCAGGGATAGTGGGTTCTAACACTTCATGTGACAAGGGGTAGATCTTGTATCAGTAGGAAATTTTAAGTCCTCTTTTCTCTTCCCCAGTCTGTATCCTGGCACAAAAATGGGTGAAATACCAATCCATAAAAGGATGACAGTTTGGGAAATAAAATGTATGAACGCGTGACAGAAATACGCTCAACAGCAAGTAAAAGTTACTTCTTGATAACGAGTTCTGTAGCATGATAATGTTGATTATGTAAGTTAGCAATAATTAATTTTTCTTAATCACTAGCATTAAGGGGAGGTTTACTATCTTTTGGCTCAAGGAATCAATTTTTTTTAAATTGCAGTTTTGGATCCATAAAAGTGTTTAGAATCCACCCCTGAAATGGTTTTTCCGAATACGGAACGGAAATGTTTGTTATACGCGGTCGAACAAAAAAAATGCAACTGCCTGAAATCGGCCTTTTTCACGCACCAGTTTTTTTCTTTCGGAGGACGAGTTATTGTAATGGTGCTTTGGGGGAAACAGAAAATGTACAAATGAAAGTTTGAACGCGCGTATTTGGAGTTAGTCCCCAAGCATTTGCATTCTGGTACGAAGACTGTGGAGATTGCGACTTTCCTGGCAGTGAGCAGCTTCAACAGAGGGTATTCAGCAATTCTGAAGACCATGACAACGATGGACTTCGCCCTGGGACTCTATTCGACGCAGTTCGCCAAGCATTCGGACGACCACCGGATTCAAGCGGCCGAAAACCGCTTGTCACCGGCCGTACGAGCGGCTCTGGAGCAGCGCAGGATGGCCCAGGTCGTGCAGAACGCCTTCTGTGAGAAAGGGGAAGGACTATTTTATGGACTCGGAATAGCAGATTGAACGTAAGTTGCATAATATTGCATTTATATGTAGTCTTTCTCGAAATGACATTTTTGTGTCGCGTGATATGGTAGCTTTAAATCTACTGAACCGATGGGCATGACTCTTTGTTTCCGACGAAGCTAACTAAACTGTCTAGGAGTTGTACCACTTTTATTTCGCTCCATTAATTATAAATATTTTTACTTGGTCATCGAAGACAAAAAAGCGGTGAAAGCAAGCCTTTTTTTTCAAATGGCCGCCATTTTATTTCCGATAGTCCAAATAACTTAACCGACGTGCAATTCCTAAAAAATCTTATACGTTTGGCTTACGTCGACTCAATTTTGATTTCAGACGAGCCGGCTGACCTGTGTTATACCGCGCGTCGAGGTCTACATCGAAATTTTGTTTCGTTCCGACGGCACTTCCGCCTTTGCTCTTCCACGTTTCCGGTGGGAAAAATTCCAGTTCGTAGAGGAAATATCAATAAAAATTTTGACCACATTTGACATTGATATCTATGACACATTCCGAGAAAAAAATTTCTCGAAGAACATGCTGTCTTTCTGGCCAAAGATAGTAAACCTCCCCTTAAAGTGTGACAGTATGCGGTGGTGGTTACAGGTTCCTCACATACCTCACCAACGACACACACACTTTGTGCTTTCTACTGTACATCGATGACTGTAGAAACGAGACATAGGGCCTATACATAACAAACACTAGATATGTGATGAAAATGCCATCTCCAGGTTGTAGGTATTTCATGTTACATAGAAATTGCATCATTACTCACTTCGAAACAGGTAAATGAACTGGTTCAAATGGCTCTGAGCACTATGGGACTTAACTTCTGAGGTCATCAGTCCCCTAGAACTTGGAACTACATAAACCTAACTAATTAATCTAAGGACATCACACACACTCATTACCGAGGCAGGATTCGACCCTGCGACCGTAGCGGTCGCGCTGTTCCAGGCTGTTGCGCCTAGAACCGCTCGGCCACTCTGGCCGGCGGTAAATGAATTAACTGACAGCGTGACGCAACATACCTACATATGGGCTACTACAATGCTGTACACAATATTATTATTATTACTATTGTGGCCAGACACAAAGCACTGACACCATGAAGTCTTTCAGTTCCTGACACTGCACAAGTAGCGAGTCCAACAATTAAGTGATATACAAACAGTAAGTGTAGTGCACACATTTTAACTTGGTTGATTTCAAGTGGGCTTACAGGTAAAGTAGTTGCCGCTAGGGAGAGGGGTGGCGCAGAGGTATCATGTTTTGTAAGAAGTGTCCACCCTCACTGCGGATAGATAGTTGTCTTACCCGAGGAGGAGTTGTAGTAGCATTCTCTATGCACCGGGAATCGCCTCATCATCCATTGTAAACACACACACACACACACACACACACACACACACACACACACAAGCGATCGCCCGAGCGTGGCATTCAGGATGTATAGATGTGAAAGATTTTTTACTATGATAACAGTTAAAATGAAAGCACGGGACTGAGTGGATTTGGAACTTGATTTATGATCTGTGAGTGAAAGACACTCAAACATGAAACAGGTTCCAGAATGAGATTTTCACTCTGCAGCGGAGTATGCCCTGATATGAAACTTCCTGGCAGATTATAACTGTGTGCCGGATCGAGACTCGAACTCGGGACCTTTGCCTTTCGCGGGCAAGTGCTCTAGCAACTGAGCTACCCAAGCACGACTGACGCCCTGTCCTCACAGCTTTACTTCTGCCAGTACCTCGTCTCCTACCTTCTAAACTTAACAGAAGCTCTCCTGCAGAACTAGCACTCCTGATAGAAAGGATATTGCGGAGACATGGCTTAGCCACAGCCTGGGGGATGTTTCGAGTCTCGGTCTGGCACACAGTTTTAATCTGCCAGGAAGTTTCACAAAACAGGTTGTTAGACAGGCAGTACCAATCGTCTCACTGATTCATTAGTCGGTGGCTTAATAAAACATGTAACTCATATTTCACCATTTTAGAAATAAACGTGCTCAAAGAAAATTCTTTTACATTCTGAAGTTTCGTTTAGGCGCTAAAGTAGGTGATTTAGGTAGAGAGAGGTGGGGGGGGGGGGGGCGGTTCTACGTAATATCTGATTGCACACAGATAAGTCTTTGGAAGTAGGGGACCACTGCCCCTAAATAATAATGATCCCTCTATGGTTACGGCGACTACCTCGAATGTAGATTGATTCGGAGAGCAGTCCTAACTCAAACGACCTTGTATGGACGCAGTACCACGCTGGTCGTGCCCCAGGCGGGATGTCGTCGCTCAAGTGGGTGGGAACACGGTGAAGGTCGCAGGAGGGGCAGATGGCAACGGGTCGTTGACACGCTGTGTGTGTGTGTGTGTGTGTGTGTGTGTGTGTGTGTGTGTGCGTGTAACACGCAGTGCTATATGCGAGCGACGTTTCGCTTCACACAGTGCACGTGAACTGTGCAGGGGTGCGCCTTCAGCAGGCTAGAATGTCGACAAATTGTAGCGTGTTGTCGATTTCTTTCGTAACGTACTTGATAGAACGCTTTTTTACAGAAGGGTGAAAGAAATATCGTTTTTTAATCCACGGCTATCAGCGTGCGGTAGAGCTTCGCTAATCCTTCTCGTACGGGACTGTGAGCATGGTCGAAACACGAAAGAGGTCTGAGTCTATATCTACATCTACTTAGATACTCCGCAAACCACCGTACGGTGCGTGGCGGAGGGTACCCTGTACCACAGCTAGACATTTCCGCTCCACTCGCAAATAGAGCGAGGGAAAAATGACTGCCTACATGCCTCCTTATGAGTCCATACTTCTCTTATCCTATCTTCGTGGTGCTCAACCCAAATATATGAAGGGCTGATTTCAGTAGTAGTAGTACAAGTCCTTTTTTGTTCATTTTGAGATACAGAGTCCCAAAGTTAAATGAGCGCTGAAAAATCTGCAGTTGAGATACCAGAAATATTCAAGCATATGGCTTCTTGTTAGAGATGAACCTTTCTTTCTGTTGTTTGAATCATTGATTTCAGAGAATTGTAGCCAGAGAAGTGAGGTAATGGACTTGTACCAATATTGAAATAAGCCCTTCATATGTTGGCGGCAGTAAAATCGGCAATCAGTTTCAATTGCCCTTTCTCTAAATTTTCTCAACAGTGCTTCTCGAAAAGAACGTCGCCTTTCCTCCAGGGCTTTGCATTGGACTTGCCGAAGCATCTCCGTAACCTTTCGTGTTCATAATGTGAGTTTACGCTGTATTACGACCGGTTTCATACCCTGCAGGTATACCTTTAAGTCATATAATACTAATACTGCATGTGCCACAACTTTCAAGTGCGCATAAAAACATGTAACTCCTCTGCAAAACCGTGGATGAAACTGCAGATGCGTATCCGATCCGAAACATGCATGACCAATGCAACGTCTTCAAAACCGGTCGTCATACAGTGACAACACAATACACAGTTATTGCGGATTTGTACTTTCACTTAGTTTAATATTGACTACTTTACCATCTCCGATTTTAAACTGATTATCCTTCATATTATGTACAAGTTCTTTAGCTGTGGTTGCCCGCCGTGTAAGGTTATTTGTAGCAATTACGTGGCGTTCGAAGCTACCGGTGATAAACCCTAGCAGCCCTCCTCAGAGTTGCTTTGTTGTCTTCCTTCAATCCGACCTGGTACACATCCCAAGCACTCGAGCAGTACTCGAGAATAGATCGCACCAGCGTCCTATATGCGAGCTTCTTTTATACGTGAACCTCTCTTTCCTAACATTCTCCCAATGAACCCAAGTCGACCATGCGTCTTCCCTACCACAGTTCTCACATGCTTGTTCCAATTATTTCATATAAGAACTCTTCCATTTGGTCCATGTTTGCATAGAAAAACAGTAATATCAGAAATTGAGTCCGCCTTGATGCAAAACACTTTGTTATTCGATTATTTCTTTGTTCTTCCAAACTAGTTTCGGCGACAAATATCACCACCATCAGTGGAGTTTTTTTAATCTAAAACATGCAGAAAATAGCATGGTTATACAAACACAGTAGCACATTATTACATTTTTACTATTCGTTATTTTGAAATATAGTTTTCTATGGATACTTTCATACTACCTTAAGGTACTACTACTGTGTTTGTATGGCCATGCTATTTTCTGCATGTTTTAGACTAAAAAAAACACTGATGATGGTGATATCTGTCGCAGAAACTAATTTGGGAGAATAAAGATATAAACAAATAACAATGTGTTTTGCATCAAGGCGGACTCAATTTCTGATATTACTGTTTTTGCTTGTTCCATTTCATATCGCTTTGCAGCGTTACGCCCAGATATTCAAACGACATATCGCTTTGCAGCGTAACGCCCAGATATTCAAACGACTTGACTGTGTCAAGCTGGACACTAGTAATAACGTATCCGAACATTACAGGTTTGTTCTTCCTAATCATCGCCATTAAATTAAATTTTTCCGAATTTACAGCTAGCTGCCACTCAACACACCAACTAGATACACTCCTGGAAATGGAAAAAAGAACACATTGACACCGGTGTGTCAGACCCACCATACTTGCTCCGGACACTGCGAGAGGGCTGTACAAGTAATGATCACACGCACGGCACAGCGGACACACCAGGAACCGCGGTGTTGGCCGTCGAATGGCGCTAGCTGCGCAGCATTTGTGCACCGCCGCCGTCAGTGTCAGCCAGTTTGCCGTGGCATACGGAGCTCCATCGCAGTCTTTAACACTGGTAGCATGCCGCGACAGCGTGGACGTGAACCGTATGTGCAGTTGACGGACTTTGAGCGAGGGCGTATAGTGGGCATGCGGGAGGCCGGGTGGACGTACCGCCGAATTGCTCAACACATGGGGCGTGAGGTCTCCACAGTACATCGATGTTGTCGCCAGTGGTCGGCGGAAGGTGCACGTGCCCGTCGACCTGGCACCGGACCGCAGCGACGCATGGATGCACGCCAAGACCGTAGGATCCTACGCAGTGCCGTAGGGGACCGCACCGCCACTTCCCAGCAAATTAGGGACTCTGTTGCTCCTGGGGTATCGGCGAGGACCATTCGCAACCGTCTCCATGAAGCTGGGCTACGGTCCCGCACACCGTTAGGCCGTCTTCCGCTCACGCCCCAACATCGTGCAGCCCGCCTCCGGTGGTGTCGCGACAGGCGTGAATGGAGGGACGAATGGAGACGTGTCGTCTTCAGCGATGAGAGTCGCTTCTGCCCTGGTGCCAATGATGGTCGTATGCGTGTTTGGCGCCGTGCAGGTGAGCGCCACAATCAGGACTGTATACGACCGAGGCACACAGGGCCAACACCCGGCATCATGGTGTGGGGAGCAATCTCCCACACTGGCCGTACACCACTGGTGATCGTCGAGGGGACACTGAATAGTGCACGGTACATCCAAACCGTCATCGAACCCATCGTTCTACCATTCCTAGACCGGCAAGGGAACTTGCTGTTCCAACAGGACAATGCACGTCCGCATGTATCCCGTGCCACCCAACGTGCTCTAGAAGGTGTAAGTCAACTACCCTGGCCAGCAAGATCTCCGGATCTGTCCCCCATTGAGCATGTTTGGGACTGGATGAAGCGTCGTCTCACGCGGTCTGCACGTCCAGCACGAACGCTGGTCCAACTGAGGCGCCAGGTGGAAATGGCTTGGCAAGCCGTTCCACAGGACTACATCCAGCATCTCTACGATCGTCTCCATGGGAGAATAGCAGCCTGCATTGCTGCGAAAGGTGGATATACACTGTACTAGTGCCGACATTGTGCATGGTCTGTTGCCTGTGTCTATGTGCCTGTGGTTCTGTCAGTGTGATCATGTGATGTATCTGACCCCGGGAATGTATCAATAAAGTTTCCCCTTCCTGGGACAATGAATTCACGGTGTTCTTATTTCAATTTCCAGGAGTGTATTTTATTTAAGTCGTCTTGTATCTTCCCACAGTCACTCAGCTGCAATAGCTTACTGTACATCACATTATCAGAGGACTACTTTTATTAACGCGTAACATCACAGTACAATACAATAGTAATTTTCAGCTGGAAATTCTGTCCGAAATATTGTTCAACGTTAAATTGGTAACAAAAAGAAAACCATGACGCACTAAAAAAGTATTACACAAAAGAGTAACGTACGGTAGTGCGAGAGCTGTAAAATATGTCTGTATCATAGATTAGGATATTATTACTGTGAGTGAAAGGTTAACAGCTGTACAAGCGAGTATCTTATTTCGGTACTGCAATGTCAGACAACTGATTTCCACTTAACTTTTTAAAACACGAGCACTCACACGATAAAGATGTTCTGTTCTTAAGCGGGCCAACAAAAGTATGTAACGTTCTTTTGCTTATCGGATGACAACACCGATTTCTTCGCGATGTTTTGCCATTTGATAATCCATAAAATGTCTCTTGGCGTAGATGTTCAGCGTTGTTCGATGTTCTGACAGGGTTGCCATATCTGCCTGGGACCTCGTCGGAACGCTCTAAGATTTGGGGGGGGGGGGGCGGTGTATTAAAGAAGTGAAAAATTTATTTAATACAGTTAGTTTTTATTTAGAACACAATTACATGGGACTTGTTACGGCAAAACTAGTTGGTACTCCGTATTTTTCGAAAGTTTTCACATTTTTCTTCAAATCTTTTTTCCCTTTTACGTATTTATAAAACTCCATGCAAGTCAGCTTGCAATTAAACTAGCACTGTAAGCTTGATTCCACAGTCCATGGCAGCAGTCGATTACCTTCATCAGTCCACTGGGCCGACATCAGCGAAAATACTCTTTCCACTGTGGCGTCGTGTGCGAGAATAGAAAAAAAATACTCGCGTAATTTTAGCAGTTTGCGTTTGCGTTCAGGATTTTCGGTTTCGTAGGGAAAATGAATCCATCTTTCTTCCGCGGAGTGTATAGACTTCCATTCATCATAGTCGCGCTAAGTTTCTCGATCTGGAAGGTGCAGGGTACGTGGCATACAGCGCCATCTGTGGGACGACTTCGTCAACATAAACTTATTGTCATTAATGAAAATGAGGCTGCATTAACATGTTGCGCTGACAGATCAAGTTACTTCACTACTTGAACCATGTTCGCAACAGTATTTTGCAGAATCTGGAAAAAAATCGGGTCTTATTGGAGTGTCGGGACAAGAATTTCCATAACGGTGACGGTCCCGATATACTGGGACAGATGGCAACCCTACATACTGAAAGTCTGTGTCAAATGCATTTTTATCGTCTGTATGTGATCTTCGAGCCGTAGTTTCGATGTCTTCGTTGTCATCGTCATGTGTCTTGTTCTCATCGGTAGTTCGAGTTACAGCGTCGATGATTTGGTCATCAGTTAATTGCCCTTCCGCTGTGCATTCAACGTCCGCTGTATTGACTCACTCACGGGGTTCAAAGTCTGATTATAAAAACGTCACACGTTTACGTTCATTTGGAGCCATGATTTAGTAACACGCGCTTTACTTTGTTAAGAAGACTGGCAATAATGTATAAAAGAACTGCACGGACACTAATTGATCGAGTTAGAAACAAGTTATTTCGTACACCTATCAACGGTCAGCAGCCTACTGATGAATATCGCAGTTGATGAGAAATATAAACAAATGTCGGAAATGGGATGGTCGGACTGAGCGAAGAGACAGATCATCCGAACAATTAGCAACAATTTGCTCTATTACTAACGGTTTCGGGCTTACCAGTACAATAACAACGTAAACTCCGACTAGCGTCGACATAGACGCTAGTTTTTAAACGATACCATATTCTCCGTCGACTGCCCTACTTACTACAATTCCCACGGTTGCTCTTTCGATGTTTACTCATTTTCAGGCAGTGAACGGTGCTGAAAACGCAACAATTGTCAACATCAAACGAATAAAATTAGTTAAAAAGTAAGTGAGCATACGCCATGTATCGGATAGGATTAAAACTGTTTGAAACTGTATTCGTGCTCCTTGTACATGGCATTAACAAACTGCGAATTTTTTTAGCATCGATCGTTAATGAAAAACTCATTGGATAGCGTAAATGAACCACACAAATATATGATATTTATTAATCAATAAATACAGCAATAATTCACACCATACATCTGATGACTTTTTCTGTGCAGACTTCACACTGTTTTGAAAAAAAAAAAATTTTTTTTTCTCTTCACCACTGCTTTGTTGGCAGGTAACAATGTAACAATGTATTTCGGAGAACAGCCTTCCCCCCCCCCCCCCCCAAGCCAAGTTTGGTTTCATTGTTTTCCAGTGTTGTCCACATTACTTGACACCACATAGCTAAACGTGACCCAATGCCTTTGATTGTTCATTCATTCCGTTCATTTGACAGTAGCTAATGTCGCTGAGCTGACGTAGTTCCTTCCGCCGGCCGGTGTGGCCGAGCGGTTCTAGGCGCTTCCGTATGGAACCGCGCGACTGCTACGGTCGCAGGTTCGAATCCTGCCTCGGGCATGGATGTGCGTGATGTCCTTAGGTTAGTTAGGTTTAAGTAGTTCTAAGTTCTAGGGGACTGATGACCTCAGATGTTAAGTCCCAAGGTGCTCGGAGCCATTTAGTTCCGTCCAAGATATTGCTCCCCACAGCTCTCGCTGCTCCCTCCGACGGCAACTAACAGATGTGTAGCAGTGGTGTCGATATGCGGTCGGTAGTAACAAGTAGCCTGGTTTTTGAGCCACCATCGAAACAGTATTCGGTCTTTAACTTCGATGTCACAGTGCTTAAAAGATTTCAGTATCGAAATATCCATGTTTAAACTCCCAAGATCGAAATTTTGAAAATATCGACGATTATCGAAAATCCCTAGTTGAAATATAGAAACAGGTAGAAAGGTGGCTGAGGGATTACTTGCACGAGAGAAGCGCGTTTGGCATCCAAGCGAGTGCTTCGGAGAAGCATAGAGGTCCAACAGCCAGAGAGAGAAAGAGGGAGAGGGAGAGAGGGAGGGAGAGGGAGAGGGAGAGAGGGAGAGGGGGAGAGAGAGAGAGAGAGAGAGAGAGAGAGAGAGAGAGAGAGGACCAGCTGTGGGGGACGGCGGGATTTGTGTGGCGGTAACCGGTCCGGCGCCCAGCTGAACAGCCTTGAACTCATAAAAGGCGCTAAGGGCCGATCGCAGCGGCACGCACAGCCGGACGCGGGGAACTTAACAACACTACCTACCACTCACTTCCCGCCAAACTGCCCCGTGTCTGAGGGGCACCCACAATTCCCTGCCGATAAACGCACCCGCCGAAGAGCACCTACCTAATGGCATTTTTATGAATTATACGAGGGCCGTTCAGAAAGTAACCTCCGGTTGATTTAAAAAAATACACCAAGTTAAATAAAAATATTTTAATATATACATCTTACAACTACATCTTTGCACTATTTTTCTACATAGTCTCCATAGCGATTGAGGCACTTATCGTATCTCTTCACAAGCCTCTTCACAAGCTTTGAAATTCCTTCTGCATAAAAATCACCCGCTTGTGCCTGGAGCCAGCCTGTGACCGCATCTTTGAGCTCTTCGTCGTCATCAAACCGCTGTGACCCGAGCCATTTCTTCAAATGCATGAAGAGGTGATAATCACTTGGCGTCAGGTCTGGGCTGTAAGGTGGATGGTTGATAACGTCCCACTTGAAGGACTCAAGAAGGGCCGTTGTTCTGCGAGCAGAGTGAGGACGGGTGTTATCGTGCAAAAAAACGATACCGGAAGTCAGCATACCACGGCGTTTGTTCTGTATAGCCGTCGTAACTTTTTTATTGTTTCACAGTACACGTCTTGATTAATGGTCGTACCACGTTCCATGAATTCAACCAACAACACCCCTTTGGCATCCCAAAACACCGTTGCCATCAGTTTTCTGGCAGAAAAATCTTGCGAGGCTTTTCTTGGTTTGGTAGGCGAATTTGAATGTGCCCACATCTTTGATTGTTCTTTTGTCTCCGGGTTCACGTATTTAATCCAGGTTTCGTCACCGGTCACGATTCTGTTTAACAATGGTTCTCCTTCGTCCTCATAACGTGACAGAAAGTCTAATGCAGAGGCCATTCTTTGAGTTTTGTGGTGGTCGGTAAGAATTTTGGGCACCCATCGTGCACAGAACTTACGGTAACCCAATCTTGCTGTCACTATCTCGTACAAGAGAGTCTTAGAAATCTGTGGAAAACCAGTAGACAACTTCGACATTGAGAAACGTCGATTTTCACGAACTTTTGCATCAACTGTCTGAACGAGTTTGTCAGTCACCAATGATGGTCTACCACTCCTCTCTTCATCATGAACGTTTTCTCGTCCACTTTTAAATAAACGTACCCATTCACGGACAACTCCTTCACTCATAACTCTTGGTCCGTACACGGCACAAAGCTCACGATGAATAGCTGCTGCAGAATATCCTTTGGCTGTAAAAAACCTTATGACAGCACGCACTTCACATTTGGCGGGGTTTTCTATTGCAGCACACATTTCAAACTGCCACAAAAACTAAACTAGCGCAGGTACGACGTTCACTCGACCACGGCTTGATGCCGACTGACCTGTTGAGTGCGTGAACGCACAGATGGCGTCGCTACTCCCCCCACAACCCGCACTGTGACCAATCGGAGGTTACTTTCTGAACCGCCCTCGTAGTATGATGGCTTTCACGACCGGATGACATATCTTCTGAAAACCTTCAGGGATGTAAGGTCGTGGTCCATGAAACTCTTCAGTTCCTAACGTTTCGTCCAGAGCTGCGCTGGACATCATCAGGGGGTGTTTCTCCTCCGGTGAGTCTTGCCGACTGACGGGCGTACATGTGGTAAAGTTTATATCGGAACAACGAAAAGAAGCGTAAATACACGGTTAAAAGAACACAGAAGTCTTTGCCGATTAGGGAAAACAGATAAATCGGCTGTAGCAGAATACGCTTTTCAGTCAGGAAATCATCAAGTGAAGTTTTCCGAAACAAAAATTTTATCTACGACGACGAACTATTACCCACGGCTTTGTAGAGAAGCAATTGAAATATTTAAACATAGGGATAACTTTAATCGGAAAGAAGAGACCATGAAACTTAGTGATATTTGGACAGTAGCGCTACAGAATTGCTAGACAGTTTTATCCGTGACGAGATTACGATCGATAGTTAAGTTTTATCTCTGACAACAGATTATCTCTGCATATCGCGTGTAACTCTGGCCACGCCCACTTTCTACGATGTATAAGTCGCTCTCAGACGTCCGACCCGTCAGTCGGCAAGACTCACCGGAGGAGAAACACCCCTTTGAAGATGTCCAGCGCAGCTCTGGACGAAACGTTAGGAGCTGAAGAGTTTCATGGACCACGACCTTACATCCCGGAAGGTTTACCAGAAGATTTTTATGAATTGTTTCGAATATGTGTCAACGATTATTATCAATAAAGTTGTAAACACTTTGATCTTATAATATGATCTCTGTTCTCGAAACTTCCTGGCAGATTAAAACTGTGTGCCGGACCGAGACTCGAACTCGGGCCCTTAGTAGGTACAGGCAGAAGTAAAGCTTTGAGGACGGGGCGTAAGTCGTGCTTGGGTAGTTCAGTTGGTAGAGCACTTGCCAGCGAAAAGCAAAGGGTCCGAGTTCAAGTCTCGGTCCGGCACATAGTTTTAATCTGCCAGGAAGTTTCGTATCAGCGCACTCTCCGCTGCAGAGTGAAAATCTCATTCTGGATCTCTGTTCTTCTTAGTTGTGCACAGTACTGCCGGGAATGTAATGCAAAATAGGGACAGTCTTGGTGGAAGAACTACTATAAATGGAGCTAAAGTGTTTTTGTAATACAGCTTAGACAGAAATACCTTGTGTCAACAGAGTGCGCAAGTATTAGTGAATAGAGTTCAGACACTTTATTTCATTTAATAATGATTGAAACCCACCTACATAAAACAATCCTTTCACCAGTTAACATTTCTTCGTATCAGAAATAGGATATCATATACTACAGAAGACATGGCCGCCATCGAAATAAGAAGTATCGGAGTTCCATGCGGCTTTTCGCGGATGATACTGTAGTATACAGAGAAGATGCAGCATTAGAAAATTGCAGCGAAATGCAGGAAGATCTGCAGCGGATAGGCACTTGGTGCAGAGAGTGGCAACTGACCCTTAACATAGACAAATGTAATGTATTGCGAATACATAGAAAGAGGGATGCTTTATTGTATGATTATATGATAGCGGAAGAAACAGTCGTAGCACTTATTTCTGTAAAATATCTGACAGTATTCGTGCGGAACGATTTGAAGTGGAATGATCATATAAACTTAATTGTTGGTAAGGCGGGTACCAGGTTGAGATTCATTGGGAGAGTCCTTAGAAAATGTAGTCCATCAACAAAGGAGGTGGCTTACAAAACACTCGTTCGACCTATACTTGAGTATTGCTCATCAGTGTGGGATCCGTACCAGGTCGGGTTGAAGGGGGAGATAAAGAGGATCCAAAGATAGCGGCGCGTTTCGTCACAGGGTTATTTGGTAAGCGTGATAACGTTACGGAGATGTTTAGCAAACTCAAGTGGCAGACTCTGCAAGAGAGGCGCTCTGCATCGAGGTGTAGCTTGCTGTCCAGATTTCGAGAGGGTGCGTTTCTGGATGAGGTATCGAATATATTGCTTCCCCCTACTTATACCTCCCGAGAAGGTCACGAATGTAAAATTAGAGAGATTCGAGCGCACACGGAGGCTTTCCGGCAGTCGTTCTTCCCGCGAACCATACGCTCCTGGAACAGGAACAGTGGCACGTATAGGCCCTCCGCCACACAACGGTGTAGCTTGCGGAGTATAAATGTAGATGTAGATGAAGAAGATAAGTAATATTTTACAACACGAGATGTGGACGAGTGATTCGATGCAACCTGCTTAAAATAAATAATCAACGTCTGTTTCGCAGACACATTACTGCACATTAAGCATTGAAAGCCCCCTCACACATCATCCCATCCCCACTTCCCGGTTCATTTCCACCAACGGCGCGTGGGATGATTGACCGCCGGTACTGCACACCTCCATACTAGCTCTAACTTTCCGAGTATTTTCGTTGTGTCCATTTCACGGGACTGTATGCTGTTCGACTCTTCCAGGAACGTAGTTCCTCGGAATTTGGATGGTAAACTTTTCCATAATGCACAACGCCTCTCTTTTAACATCTGCCTCTGCAATTTGTTGAGCATCTGTGTAATGCTATCCAGGCGAGTAAACGACCTCGTACAAACACACCGCTCTCCGTTACATCTTCTCCATCACTTCTGTTGATCTTTCTCTGGCTCGTGATGACTGGGTGTTGTGTGATGTCCTTAGGTTAGTTAGGTTTAAGTAGTTCTAAGTTCTAGGGGACTGATGACCATAGATGTTAAGTCCCATAGTGCTCAGAGCCATTTGAACCATTTGAACTTCTGTTGATCCTGTATGGCAAGCGTCCCAAACTGATAAACAATAATAAAAAATCGCTCGAATATCTGGCAAGCAATTTCTTTCGCGGGTGAATTACATCTGTCCGGCATACGCTCCTTTTTCTAATGGTGATTCCACTTACAGTCGCTACGGATGATAATTCCTACGTATATTACGGTAGTTACTGCTACTAACAAATTGTCACAAATAGCGTAATTTTTTACAGTAGAGGTTTTCTTCTCCTACGTATGTCCAATTATACAGGCAAGTTCAGAACTTGCAGTCTCTGCAGAATTTATCAATTCTCTGAAGGTCCTCCTGCAGTCCGACACAGTATTTTGGCGTAGCTAGCTTCTTAAACACAACTGCATCATCTGCAAGAAGCCTCCTGGAGTTTCTGACATTATCCTACAAATAGTTTATAAACACTGTAAACAGTAACGAATCTATCATACTCGTGAAATTATCTTTACGTCTGTCGATTTTGTTCCGTCTGGAGTTATTTCTATCTGCAAGGAAGTCTTGAATCCATTCACAAATTCTTGTGCCGTATCCGGGAGCCTCTAATTTTTTTTCACTAAACCACTCTGGAAACCACTACACACAGCGTAGCGAAGAGTACATCGTACCAATATTATCTGAAGTCTGTCCTACTCCATTCGCTTATTGGGCGCCTATCTATAAGCCTCTTACGCGCATAAAGGATCTACAGATAGGACAAAACTGAAGATAATACTGGAGAATGAGAAGAGGGGGCAAGAGAAAATGAGAGGCGAGATATGACACTGCGAGAAGAATTTAACAGAGCATCGAAAGACCTGAGTCGAAGCAGTACCCCTGAAGTAGACGGCATTAATTGGGCACCGTTGACGTTAGTGGGTGAACCTGCCACGACAAAACAATTCTACCTGATTATACAAAATTAAGGGACAGGCAGAACACTCCCAGGCCTCCAGAAGAATTTAGTAAATCCAATTCCAAAGAAGGCAGGGGCGGATATGCATGAATGCTGCCGAACTACCAGTTGAAAATAACATATTAGTGCAAAATACTGAGGCTACTACTGAGGCTGTAAAAGGTACGCTAAAGAAAGGTAATCCTATATTTATATCATCTGCAGAATTAAACATAGTTCAGACCGCATTAACTAGAATACACTATTTGGAATTCGGAATCAGGTACGAGTAAAACAGTAAGACTATGTTGGGTTAGGTTAGGTCAGGTTATCTACAACTTGTGCATAAATAATACAGAAGTCGAAGGACATGGAAGGATAGCAGTGCTAAACAAAAAAAATAATTTTGAAAGAACGACTTAATCGTTCTCCTTCTAGCATACTGCAATGATGAAGCACACCATTTTTGCATTTTGTTTTGTAAGTACGACTCAGTCCAGTTGCTTGTGAAGTCATCAGTCGCACAACACTTAAATCTATGAAATATGTTTCCTAAAAGTAGACGGAACATGTGTTTTATGACAAGAACTAAGGATCTACAATGGAGAGAAATGTGTGATAAAATGTAAAGTTACAGTTTGAGGGAAAATACTGTCGTAATACGTAAAAGCAAATGAGGAACATCGTAAGAATGCAAAATTTTCACGCAAGTAAGATTTCTGAGGATATAAAATGTAGACTGGCAGTGGCAAGCAAAGCGTTTCTGAAGAAGAGAAATTTGTTAACATCAAGTATAGATTTAAGTGTCAGCAAGCCGTTTCTGGAAGTATTTGTATGGAGTGTAGCCATGTACGGAAGTGAAACGTGGACTATAAATAGTTTAGAAAAGAAGATAATAGAAGCTTTCGAAATGTGGTGCTACAGAAGAATGCTGAAGATTAGTTGGGTAGATCACGTAACTAATGAGGAAGCACTGAATAGAATTGTGGAGAAGAGGAGTTTATGGCACAACTTGACTAGAAGAAGGGATCGGTTGGCAGGGCATATTCTGAGGCATCAAGGGATCACCAATTTAGTACTGGAGGGCAGCGTGGAGGGTAAAAATCGTAGAGGGAGACCAAGAGATGAATACACTAAACAGACTCAGAAGGATGTAGGTTGCAGTAGGTACTGGGAGATGAAGACGCTTGCACAGGATAGAGTAGCATGGGGAGCTGCATCAAACGAGTCTCAGGACTGAAGACCACAACAACAACATTATATATATATTGTGTGTGTGTGTGTGTGTGTGTGTGTGTGTGTGTGTGTGTGTGTGTGTGTGTGTGTGTGTGTGTGTGTGTGTGTGTGAACGTTTGTTACAACAACATATATAATTTAAATAATTTGAAGTAAATCGGAAAGGTACATTTTCAGATGTTTCGTAACAATATGTTTCCTCTATATATAACATATTAATTAGATATCTAAAAACATGCCCATATTAGAATTCAGCGCTGCGTCAAAATTTCAAAGAAACTGATCAAGAAATTTCGGAGATTATGGATATTGAACACACCAACATTCACATTTTTATAACGTTTCCTCTTCTGTTAAATGTTACACATATACGAGATTGCGATCCAGCAGGCGTATAAAACACTTGAGTATTCGAATGCAATGTTGTGGCAAACCATGAAACCAGTCTCTGGACCGAAGACGACAACAACAAGAGTTCTGATTATTTTGAAGGTTAGAGAATCCAAAAAGTAATGCTGACTAATTAAACAAGGGAAGGAGAAAACATTTGAGAGACTGGGCAGAAATCACGGCGGAACTTCCCACAGGGTTCATTTTTGGGTCCACTCCTATTCATTACAAGTAACATACGAGTACATCGAGCGGAATTCGGACATTTTACAGGTTTACTCTTGCAAAGTTGGAGTTACCTCCTCTGTGAAGCAAAGCCTCTAATTATTGTCGAAGCTGAGAAACGTCAGAGGAAATCGTCCGTGTACGCAAGCAGAGCCGACCTAGCGGCACGCAGTCGATCAAAGATGGACGGCGACGGGCGCCGATGTGCACGCCTGGGTCTGGGGTTGGGGTTGGTTGGTATGGATTCGGCTGGCCACAGCAGTTCCGCCGCCGCGCCGTTAGCGTCAGCTGGGACGGCCGCCGAATCAATACGGCGCCACGAGGGTGGGAGGGAGCGAAGGAGGGAGGGTGCCGGGAGGGTGAGGAGGGTCTCGGCGCTGCCGCCACTTCTCAGTGCTAGCTGTCGCTGCCTCCGCATCCCCATATTCTGTAAATCACAGTGAAGCGCATGGCAGAAGGTAGTCTACTTGCCACTGTACCGCGCACCAGTGTTCTTTCCCATTTCCATTCATGCATCTAGCGCGGTAAAAACGACTGTTTAAATGCCTTTGAACGCTCTGTCATTAGTCTAAGCTTGTCTTCAAGGTGTGGGTTCGATACGTAGGGCGCTGTAGTACATTCCTAGACTCTTCACCTAATGCCCGTGCCGCTAGGTCGTTCCTGCTTGCGTTCACGGACGATTTCCTGTGACGTTTTTCAGCTTCGACAATTGGAGGCTTTGCTGTACAGAGGATGTAACTCCAGCTTTGCAAGTGTAAACCTGCAAAATGCACCAATTCCGCTAGAATTATGTTACTTGCAAATAATAGGACCCAAAAATGAACCCTGTGGGAAGTTCCGCCATGATTTTTGCCCAGTCTCTAAAATGTTTTCTCCTTCCCTTGTTTAATTACTCAGCAAATTTCTCGAAATTTTGAAAGCAGGCTCTCTTCAAGTGTCTTCCAGTTCGTAAAATTAATAAAAACCCGTCTTGATCGTACGGCAAATTGAAAAAGATAGAGTGTTCCATTAAGTTTCGGGTGTGCAGCACACCCAAAAGTTAATGGAACAGTCTTTGCGCCGCCAAAACCTGAAGATTCACATGAAAAAGCGAGAGTTACAGAGAAGTGATATTTACGTTCGTATAATAAATTCCGTCCCTCAAAAATATTCCTGTTCTTCAGACCTCCTCTGTGCTACGACAGGTGACGCGTCAGGTACCTTACTTGTACTGAGCTTGCAGTACAAGCGAGGTGCCTATTTGCTTCCACCGCTGTGAGTAGGATGCCTAAGTTTTAATAAATGTTCAACAATTGCAGCCTTCTATAGTTGTTGTCCCCTACGCACAAAACAGCACGTAGGTCGTGAATCCGTTATCTTGAGGCTGTAAGAAACTCTTTGCGAGGAACTGTTGTTTTAGCAATGATTAAATTTCCAATCAGTTCGTTTACACTGGATGCCACTTGCCTTTTTCATTGGCAGCACACGAGAAACTGCACACTTAAATTCCTTTTTAGAGTCACAAATGGTTTCTATTCTCCAGCAAATTAATGTGCTGGGTATTCCCCTAATTAGTATGACACTATTCTCAACTATATGTGCAAGTAACCGTACACTGGTAATAAAGTCTTAACTAACAGCAACTGTGGTAGACCACATGTCCTTCTTCCGAGACTGCCGAACCATCTCTATTCACAAACTACACATTGCAAATTAAGTCTTAAGCGATACCGCGGGGGTACAACTTGTCCGTCCTCCGAGACTGCCGAATCAGCTCTGATCTTACAGCCAGGCCTCTTCGCCCGACATCCAAGGTCGGCTCGATCCGAGGATCATCGATGTGCTTCGTCCGCCTTTTCGTTTCGCAGTTTTTTATTATTCCGCTGGTTATTAATACTTGTGAAGTATTGTAATAACAGCATGCAATTGAGAAATGGTTTAATTTGAAATTCAAGTAAATACGCTGTTTAATTTCTCAAATATTAATGATACAAGATTATCATTTTGGCTGTCCGACCCCGTTAGCAAAGTGGTCAGCAGGACAGAGTGTCAATCCTAAGGGCCCGGGTTCGATTCCCGGCTGGGTCGGAGTTTTTCCCCGCTCAGGGACTGAACGTTGTGTTGTCCTGATCATCATTTCATCCCTATCGACGAGCAAGTCGCCGAAGTAGCGTTAAATCGAAAGACTTGCACCCGGCGAACGGTCTACCCGACGGGAGGCCCTAATCACACGACATTTACTTTTTTTTTGCCATTTTGGCGCGCAACTTCCGAACCCAGCAGCCAGTCGTGGAGAAGGACCGCAATTTAGGCGGTCTTTCTCACTAAACGCATACCGAAAAAACCATCTGTCATCGGCACTTCACAATTCATTACATCTTGCCACAGCTGTCTTCTCAACTGCACGAAAAAGAGCTTCTTGTACTTGAATATGATGGCTGTAAAGCCAGAAATAGTGCAATCGCACAATCATTTATTCAAATTATGACCGGTTTCGGCTACTAATAGGAGACCATCTTCAGATAATGCACCATCCGGCTGACGATGACGACGCTGGGAACAGATGTGCTGAGCCAGCTGTCAGTGAATTCGTGTGCACTCCGGCCGATTTCCGAGCATACATGGCGAAGGTAATTGCATACCGTGAAACTGCACGTCTTCAATGGGCTAAACAACGCAGAAACTGGGCGCGCATTGTGTGAACTGAGAAGTTACGATTTGGCCTCTTCTCAAATGATTGAAGGTGTTGTGCCCACCGACTGCCGAATGCGCCATTTAACTTGCAGTTTGGCGAGGTCTTAGTTCAGGCCAGATCTGGTCCCATGATGTATTAGGACTGTTTTTCGTGGCATGACTTGATCCCATTCTTTCATGACACTGAGAGCATAAGTCAGGATGTTTTATTTCAACACTAAGTACCTGACGTTCTGTAGGTATGAATTTATACCAATTTTCTATTAGTCCATCTCCTCGTACATCTCTCTCTGTCCACTTTCTCCATGGCCCCTAACCTACCCATCTACTTTTCTTTCCGTTACCTGTCCATCTCCTCCTCCGGACTCTCTTTCTGTCCCATTTTCCCCCTCTTCCTTTCTCCGTCCATCACCTCCACTCATCTCTGACCACCTCTTCCATCCCCTTCTCTTTCTGTCCATATCCTCCTTTCCTTTATCTGTCCACGTTATCACGCTCACCTCAACGGGAAACTGGTGGTTCCAAAATACTCCCACATTAATTCTTCCAGATTGCAACTAACATGTGTACCCCATGAGGTAGTATCTCCTGAACTATATGACGTACAGTGCAGATACATCCAATGGAATATGTTGCTATTGTCTGCGAAATATGTTGTCAGAACAGTTAGTAGTCAAGAAGTAATAAGTTAAAACATCATACAGTATACCATGGTTTATCACACATCTCAGGGTTGGACGTAATATATACTCTTGCTAGTACATACTCTTGCTAGTACATACTCTTGCTAGTACAATTAACGACGTATGTGGATACCGTCTTCGAAGTATGTTGTGAATAGAGTTAACAATAAAGAAGTAATAAATGAAAACGGCATGCTACATGCGGCAGTTTTATAGCATGAATATCGAAAATATTGTAGGAGATAAAACTTTTTTTGTTTCATAATTTTATGAAAGTTGTCAGCGAGATGAAGATTCGTATAGGTTTGAAATTGTGTGTCAAGTAAACTCACAAAGTGCTCTCATTCTCAAATACTGGATAATGAAACTGAGAATATGCTGCTTCCCCCCCCCCCCCCCCCCCCACCACCACCACCACCACCATCTCCGCGTTGGCAGGTAAGTGATTCTTATCGCTACAGCAATTTCTTCCAGAGACTAAGTGATAGGCCTATGTGTACCAAGCTTGGTTCAAACCGGTCCAGTGATCTAGGAGGAGATGTGGATTCATTTCTACGACGGTTGGAACTTAAATATTGGGAACTATTTATTCACAACCGATAAAAAAGAGTTACATGTTTGCACATATTACTGTCCTTCAAAGTAGTCACCAGTGTTGTGTAGATCCCGTTGCCAGCGATGTGGAAGGCGTAGTATACCGTTAGCAGAGCCTGTTCTGTTGATGGTACGAATGGAGCGCTCTAAAGCTATAGTGATTCTCATGTACGACTGTGATAGTGTTATACTAACGCATTACGTTCCTCCACGGCAGACCGTCAATGCACAGTATTTCTGTTCGTTTCTGGAGCATCACCTGCAATCAGCTTTGCGAAAGAAGCGGCGACACTTTCTGCGCAACCCACCCAACATTTTGCACGACAATGCACGGGTGCATACAACGCAAGCTGTGGCTGCTCCGTTCGGTCGATGAGACTGGGAAGTACTGTACCATCCACCATATTCTCCGGTCTTAGGTCTTGGTGACTTTGATTTGATTCAGAAGATGAAGGAACCATTTCATGGCATTCGCTTCAGAACTGTTCCAGAGATTCGACAGGCAGTAGACCGCTCCATTCGCACCATCGACAGAACAGGCTCTGCTAGCGGTGTACTACGCCTTCCACATTGCTGGCAACGGGTCCTACACAACGCTGGTGACTACTTTGAAGGATAGTAACAGGTGCAAACATGTAACTCTTTTGTATCGCTTCTGAAGATATTGTTGCCACTATTTAAGTTCCAACCCTCGTAAATTGATCCATTTTTATAATATATATGGATCCTCCGTGACCAGGTCATGCCCTTTTTTCAATATCTTCGTGATGAGAACGGTGTGATCACCCCCGTTTTCCAAGACGATAACGTTGAGTTCACACGACTGGACGCTTAAGTATCCTTTTTCACGAGCAATCAGACACCGTACTGCCGTCGACTGGTCCGCAAAATTACTCGGGCTTAATGCCACAAAAAATGTCTAGACTATTTCGAACAAGTGAAACGTAGTGATCAGTACACGCAGAACTTGATAAGTCTAATCTAATGAAGGGCTTGAACTGAGTGTGGTCTCTGATCGTATTCGAATTTCGCCCATTACCAACGGTGAGAGTGGTGGCATACGGTATTAGCGTGATGTGCCCGGCTCAAGTGTATTATTAGGAGTAGTTAACTTTCACGTCCATGTGAGGCAGTAGGCTTCATGGGAGAGCGGTTTCTGTGATTTTTTGGAGGTGTTTTCGTATCATGTATCGGGCCGATTCACTCAGAGTACTATGAAGATAAAGCATAATTTGTATTAAAATTTCGAAGTGACGAACTGTTGCCATTTCTTTTACATCTTCATGATGGCAGTGCTGCGAACGAGGCCGTTTTCCAGATGACAACAGCCACGTTACCAGGGCTGCACTATTACTTCGCTGGTTTGACACTCAGACACACTACTGCATCTCGACTGACTCGCTAAAATCAGTCAGTCTGAATCGCTTATACACTGGGGTACAAAAGTCATGCAATAGTTCCTAATATACTGTCGTAGTTCCATTTGCTTGATGTAGGGCAACAATTCGACGTGGCATGGACTCAGAAAGTCGTTGAAAATTTCAAGCAGAAATATTAATTCATGCTGCCTCTATAGCCGTGCATTATTTCCAAAGCGTTGCCAGTGCAGGATTCTGTGCACGAACAGATCTCTCGATTGTAGCCCGTATATGTTTGACGGGATTCATGCTGGGCGATCTGGGTGGCCAAATAGTTTGCTCCAATTGTTCAGAATGTTCTTCAAGCCAGTCACGGAGAATTGCGGTCCGGCGACAAGGCACATAGTTGTTTGGGAACAAAAAGTCCATTAATGGCTGCATATGGTCTGCAAGTAGCCGAACATAACTGTTTCCAGTCGACGATCTGCTCAGCTGGACAGGAAGACCCGGTCCATTCCACGTAAACATTGGCCACAGCATTATGGAGCCACCAGCAGCTTGCACAGTGATTTATTGACAATTTTGGTCCATGGCTTTGTGGCCTCTGCGTCACACTCGCACCCTACGAACAGCTCTTACCAACTGAAATTGGGAGTCATTTGAGCAGACCACGATTTTACAGTCGTCCAGGGTCCAACCTATATGGTCACTAGAGCAGCAGAGGCGCCACAGGCGATGTCGTGCTGTTGGCAGAGGCACTGGCGTCGGTCGTCTGCTGCCACAGCTCACTAACACCACACCTCGCTGCACTGTGCTAATGCATACATTCCTCGTACGTCATATATTGATTTCAGCTGTTATGTCGTGCAATGTTGCATGTCTGCTAGCACTGACGACTCTCAGCAAACGTGCTGCTGCCCTCGGTCGTTAAGTGAAGGCCGTGGCCAAGGTGTTGCCCGTGGTGATAGCAAATGCCTGAAAGTTGGTATTCCCGGCACACTCTAGAAACTGACTCTCGGAATACTGAATTCCGTAACTTTTTCGGAGTTGTCATGTCCCATACGTCTAGCTGCAAGTGTCACTCTGCGTTCAAAGTCTGTGAATTACCGTCGGGCGCCTATAACCGCATCGTAAGCTTTTTCACATGAATCACCGGAGTAAAAATGACAGTTCGTCCAGTGCACCGCCCTTTTTACCCTATGTATGCGATAATACCGCCATCTCTAGATAAGCATATCACGATCCCATGAGGTCTCTCACTCCAGCGTAAACTGGTTGGTTGGTTAATTTGCGGAAGGGGACCAGACAGCGAGGTCATCGGTCGCATTGGATTAGGACAGGATGGAGAAGAAAGTCGGCCATGCCGCTTCAAAACAACCGTCCCAGCATTTGCCTGAAGCGATTTAGAGAAATCACGGAAAACCAGGAGGATGACCGAACCCAGGTTTGAAACGCCGTCCTCCCGAATCCTAGTCCAGTGGGCTAACCACTGCGCCACCTCGCTCGGTGGTAAATTCGATGCACATGTAGTTCAGACATTATATACAGGGTGTACATGAAGTCCGGGAACACTTTCAATTATTTATTGGACAAGAACTAAATATTGTACAGATATCATGCCTATGTCATTTTGAAGAGAAACCACGAAAAGATTTTTTTTTGTGTGTGTATACCGCCACAGCGTAGTTTGATAATTTGCCGATATCTCGTCGCAAACACGGCGAGTTCAGGTGCGGAGCGAGCTTTCTGTGTGTTGGAGTTCGACAAAAAGAAGTGTGCTACAGCTGTTCAACGGATGTCTAGAACCAAGTACGTTAAGAAGCAACCAACAAGGAAGGCCATCTACCACTCGCACAACAAATTCGTTGTGACGGGTTGCTTGTGCCCGGCAAAGAGAAGCGTACATCCCAGTGTGAGTGCAGTGAATGTGGAGCACGTACGAAAGACATTCATAAGGAGTCCAAAGAACGCTGTCACTTGATATTCCTACTGGGAAATGTTGCAGCAGTGGCTCATGCCTCAAACAGAATCTGACTCTCTGTTAATCTTTCAGCAGGATGGGGCTCCATCCTATTTTGGTTGGGTGGTTGGTTGTTTGGGGAAGGAGACCAGACAAAGAGGTCATCGGTCTCATCAGATTAGGGAAGGACGGGGAAGGAAGTCGGCCGTGCCCTTTGAAAAGAACCATCCCGGCACTTGCCTGGAGCGATTTAGGGAAATCACGGAAAACCTAAATCAGGATGGCCGTACGCGGGATTGAACCGTCGTCCTCCCGAATGCGAGTCCAGTGTCTAACCACTGCGCCACCTCGCTCGGTCCATCCTATTTTCATCGTGAAGTTGGTGGGTAGCTGAACACGGAGCCGCCACATCGATGCATCGGCCGTGCTATAAGAGGAGACGGCTGTTTCATGAAATGGCTGCCCCCAGCAACAGATCTCACTAAAATGGTTCAAATGGCTCTGAGCACTATGGGACTTAACATCTGGGGTCATCAGCCCTAGAACTTAGAACTACTTAAACCTAACTAACCTAAGGACATCACACACACATCCATGCCCGACGCAGGATTCGAACCTGCGACCGTAGCAGTCGCGCGGTTCCGGACTGACGCGCCTAGAACCGCTCGGCCACCGCGGCCGGCTAAAAGCATTTGAAATAGAACTGTTTATATTTTGTTGGAAATTTTCGGACATGTCCGAAAGAACAGATTCCACCTTCATATGATTAAAGTTCTGGTGTATGTACCGCCTCTACCACGTGATGTAGCAGAGTTCCGGGAGAGAATACGGGAGGCGACTGCCACAGTCGACCATGCCATGCTAGGAAGGGTATGCCAAGAATTCGATTACCTTATTGACGTCTGCCGGATCACTCATGGTCACATATCGCATGTTTGTAAAAACAATTTTTCAGATTTTCTCTTCAAAATGCAATATGTATGACATCTGTACAATGTTTCGTTCTCGTGCAATAAATAATTGAAAGTTTAACCGGATTCTATGTACACGCTCTATTACTTTCGTAGAGGCCGTGCCTCCTTTATACCGATTTCCACTACAGCAGCCTTTAGCTGTCGCGTACAGTGTGAGGGCTGCTAACATGGAGTGTTTAGACTGACAGCTGTCTTCCATGGAAGTGCGCTGCGAGAAAAACAGGCCGACAGCAGCTCGTCGCTGCCCAGCCCGCGTGTCGTCGTTCGGCCGCAGGAAGACAAGCAGACTGCGGCGAGCGGCGACAGGAGGTTCGCGTGGCTGGCGGGCAGCCGGCTGCGTCGCCTTCTTGCGCGTCGCAAGTCCGCTGTCGGCACTTTGCGGCCAGTGCGGTCACCGGCGCAAAGTAATAGCAGCCTAAGAGCCGAAACCTGAGCGCGCGCGTTTTTCCGCTCCGTCGCAGTTGAGCGCTCGGATGCCCGGAGTAATTGCAGCGCCGGCCGCTGCGGCTGATTCACCGCTCCCGAGTCGCGACCTCCACTCGAGAGGTGACGGCGGGAACCTATCCTGCCACCCTCGACCCCGGAATTACCGCCCGACGTGGGGCGTCGACGCACGCTGTAGCGCTCCTGAAGCTCCATCTATGAGCGACGTCACATACTACGAGGGCAGTTCAATAAGTAATGCAACACATTTTTTTCTGAAACAGGGGTTGTTTTATTCAGCATTGAAATACACCAGGTTATTCCCCAATCTTTTAGCTACACAACACTATTTTTCAACGTAATCTCCATTCAATGCTACGGCCTTACGCCACCTTGAAATGAGGGCCTGTATGCCTGCACGGTACCATTCCACTGGTAGATGTCGGAGCCCATCAATAACTTCTTCATCATCCGCGTAGTGCCTCCCACGGATTGCGTCCTTCATTGGGCCAAACGTATGGAAATCCGACGGTGCGAGATCGGGGCTGTAGGGTGCATGAGGAAGAGCAGTCCACTGAAGTTTTGTGAGCTCCTCTCGGGTGCGAAGACTTGTGTGAGGTCTTGCGTTGTCATGAAGAAGAAGTTCGTTCAGATTTTTGTGCCTACAAACACGCTGAAGTCGTTTCTTCAATTTCTGAAGAGTAGCACAATACACTTCAGAGTTGATCGTTTGACCATGGGGAAGGACATCGAACAGAATAACCCCTTCAACGTCCCAGAAGACTGTAACCTTGACTTTACCGGCTGAGGGTATGGCTTTAAACTTTTTCTTGGTAGGGGAGTGGGTGTGGCGCCACTCCATTGATTGCCATTTTGTTTCAGGTTCGAAGTGATGAACCCATGTTTCATCGCCTGTAACAATCTTTGACAAGAAATTGTCACCCTCAGCCACATGACGAGCAAGCAATTCCGCACAGATGGTTCTCCTTTGCTCTTTATGGTGTTCGGTTAGACAACGAGGGACCCTGCGGGAACAAACCTTTGAATGTGACAGCACTACCAACAGAGATGTCAAGTTGAGCACTGAGTTGTTTGATGGTGATCCGTCGATAATCTCGAACGAGTGTGTTCGCACGCTCCGCCATTGCAGGAGTCACAGCTGTGCACGGCCGGCCCGCACGCGGGAGATCAGACAGTCTTGCTTGACCTTGCGGCGATGATGACACACGATTTGCCCAACGACTCACCTTGCTTTTGTCCACTGCCGGATCACCGTAGACATTCTGCAAGCGCCTATGAATATCTGAGATGCACTGGTTTTCCGCCAAAAGAAACTCGATCACTGCCCGTTCTTTGCAACACACATCCGTTACAGACGCCATTTTAACAGTTCCGTACAGCGCTGCCACCTGTCGGAAGTCAATGAAACTATACGAGACGAAGCGGGAATGTTTGAAAATATTCCACAAGAAATTTCCGGTTTTTTCAACCAAAATTGGCCGAGAAAAAATATGTGTTGCATTACTTATTGAACTGCCCTCGTATGTATGGATCTTCGGCCGTAATTCGTCCCTTTCAGTCACTATTTTTTCTTCGCCAACGAAAAAATTTATTTTCGCCTTTTTATTGATCAAATTATTTATCTCAACATGTTTTCTGAAAAAAAAAGAAATTTCGAAAATGGTTTTTGAAAAATATGTTGTCATTTGACATCATTGTGTCGCTACTAGTACATGTAACTAACGAATTCGGGTAACAACACGTCTTGGTATAGGAATAATTAGTACACCATTCAAGCGACAAAACTTATTTCTACGAATTATTTAATACGAAATTTAACGAACCAAATGTTATTTTTGTTCATATGAAGTGTCATATGGCGTTTGGAACACTGAACTCGACTTCTGCCAGTGCATTTTTCTGATTTGCGTCTTTCCTCCCTCCCTTCAATGTAATGTGGCATATCTGGCATCTGAAACTGGTTGACCTCTCTCTGCGATGTTTTTGCCGCATCCGATGTGGGTTCATCACCTTCACACTCATCACCTTCACACTCATCATAAGTTAGTCGCAGACGTCCTCTCTCCCTCGGAGTTGTTTTTCTTTTCCATTAGAATTAAAGCTTCAGCTAACTGGTTTCTGAACTTCAGCAGATCTATTTTCCATTTGCGTCCTTTTCCTTTAGCATCCAGATCTTTCAGGTATTGTAGCCATGAGTTGCATGTAGAGAGATCGACCATGTGAAAAATTACTTTTACAGGCCACTTCTTAGTTTTCTGTACAGAAAAAAGCACTCCGTCGTCAGGCCACAAGTGGCCTACCGGGACCATCCGACCGCCGTGTCATCCTCCGAGGAGGATGCGGATAGGAGGGGCGTGGGGTCAGCACGCCGCTCTTCCGGTCGTTATGATGGTATTCTTGACCGAAGCCGCTACTGTTCGGTCGAGTAGCTCCTCAATTGGCATCACGAGGCTGAGTGCAACCCGAAAAATGGGAACAGCGCATGGCGCCGGGATGGTCACGCATCCAAGTGCCACCACGCCCGACAGCGCTTAACTTCGCTGATCTCACGGGAACCGGTGTATCCAATGCGGCAAGGCCGTCCGTATTCTGTACAGACAGATGAAAAACTCAGTTTTGTCAACGCCGCCCACATATTCAAAGTTATCCTTTATGATGGCCGGTCTTGTTACCTGCAGATGTTGCTTCTGTGCTGCACTCCCCTTCTTCACGTTATCGATAATGTGTGCACCCACGTATGAGGAAGTGGGAGTGACAGCACGATTATCGAGCCAGCAAACGACACAGAGATCTTCTTCTGTGGTCACGCAAACACTGACAGATCCTCTTTCTTTGTTCCTCCTTCAGACTCGAGTTTGAATGGGCACTTTTGTAACCGGTTTGCTCTGATGTTCCCAATGATAAAGATCTTCTTTTTCAACAGTTCACGCATTAGTGACATATATGTAAAATAATTATCGAAATGTAATTTGTGAGCTGAGCCTTGTGGAATGTGTTCACTCAGTCGCATCACAATGGAACCACTAAGGCCCAAGTGCTTGTGTTCACTTCGAATTCCCTTACTTCGCCCTGATATATTTCAAAATCATATAAAATTCCGGTAACTCCAGGACGAAAAAAAAATATTTTTAGACCAACAGGGTTTGGTTTACCACGAACAAATTGCTTCGTTACCATTCTTCCTTCGAAACGGATAATTTTCTTGTCATTACTTTGCCTTCCTTCTTGTATGAGGTTGCGACAAGTTTCCCTGATCCTATTTAGCAGTGGCCTCACTTTCCAAAATTTGTCTTCCGGGGAGCCACCTTGCATATTGTCAACTAAATGAAAATGGTTCCTCAGTCTGAATATTCTATTTACAGAAAATGTGTCTGGAGTGAAAGGTATTCTTGTGAGAGGCTCCTAAAAGTCTGGGAAACCCTAATGCAGCCATCAAAATACGTACTCCAGTTAGTTATCGTGTTGCAGATCTTGTAAATTTCACTGGCATTCTATTTTTCTGCACTGAATACAAATCTGTTTGTTCCTAAACCAGTTCCACAAAATCATAGGTGAAGTATTCTGGAAAATATACAGTAGGACTTCTTACTTCCTCATCAGCTGTAATATCTGGACCACTGAGAGTTGTGTCAATGCATGTGAAAGGCATTTTTTACATTTGAAGTTACCTTGCGGCTGTTAATTTTCTGCTTGTGAAACTTCTTTTTCAGGTTCTAGAGTCTCTCTTTCATGTTGTGAGATCCGGCACTCCCACTGGGCTTCTTCGCTCTTCGTATCTGCTGTATTTCCAACAGTTCCAGGTCTAGACTCTTCACTGTCTGACAGCTATGAAAGCTCACTGTCATTGAGCTCTAGTAGAATCTGTTTAATTTCCTTGTCGGAAAGTGTCGTCACATCAGAGTCATAAAAATTAAAATATTTACTGAAATGAGTTATGTGATGTGTGAAAATTATCGAAATATCCATTAAATTTATTAAGAATGATTAGCTTCCAAAATTATTTCAACTGAACATCAAAAATATTACATACAAAAACGAGAATGTCCATGCAACATGAAAGCACGTCGTCCCAATGGTACAAAATGACAACAACCAGATTTGAGCCAATCGTGTAACAAAAGAACGTCACCAAAATATCACAATAACCTTACCTTTAAGAAACTTTTAACACCATCGTCTTCTATAAATCTTCCACATACTCGAAACAGAAAGGATAAAATGAAAAATGTGAAGCACTTCCCTTACACTACAGCAGCCGTAACACAGCAAGACAAACATTCCACTGTTGACTTCTCTATTCGAAGGAGAATAAAGCGCTCCATGTGGCACACGCCTGTACTACATTGTTGTCATCTGCCACTAGCGTGACGCATCGCAGAGATTCTGTTTCCACTCCGGAGTCGGTGAAACATGATGGTGTCAATTGACAACTCGATGAACGAAAAGGTTATACGTCGGTAAGTCTCTTGTAAGGTTCAGTGCCCGTTCTCCACACTATGAGCATAAGGTGCTCCTACTGCGAATGTTGATAAAATATCGATATATTATTGTGTTCTCTAAAAATGTCGATATATATCGGCGATACATTTCCCCAGATATATCGATATCACAAGGGCAATACCAAGTGCCAATATTTTCATTTTATATTATTTTTTTCACAATTTTTGATTTTTTAAAATTGTAGTGGAACATAAGTTTACTTTCACTGGGGGCTTTCTGAGCTTTCATCACCCCCAATCTTTCACTCTGACTGTATGATGCAAGTACACGTGGCACAAAATAAGAAGTTAGACTGCACTACTGGGTGGCTTGTGAGTAGAATAACAAGATTTCCGATGTGAAGAAACAGCTCACCAGTTGCGTTAACAAATAATTTTAACGCAAATAGTGTGCTATTTCTTCACACTGGCGTTCTTCTAAAAGAGTTTCTGAAAATAATGAATGCAAATTTAAATGACGAGACTGGTTATTTCAGTTGGCGGAGACGTGTGAGGAGAAATGCTGACGTAATTTACAATACTTATAAGGCTACTTAAATTTTAAATCATGACTAATAACATTTTAAAAACGCCACGTTATTAACAGTTTTTCGCGGAACACTTATTTACTTCTCGCGAACCAATAATGTTCGCGGAACATAGTTTGAAAAACCGTGTTCTAGCGGCTAACGCTGCAGACTCAATTAAAGTTATTCGCATAGTATGCTTTTGTCTGTAGGGAGATTGCAACGCCAGAACGCGGCGAAGAGAAGATGCCGGAGGAACTACAGACGGTATATAGTTGGTCACCCTAAACTGAAATAAATATTACGTATTACGAGTGAAGAGACAAAGATATCAACCGCTATCGGAGTATACTGTAGACGACAAATCACTCCTAACTATAGCACCCCTTTAGAAAAGTCAAAGGCGGGGGACAGACCTCAGGATTGAGAGGACAGAAGTGAACGTGACTGAATGACACCAGAAGAAGAGATATCTCTAGGAAACAGCCTACCATTGTTCACATGGAGATCAGTCAATAAACGCCTTCGTGTGGGAACTGGTCGAAGTAATACCGCCATTTTGGGGTAGAGGACCCTGCCATATTCAAGACGTGACACGGCGTGCGCTGCTGGGTGGACGATGCACCAACAAGTCCAGCAGGGATGCATCTTGCTGAGACGTTACACTTCTATGAAATGGTTGTCGTTGACACGATAACAAGTAGAGTGCAAGCATTAGCTACCGTAAAATATAAGGAGCAGTCAAATGAAAATGAGACAGATGGGGAAAAAAGTGTAAGGGCTTCCCAGCGAAAATTCTGCAGCGCAGTCGAAACAACAAGTGGTCGGACATTATCCTGCGGAGAAATGATGCCGTCCGTCAAAATACCAGGTCGTTTGGATTTGGCGTTATTTACTCTTTCATAGGTGATCGTCACATCTGTTAATACATTTATCAGAGTGTGAGGCAAAACGATGAGTGCCTACATGGAAAAATGATTGTGGTTGCTTACGGAATCATGACTATACCCTGGCGTGTACCTCTTCGTCGGAAGCAAATCGACGTCCACAAATGTCTTTCTTCAGGGCTCCAAAAATACGGAAATCGCGTGGGGAGAGATTAGGACTGTATGGAGGATGTGTAAGGTCTGCCCAGTGAAAATTTTGCAGCGCAGTCGAAACAACAAGTGGTCGGGAGTTACCAGCGGCAAAATGATGCAGTCGCCAACATTCCAGGGCCTTTGGAGTTGACGTCACTGCGAAGTGGCTACGTACCGCTGAGGATTAAATGGTTCAAATGGCTCTGAGCACTATGGTACTCAACATCTGAGGTCATCAGTCCCCTAGAACTTAGAAGTACTTAAACATAACTAACCTAAGGACATGACACACATCCATGCCCGAGGCAGGATTCGAACCTGCGACAGCAGCAGTCGCGTGATTTCAGACCGCTCGGCCACCGCGGATGGCCACTGAGGGGTAATTGTGGCGCCTCGTTCGAGAAACTGAATCAGTAGCGGACCCTAGCAGTAAAAGAAAAAGCTCATTGTGACTTTCCCTTTGCTGGCGTGCCTTTTGTTTCGGCTCCGCTGTAGAAGTACTCTTGGGAAACCGTTACACATCCTCCACACAGTACCGATCTCTCCGCATGCGATATCCATACTTTTGGAGCCCTGAAGGAAAACATCATGGCCGTCGACTTGCTTCGGGCTGAGAGATGCCCGCCTGCGTACAAACATTTTTCCATGAAACCAGTGAACATCTCGTATCTCAGTGGCATAAATGTATTAAGAGTAATGGCGATTACTTTTGAAATAATAAAGGGGTTACTTACTTTTTGTTCAACTGTCTCGTTTTCATTTGTCTACCCCTTATAGCTAGATCCAACCGAACGGAGCGGCCTAAAGTGAGAATGATGACATAAAAGAAATAGAATACACAGCTCATTCTAGGTTGAGACTCACTGGAAGAACTGTAAGGACATGTAGTTCCTTAGTTCATCCTCCAAAGAAGTGGCTTACGGGACAGTCGTTCCATCGATTCTTGAGTACTGTTTGTCAGCGTGGTATGTTGCCAATTGGTATTATCAGAAGGGGGGGGGGGGAGAGGGAGGGAGAGAGGGAGGGGGAGAGAGGGAGAGAGAGAGAGAGAGAGAGAGAGAGAGAGAGAGAGAGAGAGAGAGAGTCAGAAAGAGCGGTGTGTTTCGTCACGGCTTCGTTTAATCGACGGGAGCGCGTTACGGAGATGTTTAGCATACCCGAGTGGCAAACGCTGCAAGGGAGGCGTTGTGCATCGCTGAGACGCCTACTGTTGAAATATAGAGATCTTACGCTGTAGGAAGTCGGGCGATTACGTGTATACCGTGTTCATAATGTTCAGTATACATATAGCAAGAGTTTACACTGCATGACGAAACTGTTTGTGGATTAATTGCAGCCATTGCATATAGCAAAACTTTACTGAAACCGGCAACGTGTTTGAATGTAGTAATTAGGCGATCTTGATGCAATAAATCATTATTTCGTATGAATGTTTTCGAAAAAAGGAACTTGTAAAGGGAGCGAAAGGAGCACTACAACTACAGTGAATGTGACTCTGTAACAGCACGCACCGTGTTTTTGTGTGTGCTTCTGCCATAGATGAGCTTCCAGATGACAGAAGGGGCTCCGAAAATTACTATGTCAAGTTATTAAAATAAAGAAACGGTACAATCGTTTTCTCTTGAAACTCTTCCATTGGTCCGTGTTTGCATAAAAACAACAATATGTGATTGTGGGTCCCCCCTGACGCAAAACGCTTTCGTTTTTATTTATTTCAGCTTCTTTCCCAAACTAGTTTGGCTGCAATATCATCATCATCAGTGGGTTTTTATCTTTATGTTGAAACATGCAAAAACAGCACCGTTACAAGCATTACAAAACGTTATAACATGTGTATTGTTTGGTTTCAAATACGGTAATCTTTGAATAGTTTCGTAATATCTTATTTAACTGCTGCGACTACCAACGTAAAAAACCATGCTATGACTTAAAGTAAATTAGGTATTCCGAAACTGTTCACAGTACACAATATTTGGAACCAATCAGTACACATCCAATAATTTCTTCATTTGTATGGCCATATTGTCCGTAGTTACTGAACAATTGTTGATGGTATTTTTGCTCTCTCGTTGCAACTACAAAAACGAGTGTTTTTTCACCACACGTGTTTCTCTTTATTGAGGTAAAGCAGCATCAGTGATCTGTAATTATTTACATTCTGATTTGCTCTAGGATCGACAAACAGCTCGTTGACAGTATGTAGAGCCGGCCGGAGTGGCCGTGCGGTTCTAGGCGCTACAGTCTGGAGCCGAGCGACCGCTACGGTCGCAGGTTCGAATCCTGCCTCGGGCATGGATGTGTGTGATGTCCCTAGGTTAGTTAGGTTTAATTAGTTCTAAGTTCTAGGCGACTGATGACCTCAGAAGTTAAGTCGCATAGTGTTCAGAGCCATTTGAACCATTTTTGAACAGTATGTAAAAATCAACATACTGTTCACGAACTGTTTTACTATATTGAAGCAAATCAGAATGTAAATGATTAGAGACCACTGATGTTGCTTTACCTCAATAAAGTTAAACGCGTCTGGTCGTGCGGTAGCGTTCTCGCTTCCCACGCCCGGGTTCCCGGGTTCAGTACCCGAGATGACTGGGTGTTGTGTGATGTCCTTAGGTTAGTTAGGTTTAAGTAGTTCTAAGTTCTAGGGGACTGACGACCATAGATATTAATTCCCAAAGTGCTCAGAGCCATTTGAACCATTTGAAAAAACACGCATGTTTGTAGTTGCGTCGACAGAGAAAAAATAGCCTCAAGAACATGCAATAATGTTTGATGACGTTTATAACGACGTTATTCTCGCACGTTTTAGAATAAACAGAAAAACCCACTGATGATGGTGATATTGTCACTCAAACTAGTTTGGGACGTAAAATAAAATAAATAAAAACAAAATCGTTTTTCATCAAAGCGGAACCACATTCTCATATTGTTAATGAACATTTGCTATTGCAGTACCTAACAGCCCAGAAACGAACACGGTAACAAATAAACCTGCCCATCACAGGACAAGTGTACTGAATGTTATTGGGCATAAGAAAACAATAATAGCTGGCTGCAACATAGTCGAAACTAAATTCCCATAATTTAATCTGCGCGGTTATTATTAGGGCTTCAAGAGCACATGATGGTGAATTATACGCGAGTTTCAAATGAGTTTATTATAAGATAAAAAAGATGATGTAAAAGTTTGAGTGTACGTCTTTAGAATGGGAAGAAACGGATCACTGCAAGCGAAGGCGTGCAAGGCTGGTGTCTGAATATATGTAGCGGGTGAAACTTCTGTAGACACATCCTGAGGAATGGCCGACTGGACTTTGTGGGCACCCTGTGGCGACGGCGCGCCGCCAGTCGGGGCGACGAAGCGCAGGGAGGGTCTGCGGGAGAGGGCATCCCTCCTCCAGAGGGCAGGAGGGCAGCCCATTCACTGCCTTCCATGAGCGCCGGCTTACAGCAAGGAGAAAACTTCTGAACTCAACACCGTCATTAACTACTGTTTACCTCACTTCATCAATGGTAAATACTGTTTTCCAATGTTTGCAATAGTGTCACTGATGGTTTCGGAATAATCTACTGCAGCTGTTCCAGTTTTCCATGTATAGCACGAAGTGTTTCATAACTTTATTCCAATCTGCAAGTGCTGTGTCAATTTACGTTAATACTGGATGCGGTGTCCGTGTGTCGCACTGAATTAATTTAAAGAAACTATGTGAATGATTTGTTGCTTGTGTTTTAACTTCTGCTTACTCGAACGGCTACAGCACACAATCATTCCACAAATAATATCTTAATGAGGAACCAGTTGCGTAATCGTTTGGTATATTTGGAACGCAGATCACACTACTCCCTATGGAATGTGTGTTCTTGCACTGAAATGCTAGTTACATGTATGTCGAAGCATGTTGTGCGACTGATGTCAGTTTGACATTTTTTGCCTGCCACCTTGTGGTGTTGTAATTATAATGAGCGGCAATATATAATCACAACATTATTTCGGCAGTTTTAACAACTAAAGCAAGAGGTCTAGACCCAGTATCGGCGCAAGATGACTTGGACCACAGGGTAGGAGTACAATGCTTGTCAATATTGAATATATTTTTATTTTCAGTTCGTTAATCAATCAGAACTAGACACATTCGTAAGCAGGGAGTGTCCGTGATTCTTATTTACACAAGACTGTCCAATTCCAGCCTGTAGATTGCTTCTCTTTATTTACAAATGACAGGTTTGGCCCGGTTGCCTATCTTTAGTTGGTATGTTACAGTGAAGGGGTAATTTTTCGATACGGAATTGTCACGACAGTGAACTTGAAGTTTCGTACCTACGAGTTATTCCGCAACGGTAACGAATGATCTGAAGATGGGCAGCTGGGCCAAACGGTTATCTGAATATAAAGAGAAGCTATGTGGAGACAAACTGGATAGTTTTATATAAACTTTCTTCATTTAGCAGTGAATAATGAAAGGATTATCATGCGAAAAAATAATGTAACGCAAAGTTTTGCAATTTTAAACATAGGTGTGGGACAGCAACCGTACAATAATGCCGTAAGTATAAAATAGCCAACGGGTTTCGACAAAGATTTACTTTTACCAGGTTTCGGCACCGATTATGGTTCTTTGGAAAATCCACAATTGCATGTAGTAACTGACGGACAAACGTAAGAGCAATAAGGACTCGTCACGTGAAATACTTCATTAAGAAGTTAAGATTAAGATACATAAAATTTAAGACATTGAAACTGACATAAAGCTGGTAACTGCCAGTAAAAATATACGTACACAGAGCAGCAAGGTGTACATCGCTATGTGCTTTCGACAGATAACATTCACTGGAGGTGGCTTTAGACTAAGGGTCACAGTGACTATTTGTCATTAAAAAACTACACAAAAATTAGCCTGCTTACAGTTTTACGGAAGTCTCATGCAAACTTTTGTGGGGGAGTATCCACGTAGAATTCATCACACGCTGAACACTGCACCACACTTTGTTTCGAAGTGTTTCTTACTGAATTTAAACCTTCTCCTTCGACCAAGATTTAAAATTGAAAATACTTTGGAGGTGCAACCATAAGGTTTCAGGACCCTTTTCAAGCCTCATCCATCAATGATTATAAAGGCACGCTGAGGCGACGACCGAAAGTTTGTACCAAGACCAGGATTCGAACGCAGGACTCCTGCTCACTAAGCCCTCCCTCCCCGATCCAAATTTCCATTCACGCCTCAGCCCACTTTGTATTCCCCCTAAATCCTAACAGCATTGCAGATGCTCTCGAATTGTATTGTGATATGAACTCAGCACTGAACGAAACGGGGGATACTGCCTGAAACCCAGGCTTGGGCGCTTTAATCGAACAAAACTACGTGGTTCCAGAGACCTTTTCAAGACTTAAACATGTATGATGTATGCATGCAGACCGAAGTGACGAATGAAAATTTATACCAACACTACCATTCGTACCCGGGTCTCTGCTCACTTGGCAGATGCGTGCTGGGCTAGTCCGTGCAGTTGTGCAAAGCCACTGCGCCAGGATGACGTACTAGCTAGTGCATCTGCCTAGTGAGACGAAGACCTGGGTTCGAATACCAGCCTCGGTACAAATTCTCATTCTACTCTTCAGTCTGCATACATACGTCTTTCTTTGTAAGTGTTTCACCTTACTGCAAGCAGCATTTGTCCTTACCTGAGCCGGCCTCGGTAGCCGAGCGGTTCTGGGCGCTTCAGTCCGGAACCGCGCGACTACTACGGTCGCAGGTTCGAATCCTGCCTCGGGCATGAATGTGTGTGATGTCCTTAGGTTAGTTAGGTTTAAGAAGTTATAAGTTCTAGCGGACTGATGACCTGAGATGTTAAGTCCCATAGTGCTCAGAACCACTCCTTACCTGATGTTCACCAACAGTTTCTGTGGGTAGATTTTTAGGTGCTACGGACTGATCACGGGCATTTTGAGTTTCGCTGTGGTCCACGTAATAAGCAAATACATGGGCGTTTAACACTAGGGCATCATAGGTTCGTGTTGTCATTCTACCAACCCATTGACTGCATCACCGACTGGCCA
The DNA here is from genome assembly GCF_023864345.2 of Schistocerca serialis cubense. Lineage (NCBI taxonomy): Eukaryota > Metazoa > Arthropoda > Insecta > Orthoptera > Acrididae > Schistocerca > Schistocerca serialis. Next base: position 64,032,333 of record NC_064649.1, on the reverse strand, counting down.
TTTAAGAACTGGGTGCGCCATTTCGTTTTCGCACCTCCAATGGCGAGCTGCGGTACTATTGCGTAGGGTATTTCATTGCGTACTTGGACGGGAACCTAGATGTGGCTGTTAAGCGGTTTTCCACATCCACCGAAATAAGAACTGGCCTGCTTCCCACATCCCACCTGAGGTACACAATGCGCAGACACTTTCAAAAATGATATTACATTTGGCCATGCGACTACTCTAGACGAAAACAAATACATGGATTCCTCCACGGAAAGGGGAGCCATGGAGGTGCTGCGGGACCTGGCAGTAGCTATTTAAAAGAAAAAACTTTTGGAGTGGCGACCCCATCGTAATGGTAGCCTGTCAGTTGGGTCTCCGCATAATTCGAGAAGTACGATAGAAGTCACGACCCGGTACTAAGTGGATAGAACGGGCATCGGTAACGAAGGAAACATTACTCCTAGTATGTAGATTACATTATGCAACCCGGTATGCAGGTAACTTTCAAACAATGGTTAAACATAGTAAGTCGGTTAACATGTACACTTATTTTTGCTCACGAGCGTGAACTGACGACGTACTCCTCACTTCACACAGGGTAACTCCCCCAACCCCCTTCGGCGTTTCTCGAGAGAACAGTTGAATACGTTCCGTAAAACGTATAAAAACATTTAGCTATGACCTACAAAAGAATACAAGAATATGCGTATGTCACTTAAGCTACAGTTTGCAAGGAAATATGCGAGGAGAGGCGATGCAATTTTTGGAACGCATAATTTTAAGCATATGCAGGTACGTGCATTAACCTTGGAGACATACATCATCGCTTCAAAACTGGAACAGTGATTTTGCCACTGATTGCTGCCTCATCCCATATAAAGCATTTGAAATGAAATGGTTCAAATGGCTCTGAGCACTATGGGACTCAACATCAGAGGTCATCAATCACGTAGAACTTAGAACTACTTAAACCTAACTAACTGAAGGACATCACACACATCCTTACCGTAGCAGTCGCGCGGTTCCGAACTGAAGAGCCCAGAACCGCTCAGCCACCGTGGCCGGCTAAAAACATTTGAAATAGAAGTGTTTATATTTTGTTGTAAATTTTGAGACCGTGGCTGTGTATAAAACACGAGCTGAGTCTTGCAAAGGAACAACAGTAGCTAACCACAGTTAACAGTGGTGTTTATTTATGCAGCGACATTAGCCGTTTCGAACCGACAGGTTCATCTTCACATTTGTTGCTTTATGCGTTAGCTGTCGGCTGATCACATTCAGATGGCATTTGTTGTTGATTACATCAACTGTCGGCTGTTTACTTATGTAAACAACAACAAATCGAATCCAGACATAAACAGCCATCTGAAGATGATGCTGTCGGCTCGAAACGGGTAACTGCACTATTTCTGTAAATGATTACTATTATTAATACTGGCTGGTTGCTGACTTCCCCTCTGCAGCCGGCCGGAGTGGCCGAGCGGTTATAGGCGCTTCAGTCTGGAACCGCGCGACCGCTACGATCGCAGGTTCGATTCCTGCCTCGGGCATGGATGTGTGTGATGTCCTTAGGTTAGTTAGGTTTAAGTAGTTCTTAGTTCTACGGAACTGATGACATCAGATGTTATGTCCCACGGTACTCAGAGACATTTGAACCATTTTTTCCTCTTTGCAAGTAACAATTCGTAAGGACTATTTCTTATGTGAAACTCCCGAGGAGTAAATATTTTGAATGTAAGATGTAAATTAAATGGCTATAGTGTAAGTTAAATGTCTGTACTGTTCTCGTTTTGTGTAACAGTAACCTCCGCACCTCATTTGCGCGTCCTTCTTCCCCACATTCGACGCGGCCTAACTAGCTGGATAGTACCGGCAGTTTTGGGTTCGGCGGGCTAGCGTCCGCTCTCGTGCTTGTATCGGTTCGTCGGGCTCACGATTACACGAGCAAACCCGGGTGCGCGCGAGCAGACTGCTATTATTTTGTGGCAAGCAGATAAAGCGGGGCAGATTTATAGTCCTACCAGGAGCGGCCGATATGTTTTATGAAATATGCGTCACGCGAGCTACGCCCTAATCACCTGGCCCGCGCGTAAACAATGGCGAGAGTGGGAGAGGGAGAGGGGGAGGGGGAGAAGGAGAAAGAGAAAGAGAGAGAGAGAGGGGGGGGTAATTAGAGGCGGTATCAGTGTGTTATTTCTGCCGTAATGACGTGTACACTCGCACTTACAACCGCGGTCCACGACCAGTTTCTCTCTGCGTGATGGCGAGTCGACACTGACGACCCTGCAATCTGCATCTACATCTGTACTCCGCAAATTAGAGTAAACTGTGAGGCAAACAATAGGCGTGCGTTATTCTCTGCAGTGGCAGTGACTTTCCTACTGCTCTGTTCACGTACGAGAAGAGGGAAGCGTTTACTTTTCACTTGCGTGTTGATAATTTAACAGGGGTGGCCTGACCCGTTAAATGCAAGCATCTGGGATGTTGCTACAGAATACCAGTAGAAATGCGATGGGACAGAATACCTAGCTCAGACTGCGAATAGGAGGAGGAAACCTTGCTGAACAGTTCCTTCACAGAGGCAGAAGTAATTCCTTGTTCATCCCACTGGCCCACTTCTGGTCATGTCGCACGTAAAGGACTTTGCGATAAGCTTGACACTGCAGCTGACATGATTCCACGAGGTCGTGGGTCTCTATGAATGAGGATTTCCATCTAATAAACATTTCCCTGACATCCATGTCAATCTCGACAAAACATCAGATTTATATATGGTTTGGAAAAATCTCAGAATAATTATATTTTATTTCAAGCGAATATCTTTATTTTGTTTATTCTGTCATGATTTCTTACATCTAAACAGACATTTTTAATATTTTATATTACAACAGTACCCCTCCACCCCCAAAAAATGGCTCAAATGGTTCAGAGCACTATAGGACTTAACATCTGAGGTCATCAGTCCCCTAGAGCTAAGAACTACTTAAACCTAACAAACCTAAGGACATCACACACATCCATGCCCGAGGCAGGATTCGAACCTACTACCGTAGCGGTCGCGCGGTTCTAGACTGAAGCACCTAGAACCGCTCGGCCACACTGGTCGGCCCCCACCGCCAATCACCAGGCCTTTAGCCCTATGAGTAACAGTGCGTTTCGCATGAAATCACCAACGCTATTGCAAGACATAAACATCTAGTGGTACACCGAGGTACTTCTACAAATGTCGCACATTGTAGCAGTTTATTTAATTTAATCGTATGGCTAGCCCCCCCCCCCCCCCCCCTCGGGCAGACCGTTCGCCGGGTGCCGGTCTTTCAATTTGTCGCCACTACGGCGACCTGCAGTCGATGATGATGATGAGGACAGCACAACACCCAGTCCCTGGGCGGAGAAAATTCCCCGATCCAGCCGGGAATCGAACCCGGGCCCAGAGGATTGACAATCCGTCACGCTGACCATTCAGCTACCGGGGGCGGACATTGTAGCAATCACTTATAGCGTTAAAAGCAAGAATCGTCACGGAGATCGTGCTACATCGCTGCAGGAGATTTTTTTTTTTTTTTTTTTTTCATCAGTCACGAGATCACTGACAGTGAAAGTAAGTATATCAGAAATTATTATAATCTGAGTTTATACTTCTGATTTTTTTAGTAGTTCCGATATGAAAGCACTGGGAAAATGTGTATTTTTGACGTAAATTTATTAAATTTTAGGCCCAGTTTTGCTGTTTTTCTAGGACTCCAATTTGTTTTCGACGTTATAAGGTAATGAAAGTTTCAAGACGTAGGATTGTGTGTACAAAAAAAGTGAAATCGCTTCCAAATATGTCTTCTGAAATGACCGATGGTTAAAAAGATGTATGTCCCAGTGCCTCCATGTGAAACTAACTCCATAAAACAACTGATTGATTACTTTTTGCGAACTACTACTTGCATTCTTTGGTTACTGTGATAAGAAAGGTTCATTTTTGTGAAAAAATTTAACGTTATATTCCGAACTGAAACCACTCCCTTAATACAATCATGGACGGTTGATTTGACAATATACATATACAGGGTGGTCCATTGATAGTGACCGGGCCGAATATGTCACGAAATAAACATGAATCGAAATAACTGCAAAGAACGAAACTAGTCTAGCTTGAAGGGGGAAACCAGATGGCGCTATGGTAGGCCCGCTAGATGGCGCTGCCATACGTCAAACGGATATATACTACGTTTTTTTAAAATAGGAACCTCCATTTTGTATTACATATTCGTGTAGTACGTAAACAAATATGAATGTTTTAGTTGGACCACTTTCTTCGCTTTGTGATAGATGGCGCTGCAATAGTCACAACGTATAAGCACGTGGTATCACGTAACATTCCGCCAGTGCGGAGGGTATTTGCTTCGTGATACATTACCCGTGTTAAAATGGACCGTTTACCAAGTGCAGAAAAAGGTCGATATCGTGTTGATGTACGGCTATTGTGAGCAAAATGCCCAACGGGAGTGTGCTATGTATGCTGCTCGGTATCCTGGACGACATCATCCAAGTGTCCACACCGTTCACCGGATAGTTACCTTATTTAAGTAAACAGGAAGTGTTCAGCCACATGTGAAACGTCAACCACGACCGACAACAAATGATGATGCCCAAGTAGGTGTTTTAGCTGCTGTCACGCCAGTCCGCACATCAGTAGCAGACAAATTGCGCGAGAATCGGGAATCTGAAAAACGTTGGTGTTGAGAATGCTACATCAACATCGATTGCACCCGTACCATATTTCTATGCATCAGGAATTGCATGGCGACGACTTTGAACGTCGTGCACAGTTCTGCCACTGGGCACAAGAGAAATTACGGGACGATGACAGATTTTTTTCACGCCTTCTATTTAGCGACGAAGCGTCATTCACCAACAGCTGTAACATAAACCGGCATAATGTGCACTATTGGGCAACGGAAAATCCACGATGGCTGCGACAAGTGGAACATCAGCGACCTTGGCGGGTTAATGTATGGTACGGCATTGTGGGAGGGAGGATAATTGGCCCCCATTTTATCGAGGGCAATCTAAATTGTGCAATGTATGCTGATTCCGTACGTAATGTTCTACCGATGTTACTACAAGATGTTTCACTGCATGACAAAATGGCAATGTGCTTCCAACATGATGGATGTCCGGCACATAGCTCGCGTGCGGTTGAAGTGGTATTGAATAGCATATTTCATGACAGGTGGATTGGTCGTCGAAGCACCCTACCATGGCCCGCACGTTCAGCGGATGTGACGTCCCCCGGATGTCTTTCTGTGGGAAAAGTTGAAGGATATTTGCTATCGTGACGCATCGACAACGCCTAACAATATGCGTCAGCGCATTGTCAATGCATGTGCGAACATTACGGAAGGCGAACTACTCGCTGTTGAGAGGAATGTCGTTACACATATTGTCAAATGCATTGAGGTTGACGGACATCATATTGAGCATCTATTGCATTAATGTGGTTGTTGTTGTTGTTGTGGTCTTCAGTCCTGAGACTGGTTTGATGCAGCTCTCCATGCTACTCTATCCTGTGCAAGCTTCATCATCTCCCAGTACCTACTGCAACCTACATCCTTCTGAATCAGCTTAGTGTATTCATCTCTTGGTCTCCCTCTACGATTTTTACCATCCACGCTGCCCTCCAATGCTAAATTGGTGATTCCTCGATGTCTCAGAACATGTCCTACCAACCGATCCCTTCTTCTAGTCAAGTTGTGCCACAAGCTCCTCCTCTCCCCAATTCTATTCAATACCTCCTCATTAGTTATGTGATCAACCCATCTAATCTTCAGCATTCTTCTGTAGCACCATATTTCGAAAGCTTCTATTCTCTTCTTGTCTAAGCTATTTATCGTCCACGTTTCACTTCCATACATGGCTACACTCCATACAAATACTTTCAGAAACGACTTCCTGATGCTTAAATCTATACCCGATGTTCACAAATTTTTCTTCTTAAGAAACGCTTTCCTTGCCATTGCCTGTCTACATTTTATATCCTCTCTACTTCGACCATCATCAGTTATTTTGCTCCCCAAATAGCAAAACTCCTTTACTACTTTAAGTGTCTCATTTCCTAATCCCCTCAGCATCACCTGACTTAATTCGACTACATTCCATTATCCTCGTTTTGCTGTTCACCTTATACCCTCCTTTCAAGACACTGTCCATTCCATTCAATTGCTCTTCCAAGTCATTTGCTGTCTCTGACAGAATTACAATGTCATCGGCGAACCTCAAAGTTTTTATTTCTTTTCCATGGACTTTAATATCTACTCCGAACTTTTCTTTTGTTTCCTTTACTGCTTGCTCAATATACAGATTGAATAACATCGACGATAGGCTACAACCCTGTCTCACTCCCTTCCCAACCACTGCTTCCCTTTCATACCCCTCTACTCTTATAACTGCCATCTGCTTTCTGTACAAATTGTAAATAGCCTTTCGGTCTCTATATTTCACCCCTGCCACCTTCAGAATTTGAAAGAGAGTATTCCAATCAACATTGTCAAAAGCTTTCTCTAAGTCTACAAATGCTAGCAACGCAGGTTTGCCTTTCCTTAATCTTTCTTCTAAGATAAGTCGTAGGGTCAGTATTGCCTCACGTGTTCCAACATTTCTACGGAATCCAAACTGATCTTCCCCCAGGTCGGCTTCTATCAGTTTTTCCATTCTTCTGTAAAGAATTCGCGTTAGTATTTTGCAGCTGTGACTTATTAAACTGATAGTTCGGTAATTTTCACATCTGTCAACACCTGCTTTCTTTGGGATTGGGATTATTATATTCTTCTTGAAGTCTGAGGGTATTTCGCCTGTCTCATACATCTTGGTCACCAGATGGTAGAGTTTTGTCAGGACTGGCTCTCCCAAGGTTGTCAGTAGTTCTAATGGAATGTTGTCTACTCCAGGGGCCTTGTTTCGACTCAGGTCTTTCAGTGCTCTGTCAAACTCTTCACGCAATATCATATCTCCCATTTCATCTTCATCTACATCCTCTTCCATTTCCATAATATTGTCCTCAAGTACATCGCCCTTGTATAGACCCTCTATATACTCCTTCCACCTTTCTGCTTTCCCTTCTTTGCTTAGAACTGGGTTTCCTTCTGAGCTCTTGATATTCATACAAGTGGCTCTCTTTTCTCCAAAGGTCTCTTTAATTTTCCTGTAGGCAGTATCAATCTTACCCCTAGTGAGATAAGCCTCTACATCCTTACATTTGTCCTCTAGCCATCCCTGCTTAGCCATTTTGCACTTCCTGTCGATATCATTTTTGAGACGTTTGTATTCCTTTTTGCCTGCTTCATTTACTGCGTTTTTATATTTTCTCCTTTCATCAATTAAATTCAATATTTCTTCTGTTACCCAAGGGTTTCTACTAGCCCTCGTGTTTTTACCTATTTGATCCTCTGCTGCCTTCACTATTTCATCCTTCAAAGCTACCCATTCTTCTTCTACTGTATTTCTTTCCCCCATTCCTGTCAATTGTTCCCTTATGTTCTCCCTGAAACTGTGTGCAATCTCTGGTTCTTTCAGTTTATCCAGGTCCCATCTCCTTAAATTCCCACCTTTTTGCAGTTTCTTCAGTTTTAATCTACAGTTCATAACTAATAGATTGTGGTATTTACAGGTAATCACGCTGTAACAGCATGCGTTCTCAGAAATGATAAGTTCACAAAGGTAAACGTTTCACATTGGAACAATCGAAATAAAATGTTCATACGTACCTACGTTCTGCATTTTAATTTAAGAAACCTACCTGTTACCAACTGTTAGTCTAAAATTGTGAGCCATATATTTGTGACTATTACAGCGCCATCTATCACAAAGCGAAAAAAGTGATCTAACTAAAACATTCATATTTCTTTACGTACTACACGAATATGAAATAAAAATGGGGGTTCCTATTTTAATAAAACGCAGTTGATATCCGTTTGACGAATGGCAGCGCCATCTAGCGGGTCAACCATAGCGCCATCTGGTTTTCCCCTTGAAGCTAGACATGTTTCGTTCTTTGTAGTTTTTTCGTTTGACGCTTATTTCGTGAGATATTTGGCCCGGTCACGATCAATGGACCACTCTGTATACACAGTTTCTAGCTTTAATGCTTGTCTTACTGTGTTAAATCTATGCTAGATCATGCCTCTTAATCACTGCACTACGACGACATTTAAAAATTTTAAATTTGGTCAATAATAATGTGAAATACTCAAGTGCCTTTAGATTTGCACGCTGCAACTGGCTTGGAAGCCAGCAAAAGAAATAGTAGAATCAGTAATACCTACAGCAAGTGCGGGAACGCGTATATTAACGTTTGTGGAAAGTAGAATATTAGAGATAAACTGCAGGCAGGCAGTTCTTTTATGGCGGGTCGTGGTTGCAATGGATGTACGAGAAGAGATTGAAGAGGACGAGAAAGAACAAGTGTTTTACAAAGATGTCCTTGAAAGGCTCAGGGAAAGTATGACTCCAGTGGGACCGAACATTGCAGACAAGTGTATTCTCCATCATGGCAACACTCCATGTTACATTGCCACTTCCATCACGGAATTTTTGATCTGAAAAGCCATTCCTGTTGTTCCACGGCCCCCCTATTCCGCTGAGTCCTTGTGACACTTTTCTTTTCCCAAAGTTGTAAAATTTCTTAGAAGGATGCCGTTTTTGAACTATGGAGAACATTTAAAAGAATGTGACCGGCACGTTAAAGTCCGTTTCACTTGAAGCCTTTCAGTATTCCTTCCAAGACTGAGAGCAAAGACTCCGACGGGGATAGTTGCTGAAGAGAACTACTTTGACGGGTACACTATTAATGACTGAAAAAATAAAAAAATTTTGGTAGATAAGAATTCAGTCTCATTGCATTCCTGAAACAGCTCATATGACGCGCGTAAAAACACCCTGTTTATTGACGAGGGTGACGGAAGAGGATAGGGAAGGGGGGGGGGGAGGGAGGTGGAGGGACGGTGGCAGAGGCGTTGTATCGGTGAGCAACTTTTAGATCAGCTGTATTCAACCTCGTGGTAACTACCCCCAGAGGGGTATAACGAAATTTACTGAGGGGTAAAAACTAAATTATTCGATTCTGTTTCACTCACGAATCTAATTATTTTCAAAATAACATTACTATTGTCACAATATTGTAACACTGTAATACTGATTATATAAGTTATAAATAATTACTTTTTCTCAATTGGTAGCATTAATGTGGTGGACGTTACAGGTTCCTTACACAAGTCCACCCACTGCGCACATATGTTATGCTTTTTTCCCTACATCGCTGGCGATAAAAGTGAGATTTATGCGTAGCAAATGCTCCGTATCTCACGAAAATATCATATCTGGGTTGTGCATAGTGCCTGCAGTATTCAAGCAACTGCTCCATTACTGACTTCAAAAATATATAAATGAATGCATTAGTCTGGTCAGACACGAAGCATTAACAGCCTGAAGTAGTCCAATTTCTTATACTTTAGAAATAAGGAGTGCAACAACGAAGTGATTTCCCAACAGTAAGAACAGCGCACACAGCTGAACTTGGCTGAGCTGGCCGGATTGGCCGTGCGGTTCTGGGCCCTACAGTCTGAAGCCGAGCAACCACTACGGTAGCAGGTTCGAATCCTGCCTCGGGCATGGATGTGTGTGATGTCCTTAGGTTAGTTAGGTTTAAGTAGTTCTAAGTTCTAGGCGACTGATGGCCTCAGAAGTTAAGTCGCATAGTGCTCAGAGCCATTTGAACCATTTCAACTTGGCTGATTTTAAATGGGATTGCAGTGTGCAGGTCAAGGATGGATGGATAGATGGGTGTGAAATCTTATGGGACTTAACTGCTAAGGTCATCAGTCCCTAAGCTTACACATTACTTAAGCTAAATTATCCGAAGGACAAACACACGCACCCATGCCCGAGGGAGGACTCGAACCTCCGCCGGGACCAGCCGCACAGTCCATGACTGCAGCGCCCTAGACCGCTCGGCTAATCCCAAGCGGCGTGCACGTCAGGCAAGTGCTGCAATGGAGAGCATGTTTTGTAAGAAATCCTCGCTGTGGATAGTTACCTTTCTTATTTGAGAAGGAGTTGTGGGTAGTACTTGCCATGCAAAACGAATTCTTTCATCATTCCTTCTAACGGTCCCCCCCAAGAAACTGAATATTATTCCTCTTTCAATATTTTAAAAATAAATGTGTTCCAAGAAAAGTATTTCGTTCTACAGTTTAGATAGGTGCTAAAGTTGGTGATCTTGTGGGAGGACAGCGGGGGGGTAGGAATACGATAGGGGTAGGAAGGTGAGAGGGGTAGGAAGGTGAGAGAGGTAGGAAGATTGACAGGGGGGGAAGATGACGGGGGGGGGAAGATGACGGGGGGGGAAGATGACGGGGGGGGGGAAGATGACGGGGGGGGGAATATGACGGGGGGGGGAGATGACGGGGGGGGGAAGATGACGAGGGGGGGAAGATGACGAGGGGGGGAAGATGACGGGGGGAGATGACGGGGGGGGGGAGATGACGGGGGGGGGAGATGACGGGGGGGGGAGATGACGGGGGGGGAGATGACGGGGGGGGAGATGACGGGGGGGAAGATGACGGGGGGGGAAGATGACGGGAGGGGAAGATGACGGGAGGGGGGAAGATGACGGGGGGGGAAGGTGACAGGGGGGGAAGGTGATATGGGGGGAATGTGATATGGGGGGAAGGTGATATGGGGGGAAGGTGATATGGGGGGAAGGTGATATGGGGGGAAGGTGATATGGGGGGAAGGTGATAGGGGGGGGGAGAGCAGGACCACTAGCTAGTCTCCGATTGCACTCAGGGATAATTATCTAAGACAGATTGGGAAGCACTGTTTTAGATGCTCGTATTACCATTCTAAGGTGATGCCGTCACATCTCGCGCGCAATACGTAAGCTCCCCACAGCAGGTCACGGTACCTCGGGATCGATGCACTATTAGTGCGTTACGCAGTGTACGCGTTATTTGGTCGTGCGTCACTTTGCCCGTCCACCCCCACCTCCCATCTCCAACTCCCCACAGCAGCCGTGAAATACCGCGGCGGTAATTGCGGGCTCCGCATTTTCGCGGAGGCCTCACCGCAACGCAACGCGGCGCTGCGGCCGGGACCCCGACACCGGCAGCGCGCGCTCCTAATTCACGGCCGTAACGGCGTTTTAATTTCATTACGCCGGGTTTTCGGTGGCGCCATTTGTCACGGCGCAAGTTTCGTTTTTAATTAATTTAGTGCCTCGCGGGCGCGGCGCGCGCGCGCACTGTCTAATGTGCGGCGGTAAATAACATTAGGAATGTAATGCGTAGTTACGCGGACCGCCGCAGCGCGGCGCCGCCGTACGGCAGGGCCCGGAACGGTGCCGCGCGGAAACCGCAGAATGGAATTTTCATTATGCGCTTGTAAATGCGCGCAGACGATTGTGTGTAGCTCCATAGGTTTACCGCGCGGTATAGTCTCCAATTTGGAATTCCACCGCACCGCGAAACAGCGACGGAGGGTACCCATTACATCTAGACGTTTCTTTTTTCTGGGGATGTTGTTGTAAAGAAAGAGCTCGTGTATGGAATGAAGAGGTATAGAAATTATTTGACCAGTAAAAAGCATATGGAATAACCCTTACAGAAGGTTTTGGATAAAACGCGATTGTGTTTAACCCGCATGTTATTTGGAGTCTTTTTAGACCCCTGGGGTTCATTTAACTACAAAGAAACAGTTTCAATGTGCATATAGAGTCCTTATTCTCCAGATATGCTTCTTGTGGAATTTCTCTTACAACTGGGTAAAATATTTATAGTTATATAAACGTTCGTAGAACAAAAATTAGAAAAATTTGCAATGGGATCAGAAAATACACCATGTATGCAATATGTCATTTTCAATATTATATATGGTTCGAAAGCTGACACTTGTTGAAGGCCCAGCACCGAAATCTGCAGCAATTTGCAGAAGGTTTGCACTTCTGTCCCCTTGAAAGATTCTCTTGAGTCGTCGATGCTCCCGTTCTTGCAGGATCTTTTCTCTGGCCGCAGAGATGTCGGAGATCTGATGTTTTACCGGATTCCTAATATTCACGGTACACTTGTGAAATGGTCGTACTGGAAGATCCCCGCTTCATCGCTATATCGGAGATGCTGTGTCCCATCGCTCGTGCACCGACTATAACACCACGTCCAAACTCACTTAAATCTGATAACCTGCCATTGTAGCAGCAGCAACTGATCTAACACAAGCGCCAGACACTTGTAGTCTCATACAGGCGTTGCCAACCGCAGCGCCGTATTCTGTTTGTTTACGTATCTCTGTATTTGAATAAACATAAATATTTAAATGTAAATACCATAAAATAATGTCAAAATTACGGCTGAATGGCATGAAAGAGTCTTAAGAAAAGAAATCATGATGTCCTGCCGCGAACCTCATATTACTCGCGAGCTAGACGTGAGTTAGCGCCCCTTTCCCTTCGGTTGGATGCCGCCGTCCCCACTGTCCGGTACTTGAGAGCTTACCCCGGGCCTCACGGATCTCTGAGCCACTTTGGCCGGCGATGACGTCACCCTGCGGCGGCTCAGCGCCGATCCCCAAATACTCACATCGCCCGCCGGCGCGAGGGATTTATTTTCCGGCGCAAGACGGATTGGCCGCCGCTTTGAGCGTCGCGACGCTAACCGGCGCGCCTCGCGTGATGAACGCGGCCGCGTATATCGTCGGCGCGGCAGAACGTAAACACGCCGGCCGGTCTGGGCAGTGCTTTGTGGCGGCGCGGCTGCTTTACGGCGCACAGTGGCTGCCAGACCCAACTGCAGTTCGGCGAGCGCAGCGGAATAGGAGCACCGGGACCGACACCTGTACGCCACTGTCTGGAATACTTCGCCGACGGCCTGCAGCAACAATCAGAGCAGCAGTACATTCGGAGAGGTACTTGCGAGCTATTCTCGACGACATATTATCTTGGAAGCCCCGACCCATAAGCAACGTGAAATGGAGGATGAGTAACATACACGGGCCGCCCAGAAAGAGATGCCGCATTTTTTCTCTTCAAGAATTATTTATTCCACACAATTAAAATGACACACATTAAGAACTATGTTGTATCGACACACCCTGTTTTTGTTCGTAAGCTCCTTCAAATTATACACTACTGGCCATTAAAATTGCTACACAAAAATGAAATGAAGTTGATAAACGGGTATTCATTGGACAAATATATTATACTAAAACTGACGTGTGATTACATTTTCACGCAATTTGCGTTCATAGATCCTGAGAAATCAGTACCCAGAACAACCACCTCTGTCCGTAATAACGGCCTTGATACGCCTGGGCATTGAGTCAAACAGAGCTTGGATGGCGTGTACAGGTACAGCTGCCCATGCAGCTTCAACACGATACCACAGATCATCAAGAGTAGTGACTGGCGTATTGCGAAGAGCCAGTTGCTCGGCCACCATTGACCAGACGTTTTCAATTGGTGAGAGATCTGGAGAATGTGCTGGCCGCGGCAGCAGTCGAACATTTTCTGTATCCAGAAAGGCCCGTACAGGACCTGCAACAAGCGGGTGTGCATTATTCTGCTGAAATGTAGGGTTCCGCAAGAATCGAACGAAGGGCAGAGCCACGGGTCGTAACACATCTGAAATGTAACATCCACTGTTCAAAGTGCCGTCAATGCGAACAAGAGGTGATCGAGACGTGTAACCAATGGCACCCCATACCATCACGCCGGGTGATACGGCCAGTATGGCGATGACGAATACACGCTTCCAATTTGCGTTCACCGCGATGTCGCCAAACACGAATGCGACCATCATGATGCTGTAAACAGAAACTGGATTCGTCCGAAAAAATGACATTTTGCCATTCGTGCAGCCAGGTTCGTCGTTGGGTACACCGTTGCAGGCGCTTGTGTCTGTGATGCAGCGTCAAGGGTAACCTCAGCCATGGTCTCCGAGCTGATAGTCCATTCTGCTGCAAACGTCGTCAAACTATTCGTGCAGATTGTTATTGTCTTGCAAACGTCCACATCTGCTGACTCGGGGATCGAGACGTGGCTGCACGATCCGTTACAGCCATGCGGATAAGATGCGTGTCATCTCGACTGCTAGTTATACGAGGCCGTTGGGATCCAGCACGGCGTTCCGTATTACCCTCCTGAACCCACCGATTCCGTATTCTGCTAACAGTCATTGGATCTCGACCAACACCAGCAGCAATGTCGCGATAAGATAAACCGCAATCGCGATAGGCTACAATTCGACCTTTATCAAAGTCGGAAAAGTGATGGTACGCATTTCTCCTCCTTACACGAGGCATCAAAACAACGTTTCACCAGGCAACGCCGGACAACTGCTGTTTATGTATGAGAAATCGGTTGGAAACTGTCCTCATGGCAGCACGGTGTAGGTGTCGCCACCGGCGCTAACCTTGTGTGAAATCTCTGGAAAGCTAATCATTTGCATATCACAGCATCTTCTTCCTGTCGGTTAAATTTCGCGTCTGTAGCATGTCATCGACGTGGTGTAGCAATTTTAATGGCCAGTGTTGTATAACCTTCCTTCATCGAGAGACAAGATCGTGTATTCCCTGCAGGTATCACTCTTTGTTCAGGTCATGAAATCAATTCTTTACTCACATGAAATGTATTCGCAGTTGCGAATATGGACCACTACAGCTGCATAAAGGAATGACTACAATAAAAATGTGTATCTGACATGATTCAAAACCGGATTTCTCGCTTTAGCGAGAGACCGCTTTAATTTCTCCGGATATTCCAGCACGGCTCACGCCCCCAGACCCAAACATCCACTTACTGCGGTGCCTGTGTTGTGAAGAAAGGCGGCCGGAGTGGTCGAGTGGTTGTAGGCGCTTCAGTCTGGAACCGCGCGATCGCTATGGTCGCAGGTTCGAATGCTGCCTCCGGCATTGATATGTTTAATGTCCTTCAGTTAGTTAGGTTTAGATAGTGCTTAGTTCTATGGGACTGAGGACCTCAGATGATAAGTCACATAGCGCTCAGAGCCATTTGAACCATTTGGTAAAGGTACCACAGAGGCAAAAAATGATTAAACTGGCTCTAAGCATTATGGGATTTAACATCTGAGGTCACCAGTCCCCTAGGATTTAGAACTATTTAAACCTAACTAACGTAAGTACATCACACACATCCACACCCGGGGCAGGATTCGAACCTGCGACCGTAGCAGCAGCACGGTTCCGGACTGAAGCGCCTAGAACCGCTAGGTCACACCGGTCGGCTTCTTGATTCGAATTCTGAAATATTTAGAGTGTCTTCATTGGCCAAGGGATTTAAGCGAACCGTGTTTACTATTGCGGTGTTACTGGCGGGGTCGCTATCGCGCTGTGAAAGTACTGGTTGTGTGTAGTCCAGGGCCGGCCAAACGCTGCACAGTGTGCAGGAGTGCTGAGGTGCTGCACATGTGCGCACGTGTGCGACAGCGACATCTGTTATTAGACATGTGTCCTAAATGAACGGCGGCGGCACCAGTTCCCTATGGTACAAGCAAGAGCGCAACATAACCAATTTCGTTTACCCCTGGTGACCGTAACCTTAACAGAGAAGTACTGAGAAATGGCAAGTATTGTGAAAAAGCAAAGGACGGGAGATCTATGTTCTCAGTCGTTTAAAAATGACTGGGAACTGCAATTCTGGTGAAAACTCAGTGTTTGCTGTGCCGCCGAATAATAGGCGTCCAACGTAAGTTTTCAATTGAAAGACATTAAAATACATATCACAAAGACGAGTGTAGTGTACTCAACAGTGAAGAGCGGCAAGCAAAATTAAATGTCCTTAAGAAAATGGATGAGACACATCAACCCGATTTTACTGTACATCAAAGTAACTGATACTTCTTGAACTCTTAGTTTCTTGTGTTACATTTATGTCTGTTTTACTGTACGCTGTACAATGTACTGTTTTCAATTTTCCGGAATGACAACCACACTAAATCTTCACTGCGAGCAAGTTTTAAAATCGCATTAAGAATTGCACAATCTGGGAAACCCTTTTCCGAAGGGGAGTTTGTGAAAGGGTGTCTGATTGATGCTGCAGAACTTGTGTGTCCCACGAACGTCAGCAGGTTTCAAGAAATCATTCTATCCAAATAAACAGTGACAAGACGTATCAGTGCTATGGCCGGCGATCTGCACTGGCAGCTAATAAATAAGGCTAAATACGTTTTTGCTTTCTCTGTTGCGCTCGATGAAGCAACAGATCTTACAGATACAGTCCTGGTTGTGATATACATTCGAGGTGTCGATAACGCACTTTGTGCAACAGAGGAGCGACATCTGTGCTTAGAAACATGCACTACATGAACGCTGACGGCTGCGGCGTGCACGCTGTGACCCGGAAGCTGCACATGTGCAAGAGCACCGCACGCGTGCAGAATTTCTGGCCGGCCCTTGTCTAGTCGCTGCTCCCGCGTGTACAGACTTTTACGCGTCTGTTTGAAGCCGGCTCCTCAGCTATGGAGGAGGGAGCGGTCCTCTTGAGTTGCGCCAAGTCATCCTCTGAAGTAGTCGGCGAGGCAGGTGTTTGCGGCGCCCGTCCAAACATAAGAGTGGCGCATCGCTGAACGGTAGCGGTGCTACGAGTGGCGTTGATGGTCAATAACGCGGCGTAACGGGGCGCCGGACCGTCCGCTGTAGCGGCGCCAGCCGGCGTCTGCTCAGCGTCCCAGGGCAACACCTGTCCAACTGCCTGGCTGTCTGCTCTGCTCTCAACTGCCTGCCCTACTCACTACTGTGCAGTTCTCTGACGAAAAGAAGACTCATGTCTTTCTTACTATCTAGGTCTTTAACCAATATGAAAGACGTACAACAGCTGACAAATCGCACTTTGCGGTGACAAGTGTGTGTGAAGTTTTGGTATTATTTGTGCTATTTTTGTTGGTATTGTCTGTAATGATAAACTATGCAGTTTTTACTTTGTACCCTCTTTTTCTCTTTTGGCCGGTATTACACTATCAAATTTCTTAGTCAAAGATTTGATCAAAGATGTGATCAAATATTCCGTCAAATATATTTGACAAAGATCTTTGACGTAGCGCTAGAAGGGGTATTACACTGTCATCATATTTTTCGTGAAAGTTCAAGATGGCTGACAACAACTTGTTATTAACCGCAGCAGTTGCATGTACCACAATTGCACTGTGCACACATGCGGAAGAGAAGCGGGGGGGAGGGGGGGGGGGGGGGGGAAGAAACTTACCTGGGTGAAGCCGTGGGTGTTACGACGACACGATAAAAGCATTCTACAAAACTTGTTACGTGAGCTTATAGTGGAGGACGTCAAGTCGTACATCAATTACTTAAGAATGGATGAGCATACATTTCTGTATGTGCTCAGTGAAGTGTATCCCCGTATCACAAAGCACAATATTCACTTAAGAACTGCTACATTTGCAGAAGACAGGCTGACTGTAACTCTCAGATTCCTTGCTACAGGAGAGGGTGGGGTTAGGTTAGGTTAGGTCTCCAATCTTCGTAATCTATTTTTGTATTCAATATGCCTCACGTTGTAAAGCGCCTATCAGCTTCATACATCTCTATTAATTTTCCAGTTGTCGGCACACACCAACTGTATTTACCGGAAATGTTTATAAAAACACCACAGACGACAGAATGCAGCGATGCTAGCGCTCCATGTGGTAACATGTCACATTGCAGTGAACAGAAGACAAGCGACTTCTTTGATCAGATCTACAGCGAGGCCCTAGATTTGATCAAATATTGGACGACATTTGACAAAGTTCCCTATTACACCATCAAATATCTTTGACAAAGATATTGGACAAAGATATTTGACAAAGAAATTTGATAGTGTAATACCGGCCTTTCCCACTTGCAAGGAGACGGTATTCAGGGTGCGGCAGCGTTCATAGCGTAATTTGACTTGCGTAGTACAATGACGTACTGCAAGCAGCTCGTGTCGCATTCGTGTACTAGTGAGCTGCCATTTCCAGTGTGACAGTGATATGGAGCGGTGGACTGCACAGCATCGTACCTTTGCTGTTCAAAGTTATTTCAAGAATAACGTCTCTGTCCTTGCTACCCAGCGTCTATTTCGGCAACATTTCAACTTGGGACGTCATGGGAAAGTTGCAGACGGACGGACCATTGTGAGGTTCAAATGAAAATGTGTGTGAAATCTTATGGGACCTAACTGCTAAGGTCATCAATAGCTAAGCTTACACACTGCTTAACCTAAATTAACTTATGGACAAACACACACACCCATGCCCGAGGGAGGACTCAAACCTCCGCCGGGACCAGCCGCACAGTCCATGACTGCAGCGCCTTAGACCGCTCGGCTAATCCCGCGCGGCCATTGTGAAGTGGGTACGTGAATTTCGAACAACAGGTTCTGTTTGCAATGGCGAACCGGAAAGAAGTGAAAGAACTGTGCGGACAACAGAAGCCGTGGGAAATGTTCGTGCTGCACTATTGTGTAGCCCAAAAAGATCTGCTCGTCGTCATGCCCCAACTGTGCATATGTCCGATCGCTCATTCAGGAGAATATTGGACGAAGGTCTCCATTTTCACCAATGTAAACTGCAGATTGCTCAAGAAATTAGGCTCTCGCGATTGGGTTCCACGCCAAACACGCGAAACATTCTGCTTAACTATGCGTGACTTCCTTCGCCAAAGTCCTCAAATGTTGCACACCATCCTAATCGGTTTTTCGTAATTTAGGGGTTGCGAGCCTCAATCTATAAAAACGACATACCTACCGAATCACTTTGTTATCTGTCTGTCCGCCCGACTGTTAACTTTTCCCAGGAATGAGCAGACGTATCAAGTTCAAATTTACGTTATATAGTAAGCTATATGGTCCCTTGGTGGTGGAAAACTTTAAAGCCTCTTAGTCGATTCACTCAAAACGTATGGCCATTTACGTCACATAATTTGATACTCTAAACTCATTCATGAACACTTATAGGGTACTTCTGTCTGACCTAAGTTCACGGAATTTGGCAAGAAGCAAGGTTTCACAGTAGAAATGAACGGAAAAGTCCGAAAATGGTAATTTGTAATCAGATTACGAGAAAAAAATACTTCTTTTATTGTTTGTTATTCGACTTCATACTTGGAAGTTAAACTATTTTCGAAAGTATTGGAAACCTTGGGACCGATACCTTGCCATTTTCAATGTCAATAAGAGGCAAAATTCATCCGAGATCCCTGATTCCCGGAATGGAAAAATTGGGAATCTGTGCTAAGGTCTTATGGGACCAAATTGCAGAGGTCATCGCTCCCTAAGCTTACACACTACGTGTAATAAACTAGCTTACGCTAAGGGCAACAAGCACACACACACACACACACACACACACACACACACACACACACACACACACACACACGCTCGAGGGAGGACTCTAACCTCCAACGGGGGGGGGGGAGGGGGGGGGGAAGCCACGCGGACTGTGACAAGACGCTTCAGACCGCTCGGCTACCCCGTGCGCCATTCCCAGGATGGATGAACTGTCTATATACATTACTAAGTTCGTATGGAACACTCAGCGCTGAAGTCCTACAAGTTCAGAGCCCAGATATCAATCCCCCAAAACAGTTAGATGCAGCTTCCTTAATACCAAATGGTAGAGCAAGTAGCGTGGCTCTGTGGTACAGTTTTTACTTAGCAGGTGTGTGGCCTGTGATCTGTTCCCAGCTGATGCAAATGTTTGAACAAAGAAGCGAAGTTTGAAGTATATAATCAGAAAAAAAATATATCAGTAGTGCTCGACGCTGGTAATCGCTAGCTCTCTGATTCGAGTCTTGTTTCAGTCATTATTTTTTTATTTGAATTACTTACGCCATTTAAATATGAAATTCATCAAATACGTGCTGATTAAGTCATATCAAATTGTCATTTTCCTGCAAAACGAAGGTCTTCTGTTTTCTAATTGCATATCATACACAAAAAACCAATTTTCACTGCAAACATTAATTCTGAAGTACCGCTATTTTGTAAAAGTTTCTTAATGAGCATAGTTTAAATTAACTCTAGTATCACCAACTTATTTAGCTCACTTTGGTCACGTGGAGCAGAAATTTTCCTTGTTGCAACAAGCTTCAAATCTTTTAACATGTATTATTTTAACTGACTGCTTTTTCCATTATCATATCAGTTTAAAACTGTTCAATCATATCATAACTAACAACGTGATGTTCCGTATATAGTGTGTCCTAAAATGTATAAGTTAACGTACTATGTACCTGTGGTAAGAGGTACAACGAGCAAGAATGGTCAAAATTTGGACAATGAAAGTTTGTGTAAACTAGAAACATAAAGTCTGTATTTGAATATACAGGCTGTCAAAAATTTCTGTTCACTGTTTGATCTAGTAGCTGAATAATATCTTTTTGTCATTCATAATAAGATTCAAAGACAGAAATAAAATACTTGAACAATTTCACCCTTTGCATCTAAAATGGTTGACCGTGAATTACTCTTTCACAAACGGCGACAAACTGCACATCGAAAAGGGTTTTTGAATATGAACAAACAAATGCACGTAGTTCACAAAGGTAATAAAGAAGTGGCCTCAAATTTACCTGAAGGAAGGACAGTTTTCTGAATGAATTATTGCAGTTACTGTATGCCAAAGATACCAAATTAAACGAAGACATAGTTTGAATTATGGTCACACATAGTACCAACTTAGGGCAAAGTATGTCCTTGAGCATAAAACACCTATTTTTTATTTCCAATTTTTAAAATTTGAACCATAGAAATGTACAGTATAGTACTTTATAAAGTGAAACAAAAATATAAAAAGGTTCATATAGGAAGACATTTATTACGATTTTTTAATAGAAGAAAAATGTAAGGGAAATTTTTGCCCATGCTTGGTGCTTCTAGGGTTAAAAGAAAACATTAGTAATTAATTTCTTTTCTATACGGATATTACTCTTCACGGGAATACTTGGGGAACATGCACCTTTCTTCGAAACATCTGTGTCAGCTCAGGCCGCCCACATGGTATGTGTGCAAAAAGCCAAGCTACCTGTTCAAAAATCCACATTACCTTACGGTATTAAATAAGACTGTAAAATTTGAAAATCGATTTTCTCGAGAATTTTTGATTGTTGCATCGAACTGCTTTGGGAACTGACATTTGAGTTCTGAACTTAACGTGCCGTAAATATAAAAAATTACAGGAACCAAATTTGTGTGTCGTGTCCTTACATTACTAGCATTCGACAGCCGTGACACTTCTTACATTAATGAAATGAGATAGCCTTGACACAACGTCGTGATCAGTGAGAGGGTATGATTCCATGGAGGATTTAAGCAAAATCCTGCATCTCTATTTGTAAGGATACTGTATAATTTAATTCCAACTCCTCCTAAAATATCACTATTCCAGTAGCTTTTTTTTGTTATGGTTTTTGAGCGCAAAACTGCTACGGTCATTAGCGCCCGGTCTGTGACTTGGGAAAAGCTAAAAAACGAAACTGGAAACCAACAGCAATGGGAACAAAACTCAAAAAAGTGTGGAAATCAAAAATAGAAGGAAAGCTTAAAAAACCACTATAGAAGGGGGGGGGGGTTGTTTGTCCCCAAAAAGAGCTTCAAATTACTGACGTCATCTCACTGGTTCTATTGAACTCGAGAACGCGATCGGCTGATTGCGTATCATCTGCTAAAATGGAAGATGTATCAGGCGACAGCTGTAGACGGAGGCGTAACGGAGTAAAATAGGCGCACTCAAGTAAAAGGTGTCTCACCGTCCACAGTTGAGAGCAGTGGGGACAGAGTGGGGGAGGAACGCCGCTTAAAAGATGTCAATGGCTAAAAAGACAGTGCCCTATTTGGAGTCTAGTTAAAATTACCTCCTCCCGACGACGAGTTCGGAGGAAGAGGTCCAAGCACAGGGAAGAGCTTTCACGTCCCGCAATTTATTATTGGGAAGTGTCGACCAATGTGCGTGCCATAAAAGAGCAACACGACGACATGAAACACTCCGTAGAAAGGCGAAGGGAATCATACGAATAGCTGGCCGAAGAAGAGAGACTGCAGCCTAGGACGCTATATCGGCCGCCTCTATTCCACAGATACCAATGTGTCCTGGGATCCAGAGGAACGCCACAGAGACGCCCCCCAAGTGGAGGCAGTCCTGAATCCGGTGGACCAGAGGGTGGACAGGGTAGAGAGCTTGGAGACTGAGGAGAGAGCTGAGCGAATCTGAGCATATAATGTACTGTATCCGCTGATGGCTACGGATGTATTGGACAGCCTGGAGAACAGCGTAAATCTCCGCAGTATAGACCGAACACTGGTCGGGAAGCCGAAATAGATTTGTGGTGTCGCCAACAATGTAGGCAGCCTCAACACCAAAAGATGTTTTTGAGCCATCAGTGTAAATACATGTGGCATCCTTCATTTGTGCACATAGAGCAGAAAATGCCCGACGATAAACAAGTGAAGGGGTACCGTGCTTGGGAAACTGACAAAGGTCACGGAGCAGGCAGGTCCGGGGACGGAGCCAAGGCGGTGCTGTACCCCAAGTTGTCAAGAAAGTTTTAGGAAAGCGAAAGGAAAGAGAATGGAGCAGTTGACGGAAGCGGACTCCCGGTGGTAGTAGGGAGGAAGGGCCGCCTGCATACCCTAAATCCAAGGAGGCGTCGAAAAAAATGTCATGGTCCGGATTTGCAGGCATGGAAGACAGATGGCTAGCATAACGACTCAGAAGGACAGCTCGCCGATTGGACAGCGGAGGTTCGGCAGTATCAGCATAAAGGCTTTGCACAGGGCTGGTGTAAAAAGCTCCAGACACTAAACGTAATCCACGGTGGTGGATAGAGTCGAGATGCCGAAGAATAGACGGCCGAGCAGAGGAGTAAACTGTGCTTCCATAGTCCAATTTCGAGCGCACTAAGGTGCATTCCAGTAGCTGTAGGCGCATGCCAGAATCTTCGTGTTGTTATATTCCGCAAGGTGACCTGTGCCAAGAGAATGTTGTGCAATAGCAGACTTGCTCGGCTGCTGTAAGCGTACAGGTCCTGGTCCTGGTTGTTTGGCTAATATACAATATGCCACAATTTCAAGGAATACAGCAGACACCCGCTTTGCGCAAACCAAGATCATCGTTTGCGGATCATATAAGGGACCTGATCTTGTATGGTGGCCGAAAATATTTCAGATCTGATTTCCGCAGACGACCAGCAATCCTGCTGGAAATGCTACCTGCCGTAGACTTAGGTGCCAGCTCCGACGACGAGGTGAAAGAAGAGGTTCATAATTTTCTGAATAGCATGGTGGCAAGCTGGTATGACACCGGCATACAGAAACTGCCACAACGTCTAAAAAAAATGCATCGACAGGAATGGTGATTATGTCGAAAAGTAGCTAAATGTTCAAGATGTAAACTGATGTAAACCATTGTAGAAATAAACAGGTCTATGTACTTATAAAAAAAAACAGGAGACCATACTTTTGAGATTACCTTCGTACCTTCTGCCAGTACTTTGCAGAGTATAGAACAGATGTAGATCAACATCCATCCTCTCCCCCCCACCTCGCCGCCTCACCATGCCATCAGAAACCATCCCTTGCAGCCGTGGCCGGCGATACAACACCAGCAGCAACAACAACAAAATGGTTCAGATGGCTCTGAGCACTATGGGACTTAATATCAGTCCCATAGAATTTAGAACTACTTAAACCTAACTAACCTAAGGACATCACACACATCCATGCCCGGGTCAGGATTCGAACCTGCGACCGTAGCAGTCGCGCGGTTCCGGACTGAAGCGCCTAGAACCGCTCGGCCACCGCGGCCGGCAATTGTGGTGAAATTTGATGACACTGTGAAGTCATTAGCCCACCTTGCACGTCACATGAGCTTATAAGCTCTTGCCCTTTTTTCGTGTCTTTCTACACGTTGCTGTTTGAAGCGTCTCCGAGTCCCAGGGCAACAACGCAGGGCTCCACCGGGCATGTTTCAGCCGAATTTCAAAATTAGGCCTCGTGATGGGTGGCAACTACAGGGTTTCGAAAAAGCCATCTTTCAATTCTGTTGCCCAATGCAGACGCAGTGTCTGTAGCAGGGTAGGAGGCTGAGAATCGGTGGAGGGAAGTGAAGGGCGACAGGGGTAGGGCAGTACTCGACCGCCCTTAAGTGTTTTAGGGCCGAGGCCGAGGATCGGCCGGCCCTATAAAGGTCAGCGGAGTCGAGTCGCGAGCAGCGAGTGGGGGCCTTAAGGGCAGAGCGGCCCCCTGGGGCGGAAGCCTCCAGGGAAGCGGCCGCTCGCTGCCGACTTCCTCTTTATTAGACGCGACGCCCTCGGCAGGAAAACTTGCCGACGGTGCGATGGTCGGCCTATCTCCACAACTGCAGTGTTTACGTCGCAGCGTTCGCCGAGATACCTTCCCAAGCGCGTATTAAATGGCTCTGAGCACAATGGGACTTAACTTCTGAGGTCATCAGTCCCCTAAAACTTAGAACTACTTAAACGTAACTTACCTAAGGACATCACACACATCCATGCCCGAAGCAGGATTCGAACCTGCGATCGTAGCGGTCGCACGGTTCCAGACTGTAGCGCCTAGAACCGCTCGGCCACAGAGACCGGCCAAGCGCGTATTACTTTGCGCATAGGGGACAATTCAGTTCAGCCTTCCTCCTACGATTCTACCGCTAGATTTTATAGATTTCCAATGCTCTGTGATGGCGATCTGGGACAGGTCTTGAGCGGCTCCTAGACTGCCAATAACACTGTGCATTATTTCGTGTCGTGCACTGACCATATAAGAATAAGACTAATTGTTGTGCAATATATTGCCCAGTAGGCCTAAATTGAAAGATCTACTGAAATAAGAGTTTTATTCCAGGAACTGATAGAACTGTACAGTCTCTGGTTAGTATTGTACGAGGGTTGGAACTTTAATAGTGGCAACTATTTATGTACAGCTCGTACAAAACAGATACGTGTTTCAGAGTTTTACTGACCTTTAAATTAGTCACCATCACTGTGTATAACCCGTTGGCAGCGATGTGGAAGTCGTAGGATACTCTTAACAGTGCCAGTTGTGTTGACAGTTGGAGCGGCGCGGTCTATTGCCCGACGAATTTGTAGCAGTTCTGAAGCGAATGCCGTGAAGTGTTTCCTTCAGTTTAGAAATCGAGTTGAACTCACGAGGGCTTAAGTCAGGGGAGTTCAGTAGGTGGTATAGCGCTTAGCAGCCCCATCTGTCAAACAAATCAGTAACAGCTTGCACTGTACGTGCTTGAGCATTGTACTGCAAAAATGATGGTCAGGTCGTGCAGAAAGTGTCATCACTTCTGTCTCTAAGCTGATAGTAGGTTGCGTTCCTAAAATTAGACGACTGTGCCACGCACACAGGTGGTAACAGCAGTACTTACAAGGGAACCTCCCCATCGCACCCCCCTCAGATTTAGTTATAATTTGGCACAGTGGATAGGCCTTGTAAAACTGAACACAGATCAATCGAGAAAACAGGAAGAAGTTGTGTGGAACTATGAAAAAATAAGCAAAATATACAAACTGAGTAGTCCATGCGTAACACAGGCAATATCAAGGAGGAAGTGAGCATAAGTGGGCCGTGGCCTTGTGGTTAGCGTGAGCAGCTGCTGAGCGAAAGGTCCTTGGTTCAAGCCTTCTCTCAAGCGAAAAGTTTAATTACTATTTGCAAAATTATGATCTGTCCATTCGTTCATTGACGTCTCTGTTCACTGTAAGAAGTTTAGTGTCTGTGTGTTGCGACCGCACCGCAAAACCGTGTGATTAGTAGACGAAAGGACGTGCCTCTCCCATGGGAACCTAAAACATTTGATCGGAAGGTCATAGGTCAACCGAATCCTCCACAGGAAAAGACGTCTGATATATTCTATACGACACTGGTGACGGCATGTGCGTCACATGACAGGAATATGTTGTCGACCCACCTACCTTGCACACTTGGCGAATGGGTAAAAAGATTCTTCTACCTTACCCGATTTAGGTTTTCTTGTGGATGTGATAATCACTTCCAAAAATGTGATGAAAACATAAGAGTGTGTCACATAAACTGCAACAAATGAATGCAACAGTTTCACAGTCGAACAGTTTTCTCTGTGCTCTGTCAAAACATATGTTTTTAACGTTTTCAAATTTTTCCGTGTGTAGACCGTCAAATCCTGCATATGTCCAAGCAAATCTGAACATGTCCTGGAATTTTGGAGAGCGATGTTGATTATGTGTGAGTGCCTGAACTGTGATAATTGTCTGAAAATAAAAAATTAAAATATTCACTCGAGGGAAGACTTGAACCAGGATCCTTTCGTTCCACAGCTGCTCACGCTAACCACGGGACCACGGCGCTACTGAGCTTACAATCTCCTTGATGTTCCCTATGTTGCCCATGGACTACTCAGTTTGTATATTTTGCTTATTTTTTCATAGTTCCACACAACTTCTTCCTGTTTTCTCGATTGATCTGTGTTCAGTTTGTCAAGGCCTATCCACTGTGCCAACTTATAAGTAAATCTGAGGAGTGTGCGATGGGGAGGTTACCTTGTTAGTGCAATCGCCTTGCAGTGACATCTCCGCATACCAGCCATTCCTTCTCATTGTAATAACCACAATGTACAGTGGATTTCAAGATGGGGCAACTTTCTTAAGCTAAGGTGGCATATGCGACAGGGATGGAGGCACCTCTTTAGTGTTATGTAACAGGAAAAAATGGTTGGCTCTGAGCACTATGGGACTCAACTGCTGAGGTCATTAGTCCCCTAGAACTTAGAACTAGTTAAACCTAACTAACCTAAGGACATCACAGACATCCATGCCCGAGGCAGGATTCGAACCTGCGACCGTAGCGATCTTGCGGTTCCAGACTGCAGCGCCTTTAACCGCACGGCCACTTCGGCCGGCATGTAACAGGACTACACCTATAGTGCGTCTCCATTCATCTGGTTTGTACGTAATGTGCAGGTCTTCCATCAAACCGTCAGTGTCACTACAGAATGTAATGTCACCGTCAGTGGTGAAATGACCCCCAAGTATTTTTTCTGACGCCCCTAAAACACGGACGCATGTACTGCATCAGCGAGAAGATTCCACTGCTGCAGTCGTGACGCCAACAGTTGCACTTTACGTTGTGTAAGATCTGGATCCCCAATCACATCGCTGAGTTCACACTGTGTGATTTCGTGCAGTTCTCCGGATGACGATGATGGTGTTAAACGTAGAATCAGTGTCACTGCCGATGATTGCGCTTTTTCTGCTGTATGTGTGTAGATTCAGCATGATAGCCGTCACTGCTTGATGATGGTACATGTGAAAGAATAGGAACTGTGAAGCCTTCACCGTAAGGCACAGGGCGAATGACAGAAGGGGTGTCAGGGTATTGACAGCTCTTCTTCCTTCTGGTATTGGCTGCTTTCCTCTGTGGAGTTACCATACAGAAATAGCGATCCAATCCATGATTTGCGGGTCCACATCAAATAGCAGGCACACCAAATATCGTGGAGATGTGTTTACTACGCATCTGAGCATTCAGTGTAGACGAACAGAAGGTGCAACACAAGTCTGGAGCCGACCATTTCTGTCGGTCTCCAACTCAACACCCGAAACACCAGGTGTACGCTTGTTTCACTGCTTTAATCAATGGTCGCATACTTGAAATACAAATAACTTCCGCATAAATGTAACAAAAGTTACGAGGTTTCTTGCTGCAGGTCCTGAGAGTTTCTGTGAACGGGTTCAACACTACTTCAGTTTCTAAATTTCACTCACGTAATATCACTGCCTACAGCTAGTAACAAGTGAAGTAACGTGGCACGAGACCATGCAGGGGTAACAAACGACAGTTACCATCGTATCTACTTTCTGCATTCGACAAAAGCTCACGTGACTGTCTGATGCATACCTGAGTCGTGGTGCCGAATCATACTGCAAGCGTCCACCTCACTCAGCTTGTTACAATGCCTTTGAACATAGCTCTTACAGTAGTCTGTATGTGTGACTGCGAAACGTAGACACGGTTTTTATTTGTAACCCTCCTCTAGGAGACATTTTTAAACTTGATATTCGCGTTCAGCGCACGAAAATCTGCAAGACAAGACTACATTCGTACATATACACTACTGCCTATTAAAATTGCTACAACACGAAGATGACGTGCTACAGACGCTAAATTTAACCGGCAGGAAGAAGATGCTGTGATATGCAAATGATTAGCTTTTCAGAGCATTCACACAAGGTTGGCGCCGGTGGCGACACCTACAACGTGCTGATATGAGGAAAGTTTCCAACCGATTTCTCATATACAAACATCAGTTGACCGGCATTGCCTGGTGAAACGTCGTTGTGATGCCTCGTGTAAGGAGGAGAAATGCGTACCTTCACGTTTCCGACTTTGATAAAGGTCGGATTGTAGCCTATCGCGATTGCGGTTTATCGTATCGCGACATTGCTGCTCGCGTTGGTAGAGATCCAATGACTGTTAGAAGAATATGGAATCGATGGGTTCAGGAGGGTAATAGGAACGCCGTACTGGATCCCAACGGCCTCGTCTCACTAGCAGTCGAGATGACAGGCATCTTATCCGCATGGCTGTAACGGATCGTGCAGCTACGTCTCGATCCCTGAATCAACAAACGGGGACGTTTACAAGACAACAACCATCTGCACGAACAGTTCCACGACGTTTGCAGCAGCATCGCTGCCGTTACCCTTGATGCTGCATCACAACCAGGAGCGCCTGCGGTGGTGTACTCAACGAGCAACCTGGGTGCTCGAATGGCAAAACGTCATTTTTTCGGATGAATCCAGGTTCTGTTTACAGCATCATGATGTTCGCATCCGTGTTTGGCGACATCGCGGTGAACCCACATTGGAAGCGCGTACTCGTCATCGCCATACTGGCGTATCACCCAGCGTGATGGTATGGCGTGCCATTGGTTACACGTCTCGGTCACCTCTTGTTCGCATTGACAGCACTTTGAACAGTGGACGTTACATTTCAGATATGTTACGACCCGTGGCTCTACCCACCATTCGATACCTGCGAAACCGTACATTTCAGCAGGATAATGCACGACCGCATGTTGCAGGTGCTGTACGGACCTTTCTGGATACAGAAAATATTTTGACTGCTGCCCTGGCCAGCACATTCTCCAGATCTCTCACCAATTGAAAACGTCTGGTCAATGGTGGACGAGCAACTGGCTCGTCACAATACGCCAGTCACTACTGTTGATGAACTATGGTAGCTGCATGCGCAGCTGTACCTGTACACGCCATCCAAGCTCTTTTTGACTCAATGCCCAGGCGTATCAAGGACGTTATTACGGCCAGAGGTGGTTGTTCTGGGTACTGATTTCTCAGGATCTATGCACCCAAATTGTGTGATAATTTAATCGCATGTCAGTTCTAGTGTAATATATTGTCCAATGAATACCCGTTTATCATCTGCATTTCTTCTTGGTGTAGCAATTTTAATGGCCTATACTTGCGGCTATATGTCCATATGATCATTTTTGTCCGCTATCTTTTCCTCCTCGTTTAGCAAAATCACCTTGTGAGTTGCAGCCCGTCTGCTGGCATCTGTTTTCTTAAAAGAAGAGGAAAAAAAAACAGATACAGAATGAAACGACAGCTTTCCTCTTCCAAATAAACCCGCTGCCCAAATAATGCCAGGAGCTCAAGTGAGCAAACACCTCACGTACTGGCGTGACGTTTCGACGAGTTTCGCGGTCGTCATCATCAGGCGTGGTTAACTTACGCCCGGTGTACAATCAGCTGTTCCGCCGCTAGCGTGACCGACTGTTGTTACGCCGTCGATTACGGGGCGCTCATTGCGACTCGCCACCTCGGCCGGAGCCGCAGTTATACGCGCTCGCGTGCCCGCGGTGTTTAAAACGACGACTCGTGGCTGCGGATCGTAACGGAGCGAGGGCCGCAAGTCATCCGCCTGATTAGGTTGTACCTCGCGTCCGGACTGCGGCCGTGAGAGTCGCTCATAACCGGCCTCTCTCTGATCACTGTAGTCGCCTGCCACCGTAATGGCAACAGCCGGAGCTTCTACTGGGGTTTAAAAGTGCTTACACGTCTCCCCAAGAACTCATCACTTTCAAACCGTTCCGCCTCCCGCCACGAGTCGCTGTACCCTCGACAACGAAGTACAACCGACTGGTTACTCACTCGCTCTGTCTGGCAAGTGAACGAGTAGACTATAATTGTTTCTCTGCTGATTATGCTACACTTACTGCATCGAAAAATAAAGACACAGGCTGGTCCAAAAATACTTTTCCAACCTTTGAGGACAGGATCCTTGCACCAAAACAAGAAAAAGAAATAGAAGAGATGTCTTTCACAGTAGCGAAAATGAACAAACGAGACTTCATAACGCAAGATTATACACAGATTTGAATGATGGGCAGAACATCAGGATTTTCTTTCAAATGAACAGTACGGTTACAGAAAAGGTCGAGACACCCCTGATGTCCGTATCACTTTATTCACTGACGTTCAGATTTCACTTAGTGACGACATATCTGCCGGCCGCGGTGGCCTAGCAGTTCTAGGCGCTCAATCCGGAACCGCACGACTGCTACCGTCGCAGGTTCGAATCCTGCCTCGGGCATGGTTGTGTGTGTTGTCCTTAGGTTAGTTAGGTTTAAGTAGTTCTAACTTATAGGGGACTGATGATCTCAGATGTTAAGTCTCATAGTGCTTTGAAGCATTTGAACAGATTAAGGGGCTCCGGAAAGGCTCAAAATCATGAAAAGTTCAATTTTTACTTTTTTGCGTTTTCTGAATCTGCAGACTATTACCTTTTAATAGATATATAATTTATTCAATTGCGAAGACTACAACTATCTTTAAATTTTTTTTTAAATGTGTTCTACAGGTACATTTTAGTGATGTGAGATAAAGTATGTGTTGTGGCTAGCCTGTGATGGTTGAATATACACTCCTGGAAATGGAAAAAAGAACACATTGACACCGGTGTGTCAGACCCACCATACTTGCTCCGGACACTGCGAGAGGGCTGTACAAGCAATGATCACACGCACGGCACAGCGGACACACCAGGAACCGCGGTGTTGGCCGTCGAATGGCGCTAGCTGCACAGCATTTATGCACCGCCGCCGTCAGTGTCAGCCAGTTTGCCGTGGCATACGGAGCTCCATCGCAGTCTTTAACACTGGTAGCATGCCGCGACAGCGTGGACGTGAACCGTATGTGCAGTTGACGGACTTTGAGCGAGGGCGTAAAGTGGGCATGCGGGAGGCCGGGTGGACGTACCGCCGAATTGCTCAACACGTAGGGCTTGAGGTCTCCACAGTACATCGATGTTGTCGCCAGTGGTCGGCGGAAGGTGCACGTGCCCGTCGACCTGGGACCGGACCGCAGCGACGCACGGATGCACGCCAAGACCGTAGGATCCTACGCAGTGCCGTAGGGAACCGCACCGCCACTTCCCAGCAAATTAGGGACACTGTTGCTCCTGGGGTATCGGCGAGGACCATTCGCAACCGTTTCCATGAAGCTGGGCTACGGTCCCGCACACCGTTAGGCCGTCTTCCGCTCACGCCCCAACATCGTGCAGCCCGCCTCCAGTGGTGTCGCGACAGGCGTGAATGGAGGGACGAATGGAGACTTGTCGTCTTCAGCGATGAGAGTCGCTTCTGCCTTGGTGCCAATGATGGTCGTATGCGTGTTTGGCGCCGTGCAGGTGAGCGCCACAATCAGGACTTCATACGACCGAGGCACACAGGGCCAACACCCGGCATCATGGTGTGGGGAGCGATCTCCTACACTGGCCGTACACCACTGGTGATCGTCGAGGGGACACTGAATAGTGCACGGTACATCCAAACCGTCATCTAACCCATCGTTCTACCATTCCTAGACCGGCAAGGGAACTTGCTGTTCCAACAGGACAATGCACGTCCGCATGTATCCCGTGCCACCCAACGTGCTCTAGAAGGTGTAAGTCAACTACCTTGGCCAGTAAGATCTCCGGATCTGTCCCCCATTGAGCATGTTTGGGACTGGATGAAGCGTCGTCTCACGCGGTCTGCACGTCCAGCACGAACGCTGGTCCAACTGAGGCGCCAGGTGGAAATGGCATGGCAAGCCATTCCACAGGACTACATCCAGCATCTCTACGATCGTCTCCATGGGAGAATAGCAGCCTGCATTGCTGCGAAAGGTGGATATACACTGTACTAGTGCCGACATTGTGCATGCTCTGTTGCCTGTGTCTATGTGCCTGTGGTTCTGTCAGTGTGATCATGTGATGTATCTGACCCCAGGAATGTGTCAATAAAGTTTCCCTTTCCTGGGACAATGAATTCACGGTGTTCTTATTTCAATTTCCAGGAGTGTATATCGCTGGTGTGATTGTCGATTGTTTCATGTTTATTTACTCTTTCGTTATCTCGAAAATATTCGTAATTAATTCTGTTTCTTGAGTCTCTGTTTTGTTGAAGTATAATAATGAGTAAAAGTAATTAGAAATCATATGAGGCTTTTAAGAAAAGGAGAAATGTTGGAAAGCCAAAGGTATGTGTTATTACTGTAAACAATAAAGACGATAACCAAGTGAGTGAACCTAACCTCTTAAGTACACCTGCCCATAGCAGTCAAAGTGGGAAAGAAAATACTTCACAGAAGAAACTTGGTTCAATGAGTGAAAACTATGAATGTTTTATGGGCGAATGGGATGTGAATGAAATATTTGATATGTCGGTTCTCAAAGGAATTTTTTCAAACTGTGTAAGGTGTATTCATTGTAGTGAAGTTGGTCTGGAACTCTCCATAATAAAGCACGTAGGACTTGCTAGTGAAATACAACTGAAATGTGGTAAGTGTTCATACATGACCACCTTTTGGAACAGTGTTGCAGTAACTGCAACTGAAGAAAATGGTAGCAAAATCTACGAACACAACAACGAGCGATGCTTGCTTTAGACAAGGAACGCCTTCGGGCTGCAGACAGGGCTGTAAAGAGTCTAGAAATACAAGAAAGAGTAAACAGGAGGAGGAACAAGAGGAAGCTGGAGGAGGAGTTTGCAGAGGATGAAGATAATCCATCCTATGGACCTGGAATGCACTAAAAAGTTAATCTAATCTTTGTCGCTCGATTCTCAAAACTATTATTTTCTCATACTAATTACATGTTTTCTAAGGATCTTCCAAACATATTTGTTTCAAACTTTCAGTAAATGTTACACAGTACCTTCTGCATAATTTAACACAGCCTTTTTACAAAAAACTGTATATTTTTGAATATATAAACAAAAAATTCCAAAAAAATGTTGTGAATTTTCATTACAATTGAAAAAAAATCATCTTTAATAAGTGAACTAAAATTTTGTAAAATCCCTGTGTTAAGTTGTAGCCCATATTCCAATAAATAATCTGTAAAAAGTTCAACTTCCTACCTCAAATACTTTGTGAGGAAAGATGTAATTTATAAGCGTTATTTTAACATTGCAAGTATAGGGCGTTCCGGAGCCCCTTAATGTAAGCGGGATAGAAGACATTGCAAATGTGGAATGCTGGAACATTAATAACCAGTATAACCAGCAGTATATTGAATTCAAATGAGCATGCATTGTGCCGGATGGCAGTTTTTATGGTGCAGTTGCATGCCCCCTGTTCTTGGTTGGTCAATACACGGACGGTTAATGCTGGTTATGGACTTGTTATCGCATGATGTCCAGTACGTGCTCGATTTGAGACTGATATGGTTTATCGAGCAGGCCAAGGCAACATGTCGACACTCTGTAGAGCATATTGGGTTACAACCGCGGTATGTTGGAGAGCGTTGTCCTGTTGGAAAATACCCGCTGGAATGCTGTTCATAAATGGCAGCTCAACAGGTCGAATCACGAGACTGACATACAGTTTTGCAGTCAGGGTGCGTGAGATACCCGTAAGAGAGCTCCCGCTGCCATACGAAATTGCACTTCAGATCTTAACTCCAAACATAGGTCCAGCGTGTCGAGCACGAACGCAGCTTCGTTGCAGGTCCTCAACTGGCCATCTTCTAACCAGAACACTGTGGTCACTGCCACCGAGACAGAATCAGCTTTCCATCAGAAAACTCAACAGACTTCCACCCTGCCCTCCAATGAGCTCTCCCTAGACACCACTGAACTAACAAATGGCGCTGGTTTGGGGTCAGTGGAATGCAGACTACAGATTGTCTGGCTCCGATCTGCTCCTGAACTAACCAATTTGTAACAACTCATTGTGTCACTGTGGTGCCAACTGTTGTGTCTAGACAAGACAGCCTAGACACAATGAGAGGAAGCCGACAGGCACGCGCTAAGCTAAAGCAGGATGGCGTGAGGTCTGAAACAGGATACGTAATGAATGCTATAAAGAAAAGTACGTAGCTTCTGGAATACTTAACTTTAATCCATCCTTGTGGTACATCTGGAGAGAGTGGCGATACAAGTGAGACTCTTTAGATACATGCAATGTTACTAATGGCGCCTTGCTAGGTCGTAGCCATGGACTTAGCTGAAGGCTATGCTAACTATCTGCTCGGCAAAGGAGCGAGGCTTCGTCAGTGTAGTCGCTAGCAAAGTCGTCCGTACAACTGGGGCGAGTGCTAATCCGTATCTCGAGACCTGCCTTGTGGTGGCGCTCGGTCTGCGATCCCTGACAGTGGCGACACGCGGGTCCGACATGTACTAATGGACCGCGGCCGATTTAAAACTACCACCTAGCAAGTGTGGTGTCTGGCGGTGACACCACACCAACTACTGCTCAGATTGCTGCTGCAGCTGCAGTTCGATGCGCCAGAGCCACATGCCGAACACGATGGTCTTCCCTCTCGGTAGTGGCACGTGGCTGTCTGGAGACCCGTCTTCTTGCGACCGTATTTTCTCGTGACATCCGCTGCATGCATTCATGTAGAGTGGCTACATTCTTGCCAAGTCTTTCTGTAATACAACAGATGTAATATCCCATCTCGTAGCTGTATTACACGACCTAGTTGGAACTCGGTGTGATGTTGATAATGATCTCTCTGTCGCCTTAATGGAATTACTGACAAACATCTCGTATCACGTCCAACCTCAAAGTTAACTAACGCTCACGACCATTACAGCGTGTGTTTAAAGCAAACCTGATCTGTATCCTCAAAGTGGCGCTACTAGAGCGAAATTTGAAAAGGCATCGTCTCTCAGATGTAGAAACACGGCTACCAACATTAGTTTACGTCACACATCTCCTTCTTAGTGTTTCGTTTTATTTTCACCAGTATATTTAATTACCTCCTGCCTGCACTATGTAATCCCGCTACTGTGGAACAAGACAAAGATTATATTGATACACAAGAAAGGAAGTATTCAAAATATCAAAAACTATTGTCGTATCAGCTTGCTCTCAATTTTGTACAAAATTTTCACAAAGATCCTGTTAAATCGAATTAACTCCACCCTAGACTAAAAAAAATTGGTTCAAATGGCTCTGAGCACTATGGGACTGTGGTCATAAGTCCCCTAGAACTACTTCAACCTAACTAACCTAAGGACATCACACACATCCATGCCCGAGGCAGGTTTCGAACCTGCGGTCGTAGCGGTCGCGCGGTTCCAGACTGTAGCCTAGAACCGCTCGGCCACCCCGGCTGGCCCCAACACTGAGCCCAGTGTATAGAAGAAGCAGGATTACGAAGCTATTTTAGCACTGTTGACCACATTCTGACCGTTAGTGCAATGATAGGCAGAGCAGATGAATACCAACTGCCTCTCTACACTGCCTTTGTTGATTCTGAAAAGGCGTTTAACTCCGTTAGCCATACAGCTGTCCTCTAAGCTTTGAGTCAGCAAGGAGTGGAAGCAGCGTACATTGACGTGTTCAGCTATATCTACGAAACTTCTTCAGCTTATGTTAACATCGGCGAATCAACTCAAGAATTCCAACATCATGAGAGGTGTCAAGCAAGGCGATCCCATCTCCCCAAAACTGTTGTCGTCTGTACTGGAAATGGCCCTGTCAGAGCTGAGCTGGGAAGGTAAGGGAATTAGAATTAGTGAGAGAAGGCTTACCAACTTGAGATTTGCTGATGATATTGGCTTACTGGCCAACGACTTCGCAGAGCTCCAAAAATTAGTTACAGATCTTGCATCGGAATGTCAGTTGGTTGGGTTGAACATGAACATTTTCCAAAACAAAAGTAATGTCTAACAACTGGCTCCCAGCTTGAGATGTGTAAGTCAAGGACAGTCCATTAGCAGAGGTCAGCGAATATATCTGCCTTGACCAGATAATAAATACGAAGGGAGATGTAAAGGTCAGAAAACTATCGGCGCATCAAGCTTAGCTGGCAAGCATTTGGGAGGAATTCAACAGCATTCAGATTAAATATGGCAGTAAATCTGAAGAAAGTAGTATTTGATCAATGTATTCTTCCTGTGCTGACGTATGGTTGCGAAACATGGACACTGAACTCATTTACAAAAGGGAAACTTAGGACAGCACAGAAAGCCATGGAAAGATCAATGCTCGGCTGTACAAGAAAGGATAGGTAAAGTGCAGATGACATCCGGTCTGCGACGAAGGTTAAGGACTTCTTAGAGACACTAAGCTCCTAGAAATGGCAGTGGGCTGGCCACGTCGCGAGAAGAAAAGACGGCAGATGGACGGAACTAGTACTGGAGTCCCAGAGAGCATCGGAGGCCTAGAGGAAGACCACCGGACAGATAGGAAAAAATGTCAAGAAGATAGCTGGTAGCACCTGGCAGAGAACCTGGCAAGACCGTTCCACTCGTATAGGACTACTGAAAGCCTACCTGAATCCATGACTCGAAGAGGCCCATCATTTAATGATTGAATTGGCTGATGATGATCATGATCATGATTTAATTATACACTGTTCATCTAGAAGCTGTGTTCTCATTTATACATAGTGTAAACTTTTCCTTCGTCCAGGTATTCCAAAACGTAAATATCTTGATGCTTTCAAGTATTTCGTCTCTCTTGTGCTGAAGGACAGTACTATGAAAAATACCAGGTCATGGAACAAACGTCGCTGAGAGTCACGATAACGAAGCATACGACAAAGTAATGAAAAAGTAGCTACAAAATCCATCAGTTCGTCGCGATGAGAATAACTTGCTGTGTAAGAAGACGAAGCTCCAGCACCCAGCTTCTGCGCGTGTCCCGTCTGCAGGATACTCAAGTTTTTGTGGAACTGACCACTCGGCGCAGTCAGTTGACCACTGCCGTCACTGACACATTAACGGTGGGGTTGGCGGCTCACTTGTACTTGCCCCCCTTCTTGCAGCGGTGAACCGTAGGTCTCTAGAAGAGCGTAGCGTTCCAAAGGATTGGAAAAGGGCACAGGTCATCCCCGTTTTTAAGAAGGTACGTCGAACAGATGTGCAGAACTATAGATCTATATCTCTGACGTCGATCAGTTGTACAATTTGGACCAGGTATTATGTTCGCGTATAATGACTCTTCTGGAGACTAGAAATCTACTCTGCAGGAATCAGCACGGGTTTCGAAAAAGACGATCGTGTGAAACCCAGCTCGCGGGGTTCCCAGGTAGATGCCGTGTTTCTTGACTTCCGCAAGGCGTTCGATACCGTTCCCCACAGTCGTTTAATGAACAAAGTAAGAGCATGTAGATTATCAGACCATTGTGTTGTTGGATTGAAGAGTTGCTAGATAACGGAATGCAGCACGTAATTCTCAATGGAGAAAAGTCTTCCGAAGTAAGAGCGATTTCAGGTGTGCCGCAGGGGAGTGTCGTAGGACCGTTGCTATTCACAATAAACATAAATGACCTTGTGGATAACATCGGAAGTTCACTGAGGCTTTTTGCGGATGATGCTGTAGTATATCGAGAGGTTGTGACAACGGAAAACTGTACTGAAATGCAGAAGGATCTGCAACGAATTGACGCATGGTGCAGGGAATGGCAATTAAATGTCAATGTAGACAAGTGTAATGTGCTGCGAATACATAGAAAGAAAGATCCTTTATCATTTAGCTACAATATAGCAGGTCAGCAACTGGAAGCAGTTAATTCCGTGAATTATCTGGGAGTAGGCATTAAAAGTGATTTAAAGTGGAATGACCATATAAAGTTGATCGTCGGTAAAGCAGATGCCAGACTGAGATTCATTGGAAGAATCCTAAGGAAATGCAATCCGAAAACAAAGGAAGTAGGTTACAGTACACTTGTTCGCCCACTGCTTGAATACTGCTCACCAGTGTGGGATCCATACCAGATAGGGTTGATAGAAGAGATAGAGAAGATGCAACGGAGAGCAGCGCGCTTCGTTACATGATCATTTAGTTATCGCGAAAGCGTTACGGATATGATAGATAAACTCCAGTGTAAGACTCTGCAGGAGAGACGCTCAGTAGCTCGGTACGGGCTTTTGTAGAAGTTTCGAGAACATACCTTCACCGAAGAGTCAAGCAGTATATTGCTCCCTCCTACGTATATCTCGCGAAGAGACCATGAGGATAAAATCAGCGAGATTAGAGCCCACACACAGGCATACCGACAGTCTTTCTTTCCACGAACAATACGAGACTGGAATAGAAGGGAGAACCGATAGAGGTACTCAAAGTACCCTCCGCCACACACCGTCAGGTGGCTTGCGGGGTGTAGATGTAGATGTAGAGGCATATGAGGCGCACCCACAAGTTGTCGAATTTGGCCAGAAAGCAGTTCGTGTAAGATGGGCTTCAGGAGACAGCCGGCAGAGGTATTGAGAGGACAGAGCGAGAGCTGCGAACAACCGCAGTGGCGGTGAAGCCACGCGCCAGGCCGGCCAACTTTGCCCGAACTGCACGGGTTAACGAGGAAGGCTGCCCGCACGCACACTCGCACGCACGCTGTTGCCGGCCCTGCAATTACACGATGGACAGCCAGATAGCGGCCAGCACAGTGGAACTGCCGCCCGCGGCCATCACGAGCTGCGCTCCGGACGCCAGCAAGTGTGTGCACTGCTCCTCCCATCACATGTTCGTGACACGGCGTTAGCACAACAATCCACTCACGTGTGTACAGCGGCAGATGTTTGCGAACGCAACCTTTCAGCTATGAAGGGAAAAAAATTCTGCTATACAAAAAATTGGGCTCTAAAATGCATGCCTTAAGAGCTATGAGCTCGTCTTCATCTTTGATACTTTGAACTGAATCTCTTTTGCTGTAAGTCCTTTGCTTTCCTTATCTAGGGAGGAGCTAGTACGGACCAAAAGTAGGAAGGACTGCCCGGTAAACATGGGCTGTAAAACGCTTGGTCAAATGGCTCTGAGCACTATGCGACTTAACTTCTGACGTCATCAGTCCCCTGGAACTTCGAACTACTTAAACCTAACTAATCTAAGAACATCACACACATCCATGCCCGAGGCAGGATTCGAACCTGCGACCGTAGCGGTCGCGCGGTTAAAGCGCTTGTCTTAAGAGCTACGAGCACCTGCTCAATAGAAGTGTTTCGCAATGGCGAAGATGAACACTTCCTCATAGCTCCTAAGATCTGCACTTTTTTTCTTATTTTGGTCCACACTACCGGCTCTCAATGTGTGGAGAGCAAAGAGTTTGCAGTAGAAGAGATCTGTGCCACATTAGCGAAGATGAACAGGTGGTCATAGCTCTTATGGTAAGTATTTAAGATCCTGTGTGAACAACATACTTTCGTTTGAAATAACCACCGAGCCACGTGTCGCAGTCGTTACCACACTGGACACGCATTGTGGAGGACGATGGTTCACACCCGCGTGCGGCCGTCCTGATTTAGGTTTTCCTTGATTTCGATAAATCGCTCCAGGCAAATGCCGGGATAGTTTCCAGAATGAGACTGTCACTCTGCAGCGGAGTGTGCGCTGATATGAAACTTACTGGCAGATTAAAACTGTGTGTCGGACCGAGATTCGAACTCGGGACCTCTGCCTTTCGCGGGCAAGTGCTCTACGAAGTTTCAGGAAGTTTCATATCAGCGCACACTCCGCTGCAGAGTGAAAATCTCATTCTGAAACATCCCTCAGGCAGTGGCTAAGCCATGGCCCCGCAATATCCTTTTTTTCAGGAGTGCTAGTTCTGCAAGGTTCGTAAGAGAGCTTCTGTAAAGTTTGGAAGCTAGGAGGCGAGGTACTGGCAGAAGTAAAGCTGTGGAAATGGGGCGTGAGTCGTGCTGGGGTACCTCAGTTGGTAGAGCACTTGCCCGCGAAAGGCAAAGGTCCGAGTGCGAGTCCCGGTCCGGCACACAGTTTTAATCTGCCAGGAAGTTTCATGCAATTTTTTTCTTGTTTTGGTACAGCACTACCGGTTCTCAGTGTATAGAGAGCAAAGAGCTTGCAGTAGAAGATATCTGTGCCACATTAGCGAAGATGAACAAGTGTTCATAGATGTTATGGTATGCATTTTAGGGCCAGTGTGTACAACATAGTTTTGTTTGAAGTAACCACTCAGCCATGTGGCGCAGTCGTTAGTACACTGCACACATTGGGGAGGACGATGGTTCATACTTGCGGCCGGCCGTCCTCATTTGGGTTTTCCGTGATTTTGGTAAATCGCTCCAGGCAAACGCCGGAAAAGTTTCTTTGGAAGGGCACGGCCGATTTCCTTCCCTATCCTCGACACAATCTAATCTTGCACTCCGTCTCTAATGACCTCGACGTCGACGAGACGTTGAACTCAATTTTAATTCCTTGGAAAAATCGTTCCTGTCATGTCCCTGACTACTGATAATTCCTACAGTGACACCCTGAGCATTTGAGAACTTTTAACATTGCAGCGCGTCAGAAATCGTGAGTAATTTAATGATTATAAAGAATCAGCCTCGATTGCAAATAGAAACCGGATGTTTACCTAACTTACGAAGCGGGTAACCACGCCTTCTTCGGAACACACTAAAACTACAAACTGCCTAAAGAGGCATTGACATGGTTCACACGTACGGTTTATTTTACATGTTATGTGAGTCTTTTGCCCTTTTGGGCATTCTGTATTAATGTTGGACTATAGGCAGTTTGTAATTTTAGTGTGTTCCGAAGAAGGCGTGGTTACCCGCGGCGAAACCTAGCTCAACACCCGGTTTCTATTTGCAATCGAGGTGGATTCTTTACGAGTATAATCATTACCCTGTGTATTCTTCGCTCTGAAAGAAGCCTCGTCTTCACAACCAAAAATTTTTGTTCTAAGCGAAAGTACTCGTTCTAATTATAACGCAACAACTCAGCTTTGTTTTTTATGTTTTCAAAAATATCCGAACTCATGGACACTACGTAAGATCAACAATCTGTGCTTGTATAGTCTACGTGGACTAAGTTTATGTGCTGTATGTCAAACTGAATAACCGTCCATTCGCGATTACCTTTACTACGAAATAACAGTGCAGGGTGAAATGGCATAAAAGTAGTATAACAGATGAATACCTCCTGTAAAGCGGCCTCTAGATTATCAATAATATTGGACAACGATATCGTACGATACACGTTGTCCCAGGAGGGATGGTCAATATTTCGGTGTATGGTAGGAACGCTCATTTTGAGGAAAAAGCATCATACAGAAATTTGCCATATTTCAAATGACTTCCGAGGTACAACACGTTTAATGGAGCTTTGTTTTTGACATAGTAGTGCGTAGATATGCGGCTTCCCCACCCAACCTTCTTATGTTTCATTTTGGGCCGATCTACCTCATTGCTCTTTGCTGGGGATGTCTTCCTGCGCTCAAACTACCCCCTTCCGCACGCAGTTGTTCAAAAAATGGTTCAAATGGCTCTGAGCACTATGGGACTTAACTTCTGAGGTCATCAGTCCCCTAGAACTTAGAACTACTTAAACCTAACTAGCCTAAGGACATCACACACATCCACGCCCGAGGCAGGATTCGAACCTGCGATCTTAGCAGCAGCGCGGTTCCGGACTGAAGCGCCTAGAACCGCTCGGCCACAGCGGCCGGCAACGCAGTTGTTCATGGCATGTTGTGAGTGAAGCTGTACGAGGCATCGAGACTGTATCAGAGAGAAACATCGGTTAACTGTGTTTGTACGCGCGGTATCCAAAATTACACCCAAGTACACTGGTGAGGGTTTGGGAGATATGGTGTATATTTACGGTTTCTGCGATTGTAGTCTTCCTGATGCTGTCGGAAATACCGCCGGAGCTTTCCGACAGATCCGATTCCTGATCGTAGAGTGTCTATTGGAGTTTTCAGCAAGCTGCAAGAAACAACTATCCCATCATTCTTTCAGCACACGGTGACTTTATGCATGTATCAGTGTCCCACCAACACGTGTATGGCGAGCATCACATGCGGAAAAATCAGCACCCATTTCACACGCAGTGTGTGCCCATTCTTCACATTGATGACGATGCCACACTACTGGAATATTGTCACTGGTTAAAAACAGTGTTCAATTGCATCCATCAGTACGATTCACGAAAGGAGTAGAGTGGAATCTACAGCACACGTAACAATCGATCATCCCTGCATAGGTATAGCTATAATGTGTGTGTGTCCTGTCCCGTGAACTCCTGCCCCGTGAATGATCTATGAACTCGTTAAAAAATAATTGTGAGGGTGTGTACAATGTATGCTGCATCGCCAGCAGCTCTCGGAGTCTACTAGGAAAGCAGCGGGCTTCGTGGTATTCCTGCCGAGTTCCCCGGCAGCGGTCCCTACAATTCCTCTGCCGTGTGACAGGCGACGCGCGGTAAATAAGCACTTCCTCCGTCATGATTTCGTTAGTAACGAGCGGCCGTACGTTCCCGGCGGGCAGAGAACGGCGCCCTACCTCCCGCCTCCACTTGTCAGGGGCTTATCCCAGAGGTAAGTGGGCCCCTGACAGGCGTCTAGCGTGCCACACGCCACGCACGGGACTGCGTCTCGTTGTCGCCGTTCTTTATTTACTTTTCCCTACTTTGTTTCCCG
The DNA here is from genome assembly GCF_023864345.2 of Schistocerca serialis cubense. Taxonomy (NCBI): domain Eukaryota; kingdom Metazoa; phylum Arthropoda; class Insecta; order Orthoptera; family Acrididae; genus Schistocerca; species Schistocerca serialis. The sequence goes on along the minus strand of NC_064649.1, from coordinate 63,989,420 downwards.
TGTCCTCCTCTCCTTCCTGCCCCGGCAGAGTGCCCTGTTCCGGGAAACGCGCAGTCCCGCCGCGGTAAACAGGTATTTCAAAAGACGCGCCAGCGGGGAGCCCAGCTCGGACGCGGTCGCGTCAGCCCGTAAACACGTCGTGGAGACAGCTCCAAGGATGCGTTCCAATCTACTTGTCACGCTGCTGCGAAGGGCCACCTCTAGCACAGTGTTTCCGAAGAAACAAAAAACAAAACAAAAAATGTCGCCATCAATTGAAAGTAAGAGATTTGTTGGTACCAGACATGATTTACACACACACACACACACACACACACACACACACACACACACATGGCTCTCAGCACTATGCGACTTAACTTCTGAGGTCATCAGTCGCCTGGAACTTAGAACTAATTAAACCTAACTAACCTAAGGACATCACACACATCCATGCCCGAGGCAGGATTCAAACCTGCGACCGTAGCGGTCGCTCGGTTCCAGACTGTAGCGCCTAGAACCGCACGGCCACTCCGCACGGCCACTTCTGTAGTCACGGTAGCTGATGTGTTTGGTTGTGAAGAGGCACCCTAGCGAAGACTTCTACCGCATCCACCGAAAGCGGAGAACCATCATCCACTAAGTCACAACCCGGACGAAAGTGAGTTTTGCGTGATCGTGACCGACGGTCTTTGAGGAGGATCTGTCAAAAAATTAGAAAACTACAGTTGCAAAAAATGACTGCCGAACTGAACGTTGCACTCGCGAACCCTGTCAGCGCACAAATAATACGGAGGGAGTTCCTTAGGCTGGGAACTGCAAGCAGAGGTTTAGTTCCAAAATTACACATCAGTGATACCAATGCCAGTAATAGGAAAACGTGGTGCAGAAGCCACAAGAGGCAGAGTATGGAGCGATAGAAGAAAGTCATTTGGGCGGATGTGTCTCGATTCACTTGTGGTCGGGTTTACATCCAAAGAGTGACACGTGGCGGTGCTCCAGCGATAATTTGGGCAGCCGTATCGCAGTAATTCACGGGCCTCATGATTACTGTGCAACGTCGCATTACCGCCAACGGCTGTCACAATTCTGGCTGATCAGGTACAGTCCATGGTAAAATGTGTGTTCCAAGACGACCGCTACACAGCTCGCGTAGTCCACATCTGGTTTTGGAAGAAAGAGAATCAATTGTCTCATTTTCCTATAGCCACCACATCTCGACATTACTTCGTCTTTGGGGACTACCTTAGAGAGAATGGTGCGTGATTGCTATCAAGGTCAAGGTTTTCGTGAACCGCCTTAGGCACAGTAATGTGTGGCGTTTTTGCTGTTCCCGTATCTTTGTCCACCACCTGTATTAGTCCATAAACACTGACATACGCGACAATCTTAGCTTTACCTTACAACGGAGCGGAAATTATGTACTGTTTTATAACGAAACCACTTAACGACTTCCAATAAACTTTAAACATAATTTCAAAACTTTTTTTAAACTTTCTCTCGCTTAAATGCTTTAAGTCAAGTAATTAAATATAACTTCATGTGGGATGTAATGAGGTGTGTAAAGCTGTTTTATACGTGAGAGACTTCCATTCTTTAAAGAATCTGTGTTTATTGGTAGCTCTTAACGAAATATCCAAATAGCATTAAAGAGGCAGATTTGTCAGTGATTTTGGAGTCCAATGCGAGATCCCAACTGGCCTCCACAGGTGGGGCAAATATGTAACATTCTCCCTCCCCCCCCCCCCCCCCCCCGAAACAGACAGGCCCATTGTAAGCTCTTGGCACCTCCTGATTGCACAGATAGGAGGTTATGTTAGGAGCCATCTGTGAAGAGTTTCTTCAATCTACTGTGGTCTTCGGCGAGCATTTCCCACTTGTAGCAGTCTGTATTACACGCGTTCATATCGCAATTGGCACAATCCTTACAGTGCAATGTAGGTCTTCCAGGGGTTCTTCTGGTAAGTGCTGTCTAGTATGCATCGGATATCGTATATGAAAGGAGTAGCCCATACGATGGAAGTATTTTAGTGACCGAAGGCGACGTTCCTTGAGATGAGGATGATGATGATGATGTTGATTTGTGGGGCGCTCAACATCGTGGTCATCAGCGTCCATATAGCTTCCCAATATTTCCATTTCCAATCTCACCACTTACCGAAATGACGATGAGATGATGAGGACAACAGAAACACCCAGTCCCAAGGTGGAGAAAATCCCGTCACCGATCGGGGATGGAACCCGGGACCCCGTGACTGAAGAGGGAGCAGCACTAGGCACTAGACCACTAGCAGCGGACCCGTTCCGTAGCTTTGAGAGAGACGTGGTGATACTCGGTGGCTTCGCTGTCTTCAGGATACTCTCATTTGTCACACGGTCCCTCGTTGGTACGCCCAGAATAGGTCGCAAGCACCTCAGATGGAGGTGATGTCCAGTTCTGAACACCAAGAAAGAGGATGTTCGGCACACCTGCTTCGAGATTACTGTGATCACTGTAATGTGTTTATTGTCCCATATCGTTGTACGGAGCTTCCTGAAGTGTTCGCCGCTTTTGGAAATCTCTCGTTTTTTTGATGCCCTGAGAGAGAGAGAGAGAGAGAGAGAGAGAGAGAGAGAGAGAGAGAGAGAGATCTGACAACAGCGAGCTTGGGAAACACAGTTCATCGACAACATTCAACAAGGTGCCATCCATTCTTATAGTAGGCACATCCATGTATCGCTACGTTGTAATCACAGTCTTCTTATATTCACAGATACAGGGAAGAGCTTTAACGTCATCCCCTTCGGAACGGTCTCCATTAAATATTGCACAAGAGCTTTTTTTTCAGAGTCCGTTTTAATCGCAATAAAAATCCGATGAGGCTTTCCGCAGATGTGTTGCACAGCGTCTATATTGTGCCCGTCGCTCACGTCACGTCGCCCTTTTCAGTTCTGAGCACACAATGAGCACGTGAAGATGCCTAGATCAAGAGAGACTCCCGCCAAGTGTTCAGTGCGTGCTACAGTTCGATTTCTTCATGCTGACGGGATTCGCCTGATTTCGTGTAGCCGACATAACAGAACTGCCATACTTGACAGCTAAGAGTGGGAGTGGGCAGGAACTATGAAGGAGGACGTGCAGACGTTCACGATGCAGACGGCCAAGGAAGAAAGCGTGTGTCCGCCGACGATCTTGTTCAGCGAGTGGATCAAGCGATTCGAGAAAATCGTCTACAAAGGGCAATTGAAAACAAACGATGAGGAAAGTCGTCATGGGGCGTTGTCCCCTTCGTGACAATATTCGACCACGCACTGCCATTTCAACAAAGACGATCTTGCAGCGTTAAATGAAACAACAAGTGTACTGTTACCAGCCACTGTTTCATTTATTTCCACGACGCGTTTCAAAGGTTTAAACCCCCATGATCGGGTGGATTTACATTAGTTAGTATGACATTTGTGTGTGTGTTGTGTTACGATTTTTTGGGGGAACTTGTGGCACTGTCTAGTGGAGAAACAAGACACTATTTCAGAACATGGTTTTGGGTTTCTTCTGACAAAAAATTAAACTGATATCTAAAGCTAAACATAAAATAAGTAAAAAAGAGTACCTCCAGTGGTCACTGGTTCCTTTCCCTGTCGTAACACATCACGTGTATATTGTCATATTTGTAAACAAATATGGCGTCTGGAATCTACTGGATGCAAGGTTCGTATAGGAGAAGACATAATCGCAAAGTACAAAGAATATACATAGTATCAACATTATTACAGAATGATTATTTAAAGGATTTAGAGGTGTTTATTTTGATGTGTGCTGCAGCGTTTTCGATGGGAACCTCTTCGATCACCAACCATACAGGCCGGACTTCGCACTCTCAGGTTTTTTATCTCTTCGCTAGTGTGATCGACATGGGTATGAGGACAGCATTTGAGCACAGACAGCGAGCTGCAGACCAGGGCAGAGAATTGGCGGAAGCTTGTATGAGAAGGTTATTGGAAAGTTAGTACAACACTACAACAGATGTTTAAGTCGAAGGGGCAACTACGCAGAGAAGAAGCTGGAGAGTGCAGCTAAAATGCTGCAAATAAAAGATTTTCATTTTTGCTCTGATTTCCACTTTGTGACCCATCGGACCCGGAAGTGGAAAAAGGTGCTTCCAAAACGACGGCCTTTGTTTACTGTAATTTTTCGGAACAGTAAATGTCATATGTGAACGTCTCTGATGAATGTGGCTGTTGAGGTAACTTCCCAGTGCTGTTTTTGGCAAAAAAAAATGTTAACCCAATGGACTCGCATTCGGGAGGTCGACGGTCCAATCCCGCGTCCGGCCATCCTGATTTAGAGTTTCCGTAATTTCCCTAAATCGCTCGAGGCAAATACCGGGATGGTTCCTTTGAAAGGCATGGCCGACGTCCTTTCCCAATCCGATGAGACCGATGACCTCGCTGTTTGGTCTCTTCCTCCAAACAACCCCAACCCAACAAGCTACGAAATATGAAAAGGTGCATTATCGTGATGCAAAAGCCGTGAATTGTGTCGCTACAAATCCGGGCTTTTACTTTTTTAATATTTGCTTGATGCAGTCACTTTTGAACAGTTATCCTTATCGAACGTTTCAGCGTGTGGCAAGCGCTCATCGAGCACTATGTCACCAGAATTGAACAACGCAGTGAGACTAGCCTTCACACTGGAGCGAACTAGATGAGCTTTTTTTCGATCTTAGCGAACCAGAATGCTTCGACTTTGCGGCCATATCCGTAAACACATGTTTCGCCAGCACTCATGACACGTTTCAATATGTCGCTGAGTGGCTGACTTGATGTAGCGGCTGTTGAGCGACTTGCATTCGGTGCTATTTTTGCTCGAAATTAGTTTTGGAACAAAATTTTCTGTCCCACGTTGTATACCCAAAACGACCGAAAAAAATATCATGGTATAAGCTGATTGAAGTAACAATATAAAAAACAGTGACTTCTATGACAGTGATTCTGTGATAGTTCATAATCATGTTTTTTTCCACGGTTTCACCAACTCATCATATAAAGGGGAGTCCAGGGTGCTTATTATATTCAGCGTCTACGTGGCTTTCTTAGGAATGTTTCTATCACTCTTGAACTCTTGTTGTAGTGATAGCAGACGGCCAAAAGCAGTTTTTGACGTTTCTAACGGTCTGGTGCCCTCTTTTCCGTTCTTGAAGCAAAATTTAATAGAAATTAAACTGGTCTGTCTTTATACAAAATAAAGACGATCAAGTAGGTAAAAAGACGAGGGCTAATAGAAATCCTTGGGTAACAGAAGAAATATTGAATTTAATTGATGAAAGGAGAAAATATAAAAATGCAGTAAATGAAGTAGGCAGAAAAGGAATACAAAAGTCTCAAAAATGATATCGACAGGAAGTGCAAGATGGCTAATCATGGATGGCTAGAGGACAAATGTAAGGATGTAGAGGCTTGTCTCACTAGGGGTAAGATAGATACTGCCTACAGGAAAATTAAAGAGACCTTTGGAGAGAAGAGAACCACTTGTTTGAATATCAAGAGCTCAGATGGCAACCCAGTTCTAAGCAAAGAAGGGAAGGCAGATAGGTGGAAGGAGTATATAGAGGGTTTATACAAGGGCGATGTACTTGAGGACAATATTATGGAAATGGAAGAGGATGTAGATGAAGACGAAATGGGAGATGAGATACTGCGTGAAGAGTTTGACAGAGCACTGAAAGACCTGAGTCGAAACAAGGCCCCTGGAGTAGACAACATTCCATTAGAACTACTGACAACCTTGGGAGAGCCAGTCCTGACAAAACTCTACCATCTGGTGCGCACGATGTATGAGACAGGCGAAATACCCTCAGACTTCAAGAAGAATATAATAATTCCAATCCCAAAGAAACCAGGTGTTGACAGATGTGAAAATTACCGAACTATCAGCTTAATAAGTCACAGCTGCAAAATACTAACGTGAATTCTTTACAGACGAATGGAAAAACTGGTAGAAGCGGACCTCGGGGAAGATCAGTTTGGATTCCGTAGAAATGTTGGAACACGTGAGGCAATACTAACCTTACGACTTATCTTAGAAGAAAGATTAAGAAAAGGCAAACCTACGTTTCTAGCATTTGTAGACTTAGAGAAAGCTTTTGACAATGTTGACTGGAATACTCTCTTTAAAATTCTGAATGTGGCAGGAGTAAAACACAGGGAGCAAAAGGCTATTTACAACTTGTACAGAAACCAGATGGCAGTTATAAGAGTCGAGGGGCATGAAAGGGAAGCAGTGGTTGGGAAAGGAGTGAGACAGGGTTGTAGCCTCTCCCCGATGTTATTCAATCTGTATATTGAGCAAGCAGTAAAGGAAACAAAAGAAAAATTCGGAGTAGGTATTAAAATTCATGGGGAAGAAGTAAAAACTTTGAGGTTCGCCGATGACATTGTAATTCTGTCAGAGACAGCAAAGGACTTGGAAGAGCAGTTGAACGGAATGGACAGTGTCTTGAAAGGAGGATATAAGATGAACATCAACAAAAGCAAAACGAGGATAATGGAATGTAGTCAAATTAAGTCGGGTGATGCTGAGGGAATTACATTAGGAAATGAGACAGTTGAAGTAGTAAAGGAGTTTTCCTATTTAGGGAGTAAAATAACTGATGATGGTCGAAGTAGAGAGGATATAAAATGTAGACTGGCAATGGCAAGGAAAGCGTTTCTCAAGAAGAGGAATTTGTTAACATCGAGTATAGATTTAAGTGTGAGGAAGTCGTTTCTGAAAGTATTTGTATGGAGTGTAGCCATGTATGGAAGTGAAACATGGACAATAAATAGTTTGGACAAGAAGAGAATAGAAGCTTTCGAAATGTGGTGCTACAGAAGAATGTTGAAGATAAGGCGGGTAGATCACGTAACTAATGAGGAGGTATTGAGTAGGATTGGGGAGAAGAGAAGTTTGTGGCACAACTTGACTAGAAGAAGGGATCGGTTGGTAGCACATGTTTTGAGGCATCAAGGGATCACAAATTTAGCATTGGAGGGCACCGTGGAGGGTAAAAATCGTAGAGGGAGACCAAGAGATGAATACACTAAGCAGATTCAGAAGGATCTAGGTTGCAGTAGGTACTGGGAGATGAAGAAGCTTGCTCAGGATAGAGTAGCATGGAGAGCTGCATCAAACCAGTCTCAGGACTGAAGATCACAACAACAACAACCACCAAAACACAGGTAACATTTTTGCAGCTGACAACAGGCTAAATATCAAGTATGGGTAACACAGTTCATATATTTTTCAGAGATATTTATGAACACAACAATGAAAAAAAGTCTCGCGTACCGGAATAACACAACACGCGAAATTACATAACTTCTTATACTGTTTATGTCGTTTAAATTCGTATTCAGAGTAAAGAAAGAGATTGTAATTATTACCATATTATTGTTCAACAACATTACATGTAATTGGAAATAATTGAGTTCTTCTGTCGCTGTGCTGCTATACAGTATATTAATTTAAAAAGTTTCAAAATAGTAGTACTTATAAATATTCGAGTACACTATAGGGTGCTATCAGAAGTATGTAGTGGTCTATCTTCGTTGGTATCGGGACACATTCATGTTCATCAGTATGTCGTGTAATTTTCTCACGGATTTCAAAATCGTATTGTGGTACTGATAGCTAGTATGGCACGGCGTAGCTGCCAGTTTGGTTGGCACTACGGCAGACAACGACGACAGCGCCCTCTGGCAGGCGCTGTTCAGTTCTACGAGCACCGCTGCAGATTCTGCACATTTAATCGAGAACAGACGGCCGGGACACATGGCACCTCACTGCAAAGTTATGTATACTTCTTGCTGAAGTAAAGGTGATTTAAGTTCATACTGCAGTACCGACGTGTTTTACCTTTTCCTGCTCCTACCCACGCGCGCCTTCCAGGCGGGTTACAAAACGTATTTTGGAATTTTTTTTTTTTGGTAGATACGTTTGTCGCAGGACTTTTTGGCTGCTTATGTTCCTGTACGACAGCCAAGGATCCGTTTGTTTGAAATTATTTTGCTGGAAAGTGACGTCGTGTGCCGCTTTCGACTGCCAGAACTGTGCCGATACGCACGCAGTTTGAGAAATTCCTACTCCTGTCAAATCCTTCTAATGTCTGTTCAGATGAGGCATGCGTTCAGGGTGAAGACGTGTTCCTAAAAGAGCAAAGTTAATGTCGGTGTGACATCGTCGTAGAGGCCGGATGTACCTTGGGAAGCGTGATAGGGGGGTCACCTTTACGCTATAAGACAGAAGGAATTTTAAAATCTTTAAATGGTGCCTTAAAAAAAACTGTATATTTTGTGTGGAAGGTGAAAGTTGCCTAAAGACGGACATAAGTTCAGCCAAAATTTTTGCGAAGAACCTAACGGTGTTCCGAAAGGATAAGCTAAACAGGTTGGTGGTGGAGTGCTTGTTGCTATTAGAAGTAGTTTATCTTGTAGGAAAGTTGGAGTAGGTAGTTCCTGTGAGTTTGTATGGGCACAGGTCATTACTGGCAACCGGAATAAAATAATTGGATCCTTTTACCTACCTCCCAACTCAGATGATACATTCGCGGAAGGGTTCAAAGAAAACCTGAGTTATAATTCAGACAAGTACCCAACTCATACAATTATATTTGGTGGTGACTTTAATTTACTCTGGTTATGTTGGCGCAAATGCATGTTTAAATACGGAGGTACGTATAAAATATCATCCAAAATTCTGTAAACGCATTCTCTGAAAATTATTTCGAGCAGTTAGTTCATGAGCCCACGCGAATAGCAAACGGCTGTGAAAACACACTTGACCTCTTGGCAATAAATAATTCCGAGCTAATAACGAGCGTCAAAACCGATACAGGGATTACTTAACACAGGGTTATCGTAGCGAGATTGAATACTGTGACCCCCAAATCCTCCAAAAATTAATGAAAAATATACCTATTCAAATGCACATAAAAATTCACTTGACGCCGTCCTGAGAGAGAGTCTGCACTCCTTCCAAATATAAGTGTAAACCAGATGTGGCTTAAATTCAAAGAAATAGTGTGGACAGCAGTTGATAGATTTGGGCCAACGAGATTAACAAACGAAGGAGCTGATGCACCGTGGTACACAAAACGCGTCAGAACACTGTTGCAGAAACAATGAAAGAGCATGTAAAATATAAACGAACGGAAAATCTGCAAGATTGGCGCTCTTTTACGGGAACTCGAAATTTAGCGCGGATGTCAATGCGAGATGCTTATATAAGTTACGTCAAAAAACATTGTCTCGAAACGTGGTCGTTTGCAATGTATGCTCGCGGCAGGACACACGCAATTCCTTCTCTGTGCGATAGCAGTGGAAACACTATCGATGACAGTTCTACCAAGACAGAATTACTTAACACAACCTTCCTAAATTTCTTCACCAAAGAAGACGAAGTAAATATATCACAATTCGAATCAAGAACAGCTGCCAGCATGAGTAATGTAGGAGTAAATATCCTCGGAGTAGTGAAGCAACTTAAATAACTTAACAAAAGCAAGTCTTCTGGTCCAGATTGTATACCAATTAGGTTACATTTAGAGTATGCTGATGCAATTGCTCCACAGTTAACAATCATACACAATCGTTCGCTCGACGTACCCAAAAACTGGAAACTGCGTAGAGCACACCAACATTCAAGAAAGGTAGTAGGAGTAATCCAGTAAATTACAGGCCCATATCATTAACGTCGATACGCAGCAATTTTGGAGCATATACTGTGCTGGAACAGTGTGAACTACATCTAAGACGATGGTCTATTGACACCTAATCAACACGGATTTAGGAAACATCGTTCTTTGAAAAACAACTCGCTGTTTACACACACTTAGTTCAAAATGGTTCAAATGGCTCTGAGCACTATGGGACTCAACTGCTGTGGTCATAAGTCCCCGAGAACTTAGAACTACTTAAACCTAACTAACCTAAGGACAGCACACAACACCCAGCCATCACGAGGCAGAGAAAATCCCTGACCCCGCCGGGAATCGAACCCGGGAACCCGGGCGTGGGAAGCGAGAACGCTACCGCACGACCACGAGATGCGGGCTCACACACACACTTAGTGTTGTGTGCTATTGACAAGAGATTTCAAATTGATTACGTATTTCTGGATTTCCAGAAGGCTTTTGACATAGTACCACACAAGCGACTTGTAGTGAAGTTGCGTGCTTGTGGAATACCGTTTTAGTTATGTGACTGGAAAATGGGACATAACATCTGAGGTCATCAGTCCCTTAGAACTTAGAACTACTTTAACGTAACTAACTTAATGACATCAATACATCCATGCCCGAGGCAGGATTGGAACCTGCGACCATAGCGGTCGCGCAGTTCCAGACTGAAGCACCTAGAGCCGGCCAGTGTGGCCACGCGGTTAAAGGCGCTTCAGTCTGGAACCGCGCGACCGCTACGGTCGCAGGTTCGAATCCTGCCTCGGGCATGGATGTGTGTGATGTCCTTAGGTTAGTTAGGTTTAAGTAGTTCTAAGTTCTAGGGGACTGATGACCTCAGATGTTAAGTCCCATAGTGCTCAGAGCCATTTGAACCATTTTTGAAGCACCTAGAAGCGGTCGGCCACACAGGCCGGCTATGTGACTGATTTCCTGTCAGAGGGGTCACAGTTCGTAGTAACTGACGGAAACCATCGAGTATAACAGAAGTGATTTCTGGCTTTACCCAAGGTAGTTAAAAAAATGGTTCAAATGGCTCTAAGCACTATGGGACCTGCGACCCTAGCGGTCCCGCGGCTCCAGACTGTAGTGCCTACGCCGGCCGCGGTGGTCTAGCGGTTCAGGCGCTCAGTCCGGAACCGCGCGACTTCTACCGTCGCGGGTTCGAATCCTGCTTCGGGCATGGATGTGTGTGAAGTCCTTAGGTTAGTTAGGTTTAAGTAGTTCTAAGTTCTAGGGGACTGATGACCACAGATGTTAAGTCCCATAGTGCTCAGAGCCAAATTTTTTGTAGTGCCTACAACCGCACGGCCACCCCGGCCGGCTCCCAAGGTAGTGTTCTAGGCCCTCTTTTGTTCCTTACCTACATAAATGATTCAGAAGACAATATGAGCAGCCATCTTAGGTTTTTTTGCAGATGATGCTGTCGTTTATCGTCTAGTAAAGTCATCAGAAGATCAAAACAAACTGCAAAACGATTTAAAAAGATATCAGTATTGTGCGAAAATTGGCAATTGATCCTAAATAATGAAAAGCATGAGGTCATCCACATGAGTGCTAAAAGGAATCCATTCAACTTCGATAGTTAAATCAGTCTAATGGTAAGGCTCAAACGGCTCTGAGGACTATGGGACTTGACAGCTATGGTCAGCAGTCCCCTAGAACTTAGAACTACTTAAACCTAACTAACCTAAGGACATCACACAACACTCAGTCATCACGAGGCAGAGAAAATCCCTGACCCCGCCGGGAATCGAACCCGGGAACCCGGGAACCCGGGCGCGGGAAGCGAGAACGCTACCGCACGACCACGAGCTGCAGACTAATGGTAAGGCCGTAAATTCAACTAAACACCTAGGAATTGCAATTACGAGCAACTTAAATTGGAAATAATACATAGGTAGTGTTGTGGGGAAGTCAAACCAAACACTGCTTTTTATTGGCAGAATATTTAGAAAATGTAACAGATCTACTAAAGAGACTGCCTACACTACGCTTGTCCATCCTGTTTTGGAGTACTGCTGTGTGGAGTGGGTTCCTCACCAGATAGGATTAACGGAGAACATCGAGAAAGTTCTAAGAAGAGCAGCATGTTTTGCATGATAGAGAAATACGGGAGAGAGTCTCACTGACACGATGCAGGATTTGGGATGGACATCATTAAAACAATGGCGTTTTTCGTTGCTACGGAATCTTCTCACGAAATTTCAATGACCAGCTTTCTCCTCGGAATGCGGAAATATTTTGTTGATGCCAGCCTACGTACGGAGAAACGATCATCATAAGAGAATAAGGAAAATCAGGGCTCGCGCGGAAAGATATAGTTCTTCGTTTTTTCCGCACGCTGTTCGAGATTGGAATAACAGAGAATTATTATGAAGGTGATTCGGTAAACCCTCTGCCAGGCACTTAAGAGTGATTTGCAGTGTGTCAGTGTAGAAGTACAAATAGTACGGAACGCAAGTTTGAGGGCGATGAATAATGTCGACATTACTATTGTGAACGGCAATGGAACAGGTTTGGTATCGAACACGGCACACAGACCGTACTGTCGATACTTGCACTGTTGCGTAGATACAAAAATACGAGTAGAAGGTGGTAAGAAATCAAACGAAACGCAATTAAGCTGCAACGGGCCTTGCGCCGATTGTAGTAGAATAATCAGAAAAAAATACGTGGACAACCTCTGAAATTGTTTATTGGATGTCAAATCAACTTTGTATATTTTGATCGAGTATCTTTTATTTAAATAATACGATACTAAAATTTATCGAAGTGTTAACCCGAAGGTTTTCTTTTTCTTTTTCTTTTTTTTTGCGTCGCATCAGCGTGAACTATCCGCGCGTTCTTGAGCCAGCTCGACCGAACATATTTCTCCTCCTGCTACGAGGGGGGATAATGGCATTCCTTCCTATCCCTCCTCGCCGCGTAACTGTCTTATCTGCACGGAACGCCAGAAACACTTGTTTGCGTCAGAGCTGAACGCTTTCTGTCGTACTGCGTCGGACTGGCGTCAAAATCCATATGCGTACATGGAATCCAGCTTCGGAATTATCTTCCTCACAACATCAGAATACTGAAATTATGTCTCTCACTTGAAAACACAGCTAACAGCTAATCACCTAAAACAACATAAGCCCCTGATCTTATTTCTGAACGCAACTTTTACCCAAATATAACGGAGTACCATCCTTCTCACGTTCTCCAAAATGCGTAGCTGGAGCGGTGTACCTGTATTTCTCTATCTAGGAACTCCCAACGTCATAGTATTTCATTTTTGTTCTGTAACTCACCATTGCACTTATATTTTCCACATTCACTGTTCTCCTTATCTTCGTATTGATCAGATTACATCGTGTAACGTTTTATTTCCTCGTCATTTTTTACCGTTTCCTATTTTTGCAGTACTCCATCACGTTCTCACAATGTTTTCTTTCCCTGTAGAGTCCTTTTTGTTCGCGATTTCTTCTTTTTTCTGTCTTTTAGGCCTGATAAGTGTAGAATTTTATTTTTTTAAAAAAAACTGTTATATTATTTCCGAGTCTTTGACGCTACATTCTCGTTTTTCTTCCTATTTCTGTAATTCACACTATTGTTGTCTTCTTTATCCAGAGATACAAGAACTTTTTTCATTAGCTGGTTCTCATTCGGTGTCCAGACAAGATTAACCTCGAGTTTGCGATTGCTTTTGATATTTTACGTGGATTCTTCTCATTACTTTTCAATTTCCAACAGTATGTAGTTTCTATTGCAACCATTGTTTTTTTTTTAAATAATTCGTCTTTCAAGTGTGTCTCTTCTGACCAGGTTATAATTCACTGACAAACACTCACACGCATACAGACATTCTTGCCTTATCACTATGGTATTTTTACATGGGTTAAACACCATCTTTTGCGAATGTAATGAAGTCTAATTAAGACGAAGCGCGTTTAGCTTTATTCTAAATCGTCTTCAGCCGTAAGGATTTTTTTGTTTATTACGCGATTTTTCACGTAGTTCTATACATGCGTGGTAGATTTAAGCCGAAAAGCAAAGAAGATAGCATGCATAGTCTATAGTATTTTAATATCGTATTTTTACAGATGCATTTCTTGTTATTTTTTTAGTTAAGCCATAACCTGTGAATTTGTCAGTTTTTTCTATTTGTAATATCAAGCCGTGTTATTGTCGTTTTCTTCAAGTCTTCCTTTACTGCACCGATCCATTTTGAGCTCTAGTGCGACTTTCTTAGGATTCAACAACCTGTCAGGGTAGCCTAGTTGGATCCATTTTTTGAGTAGGCGAGAGACTCTTGGAGTATTGATCAGATTACCGTACCGGCCGCTACTTTGATTTCCCTTTCCGCCTCCAGAAGGCGAAAGCGTACAGTAAGGAGAGGCAAACTGGTGTACCCTTGTGCGCTGCAGTCGAATATCTTGTTCCTCTCTTCAGTGCTTTGTCTGCTCTGAGTGTTTAACAGTGCTGCTGTACATCTTAGTGCACGTAAAATATTTTGAGGCTTGTGGTACCCGTTTTTAAGGTAAGCGATTAATTTCGGTGTAACATTTCGGTTAGTTGTGTTATGTAAGTGGTGACATCCAACAAAGTTTCTAAAGGAGAATTTACAACATAACTTGATTCTACTGCTTGTTTGTCGTGCAGTACCGATAACCCGATTGCCTTTCAGCGTCTGCCAGTATAATTTTTATACTTCTTACTTCTTTTTAGTTTGAAATGGCGAGAAATGAGAAAAAAATAAAAGGAAATTGAATGAAGAGTGCATGAAAACAGCTACAACAAAGTTACGTCTAACAAAATGACCGAGGGGGAATGAGCTGAAACGTTCCCAACAACTAGAAAAGGAAAAAACTGCTACCGAACAAGAGAGATTAAAAGCAGAAAAAATAATGTCTGGAAAGGATTTGAGAAAAATTGAACTTAAATCGGGTGTTGGAAAAAACACTCAACGCGTGGGCATTGAGCAAATCACTAAGCGGCGAACAAAAATGGAATTTACTGGAAATAATAGGTCAGCGTAAGAGGCTGAAAAGTGCATTATGTGTTTGGAATCGTCCGAAGAAGACTGGGTGCTGTGTACCAATAGTGGAGGCAGAGCATGTATTAGATGTGTGGATGAAGAGAACATTCTGTATTATATTTGCGGTCTCTCTTAACAGTCAGCTAAACCTCCGTGAACTCAGCTAAAATAATAACAATAAGATCCATTGTTATGCTACTATTCAATAAGTATTAATGCAGGGTATCATTAACAACTGGTATTATCGCAGGAAAGATAATGGCCGGTACTGCAAGACACTTTCTACAAGCCTGTAATTGTAGCTCCTTTACTTTCGATGTAATTAAATACTATAAACAGCAAATGAAACTCATGACACTATTGCTATTCACAGAACATATTTTGAGACAAGAGAACAGAATATTAATAGTCTGATTAACAGCGCAGTTACACAGCAGAGTCGTAAAACTTTGGCCAAACGATACTGGACGACTCTCTCTTATTCCCATTGAGTTTCAGCCTGCGTACGTATACATATCGAATCCTTAATCTTAGGGTATGAACTTGTTTGTCCCATAAGGCTGAGACTGTGCAGTTTCCGGAGGAGACCTGATGTTATTGATTGGCGACTCCATAGTGTGTTGTCTGCACAACGACCATATACGAGAAATTAGAGGGAAGGTCGGAGTTGGCCGTAATTTTGATGGTTTATTGACAGCAAAATCGATTTTTTAGTCACGTAGTCATCATCTTCAGTGCTGGAAGTTAAAAATTTTCACGTAGCGATCAGTGAATAAGAAACAAAAGTCCGCAAATCTACCTGAGTATAAACCAACTGTTGGAATGAACATACCTGTAGTGTACAAATTAAACTCATAGCCACTGGTGTCAAGTTATCGTCAGTAACCAAAGCTATGTGACGATCACAATAAGTAAGCCGCTGTTTACATTCACCTATACAGCAGACCTCGGTGTGACAGGGTCTTGGAACGCCCTCTATGTGACGTGTGTCACGTGAAGACTTAACAATGCTATATTTGGCAAGAGATTACCACAAAATACGAAAGTGCACTTGCAAATCATTAAATGAATATTTCAAATTTAAAATTGTACATTAAAAAACGCATAGCAAAAAAGAAAGTGAGAAATGCTCATCTTGCCAATACACACTGGCGTGATATTTTCAAACAACTTAAAAAATACATGTAAGAATAAAAATCAACAGGTAAAATTATATGGTGTCAGATTACAGGACTAGTAAAGAAGAAAAATAAGTCTTCACGTGACACACGCCACATAGAGGGCGTTCCAAGATCCTGTCACACCGAGGTCTGCTGTATAGGTGAATGTAAACAGCGTCTTCAGTTACATAGCTTTGGTTGCTGATGATAACTTGACACCAGTGCCTATGAGTTTAATTTGTACACTACAGGTATGTTCTTTCCAACAGTTGGTTTATACTCAGGTGTATTTGTGGTCTTTTGTTTTTTATTCACTGATCGCTACGTCAAAATATTTAACTTCCAGCACTGAAGATGATCACTATGTGATTGAAAATCGATTTTGCTGCCAGTAAACCATTAAAATTACGGCCAACGCTGACCTTCCTTCTAACCTGATGTTGTCTGTCCAATAGCCGGCCAGAGTGGCCGAGCGGTTCTAGGCGCTAGTCTGGAACCGCGCGACCGCTACGGTCGCAGGTTCGAATCCTGCCTCGGGCATGGATGTGTGTGGTGTCCCTAGGTTAGTTAGGTTTAAGTACGTGGGCTGTCCAGAAAGTAAGTTCCGATTGATCGCGAAATAGAAACCATAAAGAAAATCAGATATGTTTTATTTGTAATAGTTAGCTACACCTTCCAGCTACTTCTCTACGTAGTCGCCGTTCTGACTTAGACATCTGTCGTAGCGTTGAACCAACTTTCCAATACCCTCACCATAGAAGGCAGCAGCCAATGCTTTGCACCAATTTTCTACGCTGTCCTACAGCTCTTTGCCTGTGCCAAAATGTTCTCTTCATGGCCAGTGGTTCATGTGAGCAGACATGAAAATCAGAGGGAGACAATTACGAGCTGTATTGTGGCTAATCAAACATTTCCAATTGGAAACGATGCAGGAGCATCTTTATTTCCCCTGCAGAATCCGGCTGAGGATTGTCTTGAAGAAGAAATAGTGCGACAGTTATGTAATGTTGGCTGCATAGCTTCAGGCGGAATTTCTAACCAGGCCCTCGTACTTGGTGGGAGACACTATTTACTAGACATCTTTACGCACTCACTGTGAGCTCAGAAATGAGATGAGCGACGTGATGCTATCTAGGGTCATACTAGAGACACTGCCCAACACATCTGTGCAACGCTGTATCGGATTTTCATAGTCGTTTCCATTTCGCGACCGATCGGAACTTATTTTCTGGACACCCCTCGTAGTTCTACGTTCTAGGGGACTGATAACCTCAGAGGTTAAGTCCAATAGTGCTCAGAGTCATTTGAACCATTTTTTATCTGTCAAATAGTCATCAACTGGATATTTATAAAACTTAAAAAAAAAAAAACCAATCGTTCCGCCCTTTCTTCACCCTTGCCATGCCGAGAAACCGATCCCCACGTGCTTGACACGTGGTGTCCAGAACTGTCATGGGCAACCCAGCTCTACCCTACGCAGAAGACGCGCCAGCTTCTTTCCAATTCCACGCCCGGCGCCGAGTTACTTCAGACGTAGCCGTCAGGCTGACAGATATGGGAAGCCCGAGCCGTTTTCGTGTAACCACTGCGTCTGTCCGTGTGTGCACACACACACGTCTCTCCCGGGCTCCGGCCCCAATGCCGGACATTGTGCGGCCCCGACACGCAGCGCCCTACCACCGGCCAGCCCGCCCTTAACCCTTCCCCACCCTTCCGCAGCGCCCTTATCGCCATCCATCCCCGCAGACACTGGGCGTCGCCGTATATCGCCGCTGCGCTTCCATCACCCCCTCCCAGCGATCCCTCCAGTTGACCACCCCGCTGGTCCCTGCGGGCCGTCAATGCAGACAGCGATGCCACCCCTCTCACGATTACTCTTTTTTAAGTCTGAAGAACGACCGCCAGCAGCAGGACACACAAAGCGGACTAGCTGTAACGAATGTTTCCCCTAAGAACGTGATGTATATCCCGCGAGGTATGTGCGACAGTTATGCTCTAGGTTGCTATGTGGGAGAAGTAACGTCTGGTGATCTGTCTGGAAACTGGGAAGTCATGTGTTCGAATCCTGGTCGGATTACGAAATATTTCAGTGTATCTTTAAGCTGACTTCAACTCTCAAAGACGCAAAGACTCGCCAGTAATGACACGTGATTCGTATTCCACATTTAACTGTGTACATTGAAGCACTTCATTGTTAGCACTCACGTGAGAACAGCATAATAGACCGAAATCGCCATCATGGGGGAATAAATACATCTTGTAATAGCACAGTAGCAAAAAGTTGTTAGTTTAAATTACATTATTATTATTATTATTATTATTATTATTATTATTAACAATAATACTAATAGCTGTTCCCGGCCACATGTTGCTGCGACTCAGCCCGGTTAAATGGAAAGAAAGAAAAGAGAAACCACATGCTCTTAATGCAAATTTGAATTTCATATACATCCTAATCTCCTTCTTTCCGCTGTCTTCTGTTCGTCTTCTCCTTCCCATCTCTTTATCCATCTCCTCCATGTCCGAGCAACATCTCTACCGTTCACTCCGAGACACCTGGACACTTCCCTTGTTGAGGGTCCTTCCTGGCACGAAGTAACAATGCGGACGCGATTGAACCGCAGTATTGACCGTCTAATCATGGTTGTACAGACAACACGAGCCGTGTACCTCCTTCCAGGTGGAATGACTGGAACTGATCGTCTGCCGATGCCCCTCCGTCTAACAGGCGCTGCTCATGCATGGTTGTTTACATTTTTGGACGGGTTTAGTGACATCTCTGAACAGTCAAAGAGATTGTGTCTCTGATACAATATCCACAGTCAACGTCTATCTTCAGGAGTTCTGGGAACCGGGATGACGCAAAACTTTTTAGTATAACCTCGTTAGCGCGAACTCGCATAAGACGAAGGCATAATCTCTGTCATAAAGAGAGCTCATCGTAAGCGACTTGTAAGAGTTCTAATTCGTACTGCTGAAAACAATAGTGCAACCCCAAATTGGTATCTGCTTGACGCAATAACAGGCATCGCATCATCTTGGAACTCAGTATCGCCACATCATATACGGAAGTGCTTTAACAGAGCTTGGAGACATAGCAACACTGAAGAGGTCCACGAGTTAGAAGATGCCACTTCACTGATGAATGGACAGTTCTGCCGGACGTTGCGAACCTTGGGATTAGTTTCGAAGAATTCATTAGTGTAGACGACGATGTGGCCGTATGTGCTTCTGTGGAATCGGATGTGCCAAAAGCTGTGAACGAGGTGCAAGAAGGGCCATCAGAAGAAAGTGAAGAGGAAGAGAATACAGATACCATTCCACCTACCCTGCAGGAGATGTTTACAGCCTTGGACAGTTTAGAACGGTTCGCTTCAACATCCGACGTCACTGATGGGTTTACAGACGCTATCATTACAATTGGTTTTGAAAGTACAAAATATTATCGTTCCCATGAACGTCAGCGAACCATGACCGAATTTTTTCTAAAAAAGTAACTTACATAATTTGTGAGTACTTGGATTTTACAATCACTTTATAGTGTTACAAGTCTACAATAATGTGATTGATAGTGTAGTGTATTACACATTACTGTACTGCTGTATATGTATACTTGTTAAAATTTGTGTTTTTCACTTAACACGAATTTTTTTAACACGAATTTTTTTAACACGAATTTTTTTAACACGAATTTTTTTAACACGAATTTGTTTAACACGAATTTTTTTAACACGAACTGCTGATTTTTCAGTCCCTTCGGATTCGTTTACGAAATTTTACTGTTTATCAAAAAAAGTTTTGCATCATGCCGGTTGCCAGAACTCCTGAAGATAGACGTCGACTTTGGAGATTATATATAAATTTGTAATTTGTATAATATGTATGGATTTAGATTGTAGATAAAGATGCAGCTGTTGCCTGTCTGCGTGACTTGCAGACTGCGAGATAGCTTTAGATGTTGTCGTCATTTTGTTACGGCGTATTCTTCTAACGTCAGATACTACGCAGGTCATGTTCCTCCCATCACGCGTGCAGCGACTTTGGTGGCGGCAGGTGCTGCCCTGGACGCGTTCACTTTTTTCGTTAAAGTAATTTGAAAGAGTAGCCAACGTGTATTTGCTTTACAGTAAAGTAATAAAAGGCGATCGGCTAACGGCGGGTTTACTCTGGAGGACACGCGCTCTGTAATCGGTGGGAGCCGCTCCGTATTAAGAGTCATCAACGTCAGCAATTTGTAAATTGGAGCGGCCGAGCCCTGCGCGCATCTAAATCGCTCATTAGCTCGCCATAATTAAAAAGCCCTCTGCCGGGAACGGAAATTTCCGTTAGTGATTTCGTTTACATAAGAATCTAGACGGTTACAGGCGCACTTTGATTTACGTCACCCGTCGCAAAGACGCGACCGCCGAAAGTGAAATTTCAAACTGAGACCGCGTATGAGGCGCACCTACAGTGCAACACCACAACCTGCTGCATGTACCTCGAGGCAACCTTTTTGGTTGGTTGGTGGATTTCAGGGGAGGGGGCCAAACGGCGAGGTCATCGGGCCCATCGGATAAGAGAACGAAGTCGGCCATGCCCTTTCAAAGGAACCATCCCGGTATTTGTCTGAAGCCATTGAGGAAAATCACTGGAAACCTAAATCAGGATTGCCAGACGAGGATTCGTCCTCCCGATTGTGGGTCCAGTGTGCTAATCACTGCACCGCCTCGCTCGGTGGCAACCTGTTCCTCGAAGAATGTTCAATTTGACCAAAATGAAATTTTCTAGAGAACTTCACACCGAATAGCAAAGTTATATCTTCCAACGATCTTTGAGAATGATGATGAGGATTTTACGATACAGAACAGTGCGAGGTCTGAGAGGTCGCATTCTCGGGTAGACACTAATCTCCTCTGGACAAGTGAGGCGCCAGATGTCTCAGTACCATTCCATTCGCGTACCAGCCGTATAACTGATCGAGAGTATCGCCCTCCTTATGAAGTGTGATGGAAGCAGAAACACTGCCGTATATGAAACTTCCTGACAGATTAAAACTGTGTGCCGGACCGAGACTCGAACTCGGGACCTTTGCCTTTCGCGGTAAAGATCTCTACCATCTGCACTACCCAAACACGACTCATGACCCGTCCTCACAGTCCTAATTCCGCCAATATCTCGTCTCCTACACACTAGAGCACTTGTCCCGAAAGCGAAGGTCCCGAGTTCGAGCCTATGTTCGGCACACAGTTTTAATCTGCCAGGAAGTTTCATATCCGCTGCAGAGTGAAAATTTCATACTGTCGTATACATTCTTCGGTATATTACACTATCCAGTGAAATTGATGTGACCAGAGTGAGAGTCAGTGAGGTTCTAGAAGGTAGCGACGGGGATGTGGAGTCATGGAGGCTCCAGTGCCGTAGCCAGCTGCTCCAGGCTTTTCGGTTGAGGATCCATGTCGCGAAGAGCCCGATAGAGGGTGTCCCACAGATTCTCGATTGGGTTCTAATCCGGGGACTTTGGTAGCGCAAGGAAATACGGTAGACACATCCTGACGGTCTTCCAATCACGCATGTACACTGCGAGTTGTGTGACACGTTGCACTCTCCTACTTAAGATGCCATGGTGTCGAGGAAAATGATAGTCCAGGTAGGGGTGGACATGGTCCTCAAGGATCGAGTCATACTTGTATTGATCCACTGTGTCATCCACAATTACGAGAACCCCACGCAATGAGCATGTCACTAGCTCTGAACGTGACGTATCGACGCTCTATAGTAGATGATACTATCTTTTATAGTCAAATATCAGCGTCATACCAATCTATCAAGTGGCATACTATATGTTGTTGTATCCTGCGTTACATATGTGACATTTAAAAAAAATACTAGGTCTACAACTTTGCTTCCGCTGTTTTTTTCTCAAAGTTCCGGGATTTATTGCGAAAAACTTACAAAAAAAATTATGATTCATAGTATTAGCCATCGCTGGCCACTACATTCTCCAGTCTATCGGATAGCATACGAATCCCGAGGCGGAAGAATTGGGCGTCTTTTGTGGGGATCCATGAATCGATTCAGTTTTGCACTTGTTCACTTGATCGGAAGTGCTGGTCAGCCAGACTGTAAGCCACTGACCAAAAAAGGTGGTAGTCAGAGAGAGTGAGAGGGATAGGACTTCTCATTTCAACGTTTCCGTGTATATTTTGACGGGTTTGGCGACATGGGGTCGAGCACTGACGTGCTGCAAAATTACCTTTACGTGTCTGTCGCTGTATTTTGACCGTTTGTGTTTCAGTGCTGGGGTCGGACGCATCAATTGCTTCGTCTGATTCAGTAGCTACAAAAAGGTTCTGTCTTCCACCACCATGCCGGTCTTCGACATTAAAATCACCGTTCGTAAGGCGTTGAAAACATTCTCTGCACGTTCTTCCACTAGTAGTTCGCTCACCATTGGTCTTACCCAGCATTTTAAGAGCCACAGCCAGAGATTTCTTCACGCTAAAACAGAAAATTAAAACTTCCCGCAAATGGCGAGAAATGGGTACGTAAGTTGGCGTACTTAATCGAGAATAACCTTACGATGCAATCACAAATCGACTAATATTTTTATGGCAATATGATTACAGATGCCTAAGCTTATTGTATTACACCTATGACCAACCACCTGAACCCCACTTGCCGCTACTGCCGTCTATTGCAAAACGGCGGAAGCAAAGTTGTAGACTTAATAAAATAAAAGTCTTAAGACAAAGGCCTACAGTGGACGGCTACGATTTCTATATAACCTACTTAAATGGTGCTTAAGTGGATGACATGTAGTAGACAGAGTCAACGACTCTCACACTGAGTCTACTGAAGAAGACAGTTTTAAAATCGTCGGAGGCATGGTCAAGTTTAATGAATCTGTATTTTGCAGGTGATTGACTTATTTCTAATACACTGAAGCTCTTGCACCCACAGTTGCTGTAGCGCAGCCATGTTCAAAATCTGGAAACAGGAGTTACAAAAACACTACATTTACTGGACTTCAAAATAAACACCGTTAGCGACAACACACACTTGACATTCTTGACATTGGACACTGTCATCTAAGATTTATCGTGGAATGGCTCTAAGCACACTGGTTAACCGCCAGGGTAGCCGAGAGCGCTAATGCATTGCTTCCTGGACTCGGTTAGGCGCGCCACCCCCAGTATGCCAGCTAACGTGGATGTGGTTTTTACGCAGTTTTCCACATGCCGCTATGAGAATACTGGGCTGGTCCCCACGTTCCGCCTCAGTTACACGACTCTCAGACATCTGAACACGTTCGCACTAATTCATGGATCACCCTCGACGCAGATAGCTGAGGTAATTTACTAACGTCCCATGGGGGTTTGGCGTGGCTGCAGGAAGGGCATCAGCCCATCCTCTGCAGCTAACACTGTCAAATCCGTAATAACACGGGCGACCCCGCGTTGGTGCGGAATAGAAGGAAAAAAAACTCGAAGCACAGTGGCCACTCATTGTTGGACATTCGTATCATTTCAGGAGATCAGACCTGATGCTTTCAGACAAAGTGACAGTCAATGGCATGTTGTTTACCGTTTTCCCCGCCTCCCAAAAATAGGCAGCTGACATTATCCAAAATTAGGACGACGATGACGGACTTCACGACAGCAAGGGCTCGCTCCATCATCAATTTCAACTCGAGAGAGGCGCGGAAGATGGTCAATACCGTCTCACTGACTGCCATTTTCATCGTCCCATCTTGTTGGCAGCTCCAGGCCTGCTCTCCTGGAATGATGCGGATATCCAACAAACTGTGGCCACGGAGCTTCGAGCTGTTCCACAAGAAACGTTTGCTGGCAGTTGACAACATCTTTGTAAGCGATGTCAGAAGTGTGTTATAGCTAAAGGCGATTAATCTGAAGGACAGTAAAGACATTTTTTTGCCACTCTGGTGAATTGCGTCAGAAAATAATGGACACAAAACTTTCCAAACATTTCTCAAATACGTATGTATCACTGTCAAAGTGAACCATAGAGCCGGCAGTAATAGGCACTAACTTGATCGCGTGGCCAGCTACAGCCGCTTTCCAGTTCAAAGTATTTCCTCGCAGTGAAAACTAAGAAAATAATAGCGGAAAGTGCCTACGCAGGCAGCCACGAGAGTTTCACGAAGTTTATTTATGATGAGCGGAATAAAGGGTAACAGTTTGATGGAAAAGTTGACAAAATATACAATCATAATGTTAAACAATTCCAAATTTGTGTTGACATAAAGAATCACTAGCTCAATCTGTCAACTAATTTGAAGATTAAAAACAGTCTTGATCGCAACCTTTTATTTATTGGAGTGACCGGTTTCGATTCTATTTAAGAACAATCTTCAGACTCCAGAACGGTGGGTGGACTGCGTGGAGCAAGTTGAGCCGACCCTGTCCCGCTCGCGCAGTTATTCCAGCGTCGAGGATCGGCTCAACTTGCTCCACGCAGTCCACCACCGTTCTGGAGTCTGAAGATGGTTGTTACATAGAATCGAAACCGGTCACTCCAATAAACATAAAAAGTAGCGATCAAGACTGTTTTTTAATCTTTAAATTTTAATTTTAAAGACCGCTGATAATGTTTCAAAAAATTTTGTAATCAACTAATTTTCTTTGCAGTTTTATACAGAATGTGATCTCCTTTTGGGAATACGGACTGAGGAGACAGGCATGGTTCGGCGATGCGTGCAGTTGTGCAAAGTCACTGTGCTTGGCTCGTCTCCATAGAGAGCAGGAGACCCATGTTCGAATTCCAGCATTGGTACAAATTTTCATTCATCGCTTCAATCCGCATATATTCGCTCTATTGCCTGGACATTCTACACAATGCCTCGAATTGAAACTTTGCGGTAACACATCAAAACCAGTGCTACTTTCCGAATAGTCCTCGTAAAACTAAAATGAAAAGAGAGTGCGATTTTTATTTTCAGTTCTGTCTCCATTCACTGAACAGTTTGCGAGTTTGAGTGGGTGGAATAAACTACACTACTGGCCATTAAAATTGCTACACCACGAAGATGACCTGCTACAGACGCGAAATTTAACCGACAGGAAGAAGATGCTGTGATATGCAAATGATTAGCTTTTCAGAGCATTCACACAAGGTTGGCGCCAGTGGCGACACTTACAACGTGCTGACATGAGGAAAGTTTCCAACCGATTTCACATACACAAACAGCAGTTGACCGGCGTCACCTGGTGAAACTTTATTGCAGTGCCTGGTGTAAGGAGGAGAAATGCGTACCACCACGTTTCCGACTTTGATAAAGGTCGGATTGTAGCCTATCGCGTTTGCGGTTTATCGTATCGCGACATTGTTGCTCGCGTTGGTCGAGATCCAATGACTGTTAGCAGAATATGAAATAGGTGGGTTCAGGAGGGTAATGCGGAACGCCGTGCTGGATCCCAACGGCCTCGTATCACTAGCAGTCGAGATGACAGGCATCTTATCCGTTTGGCTGTAACGGATCGTGCAGCCACGTCTCGATCCCTGAGTCAACAGATGGGGACATTTCAAGACAACTACCATCTGCACGAACAGTTCGACGACGTTTGCAGCAGAATGGACTATCAGCTCGGAGACCGTGGCTGCGCTTACCCTTGACGCTGCATCACAGACAGGAGCGCCTGCGATGGTGTACTCAACGACGAACCTGGCTGCACTAATGGCAAAACGTCATTTTTTCGGATGAATCCACGTTTACAGCGTCATGATGGCCGAATCCGCGTTTGGCGACATCGCGGTGAACGCACATTGGAAGAGTGTATTCGTCATCGCCATATTGGCGCATCACCCGGCGTGATGGTATGGGGTGCCATTGGTTACACGTCGCGGTCACCTCTTGTTCGCATTGACGGCACTTTGAACGGTGGACGTTACGTTTCAGATGCGTCACGACCCGTGGCTCTACCCTTCCTTCGATCCCTACGAAACCCTACATTTCAGCAGGATAGTGCACGACCGCATGTTGCAGGTCCTGTACGGGCCTCTCTGGATACAGAAAATGTACGACTGCTGCCCTGGCCAGCACATTGTCCAGATCTCTCACCAGTTGAAATCGTCTGGTCAACGGTGGCCGAGCAACTGGCTCGTCACAATACGGCAGTCACTACTCTTGATGAACTGTGGTATCATGTTGAAGCTGCATGGGCGATTGTACCTGTACACGCCATCCAAGCTCTGTTTGACTCAATGCCCAGGCGTATCAAGGCCGTTATTACGGCCAGACGTGGTTGTTCTGCGTACTGATTTCTCAGGATCTGTGCACCCAAATTCTATGAAACTGTAATCACATGTCAGTTCTAGTATAATATATTTGTCCAATGAATACCCGTTTATCATCTGCATTTCTTGTTTGTGTAGCAATTTTAATGGCCGGTAGTGTATTTAGATTACGCGGTTGTTTCGAGCGCGATGTGGGAATCCCACTCCTCGCCTACACTTACTCCTACTGTAGTGTCGAAACTACGGCGTTTCAATGTTGAAGTAATTCCGAACGTAATACAGAGATTCTCTGTGGCGCTGTAACGACGGCGCCGGTGTGCTGTGTAGCTCAGACCCCCGCGCTCCAGCGCCGCACCCGTAGCGCGGTATCGCCGGCGGGTTCGTGCAGAGCACCTTGTTGGGCCGCTGCCGGCAGAACTACGTACTTGCCGGCTGCTCCCGGCGGTGCGCTGAGAGCCGCCATAAGGCGCGCTGTTTACGGCGGGGGCGGCACTCCGGAGGCGGCAAGCAGCTGTAGGCGGCGGCGGCGGGGGCGGTGGCGGCAATAGCAATACCGCCACCAGATTGCTGCCCCCGCGCTGCAATAGGCTACGTGTTGCTCGCCACGTGCTCTTGCCTCAGGCACGCCACAGGTGACGCCACCTAGCCCATCCCCAAAGGGTGCCATCTTACAGTCCAAGACAAAGAGAGACGACCCGTCACGAAGGGATTATCCGGATGGGACAGATATCGGTAGATGTGATGTACATGTACAGACAAATAAATGATTACAATTTCAGAGTCGGCCGATGGTGGCCGAGCGGTTCTAGGCGCTTCAGTCCAGACCCGCGCGACCGCTACGGTCGCAGGTTCGAATCCTGCCTCGGGCATGGATGTGTGTGATGTCCTTATGTTAGTTAGGTTTAAGTAGTTCTAAGTTATAGGGGACTGATGGCCTCAGATGTTAAGTCCCATAGTGCTCAGTGCCATTTGAACAATTTCAGAAAAAAAAAATTGGATGATTTGTTCAAGAGAAAGTGTTTCACAAACTGGGCAAGGCAATAAGACGTTGGTCCACCTTTGTTCTTTATCCAATCAGTTATTGGGCCTCTCATTGGTTGATAGCAGTCTTGGGCGTCTTTCTGACGGATATGACTCCAAATTCTGCGTAAGTACCGCGTTAGATCGTCAAGATCTCGAGCTGGTTGAGGGTCCTGCCCATAATGCTCCTAACGCCCTCAATTGGCGAGAGATTCGATTAGCTTCCTGGCCAAGATAGGGTTTGGAATGCATGAAGACAAGCAGTAGAAACTCTCTCCGTGTGCGGACGGGCATTATCTTGCTGAAATGTAAGCATGAAATTGATCGAAAGTGTCAGTTTCCAATTTATTTATTTGTACAACTCATGGACAATAAGTTCCAAAATTTTCAATTTCATGTACGTTGTTGATGTTGCTGTCTTCAGTCCGGAGACTAGTTTCATGCAGCTCTCCATGCTACTCTATCCTGTGCAAGCTGCTTCATCTCCCAGTACTTACTGCAACCTACATCCTCTTGTATCTGTAAGGCGTATTCATATCTTGGTCTCCCTCTACGATTTTTACCCTCCACACTGCCCTCCAATACTAAATTGGTGATCCCTTGATGCCTCAGAATATGTCCTACCAACCGATCCCTTCTTCTAGTCAAATTGTGCCACAAACTACTCTTCTCCCCAATCCTATTCAATACCTCCTCATTAGTTACATGATCTATCCGTCAAATCTTCAGCATTCTTCTGTAGCACGACATGTCGAGCTTCTATTCTCTTCCTGTCCAAACTATTTATCGTCTATGTTTCACTTCCATACATGACTACACTCCATACAAATACTTTCAGAAACGACTTCCTGTCACTTAAATCTATACTCGATGTTAACAAATTTCTTTTCTTCAGAAACACTTTCCTTGCCATTCCCAGTCTACATTTTATCTCCTCTCTACTTCGACCATCATCAGATATTTTGCTCCCCAATACTAAATTGATCTTTTGATGCCTCAGAACGCGTCCTACCAAACGATCCCTTCTTCTAGTCAAGTAGTGCCACAAATCCCTTTTCTCCTCAATTCTGTTCAGTACCTCCTCATTAGTTACTTGATCTACCTATCTAATCTTCAGTACTCTTCTGTAGAACCACTCTTCTTGTCAGAACTATTTATCGTCCGTCTTTCACTTCCGCACATGGCTACACCCCTTAGTAAATGAGTGCCTAACGTCGGACTGGAGGCGATCTGTGTCGGGGAGGGTTTTCAGACCTGCGCCCGTGGTGCCACACGCACGCAGGTCTGCCCACCAGTCGGGCCCCGTGCGGTCCAGCGGCGGCGCAGCGCAGGTGAACGTCCTGGGCTCCTCGCGTTGCGCGCCAGGCCGGCCGGCAGATGGCCGCGCCAGATAGCGCTGACGGACGGTCCGCGGTTCAAGGCCCGCAGCCCCCGGCACCAGACGCCCGCCGCCGGCCTGCGGACTCGTCCGCTGGCGCGTAATTGGATTTACAGAGCCGGTGCGGACCGCCGTGCGTTGCTGCGCCGGATCCGGCTCGGCTTGTTAACCGGGCGGCTGCGGCCCGCTTCTGCATGAGAGCTCCTCCTCCTCCTCCTCCTCCTCCTCCTCCTCTTCAAATGTGTACACTGGACACCCTGCTCTTCCTCTCTCGGCATTTCATTTCTGCTGACGCCTTCCTAGCGATGAGGGTACGAACTAGCATAGGTGTGCGTTTCATCTCTTGGCTGCCCAGGTGATTTACAGGGGCAGAAATATATCGTCTCGTCCCTACTGCGTCTCAGAAATGCTGTTTTTGGCATTAATGCAACCCACCTCATGGATAAGAAATAAAAACTTTGAGGTTCGCCGATGACATTGTAATTCTCTCAGAGACAGCAAAGGACTTGCAAGAGCAGTTGAACAGAATGGACATTGTATTGAAAGGAGGATATAAGATGAACATCGACAAAAGCAAAACGAGGATAATGGAATGTAGTCGAATTAAGTCGGGTGATTCTGAGGGAATTAGATTAGGAAATGAGACGCTTAAATTAGTAAAGGAGTTTTGCTGTTTGGGGAGCAAAATAACTGATGATGGTCGAAGCAGAGAGGATATAAAATGTAGACTGGCAATGGCAAGGAAAGTGTTTCTCAAGAAGAGAAATTTCGTAACATCGAGTATAGATTTAAGTGTCAGGAAGTCGTTTCTGAAAATATTTGTATGGAGTGTAGCCATGTATGGAAGTGAAACGTGGACGATAAATAGTTTGGACAGGAAGAGAATAGTAGCTTTCGAAGTGGGGATGCTACAGAAAAGTGCTGAAGATTAGATGGGTAGATCACGTAACGAATGAGGAGGTATTGAACAGAATAGGGGAGAAGAGGAGTCTGTGGCACAACTTGACTAGAAGAAGGGACCGGTTGGTAGGGCATGTTCTGATGCATCAAGGGATCACAAATTTAGCACTGGAGGGCAGCGTGGAGAGTAAAAATCGTATAGGGAGACCAAGAGATGAATACATTAAACAGATTCAGAAGGATGTAGGTTGCAGTACGTACTGGGAGATGAATAAGTTTGCACAGGATAGAGTAGCATGGAGAGCTGCATCAAACCAGTCTCAGGACTGAAGACCACAAAAACAACAACAACAACAACAACAACAACAAAAACCACATGGATAGCCGAGATCGCTAACGCTGCGGCTTCTGGGACACAGGAAGGCGAACCTGTGCCGGGACGAATCCTCCTTTCTAGAGAATCAGGCACCCTGGATGCCATTTCTATTCGCTTTCCCATAACCAGCTAGATAAATATCGGTCTGCAGTCCATGTCCCCCCTCAAATACACGTCATGCAAACACTTAAAAAATTACCACATTTGAACATGAGATCTACATCTACATGGATACTCTCCGAATCTCATTTAAGTGCCTGGCAGAGGGTTCATCGAACCACCTTCACAATTCTCTATTATTCCCATCTCTTATAGCGCGCGGAAAGAATGAACACCTGTAACTTTCCGTACGAGCACTGATTTCCCATATTTTATCGTGGTGATCGTTTCTCCCTATGTAGGTCGGTGTCAACATAATATTTTCGCATTCGGAGGAGAAAGTTGGTGATTGGAATTTCGTGAGAAGATTCCGTCTCAACGAAAAACGCCATTCTTTCAATGACTTCCAGCCCAAATCCTGCATCATATATCTGTGACACTCTCTACCATATTTCGCGATAATACAAAACGTGCTGCCTTTCTTTGAACTTTTTCGATGTACTCCGTCAGTCCTATATGGTAAGGATCCCACACCGCGCAGCAGTATTCTAAAAGAGGACGGACAAGCGTAGTGTAGGCAGTCTCCTTAGTAGGTCTGTTACATTTTCTAAGTGTCCTGCCAATAAAACGCAGCCTTTGGTTAGCCTTCCCCAAACCATTTTCTGTGTGTTCTTTCCAATTTATGTTGTTCGTAATTGTAATACATAGGCATTTAGTTGAATTTAAAGCTTTTAGATTAGACTGATTTATCGTGTAACCGAAGTTTAACGAATTCCTTTTAGCACTCATGTGGATGATCTCAGACTTTTCGTTACTTAGGGTCGACTGCCACTTTTCGCACCATTCAGGTCTACACTAGACGCAGACAGATGGGGTGAACAATTTCTTTCCCGGGGGGAAGTGGTGCCGTCAGGAAGGGCCAGTAACACACCTCCGAAACCGATATGTAACTAAGCTGACCCCGTAGAGAAATAGGAAAAGGCAGTGTGAAAAGAAGAAGACGTTGACGCACAGTGTTTCCACATAAAATATTCCCGCTGCCGAGTTGGTCCACTTGTCAGGTGTAGCGGCCGGAGACTCTACATAAGAAAAACCCGCATTGTACGGTCAGGATTTCCGACAATTTTCAACCAAATTCTGTTATAAGGTGTATTACTCCAATTCCTGCCGCGATCATTGATGTGTGTGCTGTCCTTAGGTTAGTTAGTTTTAAGTAGTTCTAACTATAGGGGACTAATGACCTCAGATGTAAGTCCCATAGTGCTTAGAGCCATTTGAACCCTAATTCCTTGGTTTGTGTGACAGTGCCTTTACAACAGTGAGAGACAATGGAATACGCGAACGAAAAGCGTAGAACGGA
Organism: Schistocerca serialis cubense; assembly: GCF_023864345.2. Taxonomy (NCBI): domain Eukaryota; kingdom Metazoa; phylum Arthropoda; class Insecta; order Orthoptera; family Acrididae; genus Schistocerca; species Schistocerca serialis. The sequence continues at coordinate 63,958,200 of NC_064649.1, read as the reverse complement.
AGACACATCTCCATCTACAGAACTATTCTGAAATCCACATTTAACTACTTCACAGAGAGTTCACCGAACTATCTTGAGACTATTTCTGTACCTTTCGTCTCTCGAACAGCACGTAGGAAAAACGAATACTTGAATCTCTCCGTGCGAACTGTGATTTGTCGTACTTTATTGCGGTAATCAGTTCTTACTACGTAGCGGAGATTCACCAAAATATTTTCGCACTCGGAGGAGAAAGATGGTGTTTGAAATTTCCTGAAAAATTCTCACCGTACCGAAAATTGCTTTCGTTTGGAAGATTGTCACGCCCACTAGCGTATCACATCCGTGACACACTCTCCCCCATTCCGTGGAAATACAAAACGAGATACCCTTCTTTTGCCAACGGCCTTGCTAACACCGGTTCCCGTCATTTCACCGAAGTTAAACGCTGTCGGGCTGGGCCAGCACTTGGATGGGTCTGCCGAGCGCTGTTGGCAAGCGGGGTGCACTCAGCCCTTGTGAGGCAAACTGAGGAGCTACTTGATTGAGAAGTAGCGGATCCGGTTTCGGAAACCGACATACGGCCGGGAGGTCGGTGTGCTGACCACATGTCCCTCCATATCCGCATCCAGTGACGCCTGTGGGCTGAGGATGACACGGCGGCCGGTCGGTACCTTTGGGCCTTCATGGCCTGTTCGGGAGGAGTTACCCTTCTTTTAAGTTTTTCGATGTACTCCGTCAATTCTATGTGGTTAGGACCCCATACCGCGGAGAAATACTCCAGCGGAGAACGGACAAGTGTAGTGTAGGCAGCCTCTTTAGATGGCCTGCTTAATCCTCTAGGGGTCTAAGTGTTGTGCTGATGAAATGCCGTCTTCGGTTTACCTGGCAAATCGTTTTATGTCATGGCTACAATTTTAGTTGTTCGTATTTCTAATCTCTAGATATTTAATTGAACTGCAGCCCTTAAATTTGGGTGATCCGTCGCGTGGATGAAGTTTCCCAGACACGGGGAAAGATTAGCTTCATCCGGACGTAGAAACGTGTGCTCTAGTTAGCGAGAGTTGGGCCGGAACGCGGACGTAAATGTGTTTTCATGTAGACTGGCCGTCCTCTCTCAACGCACTGGAGCCTTGCCACCCACAGCGTCCTCCACTCCAGCTGAGCCGGAGCCGTGTGACAAACACGTACTCTTCGAGAGCTCCAGTCCCACATATGGCGTGCACCATTTCAGTGCGTACAGCAACTTCTACAGCCGTCTGTCAGTCAGGCTGTGTGGGTCGAAGTAATTATTTACTTCTGAGTTTCTTTTTTTCCCCTTTTCAGGACTCCGAACCTCAGTCGGTAAAACCGGAACCCTTAGAGCATCACTTTGTTATCTATCTGTATATCAGTCAGACTCTTAAAAAGCCTTTTCCTCAGGAACAGGTAGACGCACCAAGCTGAAATTTGCGTCACATACTAAGATCTACGGCCCCTTCACCGGATAAAAAACTGAAGCTTGGGAGTCGATGCAGTCAGCACATACCGCCATTTATATCACATGTTTTGATACACGCAAACTCGCTCATCAAAACCTGTAGGATATTTCCCGCTGACTTAGAATTATGATATTTGACAAGAAGCGAGGCTTCACACTCCGTCGTCAGGCCACGAGTGGCCTACCTGAACCATCCGACCGCCGAGTCGTCCTCAGTAGAGGATGCGGATAGGAGTGGCGTGGGGTCAGCACACCGCTCTCCCGGTCGTAAGATGGTATTCTTGACCGAAGCCGCTACTATTCGGTCGAGTAGCTCCTCAATTGGCATCACGAGGCTGAGTGCACCCCGAAAAATGGCAACAGCGCATGGCGGCCTGGATGGTCACCCATCCAAGTGCCGACCATGCCCTACAGCGCTTAACTTCGGTGTTCTCACGGGAGTCGCCGTACGATTATATTAACGTAAATACATTACTCAACGTCTAAAAAAGTCTGGCTTAAATGACAAATTATAACTAATAATTAAAGCCACTTTAATTAACACAATATCAAAATTAAAATTATGAGAAAAGTGTCAGAAGGAAGGAAAGTAGATTAAGCCCATACTTTTTAATTGTGCCCTACAGGAAGTGGTTAAAGAATGGAGAAGTATTAAGGATACACAAGTAGGAAGAAAAGGAAACAAGATTACTTTAATTATTCGAGACAGTTACCGTTTCGAAACTTGCTCAGCGTGGCGAGAATTAATTAAGAACTTTTTAGATTCTCAGGCAATAGGAGATTTATTACTTGAAGGTGCACATGTACAAATGACACAAGTAAAACGTCAAGCAGCGACAGTATGAGTAAAAATATAGTTTGGAACAAATATAAGAAACAGTTCGTAACAAATATCAGTAACGTACCTCAAAATATTAAAATAAACAAACAAAGGAAAAGGCACCAATAAGGACAAGAATTGAGAACGAAGATGGTCCTTTAAATAAGAAGAAACACACATACTAAAAATCGTTATTCAAGAATGTGAAACCGAAACACTATGAAACAGTGGTCATGACAGTAATATTCTATGCAGTGGAAACTCTTGAACTGACTACGAACGGAGAGCTCAAAAAATTAGAAAAATAATGGAAGAAGATTCCTAAGAAAAATTCTAGGGGGCAAAAGCAGCAGAGTGTCAGAATACGTATTAACATATAATACCGAACAATACATGAGAAAGATGAAAAGTTGAGAGATGTAACGAGAAGAAGGATATTAAAATTCGATGGACAAATTTGCAGGATGAATAATTGCAGAATAAACGAAGAAACCGTTGATTTACCAAACGATCACATGTTCAAAATTACGTGGCTGAGCAAAGTAGGGCGGGCCGCTGTGTCCGAGCGGTTCTAGGCACTTCAGTCTGGAACTGCGCGACCGCTACGGTCGCAGGTTCGAATCCTGCCTCTGGCATGTATGTGTGTGATGTTCTTAGGTTAAGCAGACCGGAGTGGCCGAGAGGTTCTAGGCACTACAGTCTGGAACCGCGGGACCGCTACAGTCACAGGTTCGAATCCTGCCTCGGGCATGGATGTGTGTGGTGTCCTTAGATTAGTTAGGTTTAAGTAGTTCTAAGTTCTATGGGGCTGATGACCTCAGATGTTAAGTCCCATAGTACTTAGAGCTCTCGGCGTGTCAGGGATTTTCTCTGCCTCGTGATGACTGGGTGTTGTGTGATGTCTTAGGTTAGTTAGGTTTAAGTAGTTCTAAGTTCTAGTCATAGATGTTAAGTCCCATAGTGCTCAGAGCCATTTGAACCACTTAGAGCCATTTTAACCATTCTGAGAAAAATAGGAAGAGATATCGAAAATATTGACGTCCACAAGGACAGAATTAGAAGCGGAGCACTTTTTGAAGAATCAATAGAAAAGACTGACTCTTCAGAAAAACAAGACCAAGAACTGGAAGGAAGTGTACACAAGAAGAGAAGCAACAAAATTCTCGAAGAATGAAAGAAGTGTGGCCCCACGGGAAACTATCGTTGAAAATAAAGAAGAATAAACAATGTAGATTTATTGCGCGCTGTGAAAGGGTTGCTGAAAATAAAACAAAACACTGACACAATTCTTTAATACCCGCGGATATCCGCAATTACGCAAGCTTGTACCCGGAAAGGTACTATATCAGCGGATATTTACGAAGACCTCCATTCGCGCAGAACTCGATGTATAGCACATATCCACACAGCCATCTGACTCACAAACTTGTAAGTCACGCTCACTTACATTTAAAAGATGGTGGAGAAGCTTTCTGCGTTTGTGTAAGTCTGTCGGTATAAGATCGCCCGATGCGGAACGCTCCTCCGCGATAAGAATCAGTTTCCAGCCGGAGCAGCACATGTGCGGAACGTTAGCTACGTGCAAGCGTATACGTGCGGCAGCGGCCCGCGTCACACACACAGAGATACGCACTTTACGGGCCTTACGTGATTTCCCACTACGTGCCGCTCTGCCACAAGCAAAGCTGAAGCAATGAGATGGACGGACGCTGCTTGGCGACACGGAGCAGAGAAACTGCCGATCGCTGCGAAACACGGAGACCACGCCCCTCTGCGGAACAAAATGTAGCGTCGGCTTGCCAGGCGTGTAAAGTGCAGACGCCGCTGGAAACCTCAATGCCCGCGACCAGGAGCAGAATGTTACTTTGTTCGCTGGCACTGCGAGCTGTTGGGATAGCGGCAACGTGTAGGGAAACTTATAAAGGCAGAGAGAAAGAACACTTTCCAGTGGACAGAAATAATCCTTAATTTTCAGGAACAAGGGTCTATAACAGACACAGTACAGGGCATTCCGTCAGTACTCCTGATACCCTTGGGAGAGCCAGCTTTTCCACTCGCTGTGAGAGATGTATGGAAATGGAAACGAAGTCCCATGCTTCTTCACGGAGCGTATGGGTACGATGCGGGAGATACGCACCGCCGTATTAGGCGAGGTCCTAATGGAAGAGGTTTCCCGTTGCCTGCCCCCGGCCGTAATGGAGAGAAATAATGATGATGATCGAACAGTCCACGGGTGGACTGCCGGTCCATAGTGTCCAACGGCCACAATATTTCGGCGATCAGTCATGTCGCCATCGTCAGGTGCGCTGACGAACTGAGCTCCTGAGGGCGGGCGGCCGTCCTAAGTCCCCTCCCCCCGCGAGGCGTTCTCTCCGCGGTCCGCGCCCGCGGTCGCTGAGAGGCTGGCGTCGGCGTCTGTGGTCGGCTTAAATGTCCCCATACTTGGAAAACCAACGTATCCAGGTCCGGTGAACGCACAGGCCATGCTAATGGACTGCCTTATCCAATTTATCGTCCAGAAAATGTCGCGAGAATGTACCGTCGCACGGTACGTAGAAAATGGGGTTTTGATTGGTTGGTTGTTTCGAGGAAGGAGACCAGACAGCGGGGTCATCGGTCTCATCGGATTAGGGAAGGACGGGGAAGGAAATCGGCCGTGCCCTTTGAAAGGAACCATCCCGGCATTTGCCTGGAGCGATTTAGGGAAATCACGGAAAACCTAAATCAGGATGGCCGGACGCGGGATTGAACCGTCGTCCTCCCGAATGCGAGTCCAGTGTCTAACCACTGCGCCACCTCGCTCGGTTCATTGGGGTTTTGACCTGTCGTGGATTAACACAAGTCATTGTTTTTCTGCTAGGGTAATTTCAGTTACATACTTATAAACACCGTTCCAAAAACCAGAAGTGCTGGCAACTGCCACAGTCTCGTCAAATTTCACCTCCTGTCTCCCATTTAGGCAACGTTCTGCTATCGCCAATTTTTCCAGCTATTTTGTAGCCTCGTGTGACACCAATTTTCCACTCACCTGTCCTGAACTGTGCGAATATAAGCCTTCCCTCGCTGATACAGAGTTATATACATGTCGGGCATCCAAAATCCCAAATCATCTTTCACAGAACCGAAAAGTGCCAAGTGTTGGAAGGTCGACGTAACACGCCCTTACTGTTAAAACTCCTCAAAATTCTTTCAGTCTTAAACGATAAGGAATGAAGGCCATAGATCTACGCTGTTCTTCGTACCCCTCGGCGGACGGTCCTGTCTCCATAGCCTGAAAAATCTGCTTCTCAAACTAACCATTTTCATTTAATACAGTCATCAAATGTGTGAGTTCCTGGGTTAAACAGTCCGCGCAGGATGACATCTGCTCTGCCTCCCATAGTCGTAAGGATACCGATTGTACGGTGGCCGACAAGGCTGGCGCTATCAGCCCGGTGTACTATGGTGGAAGACATATGCGGCGTGTATACTACGGCGGGCTATATAGGAGGATCATTTTCTGTAATGACATTAGTTTTCAGCGGCACTATAGTTGAATTCTTTTATCTTGGCGGCTCGCGCATGCCCGCCAAGACGCGGGAGATTGCTGCGTTGCCAGTTGCACACGACGCATGCGCCAATAGAAGCAGCACCATAGTATAGCACATAGTTCGCAAGCTTACGTTTAGGGGGGGAGCGCGCAGTTCATGAAGTAAAGCCACCACGGCCGCATTAACCCTTTCGCTGCTACAAAGACGTGCTCCCTGCATTCCGCGCTGTGCGCGATTTTGTCACTGCACTGCCCGCCTGTGCAGACACATCGTGTTCCGACTGCTTTGACACTCTTATCATTCGATTCCACAAAAATTATTTTTCCCAAAAATTAGATTTTTACACATCTTCTTGACTGATACCTTCCCCCCATAAATGACTTAATTTTGTTTCGATGTTCAACGCAGTTATTATGCAGCATTATATATACTAAACCATTGCACGAAATTTTGAAGAGTTTGCAGAGGTAAAAGTCCATAGAGTATACTTTCCTTATGGTCGATTTTAGTTGCCACAATGTTGAGAATGAAATATGGACAAGATACGTAAAATTTCATATAAAGTTTACTGTATAACAATATCTCATTTAAGTACCACATAGGTGTCGTATGTAATATTGAGAAATATTCCGTCTTTCGCGACTGTAAAAAGAGTTTTATTTACACTGAGCACGTTTGGCTTTATTTTAAAGCACTTCAATCGATCAAAAGGAAGTAGACAAAACACATTAAACAAAACTGTGGACTTACAAAACATTAGGACTTGAATATACCGTCTATCAGTGAAGTGCTCTGAGCTATGTCAAATATAATTTTTGTGTGTGGCACACACAAACATCATTTATTTGTTAAAATACTGATCAGCCAACACAAACGTTGAATATTGTGTTACCGCAGCACAAAACTACGAAAGGTGACTTGGCAATGGAGGAGACAAAATACTGTCCACTGAAGATGCTTCAAAAGAGAAAAACGCGTCTGGTCTAAATAAGTCGCTTGTTACAGTTGCAGAAGAGGAATATATTTCAGTACCATTGGTAAAACTGCGACTGTGGAACAAAAACAAGAAAGACAACATGAGTACCATTGTGTATGTGCCATTCCTTTCATTGATTGAAGTGCTTCAAAATAAAGCCAAACGCGTCCGGTGTAAATAAAACTTTTATTACAGTCGCGAAAGACGGAATATTTCTCAATATTACATACGACACCTATGTGGTACTTAATTTAAATGAGATATTGTTATACAGTAAATTTTATATGAAATTTAGGTATCTTGTCCACATTTCATTCTCAACTAAAATCGACCATACGGAAAGTATACGCTGTGGACTTCTACCTCTGCAAACTCTTCAAAATTTCGTGCAATGGTTTACTACACTTAATGCTGCATAATAACTGCGTTGAACATCGAAACAAAATTAAGTCATTTACGGGGGGAAGGTATCAGTCGAGAAGACGTGTAAAAACAAATTTTTGGGCCAAATAGTTTTTGTGAAATCGAATGACAAGCGTGTGAAAGCAGTGGGAACACCACGTGTCTGCACAGGCGAGCAGTGCAGTGATGACAAAATCGCCCACAGCGTGGAATGCAGGGAGCACGTGTCTGCAGCAGCGAAAGGGTTAATGAAGAGACAAAGCACTAGAAATGTCAAAAAATTGCATTCAAACAAATATAATTCGTGAAGTAAGGAACTTCGATATTGTTTTTAAATAATGAAAATATTAAGCACCACTTAAGGTTTGAACTCATATCCCTTCACATAGAAGCCAATCACCTTAACCGTTACGCTATCGCGGCTCGTCTTCCTACAGCATGCCATGAGGACTCTCAACATGTCACACAGAATACTGACAAACACTGTTGGTATAACTATGAATTACTCACGCTTCGTCGTAGTACAATAGGAAATA